>NC_140069.1:13417359-15817359 GCF_964194135.1 Talpa europaea
GTAGGCACTCAATAAAAATGTATTATTTGAATAAATGGGTGAATGAACAAATTACATGAAATTCAGAATGGTTTCTCATTTCTATGCAGATTTTAAGAAATGGGTACTATAAAGGAACTTATTTAAGTAAGCAGATGGACTGTCCAGATTGTGAATAAGCAACGATTTATTCTTCTTCTTAATGTTTCCAGTTCTTATCCTCTACTTTTAACCAGGCATTTCTAAGAGAAAAAACCCAAAGCCATATGTTTTCTCAACATGACTTTTATATCTTCCACTAATTGTGTTGTCTTAAAAAATATTTTTCTAGAATACTTAAAGCAAACAATTTCTAAAACTACTTTTTCATTTTTCAAATATAACTCCATAAGTTATGATAATAATTCTCCATTATTTAAAATGTTTGTAAATATACTTATTTTGCACTGATATATGTGTACATTTTGATATTTGTAGTTATATTTCAATTAATGGTACTAAATAATGAAATTAAGGCAAGTTATCAATAAACTGTTACTTTGATCTACTCAGCTTTTCCTGGTCACACAAGTATCAATTTCAGCATTATTATTAAAAAACATTTCAGTAAAGTTGCACTTGCTTTGAGAGGCTACATTGTATAAATATGAAATGTTATGCTTAGGTTACTATCAAAGGAAATAATGGCTTATGTCCTGTGGAAGTCAGTAATCTTTGTTAATGTGAGCAGATGTTTGGCCATTTCTAAACCATTAAAAATAGCATTTGCTGCCTTAGCGTACCATCTATTTTCATTTGTGGGAAAAGAACTTTGGTAAATGTCAGGATTTAATTTGGAGAATTTGAGGGAATAGCAAAATAAAACAGTTACACTGAAAGCAACTATCAAAAGTACAAACTGCCCTCTTGCATATTTGGTAACAAGGTTTTTGTTTTAAAAATCAATTGGCATAAGAAGAAGAATGATAAATACCAGATAGTTTCACTTATAGGTGGAATTTACAGAAATGAAAAAATTTTGACAACTGACTTTAAAACCTGACCAGAGACCTGAAGCATCCAGATGGGCAGTGGTGAAAGGAGAACAGGGGAGGAGAGAGCACAACGGACTATGGAGGAGGACTTTGGGTGATCTGATGGTGGGCACCCTGTGGTGACTACACCTGAAGGGGGAGAGCCTATATTTCCAAAACACTAACAAGTTTGTAAACCATTGGTACATCAACTAAAAAAATTGAAAAAAATAACTCTGACATTCAAAAATTGATTGACTAACAGAGATTTATAAAGGTATTCTTCTCTTCCTTTGATTAGGGGAAATAAAGTTGGTAAATTAAAAAAAAATCAATTGGCATATATTCTTAATTGTACATTGACATGTATTGTTAATTAGCAATTAACATATATTATTTATCTGCTTTTTTATTTTCAGAAATTTTTGCTTTCTGGCACGGATACACAGTTACATCAAGTATAGAAGTAACATTTCTTTTAGTAAAAGAAACAATCCTTGAAAGTGCAAAATTGAAAAGAACCAAATTTGTCTAATGAAGGCAAATAAAAATGAGGCAGCAAAAATAACAAAACTTGTTTGTGCTATCTTATAATATGCAATATAATGTTAGACATGTTTGCAGTCCTACAGACCTGGATACATCACTGCTCTCCCATTTAGTTCATGTATAACTTAATCCAACAGAAAATATATTTCCAGGGCCTCCCCTGGTGGCACAGGCGGTAGAGCGCCGCACTGTGAAGCTGTCCGCAGTCTCTGCGGCGCCAGTTCGATCCCGGCCGGTCAGCGAGGGTCCCACATGGCACTGCAGACCTCTCCTGTCTCGCCTGCTGCTCCCCTCAGCAGTGTATTCCATCAGTCTGCCTGTTCTGTTCTCCGCTCTGGCTCTGGTGAATTCTCTCACCTTCCCACGCATCTGGCCTGTACCCCGGTTCTTGTATGCATAAATAAATAAATCTTTAAAAATATATATATTTCCAAACAAAGCTTGTATGCACGTGTTCCTGTAAGATCCACAATAGGCAAAAAGTGGAAAAATACAATCTTATTGGATAAAATTATCCAATTATCCAAGGGTGAAATGTTTTCAAGTTTACCATCAAATGGTTTATCTGTGAACTCATGAGGTTCCTAATTCCAAGAAGAAAAGAAAAAAAAAACTCTATGCAGGAAGAGAACTCTGAGGGTGAGGTAGATTGGTCTCTGCCTTTTGAGTGAATTCAGAGAAAAGCCCTTTTCTGGAAAGAACCTAAAGCCACTCTTCATAAGCTTGGTCCCTGTGTTCTGAGATTCTGACCCTTTCATCCTCAAAACTCTCCTTGGTGTTACTAGAGTGGAAGACAAGAAAGACTTAACATTCTTAGGAAGCAAGTTCACACCATCAAGGAGTCTTTATTGCCACTTGCAGAGCTCTTAAGCTCTTACTCTTGAGAGGTGCTGCTGGGTGTGCTCCTGCCTCCTAACTTGTGACCCTGCTATTTTGGTTACTCTCCGACTGGAGAAGGAACTTCACAGCGTTGTTCTTCAAAGCAGGTGTGATGTTGTTTTCTTCTTTCTTTCACACATTGAGAGGTAGGAGCAGGAGGCTAAAGCTTAAAAGAGCAAACAGGGTTGCTTGAGCAGTTCTCAAACATAGATGCACATGGAAACCTGGGATGCTTTTAAAATACAGAGATGCCTGGGTTTTCTCTGAGAGATTCTGATTTACTTGGTCTTGGATATATAACCTGGGCACTGAGCTTTTTCATAGCTCCCTAGGTGCTTCTCATGTGTAGCTAAGATTTAAAATCACTGATCTAAAATAAAGATGAAAGTCAATGAACACCTGTGGTTGAAGACAACCTGAACTTTGTTAAACAGACAAAGATTTAGGGGGTACAAAATGGCTGGTAAAACAGGGAGTTGGGGATGGGGAAGGAAGTTCTTGCAAAAAATGGTACAAGAGAAACTAAATTTAATAATAAGAAATCTGAACTGCAAGGAAATGTGGTAACTGATTTAATATCACTCTTGCTGGATGTGTTTTTACTTTTTAATTTACATTCAAAATAAATGTTAAGATTTATACTTCATATTTATAAAATACTTTGCTAAGAACTTTGGCAATTATTTGAGCTTATTTTTCTCTATTGAAATCACACTGGTTTACAACACCATACATGATTTATAGGTATAGGTTCACAGCTCCGCACCCTGCCACACCAGCCTCCTGGGGCCCCTCCCTCTTTGCTCCCCCATCCCTCTAGTGGTCTCAGTTCTGTAGGCATAGTCCTAGGATTTAATTTGGTTTAGCATTGTCAATTTATTTGTCTTATATTCCCCTCTATATACCACAAATGAATGAAATCATCCAGTATCTGTCTTTCTTCCTCTGACTTATTTCACTTAGCATAATCTTGTCCAGTTCCATCCATATTGTTACAAATGGCAAGTGCTCATCTTTTTTACAGCTGAGTAGTATTCCATATTGTATATACACCACATCTTCTTAATCTACTGCTCTGTCAATGCGCATTTACATTGTTTCCACTGTGTTTTTAAAAAGTCACAGTGATTGGTTTGCATATGGATAACTTTTTAAATTATTTATTTTTAAAAAAGAAAATGCAATATTCCTTTGACATATTTAATCCCATGTCATAGAGGGCATAATGTACCCCTCTACCCAGGATGTCCTTGCCTGTATCCCCAGAACCTATTGTAAAGTCAGGACTGGCCACAGTGCAGGTTTTCTGATCCCATGCAGACCAGGTAAAGGAGGAGTCAGAGTCCTCAGTGGTTTTTGCAGGTCTTTTATTGGGGTTCACCAGACATACGGCAGGCAGGGGTGCTGGCTGGGGGGCTGGGAGCCTAGCAGGCCTCCCAGCCCCCAGCAAGTCTTTACTCTATCTGGGCTCTCTGGCGTTCGTTCTGCTGCTTCTTGGCTTCTCTTTCGGCTTCTGCTTCGGCTTCTGCTTCTGCTGCTGCTTCTACTGCTACTGCTACTGCTACTGCTACTGCTGCTGCTGCTGCTGCTGGCGTCCCCGTGACACCGCCCTTAAAAGCACAGTCTTAGCTCAGCTGAATCCCATCTACCTATGCCCACACCCTATTCCAGGTGCCCGCCATCAGGCATGCATTCAGGACAAGGATCCATCATCTATCCTGATGGCAGAAGGGCAGAAAAGCCTGACATTCTCTTTACCCTACACCTATTAATGCATAGTCTTACCCTACACCTAATAATGCATAGTCTTACTTGGCAAAAAGAACTTTATACATGAGATTTAGTTAAGAATTTTAAAATCAGAAGGTGACTCAAGATTATCTGTGTAGCTCAAATGTAATCACAAGGACCTTTGTGAAAAGTGACAAAATGATCAGATAGAAAAAGGAAATATGATGATGGAAGCAGAGACTGCGAAGATACACTTGGAAGACTGGGGAAGGCAAGGAATGCTGGTGGTCTCTAGAAGCCTTTTCTTGCTTCTAGAGCCTTCTAGAGCTAACTGAATTGCAGGCATAATTCTCAGGAGAAAGTAGACAATGGAAGGCTAGCTTAGTCAGGCACCCCTATAAAATGCTGGCTAAATTCCAAATATCCCAATCATTGTAGAAGAGCCCAGAACTTGGATTCAGCACAGCTATTTAGGATAAAACACACCTGGAAACAAATTCCATTACAGTTAGGTTAACTCACCAGCCATGCCAAATTCCTGAAGGTATTAAGGCCATTCCAGAAGAGCCATAGAGAGGCTCTCAAATTTGGCTACACAGTGGAATGCCCCAGGACCTTTTAAATCCCCTGATACCTAGGCCATACCCTAAAATAATTAAATCTCTGTTTTAACAAAGCCTCCCTAGCAGTGGTTTTCAACATTAAGGTACATGCTAATCACCTCAGGATTCTGTTAAAATACCCAGGTTTTTGCATTTCTAAAAAGCTCCCAGGTGAGACAGATGACAATATTTTTGACAGTAAGGTCTTTTTAAATTCCTCAGTTAACCTGCAATTTAATTGGAATTTAAATAAGAGGCTTAGAGAAGATCCAATGAGGGTAGCTGCTGGGAAGATGCATATCACTACATTTAGTCTGCAATCCTTTTGTTGTGTTGTGGTTCTTGCCTAACCTTCCAAACACTAGTTTTCAAGTGATCAGCTGCCCATTTCCACTAAAGAGAAAGAAACTGCCAAGAATTTGTTTTTCTATGTTGTTTGACGTTGGGACATTGAAGTACTTCCACCTCATTTCTTCAGTTGGTTGGTTCGCTGTGCCTCAGTTATTAAACAGAATTTTATTAATAAAGCAACACTCATTCATTGTATTCCAAATGAAAATCCCTAGTACTGGGAATGAAAAGCCTATTCAAACACTGGAGGGGCTGGGGAAGCTGCTCCCTGAATTCCAGACATCAAGAACGGTCAGATTAAGGAAGAATATAGGCAATCACCTTGGTGTCCGTGGAACCTGTGTGTGTGATTCCCTGGAGCCTGACGAAAATATACTGTGTATTTTCAGTAACCTCAGGATGGTTTTCCTCAATATCAGTTGCCTGTAACACCAAAGTCCTCTGGTCTGCCTTAGCCAATGCATCTCTTTACAGTTGCAAAGAATAATGGCTTTTCTTCATCCCCTTCTAGATCTCATAAGGGCACCTCTCCATTGGCAAACTCTAACATATTTACCTTTTAATATATGTTAATGCATCTGAAGAGCTCCCTGAAAGACAAAATCTATCTATCTATCTATCTATCTATCTATCTATCTATCTATCATCTATCTTTCTTTCATTCTATCTATCTGTATACTCATATTGATACTTACTTGACAAAAAGTGATTGGGAAATGCTGTCCTGGGTTTTTACCTTGGGATGTAAAGCCAACTAGAGTGGGTGTGACAATGCCAGGTTGACCACAGAAGTCTGCCAGTTAGCAATTCATTTTAACTCTGCAAATATTTACTTAGATCAACATGGGACTACATCATCTGGGGAAACAGAACATGAAGAAATGATTCTTCTCCTCCAGGCTTTCCCAGTGTCATATGGGAGTCAGACACCAGCAACCATGCTAGACAGACTTGAAGTTCATTTTTATTATACTCAAGTTCAAATGTTTAGGAAGCTCTGGAGGCCAAAAGAATATAGCAGATCTTTTAGGTAGTATGCTTGATCACAGGTTTAGATACTTTGCAATTTCATGGAAAACTCCTCCCTCTTCACCATGCTTCCATTTTATCAAAAATATGGAACAAAAGCAGAAAACAAACAAGCAAAAAGCATGTAGGTTAGGTGAAGATGAAGAGCCACTGCTGTCTTCTTAGTCATTATTAACTATAGACTATTAGTGTTCAGAACACCTACAAAGAGAGCCAGGAATACTCCACTGCAGATGTGGCAAGGAGTTTTCTTTTACACAATGTGCATCAACTGACAACCTGACTGGACACTAAAGTAATGGCACAACCACCATGCTGTGTCCTGCTTGCTACCTCCAAGGCTTACTTCAATTTATCCCTCACAAAAACTCTGAGAATTATATTTACACCCATTTGACTCTATCTTCTTAAACACTGAGTTATGATGTTTCTTTATGACACACCCTCCTGTACAGGGTTCAACTGTGCTGTGGTACAAAGGAAATACATGATATCCCCAGTCCTGAGTTTCCAAGTGAATTTCTTTAAAGCAAATAGGCAATTGTGCATTACAGGAAGCTCCCTTTAAAAACCCATCAGTTTGCATCAACTGATAGTGCCTTAAGAGTCTTTATGTCTTTTGCCTCAAAAGACATTTCTGTTTGCACCAATCTGGGATGATTGAATGGTGGTCGTGAGGTAGTTTTCTCCTATTCATAAATTCTATCAATTAAGTATATTTATCTTTTTATTCAAATTTGTATGTAGGCTCATTGAACTTTGTAAGCAATTTATAAGACATCTAAATTAGTATACATTTCTTTACTGTTTAACTTAGACCATTTTTACCTCATAAAAGGACTAATGGGCAATCACTAAGTGTTTCTTGGAATATCCAGCTCATTGTTGACATTGACCAAATGTTAACTAACTATAACTTGGAAATAATTTATTATCATTATTCTATTTATTTGCGCAATTATGAAAGAGTAGCTTCCTTTCAGCAATGCAACATCAGATGCCCTAGGAGTATGAGTAGATTCTTAGACATCTTTTAAAGAAAAGTGTCTCAGCCTTCACTTCCTGTCTTTTAGGAAGTCCTGCAAATGTACTAAAAGGTGAATCTTTTTATTTAAAAGTCTCAGAGAGAAAAGTCAAGCCTTGGGAATGTTATTAATTTCCTCCCAGAGGATTCCGGATTTTAGTATGTCAAAGGAACTTCTGTGAAATAAACCAAGTAACTCTTTAGAGTAAAGAGCCCCTGTGTAGCGAGACTGTTTTCATTTTTTCCAACTGATTGGGAAGTACAATAATAGATGTGAAGAGTCACTTGAGAGCATCCTTGAACTTGCCAGAGTTAATGTGTCTTCTTGATGAATCTACCTGTTAGTCAACTCAGGATCAGTTCTCCTAGAGTTAAAGAAGCCTAAGATGCTATTAAAAATGAGTGTCCCACAGAGGATTCATTGGGAAAAAATGCATTTAATGAAATATTCCTGGTTATCTCAGCCTCCCATTCACACAGTAAAAGTGGTTTCTGGAAGCTACAGTAGCCCAGGCAATAATGGAGCTATCATTGGGAAAGTAAATGAAGTCCAAATGCTATTTGAAAAAGAAAGAGGGTCAAGTCTGTTGTTGTTGAGTATGCTGAGGTACCTGCCACCCCAAAGGTGAGTAGGGTAAATGACCCACGTGATCATCCATACAAATGGTAAGTTGGTGATCAGGATGGGCTGGGAGAGGCTAAACCAGGCTTTCACTATTTGGATCTATTTTTTTTTCCCCTAATAGTTCTTAAGGGTAGATAACAGAACCCCAGTCTGGATAAACCAAAGTGGTGTCTAAGGACTTGCAAAGTCTCAGAGCTCTCTAAAACATGGGCATTTCGAATCCTATTTGGAGACAAGGATACCAGCTTTGCAATGAACTTTGTAACGGAACTCAGAAACAAGATTTTATGAATAAGCACTTTCATCTTCAGTTTCCTGTTTTGTTCATTTTAAAAATATGTTCTGATTTTCATGGTTTATAGATAATCCACACTTTGTAAATAGCATATCATTTACCATTTGGCAGTATTATTTTTCCCTTGGCTATTGGTGTTATCTTCATGGCCAATCAGTGTTTGTATAAATTTTCTATAAGAAAAGGAAGACTATTTGTTTTCCCCTCAAAAACAAAGCAGCAGACATTTGGTATCTAAATCCATCCCAATGCAAGGCAAGTTTTCACAATGTCAAACTTCGACAGCCCCATACAAGAAAGGACATGGATGATGCCCATGTTGCTGTGTGTCTTCTTCACTCACTCCTTTGAGCTATTCCCTTTGGTTGTGCTCCCAAAGCACGACAGAGACTATCATTCCACATTTCCCTGACATTGAGATGCTACAACAATTGACCATCATCACTAAAACAACGGAAGCTTTAGTCATCTATGACTCTCTTCTGTGGAATAACACAAATAACCAGATACACATATCAGTGCCTTATTATCTGAAAGAAATATCTAACCACAAAAAAAAAAACTCATTCTGGTGACAAAATATTGTGGTCGATGCTATCTTGTTGGGTGCCTGTAATAGATGCATCAAGCATTGTCTTCAAACTTAGTGTTCCTCAGAAGCATCCTGTGATTCCCAGAAGTTCTGGTTCAGAACTTGGGTAGGTCATGAAATTCTGCATTTTGAACAAGGTTTCAGTTGATGCTAATGTGGCTTGTCCTGGCACCAAACTCTAAGTGATACTTCTCCAGTGACAACACTCCAAGGCCAGTACCCCCACCCTCTCATCCCCATGATAATATTTGCTCCTGACCATCCATAATGTGGTATACTGGGAACTGCTCAGAGCCTCTTCCAAGTTTAGTCCCTCTCCCAGGGCTTGACATGAGCAAATTATAAGCTGAAGAAAGGAAAGAAATACTTTGCCAACTTGTCTTGATTTGAGATCATCTAGAGGGTCATTCCAGCTATAGAGCACAGAGATCAGCTAAGGTATCGGTTCCAAGCACATTTTCAGCAAGATTTTCTGCCTGCTTATTTCTACCTTTCTCACTTAGTTAAATGTCTATCTCCCAAGACTACTCTTCAATAAAATTTTGCATAAAATTCCCTCTCTCAGAGTCTGTCTCAGTGAAATCAGTCATTTTGCACTGAAAGTATTTGCATTGTTGCTCTAAACTTAGCCCAATGTCAGGTACATCAATACCTGTGATTTCTGCCATCATGGAAAATGATATCTTTCACCATCTGGCTTGAAGTGCATAATATTCAACTCTATATTGTCTTATCAGGGGCTTACATAGATTCCAGGATTTCTCTTATAGATTAAGAAAAAGACTCCATATAAAAATACATGTTGAAGAGCTATAGGCTATTTAAAATCACTGCCCTCTTTGCTCAAACTAATTTTCTTATTTATAATATATTGATTATTAAGAAGTTATAGCAGCTTGAAATTTCCTACTGGTTAACTCAGGATTCAAATTACTGATAATATTTACAAAAATGCTGAATATATTATTCAAAGTCACAAAACCCAATATAGTCTTTTTCTGAACCCTATGTAGTCTTTCTGTTTCACTCTACACTATAAAATGTATTTTACAACAACAAGGTATTTTACTTGTGGGCATAGATATGGTGATAATTAAAAATAAAATAAGGTTATGGGGAAACGATGACAATTTTTATTTCAATAAAACATCATATAAAAATACAGACAACCCAGTAGGCCTTACAGTGTTTTAAAGCTATCATAGCTTTTTCTAGTATATCACTCAGGTTAACTGAAAACATACTGTTTCTGGATGGAATAGAAAATGAAAAAAACTCCTAAGTGTCTGCATTTGTTCAGAATGGACAATAATTTACTTACTATTTTTCTTACTGAGTAAGAAACTATTTATAATTATGATCAAATTTTCTTTGAAAGGACTAAATACTGGAAACTCCCTGATTGACCAAGGAAATACATAAAAGTATTAGAAAGTACCTTCTTAAATCAATAATTTCTTCTCCAAAGACATAGCAAAAGAATGTGGATTTGGGTTTTGCCTTTTTTTTTTTTTGTCTGAGAAGCAAAGAAATCGACAGAAGCAGTAACTGAAAAGTCTAAAAACAGAACGTAGAAAACAAGAGGGTCAGTAAGTGTGGAGCACCCTGCCTTGTGCAGCCTGCTCCATGACTCCTGTGTCTTGCAAGCAGGGATCTGGGTTAAGAAAGTACTTTGGCCCAATTTTCTCTTGTGGACCCAAGATTAAATAATTATAGGGCAACTGAAATCCGCTATGAACTAAATATTAGCAACTTCCAAGCTCTTGCTGCGTTAGGCTGTAAGACCCTCTCCTTTCATCGCTTTTCATCACCTCGTTAGGAAGGACATGGCAGAGCTTCCAATGTGATTCTGGATGTTAATGCAGCCAAGTTAGATGCTTCCTTTCATACCCCTGACAGCCCATCATCTCCGCAAACCCTTTGCTGTGACTAGAGATTTCACAATAACTGGCACCCCCTAGAAAAACTCCATGCAAATGTAAGCAGGCATGATACTATTCAGAGGCTACAATTCACAAAAAGGAAATAATAGACCAGCCCCCATTGCTGATGATGGCCCCCATTACTGGTGCAGACAGACTATGCGGAGACAGTCAATCCTAATGATTCAGAACTGACAACAACCTTGATCAGAAGTGTGAGGCATGTGACCGCACAACACACACCTCCATTGCCCTCATCAGCCAAGAGGCAAAGCACTGTGATCCCCTAGACAGTCTGCATACTGCAAGGCAGAACTGGATAAAAACAATTACAAGCATGAGGAAGTTAAAATGAAGGCAAAACAATCCCAATGCACGTTATGTGCACATATTTGCCTGCTTTCTAGAACTGATCACCAAGTATAGACACTCATGTGTTAGTGCTTTCAGTACACATTCACTGAGCAAGGTGCCATGACAGACATCGGGATGTAATGAGAGGGAAATGAAATGTGCTAGAATCAGTGTTTGTTCCCACCTACGCAAGGTATAATCTTAAAGGCTATTGAAATTGTGATATATCATACCTGAATAACATAGTACACCTGTGATGGGATCACCTATGGAAACATTTCTTAGAAATTCTTTAAAATGTCTCCAGTTGTTAGGCAGCAGGTAAATTTTAATAGTTATCCATAATCTGCACTCCTTGCTTAAATATGTCATGATATGTAAAATGACTTTCTTTGTATTGCCAGAGACCAGCAGCAAAGACAAACCATTTGCTATTTGGTCTACTCTTTCTATCAAATTCCATGCTGGATAATTATCTCTTAATTTTCCAAGCAACTCTTTGCAATAAGAATCATTGCTTGCCTTTTCCAGCTAAACTAATACTGAGAGAAGTTAAATAACTTGCAAGAATTCATACAGTTAGAACAAGAGAAGGTGGGACTCAAACCCGGGTCTGTGGCTCCTTAGCAAACTGATATCCATGCCACACATTAATATCCCAGCTTTTCATCCAGACTCATCATCAGCCATTTTTTTTTTTATTCCTTGAACTCGATTTCCATGCAACTAATATTGATTAGTCCACTGTTTTTGCGTACCCACATTCCTCTTTTTTTCCTATTTGTGAGTTTTAGGTATAAGTACTGGGAATTTTAGTTTCAAAGATGATATTCAAAATAGTTCTTAATGTATATTATCAATTGGCCATTGATTAATCAGAAGGTGTGACCAATCAGAAGAGACACTATATATTAAACAGACACTATATAATAAACACTATATAATAAATACTATATAAGAAACAGTGTGACCATACCAGTGTAAACGCCAATTGAATGTAAACTGTGCAAGGCACATATCTGCATCAAAGCTACCCTTTTTGATTTAGGCCAAATCTTGCATAGACAATCCGCTTTTCTAACTTTATAGAAAAAGACTCTGAGCTACCTTGGACCACCTACTGTCTACCCCTTACAATACCTTTAGCTTTTACTTTTTTGTAGTGACTGAGATGTTTTATTTGGAGGGATGCTTTGTCTTGTGCAAACTTTACTGACAGATATGCATACATCGCTCCAGAAACACAAATATAGCTGAACTTCATATTAACAACGCAGACAGAGTTCATGAAGCTGCATGAAGCAATGGAGGCTCTGCATTTAAAGTCTCAGGTTTGAGATAACACACCATGCGTATGCAGGCAGCAGGGAACAGAAGCAACAGACATTAAGAATATCGTACCTGAGCTGAAAATAAAATAGAGGGCTCAACAGCAAGCATATACCAGTAGCTGATAGAATCAGTGAGCTTGAATGCACAGTGGAGAAAATTCTTTAAATTTGACAACCATCCCATGCCTCACTGAAGGACTGAAATTTCACTTAAAGAGGCATTTCAAGATACCAGAACCAGGGAGTTTTTCATACCAGGCAGTTTCATATTTGAATGTTCTTTACCAGTGATTTTTACCACTTTTCATCAGATCTTTTAAAATATGTGGTTTTAAAATGGAAACTCCGGTCAAACATTCTTTGGGTCTCCATTACAAAAAAATGAAAAAGTACCTTCTGCCCTAATTGCAAGACCCTTTAACATGAAGCCCTGGCCATTTGTCCCACCTCATCTAGAACCATTCCCCTACCTTGCTTTTTATTCTGCACTTGTTTTAAATAAGTCTTGATTTCTTGTAGATGTTTCCTGCTCCTGGATTGCCCTCACCTGCCTTGTTTCCAGATAATATTTAAGTTAATAATAAAGTTCTCTAATAGATATCTGGTCCATTCCCCAGATTGCCAAGTGCATTTGGGATTCCTTCTTCCTTATTTCCACTGTACTTTTTATATATTTGTCTACACTTAGTATTTCCCATGCTATAATTTTTTATTTATATGTCTGTATTTTCAGGATACTCTGCCCTGCCAAAGGGCAGGGCTACTTTAGACTTTATACCTTGCGCATAGTAGAGGGCTAGCAGTATTTATAAGCAATAAATATTTATAGAATAAATGACAGAACAATCAATCAATTATATGGCAAATATTTTTTTCTGTCAATAGTAATCAAAAGCCTAACTCAAACTGGCTTAAGAAATAAAGGAAATATTTCAGCTTATGTAAAAAAGTATAGGAAAAGAATCATTTTTTGGTTTTATACCAGAGCTTCTTGATGTTACCAGTTTCTTTCTAGACCCCTTTCCTTCCTATGAGCTCATTCTGAGGCTAAGCAACCCACACACAGTATGACTATCTATTGTTTCTAGTGTTATATATGTGCACTTCCATAAGCAGAAAAAAAAATACTATCTTTCTTTAATTCATGGAATAATTGCTAGATTCATCCTGATGGAAATGACCTAATTTTCCTAGGACAAGGAAAATGCCTTGTTTAGTTTAACCTAAACCTGTTTAAATGCCTGTTCCTGAAGGTGAGTATTGTACCAAGAGGCATGTAGTAAGCGCTACCTTCAGAACTGATGCTCGGTCCTTTCTACCTCTATCCTGTGGTCACCCTATAAGGCAGGGGTGAAGAGAATGCTGAAGAGCAATCAAAGCCCATGCTATATATGAACAGATGAAGGCATTTTTCTACTCTGGACAATCATTTATGCTTGTTTTTAGTGATAAAGTAGCACAGCATTCTTCTATGAACTTTTCAAAATTGTCTATACATCCGGCAACCTTCTATGCCAAGGGCTAACTCCTTCCTACAATACTACCAGTTCCTCTGCAGTTCAGTGAGCTACTCAAGTTCCCATTGTCTCCAGTTCACTGACAAGTCATCTCAAACCATCAGCCCTTGCAATTGACCCAAGGATTCCTCCCCAGTCCAAATTTCCCAGGGGTTGTCTGGACAGAAAGGAAGTTGTTATTAACCAAATGACTCACATACTGAATCACAAAACAAGAACCATTTGGGGAAAGATCACCCCTTTGGGCTGTAACTGCAAGTGTGTTTCCAGTTAAGCAGACACCCTGAGGCCCTTTGAGAAGAAGCCAACCCTTGTCCTTTATCATCATAGTAGCATCACCAACTTCTGGAAGATAATGGCTTTCAATCCAGGGATCCCTCCACCCTGCTCAGTTTTATGGCCCTGACACTCCCAAGGAGACATTCCCTGGGGAATCTCTAACTGGGACAGGAATTTCCCATGTGCCAGGAACCCAATTGTCAATGTAAGTTTCAAGGAAAGGCCAGCAATTCTCTGAAGGAATGGCATTTGAAACACCCCTCCCAGAAACTGGACGACCAATTATTTCATTTCCTTTCTCCTTAATAATTTACACATGAATTTTTACCTCCCTAAAAAATGAGAATTTTTTACTTTATTGTGATTTAATATTCTGAAGTTTATAGAGATAAAAGAATGGCGAGGCAAGGTTCATACATACATAGATGTAACCCCCCTATTTATATTGTTTGTAAATCAATTAAATTTTTTAAAAACTTAAGCTAAAACTAAAAGCCAAGTGTTTTCATATCTTATCCAGGTTTGGTGTTCTATAGTGCAGTGAACATTCCATAATTTTCCATTTTGAAGATGTCCAATAAGATTCCTCAAAGTGCTTCACCTATTTTGTTATTCCATCCACCCATCCATACTTGTGTGTAATGAGCACAAATTTATTGAAGGTCTGCTCTGTGCTACCTACTGGCATATCCATAGAAGGTACATTTGTGAACTAGCTGACATATTCTTCAAGGAACTGTGTCTAAAGCTCTGCTTCTCCTCCCAACCATTCTTTGTGGGAGCCCTTCTGTCATTTAATATGAAAAGGGAGAGGAGGTACTTAATCACGAGTTAGGAATGTTTTATTGCTATAGAAACCTTAGTTTCCTCTTGAAGTCAGGTCCAGTTCTCAGGAGAAAAGTTCCTGGGACTGTAAACATCTCCAATGCAGGGACTATCTAGCACCTAGCAGGTATGTAGAAAATGCTGAGCACAGCTATGGAGATCAAAGCAATAATATGGTAACCTGTTGCTGCTGATACAGCCCATTCTTTGCTTACTTTACATCCTTGGCTTGGCCTCTTCCTACAGGCATAGCGCTGTGCCCTTAGACTGGACTGTCTTGGTACATGCTCAGTAATGGCACAGGCAATGATAGCCATAATCCTATCAGAGAATCCACTTAACAAAATGTGTTTCTAAGTCAAATTATTTTAAGCATAATCCATCAAACTCAGGGCCCCAAAGAATGAAACTAATGCCTCTTGGTCTGCCCTTCTTTGCCCTATATTAAATTGGCTGTCTCCATGCTTTATCATTGTTTCTACTAGCCTGATAGAAATAGACTCAGGAGTTATCCATATTTGAAGATTCAGCTGCACTTGGAAGGAGGAGCAGGCTAGGGTAAGGGAGGAGGGGAAAAAAAGAGCTGTTTTTTTTCCTCTCTCCAGAGAGCAGAGACCTTTACAATGCACCACAGTGTGTGAACAGAGCTACGTGCTGTGATGCCATTTAGCAATAATGGCTGGCTTGTGCTGCCCGGACTTAACAGGCCAGTGAGCAACATCAGGCTGCAGATATAGGGCTCTGAGACTGCCATGCATTAAAAAAGGATGAAAAATAAAATTGTCTATGGCCATTGTCGACATATTTACCCCTTGTTTAGGGATTTCCATAGCAACGAAAAGCTGTGACCCATAGTGGAGGTGGGAAATCTGCTCTGTGGAAGGGTGAGCTACTTGGCCAGCAACTGAACTCCATTTGCATGCAACCACCCCCTCTAGTGACCACTTGGTGAATGGTAGGTGCTGTTTCCTTTGGCATCAAGCTCTCGCCACCATATGTTATGGCTCTTAACTCTGAAAGCATAATATTGTTACATTAAATTAGCATGATTTACTTTCTAGAAGACATCCAAACCTTCATTGTTTTGAGTCTTTTAATTTTCTCTTTTCAAAGTTTTGTTTTATTTTCAGATTGAAACTAAATCTAGGAATTATCCTAGTTGCTGGCTTAGACAAAACTCTTCTCCAAGATCTTGACTGCATACCCCACATTTGGGAAGACAGGTAAAGTAGAAAAATAACTGATACAGAAGGAAAAGCTGGGATCTCTGCAGCCTCTGTCTTTTCCTTTCTGGTAGAGGAGTTGGCATGTAGTTAGAATCTTAGAGGTGTCTTGGGCACGCTATTGTTTCTTCATCCTGTCCCCCACAACCTCCCTCTCTCCTGCTGTCACCTACAACAATATACACTCTACCAACTAATCAGACCACCCAAAAAGCTCATTATGCTTCAGGGACAGGAATCTCTACTCAAAATGTGCATACAGAAAACACACAGTAGGGTTTAAATGATCACATTTTTCTCTACAAACTTGTCAATTGTTTTGCAGGTTCCACAGACAGACACCACCTTTTCAGTAATTCACCATTCAAGTTACCCCCTCATTTTCTCCTTCCTCTGAATTTTTTCCCTACTCTTTCTTTGAGTAACATGAAGCATCTTTTGCTATTAATAGTCTTTATAGGTAAATCTTTGAAATGTTTTCAATTCCAATATGAATACTGTGGGAACAAAGACCTCGTTTAAATGTCTGGATTCTTCATGTAGTTTCATTGTTGACTGAATTTTTTGACAAGCAACTTGGTAAGATACTATTTGCAAAAAGAGGCATTTGCTAATGAGGAATCTATGCTCTGCGTGTGAATTCCTCTCAGGGGGCAACGTAAGGAAAAGGAGATGGAAACTGTGCCTTTATTTAGCTTGCGGGTCAGGTATATCATAAAAGCATTCACTACAGCAGAGTCCTACTGCTTTCCACAGTGTAGGGCTAACCGTCCTTTTACAGAGCAGCAAACTGAACCTCAGGAAGGTACAGTAAGAAGTTGGATGTCACAATGTTATCGATGGATGCCAACAGATTTCAAATAAAAGTCTCTCTATTGTATGTAATGACTTTAGAACAGGACTCAAACCGCCACTGACCAAAAGCTACTTCTGATAATCCTGGTCTTTTGGATCCCCATGGAATAAATGAGGGTCCTCAGAGAGCAAGTTACTAATGCTGCAAAGGGTCCTGATCCCACAGCTCCTTCTCCAGTGAAAATCAGGCCTCAAATAAAGCATAGGAGGGAGGGAGCAGAAGATATCTGAGCAATGTATGAAAAGCAACTGATATTTCCAGGAGTAGAATCTCCAGCAAAATCAGTTCCCATTCTATGGTTCCCAAAACAATGTATCAGGAGCTTTTCTACTGAAAGAAAAAAACAAATAAAAAGTATTTGAAAATTTTAGCATGTAAAGGTTCAGAATGAGCTCTGGGAAGTTCTCTAACTTAATAATCAAGGAAACAAATGAAAACCCATTTATCTTTGCTAAACTGCATGTTTTCCAAGCACAGGTAATTATAGCTCCTGTGTATTTGTTAACAACCTACCAAACTATATCCCTTAAATTAAATTTGGTAACACTATTTTTTTTTTTTACATTATAAAAGGACAGGTTTATTAGGAAAAGGAGAAAGAATAAGAGAGTCAGCTGCAGAGTCACTGGCGGGACGGAGAACTCTGTAA
The DNA here is from genome assembly GCF_964194135.1 of Talpa europaea. Lineage (NCBI taxonomy): Eukaryota > Metazoa > Chordata > Mammalia > Eulipotyphla > Talpidae > Talpa > Talpa europaea. The sequence goes on from NC_140069.1 coordinate 13,434,985, forward strand.
CACTGTTCTTGAAGTAAGTATGTGGACATTCAAGATAAGTAAGAAATGCCTTAAAATGTGGCTGTGGACCTGCCACTAAGGAAAGAAGCTATGATAACCACCTTATAACTGTATATCTAAGGACCTTGTTTTGCTTCATAAAGTGCAATGAGGAAAAGGTAGAAGTTACTTTTGTTGGTGGTGTTGTTATTTGATGATAAATGAGAGAATCTTTTTGGGGGACTGTTTGTTCTCAAATTCAAAGAGTGCATTTCCAAAAATTCAGGTTTGGTAATCCCCTCAGTACGTGGAAGCAAAAAAGTTTCCATCATGGGACCATTCTTATTTCTTCATCTTTCTTCTTCTTCCTCCTCTTGTTCACCATCTCCTCACCTGCATCTCCCAATTACATAATTTTGTCTAGAAGAAAGGGCTTGATTTTCCCCAATGCCTTTTTTTTTTTGAAATTTCATTAATCTTTTCCATTCTTTCTATATTCTTTATTGTCTTTTTATTTCCTGCAATACTTCCCATTTTGATGGTGGTGGCTACTCTGAAAAAATTTTTTGTAAGAATCAAAAAAGACCTGAATTCTATTTTCCTTAACTACTAGAGAGAAGACCTTGAGCAAGTAGCTTAATATCTTATAGTATAATTAATATATATTAAATGAACTTAATATTATACTATAAATGGACTTTCAAAATACATTGTGCAATTTTTACATTCATCTTATGTATACATAAACTATAAAGTTCCATGTACAGTGCCTGGCACATAGTAAGTTCCAAGTAAGTATTAACCCTCTTCAGAACATGAAAAGATCATATGACATAATAAATGTCATTATTATTTGTTTAGAATGAAGTTTTAAGAAAGTTTTAGAAAATAGAAAAAAAAGTTTAATAGAAAGTAGAAAAAAAAAAGAAAATGGAAGCTCTATTTGATGACACAGGGAGTTATATGGAACCCTACAAGAAGTTCAGCCAGACTCAGTGTAAATAAAAAGTCACCAGGTAGCTATTCTTTCTGTCTCTACATCTCCCAGTTTCAGCTCAGATTTTCAGCAGAATGTGTTATGTAAAATGCTCAGTTCTCGGTTCAATTTTCTCTTCTTTGACTAAACTCAGAGATTCACCAAGATTGAAGACTAGGGGGCCTCCCTGCATGGCGCGGTGGTTGAGTGCTGGGCTGCGAGGAGGCTGCCTGCAGCCTCTGCAGCACCGGTTCGATCCCCGGCTGCCAGGCGAAGGTCCCTCATGGCACGCAGACCTCTCCTGCAGCCCGCTGCTCCCCTCAGCAGTGTACTTTGGTCCTTCTGCCTGCTCTGCTCCCCGCTCTGGCTCTGGTGAATTTTCTCACCCTCCCATGCTTCTGGCTGTGCCCAGTGCTTGTGTGGATAAATAAATAAATCTTTAAAAAAAAAAAAAAAACCCTTTAAAAAAAGAAGATATAAGATTAGGTTGTTATCTATACAAAATTCCCTCACTTTCCCTCCCACCCCCAACTCTATCATGATAAGCCAAAAAACTTAGAGAAATTATTTAGGTGACTTTTATGGGAGACTTCTGCATAGCAATGGAGGGGAAATTCATGGGCTATAGGTACACTTCCCTTTTGGCAGAGACAAATGGTTAATTCCAAAGAAGAATCACATATTTCATATCATCTTTTTTTTTTTTTTTTTAACAAGAAAGTTTTAAGTTCTCTCTTCTGTTTTCCAACACCCTGGGGATTTTTCACTTACTTGGGGGATTGCCAATGTTTAGAGATCTCACAAAATATCCACGTAGCAAAAATAGCATCACAAAATTTGGGGACCTGGGAATTCTAGTCTATCACTAATCGAGGTTATTTGGGTGAAGTATGTAAACAGGGCAATCAGAAGAAGATAAGTATAAGATGAATTGATTACAATCAATCAATAGGCTTTCCCCCCTCCCTCCCCGCTTAACCTTTTCAACTCATGACCCCCCACCATGCTTTCTTGTTATGGTCCACAAAGCATATTTAACAAGGATGTGGACGCAGTGACCCAGCCAACTTAAGCAAAGTCCCTTTATTCTTACATTTTAATCCTTGCAAAGGCCTTCAATTTCCAGGTGACCTCTGGCATTTTGGGAAAAGGGATTATCATGCTGATGTATTAAAGAACTGCTAATTCCTCTTTTAAAAGAATTTGATGGGCCAAAGGAAAAGAAGTACTTAGGCTTGATCCTAATTTTCCTTCCACAGATTGACACTTGCTAACAATCTGGATTAAGTCTATAATTAGAGAAATGTAAAAATATTATGTCAGGTTTTATTTCACCTGTTTGTCTACTCATTCAACATTGGATAAATATCCACTATATGTGAAGGGCCTATTTTAAGTTTTGGCCATAAAAATGGTGGACATCCAGCAACCAACCTGTCAAGTTACGCAGGGTCTGTAAAAGACCTTTGGAGGGGAACAAATGATTGTAATTGAATATGATAGGAGAGAATATAGGTAAAACTGTCAAGGTACAGACCAAACGAAAAGGATGCTGGGGAAGGAGAGAGGCAGAGACAAGATCAGGTAAAAGAACCAAAATTTAGAGAAACAATAAGACTTTGCTAGAAAAAGGTACCTATCTGGGCCAAAGCAGTTGGTGGGAGTGGAGATAATTTTGGCTCTACCAGGGAAGAGAAGAGAACATTTGAAGAAAGGACAGAAATCTTGGATGCACTTGGGAGGGTATCAAGTTGTGAATGAGGAGAAAGACAAACAGGGGAGAGATCACAAAGGGATTTACTTAACAGTTATCCTCTGGAGGATGAACCTGGACCAGAGGCCAGTTAAGAGAAAGGAATCTGTGTAGAAGGAATGTTAATACTAAAATTACCTCCAAATTATATGAAAGGGTTTGACCACTCACATGGACAATAGAAGGGGTCAGAATCATGTGGTGTGGACTGTGTGGCACCAGGGTGGGGCCTGACAGCATTGGTCTAAGCACCAGGATCCATGTTGGATGGGACAACCCTCTTGCTCATCCCCAACCCGGTGTGGATTACATCCTAGAAAAGGATTTTCAATGTTTTCGGGTTGCCTCTGGAGGAAAGGGCCAACTGTCTTCCTTTTTACAAAAAAGGCTCAGGATGATATCTCTTGGCTGCAGGAAACCAACTTTTATTGGGGTCCATAAAATTCCCAGTATCATCAAACAGAGCTTCCATTTTATTTTTTTTTCTATTTTCTTAAACTTCCTTGAATGAGTCATTTTCAACAAATAATAAAGACATTTAATATGTCATATGATCTTTTCATGTTCTGAAGAGGGTTAATACTTACTTGGAACTTACTATGTGCCAGGCACTGTACATGGAACTTTGTATTTTATACATATGGAAGACGAAGAGCCCTCTGACAGGTGAGCCAAGTCACCAGGGAGGTCCCTGCTGAGGGTCTGCTCCACCTGAGGGCAGCATAGCCAGGCCTGGAGGAGCCGTTGTCTAACAAGTGCAAAGCACCATGAAAGGTCTAGAGTGAGAGTGTGGAAGCAAGGAAAATATCTCATGTTTTATTACATTTAGTGGCATTTTTCCTGCTTTTTGAATAAGAGGGCCCACATTTTCATTTTGCACTGGGGCCAACAAATTATGTAGCTGGCCTTGCTTCTAAGTCACATCCTAAATCATATTTTACTCTTTCTCTGTCTGCTGGGAAGATCAAAACAAAACTTACAACCAACATGAACACAATATCAAAGCATTTGGGGCTTACATTTTGAGCAGTGAAATCAATTTCCACTTGTCTTGTTTACATATTTTTGTTGTTTTATTTTTCTTTCTCCTTATGTACCCATAGGAGCATAATCTTATTTTATATTTATCTTTGGAAATTTTAATCTTTTTAATGTACAGATCTAAGGTAGCAATAGTCACTAAGTACTTAAATCAACTATATGCTTATGTACTTAATGCACTTTAAAAAATGGTATTGTTTTCTATTGAAGTAATTTTGGCTTACACACTGTATATGATTTAGGGGTACAGGTTCACACCTTTCAGATGTACATTACCACACCTTACCATCACCTAAGCACCAATAATCCCTCAGAGGGTCCCCTCCCTACATTGCTCCCCACCCCCATCTAAAGCATTTTAACCAAACAGCTGAGACTCACAAGGTTTCTTCATGTTCAGACCTCAGATCTTTCCCTAAGGAGGCATCTCCCTGACTGACATCCTGAAGTAGGTTCTAGACAATTCCATCATGAACATACCATGTAAGGGACAGTTAAGGCTATTATTTGTGGTAATTGTGTAAAAAGACACTCTGAAACTCTAATACCAACAACAAATGCTAGATATATAATGACAAAGATGATTTTATGAATTTTCCCCTTTATCCAAGTGAAATTTTCTTGGAAAAAAGAAAACGCGATATTTTACCGGCAGAAATGATTTGCAAGGCCACATGCTGTGACTAAGTAAGTTCACTGCAGGAAGCAAAGACTTCCATGGATTGCAGAAGGTGGTTAACTTTGCAATTGAACTAACATCATCACATCTTTGCCTTAATTTAACCCCATTAAATAGACGAAAACAATGTGATATTCTTTAGTAGGAGAGCTGGATGGAGGGAGGGGGGATATGGAATAAGGCTCCCTGAATGCCCTTTTTAACTCAGTGGAGCATTTCAGGAACTCAAACCAATCCAGGTTTCAAGGGTCTCAAGAACCCAGCCGTGGTTTGACATTAAGCAAAATTTTGAATGATTTTGAGGGGAGGAAAGGAATGGGGGGGGGGTCTATTTTGGTGGGGTCAGATAAATCAAAGCACATTTGGCCAGACACTGCCCCCCTTCATTTCCAAGCATATGTGAATTTCCAGGAAAATTGAATCCATGTGTTCCTGATTCATTTACATTTAACTCTTCAAAATACTTTGTACGCCCTCCAAGAAGCTTCAGTGCACTGAGCCGGGAGCTCTGGCTTTGTTAGCAAGCAGGCACCCAACACGCTGAATGAATGGCACTGGGCTTGAAGGACAGAACTAAGGAAGGTCAAGTGGTTCGCAACTTTGACCCAGCATCTTCCCCTTAACTTCTGCGTACCAATCATCCAACTTTTGCAAAGTGCACATAGATGTTAACTCTCCTCCCCATAGCACCCACCAGCCCACAGCCTCAACAACCTAAGGCTCTTTGATGGTCAAAGACAGAATAGCTGACACGTGATCGGCGCCTATGATCCCCAGTGTTTTTGCTTTTCCCATGCTCTGGCTTCTTTTTCTGAAATAGAGAAGCGGTTGCTGCCACCCCTGAATTCTTGATAAGAACAGTCGAGACCGGGGGAGAGTAGGAAGAGTGTCTGACCTCAGAGCTTGGCAGAAGTTCCACGAAGACTTTCTGATCTTCCTCCACATGCTGAAAATCCCTAGAAGTCCTTTGACAGAGAGGAGGTTCACAAGGGCAGTCTTCCTGTCCTCATTTCTATTGCAAAAAAAAAAAAAAAAACCATGAAAATAACAGAAAAAATTGTGGGTAGTTACCACATTACATCTTTTTCTTTGAATAGGTAGGAGACAGATATCAGTTGCTTCCTCCTTCTCACGCATCTGAAATGCAGTCCTAAGTGGACCTATACCATCTTTAAATTGCATAAGTGTTTGGGCAAAAACCTATGCTTCCTATGTTACATGAGCATAACACAGATGCCTAACCGATAAACAAGGCAATTTCTAGAAAAGAAATTCCATATGAATATCGTATCTATGTACTGCCCTCTGCCTTTCACCTGTGTTGCTTCCCCATCTGCACTATGTGGGAGCCTGAGATTATTTAATTACCAAACCTTACCACCACCTAAGCACCAATATCCCCCAGAGGGTCCCCTCCCTACATTGCTCCCCACCCCCACCTAAAGCTAATTTTGAAGAAAATACTGGTCAGGAGGTAAAACCTATTAGAAGCTCTCAGAGCAATTTTACATTGGCTTGTGTGATTATGTCAATAATGCCCAAAGTCTCTGCTAATGTTGTGTCTTATTATTTTAGTGCTTGGGCCTACCACCATGTTGATATAAAAGGACCTACACGATGAATTTAATGAGGGCCTACTATATGCCAGCCAGACTGCACTGAATTTCATTTAATGCTCACAATAATCTTAAGAGGTATGTGTTCATAGGATTCTCATTTTTACAGATGATGAAATGGAAGCTTAGAGATATTAAGTAGACTATGAAAGCCAGGAACTTACTGAGAGGTGGAACTAGGGCTCAAGGTGGTCTTGTTCTATTAACTTCTATCCACTCAGGATAGGCTTGGTGATAATGGACTTCCCCTTCAATAAGAACATTTTTTTTTTTAAAGATTTGTTTATACAAGAACTGAGGTACAGGCCAGATGTGGAGGAGGGTGAGAGGATTCACCAGAGACAGAGCGGGGAACAGAACAGGCAGACTGACGAAATACACTGCTGAGGGGAGCAGCGGGCGAGACAGGAGAGGTCTGCTGTGCTATGTGGGACCCTCACCCGCTGGCCGGGATTGAACTAGTGCTGCAGAGGCTGCGGACAGCTTCACAGTGTGGCACTCAACTGCCTGGAGGCCCAAGACCATTTTTAAAAAAGATTTATTTATTTATGCATACAAGAGCTGGGGCATACAAGAGCCAGAGATGTGGAGCCAGAGATATTTATGCATACAAGAGGCAGAGATGCGGAAGGTGAGAGGATCCACCAGAGAAAGAGTGCAGAACAGAACAGGCAGATTGACCAAAATACACTGCTGAGGGGAGCAGCGGGCGAGACAGGAGAGGTCTGCCTCACCATGTGGGTTTCTCCCTGGCCGGTGGGGATCGAACTCGTGCTGCAGAAGCTGTAGATTGCTTCAGAGAGCCGTGCTCAATCCCTTGCGCCACCAGGGAGGCCCTCAATAAGAAACATTTTAAATAACACCAGTAGAGGAATTACCTAGCTAAAATCTTTAAGAAGTCACTTTACTAATTGGCAAAAAAAAAAAAAAAAAAAAAAAAAAAATTCCCCCTTTGCCTTTATCTACCTTTTCCCCCCTGAATTCCCCTTTGAGAAGAGCCTGAAACATTATCTCTTCGAGTGCAACAACATTTTTATATGTTATGTAATGCATGCACTCATTCAGGGTACCCCCTTCAGTTGGTCTAAATTTTGATCTAAGATTCTAAGCTCTGAAAACTGGAAATAGACAATGTTTATAAAATTTGAGGGCTCCACCTGGCAGATATTAATTTCTTTTCTTTGACTTTGTCTTTCCTTTGCATTTGGAAATAATTCCTTGAAGTCTATTGCCACAAAGATTCCCTCCAATGAGCTCATTGTCAGCTAGTTTATGGATAGTAATGAAGGGATTTGAAGCAAAGCTAGGACTTCACAGATATCTATGAGACTTTGTAGTCCTCTGCAAATACTCCAATAATTGGAATATAAGCATTTCAATAGCAGCATTTCAACTGCAAGTTAATCAAATATTCTTTCTCTGTGTGTGTGTATACGTGTTAAATTGTTATAATAAACTGTGAACACTGTGCAAACATTACAGTTATTCATGGAGGACAGACTCACACTACTGGTGAAGTCTGCTGCTAAGCTTTCTAATTTTGTTGCCATATAGTGTTTGTCTTTATAGACTGTGCCAATGTGGTTCTTTTTCCTGAAACTCATTCAGGAGTAGACGTAGGACCACCTTCAGACAGCACTTTCCAAACTGAATGAAAAATAATGATCCCTAAAGGGATTTAAGAACACCATGGACTGATTGGCCTAACAAGATAAGTTTGGAAAAGCGGAGAATTAGACTTGAAAAGGTCTTTAGAGTTTTTCCAACAAAGATTGCTATCTGTCAGTAGAGACATTTCACAATCCAGTGCAAACATATTAGTGTTCTGAACTGCTCTTATGCACTGCTCCTCAAACTTTAATGTGTTCACGAATCACTGCACGATCTTATTAAAATGCACTCCCCACTAGAGTGGGGCTACCCCGGGTCTAAGGTTCTGCACTGTATCAGTCTTTCAAATGACAGCGATGATGCTTCACAGAGACCACACTTTGAAAAACTTGGCTCTGGAGAATGATGTAATCCAGCTTTACATCTAAGAATTAGGGAACAGACAATGCATTTAGACTGCGTGGCTTGGAATTCAACCACAGCCACTTACTGTGTAAAATACTTGGTCAAAGTATTTTACCTGATTTTGTCTATTTCACATTTGAAAATAAAAAAATAGTAGCACTTAGTTCGTAGGGTTTTTGAAACAATTTTGCAACATTTATGAAAATATGTGGTTTGCATTCTATCTTACACATAATAAACATGACTGTTGGCTATTATTATACCTCAACAGTATCCACAGAGACAGTTACTGCTTCATATGATCCTTTCTTTAGCATTAAAATTAAGTACAGCTTCCCATATAAAGTACTATAAAAATCATGATACATATTTTTTCCAAATAAAAATAAAATATATGAAAGAATTTTTTATATTCTCTCTGGGCAAATAATGTCAATAGACTGTTGTATTTAGTAGGCATATTTATGATGGTTTTTGATATCTTAGTATACTCCAAATTTTTTTTTTATATTTGTAGCCACTTCTTGAAGAACAATTTTCCTTATTCAATTCCATATTAAAATTTAACTCATGGCATTCTAAAAGTCTCACTGAAAATTCTCCGCAAACTAACAGTTTGTAATTTTGATCACATCACAATCTGCCAGTAGAAATAAATAAGATTATATTATACTATAGATAGAAACAGTCCAAATGCCTACTTATCAATATTTACTCCAAAGAGAAGGCGTTTCGCATAGGCTCAGCAAAATCTTAATATTCTTTGACTTCCCACATAAAACTCTATGCAGCAGTTCTGAATTATCAGAACCATTTTAATCATAGCAATAAACAAACTTTTGTACCGGCACTCATTCAGATGTATTCCCTCTTTCTCAGTGGGTGAGTTACTATAGTATGGGTCATGATTTTGCCTTTTCAAGTGTAGTACAAATCCTGCTTCATTACTAGTACTTAATAAAAGCTTGAGGACTGAAGAGAAGAGAAAAGAAGAAAGAAAGGAATGAGGAGAAGTAAGAGAAGGACAAAGGAAAGAAGAAAAGAAGCTATGGAGAAGATAAAGTAACTTACAATATACTCCTATATAGCTTTATCCCAATAGAAATCAATCACATTCACAGGTGCATCAAAAAAGAATTTAGTACTTAGGAATAAACATTATGGTATTGGAATAAAAATAGATACACAGATCAATGAAATAGAATTGAGAATCCAGAAATAAATCCACTCAAGTGTTAATTTATGACAGAGGCGCATACCATGAAGCATACAATGGAAAAGCAGTAAGTGGTGTTGGGAAAACGGGACAGTCACGTGCAAAAGAATGAAAGTAAATGATCACCCCACCCTATGTACAAAAATTAGCTCAAAACAGGTTAAATACCTAGATGTAAGACCTGAAACCATATAATACAAAGAAGAAAACATGCAAAACTTCGTACAATATTGGCTTCAGTGATGAGTCTGGGGACTTGATTTTAATGGCAAAGAAAGCAAAGACAAAAATTAACAAAAGGGACTATGTCAAGTTAAAAAGTTTCTTCACAGTGAAAGAAACTTGCATCAAAATGGAAAGACATCCTACTGAATGGGAGAGCATATTTGTACATCATAGAGCCAACAAGGAGTTAATATTCAAAGTATGTAAACAGCTCATATAACTCAACCATAACAATCCAAAAAACAACAGCCCAATCAAAAATGGACAGAAAAGCTAAGTAGATACTTCTCTAAAGAAGACATGCAGGTGGCCAATGGACATTTGAAAAATATTCCTCATCACTTATCAGGGAAATGCAAGTCAAAACCACAATGACCGCCTGTCAGAATGGCCTATCTATAAAGACCTGAAACAGCACATGTTGGTAAAGGTGTGGAGAGAAAGAAACCCCATGTACTGTTACTGGCAATGTAAATTGGTACAGCCACTATGGACAACAGTTTGAAGAGTCATCAAAAATTAAAAATTGGTCCATCATACAATCCAGCAATTCCACTTTCAGGTATCTCTCCAAAAATATAAAAGCACTATTTTGAAAATATAGATGTTCATTGCAGCACTATTTATATCAGCCAGGACATGGAAACAAACCACGTGCCCATATACAGAGGATTGCATGAAGAAGATGTGGGAGGCATATTACTCAGCTTTAAGATGAAATCTTGTCATTTTTGACATGGATGGGATTTCAGAGGATTATACTAAGCAAAATAAGTCAGAAGGAGAAAGAAAAATGCTGTATAATTTCATTCATGTGTAGTACAGACAGAAAAACAAACAAACAAATGAACTAAATAAACCTTTTTGGAACATAAGACCAATTAGTGGTTACGAGAAAGGAAGGGTAAAAAGGGGTGCATTAGCCAGGAAAAGGGGGTGATGGTAGGGAAAAGGAGAGATTTAGGTCTTTAGTAGTGACGTTAATATGGTATATCCACATAGTGATTTTCAACAATGAACACCTGAGACTTACATGTTATAATGCAATGTTATTTCAATAAAAAAATAAATATAATCTCCTGCCCCATATTCCCATCTCTCTCATAATGGGTCCACGGTTCATTTAATGATGTTTGTGCTCTAAAACCCTATTATGTTGCAACTTGAATTTCCTTTTTTTTTTTTTTTTTTTTTTAGCAGCTCCTTTGTTAGAGGAAAGACAAAGAAAATAACAAATAGACAAAGCACAGCAGAGACCTGGCTAATCCACCAAAGCCACCACTGGTCCCTGTCTAATCAAGAGCTGGCTCTGTTCTGTCCTTTTGCTGGAAGGAGTCAACTTTTTCTAATACACATTGGAATCAGCTCTAATCATGGACATCCTGTCTGCAGCTGGCTCCATGTGTCTCCCTGAAATTGCTTTCTCTCTTGCATTCACTCACACCCCAGCTCACAGTTCTTTAGCATCCTTTCTGGTGCTTCAATATGTGTTTTTGGTAAATTCTCTATCCTGTTATTTATAAGATGTGGTCAATCTCTTGATGTTGCAAAATCTTAGTTCCTCTATTAAATCATTCTCCTTAATCCCACATTGCCTTTGTTCTTAAAATTGCACTTTACATTTGTCATAGAAACATTTCACCTTGAACTGTGCTCTGTTTTGAAGAAAAAAATGAAAAGAGTGCTGTTAGAGGTTTCTCTCCTCTCACTCCATCAACTTATTAGCATTCAGACTTTTCCTCTTCTTCCCTTTAAATTCAGGATCACAGTCAGTTCAGTGCTTCAGCATTTGACTCTTAGAGTCATCACCTGTGTGACAGTGACAAGATTACATAATTTGATCCTCAATTTACCTGTCCACAACATGGGGAAGTAGCTACTTCCCAAAACGCATGAAGATTACATACACTGAAGTGTATCTGGCACAAGCTGAACACATAATAAATATTGATTGTTACTCTCATTACCTGCATTCTAGGTTCATGGACAGGTTACTGGAATTAATAATTCACAAGCTTTTATCAGGACCCAAAAATGCTCATTTTTTGCATCTGTTTTTCATATGCATTACCTTCAAAATATTCCTCTGTCCACATGTATGAAATCATTCATAATAAATGGGCCTTGTAATTATTGGCATATTCATATAGATGTCTACAACTTAAATATAGTTTTTTGGGAGGGTTGTTCATTCATCGTAAGTTCAATTTTTCTTTCATGCATTTGCAACTTAAGAAAGATGCAACCCCCACGAGCTACAGAAGATGTCAGATCTGGGATGTGAAAGAATGTGTGGCAGGCCAAATGCAATTAGAGCTTCATTTGTCCCAAATGATGACCATAAAAGTGCTTATCCTACCTCTTTATGGAAGGCCAGTCTTACAGATAAGGTGAATTTAATAACAACTGCCAATGAAAACATGTATGTTGATGAGCTCTTTAAGGTTTGGTTCTCTCTATTAGAGTCTTGATATCTTTATATCTTTTTGTGGAAGATCAGAGTAGGAGGGAGAGGAAGAAGGAAAACATTGATGTACATGCAATGATAGCAGAAGTTGGCAAAAACATACTCTTTATCTAGTCATATTTTGGACATGGCTCAATACCCTTTTCTGCATGAGATAGTTAAGAACAACTTTTACAGACTGAGAGAAATTTCCTCCATCCTCCTGATAATTGCTGGGAGTTGAGAGTGTCTCATGTAGTCAAGGTTAAGTAAGGTTCCTGGGTTATTTGAGTGAAAACAGAAGAATAGTGGGCTTGAAAAAAATGGCCAATGAACATCAGAGGCAAGATTTAGTCCAGATATGTCTGAAACCAGAATCCCAACCTTTATAATTACAACATAAAAGGAAAGAAGAGGGCAAGTTGTCTAGTGTGGGGACAAAAAGAATTGTTGGACAGAATCTACCTGTAAGGAGAAAAGTTTGTCTCATCAGCTGAGCACCTTGTCATATTGCAAAGGTACACCTGATTGCTAGATTGAGAATCAGAAATTATTCAGCAATCAAGATTGGACAATAAGATAGATTTGGAATGGAGCCATTCTATCCCATAGAGTACAACAATGAAAGAATATTCTACTATCTGAGACCCTTCTTAAAAAGTTAGAATAGTCGAAAAAAACCTTTTTATTCAGAATAAATCCATTTAGTTTTCTTCATGAATATATTGGCTTTATTCTACTTTTTACATATGCCCTGTTGAGAGTACAGTTACTCAGATATTTCAGGGTATTGTCAGATAAAGTAAATCAGGATATAATAGATTGTTATAAAGTCCGGAGGGTTGTGTAGCTAATGCCAAAATGGAAGGAAAATGTAGGGGTGGTATATGCTTCTTAATGTGGTTTTTACTAGCAAGAAAATGTGGTTGCTACCAAAAATGAAGGTATTCTGATAATAAAGAGAGAAATGTGGAGAGAAAGAAGAAGGAAAAGGAGGAAGGCAGGGAAGGGAAGGAAGGAATAAGCAAAAGGAGAGGGATGTATAGGTACAGTGGAACCTAGATACAAGCAATGACAAAATTGTCATGAAAGGATCAAAAATGTGGATGAGCTTGCACACTCTTCCAGGACCAAACATCTATCTGACCCTGACATCTGGCATCCTAAGCAATTTATTCAATTGTAAGACAACATCTACTCATCATTTGATAGATAAGCCCAAATTGAAACCAACCTGGAACCTGTGAAAAAAGAGCACAGAGAATGGGCTGTGATGACATCAGGCTGGAGTTTAGTTCCACTTGACCACTTACCCAGCTGTGAAGTGCTGGGGAAATTATTTGCATTCCCCTCAATAGTATGCTCATCTTTAAGAGAATTATAGTTTGTCGATTGTATTGAATAAGATTATAAATATAAATAATATTATAGGTACAGTATGTAAATAAATCAAATGTGTGTGTGTAATTTACATCATATTATAAGTGGTTTGGCCAATAGTCCATCTATTATATCTCAGAATGACCAAGTTTGCCTCCTGCATTTTGTCTTCCCATTAATTACTTCCAGCACTAAGATCACCCTAGTGATCAAGTATTTTTTTAAAAAAGATTTATTTATTTATGCATACAAGAACTGGGGTACAGGCCAGAGGTATGGGGGGTGAGAGGATTCACCAGAGACAGAGTGGGGAACAGAACAGGCAGAGTGACTGAAATACACCTGCTGATGGGAGCAGCAGATGAGACAGGAGAGGTCTGCTGCGCCATGTGGATTGCTCCCTGACCAGGGAGGGGGTATCGAACTTATACTGTAGAGGCTGTGGACAGCTTCAGAGGTTGCATCTTAACCCTTGAACCACCAGGAAGGCCCTGATCAAGTTGTATTTTTTCTGACTGTTCCTTGGATTTCTCAGCAAGGAGAAAAGGAAAATAATCTAAGCTAATAAGGCATGAACATTGCAAAATAACTTAAATATTAATTTATATTGCCATCTTGTACTTGCAAATGTCCAAATCCATCTCTAATAATTTTTCCTTAATTACATTTTTTCAAATTCTCAATGACATAGAATGTTTGTGGAAGTATTTTGTTAATAATTTGAAAAACTGAAAGTCATCTAAATGATTAAGTTCAGTAAAGTTATGTTGTAGTTACAGAATAATTTATAAATCTTAAAGGAAATGAGATAATGTTACTAACATGAAAAAAAATTCTACAGTATATTCTGACAATAAAAAATTATGAAGCACTACTGATGCTTTGATATCATTTGTGTAATAGGATTCATATGAATATTATATGTGTAAGTGTTTATTATATTTTCTGCATTAGTTATGATCTCTGGAAGTAATACTAATGGGTCAAATTAGAAAATTTTTATTTCACAAGTAAGAAAAACTTGAAGTTAAGCATTATATATTAAATTAGTTCTTGTTGCTCCTATAACACAAATTTAGTGACCTAGAATGAACATATTAATTTTTGTACAGTTCTGGAGATCCAAAATGGATGTTTAGGCTGAAATCAAGGGGTCAGTTGAACTGTATTTTTTTCAGAACCTCTAAGGGAGAATCAATCCATTCCTTGCCTTTTCCAACTTCCAGAGGCTACCTTCTTCCCTTGGGTCATGGCCCCATATCACTCCAGTCTCTGCTTCCATCATCATATCTTTCTCACGCTGTCCCTCCTACCTCCCTTTTATAAAGGTCCTTATGATTAAATTGAGCTTTCTCCAGGTCACGATCCTTATTTTAATCATACAGTCTCTTTTTCCATAAAAGATAGCATATTCATGACTTAATATGTGAATTTCTTTGGGGACAATCATTCTGCCTACTATGTATATCTTTCCTACTTTCATCAAATCTGTTTTCTTTAATTACTTAGCCATTCATATGTTACTTATTATCTTTCTGAGCTCTAAGTGGAAAGAAACACATGTTTTATTATTAGCCTAAGAGAGGAACACAATGTGGAATGAGAAAGAAGGAAAGGAAGGAAGGAGAGAAGGAAGGAGAGAGGGACAAGTTCTATCCATCTGCCTAAAATAGCAGGTGCTAAAAATATTAGCTGTGGCACATTCACTTATTCTCTAATAAGTTCTTGTGATGATTAGAACAACCTTGAAGGCCTTGCTCACATCACAAGGAGGGGAAAAAAGACAAACTCTATGCCATTTAAAAATTTACCATCCATTGGGAAAGACAATTTAAGAATATGAAAATACTTAAGAAAAGTGCAATGTAACATTCAATCAGTGTGTCAAAATAGCTGAAGATGAGTATTTGGAGATGGGGCATAAGTGCTTAGTAGTAGAGCAACAGTCATAGACTTTAATTCAGTCATGTTTTCATGAAGGGAAGATTTCAGTCAGGTTTTATATGAGGTACATGAGCATGAAATGGTGAATTATACAGGTCATTTAAAATAGAAGAAATCAGAGTCAAAGCACAGAATTCAAGAATTCATGAAAAACATTGGTTAATTTTATAACTTGGTTGGGAAAAAGCAAGAGGGGAGCTTGGAGAGAGCATAGACCATGTGTTCAGTTGAGAAAGTGATGAGCTGAGTAATCAAAGATGAGACCGGAAGGAGATAAATTTGTAATGAATGAACTATCATTGAGACAAGTGAAATACTGATGTGATTTTTGATCTAATTATCTACATAGCATTCTAATATCTGCTAAAGAGAGAGTAGCACTAAGTAGTCTATGATTATTTAGATAAATGCCTAGGGCATTTTTAATTCTCTTAAATGGTATTTTTGTCAAAATTAGAGAGTTCAATAACATGGCTTCTCTTGAGATGGATAATGGCATCAAGAGGGAAAGAAAATGTCCCTGAAGAAAATCCAGTGGGGGTTTAACTGATGTGTAGATCACTGGCACCTCCTGGTGGCTAAAATGAAAATCCACCATTAAGAGAAGCAAATGGACCATCTCAACAAAAATAAGCAATGTAAACAACAGATACATGTTTGCTACTGTGGAGGAATATATTGCAAAGGGGGATAAGCACACACAGGAGAAACTGCAAAAGTTGGTAACTCATAAGAATCGGCAATTGCTACACTGTGGTGGTGGTGGTGTTAAAAAATAATTGGATTCAAGAAGCTTTTAGCACAAAACTGACAGGAGTATCTCAATTTGACAAGTGAGGAAACTGCAGTTTCTGGGGAGAAAAAGATCCTCAAAGTCTCACAGCTCATCAAGTGAAGATACAGGAATTTAATCTTTAGCTTATCTGTTTCCCAAACCCTGGTATTAGCCAGTGTACAACTACTATTTCACAATATAAAAAGGTTCACATCAGCTTACATGCTCTTTCTAGGATCTGAAATTAAGAAAGAAATAAGAAATATTAACGAGCTCAGCATTTTCTAAAGAATAAACAAAATTTTTATAAAAATATAGTTTCATGACAGTATACAAGGTGTGCTTTTTTTTTTGCAAACTTTCCATAGAAAAAGATTTAATTTTTAAATGTCATTTAATTTTTAAATGAAAAATACTCCACTTAGTGCAGAAGATGGGGCACACACAGCCAAAGATGAAACGTAATGCTTAATTGAGATACCACTCAGGGTAATCATATCATCATAGCTCTTGATGTCAAGGGGCTCATTTGAAAAGACAAGGAAATACAGAAAGCAATTATTGATTGGTTGGTGCAGATCCTTCCTGTGATCAGAGTTCACAAAGCCTACACCTGCATTTTCCCAGTAACAATTGTTCTCTATTCAGTAATTCAATACATATTTGTATGAGTGTACCCTAGTACAAGTGGGAGGAGTTTCTTTCTCTTGAGTTTATTCCCTAAAGTAGAATGGTTGGGGAATGAGATATGTCAAAATTTGGCTTTATTACACAAAGCCCATCTGACTTTCAAAGTGATTATATCAGTTTGTATACCCATAGAAATTGATCTAGTTTTAATTTAGAAATGCATTCTTCAAAATAGTGATTATTTTCCTATTTTCAAACATGACTTTCTAGTTATTCAAAATTTCTGACATGTGATAATGAAATATGAAACAGTTTATAATCCTGGCTTCTCTAAATCAGAAAGTTAATGATATTTTCCCATCTAATAGGAAAAAATTTAAATTATAATTAGAGTAAAAAAATCAGATAGTATGTAGAACTCAAGGTTCAATGGAAGAATGTCAGATTTTCCTGAATTAAATACAAAACTTATGTTCCTATTTGCATGATTCTGGGAGTAGAGTTTTCTTGAAATTCTCAAACATTTCTATGACCAGAAAACTGTTAAGACTCATGGCTAAAGCATAAAAGATCAAAAGTAGTCCTAAACTTAGAAATTATAGCAAAAGAATAAGCAAGATTTATTATGTGGTTTTTACAGGACAAAGCAAAACAAGTCTTTATGTTAATAATTATGCTTTGTTCTGGATACCATTTAGAAATCATGTGAGATTTTTATGCCACATACTGAAATTAAGCCTAAGGAACAGTGCAAAAAAATTAAATTAGCCATTGATAATGCACCAAGTAAAACTCATGAGTGAATAAAATGGAAAATTACCCACAAAAAGAAGATAGAATGAGCAAGACACAGCAATTAGACAGTATTTCTAACTAATGAGTGTGAAAAGAGGAAAGAATTAATACACGGATCATGTGACAGTGTCTTTATACATGTTAGCATCAGGCACCCAGTAAGGAGAGCTGCGCATGGTGGGAGCTGTGTGCTTTGCTGAGAGCAACAGTGACATTCGTCCACCCTGGGAGAGACAAAATTATTCTAGGCTAGTCAAGAAAAGACCCAGACAATTATAACAGGAACGTGCACTGATGTTCTGAGTGCACAGGCCACATAATGAACAGAAGAATATGGGGAAACTCGGAGGAAACCTTCTTGGGAAGGGCCAAGCAGGTGGACCTCATGAGGAAGATTTGCTGGTGTATGTTCAAGAAAATCCATCAAATTGCTGAAAGGCTATTCTCCTTTTAATAAAAATAAAGATAAAGCAAAAGAGAGGTTTTATGCCTTTGTCAACAAACAGGAAATTGGGCATTTCTACCAGAATTTAGTGATTTTTTTGACTAATGTCTCAGACTTTTATGACAGAGTGCAGCTGAAATTTTATATGGGATTTTTCCAGAAGAGATCTAAGATGCTCTGACACTCACCTCTGATAGGTTTCACACACACAAGCAGTAGAGGCTAAGTGGGGCCCCAGGGAGACATGAACTTATTTCCATGGTTTCCAAATTATATTACTAAGATATCCAGTTTTGAACCAAAAAAATTGTAAAATATTCAATGAACAAATGACTACTCCTTATACACCGTAGAAACTTTTGCTGAGGAAGTCTAGACTTTGGACATCCTAAACAAAGACATTTAAATCAGCTGTTTTAAATATAGTCAAAGCATCTTTACAGACACATCACCCAAAGCAGTGATAGTGAAGGCAAAGATAAACAGCTGGGACTACATCAAATTAAAGAGCTTCTGCACAGCAAAAGAGACAATAACAAAAACAAAGAGAAACCCCACCAACTGGGAGAACATTTTTGCATCCAACACTAATGATAAAGGATTGATCACAAAAATCTGCAAAGAGCTGATGAGACTCAACAACAACAAAGAAAATAACCCAGTCAAAAAATGGGCAGAAGAGCTAAAAAGAAACTTCTCTGAAGAGGAAATGCAAATGGCCAACAGACATATGAAAAAATGTTCAACATCACTTGTCATCAGGGAAATGCAAATCAAAACTACCATGAGATACCATCTTACACCAGTGAGAATGGCACATATTAAAAAAACTAGCAACAACAAATGTTGGCGAGGGTGTAGAGAAAAAGGAACTCTCCTGCACTGTTGGTGGGAGTGCAAACTGGTCCAACCACTATGGAGAACTGTGTGGAGATTTCTGGACCTACTAAACATAGAGCTTCCATATGATCCAGCAATTCCACTCTTAGGTATTTACCCAAAGGACACAGAAACATCAATTCCAAAGAACACCTGCACCCCTATGTTTATAGCAGCACTATTTACAATAGCTAAGCTTTGGAAACAGCCCAAATGCCCAAAAATAGATGACTGGATCAAGAAGATGTGGTCCATAGACACCATGGAATATTACTCAGCATTCAAAAAAGATAAACACATGCAATTTGCAGCAACATGGATGGCGCTGGAAGGGATCATGCTCAGCGAAATAAGCCAAAAAGAAAAAGAAAAATACCGGATGGTCTCACTCATAGCAGGAATCTAGAAAACTTAAATAAGGGATCAGGAAAATGAATAACTATAAGAAAGTGAAAATCAAAATCAACAAAAAACTATGAACCAGAGACACTTTTTGGGGGTTGGGGGCCTGGAGGGGAAGGATTGGGGTCAGAATGGGGCATGTGCAGTTGTATGCGGGAATATAAAAATAAAATTTATTATTTAAAAATAAATAAATATGGTCAAAGAATTAAAGAACTTTATTATATTTATTTATGCATACAAGAACTGGGGTGTAAGCCAGAAGTGCGGGAGGTGAGAGGATTCATCACAGTGGGGAGCGGAACAGGAAGACTGACTAAAATACACTGCTGAGGGGAGCAGTGGGCGAGACAGGAGAGGTCTGCTGCACCATGTGGGTTGCTCCCTGGCTGGGGATCGAACTCATGATGCAGTGGCTGGTGATAGCTTCATAGTGCTACGACTTAACACGCTGTGCCACCAGGGAGGTCCCAAAGAATTAATGAACCTTAGACATGGAAACCAAATCTAAAGAAATAAAGGTATGAATGGGAATGGTGTCTCACCTGATAGAGAAAATTAAACAAAGAAACAGAAATTATGGAGTTGAAATGTAATTAAGTACAATAAAAACCTCACTAGAGGATCCCAATAGTAGATTCAAGCTGGCAGAATCAAAGATTAAAAGAATATCTGGAAAGGGGCGGAGCAACATGGCGGTGAGGAGACGCTGCGAGTAAGATCTCCCATTAAAAAAAGTTAATAGGGAGGAAAAGCGGCAGGTCCCAGTGAGAACTGGGACACGGAAGATAAACGGGTGACTCCAGCAAACTACCCGAAGAAGAAAGTGGCCATAAAAGAGGACTAGAAGGGAGGGAAGCGCAGAACCCTGCTCCCCTCCCCCGCCCACAGAGGCGGCACTCTCCAACCGACCGGCAGAGAGGAGGGAAACAACAAACCAAAACGGCCAACAAGAACAAACGACGCAGCAAGCGGGACTGTGAGTGGAAAGGAACTATTGCAGCCACCACACCCCTTGAACGGGAGCTGAGGCGAACCCTGCAGGATTCGCCGCGGCGGTGAGCGAACGGCTCCGGGCGCCATTAGAGAAGAACAAAGACCCCAGGAGACGCGCACACAGCCCGGGCTGCCGGTAAGCTGGCGCGGATAGCGGCGCGCTCGGTGCGCTTGAAAAGCAAGTGCAGACCAGGATCGCGGCTGCCCAGGTCCCCGCGCCTGCGACCTAGGCTTGGGAGACGACCTAGGCTTGCGGGGAGACGCGTGGAGGTCCTCACTGAGGTGAAGGTCCCTCCCTGAGTAAGCAGGAACCAGGCGCCCAGGCACGGGAGCGGTGCCAAAGGCGCCATTCCCGCGCCACTGAACTGGGCTACAGCCCGCGTCCTGGAACTGAGGGCTTTGGAACTGAGACCCGGGGCACGAAATTAGGGGCATGGATTCCCCACGACGGTGGGGCACAAGGCAGACACAGCACCCCAAAGCCGTTGAGGTGTACCCTACCATCCCCGCTCTGCTCCCTGTCCCACGGGGTGGAAAATCAGCTCCCCAAGGGCTCTAGGAGAGATCTTTGGCGCCACCTAGCGACTTGTAGCCAGCACAGGCTCCTGAAGGAGCTAGTGGCCAGCTGGGGAGTTAGCCCACACCCGGCCCCTTCCGAACAAGTAGTCTGAGCCCACAGGGAGAGCGAGCACCCACAGCCAGGGCAGACCAGGCACGCAGAAGAGTGTGCCTGACACCGGACGCGCAGGGAGTGTGTCCCACATCACCATTTTAGAACAGGGACATTTCTTCAGTAAAGACTACCTGCAGAAGGCTTCCTCAGGAGCCAGAGGTGAGCGGGGGAAGTTCGCCCACGCCAGACCCCCTCTGGCCTGCAGTCCAAGCCCAGAGGTGGAGCAGGAACCCACCGCCGGGGCAGACCAGGCGCACAGGGGAGTGTGTCCCCACATCGACATTTTAGGACAGGGACCTTTCTCCAATAAGACTGCTTGAAACTGACAGATGACTCCTGGAGGAACCAGAGGGGAGAAGAGAAGCCCACCCAAGATGCCGGCCAGTCCCAACAACACAGTGTCCCAACGCATACGGCAAATTAGAAAACAGACAGTAGGGAGGAGAAGAACCACACGCAACCTAGCAACTCTCCAGAGAAAAAGCACACCACAAAAAGAAAACCAGCCCCCAGATTGCAACGACAGTAACTTGGAAGAACTTCTGAGCCTTCCAGAAAGAGAATTTAAAATTGCCGTGATTAAAAAACTGACAGAAGTCATAAAGGAAAACAATGATAAGGGAAAAGTAATCAACGATCAGAAGAATGAAATTGAGTCCCTAAAGAGGGAAGTAAAAGAAATGCAGGAGATCAAAGAATTAGTGGAAGAACTAAAGAATTCTGGGAAAAGCAATGAAAGCAGAATTGATGAAATGGAAGAACGAATAAGTGCTCTTGAAGACACAGAAATAAAAAGAACCAAAACAGAAAAGGAAAGAGAAGTACGAAGGAAAAAGAATGAAGAAAGACTTCGGGAACTATCTGACTCCATGAGGAAAGGAAATATAAGAGTTATAGGAATACCAGAAGGAGAGGAGAGAGAAGTAGGAACAGAGAAAATATTCAAAGAGATAATTGAAGAGAACTTCCCAAATGTGAAGAAGGAGCTGAAAATTGATATACAAGAAGCAAGAAGAACACCAAACTTCCACGACGAAAGAAAAAATACAGCAAGACACATAATAGTAAAGCTCCCAAGAATCCAGGACAAGGAAAAAATAATGAAGCTGGCAAGAGGGAAGAAACAGATAACATTCAAAGGAAAGCCAATCAGGCTGACATCAGACTTCTCCGAAGAAACACTACGGGCAAGGAGAGAGTGGAGGGACATAGTCAACAGACTCCAAGAAAACAGATGCCAACCAAGAATACTCTATCCCGCAAAGCTCTCCTTCCTCTTTGAAGAAAGAATATGGACCTTCCCAGACAAACAGAAACTCCGTAATTTCATTGCAACTAAACCCCCACTCCAAAAAATACTACAAGAATTCCTAAAGCCAGAACCTCAGAGGGACGAATAACAATGAAAGAAGGCCAAAAAAAAAAAAAGTTATTAAAAGAATAAATAAATAAATTCAAAGGAAAGACAAACACAATGGCAAATACAGATGTTAACATATCAATATTAACTCTAAATGTAAATGGACTAAACTCTTCAATAAAAAGACACAGAGTTGCATCCTGGATTAAGAAACAAAACCCAACCTTTTGCTGTCTCCAGGAAACATATTTAGCTACAAAAGATAAAAATAGGCTCAAAGTTAAAGGATGGAAAACAATCCTACAAGCAAATGGACCAAAAAAGAAAGCAGGAACAGCTATACTTATATCAGATAAAACAGATTTCAAACTCAAAAAGATAAAAAGAGACCCCAATGGTCACTACATTATGATCAAGGGGACAATACTTCAAGAAGAAATAACACTCATTAACATATACTCACTAAACGAAGGAGCACCAAAATATATCAGACAACTGTTGTCCTCTCTGAAAACAGACATCAGAGAAAACACATACGTAGTGGGAGACTTCAACACACCACTATCAACAATGGATAGATCAACAAGACAAAAAATAAGTAAAGAAACTAAAACTCTAAATAAGGACCTAGAGCAATTGGGCTTAACAGACATCTATAGAACACTAAACCCCAAAAAAACGGAGTACACATTTTTCTCAAGCGCACACGGATCATTCTCCAGGATCGATCACATACTGGGGCACAAGACAAACATCAACAGATACACCAAGATTGAAATCATATCAACCATCTTTTCTGACCATGAAGGCATCAAACTAGAAATAAACCATAAAAAGAAGGCAAGGAACTTTCCTACCTCATGGAGATTAAAAACCACACTACTGGAAGACCACTGGACTAATGAGGAGATCAAAGAAGAAATTAAAAAATTTTTTGAATTGAACGACAAGGAGGACACCAATATCCTAAATGTATGGGATGCAGCAAAAGCAGTAATAAGAGGAAAATATATAGCAATAGAAGCTCACATCAAGAAACAAGAAAGAACTCAAAGAAACAACCTAATCTCGAAGCTCAAAGATCTAGAAAAAGAACAACAAAAAAACCCCAAAACCAGTAGAAGAAAAGAAATAATAAAAACCAAAGCAGAAATAAATGAAATTGAAACTAAAAAAACAATCCAAAAGATCAATGAAACCAAGAGCTGGTTCTTTGAAAAAATCAATAAAATAGACAAACCCCTAGCCAGGCTCACAAAGGAAAAAAGGGAGAAAGCACAAATAAACAGGATCATCAATGAAAGAGGAGAAATCACAACGGACACAGCAGAAATCAAAAGAATAATCAGTAACTGCTATGAACAGTTATATGGAAACAAGTTCAACAATCTAGAGGAGATGGACAAATTCCTACAACTCTACAATCACCCAAAGCTAGATAAAGAAGAAATAGAACACCTAAACAGACCAATTACAATTAGCGAAATTGAAATGGTAATCAAAAACCTCCCCAAAAACAAAAGCCCAGGACCTGATGGATTTACAAATGAATTCTACCAAACATTCAGAGACGAATTAGTGCCTATCCTTCACAAACTCTTCCAAAAAATTGAGAAGGAAGGGACAATACCAAACACGTTCTATGAAGCCAACATTACACTAATACCAAAACCGAACAAGGACAACACAAAAAAGGAAAACTACAGGCCAATCTCCCTAATGAACACTGATGCAAAAATCCTCAATAAAATTTTAGCCATCAGAATCCAACAATGTATCCATAAGATAATTCACCACGACCAAGTAGGATTCATTCCAGGGGCACAAGGATGGTTTAACATCCGAAAATCAATCAACGTTATCCAACACATCAACAAAAAGAAATATAAAAACCATATGATAATATCAATAGATGCTGAGAAAGCTTTCGACAAAGTGCAACACCCATTCATGATAAAAGCCCTTGAAATTCTTGGGATACAAGGAACATACCTCAACATCATAAAGGCCATCTATGACAAGCCAACAGCCAGTATCATTCTCAATGGTGAAAAGCTGAAAGCAATTCCATTAAGATCTGGAACAAGACAAGGATGTCCACTCTCACCACTGCTTTTCAATATAATACTGGAAGTCCTAGCCAGGGCAATAAGACAAGAGAAAGACATCCAAGGAATCCAAATAGGAAAAGAAGAAGTCAAACTATCACTATTTGCAGATGATATGATATTATACATAGAGAACCCCAAAAACTCCACAGAAAAGCTAATTCAACTCATCAATCAGTTCAGTAAAGTGGCAGGATACAAAATCAACATGCAAAAGTCAGTAGCCTTCCTATACACAAACAATAAATCTGAAGAAGAAGAAATCAAAAAAACCATCCCTTTTGTTATTGAAACAAAAAAAATCAAATATTTGGGAATAAATCTAACAAAAGAGGTAAAGGACCTTTACAAAGAAAACTATAAAACACTGTTAAAAGAAATAGAAGAAGACACAAAGAAATGGAGAGACATCCCCTGCTCATGGATTGGAAGAATAAACATTATTAAAATGGCCATCCTTCCAAAAGCAATATACAGATTCAATGCTATTCCAATCAAAATTTCAATGTCATTCTTCAAAGAAATAGAACAATTATTGATGAAATTCATATGGAATCACAAAAAACCCCGAATAGCCAAAGCTCTCCTGAAAAAAAAAGAAGGGAATGGAGGCATCACACTCCCAGACTTCAAACTATACTACAAAGCCATAATCATCAAAACTGCATGGTATTGGAACAAGAACAGACATACAGACCAATGGAATCGAATAGAAAATCCAGAAATAAACCCACAGATTTATGGTCAACTAATCTTTGACAAAGGAGCAAAGACTATGCATTGGAGCAAAGAAAGTTTGTTCAATAAATGGTGCTGGGAAAACTGGGTCGCTACATGCAAAAGAATGAAGCTTGACCACTACCTCACACCATACACAAAAATCAACTCAAAATGGATTAAAGAACTAGACATAAGACCTGAAACCATAAAATATATAGAAGGAAATATAGGCGAAACACTACGTGATCTGCACATCAAAGACATCTTTACAGACACATCACCCAAAGCAGTGATAGTGAAGGTAAAGATAAACAGCTGGGACTACATCAAATTAAAGAGCTTCTGCACAGCAAAAGAGACAATAACAAAAACAAAGAGAAACCCCACCAACTGGGAGAACATTTTTGCACCCAACACTAATGATAAAGGACTGATCACAAAAATCTGCAAAGAGCTGATGAGACTCAACAACAACAAAGAAAATAACCCAGTCAAAAAATGGGCAGAAGAGCTAAAAAGAAACTTCTCTGAAGAGGAAATGCAAATGGCCAACAGGCATATGAAAAAATGTTCAACATCACTTGCCATCAGGGAAATGCAAATCAAAACTACCATGAGATACCATCTTACACCAGTGAGAATGGCACATATTAAAAAAACTAGCAACAACAAATGCTGGCGAGGGTGTGGAGAAAAAGGAACTCTTCTGCACTGTTGGTGGGAGTGCAAACTGGTCCAACCACTGTGGAGAGCTGTGTGGAGATTTCTGGACCTACTAAACATAGAGCTTCCATATGATCCAGCAATTCCACTCCTAGGTATTTACCCAAAGGACACAGAAACATCAATTCCAAAGAACACCTGCACCCCTATGTTTATAGCAGCACTGTTTACAATAGCTAAGCTTTGGAAACAACCCAAATGCCCAAAAATAGATGACTGGATCAAGAAGATGTGGTACATATATACCATGGAATATTACTCAGCATTCAAAAAAGATAAACACATGCAATTTGCAGCAACATGGATGGCGCTGGAAGGGATCATGCTCAGCGAAATAAGCCAAAAAGAAAAAGAAAAATACCGGATGGTCTCACTCATAGCAGGAATCTAGAAAACTTAAATAAGGGACCAGGTAAATGAATAACTATAAGAAAGTGAAAATCAAAATCAACAGAAAACTATGAACCAGAGACACTTTTAGGGGGGCGGGGGCGGGAGGGGAGGGATTGGGGTCAGAATGGGGGGGCTGCAATTGTATGGGGAATATAACAATAAAATTTATAAAAAAAAAAAAAGAATATCTGATCTGAGGAAGAGAAAAAACTAAAGGATGAAGAAAAGTTAATTGTCTCAGACCTCGAGAACACCATCCAGCAATACCAACAAATGTACATTCCGAGTTACCGAAGGTGATAAGAGAAAAAAAAGGGCATTCATTCCAAGGGTGGTACTTTTTGAAATGCATGTTGAAGCAGATTTTTATCTCAGCAACAATGAAAGATTCTAGCCAAATGTCCTTGTTATGCCAACATATTAACTTTAGAGTATCTCAGATAGCAAAATAGAAGTTTGGCAGGTATGTGCTTCCTCCCCATTTCTGTGTCACCAGCTGGGCTTCCTCTTGCATCTCATTTGTAGAACTAGTGGTCCCTTCCCCACTTCAAAATGGTACGTAAGCATAGTTGGTGTTTTGGTTTCCACGTGTGGGATAATTACACTCGTCATTACTAGGTATTACAATGAGTCAGCTTCCCTGCTCAGGATGAAGTTGAAAGGTGAAACAGATATGACTTATTCCCTGTGGTGTTGCTATTCCAGCAGAGAAGTGAGGCACATGACAGATAATTTAAATATCTATGTGAGGGATCAGAAAGAATTATGAATTCATTCGATATCTACTGGGCAGCTGGGGATGGAAAACCTTTCTCCCGGATGGTGTCTTGATTTACCTAGTGTCTGTGTTTCAACGCTCTTTGGACTTTAAATTAATGGGAGGCACATCCCCCAGGACCTCTTCATGAGACTTGAGTTTTCTTTTGCAAAATGGTCTCAGAGCAGTTATATTTCTTACATGATGGTTGTCTTCTACTGAGAAATTGAATTTAATGCAACTTTATGAGGAATAACTAAGGAAGTGTATTAGGAGGTATTGATAAAGAATTACAAAGAAAACAACATCAGAATAAGCCTGATAAAATATTAAGAAAAACAGGAAGTAAAAGTAAGCTTGTGTAACTAGCTTGAGTATTTGAGTATTGGTTGACGGCTTACAGAAAGTTGGATGTTGGTTAACCACTGTAACCTTAATTCCACATAAAACAAGCTGAAAATCCATGATGGTTTTGTTTCTACTTGCCAGCTACCTATAGGCATTGGAGTTATTTGTTTTGCTCAATGATTAAAATCAGTGAATTTTATATTTATAGATTGGTATTTTCCTTTTGATCCTGTCTTCTATCCCCTCCTCCTTCCCAACATTTCCAAGAGACAGGAAATAGACACTGCTCGTGGGCCGCTGAAAGGCTACATGGAAACTTGCATGGCATCATGTCATCATTTCAGAATGACACGGTGCCTTTGATGCAGAACAAATGAGGAGAGAGACCATGACTGTCACTTAGCGCTGGAGCCGCCTTTGTTCAGTCTTCTCTTTCATTTGTCTCTTCCCTTCTCTAGTCTATCTCCTCCATTCTCAAAGTTCTTGTAGATGTGTCAGAAAGCGTGTTTGTTTTATAGCTTGATTAATGGATTTGTATCTTTTTTTAAAAAAAAGATTTATTTATTTATTTATACAAGCACTGGGTACAGTCAGAAGCATGGGAGGGTGAGAGAATTCACCAGAGCCACAGCGGGGAACAGAACAGGCAGACTGATGAAATACACTGCTGAGGGGAGCAGCGGGCGGCAGGGGAGTCTGTGTGCCATGTAGGACCCTCGCCCAGTGGCCAGGGATCGAACCAGTGCTGCGGAGGCTGCAGGCAGCTTCGCAACCCAGTGTTCAACCACTGTACCACCAGGGAAGCCCTAGATTTGTATCTTTAGCTCTATCATTGAATCACCTCTGCCACTCCCAAAAGCTTAGAAACATTTCATTCAATTGTGCCTTAAAGCAGACAACGTCTTTTTGAAAGGAATTCTGTGCCAGATGTTGAAATAATAATTTTCACCCTCCTGATGCTTTAATATTTAATAGTACCCACAAATGCAAACTTCTCTTTTTGATTTTTATAATTTGTTTTGATTAATATGTAATATTTATTTTAAATGATTTACTTTATTAGTTAAGTATAAGGAAATTCTATATTTGATTCCTAAGAACTAAAATCCAACTGTAAGTTGTCTTTGTTCCTTTTTCTCATCCCTCCCTAAGTTTAATTTACTGAAAACTTCTTCATGTACAGGGAAAAGCTAAATTCTGCAGGGAGAACAGGCAGATTTGAAGTCTGTGCATTTGGGGTGAAACTGTTTGTTATAAGCTTCTGCTGCTTTCAATCTATAACACAGTTAAGAATGGGGCAATTATGCAGAGTAAGTTTCCCTTTCAAAGCTTAAACACAAAAGAAGCCCTTGTCAAGAATTATTAATGCCTTAAGTAAAATTCATCATAGCCAAAGCCATTCAAAGGAATAAACCTACCCAAGTAGGAAAGTGTGTGTGTACTTGAGCAGAAATAGTGGGGGAGGTCAGGGAGAGAAAGAAGTTGAAGGATTCCTTTTCTTAGAAGGTAGGGGGGGAAAATTCATTGCATGAAAGAAAACACAATCCCAATAATAAATAAATCCTCTTTTAAGAAAATAAGCTTAAGAGAAAAGGGTAACTGGAGGTCAGAAATGAAAACCCAAGTTTAATTCAGAGAAAAATGCCATAGAATGTTACTGAAAGGGCACTAGAGTTGGATCAGAGTCTGGGAATTTAATAGGGTGGTGGCAGAGGATGGAACTTAGAGAGGCTATTTGACCAGAATGGCTTATCCATAAAAGGTGGTGCAAATAAATAATTTGTATGTTACCTGCAAATGTCATACAATGATGTCTCCTAATTCATTTATATATATATATGTGGTATGCTAAAGTTTTCTTTTGAGTTTTGCCATGGAAAATGTATTATCTGTTAAATATAAACATTCAAAATATAGCAGTTTTTTAATGCTGATTTGGCTCATGTTTTCTTCCATTTCTAAATGAGGTAGTATTAAAATACTTCAAAAGAAAGTTACATAATTCAGATCTCTGAGTCATCTTATCACTTTCTATCTGTGCAAACTTGGGAATCTTACTTAGTTCTTCTGCAGCCCAATTTATCACATGACACTAGGAATAATACTGCCTAGACCTAAATCCTTGGATTGTTGTGAGATTTTATATGCAAACTACAAAGCAGGTCATAAAGGGAAGTCTTATAGTGCTGGTTCTTCACACTGGAGCTACAGCCAATTTTAAGGGTAATTTTGTAGTAGTTAAAATTGTTTGTACAGTCCAGTTATTTGTCCAAAAGATAAAAATCTGAGGAGTTTTTTTCAATCCTTTTCAGGGCTGTTCACATTTCATAGGTTCTTGGCCTCAAAGGCATCACTAGATTCAATGCTGATCTTGGATCGCTGGTATTTCTTTCCAAAATACCCTTCAAAGTTTTCTGGAAATTTAAGTTCTGCCTAATTAATCATGTTCCTCAAGTAGCATTTAATAAATTTATTTATTTTTTAATTTTTTTTTTGCATTTAATAAATTTAAAGATACATTCCAGTAAGGGGAAGACATGTCCTTGGACTTAAAAACACGCATGCCAGGGAATTCACACCCACACACAAACATAAGGATTAAACATTGCTAAAAATAACAGGACTTATCTCATAGATCAAACTAAACTTTTGAAAGGATGTTTCAAGGTTGGGCTCCCCAGGAAACAGACTCTGAAGGACAGATTCACTTGCAAATGTATTTGGGGTGCTCTTGAAATTAATACCTGCAGAGAAGTGAAAGAATCAGAAGTGAGCAGAGGGAGGAGTTGAACTGTGATGATCTAGAAGCTGAGGCCCCAGCAGAGCCATGAGGGGCTCCCTTCCAAGCTGCCTCCAAGCCAGGAGGCTTTTCTATGTCCACAATGACTTGTCCCAGTTGTTTCAGGAACATGGGAGAGGGTAACTCGAGCAAAGTGGCTTTCTTTAACTGAGGACAGGTTCTAGAGAGAGTCTCAATTTAGATATATCAGTTGCAAACACTTCCAGATTTTGAGTCTAGATCTTCAGCTCTGTGATTTTATTTTTTTTTAAAGATTTACTTATTTATGCATACAAGAGCTTAGGTACAGGCCAGAGATGCAGGGGCGTGGGAGGATTCACCAGAGACAGAGTGGGGAACAGAATAGGCAGATTGATTGAACACTGCTGAGGGAAGCAGCAGGCAAGACAGAAGAGGTCCCTTGCCCCATGTGGGTCACCTCCCTGGTTGGGGATTGAACTCGTGCTGCAGAGGCTATGGACTGCTTTATAGGGCTGAGACTTAACCCTTTGCACCACCAGGGAGGCTCCCTGAAATGTGATTTTATAACTGAACATAGCATCTGGAATGTGACTTTATATCTGAACATCACAAGCTTCCTCCAGTCTATGCCTCAGGTCGTTCACAGCCACATAATCATGTGATCTGTCTGGAAGCAGTCTCAGTCCCATTGTTTTTGAAGGAAGCTCATGGGATGGCCTATGAGATGCACCATAAGCACCACCAGCAAAGTTGGTCAAAGCTTCCATCACCACCCATTCAAATTTCCCTCACCCTTAGCTGATGTCTCAGTGACTGACCTATGTATGGTGTATTTCTCCAACTTTGGGTCCTTTCTAAACATTCTAAACAAAAGAAAAGACGAAATTTAACAGTTCTTTACACATATAACCTTGACCTCATCGATGTGGTGAGATAGATTTTAACGACACTCACTGGATAGCTAACATTAGTCAAGGTTTAGAGCAATATAGCTGTTGGGGACAGAGGGGGCTTACAGGTTTCAATGGTTTTTCTAATCATTCTGATATTTAAAAAAGATTTATTTATTTACACACACAAGAACTGGGGTACAGGCCAGAGGTAAGGGGGGGGTGGTGAGAGGATTCGCCAGAGACAGAATGGGGAGCAGAACAGGCAGACTGACTGAAATATACTGCTGATGGGAGCAGCAGGAGAGTCAGGAGAGGTCTGCTGCTCCATGTGGGTAGCTCCCTGGCTGGGGCTCGAACTCATGCTGCAGAGGTTGCAGATAGTTTCGTAGGTTGCGTCTTAACCCCTTGTGCCACCATGGAGGCCCAAATCATTCTGATTTTATCAGTACCCTCTAAGACTCTTTCACATCCTAAAATTAAAAGCAATGTCTACTTTAACGAAACCATTAAACTCGGGGTAGGTATAAAGACACAAATCAATCAAGTGACTCTGATCCACATGAGAAAAGGTTAAACACAATGAAAATCAGGTCAAAATCGGGATGGGGCAGCTGCTGTCCACAGCTTTTCTTTCCTCTCACTCAGGTCTCTTCATTCCTCCAGTCTCTTTATTCCCTGTGTTAAAACACTGTTTAGGGGCCTCCCTGGTGGCGCAGCGGTTGAGCACTGGGTTGCAAAGCTGCCCGCAGCCCCTGCAGCACCGGTTCAATCCCCGGCCACCAGGTGAGGGTCCCACATGGCGCGCAGACCTCTCCTGCCGCCCGCTGCTCCCCTCAGCAGTGTATTTCGTCAGTCTGCCTGTTATGTTCTCCACTCTGGCTCTGGTGATTTCTCTCACCCTCCCACACTTCTGACTGTACCCAGCACTTGTATAAATAAATAAAATAAATAAAATAAAATAAAAAACACTGTTTAGGCTGCATTTCACACAGAGTCAGGGAACCCTTCCATTGTGCTTATTTTAAAAAGTAAGCATTCCTCACCCATCTGAGCAATGGTGTAGTTTTCTAATAGCAAAGGTATTTTGTGTTTACCAAAGGTACAGTCTAGCTGAGAGAAAAAAATAAAGGCCATAAAATAGCAGAGTCTAAATGAATACATGGAGGAAAAGCCAGGCATTATTTAAACAGGAATTACACATGATATTGTACTATGGAACCCAGACGAAGGAGCAAAACTTTTAAGGAAAGGGGATTTTCCTGTTCTTAAAGCAACATGTATGTTATTAGAGAAGTCTGAGGCCTGCAGACTTTAGCTCACTGTAGCAAAAAGGCTCTGCGAAAGATGAAATCATCTGTATTATATTATGAGCAGTCAGGCCAGTTGAAAAGGGACATTGAGTTTGCAATGTGGTAGATATTAGCAAACACTTAAGAGAAACCACAAAAAACCTCGTGTATTGGCCTGGAGTAAGCCTTCAACATCTGCTCAGGCCTTTCAGAGTCTACACTGCTGAGAACATAAGTCAGTTTGTTGGTCATTCCTCTGAACTTGAAGCCAGATGAGCAAATCCAAGCCATTTTATGGTACAATCATTCAAATCATTCCAGTATGTTACAAGACTTTTTGCCTTTGCCTTGAGCTTCAAAAAGAATTAGGCGGCATTTGTAACACTTCACACATTCCAAGGAAACGATTGGATCCAATTGTGAACGTTTTCAAATTTTGATGAATTTTTAATGTAAATTTATGTTGAGTATCTAATTTCAAGTGATATTTTGCTATAGAGACATGGTGCTAAATTACAGCAGAGCAATTACTGCCATTTTTATTATTTTATTACATTCACACTATGTATATTTGTTATGATGTAATAACAACAAAGGGGTGCTCATCGTTTGCCAGTCTCATTACAGACATCATACAAAAGGAGTGGAATCACTGATCAATTCTAAGATTAACAAAAGAGCATGTGGAGATGACCACACAATATGACATTCTGTTACACCAAATTTTCTGCAAAAGCTTTTAAAATATATATTTTTAAAATTCTGAAGCTAAAAACAAAGGAGTATATATTTTGGTTATTTCACTGCAATCAGATGTATTTTCTGGCTATCCAAGAATATCTCAAAATGCATAATCTTTGGTGCCCTGGTAGCCTGGGGGTTAAGTCTCAGCACTATCACTGCCTATGACCCGAGTTCAATCCCTGACCAGGGAGCGACCCACATGGCACAGCAGACCTTTCCTGTGTTTCGCCTGCTGCTCCCCTCAGCAGTATATTTCAGTGGCTCCACCTGTTCTGCTTCCCCACTCTGCCTCTGGTGAATCCTCTCATGCTCCCTCCCCTCCCAATACCCCTGCACCTCTGGCAGACACTCCAGTTATTCTATGCAAAAATGAAAACAGAAATTTAAAAAACATAACCTTTATTTGAGAATCCTTATAAGTATTTTGATGCAGGCAGAACCATAAAAAGAAGAGCATCCTTTCATTGAGGAATTGATCTTTCTCAGGCAAATTATTTAATTTACTATGTGCCTAATGGCCTCAGTGTTTCCCTGTTAGATTAGAGTTTCTCTAGACTTCCACCTATTAGGTTGTGGCTGCTGGGAAGGCCTGGAAGGGGAATAGGAAAGAGGGAGGGTGGGAGAAAAGGACTTGGCAGAAATTTCAAGTTGATTCACTTTTTAGTGTGTTTCCTGAAATTCTAAGATGTTTGTTTGATTTTTCTTCTTCCAGAGTTGTGTATGAAGTTGTACCTACGTGACAGAAGTGAAATGAACCTCTGATCTGCATTATCATTTTTAACACCCACACAACCCCCATGGAAACTTGTGCTGCTATTTTTACCTCTATTTCCTTGTTGAGGAAACCAAGAATTACAGAAACCAAGTAATAATCTTCAGCTTGTATTCCAGGGTATCTGGACCATCCAAAGCTTAAAGTCTAATCAGTTCCAAATATTCTTGAATATACAGCTAAAAAGAATCAAGTCTATTCTATGATTTTGAGCATATTGAAATCCACATTCTCAGAATTCAGACAGTAGACTCGACAACACATCCACAATACCTAGGTGGGTTAATAATGCCCAAAGATTGTTTTTCTTTATCTTGAGTCTTTTTTTTTTTTAAGAAAATAAGAGGTAATGGTGGGTCTTGCTCATCTAAGCAAACGTCCTCAAATACTCTTCAAGCAGCTGTAACTATTAAATGATTAGTTGGATCCATAGAAGTCACAAGGGCATTGGTGTTTCCTGTTCTTGGAGAAGCAGCAAAGGAACTTCTGCTGTTTCTCCACTCACCCTTAAATGTCTAGGATCCTGCCTTCCTCTTCCGGACTTTGCTGAGACAGCGGCTGACTCACATTTGCAAATCTGAGAGTATTTTGTAAAAACACACTCATATCTGGAACATAACATAGGTCCACTTCTGCAACACTCGTGTTGATTTAAGGGCCTGGGTAGAATGTTCCATTCTTATCTATTCTGAGCTGGATTTTCAAGTCAATTCTTAGGACTAACTAAAGTCACAGCCCTGAGGCACCTTAGAGATGATCCATCTCATTGTCTCCTTATCGGAACCTCATTGGGAATTCACAAAGACTCCCTCCAGAAGACACAGAAAGTGGAGTTTTCATAGAATCCCACTCTAATTTGTTTATCACTCTGTACTCTTTCCTAATGTTTGCCTGCCTTGCCCAAGGAGGCACCTGAGGTGGAGCTCACCTTTCCACTCCACCATCACAATCCGCCTTTGTCTAGCTTTCAAAACAAAGGTGTCTCTCAACTCCACTTGAAGTCTTTTTGACTGCACTGCCTAGGGACAGAACATCTTCTGAGATGCTGAACAAAAGGGTAATTCAACAATGCAGAGTCCCTGGGAATTCAGGGCAAAGAATTTTTTTTTCCCCAAAGTATAAGAATTTTCTCAAGCACCTCTTACTCCCATATAAGGGTGACAAAAGTGTGTGTCAGAAGAGTTAAGTGATCTACCGATGGCCACTCTGTTGTAACATAGAGGACTGGAGGTTTCAAGTAGTCACGCTCTGCTGCCTGCAAAGCCTGCCCCCCTTCCTCCCTCGCCATATTGCCAGATTACAAGCAGTAAGTGTCTGGAACTCAATCACCTAAGTTCAGTGATTGTTTTACCTTATCTTACCTTGAGTACTGAAGTCTTGAATAGAAATGGTCAAAGGAAGTGAAATTCTAGTAGAATTTGAACTACAGCCACTCTCCCTCAGGATAGTCAATGTATGGCATTATACTCAAGACAACTGCTTTTTTCCTTAGAAGTATAAAAGATAGGATTACAAAGGGTCATATTACACATGCTCTAAGCATTAACTGAAAGTGGGAGTTTAATAGCTAGTTTTTGAGCCAATTTTTGCAATGGCAATTTTCCTCTCTTTCTGTGCTCTCTGACCATTTCTCCAACCTAATTTGATTTACAAGCAAATTGTGCCTTTAATTGACTTCAGTGGGCCTGAGCAGGTAGGTAGATGAGAGTCATTTCAAATTTATTTCCTGTTGTTTGCTTTTCGAGAGGACTTCCCAAATTACATTCCTCCAGGAAAAACCTGCCAAAACTTGGTAGTGAGAGATTTCCCCTAACAATCTGAGCACCAAGTTGAAAAAGTTTTCTGACCCGATAGAAACATAACAATCAACTCTTCCTTCAGTGAATTATTACACATGTGGGGTGATTTACAAAACGGAAGGAAGGAATCGAGGAAGCGGGGAGGGAACTAGAGAGAGAAGGTGGGAAATGGGGAGGGAAACCAGGAATCTGAATTCGGATATAAGTTTTTCTACCACCTCGTTGTGCATATTTGAGCAATTCTCTTCATATCTCTTGTTTTCTGTTTATAATCTATAAAGCCGGGTTAATAATTCTATCTTTATTAGCTTGTTGAAAGGGCACTATGAGATAAATAAACTAATTTCATAGTGCAGTTGTTTTGTACAGAATAAACTTTGATAAATTATATGTAGCAGTGTTAAGGACTTATTGCTGAGATGTTACCCTGTAGTAAAATTCTCATCTACTCAGTAAAACTTACTTACAGAACACATTTGGCTCCTATCTGGATGGAACAGGTGATGGGATAGCTCTTCATCCAAGAAAATGACTAGACTTCCCTTCTCTCCAACTCATATTTTACTATTCCTGAATGAATAATTATTTAGGAAACCTAAGAAAAGCCTCATTACCTCATAGAGAGACATTCAGAGGATGGTGCGAGCAGGGGCAACAAGGACTGGACACATGGCTTAATTACCATCAGTTTTGTGAATGAAGATTCAAATTAGTGACTATTGAACAAAATCAAGTCAATCAAATGCAAAATCTACATTTTCAGATATATTAGTGTTGGGTGTCAGGTATTTATCAAGCAACTAAGATTTTGTTTTAAATGCAGGATAATAAGTGACATTTATCAAGACATTAATCTTTACTAGGTTTATCAGGTACTTTCTTTGTATTAATTCATTTGCTTTATATAGAAATTCTTTGAGATGGTAATAGTATTATTAACTACACACACAGAAGAGTTTAAAGTTTAGGTGATTGGCCTAATTCATACATTATTCAAATACCAAACATCAAATTAGGCATTGTGGTTCCACAGCAGTTCCTTAACCAGTAGGGTATGCTTAATTTTCAAAATAACTGGAGACAAAGAACAGGAAAAAAAAGAAAAGAACAGCACATCTCTGAGTGAGTTTACCCATGCATCATTTTTCATTATGATCCTTTCTATGTGAATATAAAGTATTTCATGAAAATAAGAGAGGCATATTTAAGATCATTCTTTTTTTAAAAAAATCATCTTAAAGACAAGGAAAAATCAGTCTTCAAACTTAATCTCCCAACCAGTCTAGTACTCCTACAAAGAAATGAACACACCTCAAGCACAAATGCAAGATTTAATCATTTGCAAATAAAAATAACAATAACAACAGGCTCTGACTACACAAAAGTCACAGTGTTCCTACTCCATTAACAAAGGCTCTAATTCATTACTGAAAAAAAGAGAGAAAAAAGAGGCTGTTTTGGTTACGGCAGCTTGCACTTGGCCAAGAAGGAATTGCTCTCTGTAGAATATTCTTAGAAACCATAGAAGAAAAGTTACTGTAATAGAATCATCTGCTAAGGCAATGTATATAGAGTTGGAGACTGGATAAGGGCCACTATTATACAGACTGTATCTGAATCTATTAAAATGTTGGTGTCCTGTCCATGGAAGAACAAACCACAGTGCCAGGTCTTGTCCATATCTTGGAGAATAAACTAAACACCCATTGCAATTGTTTTCATGGAACAATTATATAGAATTTTGCATTCAGGGCCTCCCCGGTGGCGCAGCAGTTGAGCGCTGGGTTGCGAATCTGCCCGCAGCCTCTGCAGCGCAGGTTCGATCCCTGGCTGCTCCCCGGCCACCGGAGAAGGGTCCCACATAGTGCGCAGACCTCCACTGCCGCCCGCTGCTCCCCTCAGCAGTGTACTTTGGTCCTTCTGCCTGCTCTGCTCCCCGCTCTGGCTCTGGTGAATTCTCCCATCCTCCCGCACTTCTGACTGTACCCAGTGCTTGTATAAATAAAAATAAATAAATCTTTAAAAAAAAAAGAATTGTGCATTCAACAAAAAAATACTAAAGAAGCAACTAACTCAATAGTCAAGAAATTAACCCTTTGCAGATTTTGCTTTTCAGATTGTTTGAATATATTTGTTCATCATTATATATATTTTTAAAGATTTATTTATTTATGCATACAAGAGCTGGGATATAGGCCAGAGGTGTGGGGTGAGAGGATTCACCAGCGACAGAGTGGGGAACAGAACAGGCAGATTGACTGAAGTACACTGCTGAGGGGAGCAGTGGGCGAGTCAGGAGAGGTCCACTACACCATGTGTGTTTCTCCCTGGTTGGCTGGGGGATCGAACTCTTGCTGCAGAGGCTGCAGAAGCTTCATAGGTTGCGCCTTAATCTCTTGCGCCACCAGGGAGGTCCATTATATTTATTTTTAAAAGGTTTCCAACAATGTACCCTTGGTTTGGAATACAAGAAATTGTTGAATTGAATTAGAAATTCTTGTGGCTTGGGATCACTGCCTCTATATTTCAGCATTTCCAATGGCTTCAGGTCAAATTTGGTGGTGAATTTCTAAAATAAATCAGTTTCCAGAAATTTCTACCCAACAATATTCAATGATTCCCTACAGTTATCTGGCAATAAAGTTCCAATGATAGTTAGACAAAGAGTTTATTACATAATCAAAATGAGGATCTGAACCTGAGAAGCAGTCCTACAGATTTAAACTTGAGAACTGTTCCAACAAACAAGAGTTTTAATTTAGTAGGAACAGAGTCACTGACATTAAAAAAGTAATTGTTATTAAAGAGGGGGTTTTCTCCCACTTTTAAATTGTTCCTACCTAATTATATGCTGATGTATCTATGCACAGAGAAAAGAAATGCAGGTTTTAATCTCTTCCTTTTTAATTTAAAATATGCATTGGAGAAACGCAAGGGATGGGTACCCATCTTTATTTTCTCTATCCCTCTGCTTCTCGGTCATCAGTGGGGGCTGAAAAGACTGACTTTATCCACAGGCATAATGGTCAGACTTCAAGTCTGTGCAGATGGCCTTGCTCTTCTGTCCGCCAGAGCGGGAAGGGTCATTTTCCAGAACATTTTACAGTATTAAGAGGAACCAAATATAGAACATGAAACTCCAGTTTCAGTCTAATCCCTTCGCAGAGTTACCTACAGAAAGACACCTAATTTCTCTGATCCTGTTTCCTCAATTATAAAAGAAGGATAAACACCTAAATCCAGGGTTCTTGATGGTAAGGCAGAATGATGAAGGACGCATGCAGTCCAATCCCTGTCGCGGAGCAAGCACTCCATATGTTTTATATGAAATGAGCTCAGCATCTATTCCCATTGATAATGCTTTTCCTCTAGACCTACAAACTTTGTGCTCTCTCTGCAAATCAATCTTAACTCACTTTTGCTGAAATTTTTTTAACCTCTTTTGCTTTTAAGAGGCAGTGTTCTAATATGAAAATATTGTCATGACTTTTCTGACAGCCCAAGAGTTCTGGACTCTGGTCATAAAGTTGTCCCAGGACAGGAGGTTTGAAGGAGTCCTTTTGCTTCTCTGCATCAGCTTTTCTCACCTCTACAAGTAAAAATATGTCCTTGAAAATACAATTTGGAATGAGATTCTTGAAAGAAAATCAAACCAAGTAAAATCTCTAACCTGCCCAATGACCTACAATGACTAATTATCCTGACCCACCAGTAAGAGAGAATTTCACAATCTAATTATCCACATTTCTAAGCCACTTTCTCCCATAACCAAGGACTCACGGTTAGGTGGGGTTAAGCATACAGTAAGTGGGCATGGAACATGGTAGTGTTAACTGGACTACATGAGAATTTAATGTTGAGCCTGGCAAACTTCCTTAGAAGTTTTCTAAACCAACATGGTGAGATGTAAGAAACAGGTGTTGTGAGCAATCGCTTGGTACTTGCATCGCTCTGTAAAAGATGGAGCTTGTGTACTGCCCATCGTGCTGTTATTAAAGCTATTTCAGAACCTTTGGACATCCCCCAATGGAATGGAATGAGGATAAAATCTGGAATTCCAGCATTGGAACTCAAGTATTATCTCTGCCACTCTTAAGTGGTTTAAGTGCTTGATTCCCATGTTCCAGAATGGGAGAAATAATACTTCTTTATAGCTTGGCTATAACGATTGATTGGCAAGGCACATACAGCTTTTAAAGATGGTCTGTTAATGTCACTCCCTTTCCTTATCTGAGCAAGGAATTTTGAGAGCAGCTGACTCTCACCATCCAAGTTTAACAGCTGGGTGGGGGAGGATGAACACTGGGCTCAAAAATAATTTTCAAATCAACTTAATTTTCTTGCATTAAATTTTCAGGGCCAAGATTTATACATCTTTGACCTTCATCTGGCAGTTTATAAACAGAGAAAGCTGGTTAGCTGTAAAAATGGTTCTGTTTCTAAGGGAAGTTATATACAAGATCCAAATATCAGATAATTTGGCTGGATGAGCTATATATTCGGAGTTTCTATTATTTCGATTTTTTCATCCTGAACTCCTGCTAAAAAATAACTCCTTTCCCAACCCCTGTTTCATGTTCTACCAACTTAGGACAGGTCAAGTTTTACCAAGCATGTCAAACAGACACAAGTACACACACAACATACATATAAGCAACAGATTTCACACACATACCACACACCACAAATACACCACATATGCACACACCATGCACAATAGACATGGCACACACACCACCTCTGCTAGCCTAAGGGGGAGGAGACAGGCTTCTCTCATTTCCACACTAATTTATTAACTAATGCTGCCTTCAGTTCTATCTGTTCAAGAGGTTTTT
Organism: Talpa europaea; assembly: GCF_964194135.1. Lineage (NCBI taxonomy): Eukaryota > Metazoa > Chordata > Mammalia > Eulipotyphla > Talpidae > Talpa > Talpa europaea. The sequence continues at coordinate 13,475,353 of NC_140069.1, forward strand.
GTAAAATCACCCAGATATTTCATTTGTAATGACTAATAGTCTTTCCCAATTTATCTAAGCAGTAGTAAGATTATTATCTTGTCCAATGGTTTTTTTTCATCTTTTAATCCCACTAAAATGCTGAGCACAATTCCTGACATACATTGGATTTAACATATTTGTTGAATTGACTTAACCATGAACCCACCAGGATTGGGAGGGAATTTAGGAATCATTTAATCAAATCTCCCACTTAATTATGCACTGTGTTTCAGAGTTTTGTCATTCAGTGAGAGCTACTAGCTCTACAAAGCTACTGAGCATCTGAAATGTGACTAGTGGACTGAAAAAAATGAATCTCTAATTTTATTAAAATTTAATTTAAATGTAAAATTGAATGCTTTTATTATTGCCAAACTTTTAAGCACATTTCAAGCAACATGGGCATGAGAATCTACTTTTTCAACTGTGGACATTATAACATTTAAATACAGATCAGGTGTGAAAGTTCAGTATTCTATTTGAGGGCTATAAGTATAAAATAAACATTGAATTTTAAAGATCAAGCAGAAATAAGGGCAGAAATCTATTAAAATATTTATATTAACATGTTGAAATGACAATAGAGATATTTGGTTAAATAATACTAAATTATTACAATTAACTATACTATTTCTTTTTACTTTTTCAAATGTGGTTACTAGAAATCTTAAAATTTTATATGTGCTCATCTAAGTCTATCGGACAGCTATATACATTGAGACTGGAACGTCTTTCCTAATGTTCTGTTAAGCAACATCTGACTCTAATACCCATAACTATGAATCATTTTCTAATTTCTAAATCAAAAACTTTTAAATACAGGCTGTTTAAACAAGTGGGGTTTTGTCATATTACCTTCTAACAGAAAAACCTTCCATTCAAAAGATTAGTTCACTATCTGTGAATTAATTGGCTATCACTATGAAATAAAGAGAAAATAAGAATTTAGCACCAAATATATTGGCAGACAGATGGAGAAATCAAATAACACTTTTGGTGAAGTTCCCACCAGGTTTGTTCAGCATGTGAGCTCAGGAACTTCCTCTCACTGAATGAACTAGTTAAAATGGGCACATTAATTTCTAAGAGCAGACATGGTTCAATAACGCACACAAAGAAAAACATCAACATGATATACTAGTGGACATTAACAGAAGAAAACATTGCACCTTGGAAGAGCTATTGACAAACAGGAACCTCAGTAAGCAAAATTACTTTGTGGAAAGGTGAGTGACTGGTTATGCAGGAAGATATGTGTGTGTGTGTGTGTGTGTGTGTGTAAAATATAAATGTATAACTGTTGCATAAAGAATTCTTACTATGTACCAGAGATTTGTCAGTTTGTGGATAATAAAGCAATTCCCTTAAGCAAGACAAGCAATAGCCAGAAAACCCCCACCCCCATATGCTCTCCCCAGGCCCTATAACCAATGAGCATAGTAGAAGGGGGGGGGGTGACCCTATCTTGGAGGGGTCACAGATTTTTAGAAATTGTTGCCTTGACCAATGTAGGACACCACCTGAGCACTTGCATAATGGACCCCAGGAAGGGATGGAGTGAAAGTTGCTGCACCCCACTTAAGGTTGGCATCTCCACTGCTGTTTCTTCACAGTTGTTCTTACCAAGGACTGTGCCCACCCAGGGACCTCTCTTGGGGTGTCCTTTTATTCTGTCTCTAAGTAAACTTTGCTTTTGCATCTGCTAAAGATGTGACTGTGAATACTTCTCACACCATGGTCAAGAACTGAGGAAATTCTAAATCTAGGAACTCTACAACCCAACAACAGGAGAATTTGGAGAATGTTATTATGGGTCACTTTTTTTTTTTTCTGTTTCCTTCTGACTTGCATATCAAAAAGGAAATTTACTAATTTAAGGATGACATAGCCCCTACCTCCTCACTTTGAAAATGTCTTTCATTGAACTTGGAAGACATTTAGGGATTGTTGGGGTATAAAGAACAGTCTCTGGGTTCTTATTGTCTAGCAAATTATCCAAAAAGATGTTTAATAATAATTGTTTCCCTCCTGTTTACATGAGAGAGACCCAGCAGGACTATCTCACTCCTGTGACTTTAAAAGCCATCTTAAAAGTCTAACTAAGACAAGGAAGGTGTGTGAGGGAGGGGTATGGGACCAAGGGGAAGTTCAGCTAAGACAGTTACTGGGGAAAGCAGAGCAAACAAAAGGTTGCAGACTTAGGTCTGCCTTCTACATTGAAAAGAGATACAGAGATTAGGTCTTTATAGAACTCCTTATAGAGAAAAGTTTACATGTAAATATCAAAAACAACTTCCATCCAGTTTTCAGAGTCCCTCCTATGAAATAAATTTCTTGCCCAAAAGACCTAATTGGGGGTCACAGGTTTTTGCTCCCCTAAAGGTTAAATATATAGACTTGTCATTTTACTTTGGCTTGATTAGCCAAGGGAATGGAAAAGCAGCTTTTTTGTCTGGTCTTCACTTGTTAAAGTCAGGACTGACTTGTGACAGCTTTCTGCACCACATGTCCTGACCACCTCTGAGTTTCTCATTATTCCTCTGGATTAGCTCAAGACAAATGAGTTTGAAGACTTTTGTTCAAGAACAAAGTGGAGACACCCAAGAAAAACATTCGTGCAAGTTTCAATAATCAATTTCATGTCCAAGAACAATTATAGTATCAGGGCAATAACTGCTATAGTTTCTTCTCAAGAAGTATCTTCTACACTAACTGGGTGATAAACCCAATGATATAATCATGTTTTCACATGTAAAACCACTATAATAATTAAAAAAAAGCAAGCCAGGAAAACAAAGCTTTGCTTGGAATGTTATAATTTGGGGTATTTCCGCTGATGAGATTTGACATTGTTGGCCTCACTTTGAAAGTAAAGACTATCAAATAACAGTTGGAGACAAAACAAAAGGACCTTGAGCCAAGTTCCAACCCATTGGGCAGAGACGAGAGAGGGATTGTGAAACAGAAGGATTGGGCAACAGCCTTTCCTCGACACTTTTTTCCTGGGACACTTTACAAGGGCTCCACCTGCCAGGGCATCAGATCCCCCCCAAGACAATGATGGGTACAACATAGTACCAACCCGAAGTGAGAGGGTTGAGTCAAACATTCTCTGAGGTTCCTTACCATTCTAAAATCCAAATCTAATGCCTGCTAAAGTGTTAAAGACTGCAGATGATTAATAACCTGGGTCTCCCTGACAAGCAAAGGTGGAGCACACTCCACTTTCCCATGCTTCTGTCATAATCCTACTCGGCTGGACCATCATGCTAGGGGTTGGGTTTCAAAATATGAATTTTGAGAGGATGTCTAAAGATCCCCTCAGGTCACTTCACACTCACTTGTGGTGGGTCAGTTTGAAAGGTGATCTGATTTACCTGTCCCTTCAAACAAGCACATCATTTTTTCCTTCCTAGCAGGATAACATCCATGAATGTCTTTGCCCCTTTTGCTCCTGATGGGACCACTGGCAGAAACTGGAGGAAGGGAAGGGAGATCAAGGTATTTCCCCCTCCTTGAACCATTTTCCTGAATGACCACCCAACTGAAAGTCACAGCCCTGGTCCAGGTAGCCTCTCCACATGACACTGTCCAGGTTGTCACCCATTTCCTATTGCCACTGGTTTAAGGTGATCACAACACTTTGATGTTACAATCCCAGGTACATTTTCCTATCAACTTGTGGTTTCCCTATACCCTGCTAAACCCTCTTCAAAGTAAGCCATTTGGAGAGCACCATTTAATTCCTATCAATGGCCGAAGAATTAAAGTCCTAACTACATTTGTTTAGAAATACATGTTCTATTGACTTTTTAAAAAAGAACTATTATTTTTGTTTATTTATGGTAATAAACTGTATTACTAATTTATTGAGATAGAGCACCTTCCTGACTCCAAGGGACTCTGGTGGAGGATGATGGATGCTTTGGTGGTGCATATGGTGTGGTCACAGACACTTAAAGAGGTGTGAACCTACAATTTTGAGTTATATATGATAGTGTATACCAATATTACTTCAATAAAAATACAATGAAAATAATAAAAAAGGAAAGAAATTGGACTTCTGAAGTCCAGTTACTCTACAGAACAGCCTCGTAAGCAGTCTTCCTGGACGTTGTGTTTAATGGAGGCTACTGAACAGCACAAAAACAGACAGTCTCCTGCCCTGTGCTTTTCTGTAAGATAAGTGAAACTGAGAACTGGGAAGCTTCCAAAATGCTGTTTTAAAAGCCTGGCTTCTCTCTTTTCTTAGACGTTTTCCAGCTAACACATGTGAACAATCTGAGTCTTGCCAGTGTATTTCCTGGCAGACACAGCACGTGTCAGTTTTATTGCTCATTCAAGACTTGGGAATTGCACTGAATGCAACAAATGCTTATTGAGCCACAGCTTTGTGCAAAACACTTCAGGTGATTTTGAGAATACAGAGCTAAACTGCGGTCATCAGGAATAAAAACACTTGGAATTTAGGAAACATTATTTAATTGTAATAGTAACTGCTGATTGTTACATAACTGTTAGGTTCCAAAACTTTACTAAGCTACTCACTTCGTGTTTCATTCCAATTAAATTTCAGAAAAATGTAGTAAGGGAACAATTATTTCTATTTTTATGAATGAAAAAAACAGAGACTCAGAGATGTTAAATGTATTACCCAGGACTACACAGCTAATACGTAGCACAGTTAATATCTAGATTCAGATGCGTCTGGCCCCAAAGTCTGTGTTTATGTCATCCTCCCATCCCTTGAAAATGGCACTAGCCTTCTTTTGGATTCAAAACAGGTAAAGGTAATGATCTTCCTAATTGTTAACTGTCCAGCTAATCTTAAAGTGTCCTTATCAGCAGCTTCCAGAACACAGGCACAATTATACCATGAAATGTGTACTGGCTCCTGCAAGAAAAAGGGTGGTAGGCTGGAGCAAGTCTCCTTGGTTGGATCTGCTCAACAGTCAGATGGTTTTTATAGACTATCTTCCAGACACAGTGAAGTGGAGAGGTCTGCAGAAAATATTGTATACTTTCATCTAAATGGAAAAACATAGCTATATCTCTATTGTTCAGTTTTATTGGATGCATAGTTGTCTGTGAACAGATTTAGAATATTAGTGTCTCTTTTGAATGCTCTAGAATTCATGAATTAAGGGAAAATACAGGGATTTTTTTTTCTGTGAGACAAAGGCTCTTTTTTATGACTAATCATCTGTTTCATTCATCTTGTTTTCAAGATGCTACAAAGAAATGATTCTTATTATCACACATTACGAGTATGACTTTTCCTGATTTCATACTATATTAAAAGCCCAGAAATTTCCTGTTTAATAAAAGGAGCCTAAAATAGAAGAATTAAATAATTGACACTGATACAGCTTGTGCTTTCTCTGCTCCAGGACAAAAGACTGCTCCTGGGAAATACCAATTGCTAGTCCCTCCCTGCCACAGGAGTCTTGGGTCTGCATCATTATTCAAGTGATAAGTGATCTAAATTCTTTATGGGAGGAAAAAAAAATCTCAAAGGACCCTCTCTTCTGCCTTTTTTAAACAGGAAACATATTTTGCTTTTTAGACAAAATGACCACATCATTTGCATCTTGTGAAGCAAATGAGGTTTCTTCCCAAAGCTGAATGTGATTTCTTAAAGGAGCTCTCTGTACTTAATAAGTAGAACTAGATAAATTTTCAACAGGTTATCCAGGAGAAATTTGGCTTGAACGGCAGCAGGCAGATGGCAGAGATGGCCAAAAGTGCAGGTAATTCAAGAACAGAAGAGAAGTAAGCCTTGACCTTCTATATACTACTGTTTCCATTCCCTTCATTTGCAGCTAGGAAAGTGTCCCAGTATTTTAATATTATCAAAGACAGACAAAACAATGGCTGTGTGTACACTATGGAACACAGAGACCACCAAGCAGAAAAATACTTCATTCAAGTCTTAACATAATACACATTCCTGGGCCTCCCCTGGTGGTGCAGTGGTTGAGCGCTGGGCTTCGAAGCTGTCCACAGCCTCTGCAGCACCAGTTTGATCCCCGGCTGCCGGGGGCGGTCCCACATGGTGTGCAGACCTCTCCTGCCACACCCACTGCTCCCCACAGCAGTGTACTTTGTCGGTCTGCCTGCTCTGCTCCCCGCTCTGGCTCTGGTGATTTCTCTCACCCTCCCGTGCTTCTGACTGTACCCAGTGCTTGTATAAATAAATAAATAAATCTAAAAAAAATACACATTCCTGATATCTGCTAATGTTCATCTTGTCTGACATGGTATGAAATAGGAGGCTGATTCAGGACATGAACTATCTATGTGACTTTGGGTAAGTCATTTCCCTGAGTCTCAAGTGTTTTCTTTTGTATTTAGATGAACTGAGATGAAACAAAGTTCATCTTTCTCAAGATTTAATATTTCCATACATTAAAAAAATAGTTTCCATAAACTTCTTCCTCAAGGCAAAGTCAGGTCTTAGGGGAAGTTCCTGAGCTGCCAATATAAATGGCAGAATTTTTCATGATGAAATATAATTGCTATCTATATGGCAATGTCTGGATCACTGTTACTTTGGTCCATGGGTTCATATCTTGTTCTGAGTGGAGCAATGGTCAAAGTTCACATTAGCAGAAGACCTGAGATGTTGGCAACTGCCCCTGGTGAAGGTTGGCCATTGTGTCTAAAACGTAATCAGAAACCATGTACTTGGAACACAAGCATTTAACCTATGAGTTCATTTAGCCAAAGGGCAGAAAGCATTGTTTGGAAGAGGCTGGAGGAGGTTTTGACTGGAATAAATAGTCTCCACGACTAGGACTGGGTTGACGAGATAAAGTCCCCAGACTTTGAGTGCCAGTTTTGATGTGTCATTGTTTGACAAGCCAGTTAAGTCAGTTTCCTATTTCCCAAATATCAGTCATTCATATTCCACCTGCAAGAATTTTGTGGATCCATGTGTTTATTTCAATAGATTCATCATTGTCATGTCATTCATTTATTTTTAAAACTTTTTCACTCATAAGGAATAAACCGTAAGGAGACATAATCCATACAATAAAGAATAAACAAACCACTCCTACTGAATTCTCAAAATTAAAATCAACCAAAAATTTCCCAGCATCTTGAGGAATCTGCTGCTTTATAGTCTGATGTTTCTGGACCCATTTGGAGGTCTCCCTCCCTAGTGAATTCCTTATTCAGAGCTTCCTTACTAGCCTTGGGCTAGCACTAACCCACAGTTATAATCCAACTCTGGTTTGTGGGTTTGTGACCAGTAGTTTTTCCCAGGGGTGTAGGCATAGGCAGAGTGCTCTAGGAACTGTGGGTTCAGATGCACACATGTCACTGTTGCAATTGCAATCACTGTCAGATAAGGAGTCTATGTTTCCTGGGGTTTGTTAATGGCACCTATAAAAGATTCTCTCCTTTGCAAAGCACACCCTTCTCAGGGGTGTGGCCCAGGAGAGAGTTATGGTCTAGGTAGATATGGCTGGCTCTGTTACCAAAGGCTTTCACAAAAATGCTTCCTTGGAGGTAAGAACTCTCGCTGCCAGGGCCAAGGTGCTTCCAAGTCAGTCTAAAGGGAGCAGGTACCATAGGTGAATGTTATCCCAGTCATGGCAGGTAGACAGGTGTTTTGCAGAACACAGCAGATGATTAAAAAAGGAGCCTTTTATGTTTAGGATCCCAGCTGTCCTCCCATTCACCTCACATTCCTCTAACCAGGCTTCGCCACAAGCCGGAGCTCCACTTGCCTATGTGCTAGGGCTACAGGCTCAAATGGACAGTCAACACCTGAGACTGCTGTGTCTTTCCAACAGTCAGCCATTACAAGGACTGCTGGATATCCTCACAAACCCCTAGTGATATGTATGCAGCGCATTTCACCATCAAACCCCGATCCTTGGTCAATTTCTAGCAGAATGACATTTGCCTTCACTGGCATCTATTTGTTCCCCTGGCATTTGACCCCAGATCTCTATTCCCCTGAATTCTACCATCTCCAAAGGTCAGCCCCTCTGTTTTCCACACCTGGCTGTGTGTATCCCTTCTAGAGCACAGTCCCCAGGTACTAAAGTCCCAAATGTGAGCATGAGCCCTTTAGTCACCCACAAAAACAAAGCTCTGAATTGCAGCTATCATCTTTGTCTTGGAGCACACTGATCCAGTAGCATTTTAAGCAAAAATTACATTGCAATTTTCCTATCATTTCTGGCATGTCACTTTTCCCTTCAAAAACAATGATTCCCCTGGTCTTCCTTCAGGGTCAGTTGCTTTTAACTAGATATTGTTTTATTCTCTGTATAGGGAGAATTTGAGCCCAAGATCTTACTTTTCTGCCATCTTTCTGGAACTCATATTCATAATTTAATTTCTTATAGTGCCTGACACAATATCACACTCAATTAAACACATAATGGAATAAACGAATCTAACAAATTCCCTAATAAAGAAACATTTATATTTTGGGGGTCTGACTTTAAAAATCTTATTCCATCCCTTGTACATGGGACACTTTGGAGTGGGCAATCTTTTTCTTTTTTCTCGTATATGCTTTTTATAGTGAGGCCTCAGCAGAGGGGTCCCTTCCTTATCAATTTTCACATTCTCACTGGCATAAAAATATGAAGGTATGGATTCAAAGCAGGATCTAAATGTGAAGCTACATCAGGCCAAAGAAGATGTGGGGGCAGTAAATGTATCGCAGGACCTTAAAGATGAAGGACATCCATATTTTATGATTACACATTGTTTTCATTAAGTTTAGGAAGAATCCCTCAAAGTGGGATGCCTCTGTTCTTTGATGCCTTTTTGTTTTGTTTTGTTTTTTCTAATATACTCTGAAAAGTAGAACTGAATAGTTGATAATAGTGTCAGACAGCTGTAATCTGTGCAAATTACAGTTAATTATGTTTCAATTCCATTCAGCTACCCAATGAATGTAATTGCTGCTAACCCATCCATTAATCATCACCCATTTGTAGTCTACTGCTAAATTAATCATCCCCTAGCAACCTCAATTTCACATGAATTTAAGAATAGTCTTTAGCTTAGCATTCAGTATATCATACAGTCTAGGCCCAATTGCTTTTTCAGTTTCTCCAACTCAAGTTTGGTAAAGAAAACCTGGAAACTTTAGTTTGGGTGGTTTCTAGAATATTTTTATTCAGTACCATTAAAAATATTGTATGAGGGCCTCCCTGGTAGCGCAGTGGTTGAGTGCTAGGCTGCAAAGCTGCCCACAGTCTCTGCAGTGCCAGTTCGGTCCCCGACTGCCAGCGAGGGTCCCATATGGCGCGCAGACCTCTCCTGCTGCCCACTGCTCCCCTCAGCAGTGTACTTCGTCAATCTGCCTGTTCTGCTCCCCGCTCTGGCTCTGGTGAATTCTCTCACCCTCCCGCGCTTCTGACTATACCCAGTGCTTGTATAAATAAATAAATAAATCTTTTAAAAAATTGTATGAGATGTCAACATTTAAAATCAAAAGAGAACACATAAAAATATGGATTTTGGTCTTTCTTTGAAAATCCAAAATCTCTGGCAACACTGGTCCTTCATTTATTTTGTGACAATACTGACAAGTGTCACCAAGTGTCAAATGTCCTTTTTGATGGTCAGACCCTCTCCAGTTCATCATAGGCTCCGTCATTCTCTGGGGCTCATGCATCTACCTGCCTTATTCATTTTTATTTCCTGTCTCTGCAGACATCTGACTTTGAGTCCCTTACTCCAGTCAGATTGAATAGTTAATTATTTGTCTAGTTTTCCTATCTCTACTCAATGTTTGAATTGATCCTGTCAAATCCAGTCTCATACCAACAGCCAGTGTCTTCATAAATACTTTTCTACTGCCCTTTTTTCAATCTTTATAATATCTTATAATTAATGGTATTATAATTGTATATCTTAAAATATGGAAAATTAGAAATGGATTTTTGATCCTCCTTGAGTTAGACAACATTGGATGGGTGACTAACAGCACAGACCTTGGTATCAAACCAACTTGGACTCAATTCTCCACTCAATCACCCACGGACTCTGTACTACCAAATACGTCATTTTACCTTTTACAGTGTAGATTCTTTCTCTGCAATGTGAAGCTTAGACTCGAGTTTTGTGAGGATTACAGGGGACAATGCATGAAAAGAGCTTAGTACAGCTCCTGACACCTATAAGTGCTCTCTGAATGTTAACTGTGCTGTTATTATGAACATGACAACATTGCTGGCATTATTTCACTGTACTCTCTGAAAGCAAAGAAACTTTGCAGCTGAATAATCAAAAGGACAACGGCCCGGTCTTCTATGTAGCCTATGAAACCAGCAGCAACAATAATGTTTTTTTCATCTCTTTTACTAGATAGTAAAACATTAATATTTGACATTTACATAGCACCTGCAGAATGTAAAACAACTGGGGCTCATGTTTCATAAAGGAGTCCCCAAAGGATTTTTACCTTCAGGACACATCTTATTTAAAATCAAGCAAAATGACATTATCACCCTCCTTAAAGGAACGGCAGAATTATACATTTTTAACAGAGAAACTGACCATAATAGAACACAAGAAATTATCTACTCCTGGTGTAGAATTTTGTCACCCTATCACTCCTTCCTGGAATATCACATGCAGGCTAAATCAATTCTCTGTAGAAAGAAATTAAACCATCAAAAACATAAAAACCCCATCAGATGGGTCAAAATAAGTAAGGATAGCTTTGTCATTTAGAAAGGTGATTGATGGTGCAGGTCAATGGCACAATGTATAACTTTTCTGACCAGGGATCAGAAAATTCTAGAAAGGTGATGGAAGAAGAAGGAAGAGGAGCACTATGCTTAGTCCATGATCACACATAATCCAGACAACCCCAAGAAATAGGGCTACCACACTCCAGTTGACAGAGAAACCAAAGCTTGGGAAAGCTACATAAATAGCTCATTGTTATATAGCCAGTGGTGGTGGAGGAAGGATCTCACTCCATTTTCTTTCCTCCAAGAACTATTCCCTATGCTCTAATACTAGGAGTGCTCTGGAAGTATCTAAGCAGATGAAATTAATTCATTCAATCGTCATTTATGCACACCAGGACTTGTACTAAATTCCACATTACTAGAATTAAAGAAAATGTTCATATACTGAGATAAAATAAGGTATATAATGAGATTTCAATGAAGTATGCTAGTTAATAACCATTATCTACAATTTGGGTTATTTCAAAACTTTACTGAGATCAAAGAATAACAACTCAAAGAGGAAAAAGGAATTTTTTTCATGTTATTATTGAAATTACTCTTCAAAAATTTGGAGTGAAAATTATTTGTATTTCCTGGCCTTGAAAGATTATCATGAGATTAAAAGTTTGAGAGGTCAGAATTTGAACAACTGGTTATTTATGAGTCAAGTATTTTGGGGCAAATCTTTCCTCTTGCTCTGTCTTAGTTTCTACTCCTGAGGATAGCAATTCTGATTTCACTGGCTCGTTTTGATAATTAATATGCATAAGTAACTGGTATATAATAGCTGTTAGTCTTCCTTTAACCCTAAAAGGGAGAATTGGTTTAACTTTCTGCCCCTCAGATGTACATATAGAGGGATCATACTTGGAAGTGTCTCAGACTTTGATTACAGTTGCAGTTGATGTGACTGTATATAATTGACACAATGAATGTTCATTCTATTAACAATATACTAAAATGGGAAACACTTCTAAGGATCAGACCCATTATTTGTGCAGCTATAATTTCTGAATATTTGACAGAGGATTTCAAAATTAAAATATCAAAGATGGGGGAAAATATTAAAGATATTTAAGAGTAATCTCATAATCTTCAAAATTGGTCTCTCAAGATCAGGAAAATACAAGTACTTTTCAATCTAAGTTTTTGAAGGATGATTTTAATAATAATAAAAATATTCCTTGGCCCTCCCTGATGGTGCAGGGGGTTAAGATGCAACCTATGAAGCTATCCACAGTCACTACAGCATGAGTTCAAGCCCCAGCCAGGGAACTACCCACATGGCACAGCAGATCTCTCCTGACTTCCCCGCTGCTCCCCTCAGCAGTGTGTTTTGGTCAATCTGCCTGTTCTGTTCCCCACTCTGTCTCTGGCGAATCCACTCACCCCCACACCTCTGGCCTGTACCCCAGCTCTTGTATGCATAAATAAATAAATCTTTAAAAAAATTCCTTTTTCCCTCTATTATATTTTCCAAATTTCTTTTTTTTTTAATATTTATTTATTTATTTATACAAGCACTGGGTACAGTCAGAAGCGCAGGAGGGTGAGAGAATTCACCAGAGACAGAGTGTGGAGCAGAATAGGCAGACTGATGAAATACACTGCTGAGGGGAGCAGCGGGCGCAACAGGAGAGATCTGTCGTGCCATGTAGGACCGTAGCCAGTGGCTGGGGATTCAACCAGCACTGCAGAGGCTGCGGGCAGCTTCACAGCCCAGTGCTTAACCGCTGAGCCACCAGGGGAGGCCCTATATTTTCCAAATTTCTAAGGAGATAAAAGATCAAAGAAAGGTATTTTAAAAACTTCCACTGTTTATATGAGCCTGGGTAGTAACAATATTCACCATAGGTAATAAACTCCTATTTGGTTTGGGAAAATCCATCAATGGGTCCTTGGGTTATGGAAACCTAATAACAGGGTTGAAAGATACAGAAATGAAACTTCTTCACCTAAAAAAAAAAAAAAAGCATTCTACCATCTGTGTGTGTGTGTGTGTTTATTTTTCAGGGTCTCTTAACCAAACTTGCTAAGAAAATCTCAGACCATCTTTAGTTGGTTGGGGGCACATGACTGTGCTTTTTTGCCCACAGAGTTCATCTCCATATATTCCAGCAGTGATAGAACAAATTAAGAATATGGGGACAGAATACTATTACTAGCGATAGCTCTGTGAAAGGTAGAATGCACGTAGTCTTGGCTTTAACATTTGTTGACCTCTTATAAATATGATCTATTTCAATATTTCCTACTTCAATATTTCCTCTATCCTTATCCTATCTATAAAGATAGAACCTTGAATCCTGCCCCAAGACCAGGAGTTCTACCATCCAAGTACAGTATTATATAAAAATATGTGTAATATATACATAAGTTATATACATACATGAATGTATATTATTTCTGTTGCTAAAAGCAAAGAGATTTACTGGATTTTCAAATGACTGGTCATTAAAGATATAGTCACTGATTTCCTCCTGTAAATTAATGCAGGATGTATACAGAATACTAAAGACAACAGAGGAGCTTATGAATACCATGTCAATTGCCCATAAGAGAGACCCAGTCAAGAGAACAAAGGATAAGTGGACTAGATAATGATCTTACAAGAGAAGTGAAGCCCCCCTACCCCAAGGAGATCTTCACCAGAAAGAGCATTACAAAGAAGCTTCTAAGATGACTCTACAGGTTTGGGCTTAGAGACATGGTGGGCTCCTGTGTAAACCAAGCCTCCTAATGCCTGAATGTGACACTGAGAATGAATTTGTTGACTCACTTATGATGCCAAAGCTAACCTGGGTAGTATATGAGCGTGGAAGCCTCCATGTGGTGCATCAGTCCCTGGAGCAGGGCTGTTACTTCATCAAAGTGGCCTGGAATAAAAATAAGCGGTATGAGTTGGAGGGAGATGAGGCATAGGTGAAATCAGAGAAATTTTTAGGATTAAGTCCAAGGAGTAAAGTGTTTAAGCAAAGAATGGGTGTTGAGAAGGTATGCAACCTATCAGGAGTCAGAGTAAATTAGAACAATTGGAAGAGTCAAACCATTAGGCTAGGTGAGACAATGAGGGGAAAAGGAAAGGTGTGTGCAGGGACTCCCTCAAACTGACTGTGGGTGCTAAAAATGGGGACAAGTCAACTGACTTAATAGCACAGCACTTAAGGTGTAGTTAGTGTATTTCAGACCATCAATTTGCCTATTTCTTCAATTACTGATAATGTGAGTTTCACTTTGTTTTCATGAAGTTATTTTTGCAGATTGTGGCCAGTAGAGTTTGTAGAAGGGAGACTATTTCAGGTGTCCAAAAGGCAATTCAAGACTGAAAACAACTCTATCAGCTAACCAGAGATCCTTTATGCCATGAGCCATTCTTTTAGAACTAAGAGTTATACCTTGTTCCTCCACAATTAGATTTGTAAACTCATTAAGCTATTCCTATAGCAGGATTCCTTTCACATAGATCTGCTTAATATGTTATATTAATAGCATGTAGTTAATGCCAGCCTTTCCTAATGCTTTATACCCCAGTTCATACACACTTTGTATCACATAAGCTTGCCCCCTCATGTTTGGAACAGGTAGCAACTTTGAGTACACAGCCTTATAAAAACCACAACTGGCTATTTAGGAATATTCTAGGTAGGTTGAGTAACATATCCTTTTCCACATGTCTAACATCATCTGGAAGCATTTTTGTTTTTCATGAAAAATGCAGGTCACCTGATTATTCCATGGTTCATGGCTCTAGAAAATGTTTCCTAAATAAAAATAACTAACAATAAACCTCAAAATTATAAGAACAGAACACTTCAATACAACTCTTTATTAGCATGATTTCAGTGGCAAAGAATTTAAAAAGATCAGTTCCCAAATAAATCAGCATAGAATTGATGCAGTTGAGCCAGGGGGTATTTAAATACTAACTGACAATATGGCAAAGATTAAGAATACACTTCTTTAAAAAAAAACAACTTTGAAATGTTTTTAATTCCCTAAAGCTACTACCATATTCATGTATAACCATATTCAAAACTAATAGTACAAAGTTCATGTTGAAAAATATTTTAAAGAAAAGGCTAATAGTTGTCTTTGTCTTCTTCATTACCTCTAACTTTTCAATAAATAATGCCAATAGGGCTTTTACTCATGGATTTTGGTTTATTCTACTAAAGAGAGTAGAAGCTACTCCTTTGTTTTTCACTGAAAAGGATAAACATGGAACGAGAATGAATTTTGAAAATGGATAAACAAATCTGCTAAAATATAGAACTTCTATAATCTGCTAAAATAGCAGAGTAAGCAAATCTGCTAAAATTTGGAACTTTATTATATCCTTATTCTGAATATAATAAACTGTACTATATCTACATATTTCAGACTACTAGGGTAACTTTGACAATGAAATGATTAAAAACTGACTATATTTCCAACAGCAAGAAGCTGAAATTGTGGAATTAATGAATTTTCTTTAAACAGATGTGAAGTTAGTAATAACTGGGAAAAAAATCCAAATGAAACAAATTTCTCAAAAATATCAGTACTCTTACAGTTAATTCATTTTGAGCCTAAGAGTAATTTTATCTAGCCAAAATTATAATTGTAAGTAAGCTACACATGCCTTCTTGCCGTGAAAAACCCTTCTATAATAACTGCAGGACTGATGGTATGATGTGATCATGAAACTACCCAATTATGTAGGAGTAAAGAATTCATTAAACTTGTCAACCAGAACATCATGTTCAACTAATTCTTTGTGGTCCCCAAATTGCCAGTGTGGCATCCAGTTGCCATCACACCAGGGACTTCAAGCAGTGTAACTGACAACACAGGAAACAGCTAACTGAAGTTCCTCTTCTGTGTCTACAGAAAGAAATAACCACACCACTCAAGCAAAAGAATTTTTGCAACTTCGCTACTGTCCAGATAAATATCCTCATTCCAAAGTAGTAAAGTAACAATAGTCTGAAATAAAAGACAACTTTTCTAAAAAGACAGATTTCACTCTCATGATTACGTCTAGAATAAAATATTGTCCTGATGCTTTTTTTCCTTCTTTCTCTCCCTCCTTCCTTCCTTTATACACACACACACATAAATATACAGCCTGTATATTTATCAGGTTGTTACAGTTCCAAGAATTATATGTACAGAGATAAAAACCATAGTCCCTAAATCCAGGTAACCCTAAGTTCAGAAGTATAAAACAAAATCACATGCAATAGTAGAATTGAATAACACTAATTTATTTACTGATTCTGTAAGAATACAAGCAAGTCAGTGTGGGTAGTGCCACAGAAGGGGGATGCTGTCTTTTGAGTCATTAAAAAATTGAGTAGAGTTATGTGACAGAAGAGAGGAGGAAGAAAGGACCATCCAGACAGAATGAATAGAATGTGAACAGTCCATCAAGAGAAGCAGCACAGAAGCTCCTGGAATCTACAAGCATTGTGGCTGAAGTAGATGGTATTTGAAGGGATCTTGGTAGATATGATAAAAGAAAAGGCAGAAACAAGGTCAGGGAACAAATTTATGCGACATCAATGTTGGGATCTACATTGCACATAATAAGAAACCTTGTAAGAGAGCTTCGTTTGCAAACCACCCCAAGGAGATGTGACCCAAGAACTTGCTGTCGGCAGTGAAATCTAAGAACATTGACTTGGCCATGGCTGCACTGTGTCATAGATCTGGTGGTGGTGTCATCTGCAAGGCAAAAAGAAGACTTCTTAAGAAGGTGGCTTTTATGAGTTTGGTGTTTTCTGATAGGTCTAGGATGGAGCAATAGGCTCAAAAGTCATTGCCTGCAAAGAAAACTTAGGCTATGTTATTAATCGAGATCGATTAGACAACAAGAGTTGATTAGAAAAGGACCTTAAAATCAGAATGAAGGTGGAAAAAAAGAGGAAAACCAAGAAATTAAGAAAGTGTACAAGTTGTATACATGAAGTACATGTAGAAGGAAAGACAGAACAGTTCAGTATGTCAGAAGTTACCAACAGGTCAGGATAGAACCAGACATTTGGCAATAGGATTTAACAACATGGAAGCAATTAGTAGATCCAAAAAGAGAAGTTTCACTGAATCATGGTGATGAGAACTTTATTGAAAACAACTCTGTCAAGATATATGTATATAAATGGGTATAGAGAAGTGGGGAAAACTTGAAGGGCAAGTATGGTTATATTTTAAGATGGGAGAGACATAGCATGTTGTATGTGCAGGAATGAATGGGAAAGGTAACTAAATATGGATAGAAGAAACTCATAGATATCTAATTAGTGAAAATAGAGCATACTGGTAATGTTTGTGCAGAGACTCTCAGAGTCAAAGGAAGATTTATGATTTTTTTAAAGATTTATTTTTTTTATTTATGCATATAAGAGCTGGGGTGTAGGCCAGAGATGCAGGAGGTGAGAGGGTTCACCAGAGACAATGGGGAGCAGAATAGGTGGTGGTTGACACTGACTGTCAGCTGGGACCAACCTGGGATTGTGAGTTGAAACACCACGGTCAGCTTGAGCATGGCAGCCAGAGAGTAGTACAAGTGGTACCTACTGTTTGAGGACTCAAAGGTGAATATTCTAAGAGTTGAAACTGTGTGACATTTTATGATCTAGTTTTGGGAGTTACATTGTGGCATTTCTACTATATTCAACTAGTGACAAATATGTCATTAAGGTCAGTTCAAATGGAAAGGAAAGAGACATAAACCTCACCCCCCACTTGGAGAAGTGTAAAAAAATTGCAAACACAATTAATAATCTCTAAGTGGTATTCATAGGGATTGCTTAGCTCTATTCCTAAATGTTTCCTGCTACAAATGTTCCTGGATTTCAACTATATAATGTTCTGTAAAAGGCAAAACCATGTACATAGTAAAACAATCAGAGGTTGTGTGTATTTGGAGAACACAGGGAGAAATGGTGGAACACAGGATTTTTAGGCAGTGAAAATACCCTGTGTGATGCTGTATTCATAAATACATGTCATCATATGTTTGTCCAAATCTATAGGAAACAAACCACCAAGAGTGAGATGCAATAGAAACAATGAATTTTGGGTAATTATAATATTGTCCATGTAGGTTGACCAGTTGGAACAAATCTGCTACCATGGTGGGGGATGTTGATAATGAGGAGGAATGGCTTGTGTACAGGGGGAATCTCTATACCTTTTTCATTTTTTTTCTGTGAACCTAACACCATTCTATAAAAAAAAAAAACTCTTTAAAAAACTAAACCATGATAGAAATTGTGCATTTATTAAATTTTAAAGAAGACATATCTCTTTTTAGTGTCTTTACTATAATTGAGATTTCCCAATTCAAGCAGAGCTTGAATGTCCTCACCCTCATAAAGTGTGTTTGGGTACATATTAGTAATTCTTTTCATAACTGAAAAACCATCAATTATATACTGCACAGATTCATAAAACCACTCTCAAAACCACAATTCTTCATAGGAAAAATTACATACCCAGTGTTTATTTCAACAACAGTACCAGTAAGCAATAAAAACTCATGCTTCTCATTCTTCTTCATTGAACATGAACATGTACAAGTTTACGTTATTTCAGTTGTAAAGGCTTTGTCTTTGTTTAAGAATTGCATAATGTTTATGGTAAATATAGGTTACTGTATTGGTGAATATGCATTATTTTTGTATGGACGTTATTTAAAAATAGAGCAAGTAAAAGATAATGGTTTGAAACAAAGTTCCTTTAAGTGTGGGATACTATTTTGCACTGTTATTTTCATTTTATTGGAGAATTGAAGCAACTATTCATTTATTTCATAAAAATATCCAATTAGATCATAAAATGTCTACTACATTCTGCAGTTTGAAAGTGAGTAATAAAAACTAAGGATTAAGCATGTACTTAACTGGAATCAGGAGTTCTGAATTTTCTGGGTTGTAATGTTTGCTTCATTGCTGCCTCATGTTGGATAATTATTCTTAAGCCTTAGTCCCCTTTTCTGTAAAATGTAGTTGTTTATATCAAAGTCACCTTCCTATTTGTCACAATTAGGGAGCTAAAAAGTTGGCATCTAGATTCCAGGAGTGCTACTAAACCTTCAGTGCACGGGTCAGACCCCCACAACCAAGCAATATCTGTTTTAAAATATCAATAATGTCAAGATTAACATCATGCTCTGGAGAGCATGGGACAGCATGCTACAATTTCTAAGGAGTAAAGGGTATTATTTAGAGTAATTAACACTTTAAAATCAGTTAATTTAGTCCCAGAGAATAAGTAATGAATCAAGACAGTGTTTGCGACAAGAGTGATGAAAAGTCTAATTTCTTTAGTAGCAATGTACCTACCAATGTCCTATCGATATGCTTATGTCACTTGTTGCTCTGGGTCTTTTTGGTGACTTCTATGAAATGATTTATTACCCAGCAGTGGGTAATAGCCTCCCTATGTCCTCAATTGTTTTTCTTTTTTGATTGAATAAACTTCTCATCCTTGAATGTGATACCACATCTTTAATGAGACCCTGGCATCAATTGTTCTCTCTTTGGGAAATGACTTAATCAACAAAAATCAGTATATATAAAACCAAAAAGAGGGGGAGAGGGGGATTCGGGGTAAACCAATTAGAGTCTTAGCCAACCAAATGTTCTTTTACATTCCAAGTAATCTGTTCCCTATTTCCTTTTCTTTGTAACTAGATTGCCCATCGGCAATACATGGTTTTG
Organism: Talpa europaea; assembly: GCF_964194135.1. Lineage (NCBI taxonomy): Eukaryota > Metazoa > Chordata > Mammalia > Eulipotyphla > Talpidae > Talpa > Talpa europaea. The sequence continues at coordinate 13,494,794 of NC_140069.1, forward strand.
ATGATGATGGAGATAATGAGATGAACTTCAAGTTGGGTTACAAAGTGAAGAAATAATCAACCAAAAATGAGACCTTCACTTTGAGAGGAATTGAATTGGTTTGTATAATAAAGGAGGTTAATTCAACCAGCTGGTGATTGGTAACTAAGAGACCTTTATTAAAGATGAGCCTCGGGCACAAATTCCAGTTCTTGCAGTGGAGAGAAATAAGATTTTATATTTTGGGTCCTCCTGCCTGAGTATTTTTAAAAGTAATTATTGTGTTATCTGGCAAACTATAGTGACCCACAATTTACATGTTTAAGAGGCCCTAATGGGTTTCATAAAGCTCTGATGAGTTCAATGATCCACTCAATGAAGAAAAACCAAATGAAAAAGCAGAATAAAAATAGTTCTAAATAATTTCCCAGTGCCAGGTTTGTCTTCCATTGAATATTTTCATTAGTAGGATATTTACTACCTTCTCTCTCTTTAAAGTACAACTCAGCATTCAAAAAAGATAAACACATGCAATTTGCAGCAACATGGATGGCGCTGGAAGAGATCATGCTCAACGAAATAAGCCAAAAAGAAAAAGAAAAATACCGGATGGTCTCACTCATAGCAGGAATCTAGAAAACTTAAATAAGGGACCAGGAAAATGAATATAAGAAAGTGAAAATCAAAATCAACAAAAAACTATGAACCAGAGACACTTTTGGGGGGGTGGGGGGCGGGAGGGGAAGGATTGGGGTCAGAATGGGGCATTTGCAATTGTATGGGGGAATATAAAAATAAAATTTATTTAAAAAAAAAAAAAGACCAAGACCTGGAAATGTTTGGTTCTTTTCTGAGTTAACTATATTCAAATGAACATTTAAATTAACTAAAGTGATCTTTCCCCTCATAATGGTCTACCACATAGTCAAGAATATAGGAAAGTAACCCACATTTCCTGCCACTACTAGTGACAATATACAATGGAAAAAGAAACTTTCCTGACTATTATGAGAGCTACTTTAACTGCAGTAATGTGGAAATTGTCACTATTGTTCTCTACCCCTGCTAAGAAGAAACAGCATTTGTAGATAGTGGCCTTCTCAAAAAGGTATCCTGGAAAGAAGATGATGAGACTAACTCATCACCTCTAACTGTCACTCACCAGCTATTTGATCTTGAAAAATGACTAAGGCTCTCTGTACTTGAGTTCCTTTATCTGTTACATGGGAGCAATATATAAATAATAGTCTTAGTTTCTACCTATGGTTCTTGCTAAATTCAAAAATGTTTGGGAAGACACTGTTGAAATGCTGTACCGAAATAAATTGCTGGAAATAATAACAGACATTGGTGAAAAGAGAACATCTAGATGAACAGTTAATTCATCTGTTCACTGAATCATATTTCAGTTACCTTATTTCAATTACTCTTTGAAGATGAGAACTCAATGTAATTATTGTATGTGTGTATATGTAGATTATCACTGGTTTGCTGTAGTAATTAGTGTTTGCTTTCCACTATAGCATGAATTTTTTGAGAAAAAATCCTAGTGTTAAATCCTGCATATCACTTACTAAGTACAGAACATAGTACTAAGTATAGAACAAAATAATGTAAATCAATTAATCCTTCATTTCCTCATATGTACTTTGAACATAAATGCATTGAATGATGTGGAGAAGATCAAATTCTACAAATAATGTAAATTCCCTGGCAAAATGGTGAACACTGAATTCATGTTGTGGTTTCACGGAGATATTGGCAATAGACTCAATAACTTCTGTATTCTTCAACTTCCCACTGCAGGGATGATGCAAACACCAAAATGCTATGAATAGACACTAATCAATTAATAATGTGGGTCATAGTCTTGTGGCTGCTAAAAAGAAAATATCAGTCAATAAATAAACTTGCTGACTAAACTCTAATATTTGCCCCAATTGGTCGCTTTCCATTTAAAATTCTTGTTCTGCCAACATTTTGATACTACTACCAAAAGCCACAGTTAATTGAGCTTGTAATAATAGCAATCAAGTGCCCAAATATTATTTATTTAGCAAGAAAAAACCTCCATAAATGCCCTCCACTGTTGAATATTTCCAAGCATTTTTCCCTGATATTTTGCAGAATCAGACTAAACATAACAGCTGAGACTGAAAAACACCATTTCTCCGTGGAAGGATCTATTTTAGTTGGGTTTGGGTTTCAACTGCACAATAATTGACTTTGTTTTACTAACCACATTCTCTGTGTTGCCATCTTTTCTCTTGAATCCTCTCACAAGTATTTGAAGGTTTCCATTAATGGTAAACCACCAATATCGATGTTAGTACAATGACCCCACTGTCAGCCCAGGAACTTAGGATACTAAAGAGAAGAAATCAGTGGATCTTCAAATGGAAATTCAAGCGTAAGGGTTTAGCCAACAATGCCCTATCTACATAGATCACTGAAGCAAACAGATTAAATAAGACTCTTTTTTACACCTCTATATGATTATGTCCAAATTAATGTCAAAGGCATAAAAAAAAGTTTGACTTTATTTTGGTCAAAGGCTAGCAAGATGGCATTGATGTCTTCAGCTTGATTATGATGGTAATCATTTGATGTTTTCAAATGATTGTAGAAAAATCCATCCACATAATGTAGAGAAACCTGGCCATGTTTACCCTACCTGTCTCCCAGGCACTTGCCTACTAAGTATTAGACCAAAGTAAAAAGCAATATTGTTATCTTTATGTGTTCTTAGTGATATCATGTTATGCTTTTATGGGAATTTCTGGAAAAATTTATAGTAAGAGAAGGTTTTACTTAGTGCCATCTTTTTTTTCAATTCCCTTCCCAAGTGAGTATGGATATATCATAATGCTCTCCCCTGGCAACCCACGTAAGTTGCACGCATGCACACACTCATCTTTCTTCTCAAAACCCAGGACAAGCCCGCATCTACTTGAATTTAATGTCCCTTACATTTGTAAAAGATGTGTATAATTTATATAAGGTGAAATAAACAGGTCTTAAGTTTCATTCATTTTAGTAAATGTAGATACATATATAACCCAAACCTCCAACACGATATGGATGTTTCCATCATTTCAGAAGGTTAGTTCATGCCCCTTCCCAATCAATCCTACCCTTCCTCACCACTCACACTGTATTCCTTCATGTTTATTCTTCCATCTAAAATTTAATAAGTTCAATTTTGATAAATTTAATAAAATTGAAAATTCAGAGAATTATCCTTTCATGAAAACTGTCAGCCAAAGAATTAAAATGAGACATGATATATTTCTCATCTATGATAGAATTTTCAAAAGGCCAGGACAAAATTGGGACCTGGCAGAAAGCCAAACTAAAGAAAATAAATAAAAGAATCTCTAAGGTGACTTCAACAGAATAGCAGATCACCTCCCATCGCTAAATTCATATGTGTTTCAGGTTATTCCAGGAGAAGGTTAAAAGCACAGTCTCTGGCCAGGACAAGCTCAAATTACCAGGTTCTGCAAGATTCCATGTGCTCTCTTACACAGACTGAAAAGAGTATTACCAACAATGAAATTTCCTGAATCCAGTGAAATAAGTCAATCATTTGTTTAGTTGAAATGGATATTCACCTGTTAATAACTTCAAGTCCCACAGAGGACAGTTAATAGAATTCATTGGGATTTTGAAGTCTTGCCTTCAAACCTCAGCTCATCAGCTTGCTGGTTGCTTGGCTTTATGCACCTTATTCAATTTTCTGGGTTCCTTCACCTTCATATTACTGGGATAATAGTACTTGTATCAGAAGGCTATTGTGAAAATCAAATGGGAATATTCATGTCAAGTGATTAGCACATATTTATTATACTCAGTATATCAATAAATATTAGAAATAACTACTATGTAATTTCTCTGTGCCTCCAATTCCATTGGGGCAAGGCATACACCATGAAAGGACCTATGTTAGGACTATTGGGATAGGATGTGTCCCAGCAGATAGAGAGCGCTTTATAGCTATAACTGCTAATGTTACCCTTTGGAAACACTGGGTATGTATTTAACAGGATCTCAAAGATGCAATTTGAGAGATGTGATATTTGAGTCCATCCATGAAGAATTCCCTTTAGAGGGAAAAAGCAGGAGCTAACACAGACACATTATCTTGAACTAGACCTGCATCCAATCTATTTTCATTTCACCCTTTCTGTTAAGTAGACTATGCATTCTCTGAGGGCAGGAACACCTCAGCCTTGTTACCTGCCAAGTGGCTAAATTGGGGTGGAAGCAGGAACTGCTTTTGTCTAATATTACTGACTGCAGATTAAAAGAGGTAAAGGACCTATACAAAGAAAACTATAAAACACTGTTAAAAGAAATAGAAGAAGACACAAAGAAATGGAAAGACATCCCCTGCTCATGGATCAGAATAATTAACATTATCAAAACGGCTATCCTACCAAAAGAAATTTACAGATTCAATGCTATTCCAATAAAAATTTCAATGACTTTCTTCAAAGAAATAGAACAATTATTAATGAAATTTATATGGAATCACCAAAAACCCCGAATAGCAAAAGCTCTCCTGAAAAAAAGAAGGGAATGGAGGCATCACACTCCCAGACTTCAAACTATACTACAAAGCCATAATCATCAAAACTGCCTGGTATTGGAACAAGAACAGACATACAGACCAATGGAATCGAATAGAAAATCCAGAAATAAACCCACAGATTTATGGTCAACTAATATTTGACAAAGGAGCAAAGAATATGCACTGGAGTAAAGAAAGTTTGTTCAATAAATGGTGCTGGGAAAACTGGGTCGCTAATTGCAAAAGAATAAAGCTTGACTACTGCCTCACACTATGCACAAAAACCAACTCAAAATGGATTAAAGAACTAGACATAAGATCTGAAACCATAAAATATATAGAACGAAATATAGGCGAAAAACTACATAACATGCACCTCAAAGACATCTTTACAGATACATCACCCAAAGCAGTGATAGTGAAGGCAAAGATCAACAGCTGGGACTACATCAAATTAAAGAGCTTCTGCTCAGCAAAAGAGACAATAACCAAAACAAAGAGAAACCCCACCGACTGGGAGAAAATTTCTGCAAACAACACTAATCATAAAGGACTGATTACAAAAATCTACAAAGAGCTGATGAGACTCAACAAAAACAAATAAAATAATCCAGTCAAAAAATGGGCAGAAGAGCTAAAAACAAACTTCTCCAAAGAGGAATGTAAATGGCCAATAGGCATATGAAAAAATGTTAACATCACTTGTAATCACGGAAATGCAAATCAAAACTACAATGAAATACTATCTTACACCAGTGAGAATGGCACATATTAAAAAAACTAGCAACAACAAATGTTGGCAAGATTGTGGAGAAAAAGGAACTCTCCTGCACTGCTGGTGGGAGTGCAAACTGGTCCAACCACTATGGAGAGCTGTGTGGAGATTCCTCAACCTACTAAACATAGAGCTTCCATATGATCCAGCAATTCCACTCCTAGGTATTTACCCAAAGGACACAGAAACATCAATTCCAAAGGACACCTGCACCCCTATGTTTATAGCAGCACTATTTACAATAGCTAAGTTATGGAAACAACCCAAATGCCCCAAAACAGATGACTGGATCAAGAAGATGTGGTACATATACACCATGGAATATTACTCAGCATTCAAAAAAGATAAACTCATGCAATTTGCAGCCACATGGATGGATCTAGAAGGGATCACACTCAGTGAAATAAGTCAGAAAGAAAAAAGAAAAATACTGGATTGTCTCACTCATAGCAGGAATTTAGAAAACCTAAATAAGGGACCACGAAAAAGACTAATTAATACAAAGTAATAATCAAAATCAACAAGCAACTATAAACCAGAGACACTGGGGGTGGGGGGGGCATGGGGAGAGGAAGGATTATGATCAAAATAAAAGGGGGGTGAAATTTCATGGGGAATATAACCAAAATGAAAATGCATACATTGTGCAAAAATGAAAAATGATGTAAGAATTATATAAAATAAAATATTAAAAATAAAATAAGCAATGCTCCAAAAAAAAAAAAAAAAGAAAAGAAAACAACAAAAAAAGAGAAGATCTTCTAATAGAAGAGCTGACTTTGAGATTCTCCCCCTCATGTCTCCAACTTGACTCTCAAAATGGTTCTCAGGATTGACACATAATGTATTTGAGAGCATCTAGCTCAGGACCTGACCTTAGAGATGCACTTAACATTGTGAACTAAATCTGAATCTGGGCCTCCTCAGTGGCGCAGCAGGTTGAGCACAGTGCTGTGAAGCTGTTCGCAGCCTCTGCAGCGCGGGTTCAATTTCCAGCCGGCCAGGGAGCTACCCACATGGCACAGCAGACCTCTCCTGTCACGCCCACTGCTCCCCTCAGCAATGTAGTTCACTAGATCTGCCTGTTCTGTTCCCCACTCTATCTCTGGTGAATCCTCTCACCCCCACATCTCTGGCCTGTACCCCAGCTTTTGTATGCATAAATAAATAAATCTTTAAAAAAAAAACACTTTTCTTCAATTTTTTCGACACTTATTTTTGTTTGTTTTACTGAGTCATCTTCCTTTCTGCTGTAAGTAGTAAATTCCAGTATTTTTTTTCTTTAAAACTTGAAGCTTAATTTGAATATGTTATTCTGAGTTTTTTTGCTCAAAATTATCTATAAAGTTGTAAGTGCTCAAGCTTAGTGTGATCAAGCCCCCATGACCCATCTTATTTTCTTAGTAAATCTCTGAAATTACTTTGTTTGTTCAGATTGTCTTAATTAGGACATTATTAAAAAGAATCTAGACCATTAATGGTTCAGTTTGGTTGGTTTCATATGATTAATCAAGGCTTTACTGTACTGAACAGATAGAAGCCAAAAGGTAACATTTCAAGAAATGGTTCATTGACATTACATGTGTTTTAACTTGGAGGATCCTGTTTTGAATTTTAGAGTATACAGATCCCCAGCCTTGAATTAAGTTGTTTCCACAGTTCTTAACAACAGAAACCTTCCCAAAGATTTGTACATTTACTTTGACTTTGGAAAGCAAACTAATTGGTTTGGGACCTAAAGCCTCAAAAGTTTCACTTGGATTCAGCATTTATATCTAAATTCTAAGAATCTCTATTGCTAGATCCAAAGGCCAGGAATAAATGGAGACTCATTTCTCCACATGCAAACCAAACCTTGGATGGTTTCTGTCATATCTGGACCCTAAGCATAGGCTTAGTATCTCAAAAATATATTCTAGGATAAATGAGCTAACAGATGGTATAGAAGAGGCATATTTTATTTTTTTATTTTTTTTACCTCACTGTTCATTTTTTAAACAATATTTTATTCCCCACCCCCTCAGGTGTAGATCCCATAGAGTTTCCTTCACTAATGCACCTATATACCATCACCTCAGTCCCCTGTACTCCTCTCTCTCTCACTCTGATCCCTCTCCCTCCTCCTTCCCTGCAGTATGTCTCTGATTCATAATGGTCTGTTTTTGCTTTGTTGTGTTTTGTACTGTTAACTTTTTTTTTACACTGATATCTGATTTGGTTCCCCTATATTCCTGCTATAAGTGAAACCATCCAATATTTTTCTTTTAACTTCTGGTTTATTTCACTGAGCATAATTCCTTCTAGCTCCATCCATGTTGCTGTGAATGGCATGAGTTTATCTTTTTTGATTGCTGAGTAATATTCCATTGTGTATATATGCCACGTCTTCTTGATCCAGTCATCTGTTTTTGGGCATCTGGGTTGTTTCCAGGTTTTACCTATTGTAAATAGTGCTGCAATAAACATAGGTATACAGGTGTTTTTTGAATCAATGTTTTTGTGTCCTTTGGGTAGATCCCTAGGAGTGGAATTGTTGGGTCATATGGTAGCTCCATTTTTAGTAGACTGAGGAACCTCCAGACAGCTTTCCATAGTGGTTGGACCAGTTTGCACTCCCACCAGCAATGTAGGAGAGTTCCTTTTTCACCACATCCTCGCCAACATTTGTTGTTGCTTGCTTTTTTGATATATGCCATTCTTACTGTGTAAGGTGGTATCTCAGTGTGGTTTTGATTTGCATTTCCCTGATTATAAGTGATGTTGAACACTTTTTCATATGCCTGTTGGCCATTTGCATTTCCTCTTTGGAGAAATGTCTTTTAAGTTCTTCTGCCCACATCTTGACTGGATTGTTTATTTTGTTTTTGTTGAGCCCTGTGAGTTCTTTGTATATGTTTGTGATCAGTCCCTTATCAGTTGACTGAAGTGCAAAGATTTTTTCCCAATTAGTGGGGTGTCTCTCTGTTTTGGTTAATGAGAAGAAAAGTATTTTTAAAAAACAAATTTTCTTCCTGCCAGGTCCCTATGTCTATTATTTTACAGTGCACAGTGCAGAGGCACAGGTCATAAGATGGTGCTTAACTTTCACAATATTTATTTTCAAATTTTAGATTTCGCCATTAAAAAGCATGAGATGAAATTTGAGATCTCTGACTTTCGTGAAAAGTCAGAACTAGCATAAAAGAGGGAAAAATTATTGAGGAGAGCTCAGTCTCCAAGACTTGGAGAGACTTCAAGAGACTATTGAACAGTGGTTACACTGTACCTTTCAGGCTAGGTAGGGGTTCTCAGGTCCTGTATGTGATCATTTCGTTGATTCAGTGGTGGCTATTCCCAGTCAGCATTTGAGTTTGCACTCTCTCATTTAGAGAACACTTTTGTACCTATATCTGCCTATCTATCTATCTATCTATCTATCTATCTATCTATCTATCTATCTATCTTCCTACCTCCCTACCTCCCTACCTCCCTACCTACCTACCTGTATACACACACACGTCTGTAATCCTAGCTGATCACACACTAATAGTATAAAGCAAACCTGGAATGATTATCTGATGCAAATATCCTCAGCTATTCTTGCTTGGCTTGCCAAAGGACCCAGAGCCAGTGAGTGAGAGTGACTATATTGAAGGAAATATACTGGTATCTTTCAGTTGGAAAACAACTTTCAAATGATAACCAGAGATGGATGTTTAAATATGTCTTAGTTAAGCAGGGCTGTGGTAGGACTAGCACAGACTAGGTGGCTTATAAACAACAAACATTTATTTCTTAATTTTGATGTTGGAAGCTCAAGCTCAAAGAGCCAGCAGTTTCCATGCCCAGTGAGAGCTGACTTACAGTTCACAGATGGCCATTGTGACCTCACATGGTAGAAGGGGCAAGAGAGCTCTCTGGGGACATTTTCATAAGGGTGTTATCTCCATTTCTAGGGCTCTGCTTCATTTTTAGTCACCTCCCAAAGGCTTTCACTTCCTAATGCCATCACACCAGGGATTAGCTTTTAACATGAACTTTGGGGGTGAAAACATTTAGTCTATAGCAATGTGTGACTGACCAATCTCTTATATTCGCTGAATGCTGAGTGATCCTAGAAATCACTTCATGTTGTCTTCCAATCCCCTCTCTAACAAGTGCAAAAGCTGACTTCTGGATATGAATTGAACATACAAGGCCTCACAAGAAAGCAGGTGTTTGATTCTATCTGGGAGACATCACAGTGAGGTTTATATTTGAGTTTATTGCTAGGAATAATTATTCTTTCTATATACCCAAGACCACTTGAACACTTCATATATATCACTAGTTCATTTAATTCTTACAAAAATGGATGCTATGGGTCATAAATATTCCCATTCAACAGACAAGGAAGGTGAGAAACAAGAGGTGAAGGATGTTGTCTGGACCAGACAGGAAAGGGTAGTATGAGAGTTTGAACCCCGAGTCTGTGAAAGTATCCTTCAGAAATAAAGCATCAAGGGAACAGAAAAAATTAAATGTAGCACTATAGGAAACTGTGCAGGAATTATAAAATATGTAATTTAAAGAATCAAGAGAAAGTAGTGCCATGGAAGCAAAGGAAGGCAATAGTTTTAAGAAAGTTGGAATGTAAAAGTCTGGGTGTAGAATATCAGAGGGAGGGGACTCCCTGGTGGCGCAAGGGGTTAAGCACCGCACTATGAAGCAATCCATAGCCTCTGCAGTACGAGTTCAATCCCCGACCCAGCCAGGGAGCAACCCACATGGTGCAGCAGACCTCTCCTGACTTACCCGCTGCTTCCCTCAGCAATGTACTTCGGTCAGTCTGCCTGTTCTGTCCCCACTCTGTCTCTGGTGAATCCTCTCACTCCCCCCATCTCTGGCCTGTACCCCAGCTCTTGTATGCATAAATAAATAAATATTTTTTAAAAAAAAAAAGAATATCAGAAGGAGGGGAGGGTATGTAGTAAAGGGGAGAGGAGGACCAGTAGTCTATGGTGAAGGAATAAGGGTATTTTGGTGGGAAGTGTGGTGTAGTAACATACATCTGAACCTACTCCCCTAAATCATATAGTATTGTAAACTATTGTTATCTCAACAAAAATTATACAATAAGTGGGAGTAGCTGATAGGATAAAAACGTTATGATATATATATATACAATGAAATACATTTAGCTACAGGGAGAGGTGAGATTTTTGTGGTTTAATGCAGTGAAAGACATTCGAGGGGTTACACAAGGTGAAATTAGAAAGATAAAAGAAAATATTCAATTTAACCTATATTTGCAATGTGCAGAAATAAAACATATGAATAGACAAAACAAAAATTTAACTAGTGGACATTGATAACCCAATCATGGTGAAGAGTGGAAATAACTCTTGTTTTTCATTAAGAAAAATTTAAAAAAAAAGAAGCACAACTAGGAGGTAATGATCCTAAAAGAAAAATGGAAAGTATGATTTTGAAATCCTAATAAACTAACTCATGTTATAATGGAAAGATAAAAGACTTGGCTCTGGCAAAAAAAAAAAAAAAAATTGGTGTGACTGGTCAGTAAAAGCATTAAACTGCAGGGCCTCCCCTGGTGGTGCAGCGGATGAGCACTGGGCTGCGAAGCTGCCCGCAGCCTCTGCAGTGCTGCTTCCATCCTGGCCGCCAGGAGAGGGTCCCACATGGCGCACAGACCTCTCCTGCCATGCCCGCTGCTCCCCTCAGCAGTGTACTTCGGTCCTTCTGCCTGTTCTGCTCCCCGCTCTGGCTCTGGTGAATTCTCTCACCCTCCCGCGCTTCTGACTGTGCCCAGTGCTTGTATAAATAAATAAATAAATCTTTAAAAAAAAAAAAGGCATTAAACTGCAGAAAACGCAGGTGGTGTTACCTGTGAGTGGGGTGGAGGGAGTAAAGGCTATTAGATTTACTGTTACCAGATATTTGACTAATCTCATAAAATTTTTTGGATAAATAAAGTTGGAATGGGGGGTACCAGAAATCAGAATATAGTGTGTGGAGGAGTGAAAGGAAGTTGGAAAGAAAAAGAAGATGAATGAATTCTGAGCTTTCAGGAATTACAGTGGTGAGGAGAGGAAGAAAAGGAGTAGGGAGAGGAGGCTTTTACTGTGAGAGAGATTTAGAAATGTTTCTAGTCAGGGAAGAAAACATTAAAGGGGTGTCTGAGGAGAAAGTGACTGAGGTAGCAGGAGGAGAGGTACATTTCTACCTCTGAAATGCCGGTGAGGGAAGAAAGGCTGTGTGGGTCTATCCAAAGTTCGGACGAGCTGGGAGGGAAGTGAGGAGACTTGTGCCTGAAAGCAGCAATTAATTTTCTCAGCAGAGTAATCATTCTGGACACTCTTGGCACCACTGCACCCTGGAAGCTAGGGAGTTGGAGGAAATTATTTTTTAAGACATTAAACCAAAAAAACCTAATGGCCTGGCTTACTGAGGCCATAAGACTCTGACAAATATCAAAATGATTAGGAAAGGCTGGAAGCAGAAGAGAGGGAGAGATGGGGCAGCAGCAAGAGGGAGAGGCAGTAGAGAGGAAAAGGTCTGAGGCAAGAGAGGAAGAGAAAGGAGGAGGAGGCTGGCTTGGGCTTGGGGAAGAAGAGAGATAGAAAGGATCAGGGAAGAGTTGCAGAAAGACAGGAACAGATGGCAATTCAGAACATTGAAATGTCTCATTTTGGGCTTAAATTCCTAGAAAGGGGAAACTAAACAAAGATTTAAATTCTTAAGTGTGCTTGTTGATTGTCTGGCTTTCCACCAAAGATAAATTCTAGGCCAGAGGTTTGGTGAAAGCTAATGCAAACCAGGGAGAGTGTTTTGTTCACACGAGTAAATATGTTCCCAGACTAGAAAGTTGCAGAGGATTTCCAGGGGAAATCATGACAAATGTTGCTTGTAGTTACAGTGTGCCATTATTTATAAAGGTCAGGGGGAGGGGGCGGCAGTGCAAACATGATAAGGTATAATTTTCCTGTCTTCGTACTACAAATAAACCTATACAGTGATACGTCATTCTGAGCTGATACAAGACAGTCATTGTGCTGGCAAGGTTTGCTTTTGCTTTTGAGTGCAGTCTAGCCCAAAGCAGACCCCAGGGTGGACCTTGGTATATTCTAGCCCCAAGTAAATTCCCAGATGGTCTTTCTCCATTTAGCAACTCAACTGCCTTCAGATTCATATTCTGTCCTGGGTGTACGCTGTTCTTGCAATGGCTCCACTGTACCCCAGGGGGAAACTGCTTCAACTCCCCTCCTGGCAGACTGCTTGTGAGTGCGTCCCTGCTAGAGGTCTCAGCCCTAGAGATACCTGGGATTATGGCCTGTTTTCCTGACATTTGAGTTTTTGCTCAGTGGCTTCTTGAATTGCTGTGCACAGTTATAAAACAATGCAAAGAACGGTTCTTAACACAGTGCCCAAGGTAGGGAGCAGGTCACTGTCTGTGGGTTCTTACCTATGCTGACAATTGCAAGACCACTCTGGCTTAGGGAACAGTGAGATTGGGGAAACAAGTTTCTACGGGCACAAGTGTCTGACTACCTCACCCCAGAGAGTGTCTGCAGCATCAAGTAGTCCCAAACAAAGGCCAAAGGCTACTCCTCCAAGATGATGCTGTCCTGCCAATGAAGGCCTGGAGCTGGTCCCATACCAGCAAGCAGCAGACCAGGATCCAACTCACGGTGGCAGCTGGGGGTGCTTACAGGTGGGGCTACTGAGGTGACACCACAGTAGCCCACAGCAATAGCATGAAGGCTGGACTGGCTGGCACCAGATGCCGGATGGGACAATAATGGAGGCACCAGCACCAGGAGGTGATCCCAGATGATCAGAACCAGTGTACAGCTCTTAAAGGTGGCTGGACACTGTGCCAGTGCCAGGAGAGAAGTTCCAGCCAGCATTGGTCACCAGGAGGCAGTGTCAGAGACACCTGTGTTACAGCTCTTTGTGAGCTATTGGTATGAACCAATAGCCAACTGCTCTTTGAGACACCAGCCTGAGGCTAACAGTGCTCCTTGCATGCAATGTTAAGAGGCATGGCTAGAAACAGGTGCAACAGGTGGGTCTCTGCAAAGGTCTGCAGAAACCTGGAGGTCCATGTTGCCCTGCAGGTCAGCAAAGACCTCAGAATCTGCAGGTGTCTGTTGAATCCCACAGAGGTCATATGCTCCATGCTTCTTCTGGGGCCATCCGCTGAATCCTTCTCTCTTCAGAGGCTGGCAGCTGAGTGAGGTTAATCTGGCTCATGCCTGCTTATATCCTCTTCAGGGTCCCCCACCTTGTAAGCCTGGTGGACCATTTTTTAAACTCACTGTTTGACTGATACTATTTTCATTTTGAATAATGGTCTCAAGCCTTGACTGGCTGGAAAGCTTGAAACTAATTGGTCCATTTACAGTCCTGGCTCCAGATACAAAAGGTAAAAACCTGGTGCCTGCACAGACTCAACATGTCCCAAGGTCGGGGCAAGCTCCTGGGCTGGAGCTGGTGCAGTGGGACCAGAAGCACACTGTATCCTTTGAGTGGGGCTGTGTGCAAAAACGTATGGGGATGTCCTGCAGCAGCACTGGGACACAGGTCCCAACAACTGCAGGGCTGGCTGTTAGTGGAGCCTGCCGTGTTTCAGGCCTCTCTGCCTGTGGCTCCAGGAAGCAGCAGCCCTGAAGCTGCCCCAGTGGGGCCCAACACTCCTCCCCAGCAGCCCCAGACCAGGAGCCTCAGGGCTTGGGGTTTGCCTTCGCTTCACAGTTCCATGACTGGCCTGCTCTGAGGCAGGGAACGTTTGCTGCTATAGCCTCAGTGGAGCTACAAACTCTATGCTGGTGGGGATGCCTCTGCCTGTTGTCTCTGCATCCCCTCCCCCTTGCCTGCATTTTCTGCGGCTGGCTAACTAAAGCAGCATGCCCTGGCTCTGATAAAGCCAGCATGCCTCACCGCTCAGGCTGCAGGGCAAAGCTGGCCATGCCCCATGGCTTTTGCCACAGGGATCCAGTTTCAGTTACAAGTGCCAGTTGCCTTTCCACAGGGTCCAGTTCCACGGTGTTGAAATAGAGGGTTATTCCAAGTACTTTTTTCACATCCAACACATTTGGAACACGTTATTGTAGTGAGGGTTGGAGCCCACAGGGCACAGTCCAAGGATCTGATGGGATGGATTGTTAGGAAGAGGCTTTTAGGTGAGAATCCACTTTCTAGCTCCATAGTCTTAGGCAACTTACTGAAGTCCTCTGGGCCTCAGATTCCGGTCTGTGAAGGCTGCCAATAATGGTGTTGATCCCAGTGAGTCATTGTGAGGATATAAGTACAGAAAGGGTCTGAGTATTATAGTGACTTGATAGTCCTCCTTCTTTCATGTCCACTTAGACCTCAGTGTGTGACTTTATTTGGAAAAAAGGGTCTCTGCAGACGTAACGTGGATGAAGTTGGACTGGAGGAATCTGGACACTAAATCTAATAATTGGTGTCCTCCTATCAGGAGAGGATATAAAGAAGAGGCCAGGTGAAGACAGAGAAGAAAATTGAAATTCTTGTGGCTCCATGCCTGGGGCCAGAAGAAATTAGAAGAGGCAAGAAAGGATTCTTCCTGGGATTTCAACAGCAGCACAGCCTGGCAACACCTTGATATCAGATTTCTAGCCTCCAGAACTGCAAAGAATAAATTCTGATTGTTTGAAGCCACCAAGTATGGTAACTCGTTATGGCAACCCTAGGAAAGGAATAGAAATGTGGGTAAATACTGATTCAGCTCAGGATCAGTGTGTTTTAGTCTATGTTCTGGCTAACCACCTTGTAGAACTTGAATTGGTAACTTCCTTTGGTCCTAATGTACCAAATTTTACCCTCCAGGTCTCAATTTCAGTAATTTATCAACCTTTCCTCCTCCAGACCTGGACTCAGGGATTCCTGCATATATTCCTGTACACTAGATTATTGGTGCTGTGAATCCTCTGACCTGACCCAGCCAATCCAACTCATTCACCCTTTCAATACATAGTCACTAAGCACTTGCCAAGAACCAATCCTGGTATAGAAAACAGTGAATGAAACAAAGGCTCTCTTCTCATAAAATATACTTTCTAGTGAGAGGAGAAAATAAGATAAACCAGTAAAATTGAATATTTACTAAATGATGTTAAGAACAATGGTGGGGCCTCCTAGGTATTTACCCAAAGGACACAGAAACATCAATTCCAAAGAACACTTGCACCCCTATGTTTATAGCAGCACTGTTTACAATAGCTAAGCTTTGGAAACAACCCAAATGCCCAAAAATAGATGACTGGATCAAGAAGATGTGGTACATATATACCATGGAATATTACTCAGCATTCAAAAAAGATAAACACATGCAATTTGCTGCAACATGGATGGCGCTGGAAGGGATCATGCTCAGCGAAATAAGCCAAAAAGAAAAAGAAAAATACCGGATGGTCTCACTCATAGCAGGAATCTAGAAAACTTAAATAAGGGACCAGGAAAATGAATAACTATAAGAAAGTGAAAATCAAAATCAACAAAAAACTATGAACCGGAGACACTTTTAGGGGGGCGGGGGCGGGAGGGGAGGGATTGGGGTCAGAATGGGGGGCTGCAATTGTATGGGGAATATAACAATAAAATTTATAAAAAAAAATAAAAAAAAAAAAAGAACAATGGTGGGGGGAGGGGAAGTAAATTGGATTAGGGTAGATAGAACTAGGCAGGGAATATATAAGCGGTCAGGGAAGGTCTCTCCAATGAGGTGGTATTTTAACAATGACCTAACCTAAGCGAGAAAGGCAGGATTCATTTGGTCATTTCACCTTCAGGAAGTAAGGTGACAATAAACAGGGACTCAGTCACCTGAAGTTTTTTGTAGGCTATGACTTGGGCGTGGCCTTGCAGTGAATGATGAAGAAACCATTCAAGGATTCAGAATTGAGGAGAGCATGATCTGCCTTATATTTTGAAAGTCTACTCCAGCTACTGTTTGAAGAACAACTCTCAAGAGAATAGCCTGGAGGCAAGACCAGTTAGGATGTGGTCGCACTAAGTTTGGGCTGAATATGACTTCCTGCCTCTTTCTTCCTTTCTGAAGAGCTGTCATACAAGGTAGGAAGGCTAAAGTAAAGTATTGATAAGGAGCTGCTGGAGGCTGTTGGTATTTTATGGCTAGAACCACTTATTTTTAAGAATCGATATGGTTTCCAAGGGAAAAAGAAATCAAGGAACACTCAGTAAGTGGAGAAGATGGATGGGATTGGAGAAAGGAGGTGAATTGCCATAACAACCCAACAAGCTGTGCATACAGAACTGAGGAGTTTTCTTCTCTCCCCCTGCCAGCATGGCCTAGCTCTCAGCTGGAGGAACTCTAGGGAATCCAAGAATGTTAAGGAATCTTGCCTGGTTCATTAAACCTGGAGGGATAAGTTGTGCCTTCCTAAAACACACTGTCTTAAGTAGATTTGTAATTTGTTAAAAATTATATTATCTTGTAATCTGTTAAAAAATTATTATCGGGCCTCCCCTGGCAGTGCAGCGGTTGAGCGCTGGGTTGCAAAGCTGCCCTCAGCCTCTGCAGCGTGGGTACAATCCCCGACTGCCGGGAGGGTCCCACATGGCACGCAGATCTCTCCTGCCACCCGCTGCTCCCCTCAGCAGTGCATCATCAATCTGCCTGTTCTATTCCCCGCTCTGGCTCTGGTGAATTTTCTCACCCTCCCACGCTTCTGACTGTACCCAGTGCTTGTATAAATAAATAAAAAAATCTTTAAAAAAAAATTTATTATCATGTAGTCTTCATCCTTCATTCCCATGAGACACAAGATGTTCCCCCTGGCAAAAGCACAACAGGAATTGAAGAATCTGCTGCCCATTGCTGTTTGATTCCTCCTGTGTGCAGGAGCCGGGTCACAGGAACAACACTGCAAACCATTTTCAATGAGGGCGGACTTCCCAAAACACACCCTATCAAGACCCAGATCCATGAAGTCAGCCTTGAGGAAGTGATCTGGTGCTGAAGGTGAGTCAGAGGATCTGGATTGTTATTCAGTTCTTTCATGTACCACTTTGAAACACTGAGGCTGAGAAGCTCACCCTTGTCCAAAGTTGCCTACTCCTTGTGCCTAATAAAAATAGTCATCAGGAAGAGAATAAACCATTAAAAACTAAGATATCCCATCTCTTTTGTGGGCAACATGCGAAAGGAGGGGATGGAATGGGGTGACAGCCTGGTTTTAACACCACAATCATCTCATCCCTTCAGCCATGAGACATTCCTTGGGAAGCAGTGCTGTCAGTATGCGGCCTAGGTGTTCACCTCTTATGATGTCCCCTGGAGAAGGTGGACAGAGGAGGAGGGTAAGTTTTCTCTTCAAAACATGTGTTCTTCAGGGAGTCTTGCAAGTCTACCTCTAAACTCTGAGCCAACACAGCTGTGAGGGAGCAGAGGTTAAGACTTCACTGAATACCAGATGCTGCAGCGAACACATATTGTTTTACAGACACATGTGTGGTGTATAAATATATACATCAACGTGTATGTATACACTGGCAAAGCCCCCTCCCTGCTTCCCATCCTTTTAGGTAAACTGAAAGAGGAAGGGAGGATTTCCTGTGAAAACAATGTGTACCCCCTCCTCTGGTTAATGTGTTTGTCTGGATTCCACGTAACCAAATGAAAGGAGGAGTAGGAAGAAACCATTTAGTGATAAGACAACTTCACACAGAGTATTCAATCTAACTCAACTCAGTTCCTGACCAAGTACTATGCTTTGGACTGTTAGGAGAATGTGAGATGTAGGAATAAATACCAGTCAGTCTTATCCTATTGTAAACACTGTGACCTTGGGAAAGGTTCTTAACCTCTCTGGTGAGATCATTTGAATAGGGGTATTGCTATTTCCTGTCCTCTAATACACCAGATTTTTTTTACCTGTCACAGCTCACTTATTTGCATTTTTCAAATACGTAAGGTTGACTTTGATTTGAACTACAAATATTTTATATGGCTAATATCTAACAAAACAACAAAGAATAGCAATATTATATATAGTGAAGAAGAGTTAGGGTCACTCTGTTGCAGACAAGAGTTCAGTTTGTTATGAATTTATGATCACCCCACCACTCTAGGTATCTAGAACAGGCATTGGAAAAATAATTTTTTGGGGGGGAGAGGAAACAGGTATAGAAACTTTTAGTTTTATTACATAGACCACGTCTCCCACAACTACCAAACTCTGCTTCTGTAGCTGGAACACAGTCATTGGCAATATGTAAACAAATGAGCAGACCCTGGACCAACAGAATTTCATTTACAAAAACAGGCAGTTATCTGGGTTTGGGTTACACCTACTCTCTGATATCTATTTCTTAGATCTCATATCTGGAAACCAACTTACTGAAACCATGCAAAGCCTGGAGGATGTCACAGTGTGTGGTTCCTCACCCATGTACTTACAACTCAGGCTTAGGGTGCAACCACAATGGGGTTTATTAACAAAGGGGGAAAATAATAAAAGTTAAAGCAGAAATAAATGAAACAGACAACAAAGACAGTCCAAAAGATTAGTGAAACCAAGAGTTGGTTCTTTGAAAAAATAAAATCGACAAGCCATTAGCTATGCTTACACATGAGAAAGAAACCCCAAATTAATAGAAAACCCAAATGAAAGAGGTACAATTACAATAGACACTGCAGAAATACACAGGGTCATAAGAACCTATTATAAAATTCTCTACGCAAAAAACTGGACAACCTAGAAGAAATGGACAAATTCTTAGATTCATATAACTTCCAAAGAAATGAACCAGCATGAAACAGTTTAAACAATCTAATTACAAGAGCTGAAATTGAAAGAGAAATCAAAAGCCTTCCCAACAACAAAAATTAAGGACCAGATGGCATCACTAGTGAATTCTAATGAAACTATGAAGAGGGAAGAAATCTCCCCAATACATTCTATGAGGCCCTCATTACCCTGATCCCAAAATCAAACAAAGATAGTACCAAAAAAAAGAAAATTATAAACTAATATCATTGATGAATGTGGATGCAAAAATTCTGAGTAAAATCCTACCAAACCAAATACAGCAACATATCAAGAGAATCATCCACCATGACCAAGTAAGCTTCATCCCAAGGATGCAAGGCTGGCTCAGCATAGGTAAATCAATCAATGTCATCCATCAGATCAATAAAAGGAAGCCAAAAATCATATGATCATCTTAATAGTTGCTGAAAAGGCATTTAACAAGATCCAACATCCATTTATGAAAAAACCCTCCAAAAATAGAAATAAATTAAACTTACATAAATAGTATAAAAACAACATATGACAAGCCTACAGCCAATATCATTCTCAATGGTGAAAAGCTGAAAGCATTTCTACTAAGATCAGGAATAAGACAGGGATGTTCACTATCACCACTGGTTTTCAACATATTCTGGAAGTCCCAAATAAAGCAATTAGGCAAGAAAATAATATAAAAGGAATCTAAATTTGAAAAGAAGCAGCAAAACTACCACTATTTACACATAATCTTTCACCCCCTTCTTTTAAATTAATTCACACATCCTGTTGTAAAAGGTCCTGAATTTGCTGTTACCGGCTTGGATAGCAGGTTCTTCTGTCTCTCTCTCTCTCTCTCTCTCTCTCTCTATATATATATATATATATATATATATATATATATATATGTCAAAATAAAGGGTTTTCACTCTTCTTTATTGAGTATAGCGAGTCTTTGGTGCTCAGTCTCTGCCATAGAATTCAACTTGCATTTGATACAAACATGAATGTGTATATGTACATAAATACACAACTTATAGATCATTTATATATTTTCCAATCCCATATCACTCTGGCAAAAAGCAATGTGTTTTATTTTATAGGCAACATATAAAACCTTGAAGCTCATCCAAATACATAATTATCTGATAAATCCCTTTCCTCAAATCAGGATATAAAATATGTTCACATCTGGTGTAGATTCAACTATTGGCCTTGATTCTTCATGCCTTTGCCATATAACTTTTTGTTCCCTTACTGGAGGAATATACTTTCCTGCCCCTCCACTTTGAGTTCAGCATGTACCTATTTGGCCAATAAAATGTTAGAAAACTTGACATAATTAGAGCCTTTAAGTGTTCTTGTGCATTTGAATATTTCTTCTATCACCTCTATCACCACTATCTGAAGAACATTCTGTTATTAGAATGGCTCAATAAGGATGAGTGACATGTAGCACAAAACTACTGCAATGGACCCCAGATCTGCAGTGAGAAGCAGAGCAGCCTAGCTGAGCTCAACTTGGATCAGCTGAATTCCAAGGGTCCCATACATCTGGGAGAACACTTACTGCTAAATACTGCTGACATGCCATGGTTATCTGTGATACAACATATTCTAGTAATAGCTCACTGAAATAACAATTTTCAGTTTCTGAATTTTTGCTCAAGACCCAACAGTCCCTCGGTATCACAGTCTGTACTTTTCCCTACTGAGACATTCTCCATTCTGAATTCCCTAAGAACTTCTTGACTTTTATAGGTTAAATGGTGATTGCTTAGTTGTTTTTCCAAATTCAAGATAATGAGGGAATTGGAGACTGAGATCAGTACACTGCTGCTATTGCTGCTTGTTGCCATTTGGTGTTACTATGGAAGAGTGACCAACACAACCCTTGGGATCTGTGTTTAAATATTATTCTTTACTCATGCTTAGCTAAATCTTTAGTCACTACCCCCCAAGCTGTCCACCATGTCAATGTGGGTATGACCCTCACACAATGTGTTACAACTGGCCTGCTCCTCAAACCGTAGGGTCCATGTTTGACACCATGTCTACAAGGGAAACTCCTTATGCTCTTTTGGGCCAGTTCTGTCAGCCAAGTTCATTCCAAACCAACACTGAACTTGTAGCAATGAGAAAGATCAAGGTAAAGGAGGAGCCGATGCCTCCTTCATCTTCCTTGAGGTCACTGTCATCTCTGCATATTTTCCCAGACTTCCCCAAATCCCAACTCTGTATATACAAACAGTATTTTAAGGATTTGTATATTTTCAGAAGACAAAAAGTTTTGTTATACCCTTTCTGCAATGCATTTATACACCTGCCACTATTCAAGTGATTGTTCCTTGCTAACAAATCAGATCCATACTAATGACTTATCTCCATTTACAGGCAAAGATTGTACTTCATCTTCTATTCAATTATATATAGCACTGAGTTTTAAATATTATTAAAGGAGAATTAATTCTGAGAAAAACATTATAATAGGGGAAACAGGGTTTACAGAATATCAAGGCTTAAGGCAATACACACATAGCAAACTATCAATCAGAAATCAGTCTTCAGGCAAGAGACCTGCACATAGATTTAGCAGTCAGCAAACATTTTCAGGAAGGACCTGACTTCTCAGTTTTAAATCCCCATCCTGTCTTAGAGTAGACAGCTTCTATATTTAATTTTTACTTTCTTTTATCTATAGCTATCTATAGACATTTGAATTCTGAATCTCTATGACAGATCAGTACTCTCATCTCACAGATGAGGGAAGTGATGTCCAATTTGGCGTGGTGTTTTTGAGGACAGGTGGCATCAGAGGTGGAAATACTGCTCTGAACATTGAGCTTAGTGCTATGTGATGGAAATCAAGACTCATGCACACTGAAAAATGACAAGAGTTTGAGCTCAGAAGCTATTATTCTCATTCCAATGTAAAGTCAGTGCATCCAGATGTCAGGAAGGCTAGATGACAAGAGTGATGGACTTGCTATGGCCACATTAAAGGAGGACAGGCCAATGGGAAGAGGAGCAAGACTCTCTACTTCTTCCCCCAGGACCATACAGCTGCTGAGAGATGGTGTTTCCTTTCTGGAGCTGATTCTGAATGAACTAAAGGTGCCAAAAATATAGATGAAAGGAAAAACATGTAGACATTAAAACTGACTCTCTTAGCCCAAGTGAAACAGATGGCTGGAAAAATGTCAAAGGAACTGGGTTAGAAACTGACTGGGTGGTCCCAGGGGAGACAGAGAGATTGTCTTATCGACTACTCACTCCAAGCTTTGGAAAAGAACCAATAATTAAATCAAATTAATTCAGATTGGCCTTCCAGGCGGCTGCTATCAGACTGGCTATCAGGACTTAGGGGAACAGATTATCACTGCAGCCAATAACTTGAAAGAAAGGAAGAGGGATAAAGAATGGGCCGAGGGAAATGGGAAGAAGAACCCTTGATTACCTTGTATCAGTGATTCCTATTCTGTAAAAGAGAAAATTTCCTATTAGTGGCCATATTCTAAATGGGGAAAAAACAAGAAATAGAATGTATTTTACAGGGTACATGTTAATACCATGCCTTTGGGGATTTTAGTGGGAGGTAAATAGAGAAATAAGCTGGGAATGGAGAGGAATATGGGTGGCTGAACTTTCTCCTCCTAAGAAAAGGCCAACCTAGGATGTGTTACCACAGGTCCAAAAGATCAGGACTAGTAAATGGGGCAAGATCTGGAATATCTACCGGGATCTCCAAAGAGGAGAGATGGAAACTGGAGAGGTAGGGGTGGAGAGGCGGTAGAGTGAAAGAGAGCCATAGTCTTTGGTTGGAAAGAGAAAGAGGGTGAGGATAGGGTCTAGCATCTGGGAGAAGGTACTGGAGAGGGATGGTTGGAAAGTTGAGATGTCAAGAAGCCAGACCAGTCAATCTCGGTGAAGACCAGAGCTCCAAGCCCAACTGAGTATTGAATTCATAAGAAAGGACTGGGACAAAATCCTGGACAGCAGACTGACCCAAACCATAGGGTTTAGAGCATAATTGAAAACTGGTGGCTTCCGATGAAAACTGGTTTGTAAATATATTTCATTGGCATCGCACTTTCAAATATATGAATTCTTTGCCAACATTTCAAAATCATGATTTTTTCATCGAAAAAGATCTGAACTTCTAGTTTCTCTTTAAGAAACTAGATCAAGCAACATTGGTCATAGGTTGTGCATACTCAATTCCAATGTAAAGAATCCTGACACCAGCTGGGTGTCCCAGAATTCAACTTGATTCTGCCACAATTTAGAGAGATAGCAGAGATTCCACAGGTTGCAGGCCCAGTACTCCCTGTTCACACCCACACTTCATATGCCAGTTGTGAGCCCAAGCTGTTACCCATGCTTCTCATGATAAACAAAGTTTCCCACGGCCGGCTTCTCAGGTTCAATCAATGTTGTACTGCCCCAAAACTCAGGAAAAAACCCCTGGTGGTGCAGGCGGTTGAGCACAGCACTGTGAAGCTGTCCACAGCCTCTGCAGAGCCAGTTTGATCCCTGCCGGCCGGTGAGGGTCCCACAAGGCATGGCAGACCTCTCCTGTCTTGCCCACTGCTCCCCTCAGCAGTGTACTTCGGTCTTTCTTCCTGTTCTGCTCCCCACTCTATCTCCGGTGAATCCTCTCACCTTCCCGCGAATCTGGCCTGTACCCCAGTTCTTGTGTAAATAAATAAAAATCTTTAATTAAAAAAAATAACTCAAAGGGCCTCCCCAGTGGCGCAGCGGTTGAGCGCTGGGTTGCGAAGCTGCCCGCGGCCTCTGCGGCTCTGGTTCGATCCCCAGCTGCTCCCCGGCCACCGGAGGAGGGTCCCGCATGGCGCGCAGACCTCTCCTGCCGCCCGCTGCTCCCCTCAGCAGTGTACTTTGGTCCTTCTGCCTGCTCTGCTCCCCGCTCTGGCTCTGGTGAATTCTCTCACCCTCCCGCGCTTCTGACTGTACCCAGTGCTTGTATAAACAAACAAACAAACAAACAAATAAATAAATAAATAAATAAATAAATAAATAAATAAATAAATAAATAAATAACTCAGGAAATATTTTACTTATTAGCTCACTGGTGTGCTATATAAGAATAAGGAGCAGCCAGATAGAAGACAGGCACAGGGTGTGGGATGGGGAAAGGACATAGAGTTTCCATGCCCTCTCCAGGCATACTGTTCTCTCCAAATCTTCACAGAATCCTCCAAAGCTTGTCCTTTTGTTTTTTCTGGAGACTTCAATAAATAGCACGGTTAATTAAATCACTGGCCATTAACAATTTATTAGACATCCAGGCCCTCTCCCTTCACTTCAAGGAATGGGATTAAGTGATCCAATCCCCTCACCACATGGTTGGTTGTTCAGAAAACCAGCCCCCTTCCTCAGATGCTTTCCAAAAGTCACTTTGTTAACATAGCAAAAGATGCTTTCTGTCACTCTCATCACTTAGGAGATTCTAAGGATTTGAAGGGCTTTGTGGCAGAAACCAGAACTGAGACCAAAATCTTTATATCTTAAAAATCAAAACACCACAGAGCCCAATAAATTACATCCTTGTTTTTCTAACTTGAATTTATGACTAATTGAAAAAATGAGAGTAAAAAAAAGAAAGATGAAGGCAGGTGACAATAAAATGTCTCATTTACTGCTGACCAAGTCTAGCACAAAAGATGTGAATTAGGTGAGCAAAAACAAGAGGGTTCTTAACACCAAACCCCAGCAAAATATCAGACTGATTCACCCTGCCACAAGTAGTGCAGGACCACTGAAGATCTTTTGTTAAGAGCCTGACTCTGTTATACCTACTACATAGAGGAGCAGACCACAACATGCATCTTCTCACACAGGCAAATGCCAGTGTACAAGGAAGAGGCTGAGCTCTGAAGTTCACATCCTCTACCAAATTTAACCTGAGCAGTCACTTATCTCTGGGTGGGAGTGAAAGAGAACATGGAGAAAGGCCAGGTGGTCCCAGTACTTAAAGGGGTTCCTTCCTAACCCTGGGCCTTCATTCTGTGTGACTACAATTACTCCTGGGTGTGTGGTGACATTGCTTACCTAGGTCCTCAAGGAACTGGAAGATAAATGGTTAAGACAGTCAATTCAGGGCCTCAAAATAGAAGGAAACAAAGGATTAAGTTGCTCATTACTGTCCAGCAGAACAGTTAACATTGTTAACTGAGTTATTCCAAAGCCACACTGTGGAACTTAACCCTGTATTAATATCTCACAGAGGGAGATAACCAGACTACAACCACCACTATCCAACTATTGAATAACCACTTGAGCCATAAAAAACTCAGAGGTGCAGGAACCTCTCTTACATGACCCCAAATTCATATCAGCCTCATTATCATAATAAAATCTCTACCAAGGAGAATGTTGGGCTGCCATTTTCTAAACACGCCTCATAGATGGAAAATGAACCTCATCTGAGTGTGCTCAGGTGATGAGCAGATGGCCAGCAATGCCCAAAGCCTCTACAACCCAATCACCTACAACTCCGTTGCTCTCTCTTGTCCCCTTTTTCCTTAAAATCCCTTCCTATATTTTACCCAGTCTGTGGAGACATTCACATTGTCTCCATAACTGCAGACAATAAACTTCTCCAACAAAAGCTTGTATTTGGCCTATTTGGACATGTCCACTTGATGAACCTACTGAGTCCAATGAAAATCTTTGTAGAGTCCTCATTTCACACAGTCCCTCTACTTTTTCATATAATATCTAGGTTCTTCACTCATTTATATTACCTGCCTTTCCTCTCTGGTATATATTTTTGCAACTACCAATAATGTCAGATGTTGATAATATGGTCATCACACCACACAACTGGTTAGTGAAGCTAAATGTTTCCAGTTCCAACCTCCTGTTATTAGTGAAAGCTAAGGATCAGAGAAGGAAACCTATAGGTTTGTGGTCTACAGTACAGACATTTGAAATGGACGGAGCCAAACAAGGATGTATGATGTAGCTACGTTGAAATGTCAAAATCTACCCACACTAGAGTGATTGACTCTGCTGGACAAGGGGGCTGCAGTATATGGAGAAACATTATATTTTAAACAGAAAGAGTGCAAATGAGGAGGGAAGAAATAAAATCGAAGACTCGATGATCTGCAGCCCTCTTTACTTGAGAAGGCACTTTTCCTACTGCATTCTAATGATATCCCATTTTTCTCGTCTATGACAGTAGTTTTTTCATTCCCCAACACCACCCCTTGTATCCAGTGTTTCTTTACCTGCCCACTTTCTCCTAACCTTGGAGTCTTCAAGGTGTTTATTAATGTCCATGAGTTTTTTAAAGTGCTTTTTTTACCATATTGAATTATCTTCTATGCAAATGCCCAGTATTTATTTTTATAATTCTGACTTTGCTGTACATAATTCTCTCAAATTCTTTGTTTTGTTGAAAATCGCTCCATTTCACCCTTTCTTATGACTGTATAATATTCCACTGTATAATATTCCATCTTGATCTAATCAACTGTTGATGGATATTTAGGCTGATTTCATGTCCTTCTATTGTAAATAATGTTGCTATGGGTTTCTTTGGTTGATGATTTCATACTCTGTTGATCAATGCCTAAGAATGGTCATACTGTATTTCCATTTTTAGTTTTTCAAAGTAAATCTAGATTGCTTTTCATAATGATTGTACCAGTTCATATCTCCACCAACTGTGTGACAGGGTTTCTTTTTCTCTGCATCCTCTCCAACACTTGTTGTTGGGGGTCTTTCTAATATGTGCCATCCACAAGGTGTAAGATATTATCTCATTGTAGTTTTAATCTGCATCTTACTAAAAGTGATAATGAACACTTTTTCATCTGTCTGTCTTCTGGCTTTCTAAATAACCTCTTTAGTGAATTGTCTATTAATGTTCAGAATCCTCAGCTTCTAAAACAAAGTCAGCACAAAATTTTGAATAAGCAGGTTCTTATTCTATTCTTCCTACTGATATTTCTGGGTTTTTTTTTTTGTTTGTTTTTTGGGGGGTTTTTTCTATCTGGTTCTGGCTACACTGAAGAGGAAAAAAGCAAATTAATAAGTTTTTTGATATTTCTTTAATCAAATAATTGAAGAAAAGTTGCTTTCAAAAATAAAGTTCATATGTCTCAACAAATGATAGCAATATTGGCAAATTCAATGTTGGCAATTTTAATATTGGCAAATTTAATAGCAAAATGCCTGGACTTTGGGGCTTTACAAGTTCTTTTATTCTACTTCACTAGATTTCATATAGAAAGTTACTAGAATGGCAGGCAATACTTCCAGGCACTGAATATTTCTGCTGTTTAAAAGGACAAATATCTGGCTTTGTATTTAAATCTTATTAAGATGCTAAACAAATTATTTATTGAACTAATTCTAATTGTGTATAGTTTGAAAATCACTTTTAAACATCCGTTCCTTTGTTCTGAACAGTTGCCAAAACTAGCAAATGCATCTCAGCTGGAAACAAGCTTCCTTCCAATCATCTTTCAACACTGGAGATTGGCTCACACGTGGCAGGGAGGAGCTAAACTTCAGACCTGTCCTTGAATCTTCCTTTTATATTAGCACAGAATTTCCTAAATTGCTTTTTTCATAATACCACAATCTGTGAAAATAGGTTTAGAAAGTGTAGTCTACACCCTCCAAGAGATTAATAATGCATTTAAATGCCAAGTGATGAAAATAATTCAACTTTAGGTCCAAGTGCCTCTCAACCCCACATGACTTGGAACACTTTTGATTAGATTAGGGATTAGAATGGAACATCAGCCATAAGTTGTGAGAAGCTGGAGTCTACAAAGGCCAGTTTTGAGAGTGGTCTTGTAAAGACTTAGTCAAGCTGAGATATATGGAAGCTTGACTTATTCCTCATCAACTTCAGTTTTCTGGAGTCTTTCCTTTAGATTAGTTAATGGGATTTGCCCCATCCACAAAAACAAATAATAGGAAAAAAAAATATTTGTTTGAAAAACAGATGTTTCAAGAGCTATTCTTAGTCTGTCATTTGCAACTTATGTGCTTTTTTGAAGGTCTTTTATATTATCTGAGTCTCAATTTTCAATCTCAAAAAGTAGATGATGCACTGTGACCTACTCATCATACATGAATGATGTGAGAATTAAAAGTAAAATAGAGAAATTCATAAAGTACTTCAGATTATAACAGTGTAAAGCATAATTACAAAATTTCCAGGAGCGTTTTTTCCTAATCAACACTGTTCAATAGAGATATAATGTGAGTCACACAGTAATTTAAAATTTCAAAAAGGTAAAATTTAACAAGATATTTTGTTGAGCAAAGGAAATTCAACATATTCATATATACATATCACAATATTCACTACAAATTAAAAATATTGATATTTCATATTTTGAATTTTGTATCAAGTCTTTGAAATACAGTGTGTATTTTCTATATTTCCATCAAACCACAGTTCAAGTGCTCCATATAGTGAGGCTGTTAGCACAGCTTAATACTGAAACTTCACCTGCAGCAGGTGGTGAATTTGTTCTAGTAAATTCCTGGGTGATGATTTGATGACTTTTTTATATTACTATGCTCCTTTCTGGAAGCTTTATCAGAGAACCCACTTTCCTGTCCTTCACAACTCAGAGAGGTGCCCTTATTCCTTCACTCATGTTTCGCTCCCATCTTCAAAGCCAACAGTGTTCATGTGAGTGTCTCTTGCATTTCATCACTCCACCACTAACTCTTCTGCTTCCCTTTTCCACATTTAACAACTCTTGTGATTACATCGGGCTCATCTGAACAATTCAGGATAATCTCCCTGTTTTAAGGGCAATTGATGAGCAAGTTTTGTTCCATCTGCTCCCTTAATTCCCTTTTGTCATACAACATAACATACTCATAGGTTCTAGGGATTAGAAAATAGATGCCTTGGGAGGTCATTGTTCTGTTTCCAAAACTTCCCTTGTCAAATGATGTTCAAATTGTTTTTCTCTGACTGGTTGAAATCTTTAGCGGGTCATATAGATATTATCAGTCCCTTTGTAATTTTTAAAAATATCTCCCTACCAGGCCTCCCTGGTGGCACAAGGGGTTAAGATGCAACCTATGAAGCAATCCACAGCCTCTGCAGCACAAGTTTGATCCCTGGCCAGGGAGCAACCCACATGGTGCAGCAGACCTCTCCTGACTCACCCACTGCCCTCAGCAGTGTATTTCAGTAGATCTGCCTGTTCTGTTCCCCACTCTGTCTCTGGTGAATCCTCTCACGTCCCACATCTCTGGCTTGCACCCCAGTTCTTGTAGGCATAACTAAATTTAGAAAAATATCTCCCTACCAAATGTCCAGTCACCATCTACTACCAACAATTAGCCCCTTCTAAGTGTCATTTTAAACATCAAAGAATTGTGCAGCAGGTCTTGGTACCAGTAAGATTTACTGCATGTCCCTAGGGAGCATAATCTTTGCTTGGTTATGACTTTGCTTACATGACTTCAAAATGTCACATAAAATGTATTTAGCTTCCATGCTTCCATCTGGGTTATTACGTCACATGGAAAAGTAGGCTGACTGGTAACAAAGCACTTTCTGGGTGGGATGTTAGAATCTAGAAATGGGGCCTCCCCTGTTGGCGCAGGCATTTGAGCACCGTGCTGTGAAGCTGTCTGCAGCCTCTGCAGCACCGGTTTGATCCCGGCCAGCCAGTGAGGGTCCCACATGGCGAGACAGACCTCTCCTGTAGCACCCGCTGCTCCCCTCAGCAGTGTCTTTCATCAGTCTGCCTGTTCTGTTCCCCGCTCTGTCTCTGGTGAATTCTCTCACCCTCCCATACATCTGGCCTGTACCCCAGTTCTTGAATAAATAAATAAAATCTTTAAAAAAATTATTAAAAAAAAAAAGAATCTAGAAATGGCTACCCTGACTCTGGAAAGCAGAACAGCAATCCCAGGCCTCTTTGGTTCTCTCACAAGGCTGTGCAGAGCAGAGATTCCAGAACCAACATCCCTAACTCTCAGGATGGAGCCCAGGGCAGGTCCCTTAACCAGAGCTTTCATGTGTTCTTGGATGACAGTTCCTCCCTCTGGCTGCCAGACAAGGCATTCACAGCCTTGTAGCCTGAATAGACATAGACCATGTTTACCCATCCTGAGCTCTGACATCTGACGGCCAGCTGTGATGACGCCAGAATGATGGGCTCCAGTGTTCTCTCAGGAAACAAACTCAGGAGGAGACACGAACCCCTCACAACTCACAGGGAGAGGCAGCTGCAGCTACAAGGGAGCTCTTAGGGAAATTTTTGCTGGGTGTACACATGTGATTAAGGAAAGTAGAAAAAACTAAGGTATTGCAACAGATCATTTACTTCTCAGAAGAAAAAAAACAGGTTGTATATTTTCTTCATAGACTTGTTAAAACTGTTCTCCCTTATCCACATGATTTTTCATACCCATGTTCTAGTTAACACACCCATGCTTTAGTTAACACATCCATGCTCCTCATTCATCCATTTGTTCATTCATTTCTTGCTGCTATTAAGTGCCTAGATAGTGTTCAAGCACTGTGCTAGGTACTGGAAATATGAGAAGGTGTGAAAAATATTTCTTTGAGGTGTTCTGTGTTCTCTCTCCAGGGTTATCAGACAAAGGCAAGCCCATAATTGAATGTGTTTTGAAAAGCTTATATAAAATTTCAATACATAAGAAGTCCTTCTGGGGAAAACCTCCATTCTTCCTGACACTCACTGCAAAGGAAACGTGTACTTGATCTTAGACCTTCTGATACTGTGGATTTTCCTTTTGATAAGGTTGTGGGGTAGAGGGTGGGAAAAGACACAACTCAGAGAGGTCGTCAGACAAGACACCCAGGAGCCATTTTGCTTCTATCCATCACACCAGACTCATGTCTTCAGTACACTGTTGGCACAGATTTAATTTGTGCTCAGTGAAATCATAACCACATCTAACACCACAAATTTCAGGGAGTTTTTTTAATAAACAGTATTAAAACTGCTTTCTCCTTGCACTTTCCCAACTGACTTTTTTTTTTAAAGACCAATGCTGAACTTTATTGTTTTTCCTGTCAAAATCCATTCTATTGGTTGGAAGCAATCTCCAAATCTGATGAAATTATTATGAATTTTGGCTTCTGTCATTGATTATTATAACTACTCCACCCTGCTTTATGTCATCTGAAAAGTTCACAAACATCCCTCTTTCCCTTTGCCTCTGTCCAATCCATCCACCGCATGGCAACCGTGAACTTTCTAAAATAAAAATAAGATCCTCTTATGCTCTTCCCATAGACATTTAAATGTGACTCTCCATCACAGAACTCAAGGACTTTCACAATTTGCCCTTCCTCTGCTTCTTCCACTCCTGACATACACACTTCATGTCCCCCAAACATATTTAATGATTAGAAGTTTCTAGAACTCACTGTACACCGCTGCCTATCTGCCTACATCTGCTCTTCGTTCTAGGATGCACTTTTCATTTCAAAATCCCTTTTGATAACAGGGCCTCCCTGGTGACGCAATGGGTTGAGCACAACACTGTGAAGCTGTTCACAGCCTCTGCAGCATGGGTTTGATTCCTGGTCGGCCAGGGAGATACCCACATGGCACGGCAGATCTCTCCTGTTTCCCCCACTGCTCCCCTCAGCAGTGTATTTCAGTCCTTCTGCCTGTTCTGCTCCCTCCTTTCTCTGGTGAATACTCTCACCCTCCTGTACCTCTTACCTGTACTCCAATTCTTGCATAAAAATAAATAAATCTTTTTAAAAATCCCTTTTGATAATAATATTAATGTATCAAGCCTCAGCCATATTGTAGCTTCCCTGAGAAGCTTTCTCGGAACACCTCAATCAGGGTGGTGTTCTATGCCCTTTGCTTTTGTGATAACTTACATATCTCCTAGTATGAGACGTTGAAGATCACCTAATATTTATTCATATTTTCACATCACAGTGGTGATTATTTCAGTCAACAAACATTATTGGCCATGAGCTTCAGAAACCTCTGACTACCAATTTAGCAAAAATTTCCCCATTCCATAATTCAAACAAAAAATTGCAATGACTAAAAGGGGAACAATAGGCTTTTATATTTCAAATTAATAATTACAAAACAATTTCACATTTTTCTCTCAGTTAATGCTCAGGAAAAAAAAAAACATGTCATTTTAAATGCTTCATTTGACAGATGAGAAAACTGAGACTTCAAAAGTTAAAGTATTTACCCAAAGTTACACAGTGACTGAGCATATACCAAGTCTAAATATGGGAAGTTGGGCCTCCCCAGTGGCGCAGCGGTTGAGCGCTGGGCTGCAAAGCTGCCTGCAGTTTCTGCAGCGCTGGTTCGATCCCCGGCTGCCGGGCGAGGGTCCCACATGGCACGCAGACCTCTCCTGCCGCCCGCTGCTCCCCTCAGCAGTGTACTTCAGTCCTTCTGCCTGTTCTGCTCCCTGCTCTGGCTCTGGTGAATTCTCTCACCCTCCCGCGCTTCTGCCTGTACCCAGTGCTTGTATAAATAAATAAATCTTTAAAAAAATAAATAAATAAAAAAATAAATAAATAAATATGGGAAGTTGGCAAAATTTTATAGACTCATATCCTAATTGAGAATTTTTCTAGGTATCTCATAGGATAATTACAAATAAAATAATACATGTCAAGGTACCTTTACAAAGGTAGCTTGAACATAGCAATAATTCAACAAATATTAACGAATATTATTAGTAATTGGAATGATAGTAAAAGAAGACATTCATAATGTAAATTAGTAGTAAATATTTAAGTAGATGAAGACTACAATAAAGCAGAGTGTGGTCCACTCACCTGCTATGTCACAATAAACAAGTTGTTAAATTTTTGTAATCTTTGTTCTCAGATCTATAAATGGGAATGATGTGGTTAACTTACTGACCTCACCATCTTGGCTTCTTGAGTACCCATTCCTCTACTTCCCTTCCTTTTTCTTCTTTCTTATCCTGCTCTAATACCCCTCAAGTAATGAGTAATTACTCATATTTTTTTTTTCATTTCCTTCTGGAAACCTAAGCCATTATTTTCAGAACCACCTTTTGGCATTCTCTCCAGAGTCCTCTGTGTAGCCCTCATTTCCTCCAACCTCTTCGCCTCCTTCAATCATCTCATTAACTTCAAATTTCCAGGTCCTTTACCCAGGGGTGGGAGGTGGTATATTCACAAGGTGGTGATAACCCTTACTGGCTAATCACTCAAGATCACAGAAACAAAGCTCAGCTTGGAGAAATGGAATGAGCAGCTGGCAGCTTGCTTTGCAAGTACCTGTGTCTGTCCCTGGCTCCATTTGAACTTAATTTCCCCACTGACATTTCAATATTTTTGTCTACTACTAATTTACTTTCACATAAATTGTTATTACTCTTAATTCTCGCAACAATGCTGATAACAGATCACATGATAAAAAGAAGACCTCTTTTCTTCCATAGCCAACTTCCTGCCAGTTGAGCCCATCTTCTGGAACACAAGCATGTCTGCAGCCCTGTTAGAGACAAGGAACTCCCAGAACTCTCATCAGAACCCCATGGGGCCTCCTCTACCCCTACATCCTAATGTTGCACCTGCTCTACCAGGTCACCCTTTACTTGAACATTGAGTGTTCTTTTCCTTTCTAAATGAATTTCATTTTTGCCTTGTGTAGTTCAGGGCCTTCTGTTTTCAATAGGTTTCCTTTTGTCAATCATCCACTTCAAAATATTCTCTTCAGCTTTCCCTTTATGTCCTTTCATCTTCTCATTCATAAATCTCAAAGGCTGTTTTACATTAGTTTTTTTTTTTTTTTTAAGTATAATACAGTCCACTTCTTTTGTCAATGCATTTGCGGTATAGTAAGTGCCAGCTCCAGACTTTCTTATACTTGAGAGATCTCAAAGACTTGAATTTTTTTATATATTTGGGGAAATCAGGGTAGTCTAGGAGCTGAAACAGGTGATGCGCTAAGCTTACATAAATTATGGTTATTTTTATCCATCTGCTCGGTTAAAAAAATTTATTTCATTGAGATTAGGTTCATTTCATCAATAAATAGAATTGAAAATTTGCTATACATCATGCTGTGCACAGTTGTTGTATTTGGAACAAAACAGACATAGTGCTTCCTTTGATAATACTTACAGTCCAATATCAAAGGCAGATGATAACCAAATAAGCTAATCAATAAATGAAATATAGTAGCCTCTGAGAGGATAGGGCATTCTATTGCAGGAGGAAAAAAAAAAGAAAATCAAGATATTCAGGGTTAAAGCAACACTTGTTACAGGTCCTTACTGTGTTGATAGGGATCTATTCTTCATCATTCTCTCTTTGGGACTCAGGCCAACAGAGCAGACATCATTTTGTACATTTTTTGTCTCTGTAGCATAGAGAAAGAAATGGTGACTCACCATTTCTACTTTCTTCCTCTTAAAACTAACACCTATTTCTGCTCACATTCCATTGGGCAAGTCAAGTCACATGGTCATGCCAAATTATAGGGGGAAGAGGGTCATATGTATTGATACAGTAATGAATCTGACTGATGCAGATGCTGTATGTATTGACATGGTAAGACATGTCAATGTATTACCTGAAGTTTCTCCTGAACTACACAAGGTAGTCCATGGTAATACATGGTAATAACCTTGACAGATGGAAAGGTGGGGGCAATTGATAGTTACTTAAGTTGCCTATAAAAAGCAACCATTTATTTACGAAGACTATGACAAACAGAAGAGAAGTAAACAGATTTTTTGAAAAGCTGACTATATGGAGAGGCTATGCCTAAATCAAAAACAACAGGTGGTTATGTTGAAGTGCCTCTCAGAAGACGCAAAACTGTAGGAATTGAAATGGAGGCAATTCAAGGTGCTCCATGCCCGTGGTCCCAAAGTCTTTTCCAGAGTTTGTTGAGAACCTCAAGGACTCTCTTCCTAAGAAGTGGCATCCCCTCCTCCTTCATAAGGACTCCTGCAGCTCTCCAGACATGCAAACACTCACTCGCCTTCCCAGGCTCCCAAACCATGCCAAGAGGTTCATTACCTTCCCCTTTTGCTGCCAATTTAATGGTATGCATCTATTATTGCAACGTGGACTCCTCCAATACATTCATATTATGGTTATGTGCATTTGATTGAGTCCTGAGTGAAATCATCCCTCTTCTTAGAAGTTAGCACTCTAGAGACCCCCAACCTGAATAAACAGGGGGGCAGCAAGGAAAATGTATTCATACTCCCTGCCAAAAGGAGGAGAAATGGAAAGCTTGTGCAAAGTTCTAGCAAATACCATAAAAAAGAATTCTATCATAAACTGTCTCTTAGAATACTTTGACAATGAATAACAGAAAAACAAGCTCAAGCTATCTGAAATATGGAAATTCATTTCCCACATATCAAGTAATAGGACAGGTTTCAGCATAGATGGATTTAATGGTTTGGATCGACTCAACTATGTCATCTACAACGCAGATTATTTAACTGGTCAGCTAACTTTAGTAGGTTGGCTTTGTTCTCAGATCGGCTCCTCTCTTGGTTTCAAAATAGAGTCTGTTCAGATAACACATTCTGGCAAGAAAAAATATAAATGAGGAAAACAAGATGATCTCTTCCTGTTTCCTTAAACCAAAGGGAAACACCACATACAAAGGGTTTGTTGCCTGTCTTGTCTTAGTCAATTGACCAGACAAAGTTGGTGATTTGTGGCCAAGTTTTATTACTTGAATCAAGAATGGAGACAGAGAGCTCACTCAACACATGGTCTCACCTCTCTGAAGGAATTTAGGATTTTTATAGGACTATAGGTATTTAGACAAGGCGGGGGCAGGTTGGAACACCAGGAGTCTTGATTAATAGGTACAGTGTAGCTCACAACTAGATCATACCTCTGCATGGATTCTATGTCCAGAAAAAGGAGACTAAGCAGGGATTTTAGTATGCAAATAGAAGTTAATGAGTCTAAAGCAATTGTAGGTCACTGAGGATTCACTGTGTGTGTGGCTTTAGGGTTTACCCACTTTGTGCCAGAATGGATAGCTAGTTAAGCCTTTAACTGAACAGCTCTAAGCAGCTTTAAGAGTTTTTCCTGATAACGCAAAGTCTGCTTTATCAGCCTCTGTCTTCTGGTAAGAGAAGAACCCCAGATAACCTTTCAAATCACATTGGCTATTATTGGGTCTTTTCTTTGTTCCCAACCTAATCTTTCCTCTGGATATGGCTTAGAGCATGATTAGATCTGGGAAATATATTTCCCTTTGAATTCCTTGTTCCTGCCCTTTCCTTTGGAAAATAATAGGCCTTCATGAATACTTGTTAAAATTATGTACAATTAAATAAGTGGGAATAAATGGATAACAATTAAAGATGTTTCTTTTTGATCTGCCTTCCATGATTCTTAATTTGTTTTGAAGTTATGTTCTTAGTATGTGACTAAGGGGTTGGTGCGCTAGTTTGTTAGTGCTGCTGAAACAATTACCACAATCTCGGTGGTTTAACCAGCAAAAATGATAGGAAATTAAGATATTAACAGGTTTGCTTTTTTTGTGAGAGGTGTGAGTGAATGGTCTGTTTCAGGCCTTTCTCCTTGGCTTTTAGATGCCAGTCATGTTCAAACACATTCTCCCTACATACATGGCTGCATCCACATTTCTTCTTTTTTATAAGGACACCAATTAGCTTAGACTATGGGTCCATTCCTATAACCTCATTTCAAAGGGGGGCAAAATCTAATGTGTTGTCATGTTCTAAAGCTCCTTCAAAATCAGGATGAATCAGCAACTTCAGTAGAAATTTTCACCTGCTCAGCTTCCTTCTCTATCCTGAGTCTCCTACTCCTTGTAGTTTTCTCCCAGACATGCTTATTAAATCACTTGCACAAACATACTGGCCTCAGATGAGAGAGGATGGATGCTTAATGCTGGAGGCAACTAATGAAGCCACCTAGGTCCTGCCTTCTTCCACAAGGACTCAGGACATCAACACCCACAACATACGTATAATTGGCACACACCTTGGCAAGCTCTGGACTACAGAACCAATTTTGTATAAATACACTCTGTGGCAAGAATCATGGGACATGAAATAGTTTCCAGCCTCAGCTTCTTCTCTAGTCAACAAGGCCAAGATGTCCACCTGTTTCTGGATTTATCTGTCTCATGGGATTGACACAGATGACACAGATCACCACTTCCTTGCCTATAATTTCAGGGAAAGAAACCAAAGTGTGACAGATGTAAAATTATTTGTAGACTCTTCCAAGTTACTTTTGCTAATGATTCCTAAGTTTTTCAGGAAGTGATCAGAATTGGCATGTGTCCCCAGGTTCTGCCATTTGGGCTACAGTGCGTGAACAAGGCTGCTGAAGACATTAACAAGTTTATTTAAAGTGGTTGACTTTTACTTTAAAGACAAAACAGGAAGTGCTTGATTTTGCTGACAGACTTTACAGTTTGAATTCTCTTTAAAGTGAATTATGAAAAAAATGGGAAAGAAGCTACAAATAGCTTCAGGATCTTATGCAATGGAATAACATCTCATTATGCAAGTTTGTTCCAACTAGTGGATAATTCAAAGCAACCACTACTTCCTTGTTATTTTTTAATAAAAATAGCTGAACTTAGTTCATTGAAACTCAATTATTTTTACTTTTTATTTCCGGCTTCTCTGATTCATTATGTTTCCCCATAAAGCTCAAGTAAAGATAGGAATGATGATAACTAAAAAATAGTAATGGACTGAGAACTATAGCTTAAATATAACTACCTAGCTATCTCCCCCAACTCCTCTGTGCCACCCCAGTAAGCAGCTCAGGGTCCCTTCTGTTCCCCATGCAGGTTTTAATAACAGTGCTTAATCTGAGTGTTTCCTCCTGCAGTTAATCAAAACTACTTCCCAATGTGACTGAACTTAGCTTTTCCACATTTAAACTGCAGCTGTTTTTCATGTAGGGTTATGCCAGAAAGGCTCTTCCGTCTCTGAGCCCCAAGAGGTGGGCAGCATATGAGAAAGTTCTGTGTTCCACCATTTCCTGTCTTTTCTGTTCCTGGAACACTCAAAATAAAATAAGCAGTTT
Organism: Talpa europaea; assembly: GCF_964194135.1. Classification (NCBI taxonomy): domain Eukaryota; kingdom Metazoa; phylum Chordata; class Mammalia; order Eulipotyphla; family Talpidae; genus Talpa; species Talpa europaea. The sequence goes on from NC_140069.1 coordinate 13,532,935, forward strand.
TGTCCTTAAGAAAATTCTTTCCTCCATCTTTCTCCTCTGTCTACGCAATTTATACATACTCAGAAACAATGTTTTTGGCCATTCTTCTCTCCTTAGGGGTACAAGGAAAGAATATTTACTGTTAAATGCAGAGTTTTCCTATCACAGGTGACACAGGCAATGACCAAAGGCAATCACTTTTTCCATCCACTAGGTCAGACACCTCTGCTGAGTATCTGGACTGACAGAGGGGACAGAGAACAAAGCTCAACCCTCTACTTGACAAGTTCATGATTTTGTTGGGGTACTAGACAGATAAGCCAGTATTTTCAAAACAATGATATTAATTAATTTAGAAGAAATATATGTCCTTGAAATCCAGAGCTTAATTTACTTGCCTAAGTCACATACTTTTAAAAGTGACAAACCAAGAATTTGAACCCAGTGACATTATTCCCAAACCCATGATTTTCCGGCACTATCTCACAAGGCTTTTCTATTAAGTAATTAATCACACTGTTTTTGAAAATACTGGTTTATTTTTCAAGTTGAAAATTTTAGCCTCATTCATTCATCCCTGTGTGTTTCAGTTTCCAAATCTGAGAAATAAGGATAAGATCATAGTACTTGATTTTATAGTATTATAAAATGATTTTATAACACCTGTTTGATAATGTGTTGTGAGGGGAACAAAAGACTCTATATTAAATGTGCACATGGGGGCCTCCCTGGTGGCGCAAGGGGTTAAGTATCAGCACTATGAAGCTATCTGCAGCTACTGCCACATGACTTTGATCCCTGACCAGGGAGGTGCCCCACATAGCGCAGCAGACCTCTCCTGTCTTGCCCGCTGCTCCCCTCAGCAGTGTATTTCAATCAGTCTGCCTGTTCTGTTCCTCACTCTGCCTCTGGTGAATCCTCTCACCCCTGTACCTCTGGCCTATACACCAGTTCTTGTATGTATAAATAAAAATAAATCTGGAGGAAAAAAAATTACCTGGCAAAGGGCATGCATTGGAAAGAAGTTAAGAATCAAGATCAACAATCCAATCAATGTCAGGGTCCTAGATTACAGCATCTAATTGGAAAGCCATTAGCCACAGTTGAACAACTACTGAATAACTGAAATGACCAATATTGAGGAATTGAAGATTTTAATTTTATTTCATTTTTAATAATTTAAATTTAATCAAATTTTATGGTTAATGGCTCTGATGCTAACAAGTATAGAAAGATGGATGATCTAAAAGCTATGATTATATTTTGATAGCAATATCACACAGTCTTTCTATTAAAAAATATAGAACTATAATCAGTGTCACTTGTGTAATTTTTAAGTTTTCTAGTAGTGATATGAAAAAATGAAAAAAGTAAATTCAAGTCAATATAATTTATTCAATGTATACAAAACATTCCATTTTTATAGTTAATATATTACATATTAATTAATGGATAATTTACAATATTTAATTCAACTAAGTCTTCAAAATATGGTGTATATTTTATATCCAATAGCACATCACAATTTGGATGCCAAATTTCCTATGCTTAATATGGAATGTAGTCATACAAATACAAGAAAGTTGTGTGTAATAAAAAACTTTTATGCTGCTTCCATTTTCAAATTTAAAAATATATTAATTAAATGAAATCACCTTAAAAATTTCCCTCTTGAGTCATACGAATCCCATTTCAAGTATCCAACAGCTACCATTGTAGGCAGTACTACCCCAGATAAAAAATGTTACAAGATAATGTTACAAGAAATATAGAATGAGTTAAGGAGCCTGCAATGAGCTCAAGATAATAAGTGTAAAATGTTGACATTATTCAGATTTAGAATCTGGGATTTCCTACCAGAACAAAAATGGAACATGAAACAGCTTGCTGAAGTGGAATTTCCCTGCTTCCTGCTTATTTTTCCATTCTTGAGCTTGTTCTTTTGGAAGCCACAATATTTCCAGAGTGTGAATTTGGCCCTGACTGCCCCCACATGTTCTCGCTGCCCCAGCTAAAGCTCTATAACTGCCGAGCTCAGGGATTCAGACCAATCCGTGCTAGATCCTTAGAGTTCATGGTGATTCACCCCTAGATAGCACTGTCCTGGCTCCTTGGAGCCACAACTGTTCTGGCTCATATTTCTAGCATCTCCTTCCCTCTGGGTTCAGCCATAAAAGCAGCTGTTAGGAAGCACAAAAGAGTACTATACACTCCGGATCCCCATTCCCTCCTTTCTCGATTTCCTGGCTCATAAAAATCACAAGTGAGACGTTCTGCTGGGTCAGAGAGAAATAGGGCTGAAAGTGATGTGCAAGCTCTTACATTCAATTTTCTTCCCATCTTCCTCTCCTGAGTATTAACGAACAACTGTGTGAAATGTCAGAGGGGTAGACAGGATGTTAGCTCTAAAAGGGCACCCTATCCCTCCAAGTTTAAAGAAATCAAACAGGCTCTTATTATATGCAATCCAGGTCTTGGGAGGCCATCCATATCCAGATGCAAAGAAGGCCCCAAAAGGATGTGGAAAACCTTTATTAGGGAACCATTGCCAATTGTTCCTTGGAATCTCTATCCTTGGAAATGAGACCGGCCCCTAGACACTCGCTGCTGGTCGGCCAACTGGCACATTCCAAGTTTTCTATTCCATTTACAGACTAATATTGTCATGTTGCAAGCACTTTCTGTAGGGCATGCTTTTTTTAATAGACCTCAGGTGCAGAAGATTGAGTTAATTACTTTCCACAGTTCATATTTTATTATCTTTGGGTCAGGCACATCCCCACTCTTATAATTTCATTCATTCATTTATTTATTTATTCACTCATTTCATGATGTCTGTCCTTTTATTCCATTTTCTCACTCCTACGACTGTCCCCTACAAAGACAACCATTATATGCCGTTTAATATTGTCTCTCATTTTTTAATGTGTTATACAAGATGCATACTTTTTATCTGCATGTATTTTTAAACTATGTAATTTCTGGTAATTTTGTTATTTATTCCATCTCTTAGCTTTTCACTAAGGTCTATATGATGGCGACCCCCCCCCAAGCTGCTGCGTGTACAATTTGCCTGCTGCTTCCAATGTGTGAACCCCATAGTAAGCACCCATCACTCTATGTCAATCCACTAGCAGAATGAGGGGTCCTTAAGCTTTCTCTAAGCCACATCACCACACGCAATTCTGTAGTGGACTTTTTACACCATTTTTATTTATGTCTAATGAATAAGAGAGAATTTATTTGGTATATTGACATGAGAAAGAGGGCAGTGCTATGGATTTGGCTTAGCATTTTACTCACTCCAGAGATGAGAGAACCAGTACTACATTTCTGAAGCTGCTAAGTTTATCAATCCCAATCATACTCAGGCACTAGAGAAATAATAACAGGCTGAGCCTATGGGCAAGTTGGACCTACTATGAGATATACCCACTCCTGAACTCCACTTATGAGTTGGCCTCCCTTCCCCTCACTCAAATAGGAAGACAGTTTTGGCATTCTATTGACATGGTGGCAATTCAGCTGGTTTCAACATTCACCAAGTAGTGTGGAGACTGCCCTTCATCAGGATAGAGTTAACTGAGAAGTGACTCAGGTACTTTGGAGGAAGAATTGGTGGGATATTTATTTTATGTGCTTTCAGTGACACTCCAAGATTGTTTTCTGGAAGTAATGGGCTCTAAATGTGAGAACTGGCTCAAATTGAAAAGCTAGGTAAAATATCAAAATTTTCCATTTTAGGAAATAACATAAGCCTTCTCTGCTCAATTCTTTTTTTTTTTTTTCAGGTATGTAAGTCAATCATTCACCCTACCCATTATCTTGCTCATAGTAACATTACAAGTTATTTACCCCTGTGGGTCACATCTTTCCTCTGATGTTAAATGCCATCACCAGCTCTATGTTCTCCCAGAGCCTTATTAATCTTTATGTCCATTAGGAAACCCAGTTCCAAGGCAACATCTGATCTCCATGACGAAGTCTGAGTTGTGTGCCTTTTGAAGCTGCAGAGAACTGCCAAGGCAGTTTCAACATCTTCAACTAATATGTTGAAGATCTAGATTATTACCATTCCCAAACTTTAATGAGACTATCTAGCAAGTGTTAGGATCAGCCCTGGACATCCTTATAGCCACAGTCATGGGAAAGTATCCCTAATCCACAAACTGTTACCTACCCGGTCTATTAGTCCATCAAAACTGAATTTATTTTCTAGGATTGCTATAATAAAACACCACAAACTGGATGACTTTAAATAGCAGAAATGTATTTCTTCAAAGTTCTGCAGGTTAGAAATCTGAAATCACAGCACTATCATGGTAATCTGTCTCTAAAGTCTCGAAGGGAGTATCCTTCCTTGCTTCTTCCAACTTCTGACAGTTGTTAACTGTCAAGAAGCTTCTAGACACATCACTCCAATCTCAGTCTCAACTGTCACATGTCCATCTCCCTGTTTGTCCCTTTGTCTTCACATCACCTCTATAATAACTTGAATCATTGTATCTAGCATAACCCATAGTGATCTGTTCATAACTTGATTACATCTGCAAATTCCCAGTTTACAAATGAGGTCATAGTCACTGCTAGCCGCAATTAGAGCACTGGCATATCTTTTTAGAAGACATAGTTCAATCCACAATATACTATATCCCAACTCTAGTTCAAAACCTTTAATATTCTCTCCCATATGTGTTCTTCTGCATGCATAATTACCAGATCCTGCAGTATTTTTAGTAAGAAAGCTATTTGTTTGTTTTTTTTCCAATACAGCAACAGTAGTTCCCTGCTCATGCCAGATTGAGACAATTCCTAGTACTTTATCTGGGAGCAAAGAGGAGAGGCAGGGATGGATATTGAGGGCAAGCATGAAGTGAATCCATGGACCTCCTTATCACGGCATGTGGAGGTGGAACTCATCAATGTGCTACTTTTTAAGAATTCCAAGATATTTTAAGGAAATCTCCATTCTCCAATCAAGAATGCTTGTTTAGTAGACCTATACCATAAAAAAAAAACCAAAAAATTTCCAGTTGATTTTGTAGACTGCAACAATACTTTCATGACTTCTTAAATTCTATAGTTAATTGACAGTGAAGCCTCACTTTGTTCCCATTACTGGTGCCCTCTGTAAAAACACAGATATTTATTTCAAGGTTACTGCCTCTCACTGTCCCCAAGCTTGTATTTTCTGCAAACTTAATTGTTCCTGGCCCTAGTCTTTTTCATAAATGTGGGACAAATCTTTCCTTCCCCACTCTAGGCTATGCTTTGTCACTGAAGTAGGCATTGAAGGAAAAGTACTTGTCCCTTCTGGGTAACATAAAACTGCTCAACAATATTCCTTTATAATCTCTCTGATCACCCCTACTTCCCACATAGGTATGTTGACCTGGACCTGTACCCCAATCACTTCAACGGGTATCACTGAATTCTCAAAATATTAATTCCTCCCTCATTGCTTTAACACACACAAAACTCTAATAAAAATATCTTTACAGAAATTTCCTTACAATGTCTTCCTGCATTCATTTAATGAATATTCAAATGATATATTTTTGCCTAGACAGGAAACTCAAGCATTCCCTAAAGCAGAGGCTAGCAAACTACAGACTGAGGGACAATTCTCACCGCCCACCTATTTTGGTGCAGCCTATGAGTTAAAAATGTTTTTACAGATTATTTGAATATTTGCAATCAATTTGGTAATAGGGAATACAACTTTCAGCACTAATGAAAAGAAACATTAACTCTCTCCAAATAACATTGCTTTCATTAGTAGATTTATACTACAAAAAAAAATTACTTATTTTTATTATGTCTTGGATTTTATCCATACAATTTTTGTGGAAATTCCTTTTGTTTCTTATATAATATCACATAAGGGGTCTTCAACTTCTCCTTTGGTTCACAAAGTCTAACGTATTTGCTCCCTGTCTCTTTAAAGAAAAAGTTTTCTAACTACTACCCTAACAGACACCGAAGAAAGCTGACTTTAGAAGAATGCTAGAGAAGAGTACTGAAGGTGTGAAAGTTGGCAGACTTCTGTCCAAGAGCTGACATCCTGGATCTGGGGCAAAGACATTGAGAGCTAGTGACTAGGGGCAATGCCTCATGCACAGCCACAGATTTGCAACAGATGTGGTCAATTGACTCCTTTCCTGAGCAGATGGAGATTATAAAGCCAGAAGCAAGGCAACCTTCTTTGTACCAGTTCTTTACACTGTCAACACATAAACTCCCAAAAGTGGCAGGAACCTTGCTTTCTTCAAGGAAAAACACTTTCAATGAATTTTTATTAGCCTAATTCTCACCCATGTGCAGAGCCAACCCACTGCAAATTTTTTATGCCCCAACCACCTGCACAGTAGCATGATGCATTTAGGTCAGAGGCAACAGGACCTGGTAGAAGCTTTGCAAAATAAGAAAATGGGAACTTAAGGACTTAGTCTGCCCCTCACAGCTAAGTGACTTAATCTACCAAGTCCTTGGTTTTTTTCTCTATGAAATGGAAACTAGCTACTTCCAAGAATGATATGCCAAACATTTAATGACCAACAAAGCACAGGCAGTGACCAATCAGAAAGTATGTTTGGCTGTGAGGAGTGGATAAGCCACATAAAGCCAGACATTCATATATTGTGTGAGGCTAAATGCCAAATTGTAAGTCATATGCTCAGCAAAGGGTCTAAAACATAGTGTTGCATAATTTTTGCTCTCATTACAATGACACAATTCATTCTCTTCTTCCTTACACATTATTTCACTGATAAAAATAATATATATAATTAAAATAAATATCTAGGACTCATAAAAATTATTTGCTACCTTATTTGTTAAAATACACTTTACTTCCCAAATGATGTATTCACAGCATCAGGTGTCCACTTCTTTATTTCAAGAGAACGATGAGTAAACTAGTTCTCTTGAAATACAAATCTGGAAAGTGACCTCCAGTTTAGTATGACTGAGAAACATCCTTTTGCCCACTAGGAATCATCATTGACAGAAAGACTTGCTAGAGGCAAATTAACTTAAAGAGCCATAGCTCTTTAAAAATAGCTAATTTAGGGCCTTCCCTGGTGGCACAGCGGTTGAGCGCTGGGTTGCAAAGCTGCCTGCAGCCTCTAGCAGCGCCGGTTCAATCCCTGGCAACCGGCGAGGGTCCCACATGGCGCGCAGACCTCTCCTGCTGTGTCCGCTGCTCCCCTCAGCAGTGTATCTCATCAGTCTGCCTGTTCTGTTCCCTGCTCTGGCTCTGGTGAATTCTCTCACCCTCCGGCGCTTCTGACTGTACCCAGTGCTTGTATAAATAAATAAATAAATCTTTAAAAAAAAAAAAAGCTAATTTACAAGAAAGGGGCGTGGTTAATTTAATAGGCTTTACCCCAGTTCAGACCTAGTGCAGAAAACCCTCAGGCAGAGAGGCTTCCATTATATCTCCCTGGTTTGATTTTATGACTTAAGTGTTTTCCTGGTTGAAATCCAGATATAGAGCATTTCTAAGCATCCTTGAGAGAGATCAAACATGTCAGCCAAGCTCTGCAACTATCTGAATCAGGTCCACCATGGCAGAGAACAGAAGTGACTCACTGACCGTGTGTGCAACATGGCAGGCACTATCTAGCTGCTTTCCACATATTAACTCTCATAATCTTTACAATTCTATCAGATAGCCATTGGACATATTTCAATCACTCTTTCACACCCTCCTGGTTTCTTCTGTCCAGTATTCCACCACAACTAGGGCAAAGGCTCTACCAGTTGTAGGTTGCTACTAGCTTCTTGCATACAACTGATAGTATCTAGCCTCAGGCCCCCTGTCTTACTTTAATACAAAGTGCTATAGACTGGATGGCTTATAAACAATAGCAATCTATTTCTCTCAGCTCTGGAAGCTGGGAAGTCGGCTCTTAAGGGCTTGCAGTCTTTTTACTAAAAAGCAGTCTTTTTACTAAATCCTCACATGACCAAAGGAGCTATGGAGCTTTCTGGGGTCTGTTTTACAAGAGCACTAATTTCATTCACTAGGGTTCCATATTATGACCTAATCAGCTTCCAAAGTTCCCACCTCCTAACACCTTACATTGGAGGGTCAAGATTTCAACATATGAAATTTGAGGGGACATAGACATTCAGTCCATTGCACCACCCATCCCAATTATTTTAATCTCCAATCTCAATATTCTTTTGATGTTGCTGAATAGGGCACCACTGGCCCAGTGCTTACATATGCAACACAGAAATAAAAAGGTGTTAACCCCTAGGCAAGTTTTGATTCAGTAAGGATCAGAAGCTGATAGATTGTTTTCCTTCACCCCTCCCAAAGATGCAGTTTTGAAATGCTTTTCATATGGATTCTTAGATAGTGCTGCAGAATTAAGTAGTCAGTAGTATGTAGCAATGGACAAATCAGTAATACTTCTTTGTATTTTCTCTCCCTTCTTCTGTACTTTACTTCTCTGTCCCTTATTCCTACTCCCTAGGACCACGCACTCCCCAAATATACTCAGACATCTCACAAATAAAACTTGGACCTATTATCAGTGTTGGAGGGAATTTGGTAATAATCCAGTTGGTACCAAGCATAGCCCTAGATAGCAGACACACAAGATGTAATTTTGGAACCTGTTCACTCACCAGTAAGATGGCAGTAAGATTCCTATCCCTACTGATAACTGGAGTGAGTATTAATATTACAATTCAGTAGAATTAGAATTACTTAGATTCTAATTCTTAAAATCTAAGAATTAGATTATTTTGGATAAGAGCTTGTTATTTTGGATAAGGAGCTGGTAGAAGATAAGGCATTGGGTTGTAGGGTAGTTGCAGCACATTAGTGATATATGGGGTCAGTGATAATTACAATAATTGTAGAACCTCCTGGTTTGCTTGTTAGAACTCTTGAAAAGAAGTAGGATCCTAATAGCCAATTTCACTTCAGGCATGTTGTGAAAGTCATAAATCCTACTTGGAAGGTTGAAAGAGACTCTAATCTCCTGCAGCTGTGGAAGATTGTGTTGAAAATCAAGTCCCTGATCTAATTGTAAAGGTGTAAAGGTGTCTTTTACTGTCTCTTGCATACAAGCAAAAAAGTTCATATTTGACTTTTTCAACTAACAATTCTATTTTCAAATTCTTGATTTGCTACCTTTATTAGTTCTTTTATTTGGTTCTAAAAATGACAGATTGTCTATCTTGCCTTCATATATAATTCATTAAATTTTGCTGTTTTAAAAATATACCTCAATTTTCTTTGTGGTCCAATAATGGGTAAGTTTAAATCTATTCTATTGCATTTTCAAAACCAGTATATTCTCTCTTTACTTGGAAATCAATCAAATCAATTTTCCAGTGTGATTCAATCCATTTTCTTTATCTTTTCATATTCCTTTTATTTTTAACTATTTAATTCATTAGTTTCTGAGACAAATGTATAGCCTTTCACTATAATGTGTGTGTAGATTTTTCTGTTGCTTATATTTTGAACAGCTTTTATAATACATATGTATGCATATATGGTGTATGGATCTTCTAACATATATTTCTGGCATGTATTTCTTCCAAATAAGCATATAAACTTCTGGTAGGTTGAATTTTTTGTCTACAAAATTCCTTTTATCTGTGTAATTTTTTTAAATTTTTTTAAAGATTGATTTATTTATACAAGAACTGGGGTACAGGTCAGAAGCACAGGAGGGTGAGAGAATTTACCAGTGACAGAGTGGGGATCTAAGACACTGCTGAGGGGCGCAGCAGGTGAGGCAGGAGAGGTCTGCCACGCCATGTGGGTTTCTCCCTGGCCAGCTGGGAATTGAACCTGCTCTGCAGAGGCTGCAGACAGCTTCACAGCATGGAGCTCAACCCACTGCACCACTGGGGAGGCCCTATCTGTGTAATATTTTTCATCTTCAATTCTATTTTGCCATATAGAGTGTTGTTTTTTTAACATTTTCACAAAGTATTCACTTTATATTTTACTTATTATTTTATTCTTTTGGATACATGTCTTGTAGATTGGATAAAATTGAATCTGATGTATTTGTTTACCTAAAGCTATAATACTGAAATCAGTAATTTATCTTTTTTGTCCATTATGCTACTCAACTAATCTATTAACTTTTTAGTTTATTGCTTATGTTTTTAATTATGAAGACTTATATGAAGTCATTTTGTTTATTTTAAAGAATAAGTCATTCTCACAAATATTTATAAGACTGTTATTTATGTTTATTTTTATATTTCCTACCACTTTCTATGCTAAATCTGTGTCATGAGATTGGTGCCTCTGATAAGTTTATTACTTCACTTTCATTTCTTGGTGCTTAGCAAAGGCATGGTAATTTTTATCAATCAAGAACTGAGTGCTTGCTTTGTACAATATTGTAATTAGAGTGTATTTCCATGATCTAAATCAGAAATCATCTTTCCTAAGCAGATACTCCAGATTCTGACTTCTGCAGCCCTAACTCTGAGGCTAAAAGAAAACGGCTGTGACAACATGGACTGTAAAATTACAACTGTAAAATTTAGCTACTAGCTCCACGTTGTGAGCTGTAGGTTTCTTGGCAGTATTCCCCTCCCTTAGAGACTAACATGCCTGCTTGGCCATATTAGAACTACTGCCTCCATCTTCAGTCCACCTTGTGCAGTTATTTCACTTTTTTAAAAAATACCTTTTTTTAAAGATTTATTTATTTATTTATACAAGCACTGGGTACAGTCAGAAGCGCGGGAGGGTGAGAGAATTCACCAGAGCCAGAGCGGGGAGCAGAGCAGGCAGAAGGACCGAAGTACACTGCTGAGGGGAGCAGCGGACGGCAGGAGAGGTCTGCGCGCCATGTGGGACCCTTTCCCTGTGGCCGGGGATCAAACCAGCGCTGCAGAGGATGCGGGCAGCTTTGCAACCCAGCACTCAACCGCTGCGCCACCGGGGAGGACCTATTTCACTCTGTTTTACTGATGAACTTTTTCTGCCACCAAAAGTCCATAACCAATAATTCCTGAATTTTCATAGCCTCCAGAGAGCTATGATTGAACTATAAACTCTCATTTCCAATCGAATCAAGGTTCTTATTTTCCCATCTTGGGAAAGGTAGCTGTCCCTTCAGCCATGATTTGTTAATTGGGGGTCTGGCGGTACTGACAAGATGGCTCCCAAAAGAACTGTAGAGATGAAAGAACATGGGAGACACCAACTGGGAGAACATTTTTGCACCCAACACTAATGATAAAGGACTGATCACAAAAATCTGCAAAGAGCTGATGAGACTCAACAACAACAAAGAAAATAATCCAGTCAAAAAATGGGCAGAAGAGCTTAAAAGAAACTTCTCTGAAGAGGAAATGCAAATGGCCAACAGGCATATGAAAAAATGTTCAACATCACTTGTCATCAGGGAAATGCAAATCAAAACTACCATGAGATACCATCTTACACCAGTGAGAATGGCACATATTAAAAAAACTAGCAACAACAAATGTTGGCGAGGGTGTGGAGAAAAAGGAACTCTTCTGCACTGTTGGTGGGAGTGCAAACTGGTCCAACCACTGTGGAAAGCTGTGTGGAGATTTCTGGACCTACTAAACATAGAGCTTCCATATGACCCAGCAATTCCACTCCTAGGTATTTACCCAAAGGACACAGAAACATCAATTCCAAAGAACACCTGCACCCCTATGTTTATAGCAGCACTGTTTACAATAGCTAAGCTTTGGAAACAACCCAAATGCCCAAAAATAGATGACTGGATCAAGAAGATGTGGTCCATATATACCATGGAATATTACTCAGCATTCAAAAAAGATAAACACATGCAATTTGCTGCAACATGGATGGCGCTGGAAGGGATCATGCTCAGCGAAATAAGCCAAAAAGAAAAAGAAAAATACCGGATGGTCTCACTCATAGCAGGAATCTAGAAAACTTAAATAAGGGACCAGGAAAATGAATAACTATAAGAAAGTGAAAATCAAAATCAACAAAAAACTATGAACCAGAGACACTTTTAGGGGGGCGGGGGCGGGAGGGGAGGGATTGGGGTCAGAATGGGGGGCTGCAATTGTATGGGGAATATAACAATAAAATTTATAAAAAAAAAAAAAAAAAAAAAAAAAAGAACATGGGAGAAAAAAATGGGAAACAACAATTGTGAGAAATGTACCATTTACTATAGAGAACATTAGCTCTCAGAATTCAAATGACTTACCTAGAATCATTTATTTACAAGGAAACAATGTTTACCACATTTATAGACACCAATGCTTTTTTAATAGATGAATGAACAAATGAATATTGAGAAAACTGAGAAATTTCAGCTTCTAAGAAAATAATGTTTTATTCCACTACATTGCGCTCTGAGTCACTATTCTATTAAGTAGTAAAAACGAACAAAATTAATGGTAGCTTATACTGTAAGCTATAGTTATGGATGGTCTGTGTGTTTTGAATGTAGTTGATCAACAAAGATGAAAGGCAAAGGGATCAAAACAATCACACAGAGTGTGCAAATTATGTGCACACAGATTGATGGGAATTGTGCCATTTTTCAAAATCACTGACACAAAAACAGTCACCAAGCCAAAAGTCACCCCATTTCATTTGCATCGTGCAGAAAGTCTGAAACGCTTCAACAATTTTACCCTAAGAAGTCCAAGTGGTAAGTTTGCCATAGGTGGTTTGCAAATTGCCACATACTTGCCGGGGAGACACTAGTTAAGCAGTGGCTTGAATCAGTGCTCCTGACCTACACTTCTGAGATTTGATTCTTGTTTATCTAATTATGCATGACTGTCACTCTCAGTTGGCTCTTATTTAAAATGAGGAAGATAAAAGTTCCCATCTCAGATGGCTGTTATAAGGACTAAATTAAATAAGGATATAAAAGACCCAATATACAGAAGGCACTCATTAAATTTTGAGCTTGGTTGGGATTCTGAGAAATATCTAAGCTTTCCTTGCAATAGAGGGTCTACAGGTGCTAAAACCATTTTTCTCCTGTCAAGTATTCCCAATTTGACCTCATCATTCAAAAATACACCAACTTTTCTTATGTTTCTGTTACACTGAATGCATGCATTTCTAGCAGCCATTCTCAAAGTATGCATTTAAATAAAGGGCAATCTCTGATCGTCCCTGCATTTTCCTGTTTCATAAATGACCAAGAACAAGATGGTCATGTGGAGAGCTTTCCAACCTTTTCTAAGCATTGTATGCTCATCTAAAATCCTTGCATGTGTTATCATTTCATCCTTACATGTCGCTTCAACTGCTTGAGAGGCAACCTCCCACAAGGATTTTTATGTTTGAATTCTTTTTTCTCAGAGCTGATCATCATTTGTACATTGACATGAAGCAGCAGGCACTGGGCACCACAGAGGACAGCTCAATTGGACAGGCTGACAATGAAAGCCCAGTTCCTGAAGTCAGACAGAGTTCACAGACCCTGCTGGGACCAGTCCCATTTCTCTTGGCCCAGACAGAAAAATCTGCTTATTTTCATGGTTCTTCCACACATACAAACATAGTCTCATGGCCTTAAATCTTATTAATCGAATGCTAATTTGTTGCAAATTATACCTAATTCAATGCAACACATTGCTATTCCCCAGATGACCATATCCATTCATTCTCTTTTTATTCAGAATCCCTTAATATTCTGGTGCCTGGTATTTGAAGTTAATGAAGTTTTATTGTATTTGGACTGTCTATGTAAATAGCAGCAGTCTTTTTATTATTTTTTTTTAATTAGGGTTCTTTCTATGCCATGTGATTGGAAATGAAGCTGTTTTTAATAAGGTGACTTCTATATTCTCACCCATGTGTTTCCAGATGATCATTAGAATAGGACATACATATTCTTTGGGAAGCTGGAAATATGTTTAGCTTGTGAGGCCAAATTTCTAACAAATCATGGTGGTCTCTCTATCAGAGAGAGAGCGAGAGAGAGGAGAGAGAGACAGAGAGAGAATGAGAACACCTGTATGAAGGAAATCAAATAGACCATATTTCTTTTTTAAATGCAAAACAGATATGGCCAAACATTAGGCAACAGAAAAATTATAACAATGAACAGAAAAGAGCTAAATAGGAATAGACTTCACTATTCCTAAAACCCAGTAATCATTTTCCACCCAGAGCCTCTCACAGGTCACCATCCATATGCTGAGGTTCACTGTCAACTCCATCCCCTCAAAATTCTTCCTTCCAGAGTACTCCAAATTCCTGTAGCCCTGGGGCTTCCAGGGAAGAAAGGGAGAAATTAATATTTACATGCATGCTCCTTCATTATTTAAGGAAATTTGACTCAGCATTTTCTCAAATATCACCCCCAAAACTAAGTCTGAGCTTTTCTGAGCCTATTTCTAGGATAGATGGTTGCATAAGTGCTCATAAGTGCTGTTTTTATTCTTAGCTGACATAGGAATAAAAAACAAGTCACTAGCTTAAAATGTAAACTCAGCAGAAATAGTCAAAAAATTGTCAATATCAAGCACATACCATGTTGTTTTAATTTTCTATTGTTGTAAAACTAATTAACACAGACAGTAGCTAAAAACATCATGCATTTTCTCCCGTGCAGTTTCTGCATTTCAAAGACTGGGCATAGTGTGTAACTGGCTTATTGGCTCAGTCTCATGAAACTGAAATTAAGGTGTTGGCCAGGTGCCTTTTCATCTGGAGCTCAGGGTCCTCTTCCAAGCTCATTGAGGTTGTTGGCAGAATCTTCTCCCTTGCGGCTGTGGATTTGAGATCCCCATTTTCTTGCTGGCTGTCAGCTGTGGGTTGCTCTCTGCTCCTGGAGGTCACCCTATGTTTCTAGCCATGTATTGTCATCACAACAGTATAGCTTTCTGTTTCAGGAGAATCTCTCACCTAGAAACTCTCTGCCCTTTTTAAAGGACTCGCCTCATTCAGACTAAGCTTTCTCTACTCAAAATCAAGGGACCTACATTACATCTGTCAATTCCTCTACTTTTGCCATTTAGCCGAATCACAGGGGAGATAAAATCCCATCATAGTCCCAGGTCCTGCTAACCATAAAGGGGAGGGGATCATACACCCAAAGATGGGGGCCCCTTGACACCATCTCAGAAGGCTTTCTGTGCCACGTTGATTTCATGCCAAAGGATGCATCTGAAAGACATATTTCATTTCTGCTGTACCCTTAAATGCACACAAAATATTGCTTGTAATTGCACAGATGCAAGTGCTGTCCACTTCACTTCTCATTTAGACATGTTGTTTTGTGTTTCTAAAACAAGCTCTCTTCCAACTCCCTGCTCCCACTTGGATGTACCCCTCAACATCCACTTTGTTCAAATGAAAAAAAAAATTAATTAAAATCTTCTATGAATCAGTTCTTGGAGAAACAAACTCTTTAATGGAGTTATATTCTAGTAGGAGACAGAGAGAGAAAGAATTACAAATTGCTAGATCTCAGATGGCAAAATAAAGAGATTTCTGAGTATCGTATTCCTCTATCCATCTCACAGCAAAGTGAACAAGAAAGAAAAACACAAGTTCCTTCTTTGATGAACTACTGATGGCAGAGATAATGGGTATGTGGCCAAGAATTTAGAAGTTCAAAGGCTATCAATGGGTGACACAGATGGAAAGTCAACTGTTTCCCTATATAATCCTGGAGACACTCTGGGATTTAAGACACCAGATGTCCATAAAATAGAAAAAAAAAATTGGAAACTAAACATTAAGGGAAGTTACAAAGTAAAATTCCCTATTCCCACCCCAGGAGATTGAGTCCAGTTGGAAGGATATATGGATCATACTATGTGGAATAGCTAAACCAGAGAGACCCTAAACTTGGGAGTACAAGACAAAGAGGAGCCTAGATTTTAAAAGACACATATTGAACAATGATCCAACCAGCCTCCACCTCCACAGAATATGGGCAGTCAAACTTACTACTACTTAACCTCACCAGGAGACTAGAGGAAGTGTCTGTAGGAAAGTGTGAGACCCTCCTGAGGGATGGCCTAGAACGTGCTGGATGGGGTGGGGGTGGAGGGTTCCAAAGAAGAATTCATCACTGATGCCCCTCTCATCCAACCAGCCCCAAAGACACTCACATTTTAATACCTCACTCAATCCACTACTTTTTTGTATTTTGTCAAACCATCTACTTTGTAAATGATCACTATTTTTATTTTTATTTATGCATACAAGAAGTGGGGTGTAGACCAGAGGTGTGAGGGGGTGAGAGGATTCTCCAGAAACAGAGTGGGGAGCAGAACAGTTGTATCTACTGAAATACATTGCTGAGGGGAGCAGCAGGTGAGACAGGAGAGGCCTGCTGTGCCTTATGTTGGTTGGCTCCCTGGGTGGGGATCAAACTCATTGTTGCAGTGGCTGGCAGTAGCTTGATAGCCTGAGACTTAAATCCCTGTGCCACCAGGGAGGCCCTGCCTCACTCTTATATAAAAGTAGAAACCACCAGATGGAGAAAGACAAACACTGTATGGTTTCACTCACATAGAGAGAAGCCAAACAATCGAATGAACTAAATAAAGTAAAAATAAACTTATTAGATTATAAAACCAAATTAGTGACTACCAGAAGGGAAGAAGGAAGTGGAGTGGGTAGATCAGGTAAAAGGTATGGTGAAGGATGAAACTTGGATTTTTAGTGGTAAACATAAAATAGTATAGACAGATGTTGATTTATAATGATGGCCACCTGAAAGAAAAGACTAGACAGTCACAATTTAGTATTCCCAACACTTGGAAAATGTCATAGTCTATACAGAACACGCAATAGCCCTTTGTTGAATGGATGAATGGATTTCATAACATTGTTAAAGTACAAATTACACTAACATCTAAATTATAAAATTAAATTTATTTTTTAAAAAAGAATAGGTAGCCAAGGATTACCGAACTGTTGAGAAAACCCTAACACAACATGAGAAATGTTTTTAAAAGAAATCTTAAAAGAAAATTGAAGAAACAGAGACAGTCCCAGATCAGAACACTTAAAATGAGATAAGGCAGGAGAGTATACCCACAATTAATAATAAGATGTCATAATAAATGAATAACCAAAGTATAAGAATTAGCCCTACAGATTAAAAAGCAAGATTATCAAAATTTAAATTCAGGAAAAAAGGATAGAATACAAGGGCAAGGAAAGAATACAAAGCATAGAAAAAAAAAACTAAAAACATATAAAAGCAGAAAAGGTAATTCAGTATCAATCCAGAAAGTCTAACACGTAACAAACAAGAGCAAACTAACAAAGTAGCAAATAAATTACGTAAGAACATTTTCCAAGAAATGAATAACTATAAGAAAGTGAAAATCAAAATCAACAAAAACTATGAACCAGAGACACTTTTTGGGGGGTGGGGGGCGGGAGGGAGGGATTGGGGTCAGAATGGGGGGATTGCAATTGTATGGGGAATATAAAAATAAAATTTATTAATTAAAAAATAAATAAATAAACCTCATATGTAATGGTCAAACAATAAAAAAAATAAATAAAAAATAAAATGTGATATGGAAATTTCAAAAAAAAAAAAAAAGAACATTTTCCAAGGATAAAAAGAGACTACCAATTTTTTAGGAAAAGGGAATCTACATGGAAGAACAGTATCTTGAAGCTTTAGAACATCAAAACTTTAGGAAAAATTGTCAAAGAGATTAAATACCAAAAAAAACCCAAGTATCAAAATAACATAAGACATTTCAAAGAAATATTGACTAAAAGATAATTTTTTAAAAAGTTAATATTCCCAGGCATATGTGATTTTCAACTTGAGAATACTAAAATCAGCCGAAGTATCACTCAAGAGTGAATAAAGGAATTTTATTCTTTTCCCTTTCTCCCTCTTCTCATCCTCTTAACTTTAGCACTGAATTTATTAATGTCCACTAGTTTTTTGTATTTTGTCAAACCACCTGCTTTGTAAATGATCACTATTTTTTTATTCTGACTTGCTTTACTCCACAAAATTCTCACAAACTCCTTCCAGGTTGCCGTAGGCTAGATTATTGTTAATGCCGAATAATGTTACATAGTATGGCTGGGCCACATCTTTTTTTTTTTTTTTTTTTTAACCTTGTAGCAGAGAACTTTATTGGCTGGCCTTTAAAGTACAGTTTTCTTTTCTTTTTTTTTTTTTTAGATAATAAATTTTATTGTTATATTCCCCATACAATTGCAGCCCCCCCATTCTGACCCCAATCCCTCCCCTCCCGCCCCCGCCCCCCTAAAAGTGTGTCTGGTTCATAGTTTTTTGTTGATTTTGATTTTCACTTTCTTATAGTTATTCATTTTCCTGGTCCCTTATTTAAGTTTTCTAGATTCCTGCTATGAGTGAGACCATCCGGTATTTTTCTTTTTCTTTTTGGCTTATTTCGCTGAGCATGATCCCTTCCAGCGCCATCCATGTTGCTGCAAATTGCATGTGTTTATCTTTTTTGAATGCTGAGTAATATTCCATGGTATATATGGACCACATCTTCTTGATCCAGTCATCTATTTTTGGGCATTTGGGTTGTTTCCAAAGCTTAGCTATTGTAAACAGTGCTGCTATAAACATAGGGGTGCAGGTGTTCTTTGGAATTGATGTTTCGGTGTCCTTTGGGTAAATACCTAGGAGTGGAATTGCTGGATCATATGGAAGCTCTATGTTTAGTAGGTCCAGAAATCTCCACACAGCTTTCCACAGTGGTTGGACCAGTTTGCACTCCCACCAACAGTGCAGAACAGTTCCTTTTTCTCCACAACCTCGCCAACATTTCTTGTTGCTAGTTTTTTTAATATGTGCCATTCTCACTGGTGTAAGATGGTATCACATGGTAGTTTTGATTTGCATTTCCCTGATGACAAGTGATGTTGAACATTTTTTCATATGCCTGTTGGCCATTTGCATTTCCTCTTCAGAGAAGTTTCTTTTTAGCTCTTCTGCCCATTTTTTGACGGGGTTATTTTCTTTGTTGTTGTTGAGTCTCATCAGCTCTTTGCAGATTTTTTTGATCAGTCCTTTATCATTAGTGTTGGGTGCAAAAATATTCTCCCAGTTGGTGGGGTTTCTCTTTGTTTTTGTTATTGTCTCTTTTGCTGTGCAGAAGCTCTTTAATTTGATGTAGTCCCAGCTGTTTATCTTTGCCTTCACTATCACTGCTTTGGGTGATGTGTCTGTAAAGATGTCTTTGATGTGCAAATCACGTAGTGTTTCGCCTATATTTCCTTCTATATATTTTATGGTTTCAGGTCTTATGTCTAGTTCTTTAATCCATTTTGAGTTGATTTTTGTGTATGGTGTGAGGTAGTGGTCAAGCTTCATTCTTTTGCATATAGCGACCCAGTTTTCCCAGCACCATTTATTGAACAAACTTTCTTTGCTCCAATGCATACTCTTTGCTCCTTTGTCAAAGATTAGTTGACCATAAATCTGTGGGTTTATTTCTGGATTTTCTATTCGATTCCATTGGTCTGTATGTCTGTTCTTGTTCCAATACCATGCATTTTTGATGATTATGGCTTTGTAGTAGAGTTTGAAGTCTGGGAGTGTGATGCCTCCATTCCCTTCTTTTTTTTTCAGGAGAGCTTTGGCTATTCGGGGTTTTTTGTGATTCCATATGAATTTCATCAATAATTGTTCTATTTCTTTGAAGAATGACATTGAAATTTTGATTGGAATAGCATTGAATCTGTATATTGCTTTTGGAAGGATGGCCATTTTAATAATGTTTATTCTTCCAATCCACGAGCAGGGGATGTCTCTCCATTTCTTTGTGTCTTCTTCTATTTCTTTCAACAGTGTTTTATAGTTTTCTTTATATAGGTCCTTTACCTCTTTTGTTAGATTTATTCCCAAATATTTGATTTTTTTTGTTTCAATAACAAAAGGGATGGTTTTTTTGATTTCTTCTTCTTCAGATTTATTGTTTGTGTATAGGAAGGCTACTGACTTTTGCGTGTTGATTTTGTATCCTGCCACTTTACTGAACTGATTGATGAGTTGAATTAGCTTTTCTGTGGAGTTTTTGGGGTTCTCTATGTATAATATCATATTGTCTGCAAATAGTGATAGTTTGACTTCTTCTTTTCCTATTTGGATTCCTTGGATGTCTTTCTCTTGTCTTATTGCCCTGGCTAGGACTTCCAGTATTATATTGAAAAGCAGTGGTGAGAGTGGACATCCTTGTCTTGTTCCAGATCTTAATGGAATTGCTTTCAGCTTTTCACCATTGAGAATGATACTGGCTGTTGGCTTGTCATAGATGGCCTTTATGATGTTGAGGTATGTTCCTTGTATCCCAAGAATTTCAAGGGCTTTTATCATGAATGGGTGTTGCACTTTGTCGAAAGCTTTCTCAGCATCTATTGATATTATCATATGGTTTTTATATTTCTTTTTGTTGATGTGTTGGATAACGTTGATTGATTTTCGGATGTTAAACCATCCTTGTGTCCCTGGAATGAATCCAACTTGGTCGTGGTAAATTATCTTATGGATACATTGTTGGATTCTGATGGCTAAAATTTTATTGAGGATTTTTGCATTAGTGTTCATTAGGGAGATTGGCCTGTAGTTTTCCTTTTTTGTGTTGTCCTTGTTCGGTTTTGGTATTAGTGTAATGTTGGCTTCATAAAACGTGTTTGGTATTGTCCCTTCCTTCTCAATTTTTTGGAAGAGTTTGTGAAGGATAGGCAATAATTCGTCTCTGAATGCTTGGTAGAATTCATTTGTAAATCCATCAGGTCCTGGGCTTTTGTTTTTGGGGAGGTTTTTGATTACCATTTCAATTTCGCTGCTTGTAATTGGTCTGTTTAGGTGTTCTATTTCTTCTTTATCTAGCTTTGGGTGATTGTAGAGTTGTAGGAATTTGTCCATCTCCTCTAGATTGTTAAACTTGTTTCCATATAACTGTTCATAGTAGTTACTGATTATTCTTTTGATTTCTGCTGTGTCCGTTGTGATTTCTCCTCTTTCATTGATGATCCTGTTTATTTGTGCTTTCTCCCTTTTATCCTTTGTGAGCCTGGCTAGGGGTTTGTCTATTTTATTGATTTTTTCAAAGAACCAGCTCTTGGTTTCATTGATCTTTTGGATTGTTTTTTTAGTTTCAATTTCATTTATTTCTGCTTTGGTTTTTATTATTTCTTTTCTTCTACTGGCTTTGGGGTTTTTTTGTTGTTCTTTTTCTAGATCTTTGAGCTTTGAGATTAGGTTGTTTCTTTGAGTTCTTTCTTGTTTCTTGATGTGAGCTTCTATTGCTATATATTTTCCTCTTATTACTGCTTTTGCTGCATCCCATACATTTAGGATATTGGTGTCCTCCTTGTCGTTCAATTCAAAAAAATTTTTAATTTCTTCTTTGATCTCCTCCTTAGTCCAGTGGTCTTCCAGTAGTGTGGTTTTTAATCTCCATGAGGTAGGAAAGTTCCTTGCCTTCTTTTTATGGAATATTTCTAGTTTGATGCCTTCATGGTCAGAAAAGATGGTTGATATGATTTCAATCTTGGTGTATCTGTTGATGTTTGTCTTGTGCCCCAGTATGTGATCGATCCTGGAGAATGATCCGTGTGCGCTTGAGAAAAATGTGTACTCCGTTTTTTTGGGGTTTAGTGTTCTATAGATGTCTGTTAAGCCCAATTGCTCTAGGTCCTTATTTAGAGCTTTGGTTTCTTTACTTATTTTTTGTCTTGTTGATCTATCCATTGTTGATAGTGGTGTGTTGAAGTCTCCCACTACGTATGTGTTTTCTCCAATGTCTGTTTTCAGAGAGGACAACAGTTGTCTGATATATTTTGGTGCTCCTTCGTTTGGTGAGTATATGTTAATGAGTGTTATTTCTTCTTGAAGTATTGTCCCCTTGATCATAATGTAGTGACCATTGGGGTTTCTTTTTATCTTTTTGAGTTTGAAATCTGTTTTATCTGATATAAGTATAGCTGTTCCTGCTTTCTTTTTTGGTCCATTTGCTTGTAGGATTTTTTCCATCCTTTAACTTTGAGCCTATTTTTATCTTTTGTAGCTAAATGTGTTTCCTGGAGACAGCAGAAGGTTGGGTTTTGTTTCTTAATCCAGGCTGCAACTCTGTGTCTTTTTATTGAAGAGTTTAGTCCATTTACATTTAGAGTTAATATTGATATGTTAGCATCTGTATTTGCCATTGTGATTATCTTTCCTTTGATTTTATTTATTTATTCTTTTTTTTTTTTTTTTTTAGAGGCATGCTTTATTTATTTATTTATTTATTTGTTTGTTTGTTTGTTCATACATGCACTGGGTACAGTCAGAAGCGCGGGAGGGTGAGAGAATTCACCAGAGCCAGAGCAGGGAGCAGAGCAGGCAGAAGGACTGAAGTACACTGCTGAGGGGAGCAGCGGGCGGCAGCAGAGGTCTGCGCGCCATGTGGGACCCTCCTCCGGTGGCCGGGGAGCAGCCGGGGATCGAACCGGCGCTGCAGAGGCTGCAGGCAGCTTCGCAACCCAGCGCTCAACCGCTGCGCCACCGGGGAGGCCCTATTTATTCTTTTAATAACTTTTTTTTTTGGCCTTCTTTCATTGTTATTCGTCCCTCTGAGGTTCTGGCTTTAGGACTCCTTGTAGTATTTTTTGGAGTGGGGGTTTAGTTGTAATGAAATACTGGAGTTTCTGTTTGTCTGGGAAGGTCCATATTCTTTCTTCAAAGAGGAAGGAGAGCTTTGCAGGATAGAGTATTCTTGGTTGGCATCTGTTTTCTTGGAGTCTGTTGACTATGTCCCTCCACTCTCTCCTTGCCCGTAGTGTTTCTTCGGAGAAGTCTGATGTCAGCCTGATTGGCTTTCCTTTGAATGTTATCTGTTTCTTCCCTCTTGCCAGCTTCATTATTTTTTCCTTGTCCTGGATTCTTGGAAGCTTTACTATTATGTGTCTTGCTGTATTTTTCCTTTCGTCGTGGAGGTTTGGTGTTCTTCTTGCTTCTTGTATATCAATTTTCAGCTCCTTCTTCACATTTGGGAAGTTCTCTTCAATTATCTCTTTGAATATTTTCTCTGTTCCTACATCTCTCTCCTCTCCTTCTGGTATTCCTATAACTCTTATATTTCCTTTCCTCATGGAGTCAGATAGTTCCCGAAGTCTTTCTTTGTTCTTTTTCCTTCGTACTTCTCTTTCCTTTTCTGTTTTGATTCTTTTTATTTCTGTGTCTTCAAGATTACTTATTCATTCTTCCATTTCATCTATTCTGCTTTCATTGCTTTTCCCAGAATTCTTTAGTTCTTCCATTAATTCTTTGATCTCCTGCATTTCTTTTACTTCCCTCTTTAGGGACTCAATTTCTTTCTTCTGACCATTGTTTTCCCTCTCTAGGGACTCAATTGCATTCTTCTGATCGTTGATTATTTTTCCCTTATCATTGTTTTCCTTTATGACTTCTGTCAGTTTTTTAATCACGGCAATTTTAAATTCTCTTTCTGGAAGGCTCAGAAATTCTTCCAAGTTATTGTCGTTGCAATCTGGGGGCTGGTTTTCTTTTTGTGGTGTGCTTTTTGTCTGAAGAGTTGCTAGGTTGCGTGTGGTTCTTCTCCTCCCTACTGTCTGTTTTCTAATTTGCCGTATGCGTTGGGACACTGTGTTGTTGGGACTGGCCGGCATCTTGGGTGGGCTTCTCTGCTCCCCTCTGGTTCCTCCTGGAGTCATCTGTCAGTTTCAAGCAGTCTTTACTGGAGAAAGGTCCCTGTTCTGAAATGCCGATGTGGGGACACACTCCCCTGTGCGCCTGGTCTGTCCCGGCGGTGGGTTCCTGCTCCCCCTCTGGGCTTGGATTGCAGGCCAGAGGGGGTCTGGCATGGGCGAACTTCCCCCGCTCACCTCTGGCTCCTGAGGAAGCCTTCTGCAGGTAGTCTTTACTGAAGAAATGTCCCTGTTCTAAAATGGTGATGTGGGACACACTCCCTGCGCGTCCGGTCTCAGGCACACTCTTCTACGCGCCTGGTCTGCCCCGGCTGTGGGTGCTCGCTCTCCCTGTGGGCTCAGACTACTGGTCGGAAGGGGCCCGGCATGGGCTAACTCCCCAGCTGGCCACTGGCTCCTTCAGGAGCCTCTGCTGGCTTCAAGTCGCTAGGTGGCGCCAGAGATCTCTCCTAGAGCCCTTGGGGAGCTTATTTTCCACCCCGGGGGACAGGGAACAGAGCGGGGATGGTAGGGTACACCTCAACGGCTTTGGGGTGCTGTGTCTGCCTTGTGCCCCACCGTCGTGGGGAACCCACACCCCTAATTTCGTGCCCCAGGTCTCAGTTCCAAAGCCCTCAGTTCCAGGCCGCAGGCTGTAGCCCAGATCAGTGGCGCAGGAATGGCGCCTTTTGAATCCCGCTTCCCTGCCTGGGCGCCTGGTTCCTGCTCACTCAGGGAGGGTCTCCGCGCATCACCCCGCAAGCCTAGGTCGCAGGCGCGGGGACCTGGGCAGCTGCGATCTGATCCGGATCCGCGTTTGCTTTTCAACCGCACTGCTTTTCAGCACGATCCCGATCCCAACCCGCGTCTGCTTTTCCAGCGCGCCACTTTTCCTTGCAAGCTTACCGGGCAGCCTGGGGCTGTGTGCTGGTGCTGGCCTCCTCCTGGGGGGCGGGGCTCTCTTTAATGGCGCCTGGAGTGCACCACCACGGCGGATCCTGCAGGGTTCTCCGCAGCTCCCGTTCACGGGGTGTGGTGGCTGAAATAGTTCCTTTCCACTCACAGTCCCGCTTGCTGGGTCGTTTGTTCTTGTTGGTCGTTTTAGTTTGTTGTTTTCCTCCTCTCTGCAGGTCGGAGAGTGCCGCCTCTGTGGGCGGGGGAGGGGAGCAGGGTTCTGCGTTTTCCTCCCTTCTGGTCCTCTTTTATGGCCACTTTCTTCTTCGGGCAGTTTGCTGGAATCGTCCGTTTATCTTCCGTGTCCCAGTTCTCACTGGGACCTGCCGCTTTTCCTCCCTATTAACTTTTTTTAATGGGAGATCTTACTTGCAGCGTCTCCTCGCCGCCATGTTGCTCCTAAAGTACCACTATTATGTGGGCCACATCTTAATCCTATCATCAACTGATGGTCATTTAGGCTACTTTTGTGTCCAAGCTATTATAAATAGTGCTGCTATGAACACTGTAGTACAGATTTTTGCATAAACGGTTGCATGATCTTTTGATAGCTGTCCAAGAGTAGAATTGAAGAAAGGTGAATATTTGTTCATAAACTAAACAAAGTAAATATAGGAAAAGGGGTAGATGTAAGCTAATCCTAAATGCTTTAATTGATGTGCTCTAGAAATCCATTTTCAACTTTCTTCTTTACTCCTTTACTTTTCCTTGAATACTTACTCTCATTGCTCAATTCTTAGTTAAGAAGCTGACTTACACACAATTGTCAATACCAAAATGAACCTACTTCAATACATATAGTAAGAGCAAAGACACTCAAAGGAGAAAAAGACTGTGCTGGAGGGTGGGATCTAAGATGAGACATGGCTGCAGATTGCTTACACATGGAAAGCATTTCATAGACCTGGTCAGAAATGGGGAGAATATTATGAATGTATAGGGCCGGGGAATAAGAGGAAAAATAAGCACAAAAATTAAGCAAAATTGAAAAAGTTAAGAAAAAGCCAATAAATTAGTTTACAGTAAAAGAAAAGTATTATAAAATAGGAGGTGATGACACTAAAAGACAGAAGAGAGCTGGATTTATTTTTTTTTTTTTAAGATTTATTTACTCATACATGCAACAACCGGGGTAATGGCCACATGTGCAGTTGGGTGAGAGGATTCACCCAAGACAGAGCAGGGGAACAGAACAGGCAGACTGACTGAAATACACTGTTGAGGGGAGCAGCAGGCAAGACTGGAGAGGTCTGCCACACTATGTGGGATTCTCCCTGGCTGGCCGGGATCAAACCTGCGCTGCAGAGGCTGCGGAGAGTTACACAGCGCTGCGCTCAACCGCCTGCGCCACCAGGGAAGGCCCTAGAGCTGTATTTATTAATATGAGAGCCTTGAATACCAAATTAAGAATCTGGGGCAATTAGTATAAACCCTTTTAATCACAATATATTGGTATTTTTCTGCCAGATCTGTTTTCACTTTTCTCATTGATCACACAATGAATAGCAATCAACCATTTCTGATATTGCTCTTGTATAAGATGGTGGTTATTATATTTGTATTGTATTTTTTGAAAATTAAAAAAATACCATCATTATTTCAACAGGAAAAATGTCATCATTTTCATCTCCTTAATTGCACAGTAAAAAGGAATTACTAAAAGATTTGGCATCATTTGGAAAACAACTCTTCAGAGTTAGAGAAATCAGTCCAAATGATAAATGATTTCCAGGGAAACTTCCCAAATCTTTCCAATGAAAATGGACAAGGCCCATTCTTCATCCAGGCACGCTGACTATTATTAATGTCAACAATTAATGTCACAATCCATTTGCCACAGGAGTAATATTCATTGCTAGAACAGATTGCTAGTGAAGGCTTAACAACCAGAGGTCCATGGAAACTTGACAACAAAATGTTGAATACTCTCACTGAATCTGGAGAAGAAAAGTTTTCATTAGTGGCCATCAAAGCACAGAGTGAAGGGTCAGCACACCTACTTGGCCAATGTGGCTTTGATTGTTGGGCTGCTGATTCCCACACAACCTTGCAAACAGGCAACCATACTTCACATGCTGATTTGTACTGCTTTTTCCTCGGTGTGTGTGATGAATAGTCTTCCAAATAGAAAGAGATCTGTCAAGGTACTTACCTTGCCTTGATCTAGATGCCTGGAAATGTACATCACATAGAGTACCTAGCACAGCAGTATGCTGATCCTAAACCAATCTGACTCTGTGTTAAAATAGACCAAAATGTTCCTAGACTCTATTTTTGAATTGTTGCCATCCTTTAGGGGCTCAAGGAATTTTATTTCACTTAATCTGACTTCTGACCCAAGGAGGTTTGACTATTCTCCCTCCAGATAAGTAATTACTTACTAGTTAGGCAATTCTTTAGGATACAGGGGTGGGGGAGGAAACCTATTCTTAGGAAGTGTAATGGGCTATGCACTATGCTAGTAGGGTTGGCTAATTCTCCTTGTTCCAAACCTTCTGCTGTATTAGCTTGAAATTTCATCATTAGAAATTAATTTCTATATAACTAATTAGAAATTCATTTACTTGAGTCTTAAAGTTTTTCCACCTCTAGGATATCCCAACTAAAATGCAAATACCTCTAAAAATATTAATAACTCAAGCTTTATCAACTACTCACTTTGCAGGAATGAGATGAAGACTGGATTTGGAGCAAGGACATAACAGTAGAGATGTTAAAAGAAGTAACACAAAAACAAAGGTACAAGTTTTGCTCCTCAACATTTTGTATGAGAATAAAAGGAATGTTCTATTGCTTCTAATGCAGTCTTCTCTCCCTCAATAATTCAGACTCCTAATATTCTTTGAATTCTAATAACTGAGCCTAACTAGCCCAGATAGAGTGAATTCAAAGCATTCAAAGCAACAGGAACACTATAATGTTAAGAAGATAGTTAGGACATAGTTTAATTGCTACAATATCATGATGTATGAGGAATATATTTGGGCGTCCTCAGTGGCACAGTGGTTGAGCGCTGGGCTGCAAAGCAGCCCTTAGCCTCTGCAGTGCTGGTTCGATCCCTGGCAGCCAGCGAGGGTCCCACATGGCGCACGGACCTCTCCTGCCGCCCGCTGCTCCCCTCAGCAGTGTACTTCGGTCCTTCTGCCTGCTCTGCTCCCTGCTCTGGCTCTGGTGAATTCTCTCACCCTCCCACGCCTCTGACTGTACCCAGTGCTTGAATAAATAAATAAATCTTAAAAAAAAAAAAGGAAAGAAATATATTTGTTCTTTTAGATGACCAAAATATGTTTCTCATACATATTTCCCAAACACCTTGGAATTTCCAAGTGTTGAGACTACTAAAGGAGTTTCATGCTATGTTGATGAAATGAACTGAGGATGGGGACTGGTTATCAAGAAACCAACAAATAAAAAATATGGAACTTTCATTCTCACCCCCACAGTCTCAGTGAGGGGAGAGGGCTAGAGACTGAGTTAAATTGTTAATGAGT
This sequence comes from Talpa europaea, assembly GCF_964194135.1. NCBI lineage: Eukaryota > Metazoa > Chordata > Mammalia > Eulipotyphla > Talpidae > Talpa > Talpa europaea. Next base: position 13,560,985 of record NC_140069.1, read on the forward strand.
TAATCAATCATGCTTATATAAGGAAGCCTCCATTAAAGATCAAAGAGGAGAAGGCTTCAGAGAGCTTCTGAGTTGGTAATACATGGAGACTTGGGGCACAATGGCATACCTGGAGCAGGCATGGGAACTCCAAGTCTTCCCTCCATACCTCACCTATGCATCTCTTCCATCTAGCTGTTGATTTCTACCCATAGTATTCGTTATAATCGAGCTAGTGAGAAATGGGTTTCCTAAGTTCTGTTGAGTCATTCTGGCAAAATTATTGAGTGTGAGGAAGGTGACCTGGAACCTCTGTCTTATAGTCAGTCAGAAGCACAAGTAAATAATCTGGGCTTGTGACAGGCACCTGGAGCCTGGGAAGGCAATTGTGGGACCTCTGATGTATAATCTCTTGATCAGAAGCATTGGCTTCCCTGAAGTGGAGGGCAGTCTTGGGAGAACCAGTCTCTAACCTGTGGAGTCCGACACGATCTCTAAGTAGATGAGTTGAATTCTCAGATACCCTGTGGTTCCAAGAATGGCTTCTGGTGTGGAAAAGCCTCACTATTTCCACCCCATTAGAATCTGACTTGCAGATTAGAGTCAAATAATTGGAAACGTTAATGTAAACTTCTTGGAGTTAAGTCAGGGCTAGGAATAAAGGGAGAGAAGAGATTTCACGTGTGATCACTGCATGCACTAGTGATCTATTCTTTAATGTAAAAAGCAACTATGGACCAGAGACACACTGTGGGGGTGGGGGGGGATGGGGAGAGGAAGAATTAAGGTCAAAAATAATGGGGGGTGCAATTGTATGGGGAATATAACCAAAATGAAAATGCATACATTGTGCAAAAATGAAAAATGATGTAAGAATTATATAAAATAAAATATTTTAAAAAAATTACCAGACATTATCAACTTACAACAATACCCAGTTACTAGTTCACAGCTATATAAATAAAAAACAGGGGTGGGTTTGACTAACTTTTCTTAGGGTCTCATGAAGTCACAATCTATTGTGAAAGAGAAATATCACATTTCAGAGTTCTAAAACTGGGGCAACCTTAGAAAACAAGTGAATGTAAAGTAAAAACATATGGCTCCAATTCTCCCACCCCACTTCACATAACACTGGTAGGAAGGGCTCTGCCACAAGACAGCCCGAGAGACAGAAAAGGAGGATAATATACTTTTACCAGTAGACACTATCAGCCATAAGAGAAGAACAGGGTCTGAGTGGCAATACTGACACTACTATCCACAGAAATAGTGACTGTGAATTTAGGCTGTGGGTAGGATATTATTAAATAGTCTGAATTTGAGTGACTGAGGACCTCGACAAGAAAAGATGCAGTGATGTTAAAAGGGAGGGACCTATATGGCACCTTTATTTGGAAAAATAATAATAATAACAACACTGTAAAAACAACCAGATGTAGATTGTTTTGATTCCAAAAGTTCGGTTTCGTTTGAGAAATGAGAAAGAGATGATATTCTTGGTCAAGACAGCTGGAAAGCAGAAGGAAAAAAATGCCTTAGAATCTTTGGATGTGCTACAGAAAAGAAGTGGATATTCTACCAAAAAAAAATGAACAGCAATACTCTATTTAATATTTACTATGGGTCATGGACAATTAGCAGCAATAAAATCCTGTCCATTAACACTTGATAAAAGAAATTTCACACAAAGACACCGGATAAACATGAACAATAAAATAATGTATTATGGGGAATTTTTTGGCTTAGCTTAGTCAAGCCAAAGTCTTATTTTGCCATAACTTGTGTGCAGACAAATTTTGCATGTCTTTGGGGAAACTAGGGAAAAACCGAATATAATTGCTTAAAATTTTAAAGAGCCAATTCTTAACATAAAACACTCAATATTCTGTCAAATTTGGACGATTTGGAAACTTTAAAATTCTCAAAAATCCAGAGTTCTTTTATTGATTAACACACCCTATAAAATGTCTGGGTAGGTTGGAGGATGAAGTATTCTGGGATGTATTATATATTATAGCTACATATTATTAACTAGAGAGTTTCCTATACAGACATCATTATTGAAGCATCCTTAAAAGTCAAAATCACCTTTTTCCCAATCCTCTTCTCTATTTCTCTTGATTTACTCTCCACAAGACCAGGGAAGAAGTTAACTAAAATGTGTCTTAACAAGTACTGATTTATAGATGGTTTCACATATAGTAGGAATATAGGGGAACCAAAAAGACATAAGGAGAAAAAAATAATAACAATACAAAACACAACACAATAATTATAAACCGGAGACATCCTGCAGGGGAGGAGGCAGGAGAGGGATCTGAGGGAGGGAGGGAGGAGCACAGGGGACTGAGGTGATGGTGCACTGGTGCATTGGGGAAGGAAACCCTATGGGGACTACACCTGAGGGGGTGGGGGAAAGCAAACATTGTTTGAAAATGAACAACAACATAAAGTATATATAAATAAAAAAATTTAAAAAGTAACTTAGGAGAAGGATATTTCAACCATCTAATCAAAATGGATCTGGATGATTATTCCGTAAATTCACAGCAATAAGATAACGCAAATTTTTGTTGAATGTATCAGCATCATATGGTCTGAAAAGGTGTGAATTAATATGATCCATTTAAATAAAATGTTTCTTTTTTAAGATTTATTTTTATTTATTTATACACGCACTGGGTACAGTCAGAAGCACGGGAGGGTGAGAGAACTCACCAAAGCCAGAGCGGGGAGCAGAACAGGCAGATTGACGAAGTACACTGCTGAGGGGAGCAGCGGGCGCGGCAGGAGAGGTCTGTGCGCCATGTGGGACCCTCGCCCAGCGGCTGGGGATTGAACCAGCGCTGCAGAGGCTGCGGGTGGGCAGCTTCACAGCCCAGCGCTCAACCGCTGCGCCACCCAGGGAGGCCCTTAAATAAAATGTTTCTAATGAGAAAAAAAGTACAGATTTATTATAACAGTGAAAAAGATCTCCCATCCTTCCCCACAGAAGCTCATCTCAAAATAAGAAGGGTGTCATCTGCATCCTAGCTCTACCTTCTTCAACTTAAAGACTGGAATAAAAGTATTTCAGTCTTCCAGGCAGAGGGAAAGTCATTGTTGCCTATCAATTGCCAACAGGTGTTTAAAAAAATCACATCACAATGGAAGTCAAAATCAACTCATCAGTTTTATTCTCATCAGAAACATCAACAGTGTCCCAAAAAACCCTCAGACTGTTTTCAAAATTATTTTTAATTCTTTTCTCCTGCAAAGTTGTTTTTAGAAGAGCACACAGACAACACTGGAAAAATATCATGGTGGGTGAACAAATGAACTGATGGACTCATGACTCCTGATTTCTCTGACCAAGTTACTTAAATTCTCTGAGCTTCAGTCACTTCATCTACAAAATAGAGTGATCAGTGAAAAGACTAAAACTGAGCACAACATTATTTGACTGCAAGTTCACTTCAATGTGGATTGAAATACGTCAATCCACATGCTTGGAAAAGAAGATAGAAGGAAGGCTGAGTGGGCTGTCTAAAGTTGACATTGGTCATCATAACCTTCTTTCTTGGAGTGACCCAGCCCTCAGTCACGGTCAGCCCAGAACATACATCTCAGCACTACCATTGTCACCGCTGCTGTTTTTCTGAAATACTTCAATGTTCTGATCTCATCTTTCCTCTCCTCTCCCCCTCCTCTCTCTTCCTATATGAACCATCACAAATGTTCACACTACAAAGTGGTCCATAAAATGGACACAGAACTTGTTCACATGGAACTTAGGATCTAAGACTACTTGGTTCCACCAAGGACAGCATAAGGTCATTATGTCGTGAGAGAGCTAATGGCCAAGGTTGCCAATTTGAGGGAAATTCATCAAAATTCATAGACTCATAGATGCATAAATACCAGAAGGGAGTTTTAGACTTCATTTATTCTAACTTCATGTGAAAGTATTGGAATCTCTCATGGGGTGAGTGGAGGGGGTGCTCCTCAACCTCTCTCCTCAACCACATCGCTTCAGTGATGTGCCACTCACACCCTCATAGAACAATCCATTCTGCCTCCTCAGGACCATTTAACACATGACAATCCTTTACTCCAAGGAATACAGGAAAATCCCTTTTGGATAAGGTCAGCATGCTCCTGGCAGGACATTTTGTAATGCCCTCTCAAAAGATTCTTTTAAAAGTTCATTTAGTCATCATAATCAAAAACATAGTTTTGAATGATTACTATCTTTTATTGGCATAATAAATATTCAAGTATAACAAGTACCTTAAGAGACCATTTCTTTTGTGGTTGTACAGCAATGCAGGTTGGCAGTTTGTTGTTGATGAGAGAAGGCAGATAAGATTTTATTTTTTTAAAGATTTATTTATGCATAAAAGAGCTGCGGTGCAAGCCAGGTACAGGGGGTAAGAAGATTCACCAGAGCCAGAGTGGGGAGCAGAATAGCAAGACCTACTGAAATACACTGCTGAGGGGAGCAGCGGGTGAGACAGGACAGGTCTGCTGTGCCATGTGGGTAGCTTCATGGCTGTGGATCCAACTTGCTTCACAGAGTTGAGACTTAAGCCCTTGCACCACCTGGGAGGTCTCACAGATAAGATTTTAACATTTTGTTTTAATTTACACTTGAAAAAAGAGTACACTTTATGTGTATGTATCATACATATACATAAGTGCTTCTAGGAAAAGAGAAAACGGAATATATCTACTTTTCTTTTTGAAATCCCACTAAAATCACAAATTTTTTTAAATACATAAATCCAAAAGATGAGGAGAAATAGGAATGGGGAAAATGATAGCAAAAGATTAGAAGCTGGACAGATTAGTAGTAAATACTTTCATGAATTCAAGAAAACTGAATCTTAACATAGACCTGGGGAATGCACTGATCTAATGTGATTTGTCTTGAATTTTCTAAGGGTTAAACTGCTAACAGTTCAGAGGTTGGGAATAAAGAAGGTGATCTATAAGGTGAGTTGATAGAAAGTCACCTTGAGGAACAAGTATCCAGACCTTGTCCCTATTTGCATAGAATGGCCAACTTTTGAAGAGTTATTCTTAAGAAATGATAGTCTTCTTGTGAGGAACATCAGGTACATTCATGAGCAAAGCAAAAAAATATCTCAAAACAGGATTAAGTGAACTAGGTTAACTCCATCAAACAAGTCATCGTGGGAATCAAGAGCCATCCAATAATATAATAAATGGGGTTTTCTGATCTTGGAGTCAATCCTGTGAGCCTGAGAATTGAGTTAGAAAACTTCCTGAGTCAACTCTTGGATAAAGAATCATCACCAGAATGACTACAGATAAAAGTAATTCCACCATAAGAAGTCATTAAGGAAACCGCTGAGGGATAGTGCCAAATTGAGAGAGCTAAATAAGGGGTGTCTGATCCAGATGGGGGCAGAAAGAATGTACTAGGGGAAATTTTATCAGAAATGGAAATTGGTAGAGCACCTGGTATTAAATTTAGGATTGCATTGTACAAAATACATAATAAACATGTGCATTAAAAAAAAGTATTAGGAAAAACAAAGACTTTTGGTGGGGGAGTTAGCATACAATATAATACAATAATTATGCTTTGACTTCTCCATTCAGATGACTCCTCATTATTTACATACTATGGAACACAGGCTATCAAGCCCAAGTTTGGTGTGAATATTATCAGCATACCATGAAAATATAAATATTGGAGGAGCGGAGCAACATGGCGGCGAGGACACGCTGCGAGTAAGATCTCCCATTAAAAAAAGTTAATAGGGAGGAAAAGCGGCAGGTCCCAGTGAGAACTGGGACACGGAAGATAAACGGACGACTCCAGCAAACTGCCCGAAGAAGAAAGTGGCCATAAAAGAGGACCAGAAGGGAGGGAAGCGCAGAACCCTGCTCCCCTCCCCCGCCCACAGAGGCGGCACTCTCCGACCGGCAGAGAGGAGGGAAACAACAAACTAAAACGACCCACAAGAACAAACGAAGCAGCAAGCAGGACTGGGAGTGGAAAGGAACTATTTCAGCCACCACACCCCATGAACGGGAGCTGAGGCGAACCCTGCAGGATTCGCCGCAGTGGGGAGCAAACGGCTCCGGGCGCCATTAGAGAAGAACAAAGACCCCGGGAGACGCGCACACAGCCCGGGCTGCCGGTAAGCTTGCGCGGAAAAGGGCGCGCTCGGCGCTCTTGAAAAGCAAGTGCAGACCGGGATAGCGGCTGCCCAGGTCCCCGCGCCTGCGGCCTAGGCTTGGGAGACGACCTAGGCTTGCGGGGAGACACGCGGAGGTCCTCACTGAGGTGAAGGTCCCTCCCTGAGTAAGCAGGAACCAGGCGCCCAGGCACGGGAGCCATGCAAAAGGTGCCATTCCCGCGCCACTGAACTGGGCTACAGCCCTCGCCCTGGAACTGAGGGCTTTGGAACTGAGACCCGGGGGACGAAATTAGGGGCGCGGGTTCCCCACGACGGTGGGGCACAAGGCAGACACAGCACCCCAAAGCCATTGAGGTGTACCCTACCATCCCCGCTCTGCTCCCTGTCCCACGGGGTGGAAAATCAGCTCCCCAAGGGCTCTAGGAGAGATCTCTGGCGCCACCTAGCGACTTGAAGCCAGCACAGGCTCCTGAAGGAGCTAGTGGCCAGCTGGGGAGTTAGCCCACACCCGGCCCCTTCCGAACAAGTAGTCTGAGCCCACAGGGAGAGCGAGCACCCACAGCCAGGGCAGACCAGGCACGCAGAAGAGTGTGCCTGACACCGGACGCGCAGGGAGTGTGTCCCACATCACCATTTTAGAACAGGGACATTTCTTCAGTAAAGACTACCTGCAGAAGGCTTCCTCAGGAGCCAGAGGTGAGCGGGGGAAGTTCACCCATGACAGACCCCCTCTGGCCTGCAATCCAAGCCCAGAGGGGGAGCAGGAACCTACCGCCGGGGCAGACCAGGCGCACAGGGGAGTGTGTCCCCACATCGACATTTTAGGACAGGGACCTTTCTCCAATAAAGACTGCTTGAAACTGACAGATGACTCCTGGAGGAACCAGAGGGGAGCAGAGAAGCTCACCCAAGATGCCGGCCAGTCCCAACAACACAGTGTCCCAACGCATACGGCAAATTAGAAAACAGACAGTAGGGAGGAGAAGAACCACACGCAACCTAGCAACTCTCCAGAGAAAAAGCACACCACAAAAAGAAAGCCAGCCCCCAGATTGCAACGACAATAACTTGGAAGAATTTCTGAGCCTTCCAGAAAGAGAATTTAAAATTGCCGTGATTAAAAAACTGACAGAAGTCATAAAGGAAAACAATGATAAGGGAAAAATAATCAACGATCAGAAGAATGCAATTGAGTCCCTAGAGAGGGAAAACAATGGTCAGAAGAAAGAAATTGAGTCCCTAAAGAGGGAAGTAAAAGAAATGCAGGCGATCAAAGAATTAATGGAAGAACTAAAGAATTCTGGGAAAAGCAATGAAAGCAGAATAGATGAAATGGAAGAACGAATAAGTAATCTTGAAGACACAGAAATAAAAAGAACCAAAACAGAAAAGGAAAGAGAAGTACGAAGGAAAAAGAACGAAGAAAGACTTCGGGAACTCTCTGACTCCATGAGGAAAGGAAATATAAGAGTTATAGGAATACCAGAAGGAGAGGAGAGAGATGTAGGAACAGAGAAAATATTCAAAGAGATAATTGAAGAGAACTTCCCAAATGTGAAGAAGGAGCTGAAAATTGATATACAAGAAGCAAGAAGAACACCAAACTTCCACGACGAAAGAAAAAATACAGCAAGACACATAATAGTAAAGCTCCCTAGAATCCAGGACAAGGAAAAAATAATGAAGCTGGCAAGAGGGAAGAAACAGATAACATTCAAAGGAAAGCCAATCAGGCTGACATCAGACTTCTCCGAAGAAACACTACGGGCAAGGAGAGAGTGGAGGGACATAGTCAACAGACTCCAAGAAAACAGATGCCAACCAAGAATACTCTATCCCGCAAAGCTCTCCTTCCTCTTTGAAGAAAGAATATGGACCTTCCCAGACAAACAGAAACTCCGGAATTTCATTGCAACTAAACCCCCACTCCAAAAAATACTACAAGGAGTCCTAAAGCCAGAACCTCAGAGGGACGAATAACAATGAAAGAAGGCCAAAAAAAAAAAAAAAGTTATTAAAAGAATAAATAAATAAATTCAAAGGAAAGACAAACACAATGGCAAATACAGATGTTAACATATCAATATTAACTCTAATGTAAATGGACTAAACTCTTCAATAAAAAGACACAGAGTTGCATCCTGGATTAAGAAACAAAACCCAACCTTTTGCTGTCTCCAGGAAACACATTTAGCTACAAAAGATAAAAATAGGCTCAAAGTTAAAGGATGGAAAACAATCCTACAAGCAAATGGACCAAAAAAGAAAGCAGAAACAGCTATACTTATATCAGATAAAACAGATTTCAAACTCAAAAAGATAAAAAGAGACCCCAATGGTCACTACATTATGATCAAGGGGACAATACTTCAAGAAGAAATAACACTCATTAACATATACTCACCAAACGAAGGAGCACCAAAATATATCAGACAACTGTTGTCCTCTCTGAAAACAGACATCAGAGAAAACACATACGTAGTGGGAGACTTCAACACACCACTATCAACAATGGATAGATCAACAAGACAAAAAATAAGTAAAGAAACCAAAGCTCTAAATAAGGACCTAGAGCAATTGGGCTTAACAGACATCTATAGAACACTAAACCCCAAAAAAACGGAGTACACATTTTTCTCAAGCGCACACGGATCATTCTCCAGGATCGATCACATACTGGGGCACAAGACAAACATCAACAGATACACCAAGATTGAAATCATATCAACCATCTTTTCTGACCATGAAGGCATCAAACTAGAAATATTCCATAAAAAGAAGGCAAGGAACTTTCCTACCTCATGGAGATTAAAAACCACACTACTGGAAGACCACTGGACTAAGGAGGAGATCAAAGAAGAAATTAAAAAATTTTTTGAATCGAACGACAAGGAAGACACCAATATCCTAAATGTATGGGATGCAGCAAAAGCAGTAATAAGAGGAAAATATATAGCAATAGAAGCTCACATCAAGAAACAAGAAAGAGGGCCTCCCCCGTGGCGCAGCGGTTGAGCGCTGGGTTGCGAAGCTGCCCATGGCCTCTGCAGCACCGGTTCGATCCCTGGCAGCTCCCCGGCCACCAGAGGAGGGTCCCACATGGCGCGCAGACCTCTCATGCCGCCCGCTGCTCCCATCAGCAGTGTACTTCGGTCCTTCTGCCTGCTCTGCTCCCCGCTCTGGCTCTGGTGAATTCTCTCACCCTCCCGCGCTTCTGACTGTACCCGGTGCTTGTATAAATAAATAAATTAATCTTTAAAAAAAAAAAAAAGAAACAAGAAAGAACTCAAAGAAACAACCTAATCTCGAAGCTCAAAGATCTAGAAAAAGAACAACAAAAAAACCCCAAAACCAGTAGAAGAAAAGAAATAATAAAAACCGAAGCAGAAATAAATGAAATTGAAACTAAAAAAACAATCCAAAAGATCAATGAAACCAAGAGCTGGTTCTTTGAAAAAATCAATAAAATCAATCAAACCCCTAGCCAGGCTCACAAAGGAAAAAAGGGAGAAAGCACAAATAAACAGGATCATCAATGAAAGAGGAGAAATCACAACGGACACAGCAGAAATCAAAAGAATAATCAGTAACTACTATGAACAGTTATATGGAAACAAGTTTAACAATCTAGAGGAGTAGGACAAATTCCTACAACTCTACAATCACCCAAAGCTAGATAAAGAAGAAATAGAACACCTAAACAGACCAATTACAATTAGCGAAATTGAAATGGTAATCAAAAACCTCCCCAAAAACAAAAGCCCAGGACCTGATGGATTTACAAATGAATTCTACCAAACATTCAGAGACGAATTAGTGCCTATCCTTCACAAACTCTTCCAAAAAATTGAGAAGGAAGGGACAATACCAAACACGTTCTATGAAGCCAACATTACACTAATACCAAAACCGAACAAGGACAACACAAAAAAGGAAAACTACAGGCCAATCTCCCTAATGAACACTGATGCAAAAATCCTCAATAAAATTTTAGCCATCAGAATCCAACAATGTATCCATAAGATAATTCACCACGACCAAGTAGGATTCATTCCAGGGGCACAAGGATGGTTTAACATCCGAAAATCAATCAATGTTATCCAACACATCAACAAAAAGAAATATAAAAACCATATGATAATATCAATAGATGCTGAGAAAGCTTTCGACAAAGTGCAACACCCATTCATGATAAAAGCCCTTGAAATTCTTGGGATACAAGGAACATACCTCAACATCATAAAGGCCATCTATGACAAGCCAACAGCCAGTATCATTCTCAATGGTGAAAAGCTGAAAGCAATTCCATTAAGATCTGGAACAAGACAAAGATGTCCACTCTCACCACTGCTTTTCAATATAATACTGGAAGTCCTAGCCAGGGCAATAAGACAAGAGAAAGACATCCAAGGAATCCAAATAGGAAAAGAAGAAGTCAAACTATCACTATTTGCAGACGATATGATATTATACATAGAGAACCCCAAAAACTCCACAGAAAAGCTAATTCAACTCATCAATCAGTTCAGTAAAGTGGCAGGATACAAAATCAACATGCAAAAGTCAGTAGCCTTCCTATACACAAACAATAAATCTGAAGAAGAAGAAATCAAAAAAACCATCCCTTTTGTTATTGAAACAAAAAAAATCAAATATTTGGGAATAAATCTAACAAAAGAGGTAAAGGACCTATACAAAGAAAACTATAAAACACTGTTAAAAGAAATAGAAGAAGACACAAAGAAATGGAGAGACATCCCCTGCTCGTGGATTGGAAGAATAAACATTATTAAAATGGCCATCCTTCCAAAAGCAATATACAGATTCAATGCTATTCCAATCAAAATTTCAATGTCATTCTTCAAAGAAATAGAACAATTATTGATGAAATTCATATGGAATCACAAAAAACCCCGAATAGCCAAAGCTCTCCTGAAAAAAAAAGAAGGGAATGGAGGCATCACACTCCCAGACTTCAAACTATACTACAAAGCCATAATCATCAAAACTGCATGGTATTGGAACAAGAACAGACATACAGACCAATGGAATCGAATAGAAAATCCAGAAATAAACCCACAGATTTATGGTCAACTAATCTTTGACAAAGGAGCAAAGACTATGCATTGGAGCAAAGAAAGTTTGTTCAATAAATGGTGCTGGGAAAACTGGGTCGCTACATGCAAAAGAATGAAGCTTGACCACTACCTCACACCATACACAAAAATCAACTCAAAATGGATTAAAGAACTAGACATAAGACCTGAAACCATAAAATATATAGAAGGAAATATAGGCGAAACACTACGTGATTTGCACATCAAAGACATCTTTACAGACACATCACCCAAAGCAGTGATAGTGAAGGCAAAGATAAACAGCTGGGACTACATCAAATTAAAGAGCTTCTGCACAGCAAAAGAGACAATAACAAAAACAAAGAGAAACCCCACCAACTGGGAGAACATTTTTGCACCCAACACTAATGATAAAGGACTGATCACAAAAATCTGCAAAGAGCTGATGAGACTCAACAAAAACAAGGAAAAGTATCCAGTCAAAAAATGGGCAGAAGAGCTAAAAAGAAACTTCTCTGAAGAGGAAATGCAAATGGCCAACAGGCATATGAAAAAATGTTCAACATCACTTGCCATCAGGGACATGCAAATCAAAACTACCATGAGATACCATCTTACACCAGTGAGAATGGCACATATTAAAAAAACTAGCAACAACAAATGCTGGCGAGGGTGTGGAGAAAAAGGAACTCTTCTGCACTGTTGGTGGGAGTGCAAACTGGTCCAACCACTGTGGAAAGCTGTGTGGAGATTTCTGGACCTACTAAACATAGAGCTTCCATATGATCCAGCAATTCCACTCCTAGGTATTTACCCAAAGGACACAGAAACATCAATTCCAAAGAACACCTGCACCCCTATGTTTATAGCAGCACTGTTTACAATAGCTAAGCTTTGGAAACAACCCAAATGCCCAAAAATAGATGACTGGATCAAGAAGATGTGGTACATATACACCATGGAATATTACTCAGCATTCAAAAAAGATAAACACATGCAATTTGCAGCAACATGGATGGCGCTGGAAGGGATCATGCTCAGCGAAATAAGCCAAAAAGAAAAAGAAAAATACCGGATGGTCTCACTCATAGCAGGAATCTAGAAAACTTAAATAAGGGACCAGGAAAATGAATAACTATAAGAAAGTGAAAATCAAAATCAACAAAAAACTATGAACCAGAGACACTTTTAGGGGGGCGGGGGCAGGAGGGGAGGGATTGGGGTCAGAATGGGGGGGCTGCAATTGTATGGGGAATATAACAATAAAATTTATTATAAAAAAAAAGAATATATGGGAGAACAGAAAAAAAAATATATAAATATTAACAATAGAATTAAACTGAAAAGATATACTTGTATTAAGAGTCAGGTAGATGGGAAAGCAGAGAAAATATTGGCATAGTAAACTGACAGATCCTTCACAATGATTGTATCAATTGAGCAAGAAAGAAAATTGGATTTTTTTTAAGATAATGAGTATTTTTGGTGTCATTTTTGCCATAGCCTAACAATGTTTGATTAGTAATATATAGAACATGCATCTCCTTAAAGTTCAAATTTCTCTGGCTAGATCACAATAGGAACAACAAATTTTGCTCCAACATATCAGGGTAATGATCTCAGCAAAACCAGATTATTGTGATGCTTTAGGAGAAAAGATTCATTGTTAATGTGCATGTTTATATTCTGGACCATTAAATGGCCTTAAATGTTTGGAAACAGGATAGGAGCAAAGTCCAAATTCCTCCTTAAGAATGATTCCATCAATGTTTGATTATGGATTTAACTGTTGTCGTCATCCTAAAATAATAAACTCTGCTACATAATGTCACCCCACATGGGTTATCCAGTGAGAATATTCTCAGTCCAGCATTTCTTTCAACAGGGAGGAAAAACTGACTGAATGGATTCCAGTTGCTCAGTTACCCTGTGCCACGTGAGGACAGTCATGTGACTCTAGGTGGAGTAAAGTAGACCACAGTGCAGGTCCATACTTGACATCTTTGCCCAAGTGACAGAATCCCCCTGCTTTCTTTAACAAAATCAATTTGCTTAAAACTAAAAGTCGAATCATGTACTTGATTTAAGCGTTACTTAACTGCAGTGATTGGTAAAATGTGTTCAAAAAGTAGTCAATAAAAATTGTTGAATTGTACTGAATTACAAATGAATTAATATCTCTTCTTCCCACCCTTCTAGTAAAGAAAAAAATTAAGCTGCTCCTCTAGTTACTCCATAAATAAAATGATATTGAACTGCATTCTTATAATGCAAGCTAAACTTTGTTGTTAGGATGCCAAAAATATTTATTTTAATCAATCATCTGCTCAACTCAAAGTATTGACTGAATTTTATTGACATAAAAACATGGTTCATATTCCCTTCTGTTGATGTCTCTTTTTAAATTTCTTCAACTTTGGGTTCCTAGCCAAGCCTGGATATATATTCTTCATGTGAAATCTAACCCTTTCAAATCTATCTGCTTACAAGTTCTTGATTTCTGTAATGCTGAAAAGGAAGGATTGTCACTCTTAAACTGAAAAACTGTCTAGAACCAAGAACAAGTTGGTGAAGTCTTCATACTCTTAATATACAAATATTATTATTTATACTAAAATTAATACAAAAGAGAAGATGTAGTGAGTCCTCCAATACCCACCAAGGGGGTAGGAGTCTCAACGTGTCTATAAATTTAAAATTAAGCAATATTTTGGGGGGACAATATGTTTTTTTGTGTGAACTTCATTTGTAATTCATCAGCTTGACCAAATTAAAAAGTAACATAAGGGAACATTCAAATTAGAAGGTTTTATCCTTTTGGATAAAAGAGACAGTAAACCATGGTTAATACAATCAGTGATTAAGAAGAAAATTTAATTAAACAGCTGTTCCATCCTTTTTTTCCTATTCTGAATAAAAACATGGAAGTGTATACAACTGAAAAGCAAAATTCTTGCATTCTCTAGAGTGAAACAGAAGCTTTCTATGTTTGTAATTTTACAAAATGAATAAGTAGCAATTCATGTGCTATTACTCCACTTTTAGATCATGAAAGACTAATTGTTATGCAAACATTCATCCCTGAGAAACACTGCAAAAAATAGACCCAAGATACAAAGAAGATGGGAAAATCTTTGCTATATTTCATAAATATTTATGAATTTTCCAGTCTGCATAAAATAGGATTCTTCCACTGACCATGAACAGTGAATGGGTAATGTTGAGTCTATTCAGATGGGGAAAAAAATAATCTGGTAAAAATAATAACCAGGAGGTTGAAGGAAAAAAAAAAACTAAGGGGCCTCCCCTGGTGGAGCAGTGGTTGAGTGCTGGGCTGCGAAGCTGCCCGCAGCCTCTGCAGCGCCGGTTCAATCCCTGGCCACCGGCGAGGGTCCCACATGGTGCGCAGACTTCTCCTGGCCCACCCACTGCTCCCCTCAGCAGTGTACTTCGTCAGCCTGCCTGTTCTGTTCCCCGCTCTGGCTCTGGTGAATTCTTTCGCCCTCCCGCGCTTCTGACTGTACCCAGTGCTTGTATGAATAAATAAATAAATCTTAAAAAAAAATTGGTTTATTGTGTTTAAATTTTCAGTTCTTTGCTGCAATCCTCCTTGAATTTTCTAATGAATGCTAAGTAACAATTTAGTTAAAAGATATCACTGTGCCTTGCACTGTACAGATGCGTGACCACAGTCACAAGGCCACCAGATAACATAAGAGAGAGAATGGCAGAAAGAGCCCAGAGAAAGCATAAAGATTCTTGAGGGGCTGGGAGACTCGACTGCCTGCTTGCCTCCCAGCCCCACCTGCTCAGCCTGTGCCTGCCTCCTGGCATGCCAGCCTCCCTGCCTATGTGACTCTGTACCTGGTTCCATGAGAGAGCATTACAGCCTGAAAAATTAACCAAGGGCTCTGTCTGCCTGAGTTGACAGTGAACCTGCCTGGTATTTGTTGGCACAAGCTACAATGCCAGCTAAGTTTTGTTTCAGTGCATCTGGAAGGAAATTGCACTGCCTTTTGAGAGGAGGTATAAAAGCATTGCATGCTCTCAATGGACCAGACTTCGGGAAAAAGGAAACGAGCTTGGAGGCTTTTTTCAAGTTCTGCCCAAGAGGATCTTCTAGAAGGACTCTGGGTTTCCCTAAAGTGAAAGTACCTGTGTTATCAAATATTTCTTGAAAAATAGAAAATCCGTATTCTTAATGTTCAGGTTTTCCAATGTTGTTTCAAAAATGCTTAAAACTCACATGCAAGCAAACAATACATCTACCAATTAATTTCTCCCACTATCAAAGAGTTTGCAGCTTCCATTCCATGGCATAATGCTTGATTGACTGTAACTTTTAAAACCAACTCCACTAGGATTTGCCTCTATTCCTTTTCACTGCTCTTGCCCAACTGAAGACAGAGGACTCTAGGAATTCAAATGTAGGAGTGTTGACAAAACCTCAAGTGAGGATGGGAGAGCAGATTTCTCAGTACTTAGAGAAATCTTGGGATGTTTGCATTTAAAGCTGCTATTCACAGAAGAGCAAGTGAATAGTCCAGTTCTTTCCGAGTTCAAAGACAGTGCTTCTACAAGCTTGCTTCATTAGAGCTGTGTCTGACCTAGTATTTAAACATGCTTTCAACTGGCCTTTGAAATTTGAGGAGGCCATAATACACTTGCTATAAAGTCAGCTTAACCTGAAAAACATGTCTTTATTGTCAGTCTAATATCCTCAGGACATGACCATCAGTCTTGTCAGTAAATCACTACCGCTTAGGGCCCTCAGTCTATTATGGTCCAGTTAGTCTTCATCAATATGAGAAAGCCTGATTTATTTCACTTTCTGATTCAAGTTTTCTGTCTTGGTAGATAAAAAAATCAATGTTTTATTGCTCTCTGCTCACTGTGTGTAATTGGAGGTCCCCAAATACACATTCATTTTAGTTGAGCAGAGACAGTGACAGAATATAATTAATAAAGACTCTTAGATCACATTTGTGGTAAGATTGCAATGACAGACCTGAGCCCTCACTCTCCAAACCAAAACACCCTCTGACTTCCTCTGTGTATTATTCAGAAAGAATCCAGTTTCAGGAAACAGGAGCACAGGCCTTGTTTTAATGTTTAACAAAAAAGTAATACAGTATCTGGTTCTTTCCTACTTTATTGGACAATACCATGGAACTTCATTGAATTTACTCCTCTAAATTTTTGAATGTCATGGCCATGATTTCTGGAACTTTCTGACTGGTAAGACTTGGCAGAACCTTAAAGTGGTTTCTTCCTCATTTCTAACCATTGTGACAAATGCTTTTTCTTCAAAATGCAGAGAACCATTTTCATTGTTTCTACATAATCTCTTATCTATATGACAGCAGTCTGGAGTAGAAGATTCAGGATGGAAATGTGCAGGCAAAGATGAGCCATTAAACAGTCATTAAACCAGCTACAGAAAATTCTTGGGCATAGACTGCTAAGAAAAAAACTGTAGGCACAGACCAGAGGTGGGACTATGGAGAATTGTTGGTCATTACATAAAAACATCAGTCCTTACAGATCAACCCAACCAGACCTAGAAAGTGATAGATTTCACCATAGATGAAATTCCATAAAGAGAAGAAGCCCACAACAGAATATTATATAAGAGCAACTCCTGCCGGCGCAAGGCAGCTCTCTGCCCACCTGTGTCTGTGCAGGCACCTCTTCTCTTTTTTGTGTGAAACCTGTCCTTTTGAATACAGTCTTCACCTCTCTGTATCTATGCAAATGTCTTTTCCTTAGTAAACTCTCCATGTGTTACTGAAAGGGAAACTGTTGGAACTTTTGTTAGGGTAACCAAGGATCCCAACATCTGAACCCCATCAACATATAGATGACTGAGTCCTAGCACACCGTTCTATAACACTATTTTCTCAGCTAAAATTCCAGGTGTAGTCATATACCTAGAAAAAAGTTAAATTATTTTATCCATTGATTAATGGAGAGATACTTGTCTCCCTGCCCATGCATCCTGGTTTGTTGTTAAAATCATTCCCTTAATAAGTGATTCCAAATGGTAAAACACACACACACACACACACACACACAAATCATCTGTGGACCTGTTATCTCATCTATGTGATAAGAAGCAGTGAAAAGTCAATCTAGTATGCTTGGTTTAGAAAAGAAAAAGAGGGGGAAGAAACAGTGAAGGCACAGGTATGTGGTCTAAATTATTTTGAGATTATCCATGGATTTCAATCACTTCTAGGCAATGGTATAACCTATCTTGTGTTATTTTAGAACTGAGTTGACCCCGTTCTGAGGGTGATGTGGGCATAACTTACCTTTAATAATTTGAGTTACTACATTTTACTCTGAAATAAGAGTGGGTACAAAACTAGGCATCAGACTGGCAAAAACAAAAAAAAAGTTCCAGGGATTTATATTATTTGTTTGGGTTTTCTTTTTTGGTCATTATGGATACTTATAATGCAACAATTCTTGTTGTTGTCCCTAAATTGAGCCTAGAGCTAAGAGCACAGTCATAAACTGAATTGGAGAAAAAAATCCTAAATCTCCCTAAAATGCACAAAATTTAGGTGATACCTCACTTAATTGAAAGTTTAAATATGAATAATGCCTGTGATATCACATTATATTGATATTTTAAGATAATATGGCTATAATACCCTTTCAAATGTGTCCAGTAAGTCTAAAAACCATGTTATAGATACCTCATTAACAGTTAGGAATTTTGTCTCATTTTTTTTTCCTCCTTGAACCTAATTCCCATTTCATAAACACAAAGTATATTAACATAATATGTATTCATATTTAAAGCATTACCTTATTGTAGTGGTATCACTACTAAATTTAAAAATGAAGCCCCCATTCCTTGGCCTGCAGGCAAGTTTGGGAGGCTTGAATGGATAAAGGAAGTGGATGGAATGACCCTGGAAACTGGGCATTAAGCTAATGATCCTCTATGTTAATTCAGATCATCAGTCAGGACACACCAAGACCTGTCACACTAACCAGTCAATGATGCCTAGAGTATACAGCCTTGGGACCCTCTCTCTCTGCAGTAGACCTTTCCTGTCTCGTCTACTGCTCTCCTTAGCAATATATTTTGATAAATCCACCTGTTCTGTTCTCCACTCTGCCTCTGGTCAGTTCTTTCACTCCTGTGCCTCCAGCCTACACCTGATTCTCCCCTCCCCCAACACTTATTTTCTTTGTCATACTTAGCATGCTCTACATCAAAAATATTTACATAACTTTAAAGCAAAGATTTTTAGGCTTCAGATAATTATAATTATGGATTCTGCCATAATTACAATTTTCATTATCCACAATTGAAAGATAAAATATAGCAAAACTTTTGAAGCTCATGAAACAAAATATTCATTTTTTTGAAGTTCATCCTTTTTAAAACTATATTTTTTATTTCTAAACACCCTTGTTTAGTTTCTCTCAATATAGAGTTCCTCCCCTGAGGTGCCATCACCATAGTTTTCCTACCACTGAAGTGCCACTGTCCTCCACCAAGGAGAGGATTATGTTTTAAAGAGATTATTTGCTTTAAACAATTAACTCATATGTCTATGAATGAGTACCACATGACACCAGAAAGGGACAGTTTTCAATACCATGCCTATTTCCCATTTTTTATTTCAGAGACGTAATTCTGAAATTCTTTGCTTTTACAATAAGTCAAATCAGATGCATGAACTTTTCAATGGAATTATCATCTATTTCTTTGAATATCCTCCAAGTTATTTGTGCCAATATTCATAGAGTGATCTATCATCTAAAATTATTTTTACTGGTCTCTCAACTGACAACTCAGTTATTTCTTCCTTCTCTTTTGTTGAAAGCCAGGAATTGGAAAATATCTGACCTGCGAAGTGATTTGTTATCCAGCCAGGAGAGTCATTCACTTTCTCAGTTTCTGGGAAATTTACCAAGTCTTATTAAATGACTGTTGGTCTTTCACACAGCACACCTTGTTTAACCCAATATCCTCAGAAAGGTTTGAGAAAATAAAATATTGCTATTTTAATACACTTTTGGTAATACTAATTTTTAATAAAATAATTTTGTCTTATCATGTGGCTTAAATATGTATTTCTCAAGACCTTGGCACTACAATTGACTCCACTCACTTTATGGAAATGATCCACTACAAACATAATACCTAATTGGCAAAGTCAGTCCTCATTATCTAACCAATTCATTGTTCCCAGATTTACTTTCTCTAAGAAACGGTTTCACTTTAGTTATCAATTCAAATGAGTGTAGTAATTTGTGTTCCGATGATGGGCAGCTAACTTCCAAATTCTATTTCTAAGATACAGACAAAAGTGCCCTGCCATGCTTTTCCTTTAATGACTTTCTTTTTTCTTTGTGCACATGGAACTCTTCCTCAATGACAATTACCAGATAGATTCATAATGGATGAACAAAAAAGTAGGCAGCCTACTAATGCAGGGGCCTGGTAGGGATACAGGAGCTGGAGTCTGCTGGTGCAAGTGAAAAACCAGGGCAGCCATTCTGGATGGAGATTAGTTAGCACTGCGGAGTCATGTTACATTGGCGTTTCCCCATAGTTCAGGATTTCCACTCTTAAGTCCCAAATGGGAAGATAATCTGCAGGACCATTGTGAGATTCTGGTGAAGGCAGGTGCTGGGGGTTACCAGGCTCTCACCGGGAGATTATAAGATAGAAGGTGGATGAATTTTAGTATCCCTGTGTTGATGGTGGTGGAGGGAGAGAAGGAGGAAAGAAAGGAGGTAGAAGAAGAGAAGAAAATAGAGGGAGAAGAAAAGAAAGGGGAGAAATATTTTATAGCATATATGTGAATTTAAAATACCTGTACATTGGACAATAAATATTTTGCAGAAATATACTCAGGGTGATAATCATTAAACAATAGAACTGGGTAAAAGTAATCTGTGAACATAATTCTAACCTAGCTCAAAATCATTACAATTTATTGACAACATTTTAGTTTTAGAATAATGAACATACACATATATTAAGGAGACTTAAAGATTTAACAAGTGGGGCCTCTAAGGAGCTTTTTTCACAGGTTTTATCTAGCTTTATTATTTGACATTGATACATTAAATATTCAGATTTGAATATTCAGATATTGATGACATGGTCAAATCTCAGTGTTGCTTCCTTACCCAAATGTAATAAACACTTGGACTCCAGAGAAGGCCAGTTGGAAGTTTCCAGACAGGAGCCCTGGACTCTTCTCCGTAGGCTCTCTGTAATCACAGGAGCCTACTCAGCCTGAGTATAGAGCAGGGTGAAAGTACTAAGGAGTTAAAATACCCTCCCTATCCACAGAAGCCCTCCATCATTAGCGGGATTTAGGGGAAAACTCCCTCAGCTATCACCTCTCAACTGTGATACTTCTGAGCTATGGCCTACTGTGCACCAGAGCTCCGCAGAAGAATTGACATCTGGTTGTCCATGAATAACGGGCTTAGCAATATGTCTTCAATGACTTCCTTCCATTCCCTGTATCATTTCCTCTCACCTACCACATCCTAAAACTCACAATCCCACACACACACACAAGGAAGCTGAAACAATCATGAAGTGTCCCTTTCCTCTTTAGTCTTTCCAAACCTAAGAATGAAGACCAAGTTCACCATTAGATTTTTATTGAATTAGCAAAACCAAAGCTAAAGGGATAAAAGAAAGAATATGGTTATAGGCTTACTGTTGACAGGAGACATCACAAACTTCACCTGGAAAGTTGGATTTAAAAGATTTTCTGTAAGATATGAGAGAAGATAGGCATGCTTATATTAATAAAAAATCATAAAGCTTCCAATCTGACAAAGGGAATTTCTTAATTTATGAAAGCTAGAATCCCCAAAGATGATGCTGTAATTTGTAAATTTATGTATTTAGTCATGGAGTATCCATCAACAGATATATTTCTTGAATGTTAAAATATGATTTTAAAATGTTTCAAAAGTGAAGGACTTTAACATTACCTTCACAGAACTCAAGAAGCAAAAAACAAATCATAAGGATAATAGTAAGCTTGATTTCAAACATTTTTTTCCTTTTCACTCAATAAAGATAGATCAGTTTTCACCCTGACATGGCCACAAAAATTAAATGTAAATTAGGACACAAAAAGTTTTCACCAAACTTCACAAGGCAAAAATGTTGCAAGCCATATCTTCTGGTCACAGTATAATAAAATTAGAAAATCACAACCAAAGAAGTAAGAAAAGACCACTGGTAAAATTTTGAACACCTATCTAATTACTCTGCGTTAAAGAAAAAAATAGACTATTTAGCTATAAACAAAAATAGGATAACCTCAAATAAAAATACTGTAAAATACATAAAAGCTTACAACCTTTGTTTTATTAAGAGGCAATAAATTTTGGAAATAAAATTGTTCAACTCATGGAGACATCAAAGAAATAGTTTTAAATGCAGGTAAAAATATAACAAATACAAATAAAACAAAAAATAAGAGCTATACAAGGAAAAAATAACAGTATTTTTAAAAAGCAAATCTTCCATTATGACAAAATTTAAAAGTTTCCACAGAACATTTAACCAAATGTCTTCCCAGACCAAGAAATGCAATTTTTACCATGTAAGTTTTTCTAATTCATATTTCCAAATCATATTGTGTGTTGGGTGAAGTTGCTATTTGGAATTCTCTGTTTCCCTTGTTAACACCTCATCACCACCATCACCATCAATCACACCACACCCGGTCTCCGGGACCCAGGCCAATGCCACATTCCTATTAGTCCCGGCTGAGTCTATCGGTAGGATGAAAAGGCCCTGACGAACTCACCTACTTGAAAAGCGCTAGCTTCAGCTTTAGGACAACTCCCTTTTATGGTCTACAAGTTTTAACAATTTGTTTAATTGTTGTATAACAAATCATCCCAGACTCAGTGACTCGAAACAACAGTGATTTATTACTGTTCACAAGTCTGTTCATTGGCTATGCAATTCTTTTGCTCATTCCACCTGCCACACTCATGCAGTTGCCTTCAGGAGGAGAGCCTCTTGGCCTGAAGGTCCAAGTTGGCTCTTTCACATACGACAATTTCTCATCATCCAGAAGACTAGAGCCTCTTCCCATGACAGTACCAAGCGTTCTCCCAGGACCTCACCTCTAGAAAGCTAGGTCTAGGAAGTAACAAACATCACTTCAACACAAACTATTGGTAAACAGATGCTACCAAAGCCACCTTGGATTGAAGCAGTGGATTCACAGGTCTTACCTCTTAATAGAAAACAATATGACCCTATTTTCAATCTATCATACACTCAACTGTCATTGTGGTGGAAACCAGTTCATCAATACTACTTCCACTTGCTGAGCAGGAAACAGGACTACATTTCCCAGCCTCCCTGAAGGCAAGTTGAACTCAAAGACTTAGATTCACGGTGCTTCCAGGTGAAGCGAAGAGAGAATATGTGCTAATGTTGGCAACATCATAAAATAGAAGGAGCATGGCCTCCTGGGTTCTGCTGAAGGAAAGTCATCTGAGTTTCACTCAACTTTGACATGAGAGAGAAATAAACTTTTATTAAGTCATTGAGATTCAAGACCTACAAACATACCCTAATAAAATCCTTGAAAAGGGTGAATCTCTAATGAAGGAATGTAGGATGTGACTAAAGTCTGATGACAGAGTTTTTTGTTGTTTATTTTTGTTGGGACTGAAGTGAAAATACCCCTCATTGTATACCAGAGTAGCATCTTCTCTCTGCTTACAGGACCATCTCCCTTGATGATACTTGTCCCTTGGGTCCTGTTCTGGAAAATAGATGAGAAGACTTCTACTGTGGCAGAGATTCACATGCACAGTACGTGTTTCTTACAACCCAGTCTCACAATTAAACTTCTGCTATTCTTCTTCTTGTACACTTATACTGTCCTTCTATCCCTTCTCACCCCTTAGACAGATTTCTCCCTATTGTAGC
Source organism: Talpa europaea (assembly GCF_964194135.1). Classification (NCBI taxonomy): domain Eukaryota; kingdom Metazoa; phylum Chordata; class Mammalia; order Eulipotyphla; family Talpidae; genus Talpa; species Talpa europaea. The sequence goes on from NC_140069.1 coordinate 13,584,153, forward strand.
AGCTTTGCAAAAGACCTTAACAGTTCCTCAAGAAGCTAGTTTTTCCCTTTGGTTCATAGATGCAGTGATTCAATCATATGATGAAACATCAAGTGGTTCCCTGAGAAATTTTAACCACTTTCTGGAATAAAAAGTCCAAGTGTTTAAAAGATGTAAACCTGTGCCTTTTCATGTCTGGCAATGATGCTGCTGATGAGAAAAACCTTCCTAGGCCAAGAAGATCTATCCAAGATCTATTTATTTTTCCATAATCCCTCTGTTTATGTGTTCTCAAATGACTAATGAGGCCAATCTGGAACTGGCAGATTTTGCCACAATTTAGACAGATGGTTTCAGTATATGTACATAAAGAAAGTAATGTTGGAAATGTGAAAATAAAGATATGTTTTATACCATTCTGAGTTTTTCTAAGAGAACAAAGACAACATGACAAGAGAGCATGGAAGGGCATGGCAGTGTCACTAAACCATATCAGGTGATCCTCTTACCTTAAAAATCTCTGGAAAAACTACTGAGAATCATCACATCAACATTTAGATGGTTTCTTTAGCCCAAACATTTGGGAAAGTCTAAACATATGCTGTAGTCATTGCGTTAGAAAGCTTACATAAGCAATATTAAGTGAACTGTTGCTGATAAAAATATAACCTCACTCCAGACCCTATCCCTTTCTAGAACTGAAGCAAATCCAAATATTTCTGGTCAATTTGAAATACAAACAGGGCTGACTATTTTTCAGGCCTCTGCAGAGATGACACATTTCTGAACCTTTTATTCTAATCCAGTTATCCAAATTTTAGTGTGGTTTCTCTTAGGGAAGAAAACCTAGAAATCTTGGTATATTCCTAATTTATTATATGGAGCCCAAACACTGGAAAGATACATCTATTCATCCAATCATTTATGCACGCATGTATTCTCAACTAATACTGAATACTTACTTTGTGTAAGACAAGATGGTTGATGCTGCAAAATCAAGATAAGAATAGTGGAGTAGGGGTTAAGTCTCAGCACTATCACCACAGCGGCCTGAGTTTGATCCCCACTCAGGAAGATAACCCACGTGGCTCAGCAGACCTCTCCTGTCTCCCCCGCTGCTGCCCTCAGCAGTATATTTCAGTCAATCCACCTGTACTGTTCCCCACACCATCTCTGGTGAATCCTCTTAATCTCCACACGTCTGGCCACACCCCAATTCTTCTATGCATATATTTTTTTAGAAGATATGAATAAACCCATCAGCCCTGTCCTCAAGAAACTCACAGACTTTACTGATAAGCAAACAAATTTATGTGATTCAATAGTACAAGATCGCTCCTGAGAGAACAAATACATTTTTCACTACTGATGGCTATAGTGGCAACTACAAGTGAGATGCAGAATGGAGGAGAAGCAAAAGAGCCCAAGTATAGTTGGTAGCCTTGAAACATATTGTCCTGAATTTATGCCACATCAGTACCAGTAGCGATAACTAAGTGTCTAAGCTATTTTTGGTGACAGAAGAGACAAAGGTTGAGTACGGATCTGAAATGCAGTGAAGGAATAGAATATCTACATTTGCTTACAAGGCCCTCTGATAGATACAGGCCAGAGATAAGATTGTGAAGAAAAAGTAGGAAGATAGAAAAAAAATTACTTAATATCTTGTTAGCTAGATTGATCACTTTTAAATGGCATGCATTATAAGGACTTCTGTTTCTGCTCTTGTCCCTAACCCATACACATTGTATGTTTCAAAGCCAAGTCATCAAGAAATCAAAGGCTTCTGCAGGTCAGACTTCTGGTGTCTTTGCTTGTAATTGGCCTTTTGCTTCCTATTTATTGCCTATTTGCTAATCTTTGCTTCCTGTTTGCACCCAGTTAGTTCCTATGTCAGGAGCTGCCAAAAGTTTTCTTCCCAACCCTCTTCCTCTCAATTTCTTTGTATCTACCTTGAGATAATTTGAAACAATGGATTTTGGTGGGTAGAGGGGACTGTGTATCTGACCTCTGACTCTAAATCATCTCCTACTTTCAGAATAATAACATGGGATAGGATGGGAGCATGAAAGGATGGAGGTCACACCTCACAGGGTTATTTGGAAGATTTTAGAAAGGATGTATATAAAGTGCTAAGGCACTGTGCCTTGTACATGGTGAATATATTTTAAAATCTTGCCTTAAAACTTGTATCTTGGTGTTCTTATTTAAGTCATATTGAAGGACAGAAAACGCATTTTTATTCACAGTAATATTTTTTACTGCCTCTCACATTGTACCTAGAGCATAACAGACATGCAACAAATGAATGAATGAATGAATGAATGAATGGGTATATTCAACATTTTGGAAACCCATTGAAGTAATCAACCTACACAAATTTTCCCTGACTTCTCAAGCTTCTTAGTAGTTCTCAAATAGTGGCTCAAAAATGAAGAATTTATGTTAGAAATGTGAGCCAAAGTATATAATTCTATCTGAACAAAGAAAGCCCAAACTACTTATTAATTTACAGTGAAGCCATAATGTCAGTCTGGGAAAGCCATGCAGCAGCACAGGACATTTCTAGAAAACATAGAATACCCTTCAGTTTCTTTGGGAAAATGGAGCCATCTACAGGCCAAACCAGTTATCATCAACCACAACTCATCCCTTGAATTAATCCTCCTAGAACACAAAACTATTTTCTTTTAGTTTTTATTGTTTATTTCTTGTTACTCTTCATTTTCTTCCAAATATGCGGCCCTAGTTCCAAAGCATATTCTGAATATGATCAGATTCTACCATCTCTGCCCACCTGTGTTTCCTTTGCTTATTCCCTAGTTTAATAATCTAGCTAGTTCCATGCTTCTGCCTTTGACCCACTATAGTCAATAAGCAACAGTCATAGAAACCATTTCAAAGTAAATCACTTAAATGTTAAATATTTTAAAAAGTAAATTACTATTTTAAAAAGCAATGTGTCACCATACACAATTCCAAGTCTTGGTGATAAAATAATGATGATGACATGGTTCCTGTTTTAGTGAAGAAAACAGAAAAGCTTCTGGAAAATCAATACATCTACTATAATAAAGGTAAAATTAGACTAATTCCTCAAAAACAAGAATGCATTTAAGTTGGTTCTGAAAGGACAAGTCAACTGGCATCTTCTCTTTGGTCTTCCTAGCCAAATAATTAGAAAACAAGGAATAATAGAAAAACTGTCATTTACTGAGAATTGACCACTGACCAGACACAGTGATAAGTGCTTAAATGCATGTCCTCACTTAGTCCTTACAGCCACCCAAATAGGTAGACATGCTGTACCATTTTGCAGAGGCAGAAACTGAGATGTTAAGAAATTTGCCTAGGGATTCACAGCTAGTGAGCAGTGGATCTGAGAGCTGCCTATCCTCCTAAGCAGTGGGTAAGCCTTGCTCTATGGAAAGCAGAGATGGACATCCTGGTGACAACACTACTGGAGAGCAAGAAGATTCTCAGTATCAATTCTGTAGCCTTTTTGCTGGCCTGGATCCTAGAGCTTTAAGGTTACTGTGATTCTTCAAGTGAGTGTCCTGCCAATCCCTGGCCCCCCATCAAGTTTTTGTTTTTTTTTTTAAAGATTTATTTATTTATTTATACAAGCACTGGGTACAGTCAGAAGCGCGGGAGGGTGAGAGAATTCACCAGAGCCAGTGCGGGGAACAGAACAGGCAGACCGAGGAAATACACTGCTGAGGGGAGCAGTGGGCGGCAGGAGAGGTCTGCGCGCCATGTGGGACCCTCGCCGGTGGCCGGGGATCGAACCGGCGCTGTAGAGGCTGCGGGCAGCTTCGCAGCCCAGCACTCAACCACTGCGCCACTAGGGGAGGCCCCCCCCCATCAAGTTTTGATATTGCATGTACCCAGGGATAGAGCTGATGTGTACAATTATGAAAATAAAGGTCTATATCTAGGACATGAGCTCCAGATAGGCAGGTGGGATATCTTGTCACCATTATGTTCCCATTGCACCAAGCTTGGCATATCGTGGATGCTGAATAAAGGGACAGATGAACTGAGACACTGACTGCATTTTAAATATCTAGTTAAAAATTGAAAGGTAAAAAGCACCAATAGAAGACAGATTGTACAGCAGATTGTGTATAATGCCCAACAGTTGGCTGCTTTTATTTTCAAGGAGTTGAGCCTTAAACAGACAATTGAGCAAAGATTTGGAGTTGGTAAATCAAGTTAGGGTTTGGGTAAGTATTGTTCATTTTAAATCTAATTTTGTAACTATTCCTATCACCACCAGTCAAGGACACAATGAAACAACATACTTTGCTAGAAATGATTCAGGCAAAGCTTTTCTACCCATTGAGACAGTAGCAATCATGTTGGATAGAACTCCAGTTTCTATCCTCCGCTACACATCTTTTATCCAGTTTAGCCCCTACCCATCCCCTTCCCTTCTAGTAAGGGGACACCAGGAGGTGAGCTCATACAGGTTATGGGTTCTGAGAACAACAGCCCATGAGAAGAAATGGAGTTCATAAAGGCCAGCCCACCACTCTGATAGGAGTCCTATCAGAACTCGTTCAGTTTCAATTAATAAAAATCTTTCTCAAGCTGGTGAAAACAATGAGTGCTGGTCTAATTGGTACCTTCAAGAATGGACACAAGTCTAGGAACCAATGCCTCAGAAAATGTCATCAAGTCCATGGCTGTCTTTCTAGTTCTTGCTTCAGGACTCCTCAGTATTTGGATGCATTTTCAGATAGGTTCTCGTTTGGAGCCAACAAGATATTTCCAGCAGCTTGAAACTTGCATTCTATTTGCAGAGCAAGCTAAATGAGTAAAGAGGGCTCTTTTGAGTTCCAGTCATTTGAGCGAATAAATCCTGGATCCCCTCTGAGGAATCCCTGTGTGTCTCCTGCCTGTCCAGGAACCCATCACAGAGGCCAAGGTCATTCCTCCAGCTCTCTGGCTGGTGAGGATGAAGACAGGGCTTATGGCCACAATCCAAGGATATTAGACAGAGTTTAAGAGGACTGATTCTCTAAATAAAACTCAAGGTGTCAAAGAGTTCCTTTTTTTCCACACCCTCGCCAACATTTGTTGTTGCTAGTTTTTAACTGGTCCAACCACTGTGGAGAGCTGTGTGGAAATTTCAGGACCTACTAAACATAGAGCTTCCATATGATCCAGCAATTCCACTCCTAGGTATTTACCCAAAGGACACAGAAACATCAATTCCAAAGAACACCTGCACCCCTATGTTTATAGCAGCACTGTTTACAATAGCTAAGCTTTGGAAACAACCCAAATGCCCAAAAATAGATGACTGGATCAAGAAGATGTGGTACATATATACCATGGAATATTACTCAGCATTCTAAAAAGATAAACACATGCAATTTGCAGCAACATGGATGGCGCTGGAAGGGATCATGCTCAGCGAAATAAGCCAAAAAGAAAAAGAAAAATACCGGATGGTCTCACTCATAGCAGGAATCTAGAAAACTTAAATAAGGGACCAGGAAAATGAATAACTATAAGAAAGTGAAAATCAAAATCAACAGAAAACTATGAACCAGAGACACTTTTAGGGGGGCGGGGGCGGGAGGGGAGGGATTGGGGTCAGAATGGGGGGGCTGCAATTGTATGAGGAATATAAAAATAAAATTTATTATTAAAAAAAATAAAACTCAAGGTGTCTTTTATCAGAACAAGGGATTCTGGGGAAAGAAAAAAAATACTAGAAAAGAGGAGAGAGACAGCAGAGGCTGACAAGAATGGAAGAGGAAAGTAAACATAACTAAGACTGACTCCTGACTAAATTGTTTTGGGATTGGGAGATGAGAAAATAAAGGGGCCTTATACCTGTTAAACCACAAAGCAGGATGAAAGCATTGAATTAGGGACAAAGTCTGACCAAGTTGTAATTGTTAAAGGGCATCACTCACTCCTACATTGTAGGTTATGAAATCAATCATATGTGCACCAAAGAATAAACAACGGTAAAGGGTAAAACAACTTTTAAAAATTGATTGAAGTAACATGAGTTTGTGATGTAAGTCTCAAGTGTACAGCACTATAAGTCAACACCTGCAATACTGTACTGTTTACCACTAAAACTCCAGCTTCTATCCTCTACTACACATCTTTTATCCAATTTAGCCTCTACCCTGCCCCTTCCCTTCTACTAACCAATTGTTTGTTCTTACAATCTCAGAGTTTGTTTTATAGAACAAAAATGTCAAAGGTAGGATTTATTTATTCTACTTAACAATTAAGGGAAATGAGGTACAGAGGCTAAACAGCTCTGTTACATGTTCTCATAAATCACCAACTGAGAATTTTAGCTGAGGGTCAACCACTACAACACCATTCTTATGTGTTCAAAAACTGGGTGCATTAGAATAGAGGCTTATTATGGTGAATAATTCTTTTTTTTTTTAAAGCGGATTTGTCTTCTTATATTTTTTTTAAAGATTTATTTATTTATTTATACAAGCACTGGGTACAGTCAGAAGCACGGGAGGGTGAGAGAATTCACCAGAGCCAGAGGGGAGAGCAGAGCAGGCAGACTGAAAAGTACACTGCTGAGGGGAGCAGTGGGCAGCAGGAGAAGTCTGCGCACCTATGGTGAATAATTCTTAATCCTAAAATTCAAAACTGTATCAGGGATTTCCATAATGAAAATATAACTTAAAGATGGACTTTGGGTTCTTAGACAAAGTATTTCATCTCTGAATCCTTGTTTCCTGAGCTGTAAAATAGTGATAAATCTCAACTTTTATTGTGGAGATTGAGATAATCTACCATACAATTTAGAAGTCCCCCTTCTGTGTATCTAGGCAGAGAATAAGAAACTATCAACCTGAAGAATTATATGGTCCACAATGTTCATTGCAGCATTATTTATAGAAGCTAAGATGTAGAAGCAACCTAAGTGCCCACTGAGTAGATAAAGAAGATGTGGAATATCTACACAGTGGAATACTGATGCTATAGAGGAAGATGAAATTTTGCTATTTGCAGCAAACTGTAAGGAACTGGAAGGGATCATGCAAAGCTAAGTTAACCAGAAAGATAAAGACTGGTTGATTTCACATGTATGGGGATATAAGGAAACAAAGCACATGAGCTGCTAAAGCAAAGTAAAAATAAACTAATGGGGCCTCCCCGGTGGCACAGCAGTTGAGCGCTGGGTTGCAAAGCTGCCCACAGCCTCTGCAGCGTTGGTTCGATCCCAGGAGCAGGCGAGGGTCCCACATGGCACGCAGACCTCTCCTGCCATGCCTACTGCTCCCCTCAGCAGTGTACTTCGTCAGTCTGCCTGTTCTGCTCTCAGCTCTGGCTCTGGTGAATTCTCTCACCCTCCTGCACCTCTGACTGTACCCAGTGCTTGTATAAATAAATAAATAAACCTTAAAAAAATTAAAAAATAAAATAAAAATAAACAAATAAACTAGTGGACACTAGTATGGAGCTGAGGTTACCAGAGGTGAAGAGGGTGGGGTGTGGGAGAAAGGGTAGAAGGGCGCGAAAGATGGTGGTGGGCATTTTAATTTTGCTTTTGTGTTTTGTTTCTTCAAAACATTTTCAAATCCTCTCAATCTATCAAATGAAAAAAATAATGAGCATCTCAGGTCACCTCTATTTATCATCTATTATTCATTGAGGGGTTTTCTTAAGGATTTTATGAAACGATTTGAGTGAAAAAAAGTCAGGTAACTTACGTGAAGTTACCTAAACAACATATGTAAAATTAAACAGATGGTGCAATAGTAATTAAATGAACATGAGATTCTCTTAACATAGAAAAAAATGGCCCATTCTTTAAAATAAAAGAAAACAAAAGAACACACACACACACATTGGCTTTCATCTAATCACAATTCTAAATCCCCCCCATGCTGTTACTTAAGTTAATATAATTATGTACAAGGAAAGGATGAAGCATTTACTAAGCATATAATGCATAAAAACATGCACTCGGCTAATTCATTGGATCCTGAAAGCAATTTAGGTTTGGTTTTACACCATCTGCAACCTCTCAGACTTCAGAAGTTTTGAATCAGCACTGACTACCTCGCCAGAGATTAGGCTCAAGTAGAAAGAATGAAAAGAAAATCAAACCAAAATTCTGGTCTCCATCTAGGAGTTTTTCTTGAGATTAAAGTCTTAGAAAATGTCTCTATTCTGCAAATAAAGGGGTAGACACGACCTGGCCAGGTCACACTTTCCTGCGCTAATGTAAATTCCCTGACCTCAAGTCATGACCTCTTTAGCCTTTATTATATGCCCCCCCAATATATTCTACTCCAATCTGCTTCATCCCTTTCCTTTTATTTCTATGGCCCATCAGCAGCCATAGCTGCCTCACATGAGTCTTCTCTCCAGCACACCAAACAGGAGAAACTGAACTTTAGTGAGAAGAACTTCAATTCATCAATATGTATCACAAATAAGAGTGAAAAAGCTGTGAGAATATATTTGTCATGCATTAATCTGATAAAGTACTATGCAACTTGAAAGAGTAGATAAAAGACTTGAATAGAGGGGGCCTCCCTCGTGGCCTGGGGGTTAAGTCTCAGCGCTATTACCGCGATGGCCTGAGTTTGATCCCAGCCCAGGGAGCTGACCCACATGGCACAGCAGACCTCTCCTGTCTCACTCGCTGCTCCCCTCAGGAGTGTATTTCAGTAGATCTGCCTGTTCTGCTCCCCACTCTGTCTCTGGTGAATCCTCTCTCTCCCCTTTCCCCCACACCACTGGCCTACACCCCAATTCTTCAATGCATAAATAAATAAATCTTTAAAAAACAAGACTTAAATAGATAGTTCACAGATAATGAAATATCACATGGCATCAGAAAACTACTGACTTAAACCACAGTGAAAAAATTCTCACACCCATTAAAATAGCTAAAATGTAAAAATGGCAACTGAAGTGATCCGGGTCAGAGAATGTATGAAGAACTAAAACTCTCATATCTTGCTGGTATGAGGAAAAAGTGATAATCACTGCGCGAATTACTTTTGCCCCTGTCTTACTAAATCTGAATAGCTACAAACCCCATGACCCAGTGAGTCCTCTCCTGGGTATATTCCCAACAGAAACACATGTGTGTACATATATGTGCAAAAGGTATATTTAAGAACGTCCAAAGCAACATTATTGTAGTAGCCAAAAATGGTAGAAATGGTTGAAAATAAAAATTGTGGTTAGTATAATCACATCATAAAATATCAAACAAGAAAAAAAAGTAGCACACTATTGTTACACATCAAGGTGTGATGAAATTTAAAACAGGGCCTCCCTGGTGGTGCAAGGATTCGAGATAGCACTATCAAATTATCGCCAGCCACTGCAGTGGAGTTCAATCCCCCACAGGTCAACAACAACCCACATGGGCAGGAGACCTCTCCTGTCTCTCCTGCTGTTCCCCTCAGCAGTGTATTTCAGTAGATCCACCTGTTCTGCTCTCTACTCTGTCTGGTGAATCCTCTCACCCTCCTCTCACCTCTGGTCTACACCCCAGTTCTTGTATGCATAAATAAATAAATCTTTTTAAAACTTTTAAAACAAAATGTTGAGCAAAAATGCACATTCGCTGATGCTTTTATATAAAGTTCAAAGAGGGGCTGAACTAAGCTAAAGTAAAAGAGATCAGTATAGGGGTCAGCTTTGGAGGGTGGTGGGATAACTGGGAGAGGCATGAGGGGGGCGTTTAGTCCCTATTTTTATCGGGATCATCCGTGTGAGCTATATAACTACATTCACATCTCAAAAGTTCATCAGATTATAACTTATGATCTGTTCAGTTTACCAAATGTAATTTATACATCAATAAAAAGTACACAAAGAAACCCACATCCTTCTCCATACCTCTAATTAAGACTCTCGAATTCCATACAACCAATTTGATGACTTTAGAATAAACTTACAAATATGAATGGAATTCACCCAACCACACAAAACATTCTCATGCTTGTAGTCATAAATACTACCTTAAAAAAAAAAAACCTGACATGTTAATCTGCAATTCATTTTTGTAGGGGCAGTGGTTTGTGGGAATCATCATGTGTAGAAATAGGAAGCAAGAGATCAAGACTCTTTCTAAACAGTCATGAGCACAGTAGCAAATATGTGTCGATTATTTTTCTTAGATGTTGTACTGACTCATTTCAGCCATTGAGAATCCCTTCTTTGGGACATGTGTGAATCACAAACATTTTTGCCCAAAACTTTATTGTTCTTCCCATGTCCAATTTTCACACCTTATTGCCATCATCAATCCAGTTTCCCAAAAAACAGTACCACTGGTTTTCTTCTCCCCTTCAACCCACACTATCATTTTTTTCAAGAGAGAATCAGAGTTTAGCCCACTGCATCCAACCTTCCTACAACAGGTAGTTGCAGACATCTAGATCTTTTCACTCTTTATCTGTAACATTGTCCAAATTGGTCTCTCTGTCTCACCTAATCTCCTTGTTCAAGGATCTCTCATCTACTCTCCCTATAGAAGTCTTCAAACTCCTTAAAAGGCAAAAAAGTCTGGCTCTGCCTAGACCTCCCTTGCCAAGTGCATCTAGATCACTTTTCTTATCTTACTCTCCACTTGCCATCCTGACATACTCCATTCCTTTCCCAGCACTTTGCAAGCTGCTCTTTCGTCTTCTTCCAGCCTGACCCCATCTGGCAACCTCCTGCACATCCTCCAAAATGCTGCTTAACTTAACTTCCACTATGGAAGTTTTTTCCTCTCCACTCCCAGCAGCCCAGTTGTTTGATTTCTTCACTGGGTTCCCACCACACTTAATGTACTGAACCGTAACATCTATTTTCTAAGTCCTGCCATACCTCAGGAGTAAGAGCTGTGTCATCTTTATTTTTGTATCTTTATTTTGTAGTGTTTAATGCTATGCCTGGCACATACAACTGTTAATGAGGATGAGAAGAGATATCAAAAAGGAGAGTATATAGAGCTTGGTGGGAAAACTAAGCTTTTCCACATCAAAACTAAAAAAAAGAAGGTTTTACAAATCAAAGCCAAAATATCGAACCTAAAGAGATAAACAATGGTATAAAAAGGTAAACGCACAAAGGAAAATGAAAATCTGATTTGGCGAAAAGCTAATTACAAGTATCAGTAATTGACAATGCAAAAATGCATCATGATTTTTCCTTCAACCCAGTGATTAATATGCTAATGAAGTTCTATCATTATCCTCACTCCTAAGTGAGGTCAGGAGCAAAGAGCCACAATATTTCTATGCAACAGTTTTAAGGACACAAGAAAAAGGAATATTGTCTCAGAAGCCAAATACAAAGGTCATTCTCTGCATGCAGATAAACCACATGAAGTAAGAGGAAATACTTTTTTTTTATGAGAAGAGAGGAACCAATTCTCCAAAACAAAACAAAATCAAATCATTAAAATACTGGGCAAATTAAAAGTCCATTCCAAGGCAAAGCCATTTCATAGGTTTTGCTACTGTCAATTACTGATATTTGCAATTAGCCGTGGCTGTCCTTTCTGGCCTACCTTAGAATGGCTGTAGGTTTTAAGAACAGATTCATTCCATTTATATTTTGTAATAAAGAGTGGCTGGCACTGAAAGTAGCCCGAGAAGGAAGGCTGATGTGGATCTTATCTTTGCTGTCAGCATTAGGGGCAGAAAGGAACAGGAAAGTCAACTTTTATGGGTTTTCCATGAAATGATCCCGTGGGAAACACCAGCCATGATGGGCTGACACCGCCCAGGATAGGATCTGGAAACACAGTCACTTAGCAGCATCTCTAATAGCCATGTCAACTGTGTGTATCCTCTGCAGTTGTCAGCATGACTCAGATATATCCTTTGCTCCTCTTCTGGGTGACTTTCATTTTTTGCAAACTCCATATTGTCTCCTTACAACTCTAGATCAGATGTTTTGCAGAGAGGATTGGAACACTCTAGTACTAATATCCTCTCTCTGTCAGTGCATTTACACAGTGCCACTAAGAAGGTTACTGGCGAGCCTGTGACACTACTGCTCATTTCTCTTTAGAACTCTCCAGTCCCATGGACCATTGCTGGCAGAGCCCAAAAACAGAGACCCATACACAGGAACCTACTTGTTTCATTTCTTTTCTTGTAACACATTTTTAAATATTAGGTAACGCATAATTTATCATCTAAATCAGCACTTCAGAAAGTAAGAAGTATACTATTTCTTCCAAAAAGTCTTTGTTATTTTCAGATTGAAGAGGTTCAAGATCTCTCTAATGAGTACAAGGCTAGAGGCTGAGACATTTGGTCTAGAGTTGGTTCTTCCGTCTAACTGACCATTGGATATTAACTGGGTCACTTCCCCGCTCTGGCTATTATAGTCCCATCACCAAGGAGAAAATCTAAGCAGGCACTTTTATAAGGTCCTTCCTTCCAGGCCAGGAGTCTCACAATTACACATAAGGCATAAGTTCTGCCCTACTTAAAAAATATATATATTAAGCATTCCCAAAATGTCAAGATGCTGTTTGCTCCTTTTCTTTTTTTTTTAAGATTTATTTATTTATTTATGCAAGCACTGGGTACAGTCAGATGTGTGGGAGGGTGAGAGGATTCACCAGAGCCAGAGTGGGGAGCAGAGCAGGCAGACTGATGAAGTACACTGCTGAGGGGAGCAGCGGACGTGGCAGGAGAGGTCTGCGTGCCATGTGGGGCCCTTGCCCGGTGGCCGGGGATCGAACTAGCCCTACAGAGGCTGTGGGCAGCTTCGCAACCCAGCACTCAACCGCTGTGCCACTGGGGAGGCCCTGTTTGCTCCTTTTCTTGACTTCAAATTGATGAGTTGGTCCAGGACAAGTGAGAAAATTATATTGATGTTTTTTAAACCTCTCCAGGAGATTCTAAAAACCAGCCAGGGTTGAAAACTGTGCCATTTCACCAATTTTTACCAGTGAGGATGTAGATACAAGTGAAGCCATTTACTCAAGATCAAGATCACATAACTTCTAAGTGGCAGAGCCTAGACACAAACTGACTGTCTAGCCACAAAACCCTTCCACTGCAAGTACTCCAAGAGCTCCTGGCACAATATCAGCCATGGCCTGCTACTTTTAGAGCCTTTGTTGCTTATACTTTAACGTTTGCTTGTTTGACTCACCTGTCCCCTGCGGCAGATATCAGGGATGGGAAACTTGATTTCATGGTGGAGTTGGGGTAGGGACATTTTTCCATCTGTACTGATCTTCCATATCTGGAGCAAAAAAGGAGACGATGCACAGAGGCTGTGAATTACAAATAGGAATGTTTATAGATTGCTCTGGCTTAGATTTCCACGTAGAACAATACTCTGGTACACTACACTGGCATTTTGATTAATGTTACATTCTTGGCTCGTTCTTCAGTTGCAACAACACACGGAATTCTGTCTACATGTATTATTAACTGTCATCTGAACTTCCCACTCAATGCAGCTGATAATTACACATTCTGGAAGCCGAGTGTCACAACCAATTAACTTGACAGGCTTCACTGATTCGGGTAGAAATGGAGGCTGTGCAAATGTGCGTTGTGGTATCTCAGTATAAATAGAGACATGATTAAGAGCAAGGACAACAATAAAATGATACTGGCTTCAACCCAGGCCCATGAGGAGTAAAGGGACATATTTTGAGCTTTACAGCATAAGAGAACAAAGTTCAAATCCCACTTCTGCCACTTACTGGGTGAAAGGTCTTGCTCAAGTTACTAAGACCTATTCTTTAAAATGCCCTAAAAGTGCATTTAAAAATGCACGTGCCTGCAATTTGCAGCAACATGGATGGAGCTGGAAGGGACCATGCTCAGCGAAATAAGCCAGAAAGAAAAAGAAAAATACCGGATGGTCTCACTCATAGCAGGAATCTAGAAAACCTAAATAAGGGACCAGGAAAAAGAATAACTATAAGAAAGAAAAATCAAATTCAACAAACAACTATGAACCAGAGACACTCTATGGGGGGTGGGGGGCAGGGAAAGGAGGGCTTGGGGTCAAAAAAGGGGGTTGCAATTGTATGGGGAATATAAAAAATAAAATTTAAATTAAAAAATAATTAAATTCTTAAAAAAAATAAAAATGCATTGCCTTTTAATACATGCACACACACACACACACGTACACACACGTTCAACAGAGCAGCTTAAGAAACAGTACTGTCCAGTACTTTCCAAGCTCCCAGAATTTTACCCATTCTCAGACTCTTTGTTTCCCCCATATAACTCCAACCACCCTTAATTATCCACTCCTTTCCTCTAGTCTCTGCACCTGTATACAGGTATACCCCCCTTCCATAGCTGAAATGGCACAAAGCAAGCAATTACCATTAATTTATATGAAATATTTTTAACAACCAGAACCCAAAAATAGCCTACCAAATCATACCAAATAATACATAAAACCTAAACGAACACACCCAGTAAAAAAGTAGGAATGCCATCATAAATACATAGTGTGTAGAAGTAGTTCCTAGATGAATGCAGCCTCTAGAACGATTGTTGCAGAACAAATGCTTTTCACTTTTTGTTGTAAAAGCAAAAACCCTCTCTGGATTTCTCTCCATTGTTGAAAACAGGAACTAATGTAAGTCTTTCATAAAAATAAGTGACACACTATTAACTTTCCAAAAAATGGGATGCCTGCATGTACCCCTGAATGTCTTCTGCTCACCTGTTCTGAACCTTAGAAACATGTGATATGTGTGTCTCCTGCGCCCTCCTCCATCCACTGTACACTGTGCCAGGGTTAGTTCACACTGATGTATGTGATTAGAGAGCATTTCTTTTTCACTACTATGTAGTACTCCACTGCTTGAATATAAAACAATGTATGTGACCATTTTATTGTTGATGGTCGAGTAAGATGCTTGATTATTATGAACACTATTAAAGGAAACATTTCCATAAAGTTGCTTCTAGGGTATTGTCATTTTTTCAAAGAGGGAGTCAATAAAATCCAGCCCAAGGACTAAATCCAGCCTGCTATCAGTTTTTTGTAAATAAAGTTTTATTGTTGACCTGCTGCCCATGGCTGCTTCCCCACTAATACAACACAAGTTTTAAGTGCTGTCCTGAATGACTCTTCCTTTCTCCAGCCCTCGAAAGAAATTTCTCCATTCATAAAGACCTACATTTTTTCCTTTTCTCCACTCATAAAGGCCTACATTTTTTTTTCTTTTTTGCTTGAAAAATATCCTCCTTATAGTCCTTTTAAAAAATTATTAGCCTCTTTCCATGCCTACCGCAGCCATGGCTCGTGGTCCCAAGAAGCATCTGAAGCGAGTGGCGGCTCCAAAGCATTGGATGCTGGATAAACTGACCGGGGTGTTTGCTCCTCGTCCATCCACCGGTCCCCACAAGCTGAGAGAATGTCTTCCTCTAATCATTTTCCTAAGGAACAGGCTTAAGTATGCTCTCACAGGAGATGAGGTGAAGAAGATCTGCATGCAGAGGTTCATTAAGATAGATGGCAAGGTCCGCACTGATATAACCTACCCTGCTGGTTTTATGGATGTCATCAGCATTGACAAAACTGGAGAGAATTTCCGACTGATCTATGATACTAAGGGTCGTTTTGCTGTTCATCGCATTACACCCAAGGAGGCAAAGTACAAGTTGTGTAAAGTGAGAAAAATATTTGTGGGCACCAAAGGAATTCCTCATCTTGTCACCCATGATGCTCATACCATCCGCTATCCTGATCCCCTCATCAAAGTGAATGACACCATTCAGATTGATTTGGAAACTGGCAAGATGACAGATTTCATCAAGTTTGACACTGGTAACCTGTGCATGGTAACCGGAGGTGCTAACTTGGGAAGAATTGGTGTGATAACCAACAGAGAGAGACATCCTGGTTCTTTTGATGTAGTTCATGTAAAAGATGCTAATGGCAACAGTTTTGCCACTCGCCTTTCCAACATTTTTGTTATTGGCAAAGGCAACAAACCATGGATTTCTCTTCCCCGAGGAAAAGGTATCCGCCTCACCACTGCTGAAGAAACAGACAAGAGATTGGCAGCCAAACAGAGCAGTGGGTGAAATGTTTACTAGGTGGATGGAAGAGTCTTGATGCTTAAATAAAGATGATACGGCACGATTTAAAAAAAAAATTATTAGCAACTGTTTATTAAGAATAATATTTCTGGGGCCTCCCCGGTATCACAGCGGTTCAGTGACACGCTGCGAAGCTGCCCACAGCCTCTGCAGTGCCGGTTCGATACCTGGCCGCCAGGTGAGGGTCCCACATAGCGTGCAGACCTCTCCTGCTGCCCGCTGCTCCCCTCAGCAGTGTATTTCGTCACTCTGCCTGTTCTGTTCCCTGCTCTGGCTCTGGTGAATTCTCTCACCCTCCCGCACTTCTGACTGTACCCAGTGCTTGTATAAATAAATAAATAAATAAATAAATAAATAAATAAATAAATAAATAAATAAATAAAAAAGAAAGAGACCTTATTTAAACAAACTAACAAACAAAAAAGAATAATATTCCTTCCCTGAAGGCAAGAGTGCTAAATTTCCAATTCTCTGAAAGGAAAAGAGAAGTCGTTCTATCGTGGGCATAGTCATTTAGGCCTGACTGACAGGGATATAAGGGTCAAGATGCTGTTTGGAAATAAGTCTTGTTCTGCTTGTAGCTTCCCGCTCCTGCTCTCACTCAAAGGCAAGAATAATCCTGTCTCCTCTCCCTAGAGCAACTTGGTCTAGAAATAACCAAATATGATTCCTTAAGAAACCCAGTGTGGGGGCTAGTCTGGCCAAATGTGTGGCAACCCCAAAAAGAATGCCAAGAATCTCACATCATGTGCATTTCCAGAGGGCAGGCCCAGCTTCCCGTCTTTACTAGAGATTCCATTCCCATGCCTCAGGGCAGTCCCAGAGGTAGCTGTACCCTGAAGTCTGTTATTTGCTTCTGGAAGAAATATGTCACTGCCCAATAAGTAGTAAGTGTGGTTTATGGAAAGCCTTGGAATTTAAAAGCTGGGCATCTAGATCTTGGGAAACCTTGTATCCCTCACTTCTGAGATGGGTTCTGAGCCTGTTTCCTGCTCTCACATATTTCCATGGAGCCAGTCACTTGGCCACTCATTTCTATTCTGTTTTCAACAAGCTTTTGTAGAGGAGGCAAGATGGGGTGCTGGTTGAGGTCAAGATGCATCTGAAGGAGCCCTGGTCCACTTCAGGGTGGCACCCTCTCCAATACTCGCAACACTCCATGCAAAATAAAAATGTAGGACCATTTGTTCAAAACTTTTCAGACTGTCCATGTGGTGATTTGACCTGGGGCCTTTGACCCAGGGAAGTCCCTCAAGACCAGGCACTGGGCAGGAGCTCTGGTTGTGCCCACCTGGAGCCCCTAAACCAATGGTTGACATAGATACAAAAGTAACTGCCTTGTCGCTCCAGAGTCATGCTGAATGTCCTTGCATGGACGCGCATGTCCTGGCTCCTGCCAGGTAATTCTAAAGGGCAGTCAGCCCACAGTAGGAAGGTCTTAAAGGGGACCCAGAATGAATCAAGACACTTTTCTAGGTCCAAAGTGAGATCAGATGATGTCCTGGCTGGGAAAGAGCACACACACAATCTGTGCTGTGAGAATGTTGACCTTGACTCAGAAAGAGAAGGTCACACAGACTAGCACGTGGGGACACTGTCCGTGGCAGTGGTGAGCAGAGGAAGGTCACTTGATGTCCATGACTGGGTCATCTCAGAACCCTGTATTCTTCAACTTTGGACTTTCTCTTGAATTGGACACACTGAGCCTTCTAAGGCTAAGTGGGAGAATGAGGCGATCATTTCTAGAAGTCCAGAAGGAAAAATAACTCCAGTTTTAAATTGGCAAAGGGCTCAGAGAAGGACAGCAGAGGCAGGAAAAACATCCAGGGCGAGATGAGGCCAGGGGCAGGAACTGTCGCGTCTTCCCTTGCAGAAGAAAAAGTATGGCCAAGAACTTAGGTATTTCTTTTAAAAATAATATTGTTAAGCCATTTTATTGTGGCATGACCATAGGCAAAGAGCTGCTCCTATTTAGTATCTACAACTTGAGTTTGGAGATAAGTATATGCTTGTGAAACCATCACCATCATCAAGGTCATAGACGCACCCTCACTCCCCACCCCTGCTTAGGATTACTGTGTCTGTGTGTGTGTTTAGAAGACCAGACATTTACCCTCTAAGGAAATTGTAGGTAGATCAAGTCTCCAGGACTGAATTTCTTGCGTAACTGAAACTTACACCCCTTTGGCGCCTCACTCCCCCACACCCTGCCCCCTTCCCAGAACTTGCTCAGCCCCTATCTACTCTCTGCATCTGGGAGTTTGCCTGTGCCAGATTCCAGAAAGAGCAGGGGGCACTCGGGGGGTGCATGGGATCTACATGCAGTCTTCCTGGAGAGCTCAGTGCCATGCCTGGGGCCACTGTGCTCATGCCTTTCCTGCCATGAACAGGCAGAGACTCCCACGAACAAATGCCAGGGTGGAGGAGGGTGGGGGAGGGTTGCTGTGAGCACAGCACCAGCACAGCTGTCAGGGCCCGCCGAGAAGGACACCCCGCGCTGCCCTCCCCGCGGTGGGCTTGCTCCACTCAAAGTGCTGGGCTGTTGAAGTCCAGACATGTCATCTAATTCTAATTCTAATTCTCGCCAAAAGTCTGGGTTCAGTAGAGCTGAACAAGCTCAGAAAAAACACACCCAGAAAACCCTTCTACAAGTTTTCCATGAAAGCATCAGGAAGCATCCGTTTTTAAATTGATAGACAGGCAGGAACCATAAAAATACCTTTTTAAAATGCCCTTGCTGTATCTGTTTAAATATCTTAAGCGTCACTTTGTCTAGGGGAAATTTTAAAGAAAATGTCAAATTTTCATTAGAAAACCAGATGACAAACATGAAAATATTTCTGGTGCTGTTTCCTGGCTGTGATTCAAGTGGAGCAGCAGGTTGGAGTTCAAAGGCTTGTACAGGAAAAGCTTCGTTCACATTGTCCTTCTGCTACTTACTCTTGAGCTGATCTAAGAAAGTCATTTAGCTTCTCTAACACTTTGTTTCTTCATATTGAAATGACCTACCAGATGACCCAGTGATTCCACTCCTCGGTACCTACTAACAGGACACAAGAAGACATTATTTCGAAAGGAAACCTGCATTCTGTTTATAGCAGCACTATTGACAAAAGCCAAGATACGAAAATGACCCAAATGCCCTCAAACAGGTGAATGAATCAAGAAGTCAGGGTGCAGATGCACAATGGAATACTACTCAGTGATCATAAAAGATAAACTCAAACCATTTGTAGCAACAGGGATGGAGCTGGAAAGGATTATGCTCAGTGAAATAAGTCAGAAGGAAAAAGGAAAATATCAGACGGTCCCACTTACAGGCAGAGTATAGGGAAAACCAACAAAGGGACAGGAAAAAGACAAGGCTTGCAGGGAAACCATAGATCTGAGGCACACAGCAGGGGCTGGGGAGAGAGAGGGGTCAAAGCAGGGGTGGGAAGACACTGGGGCTGTGGTGATGGATCATGGGTGCCAGGTGGTGGGGGAATTACAGGGACTACACTTGAAGGGAGAAATCAAATATACAAAAATGAACAACAATGTAAGAAAATAAAGAAAAAGAAACTGAGCATCATGTTATTTTCTTTGTAACCTCTGAATGATGATCCTCTTGAGCAAAAAAAAAAATTTAAAAAAAAAATCAACAAGTACACAAGAACTCTTAAGGGGCTCCGAAGTGCACTAGAAATTGAAGGTCATGTCTGATTCTACACCTTTCATTGACTTCCTTATAGCAAATATAGTCCCAAGAAAATACGGTCTCCAAGCCACTTGAATTGTCATGTGTGTGTTTTTTGTTGGTTGTTTTTGTTTAGGACAAATGTATAACACATATTAGCAGACATCACAGGAAGAGATGCAAATAGGAGAGGAGGCCCTTCAGGGTGTAACTGAGAAAATCTATTCCATGGATGTTATCTTCTGAGCATATGGGAAATGTTAAAATAAGTGAATCCAATAAATACTTACAAATCATATTTCTCTTGCTTTCTTATCCCCAATAGAAAACACTCATAAATCATCCATTTTATGTATGAACACAATTGTCACCTCCTACTTGACTGCTTCTGACTGCGCAAACTGCCATGTTCATCCAATTGTTTCTGACATAAGAACTCAGCTGGCTCTTGCTCTGGCAAGTCTTAAGGTCACTAAGTTTCTATGGCTTCCCCTTCTAAGAGAAAGAAAAGGCCTTGAGGGTGGACACTGACTTGTTTATTGTATCTTCAGCTCCTAGTTCAGTGCCTGACACAGAGCAGGTGCTCAATCAATGGGGCTGGGATGAATAAGGACTCTTTTTTTTTTAAAGATTTATTTATTTATAAAGCACTGGGTACAGTTAGAGGCGCGGGAGGGTGAGAGAATTTACCAGAGCCAGAGCGGGGAGCAGAACAGGCAGACTGACGAAATACACTGCTGAGGGGAGCAGCAAGCGCAGCAGGAGAGGTCTGTGCGGCATGTGGGACCCTCGCCCGGCGGCTGAGGATCGAACCGGCGCTGCAGAAGTTGCAGGCAACTTCACAACCCAGCGCTCACCACTGTGCCACCAGGGTGGCCCTGAATAAGGACTCAATATTTGTTCTCCTAATATTTCGACACTGCCAGATATTTTTGCCATATTCAGCCATCCAGAAAAAAAGTGAAAAAAGGATAGTTTAATGATGTGATGTTTATGCAAAGGATGGAGACATGTCCATGGAAATGCCATACCTCTCTCTCCACACCTATGTCTTCTCTACACACATTAAGATCATTGATCCAGAGAGAATGTCGAAAAGAACGTGTTTTCCATTGAATATCCTGATTTGCCAAACACCAAATCCAGCTACAGCTGCCAACATAGTTCAAAGGGAGAAACGACACCGAAGAGGAAAGCAAGACAAACTGAGGCACCGGGCTTAAGGGCCTCAGCCTCCTCTCACCCTTCCCTCGGCTATGTCCTTCAGCTTCTCTCAGGCTTCCAGGACCTCTAGCTTTAGCTTCAGCAAAGCTCCATTTTTTATTCTTCATTACTAGAAAAAGTGAAATGCAAGCAGCAAAGAGCACTTAATCATTAGGACCTCGCCCCTTGCTGTGGTGAAAACACAGGCCTTTGCCCTCCTGGAGGCCAGGATGAATGAATGAGGAGCTGCCATGCCTATAACGCCAGCGTGCTTAGCCCACACGCTGCACCTTCACCACTCTTGGCACGTCTACCTGCTTCTGATGATCACTCTCTCTCGGGAGCATGCAGAGAGAACGTGCAAGCTTCTTGTAGGGAAAATGGAGTGAAATCAGACTTATTTTCCACCTTACCATTGCTAGCCTCTACGGCTGGTACCTGCGGGCTTGCTTTGCCCACATGTGACATCGTGTTGCTGCAGGAGGCACTTGGGAGAGCGAGCACGGGACACGCACAGACACCCAGGACTGAGAGATGTGGGCGTGGGGCACACACAGCCAGGATTATGGACACCTGGGCCCGAAGAGCAGAGGGTGTGCACATATGGAAATGCAGGCACTGGGCCTGGAATCCAGGAGGGCTCCTCAGCTCTGGGATCAGCATCGTCATGCTGAGGCTAGGGGGGCTCAGTTGCCAGCCCCCTGCCTGCTGGTCTGTGCCCCGATTCAGCATTAAAGACATAATAGAGATACCAGAGGCTGCAAAATATCTCTTTTCGTCTGTGCAAACTGACGATGAACCCACCCAGGCTGGGATGGTTATACAACACTTTTGAATTCACGCTTCCCTCTCTTTTCTTTTTAGAAGCAGACCTAAGGAGATTTAATTATACAGAGGCAGAAAAGTCTTGAGTCTTGACTAAGGAGGCAATCAGCTGGCTGTGGGGAATCTGGCCTTGGCACTGGCTGGTGGCCATGGTCCTAGGTACGGTCTCTCAGCATGAAATCACACCAAAGCTCAGACCTCGTGGACGCCCCAGTACCAGCATCATGCATCCTTCTATCCATGCAGATGGGACGTCTGTTGCTGCAGCAGGACAAGGGCACAGGACTGGAGCCTGTGGACACAGACGCTTCAGGTCTTTGGACTTTCGTCCTGGATTCCTTTTGCTTCTCTCTGGTGGAGTGTCCTGAGGCTTTTCAAGAACAGACCTGACAAGCTGTGTGCTGGGGTTGGATGTTGGTCCCCAGTCACCATATCCTTCTCTTTATGTGACTGTCACCCCAATTTCTTTTTGGGGAGCACTCTCTACCCGCTCTAGTCACAGCCTGGCGACTGTCAACAAATCCCTCTGTCCAACAGGCAAGCACATGACATAATCTGGGGCCATGCATATTTTCTCCCCGAAATTGTGATCTTTGGGCAGAATGATTACAAACCAAACAGATATTTTTCTTGGGGGTGAGACATGTTTGGGGAAGATGTCTGAGTGGTCCCTGCTATGGGGATCCCACCTCCACCTCCCCTGCCCCAGCACACACAGCTGCTCTGCTTGTCCCTTCTGTCCTATGAGCAATTCCTCGAGCCTTCCAATAAGCTCCCTCTTCGCATAAGTTAACCAGAGTCAGTTTCTGTCACTCGAAACCAAGCAGCTGCTCAATAGGTTTAATTTTTCTGTTTAATACAGCCCAGAAAGGACTGAACAAGAACCTGGTCGCTAAAGATGGTCTGTTTGTGTGCCTCAAGGAAATCTCCTAAATGTGCTTTATATTCATGTTCACACTCTGCAGCCTTTGCAGCTCAGCTTTCCCCCTGCTTCCCCCCTCACAGGCATATATGTGGCATATATCTACACATTCACACACATATGCACCTGTACATACAGAAACAGAAACTAAGTCATTCTCAAATGAGGCTAAGAAAAACCACAAACAAGTCTGTCATAAGCAGGCACAGCTTCTAGAAATACCAACTAACACAGAAAAACAAGGGAAGCGAGAGGCTCAGAAAGAGGGTGGTTGTCTCTTGTCCGGCGTGCTTCCACGACATTACTCTTTAGAGGTAAGACTCAATGATTTTTTGTTTTAATTTCTTATTTTATATATTTTTACATCATTTTTCATTTTTGCACAAAGTATGCATTTTCATCTTGGATATAGTCCCCATACAATTCCCACCCCCCTTGTTTTGATCCCACTCCCTCCCTCCCCCATAGTGTGTCTCCAGTTTATAGTTGCTTGTTGATTTTGATTTTTACTTCATTATAATTAGCCTTTTCCCTGGTCCTTATTTAGGTTTTCTAGATTCCTGCTATGAGTGAGACCATCCGGTATTTTTCTTTTCCTTTCTGGCTTATTTCGCTGAGCATGATCCCTTCCAGCGCCATCCATGTTGCTGCAAATTGCATGTGTTTATCTTTTTTGAATGCTGAGTAATATTCCATGGTGTATATGTACCACATCTTCTTGATCCAGTCATCTATTTTTGGGCTTTTGGGCTGTTTCCAAAGCTTAGCTATTGTAAACAGTGCTGCTGTAAACATAGGGATGCAGGTGCCCTTTGGGATGAATGTTTCTGTGTCCTTTGGGTAAATACCTAGGAGTGGAATTGCTGGATCATATGGAAGCTCCATCTTTAGCAGGTTGAGGAATCTCCACACAGCTCTCCACAGTGGTTGCACCAGTTTGCACTCCTACCAGTAGTGCAGGAGAGTTCCTTTTTCTCCATATCCTCAAACCAATTATTTGTTGAAGACTCAGTGTTTTAACACCTACCAATGTGTTCATAACCCACTAAGATGCTACTAATGTATTTAATGCCAGGAGGTGACTGAGACTTTGAGGTAAATTGATCTGGTCCAGATCTAGGAAACATTATATGAGGTAGAGCCACGATATTCCCAGGGTTGAGTGTGGCATGTGTCCTTCACCCCACATCGTGTGCACTCCCAGTGATGAACAGAAAAAACCAACTCTTAATGGATTTGAGTGGGAAAATTTCAATAACTGATCATTTGTTTAAGTATGGGGGGGCGGGCATCCATGCTTAACCCAGAACATGAATCAAAATTAATGCAGGCTAAAGAGTTTAATGTTTTGAAATGAAACAATAAACCAAGTAAAATAAAATATAGGCAAGATTTTCTGACCTCAGGGTGAGGAGAGCCTGTAGAAGCAAATAACAAATGAAGCAACTTAAAGGGAGTTATTGGAGATTTGACTGCAGGCCAATTAAAAACATCTGCAGCAGAAAACATACCATGGACTGAAGGCCGAGTGGGGAAGGAGGCTTGTGGCTCAGAGGACTGGGCACAGCGTAGGAAGGATCAGGACCTGGTCAAGACCCAGGCAAGGGGCAGCAGGGGTGGGGCATGGGGTTTGGTTACCCTAAAAAAGAAGATTCAAAAAAAAAAGAAAAGAAAAGAAAACAGGGAAAATAACTCCAAAATACACCATGCAAGAAGAATGGTTTTTCACAAAAATATTTCTTCTAAAACAAAAATAGGGGCCTCCCTGGTAGCACAAGGGGTTAGGATGCAGCACTATGAAGCTATCTGCAGCCACTGCAGCACTGAGTTCAATCCCCCAGCCGGCCAGGGAGCTACCCACATGGTGCAGCAGACCTCTCCTGTCTTGCCCACTGCTCCCCTTAGCAGTGTATTTCAGTAGATCTGCCTGTTCTGCTCCCCACTCTGACTCTGGTGAATCCTCTCACCCCCACACCTCTGGCCTGTACCCCAGTTCATGTATGCATAAATAAATAAATCTTTTAAAAATAATAAAACAAAAATAACCACTGAAGATTTTTTTGTGAACAGCCTGGATAGGTAAGAGAGGCCCCGGCTCTGACCCCCATCCTTGTCTCTATCTACCCTTTGCCCCGCAAGCAGAAACTCCTCCTAAAAGTCACACCCCAGTTGCTTTAAAACCTTCCCATGATTTCCAGTGTCTTCAGGATAAGCTCCAGACCTATGGACAGGGGGTGTGTGGTGGGCATCTGGCCTCTCCTTACCATTTACCGTCGTCTCCTCTGTAGCGAGGCAACCAGGAGGCTGGCGGGCCTCCCAGCACCCCCCGCCTGTACTCTTTCTCTGTGGGTTGGCTCTGGCGTCATCTCTTGGTCCTGCCTCTCTTGCAGTCACTTGTCCTCTTATAGCCTCAGCTTCCAGGCTCAGGTGTGCCCACTCACACATGCCCACATCACACTCCAGGTGCCCACCACAAGGCAGGCGCGCCCCAATCTCATGCTCCCAAGTGCCTCCTGCATTCAAGGTCCCAGGCAATGGCCACAGAGACCAACAGCACAAAAGCCTGAGAAATCTTCATTTACCCTACATCCCCCCTCACTGTCCAAGCACTGAAGGATCACCCACCCCACGCCAGCCCCTCTCTTCCCAACTGCACACCCTCTGTTTGCTCCCCTTGCCAGCAGGCTCTACCCCACCCCCAGTGATGGCACGCCTGCCTGTACTGCACTACACCCGCCTGCACTGCACTATGCAACACCAACTTCAGATTTCAATTCAGCTACACACCCTAAGGGAGGCCCCAGGGCTACAGGTAGGATCCCTGTCCCTTCTCCTTCCCTCACTGGTGCAGCTGCTCAACCCAGTCCCCCTGAGCCTTGGCTCCTGAGTTCACACCCATTACTTGAGACCAGGAGAGCACTACCCCTTTAATTGGTGATACTAGTTTCCAACAGCTGCTCTTTGGCCATCACTGATTGAACCTCTGTGCAACCTCACAGCAGTGTCCTCACCAGAGCTGTGGCTGCATCTGCCCCCCCAGACAGAGCTTGACACCCTCAGGATCCGCCCCTGATGCTGGGCCCATCACGAGCACATCAACATAAATGAATTAACAACTGGGGTGGAAGGTGGCTTCAGGGTATCTGTCAGTCCTCTGCAGGGGGGATGTGCCATGGGTCACACTCAGGTGAACAGAAGACTTTCAAAACAGGAGGCACTGTTTATGGAAGGTGGCCAGGAGCCAGGATGCTGGGAGGGAGCACCAGGGAGGACACACTACGCCAAGGCTGAGGGAAGGGGAGGGGGCCTCCATCAGGACCTGCTCAGAGTTAGGCTGGAGCGAGGATGAGAGGCCAAAGCAAAGCTGAGGTCCCCAGCAGCTTAGCAGAGTTAGAATAAATACCATTTGTGGACAATCCCTGCTGCCCATGCCTATCTCCTGGAGCAACCAACACACAGGAAAGGGGGTACTCCAGGGTGCCAGCCAGTGGAGGTCTGGAGGGTAGATTGGGAAGGGTGCGGGCATCAACAGAAGTAGGTCTCAGCTCTGTACTTCTTTGCAGCCCCCGGGCAGGTGCAGCTCCAGCTCTTAGAGAGGGCACTGCTATTAGGGAGTGTGGGAGCCACCGGCTAGCCACACTGTGGAAATCGACCAGCTAAATGGAATCAAATGGGACCCAATTGAACTGAATTGCTCTGAATTGAACAGAGCCACCCGGACTGCCACTGAGCCTGGAGTGGGCCCATCTTGGACTCGTAACCATAGATGTAGGACCCACCAAACCCCAGGTGCTCATTCTCAGCTTCGGGGTTTAGCAGAGTTTGCAGGCACAGCACCGCATGTGCCCAGGGATTCCAAGGAGCCCTGTGGTTAGAGGTTACTGAGCATTTAACAGGATGAAGTTTCCTCTTTAATCACTGCTCCCCTCCCCTCTAAGTGTCAAACATTTGCTTTTGTTAACAAAATATTGTTTTGATTTGGGGTTTCAAACCCTAAGAGGTGGTAAACAGAGGCTTATATACATGTATTATTTTTTAAATAATAAATTTTATTTTTATATTCCCCCATACAATTGCAAAGCCCCCATTCTGACCCCAATCCCTCCCCTCCCGCCCCCCACCCCCCAAAAAGTGTCTCTGGTTCATAGTTTTTTGTTGATTTTGATTTTCACATGTATTTTTTTAAGTGCCACTTTTATGTGGGCTTTGCAATATTTCCCAGCATCTGCACAGCACTCCAGGTGTGGTGCGGGCTGGCACTCAGGGGCACGGGGACGCCTGGGGAACGTGCAGCTGCGCCTGTGCCTGTGCCAGTACAACCTCTCCCATCACAGGGCAGCTGAACAGCGCACCCTGGCGTGGCCTCAGAAAAGTTGCAGCACCTGGAGGGTGGGTTGTGGGAGGGGGTGCTGGGGCGGGAAGTGTCATGTAATAGAAAAATGGAGTTGGAGAAGTTGCTCAGGCCTTATCAGAATGACTGGAATAACCTGTCCCCAAATCAGACAATTTAATAGGAAAAAAAAAGGGTCCAACTTCTCATTTTAAGTAACAACCAGATGATAGGATATTTCCTGGCTTACTCAGTCATGTTATTTCAGCAGAGACTTTATCTTAAGGAAGAATACCAGAAATTTAAGCAGAACACAATACACACAGTTGGATAAGAGGGTCTCTGATGACACCAGTATTGGGAATAAAACCCAAACCATCTGCTATAGGAGAGCTAGCCCGAGTGTGACACAATAATGGAAACCGAAATAGCTATTTCACCCTCAGTTAAAGATATGATCATAATTAAATTGTGCTATAAAGGCTTTAGAGTAGCAACACTTAAATATGTCTACCTTGATGGCATGCTCTCCAAGGCTTTACAGATAGACTAACAACCCCCCCTCCCACACAGAATTACTGTTTTAGATACTCAACTATAAATAGCACATTCAACCATAAAATGGCGATTTCATCCATTGTCTAATATGAAGCTGAAATTTAAAAAAGAAAATTACATTATTCACTCTAACTACCTAGTATATTCATTGAGGCAGAGAAGTGATTTTGAATTAGGTTCAAAGAGCATAAAGTGAGGTAAAGATTTGAACATGAGAGGAAGAAAATTTACATTAAAAGTATAGATCTTATATTAGTCAAAGCCATTTTAAAATGATTAACCCCCTGGAAGGCCTTGATACAGATACAGGGCCCCAAAGAACAAGGACAAGATAGGGGGGTGCTCACCTGGGGGTCAGGGCAGCAGGGTTCCCATGGAGGAAGGGAAGACCCCGCCCCTGGTCAAACCACCAAGGCAGTCAGAAGAAAATGGCTCCACAAGGTGAGGCCCCACCTGTGGGCCCAGCCCCACCTCCTGAGGGAGACCAATAAGCGCACAAAGAGAAGGAGGAGCCCCTGCCTCTGTGATTGTGGGGGACCCCCTGAGCCACCTGGGCGTCCTGGAGACAGGAACCTTTGAGGAGGCGAGACTGAAATGTTGGCTTGGCCTACAGGCCATATTTCAATCCCTAAAATGGCAGTTTCTTTCTGTGGAAGGGGACTTGGCAATCATGGGATTTTTCTAAGAAATGAGCAAGAGACAGGGAGGAGAGCGTCAGCATATCAGAGACGGCAGGTGTAAGCAATAGAGAATGTTCTCGTCTCCTCCTCGTGCCCTGTTAATGCAATCAAGAAAATGGTTGCACGTGGTATAAGTCCCACCAGCCAGTGTTTTCATCAAGGACCCTTACCCCGGTTATTATTAATCCTGTCCCCCACCCCCCACAAAACACATCCCGTGGGCTACTTCCCACCCCTGAGCCAATTCCTTCCCTCAGGACAAAGGTTTTGTCCGGTTGGTCAGTTGATTAGTCTGAGTCACACATTCACAAAAAGAAGGCGGTGGAGACAGAGCCACAAGTGGCTGCTCTCTCTGTAACAGAGCAGGGTGGTGGAATAGCTTCCCTAGGACCGGCTTCCCTGGTGGCGCCAGGGGTTAAGATGCAACCTATGATGCTATCTGCAGCCACTGCAGCACGATTTCGATCCCTGGGCAGGGAGATACCCACATGGCGAGACAGACCTCTCCTGTCTCGCCCGCTGCTCCCCTCAGCAGTGTATTTCAGTCAGTCTGCCTGTTCTGCTCCCCACTCTGTTTCTGGTGGATCCTCTCACATCCTGCACCTCTGGCCTGTCTTGTATGCATAAATAAATCTTTACAAAAAAAAAAAAATCTTCCCCAGGAGGTGCTGCAGGAGATAAATGAACAATAGGCGAATGGACAGAACCAGCTCAGTAAACATTTCCTCTGCCTTCTAAAATTCAGCCATTTTTGAAAACTTTTCAGGGGGAGACCTGAAGAGCAGCTGGTCTACAGGCCATCCCTCCCTCCTGCAACCTGCACACAACACTTCCCATGCCCAAGTCTGAAAGGTCCAAAAATTTGAACAAAATTCACCTAACAAGGGAAAAACATCATCATCCAAGAAGCACGAGAAACCTCAAAAACAATTTAGTGGCTTCAAACCTTACAACTCTCAAAAAGCTTACAAAATTAACCTAATAAGGGAAAAAAAGAGTCAACAATCACGAGTGACCTCAAAAACAACTTAATTAGGAATGTGGTTTTCCTTAGGGGACTAGACAATCTATGCTTTTGTGTTTTCATCGAATTTTAACGATAAAATCAAAGAAGATAAAACACACTTTACTTTCTTAAACAATGAAGAGATTCTATATAGCACGCCCAGGTAAAGGTATACATAGAAGAGGAATAAACAAAGGTAGAAAAAGAAGTGGAAACAGCAAACAAAATGGCCCAGGAAAGGCAGAGGCAGAGTGCAATCAAATTAAAGAGACAAACCAGAATACAAGAAAACCAATTCTTGGGAAAAAGACAAGAGCTTAATCTATGGAGTTGGAGCGCCATCTGGTGGTGGCAAACGAGAGTGCAATTGAGGGCTGTGGACACCTTATTTCGTGTTTTTTTTTTCTTATTTCAATCTTTTATTTATTTTATAACTTTTTTAAATAATAAATTTTATTTTTATATTCCCCATACAATTGCAACCCCCCATTCTGACCCCAATCCCTCCCCCCGCCCCCCACCCCCCAAAAAGTGTCTCTGGTTCATAGTTTTTTGTTGATTTTGATTTTCACTTTCTTATAGTTATTCATTTTCCTGGTCCCTTATTTAAGTTTTCTAGATTCCTGCTATGAGTGAGACCATCCGGTATTTTTCTTTTTCTTTCTGGCTTATTTCGCTGAGCATGATCCCTTCCAGCGCCATCCATGTTGCTGCAAATTGCATGTGTTTATCTTTTTTGAATGCTGAGTAATATTCCATGGTGTATATGTGCCACATCTTCTTGATCCAGTCATCTATTTTTGGGCATTTGGGCTGTTTCCAAAGCTTAGCTATTGTAAATAGTGCTACTATAAACATAGGGGTGCAGGTGCTCTTTGGAATTGATGTTTCTGTGTCCTTTTCTTTTTCTCAACTATCCCGTTGTGGCAAACAGTGGTATCATTTCCTGGCTAACTGCAATGAACAGAGTGAAGGCTCAAGGCAAGGCTCAAGGGGGGATTCAACACTGTACAAGTTAAATGCACATACCATGCTCTGCAGAGCGCCAGGCACACAGCAAGTATCCCTGTGGCTAACCCTTGTGTCCATTTTGACCATGTGAATTTCTAGAATATCTAGAATTTCAGATATTTGAAAATACCTTCTTGATTCTTATATTTTTGTAGGGTCTCCCCATAGAACCATTTAGTCAGTGCCTACTCTAGAAGCTTGATATTGAATACAGTAATGTCAAAAAGGGGTGATATTTCCAATTTAGAGATGAGAAAACTGAAGCCCGTAGACTATGAAGTAGCCTGGCCACGTTTATCTGCATAGCCAGGGACAGCCAGAATCCAGACTCAGGCAGCGGCTAAACATGCAGGTCTTAACAAGCTACATCTACAACACAAGCTTCTAAACCAATATCCAATTGAGATTTCTCATTGCTTCCTATTCCACGGAATGTTCATTCAGAATTGATTTAATCACGTTGTGTTTCAAATCTGACAGCTACACCCCAATTGCATGTCTATGATGCCAAAAGATGTGAAAAGTAAGATTTCAAATCCTGGTGTTTCAAGTCCTGCCGTTTTTCCCATTAGGGAAAATAAGTAGCAATTCATTCCAGAGTTTTGACATCAGTGTAGGGTTCACTGTAACCAGCATTTTTAAAAAGTGGAATAAAATGTAAAGCATCACATGTACTCACACATAGGATAAGTATTTTTTAATAAGCTTTTTTGCAGAGGTGTGTGCATATGTAAGTACATAATTATGATGCTAAAATATAATTCTTACAGTGATCTTGATGTAAATATCTTGAAAAACACTGGTGCATCTGGAAAGATGTGAACCTATACCCCGAAATCGCATAGAGTTTTGTAAACCAACATCACCTCAGTAAAAGATAATACAATTTTTTAAAAAAATAAAAATTGCATCTTAGAAAAAAAAAACTAGATAACACTCTTTGAGCCCCTCAAATAAAGAGTTTGGTTGCCCATAAGCTTTTGGCTTTGTAAGCCTCAATGCTGCAATCATATGTGAATTATAAGGTAACTCACAAAAGGGTTCTCTTTCACATTCCCAATCATCGCTGTCAGAGACAGAACAAGTTTTCAGCTTTGCTCTCAGCAAGTTTGGAACAAGTGTAAAAGTGTTTTCTCTTTCAGTGGTTGTTATTGTCCCAAAAGACCTGTTGTATTTTTTCCCTTCATTGAGAGACAAGTCATTTCAATATCAAACATCCACTGCCTCATTTCACTAATTAGGAAATTCGTGTCACATGGTAAAAAAACAAAAAATTACAGCCTTAAAAAAACAGGCTGCTTTTAAGCAGTAGGTGAGTTTATAGACCATATGTTTAGCTGTCCTCAGGCTACTTTCAAAGTTGGAAATGTCAGGCATTTATATGGTGTATTTGTTAAGCACTCACAATAAGTGGAACATTATGGTCTGATTATTTGCTAAAGTAATACATTTAAGCAATTCAAGTGGTTGAAATGTAAGGGTGCAAGAAATATCATGTGGCACCCAATAAAATTTTATTACTGTTTTTGCACTTACATAATTTAGAAGCACCTATTAAAAATGAAATAATAAATAGCTTCCTCTTTTATAAGAAAAGCTTAATCTTAGCTATACTTTTATAGGACAAAAGATGTGTTGGTAACTTTAACATTTTCACTACAAAATAGGATTGGGGAGCAAAATGATCAATACTCAAAAAATGATCCACAATCAATAGTATTGATTATTTCTGGCAATATAGAAATTTGAAGGAAAAAACAGAAAATTTAAAATGTGTCTGATATGTTACTCTCATAAGGTTGGTGTTCTTTAGTGTTTTACAATGGCAGTTGCTCTGGCAACATGCATCTAGAGAGGTGTGTACCTATAGCCCCACATCACATGCATTGTTGTACTCTGACTTTATCTCAACAGAAAATAAATTTTGATTATTAAAAAAATTAAAATAGGGCCTCCCTGGTGGCGCAGTGGTTGAGCGCTGGGTTGCAAAGCTGCCCGCAAGCCTCTGCAGTGCAGGTTCGATCCCCGGCTGCCAGGTGAGGGTCCCACACGGTGCGCAGACCTCTCCCCTCAGCAGTGTACTTCGTCACCCGCTGCTCCCCTCAGCAGTGTATTTCGTCAGTCTGCCTGTTCTGCTTTCCGCTCTGGCTCTGGTGAATTCTCTCACCCTCCTGTGCTTCTGACTGTACCCAGTGCTTGTATAAATAAATAAATAAATCTTAAAAAACAAAAATGTACCTATTAAAAAAAATTAAAATAAAACAAAATCCTATGAGAAAACAAAACAAAATCTCCGGAGGAAGATGTAACATTCTCCCAAATTCAAAATGTAAATCTCTGACTTAAAAAAATCATCTCAGAGCCTCCCTGGTGTCACAAGGGCTTAAGACGCAACCTATAGGTAGGCGCAGCTATTGCAGCACAAGTTCCATCCCTGGCCAGGGAGCTGACCCACATGGCACAGCAGACCTCTCCTGACTCCCCTGCTGCTCCCCTCAGCAGTGTGTTTCAGTCAGTCTGCCTGTTCTGCTCCCCGCTCTGTCTCTGGTGGATCTTCTCATTTCCCACACCTCTGACCTGTACACAGCTCTGTATGTATAAATAAATAAATCTTTTTTTAAAATTTTAAAAAATAAAAAAATCATCTTAACTATTTCTCATAAGAAATCTAATGAACTCCAATCGCAGTCATGAAATTGAGGTTTCTGAGATGGGAAGTAGGAAGAAGGAGCAAGAGAAAGGTACTTAGTAGTGACACAAAGAAACTATCAGAGTGATGAGAGGAGCGTTAGTGGGGAAGAAGCTTCCAGATCACACCTGGAAGGTGCTCTCTTTCCACTGTTCTACGTATCCCCTGCAGCAGGAGACAGAGTAACTGCAGCACGTCAGTCTGTGACAGCCCAGAAAACTGGCAGAAGTTATAGAACTGTAGACAATGATGCCTTTGACATCATTGACAGCACTTAATGATATGAACACATTTTGCTTTACACTGATGTAAAACTCAAAATTCTCCAATGCTTGGAGTAGACAATTAGCTTGGAATCGTAAGAAAAGTATCTACTAAGCAAATTCTGTAAGCGAGATTTAGAGGAGAGGATGAATGAATATTTTAACTGCTCTACTGAAGAGAACAAGCTCAATTCAATAGGATCCACTTGCACAGAAGTGGTTTTCACTTGACATATAGAGTTAAAGTACCGAGTAAGTTGCTCAGCAAAATAACATCCAAAAATGTCTATAGTTCTAATGCATTCATAAATACTCGATACACACAACATGTAAACAATGAAATTCCTTGGGGACATTGATGGCAAGCTTGAAGAGGTTGGCTATTATTTATATTTGCATATGCATCCCAGCCTTTTAATGTTGGACCTGTTTTCTTGTAAGCCAGCACATCTGGCCCACTTTTTTCTTCTAGGAGAGTCAAGACACGCAAAATCATTTTTTTGTGCAAGCCAAAGAAAACAATTCGGAAATGGAAAATTTTCCCCTGTCCAAATCATACAAGGTGTTCCAAAAGCAATTATCAGAGATCTGGATATTGTCTTCTATTTTCAATTAAATGTCCCATTACTTCCCCCCCACCGTTGGCATGGATGGCTGAGAGTAGGTGGTTTCACACTAATTTAGAACTGTTCACAACAGATAATGCCAGAGACAGCCATTCTCACTTACGCTGTGAGGAATGTAATTCATTGACATCTTTACAGATGGGAACAACTTACATGATTAATGATACCGCTGTTTGTAATGTTGCTTCAGATTTCCACAAAAGGTGGAGAATACCAGGTGGAGAAAACATCTGCTCTACCCCAACACCCACATTATGCTGAGAGAGAACATGATTTGAGTTTCTTTCATAAGAAGGAATTGGTTTCATTTAAAGAACAGATACTGTGTTTAGTTTGAAGGAGGGCAGACGGGGGTTGGTAATTGGATTTACCGTTCAATTCATGAGGGGTAAATAAATGATTCCCGAGCAGAAAAAAACATCCCAGAGTTAAATAACAGTGGGGCAAATACACATTGTTATGTGTTGTTGGCATGTATATGTAACCTGACATTTTATGTCTCTCTATTTTTTTTAAGATTTATTTATTTATGCATACAAGAACTGGGGTACAGGCCAGAAGTGGTGGGGCTGAGGAGAGGATTCATCAGAGA
This sequence comes from Talpa europaea, assembly GCF_964194135.1. NCBI lineage: Eukaryota > Metazoa > Chordata > Mammalia > Eulipotyphla > Talpidae > Talpa > Talpa europaea. The sequence continues at coordinate 13,618,571 of NC_140069.1, forward strand.
CAGAATGGGGAACAGAACAGGTGGATTGGTTGAAATACACTGCTGAAGGGAGCAGTGGGTGAGACAGGAGAGGACTGCTGCGCCCTGAGGGGTGGGGGGGATCAAACTCATGCTGCAGTGGCTGTGGATAGCTTCGTAGTGCTGTGACTTAACCCCTTGGCTACCAGGGAGGCCCCTAAATTAAATTATTCTGAGGGTTAGAGAGGATGAATACAATAGACACCCCTAGCACAAAGCAGGTGCTCATCAAGTGGCAGCCCAAGGCAACAGTCATTACATTAGGCCCCTCTCCCAGCCGGGCTCTGTTATTCTTGGGTGACATGAATATTCTCCTCTTCCAGCACACTTCCTGGAATTTCTCAGAGCATCTGTGATACTTGAGATCACAGAGAGGAATCCTGGCGAACAGGTAAAGGGCTTACTGCCATTCTTAGCACGCTCATATATACACAAATTCAGAATCATGGGATTTGCTCTTCTAAATTCCAAGGAGGCACCTCTACCTTTACCCCAGCAAAGGCTGTATAAGAGGGGATTGTTCCGGACTGTCAGCCTTAAATGTAACGAAGTATCTCCATAGGAGAGTAAAACCATATCAATGCATTATTCTTTTTTAATTAAAAAATGAAATAATAATAATAACAATAACTTCAAAAACAAAATTAACAGACAACTATAAATCAGAGACATTTTGCAGGGGTGGGGGAGGGAGAGGGATGAAAGCAGGGGAGGAAGGTGCACAAGGGACTATGGTGATGGTGCACGGGTGCATTGGCAGTGGGAATTTTACAGGAACTACATCTGAGAGGAGAAAGCAAACTGTACAAAAATGAACAATGATGTAAAATATATATAAATATATTAATTTAAAAAGAAAAAATGTATCAAATTAACACTGTTTTATAACATCACATAAGTTTCAGGAGTGCATCACTGGAAAACAACATATTGTAGACCACATTAATTTCATTATCCAAAGCTCAGTTTTATACATTAGTGTTTTAAACCCCTTGATTAATACCTGCAAATGCAGGATACACTGTCTTTGGAAAGAAGTTCCTGGGAACAGCAAGGTCACTCTTGCTGCTACGTGGGCTCCTTGGGGTGTGAGCTGCCTCTGGAAGAGCTGCTACAAAACCAACGCTATTTTTGCTTTTTACATTTTGTCATAAAAGAAAAATTCCTCTTTAGATTTATTTCTGTTAGCAAAAATAGGTACTAATATAGGTCTTTTATAAAAGTGAAGTGGTTTAACACGAACTTTAGAAAAGCAAAGGATATCTGTACTTTTTTTTTTTTTAAGATTTATTTATATATTTATTTATGCAAGCACTGGGTACAGTCAGAAGCACGGGAGGGTGAGAGAATTCACCAGAGCCAGAGCGGGGAGCAGAGCAGGCAGAAGGACCGAAGTACACTGCTGAGGGGAGCAGCGGGCGGCAGGAGAGGTCTGCGTGCCATGCGGGACCCTCCTCCGGTGGCCGGGGAGCAGCCGGGGATTGAACCAGCGCTGCAGAGGCTGCGGGCAGCTTCGCAACCCAGCGCTCAACCGCTGCGCCACCGGGGAGGCCCTATCTGTACTTTTTAGAATGTGTATCTGTGAAAAATATAAAGATAACGTATAGACAGATGATCCTTATTAATTAAGGTCCAGGCAGAAAACAGAGGTGTGCTCAAGTTGAATAATTTGAAGAAAATTTTATAGAAATGCAACCTAGAAAATTATGGGCAGGGTTTAAAAAGCATCAGGTAGAATCTCAAAGCTGTCAAAAGCTAGCAACTGTTACCACCCATTGTCTGAAAATGTAGACAGGAGCTGTATGAAGACAAACTTCCAATTTTGGTAGAGAAGCTGCACTTAACCTGAAAACCTACTGAGTGGAGCTGAGCTAACAAGTACGCTAATATCTCCCTGCGCTTGAATTTTGCTGTCCTACTAATAACCACCATTATTCAAAAAAGCCAGAAGGCTGAGAATTACTAATAGACTGTTCATTAACGAAGTAACATCACCTCCTCTCAGTCTACCTGTATTCAGAACAGAAACCATCTTCCCTTTGCCCTGTGTTACCACCTTTCACCACTAGATGGAAGCAGTGGTAAATAATTGTCTAGTCCTGGATGGATTTTTTTTTTTTTTTTTTTTTTCTTTTTTAACCAGAGCAGAGATAGGCTTGGGAAAGTAAAGCAGTTTGTGGTGGAAGGTAAGGAACCTGAAATAGTCATACAATAGGCCTAAAGTTTCATTTTCTTTCATTGTCCCCCATCTGATAGCGCACTTGGGTGAATTAAAAAAACATCTCTCGGTAGTCACGGTAGTCACTGTGTGAGGATTCCAAAAGCAATAGCAGAGAATGCTGTGCAAGTATTCTACACTTCCAAAAGTCACTCTTCAAATGATAATGGAGGTATAAAAAAAATGCTAGAGAAAATACCAGGGAATTTGAGTTTGCTTCTCTGACTTAGGACGATGTCCTAATAGAAGAGAGGCATTTCTCAAAATAAAACCTTTTTTTAATTTTATATATATTTTACATCATTCTTCCTTTGTGTACAAATGTTTGCTTTCTCCTCTCAGGTGTAGTCCCTGTAGAATTCCCACCACCAACTCACCCATGCACCATCACATAGTCCCTTGTGCTCTGTTTTGACACCTCTCCCTACCCCCACCCTGCAGAATGTCTCTGATTTATAGTGGCCTATTAATTTTGTTTTTAAATTTATTATAATTTTTCCCTGATCCCTTATTTGGTTCCCCTATATTCCTCTTATAAGTGAAACCATCCAATATTTTTCTTTTTCTTTCTGGTTTATTTCAGGGAGCATGATCCCTTCCAGCTCCATCCATGTTGCTGCCAATGGCATGAGTTTATCTTTTTTTGATTGCTGAATAGTATTCCATTGTGTACATATATACCACATGTTCTTGATCCACTCATCTGTTTTGGGGAATTTGGGTTGTTTCCATATCTTACCTAGTATAACTAGTGCTGCAATAAACATGGGGGTGGGCAGGTATCCTTTGGAATTAATGTTTTTGTGTCCTTGGGTAGATCTCTAGGAGTGGAATTGCTGGATCATATGGTAGCTCCATCTTTAGCAGATTGAGGAACCTCCACACAGCTTTCCATAATGGCTGGACCAGTTTGCATTCTCTCCAGCAGTGCAGGAGTGTTACTTTTTCACCACATCCTTGCCAATATTTGTTGTTTCTTGTTTTTTTAATATGTGCCATTCTCACTGGTGTAAGGTGCTATCTCATTGTGGTTTTGATTTGCATTTCCCTGATTACAAGTGATGTTAAACATTTCTTCTTCGCATACGGTTGGCCATTTGCATTTCCTCTTTGGAGAAGTGTCTTTTTAGCTCTACTGCCCATTTTTTGATTGGATTGTTTACTTTGTTTTTGTTGAGTCACATCAGCTCTTTGTAGATCTTTGTGATCAATCCCTTATCAATAGTATTGTGTGCAAAAATTTTCCCCCAATCAGTAGGGGGTCTCTGTTTTGTTTAATGTGTCTTTTGCTGTACAGAATCCTTTTAGTTTGATGTAGTCCCATCAAACTGTTCATATTTTCCTTCACTTTCTTTGCTTTGGGGGATGTGTCTTTAAAGATATTACTGAGATGCATGTTACAAAGTGTTTTGCCTGTATTTTCTTCTCTATACAAAATAAAACTTTTGTTTAATTATGTAAAACATTTACATGATTCCAAGGTCAAAAATAAAGGAAGGGATATAGAGACACGTCTTCCCTACTTTCTGTTCCCTGCATTCCATTTTTATTGATTTTTGGGTTACCTTGCTGTTGATATTATGCACAAACATAATTCTCTGCTGCATGTTTTGTTTTTGTTACTTAACAATATGTCCTGGACATCACCCTGCGTCAGTACAGAAAGGTCTTTCTGATCTGTTCTCATCGGCCAGTAGTATGGTGTTGTGTGATTGCTCCACACTTTATTTAACTAGTCTCTAATGACCTTTTCTTAATTGATGCTCCCCATTTGCTTTATTTAGCTCTCCAAAAATCTTGCCAGTTTGGAATCCCACCTTCTAGAGGAGGAAACTACTGCATAATCAATTACAGATTTGCCAAGTCACAGAGTTAGGGAGGGAGCAGGGATTCTGCTCCACCATCATGTCAGTCTGTGTGAATCATGCTGCAGTGTAAATATCTGCTAACACCTTCATTTTCGAGTTGGGGGAGGGAGAGGGAAGCATGTGCTTTAGGGTAGGTCTTGGAGGAAAATTTAGCCTTGAGTTCAAGGCTGGAATTTCAGGTCCCAGCCAGCCTGTGGGAAGAGTATCTGAGGGAACAGCTGGCCTTTCTGGCATGCTCCCCAGCCAAAGGAATGCCAGATATCCACAAGCAGGTGGGTCTATTTTTGGCAGAAGACCTTCTCAGTGCCTGCTAAAATCACATCACGTCCCCTTCCATCACACTGCACTTTGCTCACCCCCCCCCCGTAAATCCCCCAAAGACTCCCTTAGAAGGATATAGAACATTCCATCCTCGACCCCCACCCCACCAGTGACTACCCCATCTCCTCCTTTCTTACCCTGTATGACCAGCAAAAAGTTATACACACTAACTCAAATAAGCAAGCACAGCTTTGATCAAATAAAAATCATTTTACAACCTTTTGGGTGGAGAAATTCAATTGAGAATTAAAGGAACCCTTAGGACTTTGACCAAAAGCTTTTATTCATTTCCCATTTTCCCATCATTCCATTTGTGAAGGGAAAACGTCCATTTTGAGGGAAAATAAGTTCCTATCATTATGTTGTTTTGTAATGAGCAGCTGAAGATAGTGCCTTGTCTCAGGATAATTTTAACCTAATCATTTATATTCTCCAAAATAATCATGCTAAAAGACTGGAAACCACTGTAAGTCATGAGGGTCCTTGGATTTTCAATTTTAAGACATAAGTCATATTCACTGCATCGTCCCTCCCAAGGCAGAACAGATGGTCACTACATTTTATAGAGATTTTCCGAAAGGGTTTAAACAAAGGAGTATTCTTCCCAATCTCCTCCCGGCCCATCATCAGAATATGCCATACACTGAGTCGTCTTGCTAATAAAGATTTTATTGTGCCACTGCTAAGCTTCTGAAACCAAACAGCGCAAGCAGATTAGCCATAATAGCATCACACCGTGGACTGGGCAGTGGTGGTGGACCATGGGGGTATCAGATCTCACCATGGAACTGACAAGCTTCCCAAGCTAGCCTAGCTCAGGATGTTCCAAGTTGAGCTGTGTGGACCCACTCAAATAAAGCCAGGACACCCTCACGCCAATCTCTAGTTTGTCAAGACACCAACTTTGACAAGTGAGTCAGCGCCGAAGGCCAGTGACTCACTCAGCATATGTGCCAGGGAAGGGAAAGAGGGTTGTGAGCAAGACACACACACACACACACACACACACACCCTGCTGCCTGAGAACAGTAAGTAGAAATAAGAGTATAGCAATAAGGGGATTTAAAAATATCCAAGACAAGTAATGCAGTATAATTTTGGGTATATATTTTAAGTTTTTTGTTCCTCTATGTATTCATTTGTAGAAGAGGTAACAAAAAAGTAGCATCACAAAGTTGTTAGGGAGAGTAAAACACCTAGAATGTGTTTGGTCTGTGATAAGAGTTCTGTAAGGATTAGGAATAATTAACTGTCACTCTTCTGAATTTAAAGTTAGATCTTCTGCTTACCTTCCTGTAGTGTTTCATTTAATTGATCCAGCAAACATGTAACATCGAATTGAATTGATCCACACTTAAAGAAGTTGAGGTCACAAAGTTGAATGGACTTATCCAAGTCTTACATTTCACATGAAGTAGAGGGGTACCCAGATCAATTCATACCATATAAATTGAAAGTTCAGTGGACAAATTCGGGATTCACAGAATTTAACAAAAATTGAATCCACGAAAAGGAATAAACTCCCCAAGGGATCAGACCACCCCACTAAAAATAGTTTTCTTAAAATATTATAGAATCAGAGTGTTGGAACAACATTCAAGATTACACAATCCAACTCCCTCATTTTACAATTATGAAAAGTATGTCCCTAAAATGTTTAATAATTTGTTCAATCTTACTTCATGACAGAGCCAGGACAAAAACTCTGATGTCCTGACTCCTATATAACCCTTTTCCAAGTTATTGCAAACTCTGAGTTAGTGGGATCTAAATTAACACAAAAGTATACATTGTGTTTATATTATAATAATGAGATTCATAATATAGTGTTTTGTAGTTTAATAAAGTACTTTGCTATAATGTGTAATTCAGTCTTCTTGCCAACCCTGTTAAATAGGTAGGACAAGTATTTGAGACAAGAAAAGCTGGGCTTAGGATATTTGAATGCCATTTCCAAGTAAAAGCGGTACTAGAATCTAAGATGTGACTCCCTGTATCAATGCTCTTCCTTCTGCCTCTCTTTCAACTTAATGAAATTTTATTGCAGGTGCTTGAGGTGTAAATTAGATAACAAATTCCCAGAATTGAAGGCGACTTCTCATAAACTTCAGAAGAACATATTCTATGAGTCTACATTCTCAGCCCTATTTCTGTAACTCTTGAGTCTGCTAAGACACCATCTGCTTAGTCGTCAAGGTATAGCATGATGGTTGCACAGGAGGTGTACTGGTTTCCAGGGACCATACCAAAGAACCAGAGGTTTACTGACTTGTAACAATGGAAATTTATTCTCTTATAATTTTGGAGGCCACTTTTGGAGTAGGCATTTCCTTCCTACAAAGGTTCTATGGGAGAATTTGTTCCATGCTTCTTCCAGCTTCCAGTGTCTTGAGGCCACATCACACCAATCTTAGTCTATCTTCACATCAACTCCTCACTCTGTTCTCTGTGTCTCTTGTAAGGACACTTTGGTATTGAATTTAGGGCCACTTATATAACCCAAGATGATCACATCTCAGTATCTTTAGCATAATTACCTCTACAAAAGCCCTTTTCAAGATAGCATTCTCAGGTTCTGTGGGCTAGCACATGGATATCTTTTTTGAGGGTCTTCTATTTAACTTAGCCCTCTATGAGAGGCAAAGGAGAGGAATTTTTTTTGGAAGTTTTTTATCCAAAAATCTGATGCTTTATAAGCAGAGAGCATCACAGATCTTTACTACTTGTGATGACAAAGCATTCTTTCCCAAAGAGGGTCTTCAACACATCTACAAACTTGGACAGATCCAAATGGCCCCCGTACATCCTCTGAAAGCAGCCTTGCCATCAGCTTCATCAGCAAGCTGTGGGTCACAGTTTGAGGGTAATAAGCATCTTCAACAAGTTGTGACTGTCTCACAAGCTTGGGCACGTGCCTGTTTATATGATACTCTCTGGATGTCGACTCCATGCCAAGAAGCAGACTTGAAAAGCCACTGCTGAAACAACAACTCCTGTTTATCTCTGACCAGCAGAGCAAGTTCTCTGCATCACTCATTCTCTGGAAGAGTCAGCCACTCGACCAGCGGGGCTTCTCCCCTGTCCTTTAAACAAAGATGGATGTGTGCTCATTTCTAGCTCTGGAGCGAGGTCTGCGATGCGTCATGGTCTGTGGAACTCACGTGGAAGGCATGGAATTTCAGACCTGCTGACAGGTCTGCAGTGTGTCTATTCTTCCAGGGAAAAGACACCCCTCTCGTCCACACTATCGGGAAGGAAAGGGGCAGAAGGGGAATAGCACTTTCTGAGCATGACTCGTGTTTGATCTGTGGCCAGATGGCCGTTCATCTTCACTCTGCTCCGTGGCTCACCCCTGTACCTCCCTGGACTTCCTTCCCCAATGCCTGCAGGTTGGGTTTGGCCAATGGACAACACTGAGGCTGGAGGGAGGGAGAGACGGAGGGATGCTGCTCTATTCATTCCCCCATCCCCAGGGGTTGCCAAGGGCTGGCTCCATCTCTGCTCCATCTCTCAATGGAGGGTCTCAGCGCCCCTTTTTGGAGGGTCTCAGGGCCTCTCTGGTAGCTCTTGCTCTACCACCTTCTCTGCCTTCCAACCCCTGGGAACACTCCTCAGGCTCTCCAGCCTGAAGTTGGTCATCCCAGTGTAATAGTGCTATCTTTCATAGCGCACCTACACCCTGCCTATGCATTTTAAAATAATATTTTTGCAATTACACTTGTCTCAAACTTTCCTAATTTGAATGGGTCATCCATTTATTTTTCTTTTTTTAATTATTTTTAATTATTTTTAAAATTTTATATATTTTTACATCATTTTTCATTTTTGCAATGTATGCAATTTCATCATGGTTTTAGCAGCAATTTAGAAAACCTAAATAAGGAACCAGGAAAAAGACTAATAATAATATAGTAAAAATTAAAATCAACAAGCAACTGTAAACCAGAGATGGGGGGTGGAGGGAAGGGAGCGGAGGGGAGGGAGTAGGATCAAAACAAGGAGGGGTGGGAATTGTATGGGCCATCCATTTCTTAAAGGGATTCAAACTGAGGAAGACAAGTCCTTGTGAGATCTTCTGCTGTAGTCGCTCTACTACAGTGATTACAATAGCCCCGGAGGGCAAAGTACTCACAGCCACACACTATAGACTGTGAAAGTGAGGCTACAACTAGTGAGGGAGGAGTTAGGATTTGAACCCACATTATTCTAACTCAATTCCCTTGAAGGCCAGGAATAAATTACATGTATCAAGCAAAGCCAAACTTCTCAAAAGCCTCTTTCCCTCCTTGATCATTCTCTCTTAGCACCTACTATAGGGAAGCTACCCACAAAATCTTTTTCTCCCCCTCTTCTACTCCCAGTTATCAAGATCCCTCCCTACAGGCTCTCTGCCTCGCAGTTCCATAGTCCGTTCTTAAATTTTTTTCCTCCTACCAATAATTCTGCCTTCTCCAGTGAAAATGTCTCTAGTCCCTTCCAGGTTTCTCTAGACTTCCTTTTTGACAGCTTTTCCAATTGGTAAAGCCCCAGAGCTATATTGATAGCTGTCAGGGCAAGACACACATCTACTGGGGAATGAGTTTTATAATATTTAAATATTTTTTCCAGCACACAATATAGGTTTTCAAGGAGTAGAGATTTTAGTATCACATATGAAATCTACCTTAAGGATGAAATATAAATTATATGTACCTGGAGCAAGGAAAGAGTAGTGGAGAGAATGAATTGGATAATAATTCATATCATATTCATTCTCTCAGCTTCCCAAAGTACAAATATTTGTTTCTATTCGATTGATTAGAATTCCAGACATATTCTGTTTGAGAAATAGCATTATAGACAACACTTTTACCCATGATAAATTGTTTGCCTTTAAATTTATGATTAATTAATAATGATATTTATTCCCCTGTCAATAAATTCACCATATATTCTTCTTTATCCCAGTCTCTAACAAATCATACATCCTCAAAGCCCCCCAAACAAACTCTACCTTTTGTAGAGTGATCGCCAAGCCACTTCCTTCATAGGTTTTTAAAGACACCTGAATTGGTAGAAATTCAGGAAAAGAATAAGTCTGCCGTCAGGACAAGCTAGTTGTAGTCAGCTTTTAAAAAATAATAATATTTAGGGCCTCCCCGGTGGCGCAGCGGTTGAGCGCTGGGTTGCAAAGCTGCCCGCGGCCTCTGCAGCGCCGGTTCGATCCCCGGCTGCTCCCCGGCCACCAGAGGAGGGTCCCACATGGCGCGCAGACCTCTCCTGCTGCCCGCTGCTCCCCTCAGCAGTGTCCTTCGGTCTTTCTGCCTGCTCTGCTCCCCGCTCTGGCTCTGGTGAATTCTCTCACCCTCCCGCACTTCTGACTGTACCCAGTGCTTGTATAAATAAATAAATAAATAAATAAATAAATAAATAGATAAAATCTTTTAAAAAAAATTTAAAAAATAATAATAATAATATTTAGAGGCTGAAAGTATTTCATCTGGAAACACTGTCTTTGACAAGGCAAGAGAGTAAAAGAAGAGGCTGATTAGCCTGAGGCTGATTAAAAGTCAGGAACATTAGATAATAAGCTGACTCATCCTGAGCCTCCCCACAGTTCATAGGCATGGCAAGAATCTTCACTGTCTGTCCTCAAAGACAAGCATCATCTGAAACTAAGAAGTAGCTAGTTTGATGCTTTTATAGGACCCTGCAGGGTTGGGGATAGGGACTGTGAGAAACCATCATTGTGTGAGCCCCTGTCTCGTAGGAGGCACTACTGGATAACCTAGCAAGTTCCACCAGGTCACACTTCATGGCAGAAAATGCAGAGGCCAGAATTAGAAGAATATTGATATGTTTATCATATGTCCCCTCATCATCCTACTAATTTGTCCACTGGAGCAAGCAGCTTGTCAGCCTGTCGCTGAATTCCCAGAACCTAACAAAATACCTGGCACATAAAAGGCGCTCAATGAAAACAGACTGAATGAATGAACAAGTGGCTGAGTGCTTTCTGACTCCACAACCCACAGTCATTCTACTCCTTGCTTTTGACTAGAAAAACAAAGCTTAAACAGCTGCAGCTCTTAGATTTTGAGATGTCTCCTCTGCAGTGTAGTCGTTTCTTCAGTGTAGAGTTTCTTCCTTTACAAACCAAACTTCCCTCATTCATACAAGTTATCATTGAAAACTGTACATTGCCATGAAATTGGACAGGAAAATCACAAGGGTCTTTAATAATGATGTGATCACTACATTTCAACCCTGTTGCTAACTTGGGAGCAAATCGAAAAGTTTAGCAAAAACAATTACATTTTATTGAAAAGTCCCACAGACACCTCATGCAGTTTTAGGTTTGCCCTGGCTGTGTTTGTAGCCAAACCCAGTCAATCAACCAATTGTTCATCCTACACTCCACCAAGAGTGGTTTGTCTGATTTTTTTTTTTTTTGTCATTGAATTGATGAATTATTTTGGCATCAGGTAGCCAGCTTTTATCTTGGGAAATAATCCTCTTTGACAGAAAAGTTATTCAGCTATGCTTTATCACCAGCCGTGCATAAGTGGTGCTGTTTGCAATTTGATAAACGTGCACAGAGGCCCAGAGGTCCCCAAACACAGGTCTGATATGTAAACACAATCAAATCATGTTATTAACCGGGGCACTGAATTGTGATTGTTCATCCTTCTCCATCTTTTTCAGCTCCTTGGTAAAAAAAAAAAAAAAAAAAACTCCTTCACTCACTCCACACAAGCAAAATGAGGGGTATTTTTTAGTCTTGGGTGACACTAGATGAAGTGTCAAATGTTTCACACCAGCTATGAAGTGAATTTTTAGTTGGAGAAATACACATCAAAACAAGTGATTTCATATTAACCGGAGCTCTTTCATAGGTTTTAAGCACCCCTCAAACATTAGGCAGTATCTAAGGAATACAGGAGAAAAGCTCATTTTTTTCAACTTTTCTCTCCCAAAGGCTTTGAAATTATAGAACATCCCTGGTTAGCAGGGACCAGAAATCAATATCTCTCTCTCTCTCTCTCTTTCTCTCTCTCTCTCTCTCTCACACACACACACACACACATACACCCACACACACACACACACACACACTCCCTCTCTAGACAACTAAAGTCTAAAGTTGACTATTTAATTTAATCCTTGCTATAAATAATTGAGTAGTAGACATTATCTTCATTTTAAAGATGGTGACACAGAAGCAGAAAGATGAAACAAATACACATCCTGTATTTGGGAAGGGCCAAAATGGAACCCAATTCCATCTCTGAGCCTCTACCTGTACCACCTCATTTCAATACTATTACATTGTACCACCTCATTTCAATAATATTCCTGCCAATCTATGCTTGGATACCTTGTTCGACCATGAACTGAGCCCATTCAATCCTCAGACATCTCTTATCTAATCTGTGCAGTGAATTAAAAGTTGTCTTTCTATAATTCCTACCTATTGATCCCAGATCTGGCCTGAGGCCTTACAGAATAAGTATAATCTCTCTTCTCAGGGACCAGCTTTTGACTATTTAAAGGTGGCAATCATGTCACCTGTAGCTTTCATTCTTGTGGGTAAATATTCCCAGATTCTTCAGCCATCTTTCATCAAATATGGTTTCACTTTCTTGTTGCTTTTATTTTATATGTATTTTTCTCAAAATGTGATTCAGAAGATTCTAGCTTTCATGTGGCCTCACCAAGATTAGAAATCTCATGATGATCAAACTCTTAATGCAGCAAAGATGGAAGTTTCTCCACTCTACCACTTTTTAAAGAGCTGGGGTATAGGCCAGAAGTATGGGGGGTGAGAGGATTCACCAGAGACAGAGTGGGGAACAGAACAGGTGGATTGACTGAAATACACTGCTGAGGGGAGCAGCAGGAGAGTCAGGAGAGGTCTGCTGCACCACATGGGTCAGCTCTCTGCTGCAGTGGCTACGGATAGCTTCATAGTGCTGAGACTTAACCCTTTAACCCCTTGAGGGAGGCCCTCAATCTTACATTTTTACATTAGAACACCCACCTCAACATTCCCCCATCCCCACGCAAAGTGCCAAAGCTTAAACAGTGCTCTCCTAAAAATGCTAAACAATTTTGATATAGAATTAATCAATGCAGCCAGTGGAATTCTGTTAGGAAAATTAATCCACTTACATATATATTTTTTCATTTAATGTTCAAACATCATTTTTAAATTAGGAGATTTCATGTAAAAGCCCAGATTTCCAACTTCCTGGGGAAAATAAATGGAATATCCAAAAACATGAGACTCAGTCAACAAATACTGAAGAGTGGGTGACCTTGTGAAAGGGGCTCTGGGAGCTCTGGTTCCTCATGGTCCCCAACCTCCTACTGTAAACTAGTTCGACTGAGCTGCCTGCCCCCCTGTAGGGAAACACTTAACAGTTATGTGCAGTCACTTTTCTCAAAAGAGAGCTTATAGGGAGACTTAAAGAGTCACTAGCCACAGCACAGAACTGCCACAATTTCAAGCCCAGAAAACATGTTTCATATCATCTCTTTGCTGCTGACTGTCCCCTGCAACCTCGCTGAGAGCCTCTGAATGCAGCCAGCCAGTGTCTCTGCAGGCTGTGCCTAAAAGACAAGGGGCTGTTTGCCCTGCCCAGACTGCCTCATCAGACTTGATCTGAGCAATTTTTAATAAAACCCAAGAATAGAAGGGCTTCTAGACATTGGACTCATCCCATTCCACCTCTGAGGTCATCCCTCTCTCCCTTAATGATGCCTGTTACAAAACACAATAATAATGGGATCTCCTTGCCAAGCTACATGCTCCATCTGGTTATCAGATGGCCCAGAGGGTGGCTAGCTCATGCTGGTAAATCGGGGTGCTAGGGCTCTTAAAATTCGCACATTCATGCTTTGCTCTTGAGAGGAGATTGATGCTCCCATTGGTGGTAGAGAGATAGTTTACAAACCAAACTGGTGTCCACCTACCGGCCCACCCCATGACCTTGGGCAAATCACTAATCTGTTTCAGCTTCAATCTTTTCATCTACTCAAGGTAGATAATGATATGTACCTCCATGAACAATCTCAGGATGAAGTGTGATGAGCGGTGTACAATTTCTTCTTCACCCAGTTAGAGCATAATGTAACTTCAAATCCAGCTATCTGAATATCGAAGTTCAATGAAACCTCGGTGGCCTAATCCTCCTGTTATCACAGGCATTTTTTTTCTTGCCTCCTTCAGATTTCCACCCCCATTTTAGCCTCCTCCACCAAATGTTTAGCCCTGGTTCTGCAGGGGAGAGGTGCTGAGCCCCACCAGTGGTGGCATGATTTCACTGTGGTTGCAGCTGTCACTATTTCAGCCATCTGGCCTCCTCGCAATTCACCACCAAAGCAACTCGCTATGCTGACACGTGTCTATGACCACCATATCCATGAGGCCAAGAAGCACCCAGGTCCAGGCAGCTGCTATGGTCAGCAGGCACGTCCCAGAGATGCAGAAAAAACTGAATGTAGGCGAAGCCTCTCTCCACGGGAGGTACATGCTGCTATATGAGCTTTGTCTGCCAGTCTCATCCTGTTGGCTCAGCTCCATACCAGAGACCTTTAGGCTACCCAGCTGCTTTGGCTGATGATCATTCCCAGCCACTTTCCCCAAGCATACCTCCAATCTAGCATGGTTGAACTGGAAAGCGATTCCAAACTCAGCAACTCACTGTGACAGAACCACTTCTCTCATATCGTCTTTTTTTTTTTTAAAGATTTATTTATTTATTTATTCAAGCATTGGGTATAGTCAGAAGCGCGGGAGGATGAGAGAATTCACCAGAGCCAGAGGGAGAGCAGAGCAGGCAGACTGATGAAGTACACTGCTGAGGGGAGCAGTGGGCGGCAGGAGAGGTCTGCGCGCCATGTGGGACCCTCACCCTGTGTCCAGGGATTGAACCGGCGCTGCAGAGGCTGCGGGCAGCTTTGCAGTCCAGCGCTCAACCGCTGCGCCACCGGGGAAGCCCTCTCATATCGTCTTAATTCCTCTGGGTCCCTGAAGTTAGAGAAAGACCTTCCCTCTCAACTCTCAAGCCCAAAGTCCCTCCTTCTCAACTCTCAAGCTCATCTCCAACTCCTACATCTGGATGTGTTTGGTTCATCCACGGAAAAAGCACATGACATGTGGCTGTGTGGGCTCCATTCCAGAGCAGGTAAAGAGTGGACACTCTTCCATACTTCTCCTTGTGACCACAGACATCCCTGAAGCCCTCTTAGCACTGCACACATTTTAAACCATCAAGGGATTTAGGATTATTTGTGGGATATTGGACCGCTCCAGTTTATGTCTCATGACGTTTATTTAGAGAGGTGTTGCCACGGTGTCCTGCCCGAAGGAAGAGGGTGGGAGCAGGTGAAGCACTTGTAGCAGAGGAGAGGCAGAGAGCATAGTGGTTAAGAGTATGGATGCCAATGACCTGGATCCTGCATTCCCCGGACCCCATGGCCTTGGGTAGTTCACTTAATCGCCCAATTCCTCATCTGTAAAATGAAGCAATCACAAAGGTTATATAAATTGATGCACGTAAAGTCCTTAGTCCCTGACATATAGAAAGCACTAAATGAGTTATTTTTAATTGGGAGGATGCTTGCCAGACCATTTCTCCAAGCCCTTGCTCCCATACAAATGGAGACATTTCCATGGAGAAGTGCTAACATGGTAGCTTTGGAAACTAGAAGGAACATCAGATCCTGCAGACAAGAGGACATGGCTTTTCAGTTATGCAGCCTTCATTTTTTCACTTTCAACCAAAGTCATAAATAGATTGTTATCCAAGTCACTGTATACATGTCTGAAAGAACTTCTTTGTTGCTTGTTAATCAGAGATAACTTTTAATGACTGAAGTAGAAGGGCCCCTGCCATTCTTTCTCATGCAAGGTAAGAATCTACTCGCAGAGTCAAAGAAGTATCAGGTCAATAAATGACAAAGGCAAGTTTTAATACTGCTAAAACTGATACAGAAATGCAGATACATTGGATTTCCTTGAACTAAGTCACTGAATTGGAGAAGCCTAGACACAGGTATTTCACAGGTACACAGGTACTTCTGGTCTACCTCAGCCTACTCCCTCCAGGACAGGACCTTTGCTTCTAAGATTACATCTTGACCCAAAGGACATAAGAAATTATGATTATTATTTTTTTTTGGCAGGCAGATCCTAAAGACAAGAGAGCTATGCAATGCCTAGTTTCTCTCCCATAATCACCAGTAAAGCGTCATCCACGGTCCTCAAGTGGAGAGGCTAAGGGACAGAAAGATTAATTAATGTCCTTCAGTATGGAAACCTGAATAGAGAATAGTGTTCCTCCTGTTGATGACATTTCTATACGACTCTTCCAGGCTCTGACCCTGGACTTCATCACACGGTAGATGACCCCCCCCCCCAGTCTCATGACACTTTCAGTGACAAAATGTCCACCTTGCTTCTTGTTTCTGAGGCCATTTCCTCATCTGAGTCACTCAGAAGATCCTCAATTACCACAAATCTTCAGGAAGGGCCCCTATTCTCAGTCCTCATTGGACTCTAAGTGGTATTAACAGCAAGAGTGCTTTTACAAACATTTTTACATCTTTCCCCTAATTTTCTTACTCCTGAGTGCCAGGCTCATATAATCAATTTTTTTGGTAAATATTTTACCTTGACTCTCCCCTCTGCCTCTGTGTCTTTGTCTCTGTACCTCCAAGATCAAGACAGAGTGTGACATACAGGAGACACTCAAGAAAGGAAGAGTAGAAGGAGGTGACTGAGAAAAAGGATACAATAAAGAAGGAAGAACTAAGAGAGGAAAGAAGGCACACGTGGAAAAGGAAGCGAAGAGACTTAAGAAACATTAGCTTCACTGGTAACAAAAAAGCAGAAACTACAATGATGATATTTGTGCATAGTTCCAATATGTAACAGCTTTCTGAACTTAGGAGAGTTCCTTCAAGCTTCCTGAACTCTCATTTTCTCATTTGTAAAAATGAGATTTTTCAACACATTCTTATTTCAATGTATTGGTTTGAGAAATAACTGAGTTAGTGTCTGTGAAAAGGTGTCTTATTTGTAGTAAACACTCACTAAGGTTACTTGAATGTAGGTGTGAGGTATGCATTTTAAATCATCAGTGTTCTGCCAACTGCTGAATATTTTAAAGGCTCCATTGGACCTCACCCCAGTCTTAAAAACCCTGAAATTAACTAAGATGCATGGATTAGCTCCATAACAGACGCCATGCAGAGGACTCTCACTTGCACCTCTTCCTGAAAAACCACAACAAATATCTGAGTGTGAGCTGGCGCCCATCTCTCTTCAAGTGGGTGGGGCACCCACACACTCACTGTTACCACTGCAGGGTCAATGGCACAGAGGAGCTCTTATCTGAAATCATGATAATTATAAAAGGAGACATATGGTCTATTTATTTAAGCTTCTGAAAATACTGCAGCACAACAGGGGGGGATGGAGTTGGCCTCCACATAACTTCTAAAACAGTTTCCCTTTCATGATTAAAAAAAAATTCACTTTCTGACCTGAATTCCTCATTAAGAGTCTCCGCAATTTGATGAGTTCCAGAATAGCTCGCATGACTGTGAGTCCTGGCTGCCAAGTCCTGGCACTTGGCTTGGAGAGAGGGAAGATTACAACTCTGATGAGGCAACCAGAGTGCTGGGTTGGCTTCCCTAGGTACGGAGCCAGAGGCTTTCAGTATATTACCTTCAAAACAGCCCAGGACTAAATATCCTTGACTTGCACTCAGTTCCAAGGTTAGACCCTAACATAAGGTAGGCAGAGGTGGTTATTATCTGATAAAAGCATGAAAACCAAATGAAGGATGATTTGAGAAAATGACTGAATGAATAACTGACTGAATAAATGAATGATAAATGAATGAGAGAGTTTGAAAAACTATTCAATAATACGGCTTTCAAAGACCAAGCCTTGGGTTTTTGAAATTCAGGAAACAGATCTTGGCTATAGAAATGAGGTGATGAGATTTGGGGGTTTTACTCATTTAACTAGATTCACAAAGCAGCGATTGATTAATCAGTGTCACACTGCTAATTCACTATGAGAAATTTTAACTTGTAACCTATGAACACACTTAGCCCAATTTATGACTCACAGTAGGCACGCCATTATTGATCAGCTATGTGTAATATTTGTTCAATTCAATAAATATCTAACGAGTCCACCCTGTGAGCCAGTCTCTGAACTCAGCAGGGGGATAGAGTGGTAAGCAAATCTATCAATGCTGTCCCCCAAGTCTCTCTAACGGGAAAGCCTGTAGGGAAATGTCATTAAAATGGAAATGATTGTTTGTTGCATATAGAATCAGAGTAAAGAGATCTAATGCTCTGAATGGATTATTTCACTTAACTCTGATAAATTGACAGCTTCCCTTTCTTCTTGGTCTAGTACTTGGCATCAGGTACTTAGCCCATGAACCCAGTACTTCATCCTCAGTGTCCCTGTTTCTTGGGTGTGATCTCTTTAGCTTCAAGCAGAATGCTACTCATTATCTCCTTATTGTAGCTCCCTCTGCATTCCCCAAAATATCAAGCAGTGCTTGGCACCTGCTGGATATCCAGCAGTTTATTAAAAAACTACAAAATGGAGGCCATGGATTCAGAGCAAGAGCTTCCTGTGCTAGTAAGTGTGGAAGTATTTCAACAGCACTGTTGAAATCTCAATGTCTTTCTACTAGTAAAAAAACCAGGCTTAGCATTATTGAAACCAGACAGATGAAAAGCGGGACAAGACAATATTAGCCATATGCCTATATGTATATTGGTCTCAATTTCTATATGTGTATTAACTTGCTAGGGTTATGCTAACAATATACTAAAAATAGGCAACTTAGAAATCTGTTGTCAAATAGTTCTGAAGGCTAAAAATCCAAAATCACATTGTCAGCAGGATTGGGAGAAAGGATCTGCTCCAGGCCTCATCCTAGTCTCTGCTGTTTGCTGACTGACCTTGGCATTTCCTGCCTGTGGAAGCATCATCCCAATCTCTGCCTTCATCTTCACATGGTATTTTCCCTGTGTGTGTCTGCTTCTAGATTCAAATTTCCCTTTTTCATGTAAGTACACCAGTCTTGTTGGACCAGGATCCACCTTAGTGATATCATTTTCACTTGGCTTTCTCTATAAATATTCTATTTCCCAAATAAGGTCACTCTCTGAGGTCCTGATGCTTAAGACTGCAAGATATCTTTTTCAGTGGATACAAATCAACCTATAACAATTGAAAGAAGACTATCACAAGAGCAGTGACAATTGATTACCCATAGATAATACACTCGAGACCTCCAGTGGATACCTAAAATGCAGTTAGTACCAAGTCCCATAAGACTAAGTTTTTTTAACAGGCATACCTACAACAAAGTTTAATTTGCAAATTATGCACATTAAGATTAATAACAACAGGGCATCCCGGAGGCGAGGCAGTTGAGGTCTGGGTTGCAAAGCTGCCCGCAACCTCTGCAGCGCCGGTTCAATCCCTGGCCACTGGGCGAGGGTCCCACATGGCGCGCAGACCTCTCCTGCCACCCGCTGCTCCACTCAGCAATGTACTTCGGTCCTTCTGCCTGCTCTGCTCTCCCCTCTGGCTCTGGTGAATTCTCTCACCCTCCCGCGCTTCTGAATGTACCCAGTGCTTGTATAAATAAATAAATAAATAAATCTTTAAAAAAAAAGATTAATAACAACAACAAGAAAGGATAATATAATAACATACTGTAATAAAAGTTATGTGAATATGGTCTCTCTCTTTCTCAAAATATCTTACTGTGCAATATGAACTATTTTCCAAGCACAGTTGACTGGAAGTAACTGAAAATGCAGAAAGTGACACTGTGGAAAAGAGCAAAAATTCTGTACTCAAGAAAATGCTAACAGGAGCTGGGCTTTGAGATCAGGGGATTTTTATTTTTTGTTTTCTTCCTTTCAAAACTACTTGAAAGTGTTTACCCTGAGCATATACTTTTTTCTTGATTAAAAAGTTACTATGATTAACACCTAACAGAGGCTTTCTTTATTACGGTCTTTAAAAAAGCAACAGACCATTTTACGAGGAAATACAGAGCTGTCCCAAGTGCTTTGTGTCTGAAACAAATAGGCCAGGATTTGTCTCAGCAGGAGAAAATCCAGATTTTGTGTTTTACTAAACCACCTAATTGAGGTTGTAAGCTCTCTGGACCTGGGCTAGCTGAACGCCGCTTTGGACACAATGCCTGGTGTGATTCTGGCCTCCACCTGGACAAAAAGCAATATCTGTGACCCATTTTTGAGTCCCTCCAGCTTATGGTTAATATCAAACAACATTTCTTCTGTTCTTAAAAGGTGGATCAATGTGGAATCTGCTGTCTCTGCGATGATCCTTTAAAAGGGCGACGGTGGCTGAGCCAAGTTGGCTGGCTGAGCCAGGCTCCTGCTGCTGCATGTGCCCTTAGCAGTTTCCTCCCAGGGGTTCTGGTGCCAGGCCTCTGAGGCTCCAGTTTGCATTCCAGGGGGACCAGCTCAGGAATTTCAGTGCATGCCTTTCATCAGCACATGCAAGACCAACGCTGCCCAAAATTTATTTTCAGCTGTGTCTCAGCACAGTTCTCAGTTCTGTAGAGAGAAGAATCACCTAATAGAAACCTTTGATCCCAGTGTCAGTATGAGATTCTGTCAAAAGAAGAGACATTTTAATGTCTAAATAGAAAAATCCAATTTAATTCATCAATCAGCAACTTCTATTTTCTCTAAGGTCTTGCTGAGTCCCTAGGTGGCTGCTGCACGTGACTGCAGTGATTCGTAACTTGGGTCAGAATCAGAAAGACGTGGGTCTGAGGGTTACTTCTGTCAAATATTTGAGGTTGAATTATATGTAGCATGAATCATTCTGAATCTTAACTCAAGGCAAAAGACAGGTACATTCTTTCTTAGCATCACAAAGCCAGATGATTAGTTTATAAGAAATGGGTTCAGTGTTACGTTAATAGAAAGTAAACTAATTTCTCATGAAGAAGGAAATGGTTTGGTTTTGTTTTTGTTTTTGTTTTTTAATGACAGCTTTTTGCTTTCCTAATACCTTTTAATATGGAGGATGGTGTTAGGGATCAGGTTTTTCCTATCTTCTAATCCTTCAATTTTATCATAGAACTTTCTTCCTCATGGTGGCAGAAGATCTGCTGTGTCTCCAGCCATCACGCTTGCTTCCCAATCAGAAACAAGGTAGCAAAGGCTTTCTAGCTAATGGAAGCCCTTCCAACCACATTTAAGCATATAACGTTAGTGAAAACTGAGCCCCATCACCACCTCTAGCTAGACTGAAGCTAGGAAAATGAAATGCTTAACTTTCTGGCCTCACTGTTACAGAGAAAGAAAGAGGGGAAATATTTACGAATTAGTATGGAGGGAACCAGTGCTTGACGTAGGCAAGAATGGGCAGGTAAGATATCAGCTTTTTCTTGAGTTATTAACTTATTTATAATTTATTTTTATTGCACATTTAGAGGAGGAACTAGAGCTCAGGGAAGTTGCAACTGTTGAAACATAAATAGGACTTAAGCTCCAATAATTTTGTCTCCAAATTTTTTCCTCTTAAGATTTTGCTTTCTTAGATCAAAATCTAGGATTTCTCTTTAAGCACCTGGGGCCAGAGTAATGTTCTCTATTATGATGTGGAGGTACCAATCATGTCTACAATTGGCAAGAGACTCTTTCCCAGCTTTAAGACACAGTGGGATCAACAATTTAGTTGATTATTCAAGGTTGAGGTTTGCAAACACTACCAGGTCATTGAAGCTACTGCCTCCTCAATACAGTGGGCACAAAAGTACATCTATTTTATAGCCCATTATAAGGTCTCCAACTTGATTTCAGTACCCATAATTGTCTCCATCTCTTGCAATGGCTTAAATTGACAAGCTAATGCACCTTTTTCCCTTTTGGTCAATTTGTTTTAAGCCGAAAACAGAACAAGATTTAAACCATTTCCTCAACAAGCAAAGTGATACAGTTCTCAGAATTTCTACAAGAAGGTGATCAATGAGGCGCTTATAAACTGTTTGCTCAAGAGATTAGTGATATGTGTGGTTAAAAGGATTTGAGTTGGCTTCCCAATGCTATAAATTGTGTGTAAATCAGGGTACAGAGTATGAGGAACAGAAAGTTAGATAAAATATAACCACAACTGCATCTATGTGCATGTCATTCAGGACCCTAGGTCTTCTGCATATTCCAAAGCCTGATTATCTAGATGGATGGTTTATCTTCACAGTATCGCCTAATGGTTAGGCCTAGAGTGCATGGCATATAGAACTGAATCATTTCAAGTTAATACCTACTTCCAGAAGTCTCTGCATCACAACACAGAGTGGACCAGGGGGAAAGCCTAGCACTGTGCCCTTGAAGAGGAACAGGAACTGCATGGCACATGGAGTAAGGGGTGCAGCCACAGTTCTGGGAATGTAAGTGGCAGAATCAGAGAAATGACTTTGGAAATTGGCTCCTCATAAATGGATCATTCATTCATTCCATAAACTTCTACTGAATACCCACTAAGCTAATCACTGTGAATTCCATGGAATAACTGGATCACAAACTAAGGGAAACAGAGGTTCAGCTGTAGACTGAGGGCCTGTTAAATGACGTACCATCTCTTTGTCTTGTGGACAAACCTATCTTATCACCCTTTGTAGGAAAGAGGGGGAAATGAGCATATACTGACCAAGAGCATGCAATGCTAACTCTTACTATGACTTTAAAAGGTTTTGAAGTCTTTCAGGCAAGAACCTTTTGTGAAATAATCAAACAATTAAGAGATTTCTGAGAATCACACAGGGCTTATCCCAAAGTAAGCAAAAAGCTATTAGCCACCTGCTGGGTCATCCAACTGTTTATTCAAGATGGTCTTTAAAGGAACCTATATGTACGATTTGAACTGTTGGAGGCATGCACAGTCATGGGATGTGAACTTGTGACCGTGTGCCCTTAGCTCTTCCCTGAGTGGAGCAGTAGAACCAGGCACCAAATTCATGACATCAGGAATTCTCATCCCACTCTTGTCACCTAGTAGCAAAGTGTGTATTGTATTGGAAGAGTCTCTCACACTACATTATATGTTCTCTAGGGACCGAGAATGCTCCTGCTTCATCTATGTACACGCAGTACTTAACACAAATCAGCCAGATAGTAAGTTCTCGATTCATTTTCAAATATATGAATATATGTGAGCTCATCTCTCTCTCAAAGGTAAAACTCACAGCTGATTAGGAAATTATATCAGATAACTATTCTTAAATTATTTTAATAAAAAGATAGGGTGAATAACTTTATATGAAACTATAGTCTTTCTGGAAAAACAACAATAACAGAATCTCTCCCTGCACCCTCACGTGGCAGACAGAGAAAGAAGCGCTCTCATGTTTCCATACAAGTATTAATCCCATTCTTTTGGTACATTTTTATGATGTAATCCTCTACCAAAGTTCCCTCTCCTAGTGGCTAATGATGTGAATTGGGGCTTAGGAATTCAACATGCAAATTTTGTGTGGACACATTCAGTTCACAGCAAAGAGTTTCCTTCCTTCCTTCCTTACCTGCCTTCCATTCTGAGGGAGTCATTTCAATGCCATTAATTGATCCCCTTGTTTTCTTATTTGGTGGAAGACGCAGAAGATAGGTCCAGTTTTCTAAGGTGAAGTATTGAGTAGTGTCTTTATTCCTAAAACCCTTGGCAGGATTTACAGCTCACACAACCTCAGGCACCAAGTCCACATACTTTGTTTGCTCCATCCTTATATTACTTACATGTTAGATTTTTACTCAGGTTCACCACAAGGCATACAGGTACTCTCAGCTGCTAATAATTTGGTATTCTCTCAAATGAATGCTCTATGCTTATTTAGTTGGACTGGGAGAAACAATTTTTCTCCAAATAAAATTTACACTGAAATCGATTTATTTACTAATTCCAGTTCACATACCAAAGCACTGAAATTATTTGGCAAAATCACTTTCTTTTCTCTGCAATTTGCTTCTCTTTCATTTTCTTGTGACATTTAATCAACAAGACACCTTCTTGGGAGGCATGTGTTCAAAAATTTAGATAATAAATGTGTGCAAAATTTAGAGAATACAACAAATTCTGGAACTTGGCACAATAACTTGCATTATTCATTTTTAGAATTTCATCAGGCTTTCTGCTCTGCTTGGACATGTGAGTCACAACACTCAACAGAGAGAGATGGCTGATAACAAGGCGAACCTGATTCTCTTTCCTGCTTGAAGCTCTATTTTGTCAGTAGCAGGGCTAATTAAGTTTCACAAATTATGTGATAGAAACCTGATAATCCATAATTTTTCTTTATTCTAAGAATGCTTTACTCTTCCCACTCCCTAATGTTTCTCTGGACTCCAGGATGCTGCTATAGGGACATGCATTTTTAAATTAAGACCTCTTCCTCGGAAAGATCTAAGTCAACTCCATTTAACAAAACATTGGGGTGGGCCTCCCCAGTGGCGCAGTGGTTGAATGCTGGGTTGCGAAGCTGCCCGCAGCCTCTGCAGAGCCGGTTCGATCCCCAGCCCCTGTTGAGGGTCCCACATGGTGCTCAGATCTCTCCTGCAGCCCACTGCTCCTCTCAGCAGTGTACTTCATCAGTCTGCCTGTTCTGCTCCCCACTCTGGCTCTGGTGAATTCTCTCACCCTCCCACGCTTCTGGCTGTACCCAGTGCTTGTATAAATTAATTAATTAATTAATCTAAAAAATAAGAAATTTGGGGATTCCAAGGAATTTGAGAGTGTTGTCCCACAGCAGTTTCTGCAGAAGCCTAAATGAAAGATGTTATCTTTATAGGTGTGTTGTTTGTCTAATGAAGTGAGCCTCTGTGGGATTCCCAGAAGATTCCCGATGTTTTCAAGAAAAACAAATGGCAGAAACACCAATATCTTGAATTGAAAGGGACAGACACAGATGAAATGAGATGAGGTTGCTTAGAACATCTGAGAAAATGACAGACCTGAAAACAGGGCTACCTTTCATGAAAAATAAGGCTAACTCAAAGGGTGGAAGCAAGAGCCAAGAAGGTGGAGTGAAGCATCAAGAACAATTGTTCTCAAGTCTAGTCCTGCTTGAAGGAACTAACACCAGGTGTGCTGCTCAATTTCAGAATTGCTAGGGACTTAGCTCTCCTTAGTCCTTCCAATTTCTTCCCTGTTTTGAACAGGAATATCTTTAGCAGCTATCTTCTGAAAACCCCATCATTGTATTTTGGGTGTGGATGGAGAGGACAACTTGCTTTTTTGTTTCATAAATCTTCAGTTTGAGAG
Source organism: Talpa europaea (assembly GCF_964194135.1). NCBI lineage: Eukaryota > Metazoa > Chordata > Mammalia > Eulipotyphla > Talpidae > Talpa > Talpa europaea. Next base: position 13,643,319 of record NC_140069.1, read on the forward strand.
GAACTGTGCTCAAGAAAATGTACTTAAGAAGCACCTTGAAAGCACCACTGTAACTGGACCATCTAACTCATAAGGATATTCTGGACTTTGAGCTGATGCTGTAAGAGAATGAGACTTTGGGGGGCTTCATAAGGGGATGAATGTATTTTGCATGTGTGAAGGTTGTGAATAGGTGGGAATTAGAGTGAAGCCTGGTTGTCAGGCTTTAATAAACGCTTTTCAGCTTCGGATATCCCTTCCCACAATGACTAAGGCTGGCTTTAGTGACCACTGGAAGAGTGCAAAAATGATAGAACATAACTTCTGAGGCTAAGTCCCTAAGATATTGTGACTTTGGACTTGTTCTTTCTTCATTTATGTGTTTATCTCAAGTGCATGTGTAATATTCACCAGGATAGACTATTTGTTAGGCAACAAAACAAGTCTCAATAAACTTTAAAGGATTTAAATAATATGAAACATCTTCTCCGATTAAAATGGAGTGAAATTAGAAGTCAGTAAAAGAAGGAGATCTGGAAAATTTACAAATATGTGGAAATTAAGCAACGCATTTCAAGCAACCAAAGAGTCAAGAAATTAAAGGTAAATTAGAAAGTTTTTTAAGTTATAAGGAAATGAAAACACAAATTTTACTGGATGAAGTAAAAATATGACTTGGAAGTCAATTTAAATGACAACTTAAAAAAAGAAGAAACATCTAAAATCAATAACTTAGCCTTCCATGATAAGGGATTACAAAAAGAAGGGCAGAGTAAAGTCAAAGCAGGGAGACTGATGAGAATAAGAAATATTAGCACAGAGATAAAATAGAGAATAAACAAAACCAAAATTTGTTTCATTTAGGCCTCCCCGGTGACGCAGCGGTTGAGTGCTGGGTTACAAAACTGATTGCAGCCTCTGCAGCACAGGTTCGATCCCCGGCTGCTCCCCGGCCACCAAAGGAGGGTCCCACATGGCGCGCAGACCTCTCCTGCCGCCCGCTGCTCCCCTCAGCAGTGTACTTCGGTCCTTCTGCCTGCTCTGCTCCCCCCTCTGGCTCTGGTGAATTCTCTCACCCTCTCACGCTTCTGACTGTACCCAGTGTTTGTATAAATAAATAAATAAATAAATAAATAAATTTTAAAAATAAATAAATAGATTATAAAAAAAATTGTTTCATTAAAATAGCGACAAAATTGGGCCTCCCCGGTGGCGCAGCGGTTGAGCGCTGGGTTGCGAAGCTGCCCGCGGCCTCTGCGGCGCCGGTTCGATCCCTGCTGCTCCCCGGCCACCGGAGGAGGGTCCCACAAGGCGCGCAGACCTCTCCTGCCGCCCGCTGCTCCCCTCAGCAGTGCACTTCTTCGGTCCTTCTGCCTGCTCTGCTCCCCGCTCTGGCTCTGGTGAATTCTCTCACCCTCCTGCGCTTCTGACTGTACCCAGTGCATGTATAAACAAAACAAACAAACAGACCAGCAAACAAATAAATAAAGCATGCCTCTATACAAAAAAAAAAAAAAAATAGCGACAAAATTAATAAACCATTATCTGGAATGACCAAGAAAAAAAATGAAAGAATAACAAATTTCTAATATCAAAAGTGAAACTGGGGATATTACAATTTTTTTTTGTTTCTAAGAGAAATAAAAAGATAACTAATTAGATAATGTAAATGATATGAACAAATCCTAGAAACACACAAGCTACCAAAAGAAAGGAAAAAGAAAATCTGAATATAACTAAAATAAAGAGACTAAATTTATAATCAAAAAACCTTCCAACAAAGAAAGATCTACTACCAGATGGTTCCATTGGTGTATTTTGCCATTGAAAGAAGAATTATAATCAGTCCTATATGAACCCTCCCCCAAAAAATAAAGAGCAGAATTAACACTTCTTCACTCATTATTATGAGGCAACCTTTAACCTGATACCAAAACCAGACAAAGACACCAAAAGAATAGAAAACAATTAATACCACTTATGAATATCGATGCAACAAAATACTAACAAAACAAATTCATTCAACACTTTACTGCAAGTTTGAATCAGAGGAATTAGGAGGGAAAAAAAAAATAAGGGTATCCAAATTGGAAAGCAAAAGGGAAAAGAGTCTGTTTGTAGATTACATAGTCTTGTATATAAAAACCTAATGAATCTACAAAGAAGCTATTAGTGTTCATAAGCCAGTTCAGCAAAGTTTCAGGATACTACATCAACATACAAGATCAGTTGTATTTCTAGAAAATGAATAATACAAAAGTGAAATGAACATGTCTATTTACAATAGCATCAAAATCAAGAAAATACTTAAAATAAGTTGACCAAGAAAGTATAAAACTTGTACATTGAAAACCACAAAACACATTTGAAAGGAACTAAAGAAACCTAAATAAATAGAAAGACAACTTGTGTTAATGAATAGGAAGACACTATTGTTTAGGTGTCGATGCTAACAAAAGCGATCTACAAATTAAATGAAATTCCTATTAAAATTCCAACTGCCTCTTATAAAATTTGAGAAGCAAAACCTAAAATTCATGTGGAATTGCAAGGGATCCTAAACAGACAAATCAATCTTGAAAAACAGAAAAGTTAAATGACACACAATTCCCAATTCCCAATTTCAAAACTTACCACCAAGTTTGTTGTCAAAACAGTGAGTTAATAGTCTATGAATAAACATGTAAGCAAATGCAAAAGAATTAAAATTTTAAGATTAAGCCCATTTTTTAACAGTTGATTTTTGACAGGGGTACCAATACATTTAAAGACACCCATTATCTGGGTCTTTTCAATAAGTGATGCTGAGACCATTGTATTGTCACACACGAAAGAATGAAGTCAGACGTCCACCATTAACTCAAGACCATTAACACTATTAACTCAAAGACCTAAATTTAAGAGAAAAACCTAAAAACCTTAGAAGGAAAAAATACACTTACATATTTATAACCTTAGTATAAGCAATGTTTCTTAAACATGACATCAAAAGCATAAGCAACAAGAGAAAAAACTTAAATTTGATGACATCAGAATAATAAACTTATGTCCATTAAAGGTCACTATCAAGAAAATGAAAAGACACTCAGATAATGGGGAAAACTTTGCAAATAATATATCTGATGCATTGATAGTTGTATATCTGATTGAGAATATATAAATAACAATTCATCCACAAAAAGACAAAGAACCTATTTATAACTTGTGCAAAAAACCTGAATAGACATTCAGCCAAAATAAGTTTACAATTGGCCAATCAACACATGAAAATATGCTCAAATCAGTTTCATTAGGGAAATGCAAACCAAAGTATGATGAGATGTCTCTATACACTCACTAGGATGGGTAGAATAATAATAATAATAATAACAGAAAACAAGTATTGGTGAGCATATAGTGAAATTGAAACTCATACATCACTAGTGAGTCTGTAAAATGCTGCAGTCACTATAGAAAGCAGTTTGGCATTTCCTCAAAACAGTAAAACATAGGATTACTACATGCTTCAAGAATTCCAGTGTTTGGTATATGCCCAAGATAATTGAAAAATTACATTCAAACAAAAACTTGTTCCTGGATGTTCATAGCAGCATTAGTCATAAATTCCAAAAATGTAGATCAACCCAAATGTTCATCCACTGATGTAGCGATAGACAAAGTATGGTATAGACAATGAAATGGAATAATTTCCAACCATAAAACGAATGAAGTACTTATACATACTACAAGGATGAATCTTAAAAATATTATGCAAGTGAAAAACCAGAATCAAAAGGCTACTAGTGTATGATTCCATTTATTTGAAATGTCTAGGACACCAAGACCATGGAGGTAAAAAGCTGATGAGTGGTTTCCAGGATCTAGGGGTAGACAGGAAAGGGGTGTGATTGACTGCTTAGTGGTTACGGGATTTCTTTACAGAGTGATAAAAGTGTTCTAGAATTAGATATTGGTGGTTACATGACACTGTGAATGTGCTAAAAGCCATTGGTATAAATGTTATGTAAATTTATGTTGTGTAACTGTTATGTGAATTCTGTACAATTAATTTTTAAGTGAAAAGTACCCCAAACATAACAACATCTCAAAATATAACATACTGTATACCTCTATTCTATTTTCCCTATTTTTTAATCTGCATGTTCTTTGTATAATTCTCTCTTCTTGGAACCATTTTACAATATCATTTTCTATGGAGAGAAGAGAAAACAAAAATAAATTTTCCAATGCCATTATATTGTATTGAGCTGCACAACTGTTTGAGCAAATTATCCTTCTACTATATACAATAAGTTATGGATGAATATTTGTGAACATTTTTCCCAGAAATATTCAGGCTGCTTTGCTGTGATTTTAGCATTTTAAATGCCATTTTTTTAATTGCCTAGTTTCATCACAAAGAGGTGGAGCAGATATGCTAAGATAAATGGAATACATTGGAAGCATAAAAATGCAACTTGGGATACATAAAAGAGCTTTAGGTTTGTGCTTTATAAACACCGAAATTCTGATAAACTCTATTAGGCATTTGTTTCTCTGGATGAACAAGTACTTTAGTAGGGAAAAAAATCAATGGGAAAGAAAGGAATTATTTAGATTGGGGCAAGAGACCAAACAGAACATCATTAACTTATTCCGTGCCTCTAAAGGCAATAGGGCTTGAAGATGTAAAACAGAACTGCGTGCCCTCAAGGTGCTCCTGTCTATCAGGAAAAGAAAGGGCGTGCTTGATATTGTACCTAGGGGCATCATCTGAAGTGCTTGTGGACTAGAGTGGGTCAAAGTTCAGTTAACCTTTGCTGGGGAGATGTTAAGTGTAGACACAATAAGAGAAGTCTTCTCAGAGGAGGTGTATGTAGTGAAGCTCAATTTTGAAGGATGCACTGGATTTCTCTGAACACACTAGGACTTAAAGAATAAGAAATTATATGGGGAACACATACAATAAAATGAAACAAGACATCAAATTCTTGGAACTGAAACAACTTCAGCGGGACTCAAATGCATCTAGTAGGATGAGGAGAGATGGAAGTATAGAAATAGAGCTAAAGTTCATTGCATGCTTGCATTTGTTTCCTGAATAATGAGATGCATAAATTCATTAGGAAGAGGCATAAATGTGTATTCACTCTTTAATTCAATTATCCCATTTATGATCATTTATTCCATAAAAATAATCCACACAAAGAAAGACATTGTATGTGTGGAAATGTTTATTTCAGCTTTAACTAGAAATGTGAAATAGCTATAATCACCTTAAAAGCCTAATGGGAAGTATGGTGACAGAAGCATACAGATGCAATTATATGCACCTATTTAAAAAATGAGAGATAGCACAGAAAACATAACATTATGCTAAATGGAATAAAACAGATTCAGTAATATATATAGTATGACTAACTATGTAAAAATGCCTCTGTCCCTGATATGGTAGATTTGGAATAGAACAGGAATTAATCTTGTGACAGGACAAGCTGCTTCATGTGTAAGATGATGTCTGTGCCTACTTTTTTTAAAAAAAAGATTTATTTATTTATGTGTATAAGAACTGGGGTACAGGCCAGAGGTGGAGGGTGAGAGGATTCACCAGAGAGAGTAGGGAACAGAACAGGCAGACTAACTGAAATACACTACTGAGGAGAGCAGTGGGTGAGTCAGGAGAGGTCTGCTGTGCCATGTGGGTAGCTCCCTGGCCCGGCATTGAACTCGTGCTGCAGTGGCTGCGGATAGCTTCATAGGTTGCATTTTAACCCCTTGCGCCACCAGGGAGGCCCCGTGCTTACTTATTAATGTGAGTAATTATTCACACACTCTCCCTTTCATTCCCAAGAAGAGTCCAGAATGCATTTTATTATAGGAATACACTTTGCCTTGAGAAGAGAGAGAATCTGAACCCATTACCCTTGAGAAAGATTATGGCTTTTTAGAGGAGACGTGTAATTTTGAGCACAAGAGGAAGTAGATGCCTCAAATTGTCTTTTGGTCCCACAGCTCATCCATCCACCAAATTAATGAAGATATTACACACGAAAGTTCAATTAAAATTCAAGATTTTTAGTAATTTTCCATCCACAGACCTCCTACCCTGCTGCCTGGCTATACATTCCCACCTGTTCATATTCTGTTTAGAATGAAGTCCAATCTCTTTCTCCACTGCAAGATTCCATCACAGTGTTCCCGATGACCACTGCAATAGGCCTCCTTTTTGAATAAAGCCATCCCCACCATGATTTAACAAGTGTTATTGAATACTTTCTCTCTTTAACAGGAATTCGTGATTAAAAGATGTTGAATAACGGAGACTTGTCATCACAATTGATAACCAGGTTTGCATCTAGAGAGCAAGGAACATGCCAAAAATCATGCCACAGAAGCAGTCCAGATAGGAGGCTACCACTGCTGTTGCTAAGTACTACCCATTGCAATCATGCTGCCTACGCCACAGACACTTGACATTGAGCCCCCCAATAGTGCCACTACCTCTGCTATTTAGAGATAGTCTTGTACCCACCACTGCTGCTGCCCCCCCAAATGATCCCCATTTCTTCAGGTCAACAATTTCCATCGCAAGCCAACAAGAATCCATAAAATGGGAGATCAAATTTATATTCACCCATCTGTTAGCTGCAGAAGAGGGTAAGGAAATGTTTATCTGCCCCTCTGATTCTTGTAAATGGGGAGTTCTCCACACATCGAATGGATTTCTGAAGTGCAGCTAATCAAAAGGATGACAATATCTACTAGATGTATCAGGCCAATTGACTAATATTACCTAGTAATGAATAGGAAGGGCTTTCCAAGTACCTGGCTATTATTATAGATCATCTACTATTTGCATAGCAGGATGATAAGTACTGGATTAGGTTAAAAGAAGTCAGGGTTCCTGAGCTCCAAAGAATTACAATCAAGTCCAAAAATGGTAAAGAAATTTGACCTTCTCAGGAGACCAATCCCTTAGCACTGTCCTGTGTCCAGAGAGCAAACTCTGCCTTTTGGTTTCAGAAGACCTCTTTGCTGTTATTGAAAAGAACACTTTTGATCAGAGATAAACAATGGAACGTTTCCACTTTCTTATTTGGAAAGCTATTTAGGGAAGAAAGAAGAGAGTGAGCAAGGGTTTATGGGGATGTGATGGATGACAAAAGACTTCTCTCCAAGCTGCAATGGCCCAGAAAAGGCAACGGTCACACACGTAATGCTCGTTACTGCTAATGAGAGTTTGGTCTGGCATCCAGAGAAGAACATGCCCTTGCAGAAGTCCTTCCCTCTGTGGACAAATTGACATTGAGGGAACCTTTGTCATAAATAATCCCTGCCATTCAAAAGAACATTTAGCCCATTGCTGCAGAGGGAAGACAAAAGAGTCACTTAATTTTCACAGACTCTGGGAGTTCTCTTCAGGAAGACGAACAAAGGCACATCAGACTTCAGAACCACAACGAAGGTTAAAAGAACGAATAAATTCCAAGTGGCAGGGAGTCTGATGACTGCAGTCTATACACAATGCTGAACATTCAGGTAAAAATGAAAAATTCAGTTACTGTTCCCCAAAATTGTAGTCTACTACATCATGTCACTTTTTTTAAAATAGACAACAATCATGGAATTGAAGGCCAGAGAGGTAAAGTTACCTGACTTCAGTTATTCAGCTTTTTATTGAATTATTATGCAACTTTTGATAGGGTGAAAATCCAAGTTTCCTTCCAAATAGCATAAGACTTTGTCCACCGTACGCCATTGGTCAAATTTTGCACATTCCTCATATTGTTAGCATTTTTCAGTGTACAAGCAAATAAGCAGTTATCAAAGAGATGTCATCTCTGTCAACCATCCAAATTTTAAAAAACTCTTTCTGCAATAAGACTTAGCAGACACTCTCTTCTATCCATATGTTCTGAAGCACAATTCTGTCATTGCTGGAAAAAATGGTAGCCTCTATAAACAACAAGATTCAAACTATGTGCTACATACTTGCAAAAATAATTACCATGTGAAATTAAAGAGAAATGCACTGCAAGGAATGCCTTTTCTACTTGTCTTCTGAATATTTTTCAAAGAAGTCTATTTCCTGCTTTGTCTTTATGTAATTATACACAGCATGATTAGGTGGGGGAAAAAAAGATTCCCTGGATATTATGAACAGCTGAAATAAAATTCTCACCAATTCACTTAATTTCAGGTTGTTTCAAAATATACTCTGTATTTTGAGCAAACGTGATCATCCTTATTTTTTCTTATTTTAGTAGAAATTAATTCTGTTTCCTTGACCAATAAACTCCTGCTCGAGATAAAATGCTAAGATCCTTAGAACCCTAATCAGAACACCAAATTAAAATGAGATACTAACCTGTCTGTAAGTATGGTAATAGCTAAGAATGAAAATATCAGGTTTAGCTGAGATATCAGGAAAAGGGGCAGTCTCATATTATTCTAGAGCAAGTGTGGACATGATAAGCTTCTGCAGGCCAAGAGGAAATATATACTTAAAACCATGAACAAATATTTATGTCATTTTATTTAGTAATTTGTGCTAAATTACCAAATTTTAGTAATCTGTACTAAAGAAACTATCACACATAAACAAAAAATTGCCCCCTTAAAAATGTTTATCAAAGTATCTGTTGGAAAGTTAAAAAAAGAGGAAATCACTAAATATCAAAAAAAAAAAAAAAATGGTGTGCTTAAATAAATCAGTGATGGCACATGTAGAGTATTTCCAAACTAGGGCCTCCCTGGTGGCACAGGCGGTTGAGGGCAGCACTGTGAAGCTGTCCACACGCAGCCTCTGCAGCGCCGGTTCCATCCCCGCTGGCCTCAGGGCAACACAGATGGCTATTAGACCTCTTCTGTCTCGCCTGCTGCTCCCCTCAGCAGTGTATTTCATCAGTCTGCCTGTTCTGTTCCCTGCTCTGTCTCTGGTGAATCCTCTCACCTTCCCATGCATCTGGCCTGTACCCCAGTTCGTGTATAAATGAAAAAAAAATCTTTAAAAAAAAAAAAAAAAGAGGGCCTCCCCGGTGGCGCAACTGTTGAGCACTGGGTTGCAAAGCTGCCCGCAGACTCTGCAGCGCTGGTTCAATCCCCAGCCACCAGGCAAGGGGCTCACATGGCGCTCAGACCTCTCCTGCCACCTGTTGCTCCCCTCAGCAGTCGTCTGCCTTAGTCATTCTGCCTGTTCTGCTCCCCGCTCTGGCTCTGGTGAATTCTCTCACCCTCCTGCGCTTCTGACTGTACCCAGTGCTTGTATAAATAAATAAATAAATCTTTTAAAAAAAAAAAAGAATATTTCCAATCTAGCTAACCAAGATAAAAGAGTGGTAAATACAAAGGTGACACAGAAGTATTATATGTCCAATTCCTGTATATGTAGCCATAGTAAATCCACATGCAAAGAACTGCAAATTCTTTGGAATATTCCTAGAGGCTAACTCTGTCTAGAGACAACACCTACTTCCAAATGTTGTTGTTACAATTCAATAATATATGTATATAATTGTTTATACATAATTTAATAACATATATATAAATTATGTACATACAAATCTATCCCCCTGTCAGGCAACCCTCAAAGAATGATGGTCACCTTCGTGCATTTATAATAATTTTCCATTGGTGACACTCACCCTACCCTCTTCTACACTGAACATGATTGAATGCCAAGAACACAACCAGGGGTAAAGAAGTATCTCAAGCAGGAGAATAAATTAGGCAGAAAACTATTAAGCCTCTGGAACTCTTTGTGGTGTCTCTGAACAGATCCTGTTGAGCCAAAGCCTTAAGTTGATGTCAACTTTCAGTGACAGCTGGATGACAAGGCTTCATCGCCCACTGTGTGATCTTCAAGTCTACTTTACTGATGCGCACAGACTAAGGATAACCTCTTTTCAGAAAGCCTTCTCTTATTACCTTTTAAAAGCATGAATCAGACCTGGAAAAGCTTCGGTTCATTACTTTAAAATAACCATGTGGAGGAACCTATAGCCACATATTCATGGCTAATGGATTCTGCCCCTAAAAGAGACATAATTTTGGACTCTCCTTTTAGTTCCCTGTTGAGTTTCCATGGGAACAAATGTCCAGGGGTCAACACTACTCATTTGGGGTTGGGGAGCTATGTGATGAATGGGTAAGAGAGACAAAAATCTATGTCCTTTTGGATTTGATTGGGTCTAAATATGGGCATCTGGCCATAACAGAGGAGAGGAAAGGCCTGAGAGGATCTGGGATATTAAGGTCGATGCAGTGAAAGCTTTCCATGAGCAGGATATAAATTTTATCCCCTCCAAATTGCTACCTTTAGTTAGCTTTTCCTTTTGTTCAAAGAAACAGTAGATGATAGCTTTTCAGGCTGTTCAACACAAAGGGAGAGAGGACTCTCAGACCCAATCCTGAATTCTAATTTAATGGAAATAAAAGTCAAAGTAATGGAACATCAAAGAGTTACTCTGAAACTGTGAAATAAATTCAAACTCAAAATACACATTGGCCTAAATTATTGGTTGACTCATGGTAAATGCATATTCCAGCATGGACCTCCGGTCTCCCTTCAAGCAACTGCATTCAAATGCCAGAAGAGGCTTGAGCCATAAGTAGCAAGAATTATAGATGTCAAAGTAATTATTTTGACCAAAGTAGCAATGTTGCACCCACCCAGCATATTTCACAGAAGTACCTAAAACGTGATTTGAGAGGCTATATGTAGGTGAGAGGGAAGGGCATTTTAAGACACGCCAAGTGCTGTCTAGAACTTTCTGGTACACATGCTCATAAATCTGTACTTAAATAATCACCTCACAATACCTTGCATCTTGTGGTTTTTTTTTTTTAAAGATTTATTTTATTTATACAAGAACTGGGGTTCAGGCAAGATGCACGGGAGGGTGAGAGGATTCACCAGAGACCGAGTGGGGAACAGAACAGGCAGATTGACTGAAATACACTGCTGAGGGGAGCAGCAGGCGAGACAGGAGAGGTCTGCTAGCTATTTGGGTTGCTCCGAGGCCGGCAGGGATGGAACCAGCACTGCAGAGGCTGTGGAGAGGCTGCGGACACGTTCACAGCGCTGCACTCAACCCGCTGCGCCACCAGGGTGGCCCCTTGCATCTTGTTTGTAGGAAAATGTATTGATGCAGTCACTTCCTTCCCTGTTTCCAGAATTTTGACATACACATTTCTCCTCACACTACAATCTAGCTCTCCTCTCCACTTGAAACAAACAAACTTCATCAAAATCATCATTTACTCTCCTATCATTACAAATTCATACTGCTTCAAACTTTAATCGGTTATATGGTAATTTGCACAACTCTTTCTTTGTATAACACTTTGCTCTGCTTGTTGTCAAACTCTGATTTATATGATTTTTGCTTCTGCCTTTCTTGATTTCTGCTAGTGGGCTCCCCTTCCTAGGAGTGAATCCCTTAACGCTATGTATTTCTCAGGGACTGTGTCTAGGTCTTCCTTTCTTCTTGCTCTACATATCAGCTACGCGTAGGGGTTCTGAGCCACCATCACTTCAGTGACTGTCTCTGGGCTGATGACTCACAGAGGTGGGGTTGTAAACCACTCTTCAGCTCCAATCTCATGCATCTCACTGCCTCATAGACCTCGCCACTAGCCTCACATAAAACTGTTTCTTAATATTATTTAAGCTGGCGGAGGGTGAGTGAGGTATGTAGGCCTATGAAGGTATGAAGTTGGACTCCAAAATTAAATAATTAAATTAGTGGCAAACCAATATATTTTTTAAAAGGATAAAAAAACAGAAGCCACATGCCCCATTCCACCACACCCAGTGTTCTTTGATTCCTTTCTCACCAGGCAGACTCACCACCATGTCTGCTTTCTCACCAGACAGCATTCTTAGCTCCTCCCTCTCCCTCACCTCAACATTCACTGTGCCATGTAGCATTCACCATCCTCTTGCCATCTGCCCTGTCACTACCCGATTCCAGGCCACCATCAGCTCTTGCCAGGATTCCAGAAAATGCCTCAAAATGCACTTATCTGCTCTGGTCATGCTGCACTCCAGTCTGTTCCCTACAGTATAACAAACATGATGTTTCTAAAATACATGCTATGTCTCTAGTGACAACCCCGGCGGTGCCATCCCTCAGAATGAGCTACCGAAACCCCATGACAGTTTCTGTGTTTGATATTAATGTGATTATTGTGCATCTCTGTTAGTTTTGTCTTTCTGATGCTACCTTCCTTCCCTCTCTCTGACCCTGCTATGCTAAAAACTTTAACTTCATCAAGTGAGCCATTCCATTTCACACTGGGTGGTCTGTGCTCATTCTGTTCACATTGCCTGGAATATTCTCTTTTCTTCCAAGACTGCTCTCCCGTACCTACCAACTGCATCTGCCTAACTCGTATTCACACTTCAGTTCTCAGATTAGATACTGCTCCTTTCAAGTATTTTTCTCACTTCAGTTTGGGTGCTTCAGTAATTCTATCATAACACTTAACCCAAGACATAATACTCGCTGTTACCTATCCACATTCTATGTTGTTAAATGCTCAAGGGCAGACATTGTGTCTTTGTTCACTGTTCATTGATTTAACAGATAGCATTGTAGTACTAGTTCTAGAATTACAATGGTAAAGAGGCATGCGAGTGCCTTTATTTCTCTCTTTTACAACCTATTGGAAAAAAAAAATAAAACAGACGTGATCAATTGGCCACACAAAAAATTGGACTCTGATAAATACTACCCAAAAAGTTAGGTTTTATAAAGCCTAGATTAGGGTGATTGATCTAGTCAAGAAGGTAAGGACAAGGAAGACCTCCTTGCTTCTGGACTATGTGATGACAAAGGAGAGATCAGCGATTGAGAGGTAATTAATGGGCTGAGAGGAAATACTCTAGTTTACAGAATAGCATGTGCCAAGGTCCTGAGGTCAGATTCAAGGAATTTTAAGAGATTCAGTGTGATTGGATGGGGCACTAAGAGAAAAAAATCCAGGATATTAGTAGAAGACTAGAAAGTAGTTATAGGTCTAAACATTCAGATTTTTGTACATATTCTGCAGGCATTGAGGAATTTCACATAGAGATATGACAAGATAAAATATTTAATATGAAAAGATGAATTCTGACTGCAGAACACAGAATAGATTGGTTGGACCCAGGATGGATGTCAGTATGCCTATTAAGGTACTGTCTGTTGCCATAATCTAGATGGCAGATGATGGTGGCATGGGTTACTCTGGTGACATTAGGCAAGGAAACAAAGAGAAGATCTGAAAAAGATTTAGGAGATAAAATTGATGGTATTTGGAGATGGATTAGACATGAGAGTTAAAGAGACAAAATTCCCTAGACGTGATCTGACATCTAATTGCATTACAACAAATATATAATTAAATGAAAAAAGTTCTTGACTATTATATTATGTCTAGTACTTCTCATTTTTATAAATGAGTACATGTGAACCAAAATGCAGACTCTAGGTCTTCCACTTATTGAGTAAATCACTTAATATCTACGTGATTAAATTCATTCATCCATAATATAGGAAAAAATACAGGGCAAGCATCATAGGGAGTTTTTAGGAGACTAAGCCATGAAAATTTACATAAAACCTTAGACACAAATTTTGATGTATATTAATGTTCATGATATGAGTTTTAAAAAATGTGTCTAGCAAATATTATTATTGCATAAACATGGACAAAAATACTCTTAAAAAGTGAAAGTGAATTATTTTAATGAATATATGGAGGAAGGAAAGGGAGAGGAAGTCAAAATATAAAATCTAGATACACAATGTGTCCACATTTATGAAGAGTGAAAGTCTATTTCTGTATCTATTTTAAATTTTTTTTAGTATTTCAATCCAAAAGTCATTTAGAAGTATATCTCCAAATATGCATATTTTAAAATATTTTTTGCAATGAATATATATGGGCTTATAACAAAAAAATGAATTTATTTCACCTTCTGCATTACAGAGTCCTGAAGTATTTGTTTTTGCATTAAGTGATTCTAAAACTTTATTCTCTTAAACAACTACTGGTGTTATCGTTAACTCATAGCAAATTTCTCGAGATTTCAGGGTACTAAATATTTCCCAAATATAGGGCACTAACCTGTATTTCTGCTTCAAACATTCAAGAGGTGAAATTCAAAAGAACTTCAGACATATATATATATATGTGTCCAACTATAATGAAAGAAATATAATAGTCCTGAAGATGGCCATGGGAATTAACCAAATAAAGCAGCCCTTTGTATTTAAATAGTAAACTCAGAGTCAAAGGCATATAGCAGACTCAAAAACTAATTTATGTCATTAAATAAGAGAAAATAGAGTGTAATAATTACTACTCTTTTTTAATCAAAAGTACTCAAAAAAAGTTTCCCAAAACACAGTGGAAGTTGCTTTAATATAGCATTATGCAATTAAATGGACAAGCATAGGGAGGAGAAAATTAGGAAATATCCAATATTGAACACAGCTTTATTTTTCCAAACTGAATCTTCTGTTCTAAAACACAGCTAAAGATTAAAAGTGTAAGCAAGCAATCTGGCTACAGAAACTCATTGGAAGAAAAAAGCTGAAGGGTATAATCTAAACTAAATGAAGCTCAATATATACATATTTATTGCATATTGGATAGGATAAACCCATCAGACTTCTCTGCCAATGATTCTTTAAGGAACAACTATATTCTAGGTAGTGTACTTAGTACAATACAAATGTTATCTCACTGAATCCTCACAAACAACCCTTTCCATTTCATTAAAGAGGAATCCAGAGGCAAAGAAACTTAAAAACACACATGAATTATCCAATTCCCCAAATTTTCTCTTTTGTTCCATGGTATGGGGTCAGAGAAAAGGAGCTAAATTTCAGGTTTCACTTGAAAAATATCTATACTTGACAGTTAAGTGAACTTAAGAATTGTCTACATATCCCTTAAGACCTGAGACCTTTTGTGATTTTTTTTAAAGGAAAAGGTTAAGGTGATAATTCTGGCATGATAAAGCTTGATTCTCACTGATATTTGAGCCTGTTGACTAATCAGTCAAAGGCTTCTTGACAGGCTCAAGGAGGTTACCTGAAGAGAATTTAATGAAGAGGTGGAAGTAGAGTGAAAGGAAACCAAAGGCATGGTAAGGAATCCAGGGCTGCAATACTTCAGCCTTGAGTGATGTCCCTAAGAACAACCTGTCAAAAGCAGGTAATGGATCGGAGTGAATGGAACATACCAACACATTAGTCAATCTTTCACTGCAAATCTTTTGAGGGCTAAAGATATCATCTGAAAGGGGAAAACCTGGGATACTTTCCAAAATAAACACCAAATTTAAAGCTGAAATACCAAGGGTTTCCTCCTGGGCTTTGGTGGGAACTGATATGATAATAATGATCATGGAAAGATGACAGTTACCACAAACTCCAAATAGGTATTAGGAAGGTAAGACACAAGTATAATCGACATGTGTTTGGGCATAATCATTAAGCAGAAATATCCCAGGGGCTGGATCATAAGATAAGCGAGTAGGAGTAACACCCAAGAGATACTGAATTGGAACATTTTCTCAACTGAAGATATCCTACCAACCCTCATTTTATGAATGAGATAATTAAGGCTCAGAGAAGCAATGCTAAAGCAAAGTTAAATACACATTTGTAAATAGCTATTATCTGGGACAAAAACACAGCAATAAAAAGACCGAGAACCAGTCTGGTAACCTCCCCATTAAACCACACTGTCATTACTTTCCAGTGTCTCTTCTCCACTGCTTAAGTAGTAACATATTAATATTTAGGATTGTTTTGATTGTCTCCAGGCACAGATATACTGACTAAGAAGCTGAGCCATAAACCTTCCACCTTCACATGTTGCTTCATCCTCATTTGAAAAAACCAGACAAGTAGGCTATTACTAACAACACTAATAAAAAATAAAACAGAGATATATTTATTACATGTTGATAAGAAAAGTCTTTATGTATCAAAAGCATATTTACCATTTCCAGTATTCTTTCATTTCTGTCATCTGGTATTATTTTTCTCCCACATTAAAAAAATATATTTTACTCTGTTTTATAATGCAGATAGGCTTATGAGGAATTCTCTTAGGTTTTGTTCATAAGAAGTCTGTTTCTTTCTTATTTTGTGCTTTCTCTCATTAGATAATTCTAGATTAATAGATTTTAGCACTTTTCAGATGTCATTCCACTGTATGTGGCTCATATTGTCTCCAGTGTGAAGTCTGTGGATTCTTGTCTTTTATCCTAGGCATAATGTGTACTTCCTTCTGCAAGTCTTCTGCAACAGCCTTTAAGATTTACTCTTTACCACAGGTTTTCAAAAATTTTACTATAATGGCTGATTTTTCTTTGCTTATCCTGCTTATGACTCTGTTCAGCATTCTGGATGTGCACAATTACAGTTTTCATCAAATTTGCAAGAATCCTTGCCAATATTTCTTTAAATAATTTGTTTCCCCCTTTTCACTCCCCATTTTATAACACTGCCACATATTAGTTGATACTTGATATTATTCCTGGTTCTCTAAAGTATGTTTATTTTGTTCCCTCTTTTTTTCCTTCTATGTTTAAGTTTGCATATTTCTTATTGCTATGCTTTCAAGTTTAGTGAATTTTTTTCCTTTATAGTATCTAATCAGTTGTTAATCCCTTCCAGTAAAATTTTTCCATTTAAGATATTGCTTCTTTTCTAGATATGCTATTGTTTTTAAATTCTTGATTCCTTTCCTCATTAGTCTTATGTTCTTCTTTAAGTCCTTGAAACTATTTATAATAGCTATCCTAAGATCCTTATGGGCTAATATCATTACCTTTGTTATTTTTTATTTTATTTATAATGATCGATGTTTCTTCTTACAGTGTTTTTTCCCCACTTCTTCACAAGATGACTTTTTTTATTTTTTATTAGATTCTGGACATTGTGCACTTAAAAATATTGAGTGCTAGCTTTTTTAAAAATACATCATGCCTTTAAAAGAATTGGACTTTATTCAGACAGGTACTTAAATTACTTATTATTCAGCTTGAACTTTCCAGTTTCCTTATAAGCTCTGTTAGGGCAGGTTTCAAAGTGTCTTTGACTCTAGAACTAGTTTATTCTCATAGAGCATGACCTTCTAGTGTTTCCACTGAATACCTCAAAGCTTCCTCAAGTATTCTTTACCATGCTTGATCAAATCCCCCAGTCCTTTGTGTGTTCTAGGAATTCCAGCTTACAGTTTGTTGGTTACTTTTGCCCAACTTCACAGCATATCACCTTTCATATGTATTTTTTTAATATTCAATATAATATTCAAGAGGGCCTTTACAGAGACTTTGGAGCTCTTTCCCCCAAGCAGCTCCCTCCTTTTTGGTATTCTGACCCTCAAATGCCAGACACTTCACTCTTCCAAAATCCCAAACTCTGTCTTCTGCTTTGCTCTGCTGCAGATTCCCCTCCTTTCAGGACAGCCTGGAAAGTACCTCCAGACAGAAAGCCAATGTGAACATAATGTTCACATTGTTTATTTCCCTCCTCTCACAAGTCACACCACTGCACTATTGTCTATTGCCCAGAAACAGCTGCCTCATGTATTGTTGTTGTTTACTGTTGTTGTTTACTACTTTGTTGTTTACTGTAAAAGGGTCAACCCCATTATGGTTACTCCATCATAGCCAGAAGCAGAACTGAGCCTGCATGAAATTTGGTAATTTATAAAAATTTTCAAATTTTTAAAAAAGTAAACGGATTACAAAGGTATCTCATCGTTAAAAAAAAATCTGTTCTAGTATACTGATTTTCAAATTTTGGTTGTATGTTGGAGTAACCTGAAATCTCACTCCCACAATTTCTGATTTAAATAGCCTGGAACACCACTTGGATGTCAGAAATTTTAAAAGCACGGGTAAGAGGAGAGAGTTTGTAGGATGGTAACAGTTAGTCTCTTGATAATTGTGCTTGTCATGCAAACCTCATCATGTGCTAAAATTGCATTGAGCTACACATATACACATTGTGAGTTCTTCCATGTATGATGAGTAAAATTTGAATAAACTCTGGATTTACCAACATCAAAGAAGCATTCTTGGTGTTTCTACTATGCTTTTTTTTTAGAGACCACATTCACATATTGCACACAACTTCCCTGCCTCTGACCACCAAACACACCTCACCCATGCCTTTTTAGTGCAATATCTGTCACTCAGCGCTGAGTACATCAAACTAGTGGTTCACCTATTCATTAATCATTAGTGTCAACTAATCATTATTTCAGAGACCCAAAGAGATGTCATAACCAGTGGGTAATTTTTCTGTTTGGAACTAGTTTATTACTTTCTCTGTGATTCTATTATGTTCCTCCTGAGTGAGCATCTTTCCTCAGCAACTGTTTTGAACAAAGAGCTGTCATCTGTGGCCATAAAGAGAATTAAGGCTAATCCACTGACACTTTTATCTGTGCTTCAGCCTCCTGAGGGAATGTGAAGCTTGTGTGATTCCTTTTAAAAGTTCAGCTTTACTTGTTATTGCTATAGTCTACTCCTATCATTCCTTAATACTGACAATTTATAAAAAGATTTTTTCATATGCTCCCCACAATTTTCTCATACCCACTAGGTTATCAGTGGTTATATGTATGTTGTAGAGATATCATAGATGCCCAAACCAGAACTATATTTTTCATTTCACTCTGCAAACATATGAAATACTGGAAAATGACAGACCTAGAGGGTGTGGCTTGACCATTGAAACACAGGAGAGAAGAAGGAAACGTGTTTAAATTCATTCCATAAACAGAGAGAGTACTCAACATATTCCTTTGACATAGACTTATAGTCTTGTTTCTTTACAGTGAAAAGGAAGTTTTTTTCTCCTTTATCCTGGAAGTTACTTAAAAACTGGACTTAAAAGGAATAATATGAAAAAGACTTCATGTGCATGTCTTTCAAAAATAGTCATCTCTCATGAGAACTAGTTTTAGAAATCTTGCTGAAAGAGACAGGATTTCTAAAAAGTAAGTAAAATCTTGTCTTCCCATAATGACAATATCAGGTGAAGAAGAAATCTTAGAAACTAAATAAATTCTTAGAAACTAAATAAACCAAATAAGGGTGAGGGCCATTTTTAAAACCTGTGAACCAACACAGAAATGCCACATTTCTAATTTATTGTTTCCAATGAGAATATTCTAATGTAAACTCAAACCATTGTTATTGTAATTTCAGAAACAAAGAACATTGCAATTTCAGTAGGAAGGAAAGTATTCTCCAATCTCTAAAACTCTGTTACAAACAATGCTTGGAAAAATTTACTAATTATTATTTTTCTCATCCACTCCCCCTCTAGCTGTCCTGACAAGAGATCTTCCAGGAAAGCCTGAATGTGTGAGCTTCGCCATAGACCATTTTCTAAGAAGTCCATGTGGAGACAATGCTATTCTTTCCCTCCTTGTAAAAATTAAGACAAATAAGACTTAACCAAATATGTCCAAGTTACAGAACCCAGAAACTGCATAGTTGGGATTCAGCTCAAATTTGCTAATATGCCTGACCCTTATGTTATTTCTCAATGTGCCAATGTATTTGTTCTGATGATATAGAAAAATTGTAACTTCAAACAATGATATAAAAATATATTTCTTTGTCCTATAAAAATTTATTTCTTTGTCAAGTAACAATGAATTTTGAAAGCTATCCTGGACATCAGGGTAAAATCTAAAGTGTTAAAATGAAAAATAAGAACTTAGAGCAGACACCACTAGATATCTCACTTGTATTTCATTTGCCCTTCTTCCTTAGCAAAGGACCATGATTTAGTTTAAGGTATCTGGGTGGTGTTCAGCTTCCCTTGCAGGCAGCAGCAGCTATATGAAACCGCAAAGAATCGATTCTGAGAAACCTCTTTAAAAGGGAACCCACTCAGTTAAAATGTGTTCTTGGTCCTTCACCTTCTTCTTCCATTCTACCTGGACTGTGGACTTGATGTAGAAAGGGGAGCATTTATCTTGCATCCACCAAACATTTTTGAAAATGAAAATCACATCCAGTGAATTGAAACCTGAAAACATGGATGAAATCTGGATTGCTGTCAGAGTCATTTGCCATCAAATTTGGTCTGGACGGCCCACATCAAATCTTCCTGTGAGGTGCAAAAACATAGATCTCCCCATTGCTAAAGAAGTATTTTTTTTAAAGATTTTTATTCTGTGTAGCAGAAATTAGTGCAGACGTGACTTTTACCATAATAATAACAAGAGGATTGCAAATGTAGCTGAAGGAATGATAAGGATGCATGCAAAGGCTTTGGAAGTTCAAACTACTGAGAAGAGATGTAGTAGGATGCCATCCAAGGTGGGAATATGGGAGTAAGAGAAAGCAAAGGAAACTATGCCTTCATGTGGGGAAAAGGTCAAGAGATGGGTCAGGTGGTAGATGCTAAAACTGGAAATACCTCAGAACCTCCATGCTTAGACTGAATTAACATGGAATTTGCAACCACAAGCAGATGGGGACCTCCCACCCTAAACTAAGCTTGATGGTATGGCATGAACTCAAATTCTGGTTATCATCAACTGTGTGTAATAGCCCCAACTTTCACTTGCTGTGGGAAAGGTGAAGTGTGAACCAAATTTTTGGTGCAGCTAGTGTGACATGCAAAGATTGGGTCTGAAGTTACAAATGAAGTTACTAACTAGACAGTAGTTGGGATCTAAAGGAATCAGGGCTTCTGTGTCTTCCTTTAGTTCATACTTCAGCTTATTCTTCACCTATTTATATAACCAGTTGTATATTGAGGACCTTGTATGTTTTAGCCATTGCTAGCAAAAGATGGAGGTCTTTAGACACTGTCAAATTGTGATTTTCCAAAAGTTGAAAACATGACTCCTGCACAACATCAAATGATGAAATAATTAATTTGAGAGGAAATCAGCATAATCATAAAACATTGTTAAAGAGCATTTGATAAGCAGATTATAGCCATGTGAAATAAAGGATATTTGAGTAAAACTGTTAGGAACACACTAGTCTCTGCAGTTAAATTTTCTGCAATACAGAAAGCACTTGAATCTCTGTTGGACAAAAACCTACAAGTTAAGATGTAACATTACACAGAGCTCTGATCCATAATAAACAGGATAATCTATCACGCACAGGCATTTTCTCTGCCATTTTTAAGTGGTCTTTTGGCAGGTCTATTAGACAGTCTCCAGAACAACATTTAAAGGACATGCAATCCCTGGGGCTTGTTCCTCTAAGGATCAGGATTTCTAATTTTGAGAAAAAGAATCTGACCCTATAAGTTGAACTAATAGAACTATTCCAAATTCAGGAAAGGGAAAACAAAAGAATGAAAAAGAATCAAATCTTCAATATAAATAGATACCTTGAACTTACATATAAATTTCACTTAGTGCTCACCCAACCAAGCCAAGTGATTATGATGAAGCACATTTTTAAAATGAAAAAATTGAAATCACACAATAAGAGGAGATGCAAACGAGTCTCAAGTTCATCCATTTCCCTTCCTAGCCTTCCAGCTCTTTCCACGGGGCCAGATGGCCACTCATGAAACTCAGAGATTGGTTGAGTCATTCACTCACTGATTAATTCAATAATACTTATTGATCCCCTTCTACATCCTCAGCAAATGTCAAGGCCCCAGGGGTGCAGTGGTGACTGAACTGCTCTGTCTTCACACAGTCTCTGCTTCATGTGGTTCAAGAGGCTTCAGGCCTTCATTTTAGCCAGTTGTCTTTGCAAGCATTTCCCCTGATGTATTTTTTAAAATTTTTTTTTGAAGTCCACTAATTTGAAGTGGTTCCTTTACCTTTCAAAAGCATGCTCCTCTCTCTGCCCTCTTAGCCCCTTTTATCCAGGGGCCCCTGCCATTTCTTGCTCTCTCTCATCTTTCCCTTCTAAAGCTATTTTATTCCCTGAGTTCAGAGCTGCAGAGCTTTCCTTGTAAGTCCCACTGACATCTCACAGGCTCTGTTCAAAGGTTTCAGATGCCTACAGGACTAGCAGCTGCTCTTGGGAAACCTGAGCCAGGAGGCCTTTCAAGCAGCCCCAGCAAGACCCCGCCCTCAGGGTGGTGTGTGCTGAGCCTGGGGCCAACAGAAAGGCAGCCCAGGCCGGAGCTCAATTTTCACTTGGATGCATCTGAGAAAGCTGTTCCTTACTATAAAGTGTCACAACTACATGCCCAGTGTGAGCCTAATTCAGGCTGACTGTCTTGGTGGTCATCCACAATGGCAGTAAGCAGAACCCAAAGGAGAAAGGGGAACTCTAATACATTAGGTCTTGAACTTGGGGGAAAGTGACACCTGGAGCCAATGAGTGGAAGGGAATGCCCACTTTCACCAGAAATTGGAAAAACAAGGAAGGTGATTCTCCCCTAGAGTCTCCAGAGGGAGCAGAGCTCTGCCAATACTGTGATTTTGACTCAATGATGTTGATTTCTAACTTCTGGCCTCCAGGACTCTGAGAGAATACATTTCTATTGTTTTAAGCAATGAAGGGTGTGGCTGCTTGTTACAGAAGCGCAGAACACTTCTGAGTTCAAGTTTCTCATCTGCTGAATCGGAGGTGGGTGGCAGAAAGGAGCGGTGGTTCTCTCTCTGGCTACAGCAGACTAAGCAGGAGGTTGTTTAAATTGTTCTGATGTGGGACTGGGTCCAGAGATGTTGCTTTGAGGCTGGGGTAAAAGCTCTCCCAATGGTTATAAAGTATAGGAAGCCTTAGGAGTCACTCGGGGAGATGGCTCTTCCCCAACGGATACGCTTTTGTTCTATGCCTTTGCACTTTAACACTTAACTGCTTGGATGTGGGCTAGATCCCTGGGGAAGATAGGAGGAAAGAAAGCAACCAGGAGAAACTAAGCTAAGACCGCATGGTAAGAGAGCCAGAGGCATATCACAGCAAATTTGCACATGTCCCTTTGGTGTTCGGCAGGCTCCCTCTCCCGGGAGAGTGAAATCACCCTTAGCAGTGAGGAAACACTGTAGAAGTAGATGACTTCCCACAAGGCGACATCAAATGGCAGGTCAATTTACTTCTGTGTTCTGCCAGAATGAAAATCAAAGGATGAGCAGAAATTCCAAGGACTTTCCTTTTTAATGACTCTTTCACTCATTTGCCACATATTGAGAAAGGTGCTTCCCTGTACAACATTCAATGTTAGCCATTGAACAAGTGTATATGCGCACTTACTATATATCAGGCACTGTTCTAGGTACTTGAGAGTCAGATAAAATCAAGAAAAATCCTATCCTTTAGGAGGTGCTAGGAAAAAAGTTGCTGCGATAAGAATGAGAACAGGGTGTGGAAAGAGGATAGAAGTAAGAGGCTGTACAGAGAGAGGCTCCCTGGAGGTAAATTTGAGCCCTGAAGTGGGGAAATTGGAAGAGGCCTGGGTTTCTACTTGAACTTGAGCAGCCAAGAAGGGATGGCCACTTTTCTCAATCAACCCAGAGAATCATCTCCTCTCAGGACTTGCTTACTTGAACAAAGAATCAATGTATTCTCTTCTGTTTTGCCCTCTTTCAGATTTGGAAATGGAAAATATGAAAGCTCTAAGTAAAGCTCAAGGGTGGGGGTCATGGTTTGTGCTCGACCACTAAGACCCTCTTTGCTCTTTTTAGCAATAAAGACAGAAAAAGGAACCTTTTCAGGCAAATCCCCCAAAAGCAAAAGTTGAGTCATCGTTGCGCTCCAGTCTCCAAAGGGCACATTCCTTGACAAGAAACTCTGGGGAGGAACAGCAGCCAGGCAGCAAGAGTCCACAGACTTCATAGCTCCACGCTGATGTTCAGCATAGCGATGTGATTTCCTTTTATCATTTTTGGACCAGTCCCTTTTCCAATTAAGGATCACAGCTGCTAAGAATAAAGTGATGCCTGTTTAACTGGCAGAAGGCAAAATGGCCCACTCATGCCATCAATGGGAGTCATTGTTCGGGAAATATTGCCACTGAGAATTTTAAATGCTAATGGCATTAATTTCTCTTTCAGTGCTGATTGTCACTCAGTTTCTTTTTTAAAATGCAGAAGGGCTTTGGGTATTTTTTATTGGAGTGAATCAAAAACATTTCTCATGAAAATGGAGATTCAGAATTTTAAAACTTCTAGGAAATCCTGATGTTATTTGTTTAGCCAACTCATTTATAGAGGAGAATGTTGCCTTGAAAGGCTGAGTAGCTGAGTTAAAGCAACACTTCTACTTAATGACAGACGCAGAACTAGGGACTGGTCTCTTTGCTCCCCATCCTGCATTCACTGTGCCATAGATTTATTTTTGTTAGAGGGAACTACAATTGACCCTTAAATCGTCTTTGACTTGAATAAGCACGGTTAGTATTTTCTTAAGGAACTTTTTCTTCTTACTCATTTAATCAGGTTTGGGCTCTCCAGTGTGCTAACTTCATGGAGTTGGAAGATTCCATTTAAATCTCAAGTCAAATGCATGCAGCCATAATTTATTGAGGACAATCCACATTGTAATAATAGAAACAGACAATTCAGTTGCCAGCAAAAGAGAGGGAAGGTTATGAACCTCTTATCAAAGTTCAGGGCACTGGTATGCAGAGTGAATGGGACCCAATCCATAGCATTCCCGGTAGCCAGCTGTCTGCAAGCATGGGGAGGGATGACGTGTCTGGAAGCAAAAGTCCCATGTGGCTCTTGCCAAAACCTGGAGGAGGCATCATGACTATAGGTGTGATGTCCATGAGCATCTCAATCCAGTGTCTATATTTGTACCTCTTATCAGAGATTTATTATTTACTAACAGGGCCACCTGTTAATTTTGATTTAGGCAGGATGTCTCAGCTCAGCCAAGTTCTTATCTGTCCTTTCCAGGTATGTTACTATACCTTTCCATGTCTGTTTATCAATGTCTTCAAAAACATTGCTGATTGATAGGTTATCTCACAACTTCCCCCACCTTTCCACTAATCAGGATCATTACAGTGTCAATATATACATCATCTCCATCAGCCAGGATCTTTGCCATATCTATTTATGTGAGAGTACTCAAATATAGAGCCTGATTAAATCTCTTATGGTCTTTTACTGAATAACTTCTACTTTTTCATTCAAGGGAAAGAAGTCCTTACACACTGGAAGGCCAAAGGGAATCAAAGGATTGTATTGTTCCTTCAGACACAGGCATGTTTCCTGATGTAGTGTGACAGGATAATCCCCAGGGAAAGGTGAGGTTTCAGGTTCCCTGCCCCACCCCAGAGAAGAGTAGAGCTGGGCAGGAAGAAGAAGCTAGAGGAGACTGGAAAAAGAAAGAAAAGAGATCAAGAAGGAGACCCAGAAGAGGCACATGGGCAAAAAGACATGTGAAGAAGCTACACTTGCTCCTCAACCTTGGACTTGTACCGGGGACTAGGGGGATATGGAAGGAGACACTTAAAACAAACATGGATGAGAGACCCACAGAGAGGCTGACAATAGCAGGCTTTACCTTGACTTGGGTTTTGATTTTGCTCTTTTCCTTCCAGATCTGCCTGGCCTCTTTTGCCCCTTTCCTATGGTTCCCCACCAGAAGATGCCTTAGAGTAGTGGCAAACTTTCAGGTCTCAGTGGCCCCACTGTTGGCCAACCCTGTTTGACTGGGCATTTAACTACAAGGGAGGATGGGCACCTTTGGGTTCTTGATTTGGAAACTATATTCTTTGTCTTTTTCTTCTCTTCTCTTTATTGCACAATAATTGTATTAAAGTTCTTTTCTATTGAAGGTCTTACCACTAGGGTATGTTTTGTCTTGATGCAGTAGATAGCAGAATCCATTTAGAGAAGGGAGGTTTGTGGTTCTTGGGTGCTCCTCATCCTGCCCTGTAACAGTAGCACCTCCTGTGGCTTGTGTGCACTTCAAGTGACCATCAGATGACCTGATCAGCCGTCTGTTGCTAGTAAATCACTCTTTTTTTTTTTTTAAATATTTTTAAAGATGTATTTATTTATTTATACAAGCACTGGGAACAGTCAGAAGCGCGGAGGGTGAGAGAATTCACCAGAGCCAGAGCGGGGAGCAGAGCAGGCAGAAGGACCGAAGCACACTGCTGAGGGGAGCAGCGGGCGGCAGGAGAGGTCTGCACACAATGTGGGACCCTCCTCCGGTGGCCGGGGAGCAGCCGGGGATTGAACTGGCGCTGCAGAGGCCACGGGCAGCTTCTCAACCCAGCACTCAACCGCTGCGCCACCGGGGAGGCCCGCTAGTAAATCACTCTTAATGGAGTGCTCTAAATATCAAACATTCACTGGGCCTCAATTGAAAAAGGGATTGCTCTTATGTGCTGGAAAATACTAGTGTGATTCAGTTCACATTTGCATTAATCAAGACCTGCTTTATCTGCATATCCATAATTCTGTGGTTGTTAGCAGAAAATGCAACCTTGGTTTAGGTGTACAGCTCCAACACAATGAAAACTGCAAAGAACTTGAAGTTCAAAGAAATTCTGTTATAGGTACTTTATCCCACCATGTATTACACACACACACACACACACACACTGTTGTTAAGAACTACTAAAAGCCAAGTCTCATTTTTGGTGTTAAAGAACATGATTTTGTAGAAGGCAGACTTCATTCAAAGGGAACTATTGATATAAGTGTAGGATCTTGGAACAGGAGAAAGAGCATGGACATGCGAGGATTTATAGTCAAGAAACAGGGTAGGGATCAGGAGATAAAAAAAAAAAGTACTGAGTACCTCAACCTAGGGGATAGTTTTGCTGATCTGAGATAATAGGATTTTTGCTGAAGACAGGTCAGGGTAATCAGGCATCCCTTGGAGACTGGTGGAGGATAAGGAACTCAATTACACATCAAGGGCAATGAGATACTGAGAATGAGTGATTCTGACTAAAACTGAACAAAGCAGAAATAAACATGGCAATCCAAAAGTTGAGGCCTAATTGAAAAAGAGCTCAACAGAGCCTGCATTTGGTAAAGAAGAGACCCTCTGTTATAGGAAATAAGAGATAATGTTCAGCTGAGACAGGATTCTTGCTCCTCCATGATTTGCAATATAACCTTTGAAAAGTCCACATTCCATCTCTCAGTCTTGATTTTCTCATCTTTAAAATGG
This sequence comes from Talpa europaea, assembly GCF_964194135.1. Taxonomy (NCBI): domain Eukaryota; kingdom Metazoa; phylum Chordata; class Mammalia; order Eulipotyphla; family Talpidae; genus Talpa; species Talpa europaea. The sequence goes on from NC_140069.1 coordinate 13,670,374, forward strand.
GAAATTTTGATACTTAATAAAATATGAATCATGTTTCAAGTGCAAAGACTCAATACAGTCCTCTGGGGCAGTTGTTAATAGCAATACCTGTCAGGCTCTGTACTAGGATCACCTAATCATTCCATCCTTCTGCCTGCTACACAGCACTACTTCCTTACAGCCACAGGAAATAAGGCCCAGTGAAAGGAAGTGTTTACCTGTGTTTGAAAGATCAGAAGGTGGAGGCTCAGGGATTTGAGTCACATCTGATGTGGAAAGCCATGCATATGTGACTAAATACACCTAACTTCAATTTAGCAAGAAAAAAAAAGCCTAAATTTGTAAAATCATTAGAGTAAACTAACGAAACTGTTTTAAGCATAAAATAAGTCAGAAAAAGAGAAATATCATGTGATTTCACCCATGTGTGGAAAAGTAAAGAAACAAAGCAAATTAACAAATAAAACAAAAATGAACTTTTAGATACTGAGAAAGGATTGGTGGTTATGGGAGGGGAGGGGCTGGGGGTGAGTGAAATAGATAAATAAGATCGAGAATATCATGGTGGATAAAACTAGACTTTGGGTGATGGTCTTAATTATAATAGTGTAAAATTATACTACTGGTGTAAATTATAATACTGTACACTTGAAACATACAATGTTATCAATCAATGTTATTCCAAAAACAATTTACTATAAATAACAATAATAAAAAGTACTATGGAAAACAGCAACAACCAAAAAAGGCACTTACATTGGCATACATCCCCTGCCTCTAGCAACAGAAATTTTCTCCTAGAGCCAAATATCTTATCTCTTGATACACATTCCAGAACCATCAAAAGCAGTAATTGAAATCACATCTCCAGGTCAATCAGCCTACAAATTTGACAGCTTAATCAAGAGATGTGTGGTCTCCAGTGTAAAAAAAAAAATTTTTTTTTGTCTAGGCCCAGGCAATTTCAGTATGATAAACTCAGATAAATAAAGTTTACCTGGGGTGCATACACAGAATTTCAGGTACTGACCTTTGCAAGGCTAGACACTTCCTATTTTTAACCACAACAAAAAAATCAAAATAAAAACAAACAAAAAACTGATAACAAAAGATTCTTGTTTCCCCAGAAATCTTAATTCAATAGGTATGTTGTAGAGTCTGGTAATTTTCTTTTTCTTTAACTAACACCTTTGCTGATTTTTTTAAATCTCAGTATACATTAGACCACAACTGAGAAACACTGAGCTGCGGTTTTCAATTTTTTGTTACAATTTCTTTAAAATGTTTATAAAAACTCTTTGAATGTTTTGACATTGATATCTTTGCAAGGTTTAAAGAAGTTTGTTTAGTTAATAGAAGGAGCAATATTAAATATGATCACAAATGAAACAAGACGATTAGAATAAATATTACCTGGTGTGATTTGATGAAATAGGCTTTCATTGATTGGGAGGGGGAAGAACACATCAAAAATGAAAGAAAATGAGTGAAGTTTATCCCTGGGTTTTATCAAATGCATCCTGAAAATATGGCTGTTCTAGAAAACATTCCAGTGACATTTAATTCAGTATTACCCTTATATAGTCCTTTGGTTGTTCTGAATTAAACGTATACCAACTTGAATGTTAAAAATCAAAACCAAACAGAAAAACTGGTGGCGCAGGAGGTTGAGCGCAGCGCTGTGAAGCTGTCCGCAGCCTCTGCTGTGCCGGTTTGATACCCTCCTGCCATGGAGCAACCCACATGGCGTGGCAGACCTCTCCTCTCTGGCCCCCTGTTCCCCTCAGCAGTGCATTTCGGTCATTCTGTTACAGGGCAAAACCCCCATATTAAATGGGGCTGCCTGACTGTGGGTCCTCACCCGCATTATTAATGCTAAACTGCAGACATCACCAATGGTTGATAAAAGGTTTATTACAAGGGAAGGGGAAATGGGAAATGAATAACTCAGGGAGAAAACGAGGGAGATAAGTTTGTAAATGCGTCCTACACTTCAGCTGACCTGGAATCCCAATGACCCTCAGAGCTGGCCAAAAAACCTAGCACGGCTGGTGGCCAAGCCAGCGACTCCACAGCCACATGGCCAGTTAAATACCCAAACCGAGAGCCTACCTGCTTAACTCCTCCCTCAGGTCCTCACGACCTTCCCTTTGGTGATCATGGGATTTGTAGTTCCCAGTGTTGTGGGGTGGAGCTCACAAAGCCTGTATGGAGTTTGCTCAGGACATCCTTTCCCCCTATCAATTCTGCCTCTTCCATTCCCCGCTCTGTCTCTGAATCCTTTCACCCTCCCGCACATCTGGCCTGTACCCTGGTCCTTGCATAAATAAAAAATCTGAAAAAAAAATTTCTAATTTAACTACTGTTCTTTAGAACATTCAACATCTGAGACGAATTGTCAGGAAACAAAACTTTCTCTGACTGGTTCTCATCTTACTCCAAGGTGTCCCCAGTGGTCTTATATGCAAAAGCAGAAGCAAAAGAGCCTCAAAGCAGCCTTGACTGCAGGTGGCTGAGGGTAGGGAGCTACAGTTGCATCATTACCTGGCAAATTTGCAACCACATTCTGTTCCAGAATAATAATCCAACTCCTAACCCCTGGCAACCTTAAATGCTAATTCCAGAATGTTTTAGGTAGAAGAGGCATGTGAGGGGAGAGAAATCAACTCATCAAATGCAAATAGTTGGCCACAGGCTTCGTCTGGGAGCGTGAAACCAGAGCATCAAACTAGGAACAATGAGGGAAGGAGAAACTCAGCAAAGACCCAAGCGGAGGGCCCTGGCCATGAAGCAATGATACTTAGTTCCCAGTGACCGTCTGGAACTGATATTGATCTCACTTTCTCAACTCTGAAAGTGACTTTTATTTAATTCATTAAAATAAATTCATGATACCATTTTCTAAATTCCTATTTTTAGGATTTCCCCTGTGCCAAACCGCAGAGAGAGCCTCACATCAGGCTCTTCTCTTGCTCACACTATGTCATGCAGCACTGGACAGAAATGTGTTCCTTGCTGTGCGGGTAAAGCAGAGACATCTGTATTGCTCTTCCCCCATAGCAAACCCCTCATGTGACCTGCTTTTCTTGATTAGCCTTAAAATCCTGCAAAGAAACCAAAAAAGGGATCCTCTGGGTTCCCAATTTACAGATGAAAAAAGAAGACTCTAATTGGTTAAGTGACTCACCTACTAGAGGTCACTTCAGGTTGGAGGAAGAACCTGGACTTGGTGCTAAGTGGGCCACTTGTAAGAACCATCAGCCTCTCTCACTTCTTGCCTTTCTCCTGGAGTCAGTAACTATTGAATTCCTTGAATTCATCCAGCAGACATTTATGGTTCAGCCACTGACTGGCAAATGCATGGCCATACCCTGTCCCCATATTCCAGAAGCAATGCAGGAGTCCCTGGCTGTTGGGAAAGTTTAAGTTTGCACCATTGCGCTTTTATCGGAGAGCTGGGTTAGTATCTGTTTTTGCTGAAATAAGTCCGGAGAGAATTTCTGCATTCACTACACGAATCAGGAATGGGAAAGCAAGCTAACCAGTCCTCTGAAGGTCACTCTGAAGGTTGCGCACCCCAGGCGGTGGCACCCACCAAGCTCTGGCCCCAGGAGAGCCCTGCTGCCGAGCGGGTATGTATCATAGCTAGTGTTCCAACTTTTATGGTTTAGTGTGATTTTAGATATGATGTGCTATGCTTCTTTAGTTAGTGTGCTACGCTTTGGTAGGATTGAGTAGGTGGTTCTGAGTGTCTGAAAATGCTCAAAAATGCCTCCGTATAAATTAATCGTCATTGCTTCTTCACGACACCACTTCTGCTTACAAAAGGCTCAACTCTGGAATAGTAGGAAAACCTGTATTGCCAAATCTACCCAGGCCAAACTTGAAATTTTTGCTCAATCAGTCTTTCTAAAGCTGATCTTATGTACATCTTAACCAGGAAGGATATATTTTTGCTGGTTCATATGGATAGTCTTGTGTGTGTATATATTGCTTCATAGTCCACATAATTTGCACCAAGCTGTGTCTGTTGTGATCACCTAAGGATTCTTTTGTCTCCAAGAGACAAAACTTATGAGAACACTGATGTAAGGCCACAAAGTTTGAGCCAAAAAAAAAAAAAAAAAAGTTGCAGAGTTCCTTGCAGGAGAACTTGAGCCAGAGGCTAAGGGAGGGAGTTGCTGAGGTTTTACTCTCGGTCTCCAGCAAGCCCACCATTCTTTTAAACACCCAACAAAGCAGCTATTTTTTGTTCTCAGCAATAAATAGGAGTCCTTACCATTGTCTTAACCACATGGCCTCAGGCAAGCTTCCGACTGACCTCTCCTTGCTTCATTCATGAAATGAAAACACACCAATTGGTTCATTGTAAGGTTTGAATGGGACTCTCTGAAGACAGCAGGCTTTTTTGTAATATCATTAGCAGAGACCAGGGGCCTGTGGAACTGGGAGGTGGAGAGGGAAGGCAGAAAGAGGAAGGCAAAGCAGTGGGGAAATGACAAACCTCTATTTGTAAGCCCATTACCAATTACCACATTGAGTTATTCTTAGAAAGAAGAAAAATTGTTCTTTCCCAGAGTATGTAGGGGTGAAGGCATGAGGTTAGACAGGCTTTACAGCAACAATAACAACCAAGAAATGAGGAAAAGGTCTTACAGTCTATACTAGACTACACTGAAATTTTCTATATATATAAATTTTAATATGTGGGTGAGAATCATAAGACAAGTATAGAATGCTGAATTCACCAAATTTATTTGATCGTGGAGACATTTTTCGTATGTCCCAGATTGTACTGTGGAACACACGTTGCTCAGTTATAGCTGTAAAATATGAAAGAGACAAGAACTCCAGATAAAATGAATCACTCACACTTCACATAGTAACAGTTTTTTTAACTGAAATAAACTCAATATATGATGTTCTGGCCACAGTGTCCTGCCGCGGACCAGCACAGCAGTAGACGATGAGGCCACCTCAGGGTTGAGAGAAGCGTGCAGGGTGGTCAGGGCGTTGGTGAAAGAAATGACAAACAGACACACTTCAAGAGTGAAAATCTGAGTGTAATTTTCTTTGAGTTTGTGACCAATATATATATGTTTTCCAAAAGCACAGGGACAATGAATATCAATGAAATCAGCTTGCTCATGGGCTCAGTCTATCACCATCAGGGAGGTGATCTACATAACAAGCAATGACTTTTATAGAAGAAAGAAGGAAGTTTAGAAAGACAAATAAGGGATTAAAGTTTGTAGTTCTAGAAAGAGGGGATACGATTTTTAGCATTCTTGTAGTGGTTCCTGGTGGTCGTTATCTTTTGATAAGCTTCTGTCTTTTCAGGGAACTTCCTCTGTACTTCCTCTGCTTCAGGGTGTTATGCTGTTCTCCCCCTGCGCGCTGGTTGCCCAGCCGGACCTAGGGACCGTGGCGAAAGCCATTCCTAAAGGTCACTGCAGGGGGAGGTGCAGCAGTGTCCCCTTGAATTTTAGCTAATCTCATAAGACCTTTAATTAAAACAGCTCGTGATCCATATAAACAACAGAAGTTTTTTGTATCGCGCCGATTTGTCAGTTCTTTTCATTCCTATGTCCTCTCCTTTTTCTCTAAAGACTGGTTACAAGGCCAAAGGGAAAGCCACCGTCTTCCTCTGGGATCCCAGATCTAGCATTTGTTCTCTTTCCATAGGATTCTAAACAAAAAGGTCTAAACAAAAAGGGCATTCTAGGAACTCAGCTAGGTATTAGTTAAACTGATGTTGAATATGCACCATGTTGCTAGTTATTGCTTTGTTGGTAATGTTGAATATGCACCTTGCTCTTGACACTTGGAAATGCTGGGGAAAAGTAACAACAAATCCCCACTATATGTGCATAAAGGTAAATTTGAATTATGTCAATATGTAATTCAAATATTAACCTAGATATTAGCTTCACTGTTACTTCTGGACAAGAGGAGGTATCTTCCACCTCTTAAATTGTAGACATTGCTGGCCTCTAGATAAAGCAGGTAAAAACAGTTATCTGATAACCTTTGATTTTCTTTTTTTTTTAAGTTTTTTTTTAAAGATTTTTATTTATTTATTTACACAAGAACTGGGGTACAGACCAGATTTGCAGGAGGGTGAGAGGATTCACCAGAGACAGAGTGGGGAACAGAACAGGCAGACTGACTCAAATACACTGCTGAGGGGAGCAGCGGGCGAGACAGGAGAGGTCTGCCGTGCCATGTGGGACCCTCGCTGGTCGGCCAGGATCGAACCGGCGCTGCAGAGGCTGTGGACAGCTTCACAGCACTGCGCTCGACCGCCTGCACTACCAGGGGAGGCCCAACCTCTGATTTTCTATCACTATTGTGGCATCTAGAGAAAATGGTACATTTCCTCTTTTTTTGCCTCTCATAGCATCTCTTTCTTTTGGAGAATCTCACCTAACCCAACTCTTGGTCCATATGGGGTGGAAAGGATGAACTCCATGCCTCCGATGGGGGGTGAGAGTAGGCGGACACATGGCCAGAAAGCTTTGTCCTTTGATTAAAAGTGTCAGTTGAAAGATGGGCATATGAGGTCAGCAGGTCAATTAGATTTAGCCCTCAGGACCACTGCTGAAACTCTCAGGAAAGAGAGTCCTTTGTTCTCTGTGACCACTAGCTATGAGAATGATGTAAGTCTGGAAATTCTGGCGGCCATGTTAACTACCACATTGGAGTAGTATCCTGAGAATGAATACAAAACTGAGACAGGCAGGGTCAAGACAGAGAGACAGGCAATTCACAGATGGCTTGGCTTTGAGATTCTGCATCCAGAAGCTAGGAACACTCTTGAAATTCTAGTTTTATGAGTCTATAGATGCCTTTTTACCTAGAAAAATTTCATTTGCAATTGTCACTAAATGAATTTTGATTGATGCACTTTAGAATTCTAAATCTCTACAAGGAAAATGAACTGTAGATAGACAATCATTTTACTATTTTGCTGAAGATGATTAGAAAAGGAAATTAAATCTTTGCCTTCCTTAGAAACCCAATGTACAGAGATTTTGAAAGATTTTTAATGAAATTGTTAATTTGGAAATAACTTATCATTTTAGAAATTTTCCATTTTGTCTAATTTTTAAACTGTATTGGCATAAGACATTCATGTTTAACTTCTTTTTTAAAAGTCTCTGTTCTGTTGTAGTTACACCCACTTTTCCCCAACCGTGTGTATTTTTCATTCTTTTTATTTATCTGTTGGTTTGTAGGTATGTTTATTTTGTTACTCTTTACATTGATTCAGTTTGGGGAATATGGGTCCCCTCTATTTTTTTCTTTTTGCTTCATTAATTTCTGCTTTTAAATTTATTATTTCCTTCTTTTGTGTTTAACTGCTGGGCTTTTGCCTGAGGCTACATATTTCTCTACAATACCATTTTAGATTTTTAATATGTAAAGTGTTCATGTGTTTCAGTTCTAAATATTCCCTGAGCTCCTAAGTGACTACTATTAAATTCATGGGTAATTAAGAAGTTAAATTTGTTTGCTTGTTTTGCTTTCCAATAACATGGTAACGTTTAAGAGGTTTTTTGTTTTTTTTTTTTTTTTTTTTGGTTATTGTTTTCTAATTCCATGGTGGTTATAGAAAGAAGTCAGAATATCACTGCTAAAACTTTGTTTTTCACTAAAATATGCTTTGGGAATAGATATGATTGTTTTGGTAAATGATCATTATATTTTCACAAAAAATAACAGATGATTGCTAATTATTAAGTACAGAGTTTAATATTAGATGAAGCTTGTTATGTTTTAAATTTCTTTTTATTTCTCCTCATTTTAATTTTGACATCATTCAATCATTTGCTCATTCATTTACTCAACGAATGTTTATTGAGTGAGTACTATGGGCCAGCCATTGCTTTAGAACCTTGAGATACAGTGAAAACAACAATACAAACAGAAATTCCTGTCATCATGAAGCTTACTTTTCCTTGAGAAGAAATAAGGTATTAAATATCTTGATAATTCAAGACGGAAGGAAGGAGGTGAGAAGAAAAGAATAAAGAGGTACATAGACTTTCAGATGGTGTTGAGCACAATGGGAAAAATAAGAAAAAAGGGATAAGCAGTGGACAGGTGGAACAGGGAAGGATTTGAAATAGGATTAACCAGCACAGGCTTGCTGGGTAGCCATACTTGAGTAACTCAAGGAAGCTAGAGTTTGAAGCTGGTGGATATCTGAAGTCAGAAAGTTAGCAAGTTAAGTGGTCCTAACTGGGAAGCATGATTGGCATGATCAACGAATGTGACGCCAGTGAGTGAGACAACAATGGAATAAGTAAGTAGAGAGGAGGGCATGATAAGTTCAGTAAGTAAAGGCACTGGGATAAGGAAGGAGGCCATTTGGGGCCTTTTAGTTATATTCAGGACCCTGGCTTTTATGCTACGTGAGATGGAAACTCATTGGAGGAACACAGAGCAACAAGTATGTCTATTTATAACCAGGTTATCAACTGTTTCTTGGGTTATCGTTGTTGTTTTTTGTTGTTGTTTTTTTTTTTTGTTTTTGAGGCAACTCTAATTAATAAGCAAAGGGCAGAACCCTCGGAACACAGGTAGAAGGTAATTGAAATGTACTTACAAAACCTGTTGTGGGCCAGGATGGTTTCAATGGATGTAGTAAGATGAATATACTATGGATATGGCTGGAAGATGGAACTGGCCAAGATTTGATAACAGGTTATGTTTAAAGTCTGAGAAAAAGTAAAAAGTCACCCCCAGGGAAGTTAACCTCTTCCTTCTTTCCTTAACACCAAAGAGATATTGAAAGTTTCACTCGTATTATTCCAATACTCTCCTTTATCGTTATTAGTTTTCCAATATTTGACTTCCATCTTGCTTTACACCCTCCAAATGAGTCATTATCTTTATTGTTTTATATATAGTCCTTGCCATTTAGGTTTGCACACAATGTTATCTGCTGTTGTTGTGCTTTCTCACCTAGCTTCTTGTATATACTCCATCCTTCTGTATTCAACTTTTATCAAAAGTTTATCATATCACCCTTTATTGCTTCTTAGATCTAAATTTACCCTTTAATATTTACTCTTTGATAGTGAAAAGAATTCCAATTAGCCTTTCTTCTTTACCCTGAGTGTGATTTTCAACTTTCTCAGCAGAGGGTATGTAAGGGTATTGCAGTAGGGAACTCTCCTGATACTTCTAGAGTCATTGTCAGTCAGGGGGATTAGGGGAATGGAAGGAGGTTCAGTGTGGACATTTGCCCAATCCACACTCCCAGAAATCTATGTCCCTTCAATAGGGACACTGTTTTCTGGGACACTGAATTCTGTCTACTCTGGTATTCCCCAAGTCCTTATGCTCCTTCTTCTCCTCCTGGAGGACATTTGTCTCCCCTGACTTGGCAACCATCATTAAGAACTCAGAATGTTGGATTAAGCCTGTGTGCCAAGCTTTTCAAACACTCTGGCATCCTGACTCCCATGCTCGCCCTTATTCTGACCAGCCTGTCTCCTGCAGCTCTCCTGATGCTACAGGCCCAGCCCCTTACCACTCCTGGCACAGTCTGTGCTTCCAAATACATGAATTGATGCCTTTCATTAAATATGAATTATTCTTACCCATTTTCTTTTCAAATATCACCTCTTTCTTATTCTATGTTTTCCTCCTATATTCCTCTTAGACATTTCTTAAGGCTCTTCATTTTAATTTGCATCTTTCTAACCTCTCATATTATCTATTTACCCCTTTGCAATGATAATTTCCTCAGATCTACCTTCTATTTTCTCTTATACTCTCTTCCAGTGCATCTAATCTGCAATTTGATCTTTCCATTGAATTCCTAAAAAAAAAAAAAGACTCCAGTTGACATTTCCAAAAGTTCCACTGGCTGGATTCATTTTCAAATTTGCCTGGTCTTTTTTCATAGTTTCTTGTTAAAGTCCCTTCACAGTTCTTTCATCATTTTAAAATCCTCTTATTCTATAGTTTCTATACACTAATCCCACCATATGAAGTCTCAGCTATTTATAATATCTGCAGAGTTGCCTGGTGATTTTTTTCCTCAACTATTTTGTAATTTTACAGAGAAGGGAAAATAGCAGTGTTTTTTAATTCAGAAAGTACTTCTCTGAAAAAATCTCATAGTTGAGAGTATAAACCTCAAGAAAAATTTCACTTTCTGAAAAATGCCAGGATCATTTTTATGTTAATTTGACATGCTAGAATTCTCAAACCATGTAGATAGTAAAAGAACAAGCTCATATCCAAGTGTGAACATGCCAGTGGTTAAACTTATCCAAGTGAGAACATGCCAGTGATTAAATTTATCAGAAGAAAAGCTGTTCCCACTTAGAGTTCAGACTGGCAGATACACTTCCTTGGCATCTCTCTGTGCCACTGAGTCATGCACATGTCTAGTCTATTCTTTCACTAAAGTTGTAGTCTTTGCAGGACCAGGCTCAGCACAATGGTCCCAATGACTAGTCTTTGTCTCAAGTGCACCCATTTTGCATACCTAGTTCCCTAAGCTGCTAAGATGGACACCCACTCACTGTAGGACTCACATACTTCCACACTGTCAGCTTCCATTTTTGTAGCTCCCTTTGCCCTCAGTGTCTTCCTTGACTCGTTGATAATCTAAGCCATGGTATTTGAGAGGGTGTTGTCTTTATTTTCACTGGCATAAGAGGTGTTTCTGTCAGGAGAGCGTTAGGTTATATATTCCATCATGTTAACAGATAAAAAAGTATGACTATTATTTGAAAGTGTATTTCCCATAGTAAAATATAGGTTATTCTCATCCTGACACAGTTGTAAAGAAAAAAAGAGAGAGAGAGAAAGAGAGAGAAGGTAGAGGAGGACAAGGAGGAAAAGCTATATTGCAACTGGCATCTCAGTCAACAAAGAAGAAATGTAATTTTTCTATTGATCATTCTTTATTTCCCCAAGTGCTTTTGTTAAACTAGAAGTCTAAGAGCAAAAACCATGTTTTTATTTGAATCTTCTGAGTCATAGTAATTAGTCAATGTTTTCAAAGTGAATTTTGATACGAAACCATTATTCATCAGCAAACCCATTATGATGGCTCTTTTTAAAGATGCTAATTGGCCCACCTGCCATGAAGAAACAATATCACCTTTGCATTAATGACTGGAAACAATGTACCTAGGCATCCTACTTTTGAATTCATAAGTGAAGATTTCATAGGCAAAAATACATATACTCTTATTATTACAAAAGCAATGAAAATCCCCTGCAATGGCAGTGAACATTTTGGCAATGTTTTGCACTTCCTGAAAATAGAATGTTGCCTGTGTGGGAGCCACAAGAGAAAACCCATTATTCTCATTGTTTCCATATCATTGTTTCTATATATATGAGAAATATTTCCATGATTCTCAGCAGACTCGACCTTATTGAAGTAGTCCATCCCCAACACCTGTCCTATGAATATTGTTTTATGCTATTTCTATTCTATTTCTTTACAAGGGGAAGAACTATTAAATGGTATTTTCAGCATTTACATGAAAATAGCAGTAACAAACAACTAACTAGTAACAAGAAGATGTCTCACAGGATCTCTTCTAAATATGCCAAGAGCTATTATCATGTTATACCAATACTACTTGGTATTTTTCCTAAACATTTTTATCCATGCTGTATTTTATTGGGAATCAAATGTTTGATATGGCATTTGAACTGAATTAATTTTTCCCCAAGGGCTAAAATGATTTTTAATAAATCTTCCATACTGAATGAAAATTATTTGGAAGGCAATGTTAATAGTGCTCTCATCTGAGAAAAATGAGAGGGATGTAAAAATCTAGCATAGAAAATCAGGTTCATGGAAGCTTTTATGAACCTTAAATATAAATTTTTCCCTAACACTTGTTTGAAAATATGGTTGTTCTAAGAAAATAGACTAGAAATAAATTTAATCCAAATATCTCTTGTAAAAAATTCATTTTGAAGTCTTTGTTCTGTAATAAAACAGTTTAATGTATGAGCAACTCTCTGGTTTTAAGTAGGCCTGGGGTGGGGGCTGGGATTTAACTCTTTCATGAAGACAAGTGCCCTTGAATTGGCTGAACTACTCATTATTACAATGACATCCCAGGGTCAGAAATGCTAAGGGAACAATGAAAAGCAGGATATTATTGTCAGCATACAGATTCTATTCCAGTATAATTTATTTGGTTCATATATTGGTGAATCAGGATGAAATTTTTGAAAAGCTAATGATATATAATGATGTGAATCTAGGTTCTAAGAGAATGTCTTATTTCTTAATTTCAAAAATTGATCAGTTTGGTTTATGAGTTTTCATACTGTTTAAGCTTCACTATATCTAAGTAAGGAATTTTAAATAACTGGGCAAAGACACTCTCTACCATCAAGAAAGTTAATTAGATGCATTTTAGGGAACTGCAGGTGTGTCTGTAATTTAAGACTTGTATGTTTGTCTTTGCATACTTTACTTGGTGTTGAGTTCATGACAGGTGAGTATAACATAGTTTCTGCTCTCATTTATCCCAAGTACAGAGGGAAAGCAGACAAGTAAATCTTCAGCTATGAAACAATGATGGCAGAAAGGGAGGAGGGATCTACTTCTGAAGACTTGATGCAATCTTCCCTTGAATTAAATAGAAGTTAAATACCCAAATTGTTTTGATTATCATTCTCAATTCCTAATTTTCCAATGGCTTGTGTTATAAAATTGAAGGTAAATCCTTTTGGAAAGTAATGGACCCTAAGATATAACAACATGAAATATGTACAATGTAGCAATTATAATTAAATAGAAATAATAGAGAGAAAATAAAAGACTTGATGAACTAATGGTGACTAAATAGGTAATAAACACCCACACACTAGAAGTAGGATTCTCTGCCTGATATAACTAAATATCTACAAGAGCAAAATGACAGCCATATCAAACATTTGATACCCAACAAAATACAGCATGGAAAAAATGTTTAGAAAAAACTAGCACTATCTTCACCACCCCTCCTCCTACAGTCCAAGGGGGATAACAGGTGCGGAGAGTCATCCAGCACTATATGGGGACTGTTTCAGATTTGGGAATGCTCATGATTGAGGAAGCTATGAAATAAAGCAAGAGAAAGTGTTCATTTCAAATGCAACAGCTGATTACATGGAATGACTTGTTTATGAAAACTAGAGAGCAGAGTAACTTGAAAATGACATTCATACACACAATATGGACACCTCTTGCATGCCAAGTACTGTAAAAGGCACTGGGACATGATGGCAATCAAGGCAGACCATGTTCATGTCCTCAAGGAGCTCTTGACCTTGTAATGTGTGGGTAGACAGTGAGTTCCTTTGGTCTAGTTCTATTCAGTACAGTAGCCACTAGCCACATATGGCTACTGAACACTTGAAATAAACCAGGTCCAAATTGAGATGTACTATAAATGAAAGTTATATACTAGGTTTCCCAGATTTACTTTAAAGTTACACATATATAAAACTATCTCAGTAATTTTTATTTCAATTGCAAGTTAAAATAATGTTTTGATGTACTGAGTTCAACATATTTATAATATATTAAAAATAATTTCATCTGTTTCTTTTCAGGTGTCTCCCATGTGTGATTTGCTTTATATTTTTATTGGACAATGCTCTAGATGCTAGATTTCTCATTCATGTGATTTTTGTGCCTAAGGTGGTGCTTGTCACATAGTTTACATCACACCCATATGGAAGCAGTGAAAAGAAACAGAAGCACCATCTGGAACTGTGAAAAGCACAGTTGTTATCAAACATTCCTCTCTAAACACTGATGCCTTTACAACTAGACAGTGATGATCCAACTAAAATATGAGAAAGATCTCTTCTCAGTACTGGGGCAGGGCAGGGGAGGGGACCTCAAACGAAAGCGTTTTCTTTGACTAGTATGCTTTGTTGTTCATGAATTTTTCTTAAATTTATGTTATCAGTTGCTGCTCTTGTGTTGGACCAAAATAAATAAGAATTAGCGTGGTCAATGGAAACAGTGGAGTCAAACCTCATGCATCAAACACAAGAGCTTCCCTGGGAAACAGTTTTCCAGGTTCGTCTGTAGCTTATTCCCAAACTTCCTCCATTTCTCCACTTTACTCTTGGCTTCTGTCCTTTTGTTTCATTTTTGTTTTAGATTTATTTCTGCCTTTTGGACAGGAGTCAATATTTGGTTTTGTTAGCTTTATTGTTTGATGCTACTATAGACCTCAGTTCCATCTTCCTTCTCAGGCCTTCGGTGAGGGTGATCATATCTCTTAGTCTTCCCAGCTAATTCTGAGCGGAACCCATAGAAGCAAGGGGATAGACTGAAAAGCATCATGGTATTGACCTCTTTGCCTTTGGCCATGTGAGTCATTCCTGAGGACCCACATGTCAGCTCTGCCCATCTGCCAACACACATAACATTGCCATATTCCCTTCAAGAAGAGGAAAACTTTTGTGCCCAGAAGCCCAGGGTGGTTAGAAGCTTTGGGAATTTATTGAGAATCTAAACATTTATCTGTTCTTCAGATTACAGGTCCAGAAAGTGGGATTCTGAAAAAGAAAATTTACACTGTGCCAAATGCATCAACTGAAGGAAATATCATTTCCCTTGTTTTCTTTAATTCACTTAAATTCTGATTCTCTACCCTATCTGATCAAGCTGGCAGCATATTCAACCTCAGGCACTATTGGAGTCCCCTCTCTAGCCTAAGTTGGCTCCATAGTAAGAGATATATAAATAATTTCTTTAAAAAAATACAATAGGGAGCTTTTCTAATCTCCCATCTGTCTGAGACCATTGATGTCTTGGGGTCCAAGTCCAGGGCCAAGCCCTCAGGAGACCCCCGGTTTCTGCTGGTTGTTGACTTCTGTGCCATTACAGGTTTTGGGAGCTCCCTCTAATGCTAAGAATTTCCGCAACATAGGTCCACCTTCCTAAGCACTCGTCGTGGTCTTAACATCTAATTTCTTGGCTCCTATTCAGGGGAAGTCCCAGTACAATTTAGAGTTACAGCTCCTGACTGGTCTGGGGACACACAAATCTCTTTCCTTTTCCCCATTCATGGGAATTGCTCCCCATTTCCTTGCCCTCAAAAGCCTTCACTCTCATCTCTTCTGCTTTTTAAGTATCCGTCAGATTTTACAAGGGACAGAAAGTGTTATTGATTTCAGATAGTTTTCATTAAGACTCTGAGTCCTACCTTGTACAAGAGGCAAAATATGGCACAACAGGGAAGAATAAGAAATACAAGCAGAAAAAAAAATGTTTTAGCCAATTACCTTGGCACAAACATTGAAAACCATAGATTCTGACAGAGACTTACTTAATTTGTGTTTGGAAATTAGTATACTTTTTTGGCTCAATAAATACAGAGCATATGAATAAGTGAATGAATGAATGAATGAATGAAGAATATTCAGTAACACTTATATTGACCTTTCCTTTCCTGCAAAAAGTTAAGCTACCTTCATCGCATTCTCAGGCTGCCCACATGCATCAGATAAACAGAACTTTCAGGGGTGCAGGCGCTGAACGAGCAGAATGCAATCCAGGATATTTCAAACATCTTTTTATCGAGCAAAAAGTATACAGGCCTATTTTCTTTCCACTTTTATATAAGAAAATTTAATGGCAGGTTGGTTAAGTCCCCTGCCAATTCTGATGTGGAAAGAGTCTACAAATTATAGCTAGGCCAATGCACCTGCAAGATCAGTTTCATTTTAAAGAAAAATAAATGCAAAAGTAAGACAGAGTGTTTCTGAGATGAGAATCTGGTGCCTCCAACATGCTCCCTGAGTAATGGAATTGAACTTATTACTTCACCCACTAAAAAATTATCTATACCCATGACTGTGCACCCCAGCTTTGATCCTCTTCAGTATGAGAAATGTCCCCCCCCCCCCCCGCCGCGCTTTCTGGCAGCAAATTCCCTCTAACTATACTTGGGATCTGTCTTGGTCAACTTTGACTTTTAATAAACTCCAAAATCTCAACAACGTACAACATCAAACCTAATTTCTCAGTTATGTCATGTATTATCAGTGGACCCCCTGTGTTTGCAATAGGTTCCAGCTCTTGCACCACAAGTCCTCTCACCCCTGGATGCAGCTGCCAGAGCCGATCCCATAGAACATATTTTTTTCCATGATAAAAGGAAAACAAGACATTTGATGATGTATGTCAAGTCCATACACATTCTACTGAACGTGTCTACTGAATGTGTCAATACATATCAGGTGGCCAAGCTCAAAGACAGTGGGGTGAGAATGTATAATTGTCCTGTAGGGAAGGGGAAGGGAATCATTTTGAATAAAAATGCAGTTTATCAGGCTCCCTCTTTCTTCCTCAGGAAGCTTCCTCCATTGATGATTCTCTCTCTTCTTTATTTCATCCTGTGTCTGTTCACTCTTTCCTCCACATGTAAGCAACCTAAGTCCTTTCTATTAAAATAAACAATAGGGCCTCCATGATGGCACAAGGGGTTGAGCGCAGCACTGTGAAGTTGTCTGCAGCCTTTGCAGCATGAGTTCAATCCCCGGCCAACTGGGAGCAACCCACATGGTGCGGCAGACCTCTCCTGTCTCACCCTCTGCCCCGCTTAGCATTGTGTTTTAGTGCATCTGCCCATTCTGCTCTCCACTTTCTGGCGAATCTTCTTGCAACCCCGCCGCAATTCAAAATACCCCACTTCAAAATAAAATAAAATAAACAATAAATCAACCTATAAATCCAAGTTCCTACTATCTACTATTCAATCACTACATTCACCCAAGACTATCATAAAAAAAACAATGAAAGTCTGCTGCTGCTTTTTACTCTTCAACCATTATGATGCATTATGATACTCCCCATTCTACCCACAAAGCCTTGAAGAGGTTGTTGCCCAGGTAACCAATGCCTTCTTGGCTGCTAATGCCAATAAGCACTTTTTGTCTTACTTGATCTCTTAACCATGATAGAGCACTATTGACCACTACTGAAGTTCTTGCCTCACTTACTAATGTTTACACATCCTCTCCTGGTTTTCTTCCTAGTCTTCTGGCCATTAATTCTAAGTTTCTTTTGAGAACAACTTCTCCACTTAAAAAGTCCTTCTTCACCTTGACCCATGACATCACTCTTAATTTTTCCTTCAAAGTGCCTTTCAGTTATCACTTAGTGTGTGAACTCTTTTGTGTCCTCTATCTTTCCAAAACACAACACTTCTATATAGCCCTTTATTTCCCTGTTGGTCCTGCAATAACTCCTCCTGTAGTCAAGGGCTATCCATGGAAAAGGGAGAACATTCTGCTCTTAATTCTACATGATCCAAGTAAAAAAATAAGAAGTACCTGATAGTTGGATAGATAGGTAGGTCGGCAAATAGATGGATAGATAGATAGATAGATAGATAGATAGATAGATAGATAGATAGATAGACACATAGACATAGCAACATATAGATGTGTGTATGAATATAGTGTGGATCAAAGTTATTTTTTACTTGCATGTGTGTATGAGTATGTACAAAGGTATACCTATATTCATTTGTTAGACAAAGCTCTGTCATTTGAATAGATAAATGTTGGGGAAATATTGAAAGACTGGAAGCCTTCCCAATTTTCCTCACCCAACTGTATAGCTTACATGACTGCCTAAAGGATACCACTGGTTTCCATAAGACAAGTATGACAAATTTCTAGAACATATAAAGACAGTGAGACACTAGAGAGCCCCATCATATGGAAGTCATTCATTTGATTTTCATATAAAGAGCAGCACTTGGTAAGTGGGAACTTCATCCTCCACAACTTCATATGTCCCCACAGTGATTACCTGGCTTCCCTCCACACCCTCACACTCACTCCTCCATACAAAAGTGATTTATCTAGTGGAGGTGTTTGGGAGAAGGAATGGGAAAAGTCCATCCTGAAAAAGCCTTGCTTGGGGGTAAGGCAGTGGGGAACTGTCTTGACCCAACAGTGATGGAATGTGTAGGTGTGTCTAATCCTAAAGGGCAGCATTAGGGAACAGTCTCTAACCTCATTGTGGGATCCCCTTAAAATCCAATATTACTGTGTTCATGTTCACAGTAACAGCCAAAGGGAATACAAATACCAGTAAGTGATCATCTCTTCACTCAAAACACTCATGGCTCAGAGTAGGTAGGGATCAGGCCCCTAAACATATAATTAAAATACAATGCGATAAGTAATGACAGAGATCAACACTAGATACTAAGAGAACAAAGAAGAAAGGCACAATTCAATTTGAAGGGCTTAAGGGGAGCTCAAGAAACAAGCGGAGACTTAAACAAGAATTAAAATTTAGCCATCAAAACAATAACTAAAGTAACTATCGTTTATTGCCGATGCATCATCTTCCAGGAAAATGCTTTACATAAATGATCTCATTTAATGTCACATCTGTGAGATAGATTAGTGTTGCGCATGTTTGAGCAACGATGAAATTGAAAGTCAAAAATTAAAATTTTCCAAGCTCATATAATTTTTAAGTGATGAAGAGAGAGGTTGTGTTTGGGGGAGAACTTTAAATCAAGATTCAACAAACTTTTTCAGTAAAGGGTCACAGAGCAAATATATTGAACTTTGTAGGTCATGCAATCTCTGTTGCAACTATTCTCTACTGTTTCAGCAAGAAAACAATCCCAGGGCATATATAAATCAATGGATGTGACTCTATTCTGATGAAATTTTATTATGGACTCTGAAATTTGAATTCATATAATTTTTCAGGGTCATTAACATTCTTTTTTTTATATTTTGCCAATGATTTAAAAATGCAAAATCCATTGTTAGCCATATAAACACAGGTCACATTCAAACAGATCTTGTCTGAGGGTCACTGACCGTCAAGTCTTGTTCTAAGTCATTTTGAAAATTCAAGTAAAGTCTTTTCACTTTTATGAAGACCTACATTATTACCTAGTTCTGCTAACCAAAAGACATCGAAAGAGAGTTTTCACTTTCGCAACAAATGGTGAAAAGCAAAAATAGCATTCAGTGTTTGTTTTGCAGCAGCTGTTTTAGAAGCAGTGAACAGCAAGACTGGTACTGGCAAGCTCTTTCTTTGGGACTAATTTCTACAGACTATGTATGCATCATATCATTTCTGCTTTTACAACAGTGTTATTGTAGGTTGTTTTTTTTTTTTTAAAGATTTATTTATTTATTTATACAAGCACTGGGGTACAGTCAGAAGTGCGGCAGGGTGAGATAATTCACCAGAGCCAGAGCGGGGAACAGAACAGGCAGACTGACGAAGTACACTGCTGAGGGGAGCAGCGGGTGGCAAGAGAGGTCTCTGCACCATGTGGGACTCTCGCCCTGGAGGCCGGGGATCGGCAGCTTCGCAACCCAGCGCTCAAACCGCTGCGCCACCAGGGAAGCCCATGTTATTATAGATTTTATGTGGAATTTGATATGATATTTATAGACTATTTTGGGGGTCTGGGAATGCTGAAATTCTTTCCATATAAATTAATATAATTCCTTCTTCCACTTCACACCATTTTGGCTTCAGAAGGGTTTCACAGAATGCTCTCCTCTGAATACTAAAGGAAATCTATATAACCAAATTCTTCTTTGATTCTTTCTTGTAGCTTTGCCCTCCTTTTTAATGGCTGGGATATTTGTTGGCTTTATTTTGTTTTTATTGAACAGTGAGTTACTAGATTTTCTTTGATGTTTTCTGAGGTGGAAAATAAGTTCTCACCTTCCCAAAGTGCCACTTAGCTGAAAGAAAGAATGTTATGGCTTATATGGGTGCCAGTTAGAAACCATTACAGACTGTCTGCCCTGCTGTGATTCTGAAACATTTGGCAGAACTTTATTTCTTGTTCTTTCAGCCCATTTTGCTTTTCTTCCTCACTATTCCCCACACATCCCTCTGAGTTAAGAAGTTCATTCCTTCAGAATTCCAGTTGGGAAGACTGATGAGAAGTACAGTGATGACTTTAGAAAGCAGCTCTTCTGTTCCTTAACACATGGAGGTGTTGGGTGAACCCTAGAGTATTCCTTCCATTTAAAAAAAATTATTTATATATATTTTGCATCATTGCTCATTTTTAAACAATGTTTGCTTTTTTTTCCCCCCTCAGGTGTAGTCCCCATAGAATTTCCTTCACCAACGCACCCATGCACCAACACCACAGTACCCTGTGCTCCTGCCTCCCTCCTTCCAATCCCTCTACCTCCCCCTCTCCTGCAGGATGTCTCTGGTTTATAATTGTCTGTTTTTGTTTTGTTTTGTATTGTTATTATTTCCCCCATGTCTTATTTGGTTCCCCTATTCCTCTTATTTTTTTAAAGATGAGAAGTTAGAGGCTCTCATAGACTGTGTAGTGCAGGAAACTTCTTATCGGAAAGATCCAAATAAAGTAAGATAGTCAAAGTACAAGTCTGACTCTTGCAAAGATTATGAAGGGGTAGACTTCACCTGCAGAGCACGTCCACCCTTTCTGGGAGTCTTTTATACCAGTTCAGCATCTGCTTACCCACTTGCATTTTGATGCCTCAGCCCTCAAAATGTCTCTTGCTTAGATCAAGATCTCAAGTAGACCACCATTTGGTATTTTGAAACTATGAGACGCAAACTCTATCTTCGACCCAGGAATGGGTCATTTTTGGCAGCACTCTTAGTTGCGTACCCTAAAATTTTTCTCCCCTTCTTCACTTTATGCCATTTAGACTTACAAAAAGTTTCATAGGGATGTGTACTTTTGGATAATGGGGGAAACCTGAATTGAGTACAGTACTGTTAACTATAATTACCATGTTGTGAATTACATCCCCAGGGCTTCTTTATCTTGCAGCTAGAAGTTTGTACCTTGGGCTATTATTTTGACATCTTTAAAAATGCTTCCATGGCATTCTCTATTAATGGACATCTTTGGCTGTTATAAAAAATACTGCGGTGAACTTCCTTGCACGGTCCCTTTGTGTACTGTGTGAGTATATCTGTCAGAAAAATTCCCCAGAACAGAACAGCTGGGTCAAAGCGTATGTACAACCTAGATAGTGCTAAAAAACTCTCCCAGTGGTTGTTTTAATATACAGTCCACTGATAAAAATGCAAGTTCTATCTCCCCACACTATCTTTAAGATTGAGTATTATCAAACTGCTTAAATAATTGCCAACATGAAAGATTAAAAACAAGGCTTTACTGTTTAAATTTTCATTGTGAGTCTGAGGATTTTTTTTTTTTTTGCTTTTAAATTTATGATTTTTTTTAATGGATTGTCTTTTGTTTATGACCTTCCTATGCTTGACTCTTGCTGTTTCCTCAAAGATGCTGCCTCTCTTTGCAGCCTCACATAGGGAACTCTGCTGACACTTAATCCCTTTTTGATTTCTGATCCAAATAAAGATCCATCAGCCATTATTTGGATCCATGAGCCATCCAGCGGGCATCTGGACCTGAGTGATCTGGCTCCAAATGCCTTATTCTAAGTAGATGGAGAGGGTTTGAGTGGGAGATTTAGGTGACAGAACAGATAATGGTAGTCCTTCTTTCCCAAAGTCATGGCTCCTCTAGGGGGCAGAGGGAGAGGTTATCTGACCCTGAGCAGCTGTGAGTGCTCCCTAGAGTCCTATCAGCACCTAGTGAGAAAATTTTGCTCTTTACAGGGACTCTGCAGGGGAATTTGCCCAACGACCCCTATGTCCACTGTCATCTGATGTGAGATTGAATCTCTTTGGGAATAACTGAAAGGGCCAAGGTTGTCCAGCCTGGGGCATCTGTAGCTCACAAGGTCGATTGGGGCTAATACCATTCCTAGAGCTCCTGGCATCCCCTCCCAGTACCCACTATAACCCTGGAACACAGAGGACAGTAGAGCCCAGAAAATCATGTTCTACTTCTTCAAGTAAAATAGGTCTGGCAGATAACAAATATGTTTGGTAGATAACAAAATTTAAATCACTTTTTCAAGATCTCGTGTGAAACTGTGCTGTGAAGCAAAGGTGGCTGACACCCTCCTGAAGCCTCTTAAACTCTCCTCACCATCCCCTAGGAAAAGGCATGGTTCAAACCATGCTTCCTTACTCAGAGAAACCCCTTCCCTCTTCTCCCATGGGTGCTGCAAAATCTTGCTTTTCATCTATGTCAGGGAGTACCTGAACTCAGGAAGTTAGGGCACTTGGCAGAGGCAACAAATTCCTCCTCAGAACAAAGAGTCACAGTTATAAATCCAATTTGAAGAACTCATGGTGCTTGACTTAGGGCTCCCCAGCTTGGTAAGTGATTTGACGTCTGAGAGGGACTTGGTATCACAGAGCTTCAACCAATCACTGACCATGAGCCACGCTTTTCCAACCCAGCTACTCCGGCTCCTCACCAGGGGCCTGCACAAATCCTTGCTCACCGTTTTGTTCAAGTTCTAAAGAGGTTCTCACTTCTGTGGCCCCGGCCCTCTCTAAGGATTCCCAGTTCTGCATTTTCCTAGGCACCCAAGTGTTCAGGCCCAGCACAATGGACTTGTGTGTATTCAGAGAGTCAAAGGGCATGGGAGAGCTCTCCAGGACTTTGACATTGGGCAAAGAGCAGTTGAATCCCAGTTCTGGCATTAGCCAGCTATGACCTTGGGCAATAGTTTCCTCCACTATGAGATGAATAATCACAGATGCCTTGGAGAGTTGTTCCAAGGATTAAATCAGATAATCTGCATAAAGAACTTAACTCTGTGCTTGACTCATGCTATTAGACCCATTATTCTCAGTTTTACCTTTATATTCTGGCAGTTTCATGTGATTCTTTCCTCTCAAATCAAAATTTTCCAACCCTTGGCAACAGAAACCACATCCCATGGCTTTTAATCCCATAAAAGTGAGTAGCAAGGCTGTTGATGGACTAGCCAATGTTCATTTATGAAGTTATTGGAGTATTTACATAATATTGAGGTCAAACGTGAAAGGGAAATGTGATTTGAGTTTGAAAATTCATGGCCTCCATCAAATTGGCACACTTTTGTTTAGAGTAATGATGCTTTAGATGGGAATGAAAAGCATTCATGTTTGACTCAGAAAACCTGGGTTGTATAGTAACTTTGGTGAAGTCACACAGCCTAAGCTTTCATGACCTTGTCAGAAAATGATGCTTAAAAATATCTGACCTCTCCACCTTCCCATTATATTCTGAGGATCAATTGTCATCGTCTATAGGAAAACATTTTCAAACCCCTTCTGGGTTTGAAAGACCTGAGGATTGTTGGGTAAAATAAATTTATGATTACCTAGGAAAGGCAGGCTGATTCTCTTGATTCTCCAAGCATTGTTAGAATTTGAAGCCTTGAGATGTGTACAAAATCTTCTCCTCTCCTGAAGACTGAGGGTCAGGTTGTGATTCCCAAGGCATTGCCGGTAACTAGATGGGCTTGCTCCTTAAACTCTTCCCCTACACCTGGGATTACGCTGCTCTGGATAAAGCTAACTTCTAAAATACTGCTTTATTAGGAGCAAGTCCAGGTATTTTCCCAGAAATGTCCCCTGGGTTGATTATATTTACAGAGAAAATAAAGTGAAAGAATTGTGAAATTTGTATAGATTCAAGTAAATCCAAACTACATCTCTATACAAGTCCCATTTTTAGTGCTTTTTGGAAAATATTTTTGTTTCTTTTCATTTGTTTTTGCTGCAAGTCTGTGGAAGTGTTTGACTCCTGCCAACAGGAAGTTTGGAAAGAAGTAGAAGATACGTGATAGGTGTTCATGATTTTTTTTGCAAGAACCTAATATAAAAGCTTCTAGTATAGTGTTGAACCATATTGTAGAAAAAAAAATGTCTCCCATCTTATTTCTGTCAATAGTTCTATCTCTGGTGTAGCTGGAAGGAGCAAACCACCAACTGGAAGGAAGGCCAGCTGACTAGTCGCCAAAAAAAAAAAAAACCCTACCTTGTAGCATTACATTATTGTCTGAACAGAGAAGGATAGCCCTTGGAGCTCAGCACCCATATTATTTGATTGAATAATGAAAGATAATATCAGCATTCTGGGAATACACTTATCATGTCCAAAGTTCATAGAGACTGATAAATAAATCTAGATCTTCCAAGCCAGTTTCTTTCACTGAGAAGTACAAAGTCATCTAAATACTAAACTCAGCTTACATAAGTCTTTGGTGGGCTGTTTCTTATTTTATTTGTAGCCCAAAGGATATTTTGTACAAATTTGAGCCAATTTTTTTTTATTTATAGAAAAATAATTGACATATAACATTGTGCAAGTTCCTAGTGGACAACGTGATAATTTACATTACATATTTATGATATGTGGATATATTATGAAATAATTACCACAGTAGGTTAGTTAATACATTGATCATCTCGCATAGTTTTTTTTTCTTTTATGTTGAGATCTTATGTGGAGACCTACTCTCTTAGCAACTTTCAAGTAGACAATGAAATTTTGTTAATGATAGCCATCATTATGTACAATACATTAGATAAACTTGTTCATATATTAGACAAACTTGCCCATCTCACATTTAAACCTCTGTACCTTTTAACTATCTTCTTCCATTCTCCAGACCACTCCATGCCTCTGTTAACTATCAATCAACAGTTTCTATGAGTTCAAGTTCTTTTTAGAGCAATCATCTAGTATGTGGAAGCATTTATCTTTCTTTCACTTATTTCACTAATAATACCCTTAAGTTTCATTCATATTGTCACAAATAGCAGCATTTCCTTCTTTTTATGGTTGAATAATATTCCACTACATGTATATACACATTTTATTTATCCTTTAGTCCATCTACACTTTGGTTGTTTCCATATCTTGGTTAATACAGATAATGCTCCAATGAACATGGGAATACATACATCTCTTCAAGATACTCATTTCATTTCCTTCCGGTATATACCCAGAGGTAGGATTGTTGGATCATGTGATAGTTCTATTTTTCATTCTTTGAGGATCTTCCTTATTCTATTCCATATTCTTCCTTACTCTATTGCCTGTACCAATTTACATTCTCACCAATAGTACATAAGGATTGCCTTTTCTCCACATGCTTGAAAATACTTGTTAGCTCTTGTATTTTTGTAACAGCTGAACCAAATTAAAAAAGAAATCATTTTAAAGTATATTCCTTGACTGTCTTGGAAAATTAGAAAATCCAGTGTTTAGGTTTCCATAAATGTCAAAAAATGCTGGTGGAGGATGAACAGTGCCAGTCCTTCTCAGGAAGATTGTACACTCAAGGTTTCCATGTCTTCACCACTGATCATCACCCCAAAGTGCCATTTTCATGGTACCTGCATTGTTTGCCTTATAGCTGAGAAACAGCTCTTCTATACTGAAGTCTCCATCAAAATTTGAAAAATCAGGGTCTCCCTGGTGGCGCAGTGGTTGAGCACTGGGTTGTGAAGCTGCCCACAGCCTCTGCAGCACCAGTTCGATCCCCGGCCGCTGGGCGAGGGTCCCACATGTCGCACAGACCTCTCCTGCCGCCCACTGCTCCCCTCAGCAGTGTACTTCATCAGTCTGCCTGTTCTGCTCCCAGCTCTGGCTCTGGTGAATTCTCTCACCCTCCCATGCTTCTGACTGTACCCAGTGCTTGTATAAATAAATCTTTAAAAAAAAATTGAAAAATCAAATAGAAAACTATAGGATACAGCAGTTCAAGAAAACTGATGCATAATTATCATCACATCATCATTGTCATCATCACATCATCTCCATCATATTATCGTCATCATGATCATCATCATCATCATTCTACTGTCACAGTTTTCTCCTTTCCTCAAAGTAGAATCATAATAACTTAAGCCCTAAGTGAATTTCAGAATTCAATGATTTGACAGAATCAAATTCATTCTAAATAAATTTTCTTGAGCAAAACAAAGTTCTCAAAAAAAAAAAAAAAAAGAAAGAAGAAAAAGAAAAAAAGAAATCCCTAACAATCCCAAAGCAAATTTATCAGTTGTTTGACTTTCTGAAAAGAAAACAAATGGCAATAAAGTGTCTTAGCATTCGTGCAAACATAGGGCTCCTTTGCTCTGACAATAATCTAAAGTCACTTTTTACTTGAGGGCATTGGTATTGGTGACACTGAAGAAACAGCCACTGTTTTTTAACCTTTCAGAAAGCCTGTGGGACAGAGTTTAAAGCACAGCAATGTTAGGGCTGCCAAGGACTCACTCTTTGGAATAGAAGTTGATCCTCTTGGGATCTTCCCTTTAAAACTGATTTTAAATGTCCTTACTCAGAAGATCATGGGTGTAAAATCTGAGTTTCAATCAACTGAAGCCTAAAATGCGACAGAGGTGGCAGAGTGATCCAAAAGAAAGGGGACGGGACATGGAGTTTGTTAAACTTGTGTCTGAATTCCAATCTTTCCACCCAAAATTGACTTGCGCTTAGGTGGGGCTCTTTATTTCTGTATTCCAAGTCCTCGTTTATGAAACTTGGATGAATTCTGCTTCACAGCGTTGGTATGAATATTGCATGTGAAACATCGTAAACCATTTAGCATATTGGAAGCCCCTCTCAAATATTGGTTCTAATTCCCTCTCTTGTTTCCCTTATATATAATATTTACCATGGACCAAATGCTTGCTACTTGACAGACCAGTGTCCCTAACATAACTTCCAGTTTCTCCTGCATCTAAAGTTGTTCCACCCTTTTTACCAGTATTTTGATGTGGGTTTCAATGAGTTGGCCACTCATGGGTAACTGTGACCTATTTGCAGTCTACAAATCACAGCAGAACATTCCTTGACTACCTATGGAGTATAGCTCATATTGTGAGGCAGGCTCTGGATCACTCAGGCTGCTGTTAACCTCATTACGTGACTATCTCCATGGTGGTCTCGGATAACTCTGCCTGTGATAATATCATACTTTGCTGACACAAATGGCTCTTGATGTATGGTCACTATGTTCCCTTCCCTGACCCTTGTAAAACTTTGTCCTCCATTCCTATCCCACCCACCGGATCATACCATTGTTGCATGATCAGCTTTTACAAGCCTGTGTGCTTTCAATAAACAGCACAAGAAATTCTGCTCAAGTAGCAGAGTCTTGCCTTGCAAACCTGCTCCACAACTGTTGTGTCTGTTATCATGTTCCTACCGCAAAGTGGCAACAAAGTTCCTATTGCAACGCTGGACCAGCGGTATACTTTTTCTGTAAAGGACCAAGTTAGAAATATTTCTATTTTTATATATTTGACCATCTCTGTGGTTAGTGGAGTCAAATGTCAAAGACTGTACAGTCTGTCGTGATGACTCAATCCTCCCTGCCATTGTAGTGAGAGTAGCCACAGGCAATATATAGACAAATTGTGTGTTCCATTAAAACCATCGGGAGAAGGGTCTATAGTTTGCCAACCCTTACACATGACTATGAATCTTCAGCATCACATACACAATTCCTATACACATCCTGGTTAAAATCTGGAATAGGTAGAAAGCAAAATACCCTAAGGCATTCCAGTTGTTTTAGGAATGACAGAAGCAGGCAAAGAGAAAGTGAGAAAAGAAATAACAGGAGAACTCACAGTGAATTTCCTTGCTATACTACTTTATATTTCACTAAATAGAGAGATTCTTTGTCCTCTTGTCTCACACTGTTCCCTACTAAAATGTTTACTGTTTACTAGTATTATCATCTTGAGCTTAGAAAGACTTGTTAATACCTACTGAGTACTCTTTTACTCTCTGCGAGTCCTGTGTCAGGTGCCTTGGATACACTATTTTACTTCATCCATATAATAATCCTATGAGATAAAAATATTTCTTAAACTTTTATTTTACAAGCAAGCAAACTAAGCTTAAAAACTTAAATACTTTCTCTGGTGTCACAGAGTCAGTGATTTAAGGAGCTGGAGTTCAAATATGGGCAGTTTGACTCACAATTGAAAATCCTGTTCTCTTGTTTCCTCATACATTAAAAAATCAGATTATCTTTCTACACTTGCAAGTTTCTTGGAAAGATTACAAAAGTGAATAGATGTGAAGGTGATCTAGCTAAGACATTTGACACCCAAGGATCGCCTGGGTTGATTGGGCTGATCTGGCTGGCTCTGTGGGTGTCCCCTTCCCCCCTCCCTGCTCCAGGTACATCTCTCCTGAAGGAAACTCCCCTTGCTGCATGCAGGGAAGAGAATGACCTTCTCTAATACAGATGGAGGTCAAAGGTATAGGAGTAGCTGTACTCCCCTAATAGCACCTCCAAACAAGCTCTCAAGATGACAGAAGTAAAGGTGTCTGAAAGTGCCTGAGAATCAGAGAGCACTAAGTCAGTTCCTTCCACTTCCTCTACCCTGTCACTTGCATTATCCAGCAATTATTAAATACTTACTGGACAGTGACTCTTTTCTTTGACTTGATTTCATCAGTCACCGATTCCTGAGGAAAAGGAAATTGTAGCATTGCTTTTGCCTCCAAGTTTCAGTGACCTTACAAAATATTTCACCTTGGGCTTGCACATCTGCAAAACACACTGTCTGCTGTGTCTTTCTTTTTTTTTCTTCTTAATGCTATCTTTATTTTTTTTCAAAGATTTATTTTTTATTTATACAAGAACCGGGGTACAGGCCAGAGGCGTGGGAGGGTGAGAGAATTTACCAGAGACAGAATGGGGAACAGACCAGGCAGATGGACTGAAAACACTGCTGAGGGGAGCAGCGGGTGAGGCAGGCAAGGTCTGCCGCACCATGTGGGTATCTCCCTGGCTGGCCAGGAATCGAACCCATGCTGCAGATGCTGTGGACAGCTTCACAGCACTGTGCTCTACCCTCTGCGCCACCAGGGACACCCTGCTGAGTCTTTCTTAAAGTGCTCTCTTGCCTACATCAGTACCCCCTTAATAAAAGGTAGGTTTGCAGATCCTACCTAAGAGCAGAATCTTTTGGGTTTAGGTTTCTGCATTATTATCCCCAACTCTATTTTGAAAAATAGAAGTACTGAACTTACCCCCCAAATTGAGAAAATAGTGCAAAGAATCCCTATTTACCCTTCACTAGATTCACTTACTAATTTTGCTACATTGGCCTCATGATGCCTTTCTCTCTCCTTCCCCTTGTTTCTGTCTCTGTATCTGAAGGTCAATTCATAGTTGGCTTCATTTTGTTAATAATTCCTCTGTTTCTCCATCTGAGACTCAGTTACTGACATCATTTCCCCCTAAACCCATCAGCGCATATTTTCTAAGAACAAGGACATTCTACAACCACAATACCATCATCACATCCAAGGAATTTAATCAACAGTGATGCAATTATATTATCAAATATATAATCTGTATTTAAAATTTTTAAATTTGCCAGATGAATGTCCTTGCGATTTTCCTTTGATGATCCAATAAAAGAGCTTACTTTTTATTTTGTTTTTATGTCTCTTTAGCTCCCTTTTGTTTAGAAAATGTCACCCTTTTTTTGTTTTCCATGACTTGACATTTTTGAGGTGCCCAGGATACTTGTAGAATGCCCCACCACCTTGATCTGGCTGTCCTCTCATATCTAGATATTTATATGGCACATTAGATCAAGCACTTACACTGTACTCTGTGCACCTTGACTGGAATACATTCTAAGGACAAAAGGAACTATTGAATTTACTAAGTAGGTTTGTGATTGGCATTGCTAGTAGAATAGTATTGGTAGTTCTGAAATATTTTCTTTCTATTTTGTACGACATAGAACAACAAATGTACTGAAATTTTTTAAAATGAAACTCCTCCTATACTAGGAGGTACAATGTGGAGAAAGGAAAGGTAAGAAACTAACTTGTGATGTTGGATTTGAATTGGCAACATGAGGATGAACTCTTACCTTCCTAGTCCCATAGTAGAAATAGGCATATCTAGTCTCCAGATCTTGGTTTTTAAATAGTATTTACTAAAAGGAGCCAAGGTTCCTTAGGAAATGACTGATCTTAGGACTAGTCAGATAAAATACAAGGTGATCCTAGAATAGCTTATAATGCCAGAAAGCCCCCACCCCACCCCAACCCCCACACACCGTATTTAAAGACAATGCAGACCTGTCAACAGAACACAAGAGTCAACTTGATGAGAGGCTCATTTGGGATATCTAAGCAAAAAAATGTTAGTCATGGATTATAACACATTAAATAAGAATCCGTCCTGGTGAAATTAAAAGGCAGCGGTTACAAAAATAACTATAGGTGGAAGAAATATCCTCATTTTAGAAATATATCTGCCAATAAATATGGAAGGAATTTGTCCATTTGATACCTGCCTTGAAAAAAATCTCCCCAGGTAGAGCTAATTCCCTGCATAGTTTGTGTGTAATTGTAGATATTACCTTAAAGCTCCTTAACTCTATAATAGCTATAAATTCCTAAATATAGTGCCTGCCCTGGAGAAATTAATGCTAAACAGAAACAGATAAAATTAGAAATTCTGGTCCCTTGTGATGATAATTTGTTTTTTTTTTCTCCTTTAGATCACTTATGAAAATATTTCTCCTCACTGTTTCAGTCCAATCACTCTGGTTACTCGTGCCATTTTATTCCAGAACTCACTATTGTAGTCTTACATGGTCTTGAGAGAACACTGGCTTTTTCCTACCACAGTCACCTGATCCTGAGGTGCAAAATATTTGCACCCATGGAGATGGGAAAAGGAGGCAGCTGCCTGGGATTATCTCCTTCTCTTTGCTCTGGTTCCTTTTGTCCATTCAGCAGGCAGACAGCAGCTCTCAGGCATCAATGACCTTCTTGGCACTGGGCCCAGTGGACACTGTATGTAAGCAGTGTCTTGTGATACCTCAGAGGGCTTGAATTTTCATTTCAGAAGTAGGACAGTAGCCCTTTGCCTTTCAGTGTGTCTTCTGCCCCTGTGCTTCCAAGTTTTTCAGTTAATTGGGGGTATTTTTGTATAGTTCTAGTTTAATTATGCCTGTGCATAAACATAAACATATAGTTATGAATTGCTCTGTCTATAATCAATATTTCCACTTGCTCCCCATATCCAAATAGATTTCCGGACCATGTCCATTCGCTTTCAACATTTTGCAAGCAACCGTTTTGATTTTTCATTTTCTTGCTATCATTTCCAAAGAGCCACTGCTGTTTTTGCTCTGAAATTTATTCCTTGATCACATGAGACTCATCTAAACCAAAGAAATCAAAATGCCTTTATCCAGCTCCTGGATTTTGGTGTCTTTAAGACACTACTTGTTTCTTGCTCTATCATTTCTTTGACCTCAATGAATGTAAAAAGAATCCATGTCACCCCTTGATAAACTAACCACCTGCTTCCTGGTCATGTAAGCTCATGCCTCATTTAATGTAACAGTTAAAAAGTATCAGCTTTGCCCAAAACTAGGATTCCTGGGTCATAAGATATTTCCATTTTTAGTTTTTAAAGATAGGCCCAAAGAACATGAAATCATCAAATCAAAAATATCATATACCTTATGGGGTTTTAGGAGCATTATTTACAATACTTAGGTCTGGAAAGCAACCTTAGCACCCACTGATAGAGGATTGGATCAAGAAGAGGTATTATTTCCACATAATGGAATACTATTCAGCTATAAGGCAAGAAGAAATGTGACCATGTATAGCCAAATGGAAGGAGCTCAAGGGAATTATATGTAGCAAAGCAAGTCAAAAAGAAAAAGACAAATATTGAACATTGTTATATACCTGGGTAAAGCAAAGAATCATAGCAAATGAATTAGAAAAGCAAAATAATTATAAAATAATGGATGTGAGGTTTCTAATGTGAAGAGGGTGGGAGAGAAAAAATGGGCCAAAGGGGTATTAGTGGTGATAGGAGGGTGGGAGAAGATTCTTTGTTGCAAATGAGAAAAATCTCAGTTCATACCCACTTAAGCAAATCTATGAGTTTGACTCATATAACTCAATGGTCCAGGGGAAAGACTGGCTTCAGACAGAGCTTGATTCCAGATGTTGAAATGAAGGTGAAACTATCTCTCCATCATTTGAGTCCTGTTTTTCTGCATGAATGAATGAATGGCATGAGCTTTGAAGTCAAAGAGAATTTAAGTGAGACCTAGGTTTGATCCCTAAATCAAACACTTATAAGAAGTATGCCTCTGTTGAGTTTCTTCCTGGAATCCAAGTTGGGCACATGAACCCAGTGGTGGCCAGTGGCATGGTTTGGATGTGTGCACTCTGAAAAAAT
Source organism: Talpa europaea (assembly GCF_964194135.1). Classification (NCBI taxonomy): domain Eukaryota; kingdom Metazoa; phylum Chordata; class Mammalia; order Eulipotyphla; family Talpidae; genus Talpa; species Talpa europaea. The sequence continues at coordinate 13,702,477 of NC_140069.1, forward strand.
AAGGTGTGTTAGTGTCCATTTCAGCTATAATCGAGGTCAGCCTTTCCCTTGTCTGCACAGAGCAGCTCTGTGAACCATGCATTTCCTGTTTGGCATTTAATGTTAGTTGAGAATCTACCCTTTTGAGCCAAATGCTTTCTTTTCGCCAGTTTCCTGTCTTACTTCTTTCCCATGCCCATTAAAACTAATCACCCCACTGTTCAATGAAGAAAATCTGGGCACCCCTTTCTTGCTGCTTTGTACAATCTGGTCCCCTGCTAGGAATGTTCTTTTCTCTTATCTCATTCTCAAAATCTTTTCTTTTCTGTTTTTTTGTTTGTTTGTTTGTCAGAAGCGCGGGAGGGTGAGAGAATTCACCAGAGCCAGAGAGGAGAGCAGAACAGGCAGACCGACGAAGTACACTGCTGAGGGGAGCAGCGGGCGGCAGGAGAGGTCTGCGCGCCATGTGGGACCCTCACCTGATGGCCAGGGTTCGAACCGGCGCTGCAGACGCTGAGGGCAGCTTCCCAAACCAGCGCTCAACCGCTGCGCCACTGGGGAGGCCCTCAAAACCTTTCTTTTTATGAAGCTCAATTTGTCTACCATAAGCACAAGGGAGTGCTCTCTTCACACCTAATTTTATAGTCTAAATATTGAGGATCATATGGTATTTATTTTCTGACTGGGTGTGAATCCTTGCTATTATCTGTATATCTACCAAATTAGAATAAAATTGAGAGTCAACTAAGGTCTAGAAGTGAAGGGAATATTTTCAAACCACTAGTCCAGTTTGTGGAAGAATACATTGAAGTTTCTTTAATGATACCTATGTCTGACTGCTGATAGTAGAGGAATGCATTCAAATGGAAAAATAGCAACCAAGAGTTTAAATTAGCCCAAGTGGTCCAGATTGCTGGGAATTTAGGAGAAAAGATAGAATGTAACATGAAGTGCTAGAGTTTGCATTTGAGTTGGTGAAAAAAATGAAAGATCATAAACATTCCATGATAGGGAAGTATTAGTAGGCATCAGAGCTATTGGTGCAACTGTAGAGAGACTTCGGAGCACTGGAAGGTGAGGCTCTAGCCAGAGAATGTAGTAGTTTGGGAGATATGTTTTTTTGAGAATTAGTCCAAGTTTCAGGTAGAGTTAGGGAGTAGAAGAAAAGAGATGAGAAATCAATCTAGCATAAAAGTACATCTGTCCATAACCATGCTGATGGACAAAGAGATAGCACCATGAGTTAACAGGGAGACAATCTGGCAGAAATGCAGCAGCAGGAAGGAGAAAATTGGGTAATGAACAAAAACTGGCTATAATGAACAAAAATTATGGAAGTTAGTATGGAAGTTAGTTTTTCATGGATCAAGGAGAGTACACAGGAAAGATTCTGTAAAGGAAGTGAATATGGTGTGAAAAGAGTTAGAAAAAAGAGTTTCCCTCACATTCAGACATCTGATTCCACAGGTTCTGAAATTAATAATAAGCAACCTCTTTTGGAGTCTGAGGTATAGCTCCAAAGGATCCTGAAATAGTTATCCTAAATTTCATATCTATTTCATCCATTTTATTTTAAAGAAGTATATGGAAGAAACTGATTTCTTGTTCCTCTACACCTTCACATCAGGGTATCTTAAATGCCTACTCAAGCCAATTTGCCAAAGTTTCTAGTATATGGTGAGCTATCTTACCTACCATTATTTCAGAGAACGATTTTGCCCAACATGGCTTTAAAATGAGATCTAAGCTATCATTCTATAGTTGTAAAAATAGGATCAAATATATACTCCCTTAGGAAAACTGACACAGTTATATGGTAGATACTGAAAGACCGATAAAAGTTTTGCTTCCATGCAGAAATTACAGAAGGAAGATAAAGGGATGGAACTCAGTAAAAGAACGTGGAAGATAAAAATCTTAAGTACTTTAAATTCTGCCTTGGGCTAGCCCTGCTCCTGAAAAAGTCCCCACTACACATTCCAAACAGAGTGAACAAATAGCTCTCACCCAACTGGTTGGCTGATAGGCTAGCTGGTGGTCCAGCTCGTTCACCAAGGGCCCGCCCAGGTGTCAACTAAATGCAATCGAGGGTGTTGCCAACATACTTAAAATTGATGATGTATCTGTTAGTCAACTGGGGCACACCAGAGAAAAAAGAACCTGCTCGGCCTCTTGTTCATGCGTCTTACCTCAGTCCCGGTGCTTCATTTTTAAAATAAGAGCCACAGGCCAGCTTTAGGAGTTGGAAGCTGGAGGCTGTCTACTTTCACTCCTTCATACTCAGCTCTATAGTTGCCTCCCTTTCTCCATTTACCCTTGGTGTACCTGTATATCTTCCTGTATAATTATCTTTCTGTTCTTGGGTGGTCCTGCTTCTAGCTCCTTCCTGAGCTCTTTATAAGAATAGGTACTTGAGGGCCTCCCTAATGGCACAAGGGCTTAAGACACAACCTATGAAGCTATCCACAGCCACTGCAGCACAAGTTCAATCCCCGGCCAGGGAGGAGACCCACATGGTGCAGCAGACCTCTCCTGTCTCACCCGCTGATCCCCTCAGCAGTGTATTTCAGTCATTCCACCTGTTCTGTTCCCTACTCTGTCTCTGCTGAATCCTCTCACCCCCGTACCTCTGGCCTGTACCTCAGTTCTTGTATACATAAATGAATAAATCTTTAAAAAAAAAAGAATAGGTACTTGATAAGCATAAAATCCATACCTGTCTGTAAAGGTAGGCTTCACCTCCAGAGCTGTGCATTTCAAATGCCCCTGCTGCTCTTCTCCCTTTCTTTAATCTCATTTCCTACCAGATTTCAAGGAGCTCTCTCTAGCCTCTTCACTATTCACCTTGGATGTACTGTCCATCCTATATATTAAGCCAGTCCCCTTGCAGATGCTCAACCTACCCGTTAGAAGTCAGTGTTAAAAGTGTCAGGATCATATTTTCCAAGCTAAGTATTGGAGCATGTGTTCTCACCAACACAAGCATGCTCCATCGATATCAGGAGAGATTTCAAATCAAGTCTGTCCCTGATATCCAGAATATACGATAGTTGAAGCTCATGAAGACAAGGAGGATGGTCTGTGTTGCAATCTTCTATGGCCCTACCTGGTGATCTGGTCCAGCCTCTCTCTCATCTCCCGACCTGCCTCCCTTCTCCTCCCTGGGAAGCCCCAGCTGCCCTGACCTCCTTTTTGTCCCTTGAACCAGCACACTAGCTATTGCCCCAGGTGTTTCGTACTGGTGCTTTCTTCTCCCAGGAACCCTCTTTCATGGATCTTTGCAAGACTCCCCTCTTTTTATCATCCATTTCTCAGTTCAAAAGTCACCTTCTCACAAAAGCTTTCCTTGACAAAATTCTATGGGGACTCCATCTGAGGGGGTGGGGGGAAGCAAGTATTGTTTAAAAAAATAAAAAAATTAAAAATAATAAAACATGTTTATAAATAAGGAAAAACTTTCCTTGACAGCCACTCCCAGTTACGCTCAACCTTATTTCTCAGATTTATTTTCTTTCTAGCATTTACTTCTGCACCAAAGTATCTTAGATGTTTTTTTTTTTATTTTTTTTTTCTTTTATAGAGGCATGTTTTTATTTATTTGTTTGTTTGTTCATTTGTTTCGTTTATACATGCACTGGGTACAGTCAGAAGCGCGGGAGGGTGAGAGAATTCACCAGAGCCAGAGCGGGGAGCAGAGCAGGCAGAAGGACCGAAGTACACTGCTGAGGGGAGCAGCGGGCGGCAGGAGAGGTCTGCGCGCCATGTGGGACCCTCCTATGGTGGCCAGGGAGCAGCCGGGAATCGAACCGGCGCTGCAGAGGCTGCGGGCAGCTTCGCAACCCAGCGCTCAACCGCTGCGCCACCGGGGAGGCCCAGTATCTTAGATGTTTGCAGTCTGTCTCCATTTCCCCTACCACCCACTTCACAAGACACATCACTGCTAGTCTGCTCCCACATCTAGCACCAGGAACAGTGCCTGGCACATGGGGGATGCACAACATTGGGGGTGTGGAAGGAATAGAGGAAACTGCTCCTCCCCCAATGCTGCTGTTCACTCACATGGCCTTGGCTCTGTGATGCTGACCATGATGTGCCCTGCTCTGGTGTGAGTGCACTGAAACAGCTGTAGGGCAGTGTACCTCTTCACAGGAAAGGGGTACCCGCAGGAGGATTTCCGTTTGGCTGGGCGGGAAATGGAAGTCAAGAGGAAGTCAAGAGGAAGTCAAAAGTTTAAGTGAGAAGGAGGAAACAAAACAGGGACAGAGCTAAGCAAAAAAAAAAAAAAAAAAAATTAGTTTAAAAGGTGGGGGATTTCAGGTACGATTTCTGGAACACTAAACTTGATTGGTTTTTACAATAACCCAGCTGCCACGAACCTGGTGTGTGGTCTTAAGTCCACCCTTGGGCTGCTCTGAGCTCCAAATGCCAGTTATAAAACCAGGAAGTTACAAGTCCCTCTAGTCCTTTCCGGGTGACTTTTCTTTAAAAGGGGAGCCCCTGGAGAGTATGGGCTGTCCTGAATGTAGATACACCTGGGGCTACCAGGCAGGGGTTCCAAATCCCACCAAGAATAAGAAATGCCTTTACCTTGGAAAGGCAGCAAGAAGATTCTGAGCTGCCTGAGGAATAAGCTGGTCTTCTAGGCCAGCAAGGCCACAGCAGTCACCTGTTTTGTCATATTAATATGTCTGAAAAAAAAAATGTGTCAATTCAGGGGGCCCGGATGTTTCCTAAGCTTGGAAAGGAGAGGCCAGTGGCAGGCCTGGCTCTGCTCACAACATGGGCCTGGAGGAAGGGCCTTTTCACTCACACCTAAGCTCCGATGGAAAGGCAGCCTCCATGCAACATGAGCATAGCCAAAGGCCTGGCTAATAGGCTCTGAGTATTTTCCAGATGGTTCAGAGTCTAGACTCTTTACAGCTGGCTTCAAATGTGGACCCTGCATTTAGTATTTACATGACTGAGGCCACTTATTAAAACCCTATGTCTAAAACTTTTTACCTGTGAAATGGGAGTGGTGATGATACTACATATCCCCAAGAATTGCTGGGAGGATTAAATTAATATATGTAAACTACTTTAGATAGCAGCTGTTGTACAGGTTTCCCTCACCATTTGAAAGTAGAGCATTCTCATGAGACACACTGTAAGCCAAATGGCATGAAGCAAAGAGCGATCACCATTAATTTACATGGAAAAGTTTTTGAGTGTTCCTAGCCCCTCCCTCAATAACCTGCCAAACCATACCAGATAACATGTAAGACCTACAAAAATACTGACAAAGAGGGGCCTCCCTGGTGGCGCAGCGGTTGAGCGCTGGGTTGCGAAGTTGCCCGCAGCCTCTGCAGCGCTGGTTCGATCCTGGACCACCGGGTGAGGGTCCCACATGGCGCGCAGACCTCTCCTGCTGCCCGCTGCTCCCCTCAGCAGTGTACCTTGTCAGTCTGCCTGTTCTGTTCTCCACTCTGGCTCTGGTGAATTCTCTCACCCTCCTGACTTCTGACTGTACCCAGTGCTTGTATAAATAAAAAAATAAATAAATGTTTAAAAAAAATATACTGACAAAGAGTAAAAGCAGGAATAATATGATAAATACACAGTCTATAGGAAGCAGGGAAGGAGATTAGTGGGGTCTAGACCCCAATTGCATCTTGATTCGGGTGTCACTGCTCCAGATGTGTGCATTGCCTCTCAAACAGCTGCTGCCAAATAAATGTTGAATGTTGTTTTCACTATTCCCCTTTTGTTGTACAAAGTGAAAATCCCCTCTGGATTTCTTTCTACTAGCAGTTAGTGCACCCAAATATTAATGAAGGTCTTTCACAAAAGCAAGTAGCCTAATGCAAACTTTCAAAATGTGGGAGTTACTGGTAATTCCAATAGCTAACCCTCTGCTTATTCAGTGTTTATCTCCCTGTTTCTAATGACAATTTCAACAAGCACTTTCCCACATAGGTCCCTTACACAGGAAATATGTACTTAATGCTTACTGCAGAGAGACTGAGACATTCCCATCCCCGAGTCTGAAATTCCTTATGGAAAATCTATAAATGAATTCTAGTTACCTGGGCCTCCCACATTGTTTGACCCCAGAGGCAAGGTACAGGTGATGTGAATGGAGAATTTCAGTTCAAGGGTGACTCTGCCTGGATTTATGTATCATCACATTGATATTCTAGTGCCCGTCTCCACCTTAGTGTGTTGGATTAGAATTCAGACCCTCTCTTGGGCCCCAATTTCCCTGAAAAGTAATGTGTGTGTGAATCCTCAGCCTCTAAAACAGAGGGCAGTCCTGGCTGGTGTCCCTCTCACCAGTGCTGGCCTGTGTGCCAGGCCCCTGTCTGATCCTGGGGCTGCTGCCCCTGATGTGGGTACCTTTACATGAAAGAATAAAGAGCTTTTGGAAAACTGAGAATTTAAACACATAGGAAAGGAGCAGAGCTGCAAGCAGAAGCATGAATCCAAGCCATCTCCCCACTGAACTAAAATGATTTCCCCTCCAAAACAAAGAAAAAAGAAAAAAGTTCAAGTGTTTTCATTCTCTTTTGTAACCCTGTCTGGATCACTGACCCTTTTGGAATTTGTCTGGGTTTTTAAGCCTTCTCAATGAAAAGGTGATGTCATTCTGGAAGAGCAAGAGAGCATCAATGATGACACATCAGTGGGGATGAGTTCTGTTAGATTTCTTGCCTCTTGACACCTTGCTGAGTTGGGCTTACCTTTAGGGATTTGCAGATTTGTGTGTTTCCCGTTTTAGTTTTGGGGAAAAGACAGAGAGGGCGGTGGGAATGGGAAGGAGCAGTAAATGAGGAGCATGAAACCCTTGGTGAGTTCCACGAGATCTGCTCAGGATGGAGAAGTTGAGAAGGTCAAAGACAAGGACTTGGCAGTTTCGGCTATGCCATAGGTTATGTTGACCTTTCTGGATTGGCCCCGAAAGGTAAACACACTTATAATATAGTTTCCCTGGAAAAGTGCAGCTTGAGCTCCAAATAAAACTCCCCCAGGGATCCTTTGAGATCCAACCCAACGCAAGGGACTTCTCAAATGTTGAAGTTTCTATATTGGATCTTGGGAAGAAAGTGAAAGTTGCAGGAAGCATGTGGCGCGGCTTGGGGGAGCAGGAGGGAGGCAGGTCACAAGCACTGAGCATAAAATGTGTTAGAGCTAGAAGAACATTTGTCCCTGGGGTCTGGGGCAGGCAGTGACCCGCTGGAAACCCTGGCCAGCAAAGACACCTCTCCAGAGACTGGTCAGAAAGATGGCCAGCGCTTAAAAAGAGGAACTTAGGGGCTGTGGTTCTTCCCTCTTGACTTAGGTAACTCAGGGCCTCAGTCCGAATCTACCCGCGAGTCCTGGAGGCAAAGAGAGTCAGGTAAGAAGCCAGAAGGGGAACCCCAGGTAAGAAGTCAGTCCAGAACCCCAGGTCAGAAGCCAGTAGCAGAACCCGAGCCACAGCTCGAAGAAGCGAGTGGGGAGCCCTGGAACCAAACCCGATGGGGGTGAGGACCGAGGGCCAATTCAACCCCGGGTGCGACACGCAAGGAGGCTCAGGAGCCTCGCAGGAGGGGGTCCGGGCAGGGCGCGCCGGCCGGGCGGAGGCGCGTAGTGGGCGCCCGGGCAGCAGGGCGCGCGGAGCCGGGGGGCGGGCGCCGGGGAGGCCGTCCCTGCAGCGCCGCGGCTCGGAGCGAGGCGGGGAGGGTCGGGGCCGGCGCGAGGCGGCCACTGGCGGAGCCCGCGGCGGCTGGAACAGGTGAGCGGTCCCCGCCCTGCGCGGCGCGCAGCCTCCGCCTCCCGGACCTCCCCGGCGCGGAGCTGCTGCGCCGCGGCTGCCCTGCGCCCGGGCTTTTGCCACTGGCAGCTGTTTATTACTATTATTATTATTATTATTTCCCCTTCCTCTCCCCTGTTTCTGTCTCTCCTTCTTCTTCTAGGTCGCTCCACCCCGCCCAGCTCCGGCGAGGGGGACCCGGCTGCCAACTCGCGCCGAGCGCGCCCGGGACTCCCGGCGCCGAGTCGCGCGCCCCAGCTCCGCCCTCGCCGCGCGCCCTCCCCGCGGCCGGGGGCCCCGCGACCTCCCCCCGCAACCCTTCCCCACTTTCCCCCGCGTTTGCCATCACATGGCGCGGTAAGAATGCCGAGAAGATGGCGGTAGCGCCTGCAGCCGCGGGGCCGGCGGGCGCGGGCGGGGGCGGCCGGGCGCCGCGCAGCGGGCTGCTGGAAGTTTTGGTGCGGGATCGCTGGCACAAAGTTCTGGTGAACTTGAGCGAGGACGCCCTGGTTCTGAGCTGCGAGGAGGGCGCCGCGGCGTACAACGGCGTCGGGACCGGCACCAACGGCTCGTTCTGCAGGGGCGCGGGCGCCGGGCACCCGGGCGCGGCCGGCGCGCAGCCCCCGGACTCGCCCGCAGGGGTCCGCACCGCCTTCACCGACCTGCCCGAGCAGGTGCCCGAGTCCATCTCGAACCAGAAGCGAGGCGTGAAGGTGCTGAAGCAGGAGCTGGGCGGGCTGGGCATCAGCATCAAGGGGGGCAAGGAGAACAAGATGCCCATCCTCATCAGCAAGATCTTCAAGGGGCTGGCGGCAGACCAGACCCAGGCCCTGTACGTGGGCGACGCCATCCTGTCCGTGAACGGGGCAGACCTGCGGGACGCCACCCACGACGAGGCGGTGCAGGCGCTGAAGCGCGCGGGCAAGGAGGTGCTGCTGGAAGGTAAGGGGTTAACGCCGCGCGGGGCGCCCCGGGCGCGCGCGCACCCCGGCACCTCCGACCGCACCCTGCGCGCTCACCCGGGGGGCTGAGGCTGGGGGCTGGGGCGGTGGCATGGAGTTTTGCAACTTTTACCCACCCACGGGCAACTTGATCCCGCCCTGGAGTCGCTAGTCCTGGCCTTGACCCTGCGGGGCTGGGCTCTGGAGTTGGGGGGGTCTGAGCTCCTCTTGTGCGCCCCGCGGGGGTCGCATGCCTCGTGCGCGCGCTCTCACGTTCACCTGCGGGTGATCCACGAGTCGTGTGGGGCTGGGAAGTGAAAGTGGAAATGAAGGGTGGATGTGGAGATATTTACGGCCGCCTTAGGAAGTCAGCTCGCTGAGCAATAGAAGCTGATAGTTTTGTGCCCTGGTGCAGCTTCATCTCCAAGCCCAGGCGGCCCAGGAATCCTAAAGGAGCCCGAGGAGAGGAGGTGGCTGTGTTTGTTAAAACTCCCACCGGCCCTGACTTCACTCCTTTTCCAGAGGAAGAGGGGTTATGCCGGGAGGTGGTGCCAGGGCTGGGAACTGCTTGGGGTTTTAGGCAGAAGTTCACTTGTGCTGCCAGGTGTTTGGCCGGTCGGTCTGGATTCCAGGTTGCCCTGGGTGGAGGACTGCGGAAGTGATTTTTTCTGCTTGAGTTTTTTGGGGTTCCCCCCAACTGCTGTGGAAACAACTTTGTATTTGTGAAGTTTCCCCTGCATCTGGGCCATCTTAGAGACTGCTTTCCAGGGAGCTGATAGACCCAAGCCCCATAATTTTGGAAGGTGAAAAAAGTAGGTCACAGGGTTGTGGAGTTGTGTGCCCTTCTGTGGTGGTGTGCTGGGGTGTGTGTGTGCTTTGGGGTGGGGACAAGCAGCAGTCACCAGATAAGGTGCTCCCCTTGCTACTGCAGCTGCGTTTCCTAGTTTCTTATCTGCTCTCTGCCCTTCTGTCCTGAACTCACTTTGCACACACCTCAGTCAGCACTTAATATCGTGTTATTATTTTATTTGTTTACCTGACGTCACCTTCACCCTCACTGTGGGTTGAGTTGTCTGGTCTTTTATTTAGTTGTGCTTGCTCTTTTAAGAGCTTTGGTGTTCCCCGACATGCTGAGAGAATGAATCAAGGAACCCCATAGTCTTTGAAACAGAATGATTCAGCTGACACTTGTAAACCGGTGGATGATTTGAGTCCTAAGTGAAGCACTCCAGTCAGTATCCTCTCACTCGTGGTGGTGCTGGTGTGTGGAACTGAGGAAGTTCAGAGTTGGAAAGCTGACTTAGTTAACCTGGGACAGCTGATGCAATCCCATGGTCCACCTTCCTGGCCCAGATACAGAGCCCTCCTCCCCCCAACTTATTTGTCTAGAGGATTTGTGATGTCTTCATATTTAATTGCTGTGTTGGATCCAGAAAGTGGAAGGCTGTTTGCTTTAGCTTGATGATTAACATAAGTAAACAGTATAAAGTTTTCTTGACTCAAGTATGTGCTGGTTTGTGTGACAAGGGCCAGGTTGGGATCTGGTACAAGTGTAGTTTGGACTATAATGTGCCGGACACCTGCTTATAATATTTCCTGTAAAACATCAGGGAAGGCAAAAGGGGGTCCTTATATTTCAGATACTGCCCTTCAGTATGTCTCTTCTTTTTTTCATCTTGGTTTCAATGTAAGGAATGATGACTTAGCAAAGACATATATATGTCTTATATATGTCCATATATATAAACTCTCACCCAGAAAGAAGGAGAAAAGGTGGCTCCTGAAAGTTAAAAATAAACGTGGACAAAGAAAAAAAATATCAAGCAACTATATGAATCTTGATGCAACTGATGCAGTTGCTATAACAATTAGAAAGTGAGTTTTAGAAAAACCTCTGAGCATGTATTCTTACAGATGTTGTCATGTGTTGCAGGCAGGACCTTCCAGATATGGGGCAGCAATATTATTCCTAGCCTGAGTTTTCAGAAATCAACCGTCCTTCAAAGAAGCCAGTGGAGATTTCACTCAAAACAGTGTCTCTTATTCCTAAATGCAGAGGGTGTAATTATATACCACTAAATCAAGTAACAAACACTCTTTGTAGTTTGGACCACTACAGGTATTCCCAGCTGAAATGACTTATCAGAACCACCTATTCTGAAATGCAGTATTGATTCCAGAAATTCTATGCAGGAGATGTTTTGTATATGTAACCTGATGGGATGAGAGGGTTAAGGGAGATATTGTAAAGATTTATCTATACACTTTTTAAAAGTTAGATTGTCTCCCCCTCTCTTTGTTGGTAGTAAGAGGGAACTGATAGAGATTAGTCCTTTCACCACTGCCAATCTGTACCCCATTACATGACATGCGCCCCCTCGTGGAGCGTTACCACCCCAGAACAGTGTGCCAATGCTTGGCTTCTGCTGCAGTTATCTAACTTTCCTCCATCCCAATGTCTTCTTCTGAAATTGGGAGCTGGACATGCTTGTTTGACAGGGCTGCTGTGTGGAAGAGCCCCCTAAAATTTAAAAAAAAAAAAAGCAACAGCAAATGCCCGCTGTGCTTATTTTTATAGCGCAAATGAAATGAGTATGAAATTAACCCTTCTAAGGGATCATTCTTTCCATTTTCTTTACAAAAATTGTAATTTCTAATTTTTACTCTATTTGACTTATTTTGGTCCTGTAAAACTGTAATGTTAGCAGACCATTCTTCTGGGTAAAAAGAATCATAGCAATAACTAGTATTTCTCGAGCACTTCGTATTGCTGGGGTTTACTTGCATTTGTTGTCTTATGTGCTTCTAGTAACTCCGTGAGGCTGATCCCATTGCTCATTTTATGATGAGGGCACTAACATTTACACATAGGTTAGTTGCTTAAAGTAACATAGCTAACGGGCTTGCAGGTCCATCTGATTTCAAAGCACATACTTGTGACTTCTAGGTGAAACTGATGCTTAGAGCATCTACAAAACTGTGTACTTGAGTCAGCCAAGGCTTCCTCAGTTACTGGGCTAGAGATGTTCTTCCTCTCCCTGCAAATATGCTGAAATGATCGGGACAGCCCTGAGCAGGAGATCACAGTTGTATACCAGCTACTTGAATTGGAAGGACAGGAACGTGGAGGGAGCCTTTAAACCCCAATTCACCGAGTATGTGTCTGTAAGAGGGAGCGGTGACATTTTCCCCTAATTTATAATGAGGCAGAGTGGAATATGGCCAGCAGGGAGACTAAATTGTAACTCAGACTTAAATAATGAAGCAACTGTGCCCATTAGGTGAGTATTTAACTAAAGAGTTATCAGAGTTTATATCAGAAATCTTTATACACCAACTCATATCACATTTTAACGAGTGGGAATAGGGACTCTACATCAAGCCAGGCAGATATTGAACCCCATAACTCCAGGGGGCACCGGTGACATAGGCTGCCATGCAAATGACATCCTCTGGAGCTGGGCGGGGCACACCTGCATAGACTTTCTTGACATCTCTGGGTTGGGGGATGGGGAGGTTTTTGCCCTTAGATTAGTAATAAAATCATAATTTGAAATATGTCAACTTTTTGTAACTGAAGCTAGAATAAAATAGCTTCCCTATCCCTTTGTCAAGATCAAGGAGTAGGTGTTCTGGAAGACTCATATTGAGGTGTGAAGGTATAGGGTAGACAGAATCATCACTGGATTTACAAGGTCTTCTAAGGAACTGGACCAGAAAAAGTGGTCCACTTGACATTAACCCTGCCCCATCAAAGTTTCTCTCCCAGGACCACTCCCAGGGAGGTTGGCTGTTGAGGTCACCTGCAATGTCACTTTCACAGTCACTTTCTCCAGGGTTGGAAGTGAGAAGGCGGGGGCAGGAAGAGCGACAGAGAAAGGAGAGCAGTGATTTTAGTGGTCTACGAGCCTCAGGATGAGGTGAGATTTTGAACTTTAAGGAATTGTACATTTTTAGGTTTAATACGGTCATAAAAAATACCCAAGGGTCCTGCACTCAGTATCTTGAAACTTGGGTTCTTATCTGTCAGCTAACAGCTGCACTTTCTACAAGATACTTTCTCTCTGTGGCCCTTGATTTTCTTCTTAGAAACCTAGCGAGCCATTCATGGACCAGTCTGTGTCACCTTCAACTCTGTAAACTCAGCGCCGGCACACTTAATAACACAATTTCCAACACCCCTTCTATTATCATGGATTCAATTTTATAAATAATATAACCCAACTCTCAACTTAAAGGAAATATAATGCCTTATTATGATTCTATTGTAAACATGAGTATTGTGGAGAAATGAAGTAAATTATCTTAAAAAGGTTCAATAGCTAAGCAAGTGGCACAGTGACTCCCGAGGTCATAATGTAAGTGGCAGATACTGGGGACCCCTATGTGAAACCGCCATCCATGCACAGCCACAAATGAAGATGGGTAGGGGTGTGTGGCATCCCTTGGGGCCCATGAAGGACCTGCCTCAGATGTTGAAAGATATCTGAGATTCCTGGCTCCCGGTCACTGAACCCGAGGTGTATGGAACCCCTACTCCCCTTGATCTCTATTAAACCCTGTGCTGGTCTTTCATTGAGAACCAGTATTCTACAGGAATGCTAATTCTACCTTACCTCTCTGTAATGCCTAACCTTTTGCAAACTCTTTTAACGTATGTCAAAATAGCAGATACTTATATAATATTTGCATTGTGCCCAATGCTGTTCTCAGCACTGATCAAATCTTTGGATTCTCACAAGAGCCCCAGGCTATGAGCAAGTCTGTTTACAGAAAACTGAGGCACAGACCTTTGTTCTTGCCAAAGAAACAGTAACAAGTTCTGAGGCTGAAGTTTAAGCACAGGCTTTATAGCTTTTGAGCCTCATAGACAGCCTATGAGATAAGAGGTTCAGGGCACTGGTCCTGACCTGGTTGATGAAGAAAGTGAAGCCCCAAAGGTGGAATGACTGGTTCTCATTAAGCTTCTCTCTGGTAGATTTGTTTTCTGCTGCTGCTATATTATGTTACCAGAAGGCTTAGTAAATTAAAACACATTTTTATTTTAGTGTTTTTAAGTATGAAGTCTGATGCAGATCTCACTGAGCTAAAATTAAGGTGTTCATAGAGCTTTATTCCTCTGTGGAGGCCCTCGGTGAAAACCTGTTTTCTTCACTTTTCTAGAAGCTTCCAGAGACAACGCACGAGTAGTCTCTTTTCCACGGCTCATGTCTCTTTTCCATTTTAAAGCCTGTCATAGCAGCTTGCGTCCTTCTCATATCAAAATACTCCAACCTCTGTTTTGTCTCCCTCTTGCATTTTTTTGAGGACATTGCTCACCCCAGATAATCCAGGATGATCTCCCCATTTTAAAGTAAACTGAGGGGCCTCCCCGGTGGCGCAGCGGTTGAGCGCTGGGTTGCGAAGCTGCCCGCAGCCTCTGCAGCGCTGGTTCAATCCCCGGCTGCTCCCCGGCCACCAGAGGAGGGTCCCACATGGCGCGCAGACCTCTCCTGCCGCCCGCTGCTCCCCTCAGCAGTGTACTTCGGTCCTTCTGCCTGCTCTGCTCCCCGCTCTGGCTCTGGTGAATTCTCTCACCCTCCCGCGCTTCTGACTGTACCCAGTGCATGTATAAACAAAACAAACAAGCAAACAAATAAAGAAAAACATGCCTCTATAATATAAAAAAAAAAAAGTAAACTGAGTAGCAACCCTAATTCATTTGCAACCCAATTTCCCCCTGCCACATGAGGGAATATATTCATGGAAACTGGAGATGAGGACACAGACATCGTCTGTGTGTGTGTGTGTGTGTGTGCGCGTGTGTGCTCGCGCGTGTGTAATGTGGGCAGGGGAGGGGGTTCTGTTTTCCTTTCTACCATGTCTAATCAGCTGAAGTTGTAATGGTGCAGAGTTCCCAGGTAGTACTTCAAGAATGTACTGGCCCACAGCAAATTATCAGTTCCTGGCACCTTGCAAAGAATGCCTTCTTTCATTCATGTGTTCACCCATAGAACCAAAAAAATTACTGAGTGTCCTCCATACACCCCATGCCATGAGGGCATCACCCTTGAGAAACAGATAAGCATGTGCGGACATCTCCAGGATGGAGTAAAAAGTCCTACGGGGAGGCTTGTGGGATGCTGTCGTCACCCATGGGGAGGGCATCTGACTCACTCCTGGACAGGCTGGGGGAGGCAGACACCTCAAGGCAGCCCCCGCCCCACCAAAAATTTTGGGATTCACTCTACTCAGTGTGACTCAGTGGGCAGAATGTGACCTTCAGACCTTGCTGAGGGGGAGCGTGAAGAGAGACTAGAGAATTACGCAGAGAGAAGGTTGTGTGCCTTGTTACAGAGTTGGATTTCACTTAGCATAAAGCGTTTTAAGCAAGGAAATGTCATGCTCAGTTTTGAGTTTCCAGTTTACCCTCTGGAGCCACGCCTCTAGCACGAGGTTGGCCATGCTCTAGTGAGATGATGCTGCTCACTCCCTGTGCCCACCAACCGCCCTGGTGTTTATCTCCTTGGCCCTGAATCATACTTAGGAGCATTTGACCCTGTAAGGCATAGCGCTGTAAAATTATGATTTTGTTACCGGGTCAACCCTCTGTGGAATGTTGGACCGATTGTGTGATGCCCTTCTCGACAGGAGGAAGGCAGGTGCAGAGCTTAACTGATTTGTCTGAGGTTCCCTTGTAAGTGAGGATGCTGCACATCAGGTTATCTACCTCTCACCTACCTCTTCTTCTGCCTACTACACAAACACATGCCAGCGCGCAGTGGACAAAGAGCAGTCTGAGATCTATAAGGCGTGGGTGGTCTCTGACACCAGGGAGCTTACAGTAATTGCCAATACAAAATAGTTGGGGGGCCCTCTCTGGTGGCGTAAGGGGTTAAGACGCAACCTATGAAGGTATCTGCAGCCCTGCAGCATGAGTTGTATCCCCAGCCAGGGAGCTACCCGCATGGCTCAGCAGACCTCTCCTGGCTTGCCCGCTGCTGGCTTCCCCTCAGCAGTGTAGTTCAGTCAATCCGCCTGTTCTGTTCCCCACTCTGTCTCTGGTGAACCCTCTTACCCCCCACATCTCTGGCCTGTACCCCAGTTCTTATATGCATAAATAAATCTTAAAAAAAACAACAACAAAATAATGGGATGTGTACCCCAGCATAGACAGTATGGTGCTGTCCCACAGTAGGCTGTAAAAAATGTGCTAGAAAGGATATATATATATATATATATATATATATATATATATGGCAGATGAAAGGAAGGAGAGAAGCAGAGAGGAAAGCATGAAGGGAGAAAGAAAGGGCAGGAAAGAAAGGAAGGAGGGAAAGAATTTGGGGACTTAGTGACCCTTTTTTTGGACTGCCATCCTCTGCCTCTCTTGCTGCTGCACTGCGCGATCAACATTTGCATGCAGTGATGAAAACCATTCCCGGCTCTGCAGAGAAGAGGAATAAAGAGCTGACTTTATAGACCTAGGAGGCTCTCACTTAACATAGACCCGTCTTGAAAGACAGTTGACAAAAGAGGAGCCAGACATGATTTTAAAAGTTACAGGAAAATGTAATTATCCTTTTAATGTTATATTTATAGCCATCTTTCCTCTGCCCCCCTGTAGCTCAGGAATTTAACAGTCTGCATATGTAAGAATACTCTCTACCTGAGGAGGTGAAAACTGTCTGCTTAGATATTTTAATTGTTTCTTTTTTAAGCAAGTGTGTATCAGCCTGAGAATGCAGACCATATTGCTTAAGAGAAGCTGATGGAAAAGGTCCTTCAACTCTAGTTTCTCCTGTGGCGGGTAATCTCTTCATGTTCAGCGGTGCATTTTAGCAGTCACCCCATGGAGTATGTATTAAAAATAACTCATTGCACACAGCTCCGCATTTGGGAAAGGCTTCTAGCTGAAGCTACCAGTGGTCTGTTTGGTGAAGGGAAATTATTCTCTGGCAGCTAGTGGCCTACTAAGAATTCCCTTTTAAATGATGCATTTCAAGCACTCAATGTTAAAGAAGAGACAGAATTTCCCCAGCATTTAATACCAAGTGTTTTATATACCAAACCTCATTACCCACTTCACTGGCTTTGATCTATAAGAATGCTTGCCTTGAGCTCTGGCCTGCAGAGTGAGACTTAAGAGAAAATACGCGTCATGAAGTCAGTGGCCATGCAGATGAGCCCCCTCCCAAAGTGGGGTAGACAAGATGGAAAAATTCATGATTCAGAGTGATTATAATGGAAATTAAAATGATGACCCATACTTTAGCTCAGTGCTTTTTTAAACCTCTGCTCTTCCCTGTGGTTTGAAGTATCATTCTTTTTTTTTTTTTTTTAAAGAGGCATGTTTTCATTTATTTATTTATTTGTTTGTTTGTTTGTTTTGTTTATACAAGCACTGGGTACAGTCAGAAGCGCGGGAGGGTGAGAGAATTCACCAGAGCCAGAGCGGGGAGCAGAGCAGGCAGAAGGACCGAAGTACACTGCTGAGGGGAGCAGCGGGCGGCAGGAGAGGTCTGCGCGCCATGTGGGACCCTCCTCTGGTGGCCGGGGAGCAGCCGGGGATCGAACCGGCGCCGCGGAGGCTGCGGGCAGCTTCGCAACCCAGCGCTCAACCGCTGCGCCACTGGGGAGGCCCCTGAAGTATCATTCTTAGCATGTGATAAATGTGCAAAGATCTACAGTTTGACAGGTTTCTGAGTATTATTACTGTACGTGGCATATTCAGTGGATTGCATTGCTCTTCAAACTGCCCTTGTTTTTATCGGTGCCATTATTTTCTCAAAGCAGTTCAGTTAGCTGGATTTTAAAGAGTGGGCCTGGGATTTACTCTATCTGGGCTTAGATTCTACATTAACCTTCTAGCTGTGTGATCTTGTGCAAGTTACTTATCTAAGCTTCTGTTTTTTAATCAGTAGGTCCAATGAAAGTTGCAAAGTGGTAATGTAGGGTAATGTGCTAGCTCATTGCCTAGAACATTGTGAGCGCTCAGTAATTCCTAAGTATATAACATGTCACATCTCACGCTCAGCTAAGTGTTACTTACAGAGAATGGGCTAAGTAGAGGGTTCGCCCATGTGTGTATAATCGTTTGGGGCCACAAGGAACAGCTGGGAATTTGCCATTATAGGGAACTGAATGGTTTAACTGATGGCCTCAGAGAGTTGGTTTGCCTTGTAGGGGTGAATTATAATCCCACAAGGGTGTGGTTCACTGATGATTCTTAGCAACATAAGATGTTTTCACCAACCAGACCATGGGTAGGCTGGTGTGGTTTTTGGTGGGCAAATGTGAATGATGTCTTTAAATGCTGATTATGCAGGAACACTCAGAAAAGTGTTTTGTAAAGGAAATGCCAACAAGTAAGGCTATAACCTGTGCAGCAAAATTCAAAATTTTTTGAATTTTTTCTGATAATCATAGGAATGTAGAGGTCTTACTTGTCAAATGAAGCTCTAGCATTTCTTTTATTGAAAATGCAAACTATTAAGTGTTATAAAACCAGCACTATACTTTAGCCTTTTATTCTGTTATTTAGTAATATGTTTCATGGACACCAAGAGGGCATCCATGGGAAGATGTATCATGGTTTGTCTACCCTTAAAGAACAAAAAACTAAAATGAAGAGTCTCAAAGGATCCCTGCTTGAAGCCTCGGTACCTTGAGGTTACCCCTTCAATGCAGGTATAAATGAAAAGTGATACCATTACATAGAAACGGATAACAAAGGCAGTGGCATGTCTAAAATTTGGTACTAGTAGGAGAAAGAAAAAAACCCATCCCCTAAGAATTTGAATTGCCAGTTGGTTCTAGTAAATATTTCATTCTGAATTTATAATGTCACTGAGTTTAAGAAAATACTTAAGGGGCCTCCACAGTAGCGCAGCGGTTGAGCGCTGGGTTGCGAAGCTGCCCACGGCCTCTGCGGCGCTGGTTCGATCCCCGGCTGCTCCCCGGCCACTGGAGGAGGGTCCCACATGGTGCGCAGACCTCTCCTGCCGCCCGCTGCTCCCCTCAGCAGTGTACTTCGGTCCTTCTGCCTGCTCTGCTCTCCGCTCTGGCTCTGGTGAATTCTCTCACCCTCCCTCACTTCTGACTGTACCCAGTGCTTGTATAAATAAATAAATAAATCTTGAAAAAAAAAAAAAAAAAAAAAAAAAAGAAAATACTTAAGCAAGTCATTCAATCTAAAGAAGTCTAAGAATGGGAGGCTCTATAAATAATAGAGACAGTTGTAAGTACAGAACTTGGCTTCCATTCTGAATTCTAGTAATTTTAGGGTGCTTTCCCCAAATCAGAGATGATCAAATAGGAAAAAGTTTGAATTGCTGACACCTGGGATATAATAGCTAAGCCACTAGTTCTTAAAACAATTTTTCTTTTGATGTTTGTAAGATGGGACCTTGTTGGTACATTAAAGCAAAAAGCTATAGAGGAATGAGATGAAATTTCTGTTCTAAAATAGATCAGTCCAGAGGTGTGACAAGAGTAGAGTAATAAATTACATTTCTGTAAGTTACAAATAAATTTTAATCACACAAAAAATGATATAGGAGTAAGTGCTTTAACAGAGTTTATGGACTGTCTGAAGGTTATCAGCACATTGGAAGTGGAAAAGAATGCTTCACCTGAGAGGTGACTTGTGCAGAAGTGTTACATAAGCTAAGTGAAACTGAAAATATAGGTAATTACTTGGCTACTTGGGGCCCTGAATTTCAAATACTTTCATCTGAAACATCCTTTCATCTGCAATGAAAATCAAGGTTAATGATTTTTCTTTTTTGCTGGCGATATCCATCTATTGTCTTCAGTTCTTCACTTCATTTTTGGAATTTGTTTAATTCAAAGTAATAGATGCTTATAAGCTCCCTTTGCCTATCTTTTCCCAGAGCTTCTCCATTTCCCAAGAATATTGAAACATATATTCTTATATGACAATGTTTCTTCTCATTAAAAATACAGTCTGATAGCAGTATAGGCTAATTATTTAGAATATTAAAATATGTATTAGGAGGCATATATAATTATATAATACAATATGTATTCTAATATTTTGAACAACATGCCTATACTGGTATTTTTGATATATGAATTTTTGCTATTATTGACTAAATCAGTCTATGTGCATAAAATTGTGATTATATCAGTATTGTTCCATTTTCTGCTCAACTAATTTTCTACCATTGGGCTTCTTGCAGTTACTAACATCTTCTCTCTTTTTCTTTCCATTTGCTCAGCTTTCTTAAACCTATTTCAAAACTTTTTTTCAATGCAGCATAAAATTCATCAAACTTATAGCAATAATTTTTTGAAATGCTCATACACAGCAATCATCCACCATTCTGGTTGCTTTTCTCCTGGAGCTCTGCCTCTCTGACTGCTTCTGTCTGGCTCCATAAGTGTCATCTCCCTGGGAGTCCTCAGCTTCCTCCTCTGTATGTTTTCCTGAATCCACTATCCTTTACTTTTGCTTTACTCCTTTCTTTTGCTGGAGCACATTCCTTAGTACCTCCCTGAGAAAGAACATTTGGGAGGTGAATGTGTGAAAAATAGCTTTAATCCATTCTCTCACTGCATTTAGACTTTAGGTATGATGAGCTAAGGTCACGGTCATTTTTCCCTAAGCAGTTTTCAGAGTTGCTGGTGGGAAGTCTTATGCTCATTCTCTTTCTTTTCTGTGACCTGTTTCTCCTTTCTAGAAGCTATTAATAACTTCTTTTTAAAAACTAATATTCCCCATTGTATATAATGATTTCCTGTGGCTTTGTTAATCAATTTTCCTAGCATTTGATGCATTAATATACTCACAATTGTGGTTTCCAAACTGTGTGCCAAGGTGGCTTAGCGTGCCCCAGGGAACTCAGAAGACTGCCATGGAATATTTTTAAATTTCAAGGAAAACAGCAATATCTGTTGGGCACTAGGCAAACCATTTTACTAGGGTTTCAACATTCGATTGCTACATTCTTTCAGTAATGTCAGTATCTTTGCAAAGCTGGGTTTTCCACATAGGCTATGATTAAAACAAAAGTGGAGGGGAAAAAACCAAAAAACCAAATACCACATGAAAATTAATGAGGGACAGGAAATGTGGCAGCATCCAAGAGGATTCCAGGTTTGAGAAGTTGTTTAGTGCTGAATAGATGCTGTGTTTTTAGGACAATAAAATGTGCCGTATTGTTGAGACTTAGTTACTTAATACACTGAATTGATAGGCATTTCTTTCAGGAGTGTCTTGAACAAAATGATATATTAAGGTTGGGGATCTGTGGCCAGAAGGCTCTTAACACATTATTTCTCAAACATATTTCCTTAGATTATTTCTGTGACAATTCCTTGCCTTTTTCTTCTTTGCTCTCTGTGCATGGAGATCCTGTTAGTTGAGTGTTGGACCCTCTATACTCACATGCCTGTGTGACACACTGTTGTTCTCCTTTTTCTCCCATCATCCTTTTAAAAATTTTTGTTCTTTTCTATGGAGATTTACTATATTTTTATCCACAACTACTATATTGATTTTTTTTAAAATTTCTGCCACCTCTCCACGTTCCCAGAACATTCTCTTGTTTAAACAGTTCCCATTTTTTGAAATAGCATACTCTTGTGCTTTTGTGGGTGCAATATCTTTGCTGATATCCCTGAACATATTATTAATAGTTTTTTTGCAGATTTTTTTTGCACCAATATTGCATGTTTATTCCCAGGGAACACCAGTAGTAAGAGTGGGAACATGGTGCTGATGGTCATGGACCCTCAATAGCCCCCTGTGAGCCTCTCAGTCCCTTTCTTTGAATGTGTGGTTAGCAGAGAGTTTTACAGATCCAGTTGATTGCACAGTACTCTCAGTAGGTTATGTACAAGCTGTATATATAGAATCAAAGGGGAGTATTATGTTTCTCAACCTCAGTGCTGGTGACATTCAGGCCAGATAATTCTTTGTTGTGGGGTTCTGTCTTTTGAACTATGGGATGCTTAGCAGCATGTTGGCCTCCACTCACTAGATGCAGGTAGTATTCTCTCCCCCTAGCTGTAATAACTAAAAATGTTGCCAGACATTGCCAAGTGTCTCTGGAGGGCAAAGTAGCCCAAACTGGTGTATACCCAAACTTGGCCATGCATTGGCAATACCCGGAAGCATACAAAGCCCTCATGACTGAATGCCTTCTCAAGAGATGCTGATTTTAATTAGTCAGGGATTTGTTCTGGGTGTTAGTGGGGAGCTTTACAAGCTCCCCAAGTGAGTCTAATGTACAATTAGGAGTGAGAAAGATATTTGGTCACTAACTGTAAAGGTGTGGAACAGAGTCCAGAACAGTCCATCATGGGGGCATGGGAGCTACTTGTCATCTAGCAGGGGTGGCTTTTTGCTGTGCCTAGCCTCTCTGGGGCTTGTGATTGATTGCCTGGCACTGGTGCTTGGGAGTGCCCTGGAACACTAACAGCGCACCTCTCTTTTGATAATACTATCCCTGTTATGGCAACAAGGGAGCTATTGAGTCACAAAGTGATCATCAAAAGCTTGCAGCAAAGTGGACAAACTAGCTTTGTGACCTTGGGCCATAACCTCACCTGTCTAGAACTCAGTTTGCTCCCTGATAACATGAGGGTAACAACAGTGCTTTCTTTATAGGGCTGGTGGAAGAGTGAAAGGAGTTAATACTCAACTCGGTGCATTACCTGGCACCAAGAGTTCAAAGTATGGGCCTCCCTAGTGGCACAGTGGGTTGAGCACAGCGCTGTGAAGCTGTCCACAGCCTCTGCAGTGCTGGTTGGATCCCTGCCGGCCGCGGAGCAACCCACATGGCGCGGCAGACCTCACCTGTCTCGCCGCTGCTCCCCTCAGCAGTGTATTTCATCAGTCTGTCTGTTCTGTTCCCCGCTCTGTCTCTGGTGAGTTCTCTCCCCTTCCTGCATATCTGGCCTGTATCCTGGTTCTTGTATAAATAGATAAATCTTTAAAAAAAAAAAAAAAAAGAGTTCAAAGTATGCTGCTTATTGCTGTGATAGCTGTTTCTCTCTGCTGGACTGTATGATCCTAACAGAAGGTATCAGGTCTTATCCATTGAAAACCTCAGAGAGGGCCTCCCCTGGTGGCGCAGCGGTTGAGCGCTGGGCTGCAAGGCTGCCCGCAGCCTCTGCAGTGCCGGTTTGTTCCCCGGCCACCGGCAAGGGTCCCACAAAAAAAAAGAAAGAAAACCTCAGAGAATTGAATAGCACTCACCCCTTGGCACTTGTCTGTGGGTCATTGGTCATGGCCCTTACAGACCAGAATGTGGACAAGAGTAACAAACGAGCTTTGGTTGGTGAGATTTACTGACTGTCAACTTATGTACATGGTGTTGGGGCAGTAGCTACTTAAGGATGTCTCTAGGGCACAGACCCTCCCTACATCATCCCTGGCTAAAAGAGGTCCTAAAAGGACTGAGATGTGCTTCAGTCCTTACTTTTAAAAGATACAAAACAGAAAGAACTGCATTTGCTGGTTTACAGATATTTTAAACATTTTTATCTGCATACATCTTATTTTAAATTATAACTCATGTCACAGCATTATTTCTCATTTTACTGAAAAATGTGCTCTCTGTGAATTTGGCTTTGCCTCAGTTATTTTGAAATGACAGGGAATCTGTGGCTGGTGTGGTCTGCTTATCAATCTATTTGTCAAGGGAAAAGAATAGATCTACCTTTATAACTATTCCAAATGCTTAATTTGTGTAGTCTGTGAAAATGACCATAAGGCCTGGAAGAATGATCTGAAAGAAGAAACTTTTTAAGGAAGGAAACTCAGGCAATGATTTCAAAAGTCCATTCTTGGCTACTTCTTTTCTTTAAAGATATGGTTGTATTCATGTAGTTGCAAGTGTGTCACGTAAAACATGCACACAAATTATACTGGGGGCAATCAAGAGTTTTCCTGAGACAGCAATAAAGACAACATGCATAGGACTATTCACATAGCAGAATCTGACGGCTTTGCCTTATGAGTGTTCCCGATTTTAAACCCCACGCATAGGATGGAGCATTCTACAAGCTTAGGAACAGTAAGAAATGCTTTTGCAGAGCCGGAACCTGCACTAGACACAGAATAAACCCATTCTTATTTGCCACTCTCTCCTTCTCCACTGTGTAAAAACAGCAAGCTTGCCATCTAGAGCAGTGCTACCTAAATCTCCCCACCAGCATGATGAATAGGTAGGCTCTGGAGAACATGTTCCAGGCCCTGGGAAGCTCCAACTTCACAAGTTTTTCCTTAGTGTTCTTATTTAGACCTGGCTCACCTTCCCAGACTTTCTCACACCTGTACAGATTTTGCCCATTATGGGTTAAGTGTATTTCCAAATTTTTGTCTTGATGTTCTAATCCCCAGCCCCACAGAATGTGACATTTAGAAATTACATCATAGATGCAATTACTTAATATGAGGTCGTACCAGAGTAGTGTGAGCCAAAATGATTCCCACCCTTACTCAGCGGGCGGTGTGGAGCAAGATGCACAATCACAGAGTACACCACATGAACATGAAGGCAGAAGTGGGCGTGCTGCTTCTATGAGCCAAGAGACTCCAGAGATGGCCAGCAAACCCCCAGAGGAGAGAGGATGCCTGCGCCCATCGCACTGGGAGAAACCAGCCCTGCTGGCTCCTTCATTGCAGGCTCCCTGGCTCCTCAATTGGAGAGAATCAGATCCTGTTGTGGTGGCATTTTTGTTACAGCAGCCCTTGCAAACCAATACACCTCTGATGGGAGGTTTTAAAATAACCCTCATTAAAATTTGGCCAGAAGTGTAATGAGCAAGCAAATAGTTAATTGAATTCTAGCCCCTTTTTTTGTTTCCGTTGTTGAACAGTAACACCATCTGTCTTTGCTAAGTAATCAAATTGACTCCTTCTCCCCTCTAAGTGTTGAGTACAGAGGGGCTGGGTGACAGCAGAGGTTGTTGCAGGTAGATCCATGTTGGTGATACAGGCAGGGGCCAGCTCTCTGGTAGGTACATACAGCTCAGCTGCACCTGCTGTCACCTGGGCTTTTAGGCTTGCCATGAGTACTGCTAACTTGGAAGCCATTTCTCTATTTTCTGCTCTGCCCACCACTGAACTCACTACTGCCCCTCTCCCCAGAATCCTTATGTGTAGGCTTCTGAGTAAAATGCAGTTATTTGATACAATCACATTTTCTTAAGTATATCCCAAATTTGTATGGGACATGCTTATGCTAAAAAATGTTCTTTGTCTGAAAGTGAAATTTGACTGGACGGTCTAACACTTTTATTTGCTAAAACTGACAACTGTGCTTACATGACTTTCAAAATTACAGTCTTACAGCCAGCCAGTGATAGAACCCTGTGTCACTTGAGAGAATAACTAAAAGTGGATCATTTAAAAGGGTTTTGTAAAGGTAAAAAGTCGAGAAGTTGTTCCAAACCAGTGTCTGTGGCTTTTCTCAGGACAGACAAGAATAGTAGCTTGGGGGTGAGATTTCCTCTCTGAAACCTTTACTTCTGATCCTCAAGTTTAGCTGAGCTCAAATTTGACATAGCACTTAAGAAACAGGGGCAAAGAATAAGACAACAGTTAATCTATAATCACACTGGCTGATTAATAAAAATAAATGTTGCCAATGTAATGTGAAATAGTTATGATCTGAAACTGAAGATTTAGTATCTTGATGCTGTATCTGTAAAAATAATTAACAGCATGGCTATTAATAGCAGCCCAGTTTTATTCTACCCTGCTTTCCTCTTAACATAGCATAGTACATATTTTTTTTCTTCCTTTTCTCTTTTTTTTCACTCACTATATCCCTGATTTATTACAAGGGATACAAATCTAATGGAAGAGCTACGTAGGGTGAGGTATGGGAGAAAGGCATGGCGTTTCCATGTCCTGTCCAGGTGTGCCATTCTCCCCAAAACCCTTAGGTTCACCAATCCAGAAGCTTCCATATTATTTTGTATACCCTAAAATATGTATATGCACATATATGTACACATACATATATGTACACACATATATGTATATACACATTTGTATGTTCTAATATATATTATGTTACATATATACTCTGTGCGTATATATATATTATATACATATACTATACATACATATACATATATATACATATACTATATATTACTTGTTAGTTTCTTCTCTCTCTTCCCCTATTGGAAAGAACTGTATTCCCACTGCCTAAAGAATCCCTTGGAACTTAGTGTGTGCTCAGTAAATACCAGTTGCATGTATGAATAATTTTCTTTTTTCTAAGCTCTATTTTTTTTTTATTCAGTGGTTTGTAACTATCTATTGATTCAGAGGTACGGCTTGTATCTCCTCAAATGTGTTATCATGCACGTCCACCCCAACGTACCCATGATTCTCCACCGTATCCACTGAGCCCCCTACTCTGTTGGAGTGTCTCTCTCCCCCACCAATCCTCACCCCTGGCAATGGCCTCAACTCCACACTCAGATTTCTAGGGTTAGTTTTGATTCAGCTTTACATAGCTTTTTTTAAGTAACCCAAAGCTTGCTAGAAAACCCTATCATTAGTCAATATTGTAACGGGTAGGTTCATCACCGGTTCAAGCAGACCTGTTGGTGTTTTCATGTTCTCCGCTGTTGGTCTCCACAATCCTCCACACATTGCCACACTCCACACCACACCGCTCCACACCACCCTTTGCCGCCCTGGCCCTATATGCCCAGTCTCTCGGCCCAGGTGTATCCCATCTCTGCATGCCCACACCCTACTCCAGGTGCCCGCCGTCAAGCATGCATTCAGGACCGCAGGGATCCATCATCAGCCCTAATGGCAGGGGGGCAGAAAAGCCTGATACTTTTACTTACCCTACAATATGAATGAGAGGTTTACCCTCTGAGCTTTCTGTGTGACAGTCTAAGAAATTTCACTGCTGTGAATTAAGTTAGGCTGGTGGGGCGAGGGAGCAGTGATAAGAGAGGTTTATAGAGAAAAAGATCCTTTTTTCAAGAATTTCACCATTTCATCCTGAGTTATTCATGGACTTCTGGACACTGTATGGTCTGAAGGTCCTCTCAAGTCGCTGCAGTTTCTTGCTAGCCAGTAAGAAGGCAGTTTTCCTTATAGAGATTTCACCAGCTGTTTGCTCCTTCCTCCAGTTTGATTCATGAAGGTGTTGGAGTAACATGGGGAGAAAGTTTCACTTCCTGGCTTTCCTCTGTCCTTGTCATGACTAAACCAGGTGGAAGGTTTTTTTCCCTTTTCACCACATTTAAAAAAAAAAAATCACCCTTCACCCATATTAAAAATAAGGTGAAGTATAGTTATTGAGAAAACACCATGAACTACTCATCCTTAGAAAAGTTCTTTCATGTGCTTCAAATAACAAATACATGAAGATGAAAGAAACTCCAATAGTTTTTTTGTTCTTTGGCAGCAGCATTAAAATTCAGATAAAATCTTTGATTGTTTACGTGTTCTAGAAGCTTGTATATAGGCTTTTTTAATCACCTCAGAAAATCTGCATTTGACTAGTCACAACAAGGTAGGTTTGAAGCTCAATCGGCTGATTGGCAGTTGCACAGCTCACGGCCGCTGACCATCCAAATCTTCCTAAGTCCAGGTATCAGAGCCCAGGACATGGAAGAAAACAAGGGTTTGTACTGGGGTTGGTCCTTCACACGAGCCTTGAGGGGGTGGATCCTGAGAGCTTCTGCCTTTGGCAGCAGCATTTCTCCATGGGCAGCCTCTGTCCCTCTCTTAGATCCCCACTTGCCCTATCTGTTCAGCCGCATGATTAGAAGTGGTTGCTGCAATTGCTGTGGAAAAATCCACCAGGAGGTTATCATCGTTAATGCTTCAGAAACTTCCTTTTGAAGGCGATAACAGTATTTCTTAATCACTGTGCCGTTGGGCAAGCACAGGTGTGTTGCATACCGTTAAATCACTCTGTCCTTAGGACATAATGTTGTTCTTTGAAAGTATTTGGCTCTCCTTCCACCTCTTATTCCTCCCACCCCCTCTTTAGGCCAAAGGAGGCACATTTCCCAGACTTGCTCTCCACACCCAGCAAGGTAGTCTCTCAGAAATCCTGAGTGATTTTTTTTTTTTTTAACTCACTCCTTCCCAGCTGCATCTCTAAACTCATGGTACATCTTATTCAGGCCCCGTCTGCACTTATGGACTGAATTGCTCGTGAACTTGGCATTGTAGCAGATTGCAGAGAGAGAGGCATATTAACCAAGCACCAGCCCTCAAGGTGCTTATACTTCATGAGGGGAGACCCACAGGGAAGCCACGTTTTTTGCCTCGTGGCCTGGCAGGAGAGCAGGACAACCATAACATAATAGAGTTCAATCCTAGTAATCAAGAGGGTGATTTGGAATGGGATCTCAGTCAATTTTGCTTACATTCAAAGCATGAGTCGTGAAAGACAAATGGTGGAGAAGCGGAGGATTTCTTGATGTAAATCCGTGACACAGCATTTTGTAGAACCAGCTACCTTTTCGTTTTAACTGCAGGATAAAAGCCCAAGTCTTTGTTCTGCCATGGGAACCTGCTACAATTTTAATCTCAACCTACTTTTCTAGCTTTTCATATAATTTATGCATTAGCTAAATTATTCTATTCCACTTCTTGCCTCCTGGAAGCACTGTACGATATCAGAGCTGCTGCAGTGCTTGAGTAGCAGCAGGCAATTAGAAAATATTTGGAGAATTAAGGTGAATGAACAAAGGAAGAAAGGAAGGAATATGAATGTAAATTTTTCTTCTTCCATGCCATTTTTAACACCACTTTTCATAGTATTCTATGCCAAGAATATTCCAATCCTGAACTCCTGAGAGGGAGGCAAGCTAAGCAGTGTGACTGGGGTCAGGTGTCTCCTTTGTCCAGGAATTCAGGCCACATGGCCCAGGCGCTCACTCAGCACAACTTCCGAGTGCACCTTCTGGGCAGAGTGTCTGGGGTATGACCTGCCATTCCTCTGAGTACATTAAGGAGCAGCGTTCATGAGAGCAGAGGGGATCAAGAATCTGGAAGGGCCAGGAGGGGAAAGGGAGTTTGCTGAGTTTTCTTCTTTGTCCTTGAAGCTCAATAGAGGCTGAAGGAGAAGAAAGAGTTACAGAATTGGAAAGAGAGACAAAGGAAGTGGTATTTTTCAGGGGAAAGCCAGGCTTCCGCCAGGGCAAGTAGGAGGAGGAGGGAGTGTTTGAGAAAAGATTAAAGATAAGGAGGAAGAATTTTTTTTCATAAGAAAGTTTAATTCATTTTCTTTTGTGCTTTACCTCTGGGTATTGGTATACCCATATGTCATTTTATCTATTTTTTCTCATTATGATCAGATAGGCATTTAAACATATCCATTTATGCATATACAACACCAAGTCTACATGTGAAACATTGCTTTTATTTTAACTAATGTATTCCTTTTCCAAATGGTAATATTATGAATTAAGGAAGCAAGCCACTTTTAAGTTGGGATTTCCCCATGACTCAGTAAAAAGTGAGTGAGTGAATGAGTTAGTGAAAACTGATAGACTAAGAGTGAAAAAATCGTTGTATTCGGAAAACTCAGCTTTATATATTTATATAAAACTCAGCTTTATATATTCTCATGAGAAATATTTGCTACTGTCTATTTCTTTACTGCCGGAACATAGATTCAAAATTAATACAGGATAGTTGTCCGAAGCTAAATAGACACATTTGCAAAAGCCTTTTAGGTTAATATATAAGTGTAAGTTGTAGAAGAACAATTGCTTAGAAAGACCTAATAAGGGACAGTGATTCCCTTTTTAAACTTCCTGTGCAGAGACGTGTCCTTGCCATTCAAGAAGAGTTGACTTGAAATCAAAGGGAAAACTGTTATCATTGCTTTTTCTTCTGCGTGAAAAGGAAAAGGTAAACATCATGGTCGAATGAAAAAGTAAATTGGATTTTAAATTTTTATGTGTTTCCCCAGTTTGAGGTGCTCAGACTTCAGTCAGCTGTATAGTTAAAATTGACTAGACCCCTTAAAATGTGACATCACTGGGCCTCCCTGGTGAGGCAGGGTTAAGTCTCAGGGCTATCACCACTACAGCCTGAGCTCCATCTGGGCCAGGGAATCCCACATATGGTGCAGCAGACCTCTCCTGTCTCGCCCGCTGCTCCGCTGAGCAGTGTATTTTAGTAAATCCACCTGTTCCGCTCCCCACTCTGTCTCTGGTGAATCCTCTCACCCCCTGCACCTCTTGCCTACACCCCATTTCTTCTATGCATAAATAATAAATCTTTTAAAAAAATGTGACATCACCACTTGAGAGTTGAACCTTTTACTACAGATGTTGGGCCAGAGCTTTTGCATTACTGAATGGTGACTTTGTTGCATAACTTTTATGTTTATAACATAACACTATATCTGTGTATATAAATATCTACATATTATTTGGATTTAGATGATTATTATTATTTCATTTGCTCCCCAAACATCCGAGAGCATGTGTTCATGCAGAGGAAATCACATTAAGGTTAACATATTCCATTTTATATCGTAAAGAATTTAAAAATAGAAAAATGTAAGGTGAACTCCTAACCAACAAATCTTGTTTTCCAATTGATTTGACTGTTTAATGGAATGTATTTGCAGGAAAAGAAAATCTTCAAAAAACTGTGTATAGGTTTGGGGGAAGGCTTCAAGGACTTAGTCGTTTTTGGGTGTTATGTGTTGAATTGCTCCCCCACTCCCTGCATTTCATATGTTGAAGTCCCAAACCCCACTAGAAGGGGACCTCATTTAGAACACTGAGTTGTTGGCTGATGTAATTAGTTGAGATGAGGTCTTAGGGAGTAGGGTGAGCCCTAATGCAGTGTCACTGAATATCTTGCAGCAGGGGAAGCAGGCCTAGAAGGAGCAGCCATGTAAGGGGCACAGGGACAAGACATCTACACGCCATGGAGAAAAGCCCAGTAGAGTTTCCTACTCACATCTCTCAAAGGGAACTAACCCTGCTGGCTGGCACCTTGATTCTGGACTTATTGTTTCTAAAACTGGGACACAATGAATTTCTGTTGCGTAGGCCACCCTAGCAAACTCTCTCTCTCTCTCTTCTCTTCTTACTTTCTCTCTCTCTCTCTCTCTCTCTCTCTCTCTCTCTCTCACACACACACACACACACACACACACACACACACGACAGTGTTGTCACATCAGCAGCGTGCTGATCTAAGAAGTCAGGTTCCTCCCTTCCTAGAAACTGACTTTGTGTTTTGGAAATCCCAGTTCCATACTCCAGCTGCTGGTACTTCCTTCTTCTCTTAATCAGGCCCTTATAATGTCTAATATGTGAGCTCTGATATAATAATTTTCCAGGAGGGCTTATAGTAGAGTCTAAACATTTTTCAATCAGGGTGTGTCCATTCCCTGTTATGTGTAGCTTGGAAGTATATAAAATATAGGCAGGGTCAGAGGTCGGATTCTTGTTTTGTCTCTGTGCTCTGTGACCTTGGGCAGCTCACTCATCTGAATTTCAGTCATTTTCTTTGTAAAATAGAAGTCAACCTCTTTTTGTGACTTGGCAAATGTAAATTCAAAAATCTATATAACATAAGACAAAGTAAGCAGGCATGTAGTAGCATTTAATCATTTTTCCCACTTTCATGTTATCCAAATAAAAATACGGTTGGTTACAAACAAAATAGCACAGTATGGAAAGCCTCATAATGAAAAGCAGTCTCTTGCCTCGGCTATCCCCACCCTCTTCAACCCCCAGCTCACTTCTCAGAGGAAACCACTTTTAACAGTTTCCATATTTAGCTCTTTTAGTGGTTACCACACTAACTTTAATAATATGCTTATGCTACATTTCCTTGATGATCAACTTTAGACATTATCTCTTCATTCTCTACCACTTACTAGTTTTAAAGTGAAGAATCACTGATTCAGCAGACATTCCTGATAGCCTGGAGGTCAGCCGGCCTCTTTCCAAGTCTCGCTCTCTATGGATCTAATTTGAGAAAAGAGCTTTTAGCTTCAGTCAAAGGGAAACCAGGGATTAGATGATTTCCACGGGGCATAACACAAGATGGGAAGGAATTTGGCTTAATTACTCAAGCTCAACTTGGGCCTGAGTTGTTACGTATTTTCTCTTCTATTTTTCTGTCTGTGTTTATTTATCTTAAATGAAATACAGTAAAGCTAAAACTGCCCTTGAATAGTGTATGTTACTTTTATACAAAGGAAGACACATCTACCCCTGAGAGGTCATAAAGTAGGGAAAAAATTAAGAGATGGTTAGCAAGGAAGATGCTTTATTCTTCCATCTTAAAAAGAAACCAAACTATTATGAAAGGATCCAGTGATTTCATCTGTGGCACTAGTTTGGTTTTGCAGATTTTTCTTTTCCAGAAAATTGTAATTATTAATCTGGGGAAATATACCACAGGGATAGCAGAGCTGAAGAAACCATTACCATTTCTTGGAAACACAGCATTTCTGCAATTCAGATTTTTCTGGAAATGCTGTTCAGGAAATTACTAGACTTATAATTTAGCAACCTCTTTATCTTCTGTGATACCAATAAATATATTTTACAAATGTTTGCATGTTGACCACTGCTATAATAACATGACGCGTGTCTGCTGCTCATTTCTGACTCTCAAATATGTTGGATGCCTCACCAAAGTGGGGACAGGAAACGGTGATGTTCGTGGAGTTTCAGACGTAACTATCATATACTGTGGCCCCAGAGAAATATAAGGCACAGCATATAAGGAGACATTAACAATACATCTGCAGATGGGCAAATAATTTTGAAGATGGGCTGAAAAGAAACATAGAAAGGGCTGTGTTTTCAGCACTTTTTGCTACTTATCCTCTTGGCATGTGGACCTCATAATAGTGCCTTTCCCTTATTTTCCTACAAGTTCTTTACAGATCTTTTTTCACTAGGCCATTGTCCCCTGTGTGTCTCTAAAGTCTTTGGTAAGGTTCCATCTCATCTACTTCCTTTCTACTTCACGCTTGCAGGCATCTCTCTCTAGCTGCTGCCTCTGTCTTGACCTTCCTGTGTGACCGCTGACTGTCCCTGCTTGAATGATCCAGAAATTTCTTAAACTTGTCATGATCATCATCCTTCATTTTGCTGCTCAAACTTCTCTCCTCCAAGTGCCCCTCAACTGGGGAGCAAACACAAGCTCTGAGCTCATACACAAGCTAGGAAACTGAGGCTGGAACTCTGTCACTCCCATGTCCCAGAGTTCCATTTATTCTACCCACAGTGTGCAAATCCTCTTGCTTTTCTCCATGCCCATGACTCTCCTCCTGGTCTGGTCTTGATCATCCTCTGTCTGGATTGTAGCATTGTCTTCCCAGTTAGGCTGCCATCATCAACTTCTCTAATGCTCCATTTGTAAATGATAATTTTGGGTTTTTTTTTTTTATTTTTATAGAGGCATGCTTTATTTATTTGTTTGCTGGTTTGTTTGTTTGTTTTGTTTATACAAGCACTGGGTATAGTCAGAAGCGCG
Organism: Talpa europaea; assembly: GCF_964194135.1. Taxonomy (NCBI): domain Eukaryota; kingdom Metazoa; phylum Chordata; class Mammalia; order Eulipotyphla; family Talpidae; genus Talpa; species Talpa europaea. The sequence goes on from NC_140069.1 coordinate 13,735,634, forward strand.
GGAGGGTGAGAGAATTCACCAGAGCCAGAGCGGGGAGCAGAGCAGGCAGAAGGACCGAAGTACACTGCTGAGGGGAGCAGCGGGCGGCAGGAGAGGTCTGTGCGCCATGTGGGACCCTCCTCCGGTGGCCGGGGAGCAGCTGGGGATCGAACCGGCGCCGCAGAGGCCGCGGGCAGCTTCGCAACCCAGTGCTCAACCGCTGTGCCACCGGGGAGGCCCGATAATTTTGGTTTTAATTGGAGTTGTGTTCATGTCATTTGCTTGCTCAGAACTCCTCGGTTAGACCCCTGGTGATTGGGATACTAACACACCTTCATAGCCTGGCATTGGCCATTTTTTTTAATCTGTGCCCACCAGGCTTTATTCAATATCCGAGGCTCCCCCTAGAGCCTGACACCAGGGCTGATGAGTAAAAGAGCACTATACAAGGGAGCAGCTGAATGAATAAACGATTGAGCAACTTAGGAGGTGCTGACCTGACCAAACATATGCATGGCTCATGTGCCAAGAGAGCTATTTACCCCCTCAAATGGGTGAAAACCTATTCAATATTTTTTGTGAAGTTTTTCATAACAATTCCAGTCTCCATCAATTTCCTCGCAGTTTGTGATTCTGGGAGATGTTCTGCATGCCCTACTCACAGCAGTTGATCTATGTCATGCTTATTTATGTGTTTGTCGGGTGTTCATAGAGAACGATAATGCAGCGAGGACTTAGCACCTAACACAAAGCCTGATGCACACAGGAAGTCAGCCTGGCTTTGAATTCCCACCACTATTCCTTTCTTTTACTTCTCCTAAAGTTCCACTATACTTCATAAGTATTTTCCCCACCTCCATTCTGTACTCTCACTTTAAAATTGACTCTTCAGGGATGCCCGCAGCTTCTACAATGCCGTTTTAATCCCCGGCCACCAGGCGAGGGTCCCGTATGGCGCGCAGACCTCTCCTGCTGCCCGCTGCTCCCCTCAGCAGTGTACTTCGTCAGTCTGCCTGCTCTGCTCTGCTCCCTGCTCTGGCTCTGGTGAATTCTCTCACCCTCCCGCACTTCTGACTGTACCCGGTGCTTGTATAAATAAATAAATAAATCTTTAAAATAAAATAAAATTGACTCTTCACAGCCCTGCTACATTAATCCTTTCTTCCTGCAAGTGAGAAGTTTGCCCAAATGTTAGAATCCTGGTGAAATCGGAGGTTAGGATTCTTGATTTAAAGCTTGTCCCTTCCTAAAAGCAGAAAGTTTTCCCTTTTTTGATGCCTTTTATTGGTTTAGAATTTTAGGTACTAAGATTGCAAACAATATAATGTTGCAGGATACGGGAGATCTTTCAGTACATTTTTACTGCCTAGCTATCTCTCCGTATCTGTACTTGGAGAGTAAATATAGAGTCAGGAAGAAATGTTCCTGGGAACAGGAAAAGATCTATCCAAGCCTAAAGTGAGCTTAATAATTTTGTATTTTCTAGTGCGTGGTTTCATTTGATTGCTGTGACTATTATGATATCTTGGTACAGTTTAATATATAGTGAGATATATGATATATGATATCTTGGTACAGTTTGATATATAGTGAGAACCTAATTAATAAATGATGACTATTACATTAAAAAAAAAAACAACAGCTTTGTATTGTCCCTGCTCACAGGAGCTGTGGAAACCACATTCTATGTGTCACATAAACGCAACACTTGTAACTTGAGTGGGTTATGTTCAGGTGCACAGAAAGCCTGGCTGTGGTCAAGGCAAATGACCTGATACTGTTAGCAGAATTGGAGGTTACAAAAACCACTAAATAAATTTTAGACTTGAAAAAGGGAGAGTTCACAGAAACGCCGGTCCCACTACAGGATCTCTGCCGCTGCTGCAGATGCCACTGTTAATTGGATTGCTTATTACTTTGGTTCCTCTCAACAGGGCTTTGGGGCATACTGTTGCCTTGATATTATCTAAATCTGTCCCTGCCACCAGTGACTAGACAACCAAGGGTGTTTTTTCAGGCAGCCTATTGCCTGAGAGTAGCATCTAGTTCTTGGGTTAAAAGTAGATACTTCTCTTGGGATTGTACCTTCTGTTCAAAGCTTGAACCACTTGGGTAGGAAAAATGTGGTTCTAATAATGTCTGCAGTCACCTGTGGCTTTCAAAGTAGTCCATGCTTATTAACTCATTAATCCTGCCAATGAACCCTGCGAGTTCATGATGTCAGTTCAAGCTGTCTTCCTTCCGTGGGCTGTGAATTGGAAGCACAGATTTGCACAGGCCAGTTGGGTTCATCCATGGCAAATCCTGAGAAGGGGATTTTGTGGTGTCTGAGACAGCATTTATCAGTTGAATTTTTCCCAAGAATTGTTCTCCACTCTCCAGCTACCAATCAGAAGACCTCATTGGGTAAATCTAGCAGGAGACACTGGTTGAATAATAAAACTTGGTTTTATGCTTAGTTGGGTATACTCGTCACATCAAGACCATGATGCGTGATCTTGGCGGTTTTGCAAATTTGACATGCTTGTTTGTCAAGTCTTTTGAGTCTTGAGTCATCCATGGGGGAAAGGTTTACTCAACCAACAGTTTTTTCCTAACCTTTCAAAAACATTTGTGACTGAAACCTGGCCTGGTAGTTGCTGGTTTCTGGAAAATTCTGTTGTTCTTCAGGCTAAATCTGAAGTGAATCAAGTTGAAGATGATTGGGATCAGACATTGACAGCTGCCACTGGGACTGCATCCTACTTCTAGGTAACAGTGTCTTGTCTGGCCCTTAGATCAATAAATTAAGGTTGGTTTCTGAGGAGGTGCCACATTGGTGGACCTGGCTGGAATGGACATGCTTCTCAGCTGACCATACTGTCTTAACCACACTTCCTAATGGAGTCTGCAGAGCCCAAGGACATGCTGACTGTTTATTCATCCATGTGCACATTTATTCATTTAGAGCGTGCTTCTTTATTACCTGACATGGGACAACAATGTGCCAGAATCCTGTAGGTGTGGAAATGACCCGACTAAGGAGGTAAAGAGCAGGTGGGCACCATTGAATCCTGGACCTCATATTCATAAAAGGCCTCAAATTGCAACTCCAGATATTATTCCCAAGTGAAGTTTATTTGGCTATAAATAAACGCAGCTTGTGGGATGTGAACATTTGAAAGGAGATGAGAGTTTTGGAAATCCTGCTTTGGTGTTTCTTAATTTCATAGCATATTGGTAGTTTCAAAGGAGGCAGTCACCTGGCCCCCTCCCCGCTTCTGAGAATGTGCAGACATGGCTCCGTTACGCTCCCTGTCTCTCCTCACCCCTCAGGAGATCAGGAGTCCTTGTCCTTCCCACTAAGGAGACAGAAGATGGCAGGCAGCATGAAGAGCCTGTCCTGGGAGTAGTGTGGAGTATCTTTGTCAGACAACCAGAAGGTTCTAAGATGGCCTCTGGTGCTACCCCATTACATTACACCTGAGAAGAGACAGGACATCCTTGAGTCCAGGTGCTCTGGGCGGTTTATGGCACAGTGAAACTGGAATGGAGGTTTTTTAATCCCAGGTGCTCTGCTTATTCCTCCTGACCAGGAGACCCTCGGTGGGAGTTACTGTGCTTTCCCTTGCCGTGTGGCCCCTGCAGCTGTAGCCTTTCTTGGGACACAGGCTGACTTCAGCTTCCCTCCCTTCCTCCCCCTCCCTTCTCTTTAATTGAGTGCATCCTGGCTTGTACTTACTGCCAGCCTCTCCTTGCAACACTCCACAGTGTTCCTACCAACAATAGAGGTGGCCACATCAAAAGCAGAAAGTGTGGTTTTCATAAGAACAATATGAGCGCTCTGAGCTTTGATGTTGACTGGCTGCAGGCCTTCACCACAGCGTGGAGGCCACGTGTTCTCCTGCCTGGAGCTGGGAGCCCAGGATATGGTTAGCCCATGGCAGAACGGGTGCCACTCAGATGAACGGCCTGCAACCCCTTTTTCCCAGGAACTTCCAGCTGCCAGAGGAAGAGGAGAAGCAAGAAAGCCCACACAAACAATCCCCTTCTCCCTTCCCCAAATGCACAGAAGACAAGCTAAGAGTGACGAATTTACCTGCCACTTCCTGTTCTTGTTATTTTTTTTTTCCTTTGAGTTTTAGACAAATGCAAGATGACAAAAGTTCTCCCTGGAGTTCCAGAATTATCTCTGAGCTGCCTTATGGATAGTGGCTCTCAATGTGACAAAGGTTTTTCATACTCTGCATGCCCAGACTGACCGGATCATTTACCCCTAGAGACCTGCTGTTCTTCAGTTTCCATAATCCACCACCAACTCCCAACCTTGAAGCCCTGAGTTTGTCCCACACTCCTTTCTCTCACCCACTGTGCCCTGTCAGTACCACTGCCTAAATGTCTGTGAATCCAATTACTGCCTCCCTTCCACTCCATATTTCACCTGACTGCTGGGGAGATCTGTCTGAAATGCAAATCTCATTATGCCATTTTCCTTCTTAAAAGAGTTTGAGGATTCCCCCAGGCTCAGAGTGTGACATCCCTGTCCATCCAGGGCACAACCATGGGATTCTGCAGGACTAAGTCCAGTGCAGACCCCCCTCTGCAGCCACACCAGCGACCTGCCCGTGCCTTCGCCAGATGTGCTAGAAAATGCCTCTGTAACTTGGCTCCAGTTAGTCCCACCACCTGGAATATTCTTTCACAACTAATCACATCCTGCTGTTGGTTCCAAATCAGTTCTGTCTACTTTCATCAAGTCTTCCAAGGTCTCCCATTGGGTTGGTAGCTTCATCCTTTTACCTGGCATACAGCTTGCTAGGAAAACAGGATTAGAACAAACAGATGTTCCCTCTGACTAGAATCACTGATAGCATGTTTCCCAAAAATACTAATTGCTGCTGCACAACAAATTGTGGTTAAAAGAATATGGCCGTGATTCAATGGACACATGAAAAAATGCTCCTGTTGCTTATCATTGGGGAAATGCAAATGAAAACCACAATGAGATACCACCTAACACCTGTGAGAATGACCCATCAAAAAGGCCAGAAACAAATGTTGGCAAGAATGTGGAGAAAAGAGACCCCTGTACATTGTTGGTGGGAGTATGGACTGGTCCAGTCCATGTGGAGACAACTTGAAGGCTTCTCAAAAGAGGGAAAGTGGATCTACCATATGATCCAACAATTCCATTTGTAATTATCTACCCAAAGAATACAAAGCCACTAATTTGAAGGGAAGTATACGCTCCTGTGTTCATTGCAGCCCTATCTACAGTAACTAAGCTCTGGAAACGACCAAAGTGCCCAAGGACAGAGGAGTCGATTGGATCAGAAAAATGTATATACATGCATAGATGTATACCTGTATATACATATGTATATGTGATATGTTTGACACATATATGTGATATATATGTGATATATATGTATGCTTTAAACTACTCAACTATAAAAAGAGATGGACTTTTGCCATTTGTGGCAACATGGATGGAAATGGAGAGGATAATGCTAGGTGAAATAAGTCAGAAGAAGAAAGCCAAGTGCTGGAGGGTGTCACTTATATGTGGAATATGGAGAAGTAAAACAAAAGGTCAGACAAGAACCAAACCGGTAACAGTCCTTGACATCTGACTACAAAACTGAGGCAACCGAAGCGGGGAGGGGAAGTCAGTAGAGCGTGGTGGAGGATTATTGGGGTTTTGCTGGTGGGCATGATGTGAAAACAAACATTTGTAGAGGTTTGAACTCTGACCTCTAAAGCAAATACAATGACATCAACTAACTACCTCTATAAACATAATTGGAGGGAGTGGGGGGAAACTCTGGGGCTTTAAAACTCAGCCCCACTACTTTCTTATATCAGTGACCTTGAGAGAGTGTGTTTTCTTGAGCAAACTATTGTCCTTTCCATGTCCTCGCCTGAATGAGTATAGTAGCTACTGCACACAGTGTTTGGGAGTGTGAGATGAGTCAGACGTAAAGTCACTGTGTTTGGCCCACGGCAGTGTCATGATGGACATTGACTATACTCATTTGACCATGCTTGCCATGCTGTCTCATAATTATTTGTTGATATGGCTCGTTCCCTGTGGATCTGAGGACTTCTGAAGGGACCAGATGTGCCCACTTCTGCTTGTATCCTCAGCCAGTCATGACACTTGGAATAGGCTTCAGAAATTATTTCTGCAAGTGAATAAAGTACAGAGCACTTCTTTTGGAGGGTTAGTTCTGTATGACAGTTACCTGGGCTGCTTCTGGGTACCGCCCCATTCTGACAGATGGGCCAAATCACTCTTTTAAGACCCATTCTAATAGGTCCTCCCAGAAGCTCTCCAGCATATTAGCCTATGTCCATTCACATCTCTCCTTTAGATCCCTTCCTAGTGCTTTGTTAATTTTAACAGATATTATTATTGTTTTGCACATACCCTCTCTATGGGGCTGTGGATGGGTAACAACAGGGACTGGTCTCTCTGCTCTGTGGCTGATGTTGGTACCACCACAGCAGCACAGTTGTGGGTACTTTTAATGAAAAGTGTTGCCAGTATGCCTCCTGTGACAACATCTTTTTTCCATCCTCTCCCCCTTTCTTTTCTTCCTGTTCAGGCCACCCCAGCCTTGAGTGAATGTTGTTCATCACTGGTTGAGACTAGAGAGCTTCCATTCCTACTCTGGACCCAGAGTGTCCACGTAAAATGTATTCTCTCCTGGGCCTTCCTGGTGGTGTAAGGGTTAAAGACACAGTGCTATCAAGCTATAGTCAGCCACTGTAGCATGAGTTCGATCCCCAGCTAGGGAGCTGACACACATGGTGCGCAGACCTCTCCTGTCTCGCCCGCTGCTCCCCTCAGCAGTGTATTTCAGTTAGTCTGCCTGTTCTGCTCCCCACTCTGTCTCTGGTGAATCCTCTTACCCCCTCACCTCTGGCCTGTACCCCAGTTCTTGTATGCATAAATAAATAAATCTTTTTTAAAAAGTGTATTCTTTCCTCTCTGTAGCAGGTGCACACTATTTTGCACCCTGCTCATTTCAGCATAGTTGACCATTGAGATGCCAGAACTCATTTATCCACCTCTTTTGTGCTACTTTATATTAAAAGACATGTGTCCCCAGCCTCATATCTGGTAGGCATCCCCAAGGACTCTGGATAGACAGGAGAGACATAAAACACGTGTTGTTACATTGTTACCTAATGTGTTCCGGAGAATGGCCTGTTTTGGAAGCTTCTATAAGTTGGGCTAGATTCTGTTAGTAAGATGTTCTGAAAACTCCATGTAAATTAAGGCTGTACATCTGAGGTTACATATCAAAGAAAAGAAGAGATGGTTTAATTTTGTTTTAAGCATGTTTTTCCATTGTTTGCGAGTCAGCCCCTCAGGTTGAAAATGTTCTTGACTGGGAAGAAGTCAAACCAATTAAGGGTTTCTTCAGTCCAAACTTATTGATGATTAGAAAGAAATGTAGAAATGTAGGCACAATCCGTCTGCATTTACATAATCTTAATGGCATTTGCTTTCATAGCAAAAGCATTTCATCACATGTGGTCTAATGGAATAGAAATTCCTAATACATTTTTCACCTAAATCTGTCCTTTACTTTTGAACAAATATACAAAATTTTCAGGTACATTTTCCTGAAGAGTAATTGTTTCTCCGTTCCTCATATCACAGGAGCCACAGAAACTAAAAGAGAACAGCACCCTTCAGTTCCATAAATTCTGATCTTCTTTTATCTCATTCTCCAGATTCTGAGCTTCTAATTTTTGACTGGGTCCCTGGACCTTTCTCTTTTCCCAAAACCTTGTTCACCTCCCACTGGGACAGAACAGTTTCCTTTCTTGGGGATATTGGGCTGCTGGCTCCAGCCAAAATGCAATGGCATGCAGCTGTAAAATCTGCCCACCCTCCTTACATACTGATTCTTTCCTTGTTCCATTGAGCAAACAATCTGGAAATAGAGGGTCCAAAGTGATTTTTCCTTAAGAGTCCAAGATCACTACTCCACACTTTCTGCCTGTGTTTCCCATTCTCTGTCTAAATTAAAATATAGGTAACTATTCGTATCAGAAAGAAAAAGGCTCCATGGTGAAGAGTATTTTCAGAGGTATGTCTTACACACAGGATTCATATTTTCCATTTTAGTATTGAAAGGTAAATTGTTTTAAGGTGAAATTTTCAAAAAGCACTTGAAGTCAGGCAAAAAGATGCCCCCCTATTGGGCAGGCCTCGTTTCATGAAGTCAGGGGTGGATGGAGGGAGTGAGTAGGGTGTTATAGAAAGTATCCACACTGATCTCACTGTCCGTGAAGTGAATCATGTTTTCTTGTCTCTCTGTGTCAATCTCTTCACCAGGATCGGTGTTTGTGGGGACAAAAAACCACCTGGAAAAATAGGGTTAATAGGAAAAAGCATCACAAGTGTTATTACTACATAGTCAGATATTGAAATAGACATGAGCTGTAGGAAGAGGTGAATTTCAAAACAGAAAAAGAGCTGGAATGTGTGGAAACATTGCACATAAAATGTAGTGGCCCACTGATGGTAGGAAGAATTGCCACACGTAGGGCCTCCCTGGTGGCACAAAGGGTTAAGATGCAACCTATGAAGCTCGCAGCAGCCACTGCAGCATGAGTTCGATCCCCAGCCAGGGAGCTACCCACATGGCACTGCAGACCTCTCCTGATTCGCCTGCTGCTTCCCTCCGCAGTGGATTTCAGTCAATCCACCTGTTCTGTTCCCCACTCTATCTCTGGTGAATCCTCTTACCCCCACAACTCTGGCCTGTACCCCAATTCTTACATGTATAAATAAATCTTTAAAAAAAAATCTTAAAAAAAAAAGAACAGCCGTACATAGTAGAGAAAGCGCTGGGTTACGTTGATGGCCATCAATGGCCTGGCGGGCTGGATAAGAAGTTGTGGAATATTCACTCAACAGAATACTGCTCAGCTATTCTCAAAGGTGAAATCTCACCTTTGTGACAACATGGATGAAACTGGAGGTGATAATACTAGTGACGTAAGTTAGAAAGCAAAAGACAATTACTGGATGGCTTCTCTCACATGTGGAATACAAATACCCAAAGCAAACAATGGAACGCAAATGAGCAAGGACACATGCAAAGCAGCTTTATTTCACTGCACTATTAACATTCCTGTTCCATGTCTGACTGAGCCTCTTCTCCAGAAATCAATTTGAAAAAAGATAGTTATAATGAACCATTGCCTAATAGGGATCAAAATATCAGCTGGGTTATTGTGAAAACTATACAAAAGCCCCAACTGGAAAGGGGACATTGCCCCCCACCTTTTCCTCCAAAATGAAAGCAAAGTTGGGGGCTGGGATAGGGCTGGGATCTAAACTGGCTTGTATAGTCCGGCTGGACCTGCCAAAAGATGCAAACAGGTCTAGGTCCAGAGACCAAGAGGAAGGTAGGGTCCCTGATGATACCCCTGCTTTCATCTCTTGCTATCAGTCCTTTCTCTCTCATGCTGGAAGCCACCAATGTGGACCATTCAGACTTGACCTTTCTTAAGAGTAGAGCAAATTCTCTATCTCTTGTAGAAAAGTGATGACTTCAGGAGATCTTAGGCTTTCTTCTTCCCCATCACATTCACAAGCTTGGGCATGAGGATTCATGGATATCTTTTGTAGTGGAAGAAATCAAAATGAATTCTCCAACTCCTTTCCAGAGTCATAAGAGGCTAAGGAATAGAACCTGCTCAGAGGCCTCATGCTCTCTCTCTTTCAGCACCTCTAATGGAACAAATATACCTAAATGTTGCATATATAAATGTTGCCAGCCTTACCACTTTCCCTCCCAACATACACTATGCCTTAAAACCCTCCCCTACTTATTTGTACTCATGTGAACAGTGACCAGCTTACACAGTCTAGGAATGTAAAGCCATCTTCATGGCCCATGTGCATTTGTTTGTGTGTGTGTAACCTGCCCTTCACACTCTGATATCACCAAGTATTAAGGATGTAATTGGCATAAGGAGGAGCTACAGATATAGCCAGTGTTAATCGCACCTGTGATGTGTCTCAGTACACCCCAGTAGAACTCAGGAAATGCCTTCCGCCTTTAAACTGCTCCCATGATATATTCTGAGGATGCAGGCTGCTGTGTTTCCATCATTGCTGGCTCTAGGGCACCGGCACATGGCCGAGGGCTAGTGATGGGCAGTGGTCTGCTGGAATTTGAGCAGCCCTAGTACCATACTTTCCTTGGGAGACTGTGTGTGATCATGCACAGGTGGGGCTTGGGTTCTGGTTTGCATTTCTGGTATTGCTTTTCTTTTCTGGGGCCCATTTTACAAACTGGAATATCTAATTGCCTTTCTGGAGATAAAGAAATGCCTTTCTTTCCAGCAGAGCACTTAGAACATCAAAAGGATTGTCTGACTCTTAACAGATCAACATACCAGTGAAATTTGGTTGCAGTTAAATAATCCAGGTCCCGGAAGGGGAGCCCTTGGCTGGCTTAGGATGCTTTTCTCTGAGTGGTTTCTGCAGGACTTTGGTGGGAGCAGACGAGGACCATCTCTCTTTTCATTCATCAGGGTCATTTACAATTTATCGAGAATGAAATAGGCTAGTTAGTGCTGGAAAATGCAAAAAGATAAACTTGGGTTACTAGGATGGACTGTATCCAGGCCATCACAAGCCTGATAAAAAGCCTTGTTATAGAAGAGAATCTATTAAAGTATTTGCAAGGGATTTACGTGTCTTGTCACATAAAGGCATAGACAACACTCTGATCTATTATTCTCATTTCACAGATGAGAAGGCTGAAGCACAGAGATGCTGAGTGATTCACCCAATGTTACACAGTACTGTGTCCCAAGTTTGAACTGAGATGATCTAGTTTAGAACTTGTGTTTAAACAACTATATCACTAGAGCCTCCTGTTGCTTCTTTTTCTGTTGTTGTTAGCATTTTCCAGGTCTACAGAGTTTATAAGCAGGCCAAGTAATACATCTAATATGCTAGCTGTTAGTATTACTGACATATATGACATACATGAGCATGGTGTATGTATGAAGAATTTATATTCATTGTATACAGTTATTAAGGACATTCCAGTGGAAGGAATTACAGAAGCAATTTATCCCAGCTTCCCACCCAATGCAGGAGTCCCCAGAGAATCTATTCAGCTTTGCTTGAACTTTAAGGTCAGGTGAATAAAAATACAACGGCCAGCACTAGAACTGATGCTAATAATTCCTGTAACTATGGAAACAAACTAGAATACAAAGGACAAAAAAGGTTCTTAAAAGAGGGGGAAAAAAAGATACAAGGTAATGACTGTGTTTGGGAACCTAAATAAATTAATAAAGGCTGAATAATGAAGTAGAGTGAGTGTTGAGGGAAGTAGAGGCCCTACATTGCTGGAATCTGTAAAACATCATTAGCATGTCTTTGTTTATTTGTTTTGATTAGATAAATAAGTTTTTTGTGTGTGCTTGTGAAAAGAACTCCATGATAACCATTCTTGTAATTAAAAACAGGACGCCTGTCTTCTAACTGGGTATGGATATATAAACCATTACCTACACGGGAGAAAAACAGTGCAGAAAAAAAATCAAGGAAACAAAACAGCAGTAAGTCCAAAAGCATGTGCATTGTAGCAAATACATAGCTTTATATTCTTCTGTGAAATCATGGAAATACTTTATTAAGAGCGTATAATTTAATGTTCTCTCTAAAAATAGGAAGGAAAGCAGCATGTGAGGTGATGGTTGTGCTACTTAACTTGATGGGTGGAATCCTTTTACAATGGATGTGTATCATCACTTAAATATATTATTTTATCAAATTTATTGGCCATTTATACCTTCATAGAGCTGGGGGAAAACCGAAAAATAAAATATCTCAACATAGATTAAAAATCAGTATTGTAGTGATTTATAATCATTATCCAATAAATGAAAATATTCTAGTTGATTTTCATTTTGTACAGTATTGGTGACTAGTTTCTTTAATTACCTTAAAGACAGACTTTATTTCTTATTTACTGTAGTACACCCGTATGTATCATATACGGTTAAATGATTTGATAATAAAATGTAATAAGTGGATAATAATATTAAGAAAATAATATGCAATATAAAGTTTTATATGTCATAGTGGATAGTTTCTTGTTGATAAATGTTATAATTAATGATGAGGACAAGTAAATTAGAAACTTTATGTGCCAGAGAGCAATGTGATTAAAATATATGGAGCAAAAACTGTTGTAAATACAAAGATAAATTGATGATAAGAATCTGGGCTTTGTAACCAGTCATACCTGGATTTGAATCATGGCCTTGCTATTTATTAGTTTGGACCAATTATTTATCCTTTCTGAGACTCCTTTTCATCATCTGCAAAAAAATGGAAATAACCTCAAGCGTGTGAGGATTGGGAGAATGTATGTTAAACACAGGTCTAGCATAGTGAGTCTTCCCTCCACATCAGGTCCTTTAATTTTTGAAAACGAAAGGAAGGAAAGGAGGAGGAAGGCTTGGAGGGAGGGAAGAGGGGGGTGATAGGATTCTCTGTTCTCTGCAGTTAAATAGCACCTCATCAGTAAATATCCTGAGAGCAGGCACTGTGTCCTTGTCATTTTCCCAGTCCTTCAATGCCAATATAAAGTAGATGCTCAGATGTTTGTTGAATACTAAATAATTTTTAAAGAACTGCATACTTAAGTTTTGCCTGCTTAGAAATAGTAGCTCAAAAACGTAGGGGTTATTTTCTTATATAAAGTCCAAACTTAGGTGATTCAGACATGACTCCATGAAATTTTCAAGGATTCAAGCTCTTTTTCTCCTTTAGTTTCACCAACTTAGCACTTTCCTTCCAGTGCAAGGTCACAGAATGGCTACTGTAGCTCCAGCCATCATCTCCACAACCCAAGTCCAAAGAAAGGGGAATGGCAACAGTAAAAGACACTTTCCACCCAGGGAAACATCTTTCTTGTAAAGCTCTTCTTCTGCGCGTGTCCTGCTTATATGGCTTTTCTATTAGCTGGGCACTTGGCCACCCCAAATAAGAGAGAGTTTTTACTGTTAGTAAAGAAAGGGATAATTGTGCTGGGCAAGCAGCGCTCATCAAAAGGATTAATTAAGTGTGTTTCTTGGATGGGAAACGCATGCACCAAATATGAACCCCTATACTTAACATGTGTATTGGCTTGGCTCCAAGTGGATTTAGTCCAAATGGGCAAGGCCTGAGGCAAGGTTCAGAAGTGACCAGGATGCTTTGTTGGGTTTTACTTCATATATTCTCTGAGTTTGAGTTTAGAGGTTAAAGGGCAATTAAGGGTGATTAGGAATCATTGAAGGTATCAATGTATTTTACTTTATAATACATTTGACTTTTCCATTGCATATTTTTTTTTTAAATCAGCGATTTTTTTTTTTTTAAAGATTTATTTTTTATTTATACAAGCACTGGGTACAGTCAGAAGCACGGGAGGGCGAGAGAATTCACCAGAGCCAGAGCGGGGAGCAGAGCAGGCAGACTGACGAAGTACACTGCTGAGGGGAGCAGCGGGCAGCAGGAGAGGTCTGTGCGCCCTGTGGGACCCTCCCTGGCAGCTGGGGCCGGGGATCGAACCGGCATTGGAGAGGCTGTGGGTAGCTTCGCAACCTAGCACTCAACCACTGTGCCACCAGGGAGGCCCAAGTTATGGTATTATTTAAACACAGTTTTTTGATAAACATTAAGTAATTTCCAATATTTTGTTCTCATTAACAAGACTGTAATGAACAGTCTTAGAAAATGCCATTTGCTGGGACCTCCATGGTGGCCTTGGGGTTAAGTCTCAGCTTTATCACTGCTATGGCCTCATGACCCACATATGGCACAGCAGACCTCTCCTGTCTTGGCTGCTGCTCCCCTCAGCAGTGTATATCAGTAAATCTGTCTGTTCTGCTCCCCATTCTGTCTCTGGTGAATCCTCTTACCCTGTGCACCTCTGGTCTACACCCCAGTTCTTCTCTGCAAAAATAAATTAAAAAATTAAAAAAAAAAAAAGAATATGCCATTTGCCTAAGTGTAGGAGTACTCCAAAAATTAGAATTGATCCTGATTTCCCTAACCCTCCAGGGATAAGAATGTATTTCTGAAAATGTATTTCTCCCCATACCCTTGCTTCGTACATTGTCTTACATAACTTTTTGATTTTGGCTCATCTACTCAGTGAAAAAAATAGCATCTTGTAGTTTTGATTTGCATTTCACTTATTTTGAGAGTGATTATCATATTGTCAATTTAAAAGTCTTTTAATATCTTTTCCTGTTTATATTCTTTGCCCAGTATTTTTGTTGGTTTGATTAACTCTTGTATATATTCTTTTTTTTTTTAAAAGATTTTTATTTATTTACTTATACAAGCACTGGGCACAGTCAGAAGCGCGGGAGGGTGAGAGAATTCACCAGAGCCAGAGCAGGGAACAGAATAGACTGAAACACACTGCTGAGGGGAGCAGCGGGCGCGGCAGGAGAGGTCTATGTGCCATGTGGGACCCTCACCGATGGCCGGGGATCGAACCTGTGCTGCAGAGGCTGCGGGCAGCCTCGCAGCCCAGCGCTCAACCACTGCGCCACCAGGGGAGGCCCTCTTGCATATATTCTTTATAGTGTAAGAAAATTAACCTTACAAATTTAGCCCCCACTTGTATTTTTACTTTCTTTGTGGTAATTTTTGCATGTTGAAGTGTTTTAAAAATTTGCATAGTCAAATTAATCATTTTTGAACTGGCTTCCAGGTTTGTTTTTTTTTTTTTGTAGTTTAAAAAGAATCTCTTTATTAAACCTGTTACAGGATTCATTTTTTAAATATAAGTACAAAAAAATTCTAGGATTACCACCAAAAATGTAATGAACAATGGTCTAATTTCTTTTCGTTTACTTTTGTTCTTCTGAGTTTTCTTAATTTTTTCTACAAAGATGTGTATTTTTTTTAACCTGAAGCAAATTCTTTTTGCACTCCCTTATCCCACCAATTTTATCACAGTTTATGGCCTATCAACTAGAATTCATGTACAATTGCTGACATTAATCTTGCTTTCTGGGTTTTATTTCCAACTGTCTTAAACTTTTCCTACACTAAGTTTTGTTAAAGGCATTTCCTATTAATGTATTAACCAAAGTTAAAACACGACCTTTGAAAATTCCGACTTCATATAAAAATTGTGCATAAAAAGCCAACTATCTTATAATTAGATATTCAAGTTAGAAAGTAAATACTCAGCTACATAAGATAAACCATAGCTCTTACCTTCTATTTCCTGCTTTGACAAGAATTGTCAAATTTCTTTTTAAAATGTATGCATATACATTTCTTTGACATTCTATATTCAGTAAAAAACAATTCACATTGAATTATTGTGGAATTTAATATCTTATGTAGAAAAGCCTGTCACCTTAAAATTATTTGCTTTCATAATTTATGGTTCCATTATTTAAGCTTATTTATTTTTTTTAAACTTTTTTTTTAAAGATTTATTTATTTATACAAACACTGGGTACAGTCAGAAGTGCAGGAGGGTGAGAGAATTCACCAGAGCCAGAGTGGGGAACAGAACAGGCAGAGTGACGAAATACACTGCTGAGGGAAGCAGCGGGCGCAGCAGGAGAGGTCTGTGCACCATGTGGGACCCTCACCTGGCAGCTGGGGATCGAACCGGTGCTGCAGAGGCTGCGGGCAGCTTTGCAACCCAGTGCTCAACCGCTGCGCCACTGGGGAGGCCCCCCATTATTTAAGTTTACATTTTAATAATCTGTAATTTGCTCTGTTGAAGGTGCATTTTGTTTGTTTGTTTGTTTGTTTGTTTGTGGGACCCTCGCTGGCGGCTGGGGAATGAACCGGCCCTGCAGAGGCTGCGGGCAGCCCTGCAGCCCAGCACTCAACCTTCAGGGGAGGCCCTGAAGGTGCATTGTTTTAAAATGATGTACAAATTTTATGCACTAAAAGTAGATGATAATATTTATACCAAGACTTCAGATACCAGCCAGGTGGTTGTGAGAAGGAAAGTGGCATTTCTGTTTCTCCAGGGGTTGAACAAATATCAACTTAACTACAAGTTACAGGAGACTAATTTCAGCTCCTCCAGGAAGAAAAGGCATTTCACAATGAGAGAGCCCAACAATGGGATAGCTCTTTATTGCAGCTTTTTTCATGGTTTAGTCAGCGAGTCATTTTTCTGAGTATTCTAGGAAATCTGTTTCTTTATTTCTGCCACCTTCTGATTTCCAAGAAGAGCTTTGCATTTTACAATGAGCATCATTACCAAGCAGTTCTTGGGAATAAAGCTCCTTATAGTTATGGGATAGTTCAGGCTCATAATGTCAAAGTACTAAAAGAAATGTCATGGGCACATGTACATTGTACAGCAGGATAAGGGATAGTTCTGAGATAGTTCAGTGTAGTGAGAGATGAAGCTTCAGAGTCAAAGGGATTTGATCAGCCCAACTGTGAGGGTGACTACCTGCCATTGGGCCTCAGTTTCTTCATCAGTGAAGTGGGAATACTGGTACTATCCACTGCCAGGAACTATTGACAGGCACTCTTGAAAACTGAAGTGCTCATTAAGTATGTTAAATATAATAATTATATTATTAATAAAAATTATTACACTCTTAAGTATAACCTTTTTTGCCTAGTATTTTCTTCCTATCAGCAAGCATTAATTGAGTGCCCGCAGTATACTAAACACTGTATTTGTATTCTGAGCCATAAACTAAGCAGATTGACCATATCCTTAGACTGGATAGAGGTATAGGAGACCAAAATTTAAAAAATCCTCCTTTAGATCATTAAAGTCAACAGAACTACCCATTATAATCTAACCTACAGAAAGAATGAAAGGCACATATGGCAGAGTAACTTACCTTGGCAACAAGTCTATGAATGAATAGGGCTGAATTGGAAAGTCAAGTGAAAGCTTTCCACCCTTCCTCCCTCCAAACCCAAACAATCCCCTTCTTTCATGCAGGTAATAGGGATGACAGCATTGGGATTGGGTCCTAATGTAGAGCCATTCACCCAGCCTCTCTTCTCATGTTGATTAGAGGATAAAGGAAATGGGTTTCCTGGCTGGTCACACCCTGGTAAACATTTTACCTGCCTTGCAGATCCACCACCCTAGTTAAATGCAATTTTCTGGACCTGCAGTTGGTTGAAAACAGCAGGGCTTTTGTCAGTGAACAGAGCTGTAGTGACAGGGAGGACATGTATAAAAATGCTGGTATATCTTATGCCCCATGCCAGCTGGTGCTGTTAATGCTCTTTTATGTGACTCTTTTATGTGAAATTCACTATAATCAATCCTTAAAGTAAAGCCAGGGCAAAATGAGTAATCAAATTCGGTTCCCTGGAATTCATAGTAGTGGTGGCTTCTACACATGGGTATTGTCCACTGAAAGTGGGAAATATCTGAGAAGTTGAGGAAAAAAGCAAATTGTCTTGCAAATATATCAGAGATTTTTTTTGGTAAAATAATCATTTCAGCTTTTTACAGCAGTTTTATATTTATTAAGAACCAGCAACCCATAAGATGAAGGTTGAATCCTCATATAATGGAAGGTAGGAGGTGAGGAGACTCTCAGGGGTCTGTCTTATGAGGACACTAATCCCATTCATGAGGGCTCCATCCTCATGACCTAATTACCTCCCAAAGGCCCTATCCTACTAATTCCATCACACTTGGGGTCAGTAATTTAATATAAGAATTTGAGGGTCTCCCCTGGTGACACAGTGGTTGAGTGCTGGGCTGCGAAGCTGCCCGCAGCCTCTGCAGCGCCAGTTCGAACCCTGGCAGCCAGCGAGGGTCCCACATGGAGCGCAGACCTCTCCTGCCACGCGCCACGCCTGCTGCTCCCCTCAGCAGTGTATTTCTTTGTCAGCCTGCCTGTTCTGTTCCCTGCTCTGGCTCTGGTGAATTCTCTCACCCTCCCGTGCTTCTGACTGTACCCAGTGCTTGTATGAATAAATAAATAAATCTTTAAAAAAAAGATTTTGGGGAGTGAAAGGGGGGCTCAGACCATTGTAACATGTCTAGATGGATCCAAATCTTCGCACCTCCATAGTGCATTATTTAGAAAGCAAGAGATTAAACCCAGCATTGCCTTCTGTGCCTAGATAGAATTAACATATCTTTAACTCAAAACAACATAGAACCAGAAACCCCCCTGTCAGGAATAATAACTTTTTTAATGTCAATGACTCACTGTTCTAAACTAAATTTGAACTTGTAGTTGATAGAACAGTTCTCACAGAGTACAATCTGTCAGACTGCATCCAAGGTCCTGATCCTTACTTTGATTATCTAGTAAACTTTCTGTCCAACTATTACTGAGACTTTTATTCCAGTTAACAGTTTGCTTATTAGAAAAAAAGAATTCAAAACAGACATAATCTCTAAAAGTAATGAACAATGACCAGAGAGAATTTTCTAAACATTTATAAACAGGTAATTGAATGTTTCTTGGATTGAATGTTTCTGGGTTGATCTTATCTCTGTTGGTGATGTTTACAAATCTCTCTGTCCTCTGAAGCCTCCTTTGTATTGCATGTAGAAAAGAAGAAACCACAATTTGTGGAAATCATGTAAATTCTGTAATATATTCTGTTATTATTGCCATAGAGAACAGAAATGTTAGAATGTTAGAACCAGAATGTCATCTTGTAAACTCTTCTAGTATTTACTGTTATGTATGAGAACTACAAGACATCAGAAACACCTTATTTTAAGTGGGTTTTAAGAGCCGTATGCACGGGAAAAGAAGCAGACTTTTCATGACATGAAACAAAGATTTCACTTCGAGTCCTGCAGACCTAGTGCGCTTATGGTGACCAACGCAAGGAAAGTTACTTTGGGCTGGTCAACCACGGGTGTAGCTTGGAAACCACATTGGCCGCCAAACTGTTGCAGGGCAGCCCCAATGTAAAACGGGTTGCCTCGCTGTGGGTCCCCACCCATGCACTTAAAAGGACTTATTAATACTCCACTGCAGGCACACACAAAAGGTTAATAAAAGGTTTATATACAAGGGAAGGGGAAATGAGGAAATGTACAACTCAGGGAGAAAATAGGGAAATAAAGTCTTAAATGCGTCCTATCTGATCTACTGACCTGGAAACCCAGTGGCACTCTGAGAGCTGGCTGAGAGCCACAAGCTGGCGGAGAGCCAAAAGGCACCCCCCAAGGCCCATGTGTCTGGTTTTATACCAAACCTGGCTGCTGAACCCCACCCTCAGGTCCCAGCCACCTTCCCTTTGGTGGTGATGGGATTTGGAGTTCCCAGTGTCTTTGGCTTTGGCCTGCAGTGGGGGTGGAGTCCACAAAGCCTGTATGGAATTAGCTTAGGACATCCTTTCCCCCCTAACAGGTTGATTCTAAAAAGTGTCTGTGTTGGGCTTATATAATTGGGTAGGTGTGGCCAACAAGGAGATATACAATCTGGATTTTGTTATTCCGCAAAGGCAACTCCTCGAGGCTCAGACCTTTTAGGAAAGTGAGATGACCATATGAACTTCTTGGGCCCTTTTGGGGAGCCATAGTCTAGTTCATAATTTGGTTATAGTTTAGAATCTTTCTGGCCAAGTCTCCAAACTGCAACCCTGATTGAACACTATACTGTGGTTTGGCATGGAAACAAAAATTTATTTCCTTGCTTTCTTCTTATATTCTTTATCAGAGTGATTGTGAAATCCCCTGGGGAGGTCTTGTAAATGGACTATCAATAGATTACATTGTATGGTAATGGAATTGGAGAAATAATGAAGCAAATGAGCCTTGCAAAAGTGTCTGAGACACTAAGAAAGAGCGTGATCTTGGCTATCTTGCAGCTCTCATAGAATTTAGATTTGAAGAGGACCTCCAAGTCAACCAAAGATCACTATAATGACTGTGTTTATTATCACCCAACCCTTCTTGAATATGATCAGTGAAGGGAAATTTCATGCCCTCTCCTCCATCCTTGTCCACGAGGATTGACCAGTAACTGCATCAGAGTAGGACCTGATCTTATGGCTGCAGGTAACAAAATCCAATTGAAACTAGTTTTAAGAAAATGTTCCATTTTCTGATTAGCTTTCTTTAACCAAAAATTGGGAAGGATAGCTTGCAGGGATGAATATAAACCCAATTTGATTATGGGAATTCTCAGTTTCTCTGCTTTTTCCTTTGTTCCCCTCTGATTGTCTCTGTTCTTCATTCTTTCAGTTTGGCTTTCTACACTCTGGAAAACGCGGCCACCATCTATCCCGTATTCACTCCTCGCTGCACCATGAGAAAGTGTTTGGGATTTATTCTTTCTGTTTCCTGTGCTTCATTGAAAGGGAGCAGTGTCTATACCTATGTGACACCATGACTGGAAAGGAAGGATACTCCATGTTAAATTTGGAATACAGGAAGCTTTTTTCACAAGAGAAAGAGTTTTAGGTCAATGAAGTTTGAGATGGACATTAGACGCGCCATGGGTGATTGGAAATGATCTTATTAGTTAAAACTGAATGCTAACACTTCCTAATTCTGCCTTCTCTTGAAACATAAAATGAATATTCTTTCTTTGTGGCCTATCTGATATTTAAATACAACTGCCTGTCTGGTCACTTAGCCTATCTTGGCAATTTCCTTGCCTACATCTCCTATCTCTGACTTACCTTTTATTCTCACTTTCAACTTTAAGAGGACCCTCTTTTCCTACATATTTTTTTTCTTTAGTGTCCTTAATCACTCTGTCTTTCCATCTCACCCTGCCCCAGAGTTGAGTTCTCCTTCTTCATTGCTTAGCTGACCTTGGCAGCTGCAGACCTATTATCCAGTATCATGCAAGAATGCAGTCCTTTCAGTAGAAAACAGGTTTGGGAACCTGATAGATCTGTTTTGATTCCATCTATCCCACTGAGTAAAAGTGTGACCTTGAGAAATTTTTGATTTCTCCTTTTGTTGAGCTGTTGTACATATTAGGGACTAATATTTAGTATATATCCCTAGTCCAAGTCCAGTCCTATGAGTAGGCACTCAGGGAACCATAGCTATGGTGATTGTCATCATTTTTGTAATCTCAATTCCTGACATCCCACAGGAAAAAGACATGTGATTAGAGAGTGTATACTGTATCCTGTGGCCATGGGAATAAAAGATGAGATTCCTTGCAGATGTGGCCCAACTGCATAGGCAGGTGATTTGTTTTTCCCCACAGGCCTTAGGTGTCATTCTCAGTGCTTAGGTCACCAGGAATGTAGCAGGTGATTTTTCTCTTGTTTTCTAACTCATGTCTTCAGACAACTGTGTTGAGGGAAATCAAAGCCCCATTACACCAACCTGGGGAATTGAACAGAATACCGACTCCATCCAGGTCAACTTTAAAGAGACCCTAAATATAAAGATGGGGTTTTATAGAGAACACCTGCTTAATGCATTCAATTCAATTGAAGAAGTATGGTTTCCCTGTCTTGCATTGTCTTGCACTTACATTTGACTCTAGCCACTTTTTCTGCTTTAACTTCCTTTACACTCTTACACTCATCTCCTACCCATTCAGATAAAATCAATGACTATTCCCAACACTTGCCTTGTAAATAAACATCTCTGAATTTTCTTACATTGTTATTACCCAAGTGGTGTCCTGTGCCAAAATTAATCCATCTTTACTACCTCATTTCATTTCTTCATCCACATCTACCCATCCATTGAACAAATTAGCATTTTTTTCTATTATTATTATTCCATCAAGGTACTAGGGATGATGATGTGAACCACAACAAATCCTTGGCCTCATGGAGTTTACATACTAGAGAAAAAAAAACAGAACACAAACATAAAAAGAAATGTAAATGTCAAGTAAGTTGACTTTATGTTGAAAAGTAAAGCAAAGTAAGGAAATAGAAAATAATGTTGGGGTGGAAGGGTGGGGAATGACTATGTTAGGTACACTCATGATGGATCCTAAAATCTTTGTGATATGGAAGGGGGGCTGGAAAGTCATCTGATCCAGAATGTCACCTAGTTCGGGGATCTGTTTGACATCATCTCTGAAAGACAGCTAGCCCTAGAGACAGTACACCTTTGCCCTTGAGAGCATGTATCTTTCAGTTGGTGTCACCTGGATTTGCATTGCACTTCAATCTCCAGTTACTACTTGCTGCCATCTCAGAGATGTGATTTTAATACTATCAATACAAATAACATTTATATATTCAATCTTTATTTAAAATTATATAACATACACATACTGATTAATCCCAGTATTTCTGGAATTTGAATTTAGCCAAGTTGGCTTGACCTGAGATCAAATTGTATTCTTCACAGCCTTACCCAGTGATCCCATTAAACCAGCTCTTTTGTTAGACTTGGTTTTTGTCAATTATCTTTTAAAGTTTTTTGTTCTTTTCACTCTGTATATTTAATTTTTAGTAAGACAAATACAAGAGGCAGTGTTTTGGGGAGGTTTACAGGCAAGAAAAAAAAGCAAACCTAAAATCTAGTGGCAGGTTAGAATGCCAAGATTTGGCATCCTTAAAACATTTTAAATGATGTGCTGAACTGTGCGCTAAGTTGTACTATGTGTGGTTAACTGCTTGAAGCTAGGACAAGATGAACAAATGAATGGGTTGGGAAAGCTGCCTGATCATAATGGCTGACATTATTGGGCGCCCATTTTATGCAGGGACTAGACTCAACCCTGACAAGATCTTTCGTGTTCATGCTCCATACTACCATTACCCCCATGTTACAGAAAAAAGAAATGGAAGCTTATTAAGGTTAACTAGGTGGTGCAAGATGATGTAACTAAGTAATAGCATTATTTCTTTAATAAAGTAGTCCCTCAGCCCACAAGGAAAGAATTCCTTAATCATAAGCCAAGTGTATAGGGAAAAGAAAAGTTGAGCACCAAATTGTAAGAACAGATGTTTTCTTCCAGTGCCAATAACAATATTGTCACCACAGCACAGAGAGCCATGACTGTGGATACAGACTTCTTGCACATCAAATCTGGCTCTTGACATCTAATTGGTATGTGTATCTGAACAAGCTGTATTTTAAAAAGTGGAAATAAACACATAGAGTGAGTGACCGAAGGGACTTACTAAAGCCCTCCTGGCCCAAATGATCCCATGTCCCCAGTTGTTGCATCTGAAATACCTTCATCAGTGACTAATATCCTTGCTTAGCTTTTCTGGGCTTTATCATAATGTGGGCAGTACGTTCAGAGCCTGTCAGATTTCATCAACATTCAGAGTTTATCTTTTAGCTTCCACCCCTCCTGACATTTCCTATCCTGAGGTGACTTAGTGTCCTCCTTTGACCTTTTGCTTGCACACTGAGTCTCATGCCATTGTCCACTATCAGAACTTCCCCAGCCTGTGACTCTGTCCATTGCTTATTTGTTCTCTAAAGCTGACGGTGGGGGTGGGTGGTAACGGGTTTGTTGTTGGGTGGAATCCCTTAGCCATAGACAATGTGATTCCTTTCTCAAAACACAGTGTCATAGTATTTAAGCAGCAGGCTGATTCTGTGAGCTTTCAACATCTGAATTGTCATCTGTGAGCTTTCAACATCTGAATTGTCATCCCCCCCCCCCCAGGGGGGATGCCTAAGGGGAGGGGCAGAGTTCTTTTAAATTCACCAGGAGCCTTTCCACATACTTAAATCGCAATTCCCTTGGCTTATGCAGAAAGCTGGCTCTGCTTGTAAAATGGAAGCCAGACCTTTATTTTCTACCTGACACTTCATGACAGATGGAAATGTCCCTTCCGCTTCTCATTCTTATCTCTCAGCATCCTTCTTCTCTGAACAAATGAGCATCCGTGACCCTTAGTGAGTCAATTCCATTTAAACAGAAGGCCAGATACACCCCAGTGTATTCAATTATTTTCTAATCAATTCCCTTTTCTGCAGTATCTTTCTTCCAAGGGTCAGAGAGCACTTTACAAACTCTATTGGCAACATTATCACAAGCCAGAGCATAGTGACCTGCATCTGAGGACAGTGATTTAGCAGAGAGTGAGTATGAGAAAACAAATTGATTTTGATGAATGAATGATAAGCACTTGTGAGTTGCCTACATAAGGTGACACTTACAGAAGTGAGCCCAACAAATAAGTCACTAGTGAAAGAATTTCAGGCAGGCAGTTGGGGTTGAGGTCAATGAGGAGCCTAGAGTCTTCATTGTCACAAACTCAAAGACAATTGCCTCTACCTACCCCTACACCCTCTTTCTTCTTGCACAATATTAGGTCTCCCCTTATATGTTCTCGAAACATCTTCTGTTCTCAACATACAACAGTTCAACTGCATGTGTAATTATCTGCTCAGAGCTTCTCAACATCACACAGTTATACACTCCAAGAAAGCAGAGGTAGCTGGGTCTTCTCATCCATCACATCACCAGCTTAAGGAATGACTGGTTGTATCAGTAAAGGGACTCTATTCAAATTCATTCAAACAATGTATTTTTTTAAAGATTGATTTATTTTATGCATACAAGAACCAGGGTACAGGCCAGAGGTGTGGGGGGTGGAGAACTCACCAGAGACAGAGTGGGGAACAGAGCAGGCAGATTGACTGAAATACACTGCTGAGGGGAGCAGCGGGGAGACAGGAGAGGTCTGCTGTGCCATGTGGGTATCTCCCAGCCTGGCCCAGATCGAAGTCATGCTGCAGATGCTGCGGACAGCTTCACAGCGCTGTGCTTAACCCTCTGCACCACCGGGGAGGCCCAAACAATGTATATTGAAGGCTAATTGTGCATATAGTTTTGTCTTAGGGCTTAGGGATAGCGCCGTCTCTGAGTGTGGAGCGGTTGTTGATGAATTGCCTAAATGGAGTCAGGAAAGGATGGAAAGGAAGAAAAGTAGGGCGGGAACTCGGAGAAAGGCAGGAAAAAAGGAAGGCGGACAGGAGCCAAGAAGGGAGGCCGGCGGGTGGGCTTAGATTGGAATGATTTGTCTGTGGTAGCTATGGCTGGTTTTGGAAAAATAAAACGAGCTTTCTTAATATTAATGCTGAAAATAATCATGCATATACCTGATTTAATTGAAAAACTGGAAATGGAATTTTTGTCATGCCCTGTGATGGCTAAAGATTTAGAAAGTGAACATGCATCAGAAGAGATGTGATCCTAAACATCCAAATCATGTAGTGTTGTAAGCCAGTGTTACTTCAATAATAAAAAAAATACAATTGCAAAAATAAATGTGATCGGCTATGTCCAACATTTAAAAAAAGATTTCTAACATGAAAAATCGAAAACTTGGAAAGCTCCACGTGATGACTTTGCTACAAAGACTTGGATAGCCTGTTCACCCAAAGAGCAAACAGAATCTAGACTCATGAGGAACTGGCCACTTGGCAGACAGGGGTTCCAATACCAGCACTAATTTCCATACTAATACTTCAGGCCAACCCAAGCATTGCAATTGCCAAGCCTCACTGAGGCTTTCAGTGGAAATGTAAAGATGAGAAAGATATTTGGCCCCTCACGTCCCCTAAGTCTGTTTCAGTTTTCTTTTTTGCCAACCTCTATCAACATAGTTTCACAAGACTTTCATAATAACCAAAAACCTCAACAGGCAACCACAAGAGAGGATCCTTTCACAGCATCCAGACAAACACAAGGTGCTACCAGAGAAGTAGCTAAAATGGCGTTGGTAGGTACATAGAGGGAGGGACAGTAGTGGTTTATGTAGGGTGTGTTGATCCAACTCCTAGACATAGAAAAATCAATGCATTGATGAAGGCTAACAACAAAAATAAGATTTGACTTCTTAGTAAGCAGCCTGCTCGACTACTAACACATAGTAAAAGGAATAATTTAAGACTTAGCCTCAGTCTCAAGGTTCTGCAAATATGTACAGAAGAGAGAATATTTTTTTCCTTTTTCTTTTACTTCCTCCTGCAGTGAGTGGTCTGTTGGGGGTTTGCAATAACAGTTAATTTAAAAGGTTGGGGGAGACATGATGTTAGAAGAACTAGCAAGAAATAGGCTTTGACCTAGACCACCTACTCAGTCCCTGGAAGACTATGCTCTTAAGTTTTTCCAGGCTTTCCAGAGTTTGAAAAATCAGGCAAACTACAAGATTATATTATAACCAGTGTTAGAATGAATAATGTTTTTATTGGTTACACTTACTTAATTAGTCTAAGAGCTAGATTTTATTTTCTCCCTTTTTTTCCCATATAGAATTACTAAGCATAGTAAAATTCTTCAGGTTGGTATTTTGCTATTTTGACAATAAGAAATTGAGGCTCAGATTGATGCAAATGACTTAGTCAAAGCCCCCAGCTGTTACGTTCCATGGTTGAGGTCTTGAATGTTGGAGTCTGTCTGACTCTGAAGCGGGGCATTTTCTCACAGCCCCCTGGTAATGAACCCAGAAGCCTGTCCTCACAATGAGGCAAGGATGTCACATGCATGTCATTCAAGTCTTACTTGCTGGCTACTGTAGTGTTAACATACCCTTGGAAGAAATTCTCATTTATTTTTTTCTTTAGAATTCTCTGCCTCCAAGTTACACAGTAAATCCAGGAACGAACATGTTCCCCTGTATCTGGGCAGCTGCACAGTGGAGCTATGGCTCCCGACACAGGACTGTGGGCACGTGACTGCGCCACCCGCTTCCTCCCTGGTCTTTACAATTCTGGCATGTGCCAGATGCTTCAGAAAACAGAGCCTTTGTATTGCATTTCCAGAGTACAATTCCCAGACCACGGAAGGATGAGGACTGAGTTTTTTGTATTCCGTCATCTCTATTTTTGTGGATAGATGTATTTTTAGAGCAAGTTAAAAAAAAAGAGGGAAAAAGTCCCACCCCCCAAACAAACTCCCTGATCTAATACAGAAAAATGCCGGCACCTTCATGTTGAGTATTATGGACAGGATGTCAGCTGTTGCTACAACAGAGCTTGTGTGAATAGAGTTAGAGTCTAATTTGTCTGCGAGAACTCCTGATGGCAGAGGAGAAGAGGGAGCAAAAGGTTGAGTTAATTAGGGGAGCCAGCAGCTATTCTTCAGCAGGTATCAAACAGTTAAAACACTAGCAAACAAGTCTATTCAAGATCTCTTCAAACAGGAAGTGCTCAATAAAATGTAAAATGTATTTCCTGAGGTAAAAAGATAGAAGAAAAAGGGAAAAAATAACTAATCTCTCCAAAGCGACTTTGTTTAAAAATTGGTATTTTTTTTGAATTACTGTGTTTATACATGTACATGTATGTGCATGGAAATACTTATGTATTTTTTAACAAAAATAGGACCATACTGTATATTTCTCATATTTCTGTATTTTCACCTACTTTTCTACTTGAAAATAATACCATAGCTAAATTTTCTAAGACAATTTTTTTGCATCATTAGTTTCACCACTTCAGATTATTCTTTGAATAGACATGCTGGCGGTATATGCTGCTTTCTACTTACTTCTTACAGACCACCGCTGTTGACATCCTGGTCGCTGAATCTTTGTTCAATACTTACGTCCTGGGGAAGAGCTGGCTGTCTCTCAGTCTGTGGAAAGGGGCCGTATCAGGTGGAGTCCTGAGGAAGCAGGTGGAATGCTGGAATAGAGTCATGGACAGGGTTAAGGGACCCAATAAAGATGAGGAGGATCCAGGGACTAACACCAGTGGGGAGCCCTCAGCATCCCTCCGCATGGGGAGACAGAGAAGAGAGTCAGTTGTGTTTGTCACCAGGACCTGAGAGAACTGGCCTCCAGGGCTGCCTGCAGCTCAGATCACAGCAGACATCTAAGTGGACAAGCTGTTAAAACTATGACCCCAACCTCTCTCTTCCCATCTTTGTTGTCTGTGCTCCCAGCGACCTGACCAGACAATGGACTCCACAGTCTCCCAGGCACAAGAAGGACAGAGTGGCTTGGGGACAAGGAGTTGAAATGGAAAACAATTGGCCATTTCATTTGGATAATAAAGATATCACCAGAAAATTGGAGGGCTTGTGATATCTGGATCCTAAAAATCTGCTCAATTAATGAAAAATTGTATTTTAATTCTGTGTCCTTTTTTTAAACATGGCAACAATAACCCAATGCTTAATACAGTGACAGAGAGGGGACAGCAGATACATAGGTGATTTGTATTTACTGCTTGATCTTGTTTTGGCCTCAGGAAGCTGGAATGTGCCCCAAATTGATCCACGTATGGCATCTATTCAATATTTCTTTCACCCGGGAAAAACACTATTGACACTAAAGATTGATAATAAAATATTAAAATGGAAGGAAAACATTATGCCTCTTGAGTCCTCTGCGATTATAACAATGTTATATTAACTGGTAGAATATCGAGTTTATGCTACATCAGTTACTTTAAGAATAACTGAATAGTTTAGTTTTGTATTCTGAGGGAGTCACACTTCAGATCCATCTCCCCCAGAGGAGTCAGCCTCCAGGGCTGATCGAGGGGTCAAGACAAATGACAGTTTGTAATCATCCTCATCTGGGGCTCAAGGAATCTGTACATTTTACTTTTGCAGAGGTTGCAGTTTTCAGCATTGATCTTCCCTTAAATGGATCTGTCAGATTTTAGAAGGAAGAGGGAGATATTAGTGAATTTTCAGTGTAATAGATGTAGATGTAACTTCTCTCAAGGACTGATTTAATCCACTCCTCTTATTAATGAAACTGGAAATAAGTGGAGGTAAAGACATGATTTTCCTCAGCACATTAGTTTCTTGTAGGACGGATTCCCTGACCAAAACAAAACAAAAAAACAACACCTGGCATTCCATTTTCTTGTACGTGGGGTAGCACAAGTGTGCCCTGTGCTGCCGGACAACACATACAAGCTTAGGAACAGATTTATGTTTGTGGGGTACAAGGGAAATTTCCCCCACCCCATCTGGGTTCTTCTGAGTCTAGATGGATGAACAAATGAACATCAAATGGATTAGTAGGTGAAAAGGCCAAAATTTAATAACATACCTGGAGAATTTACAGGGTTATAAATTTTAAAGACTAATGGAACAGACCAGAAATATTTATCCTGCATTATAAGACCTGAGGCATCAGGGGAGGGTGGGGGTTGGGAGGGAAAGGAACTTTACTTGACAGAACAAGAAGGGGTGACCTCATCCTTATTCTGAGAGTACAGATGAGATTCTCAGATGGAGAGAATATGTTAAACCTAGAATTGGATGAGGTCTCCCGAACTATGTTCTTCTAAGTCACAAAAAGTGGGGCCTTCTCCAGTTAGAAAGAGGGCAGCAATTTAGGATATAAGGATCTCTTATTCAGCTAAGGAAGAGTGAAGGACAGAAGCTTCTCCTCAGCCTCAAGAGATTTCATGCTTTGGGCTCAAATACTTGCGTAGCAGATTAGGAGGCCTTGAAGAGACTAGCTCTGAGACTCTTGGTGATTTGGTTTGGACATCTTCAGGCTATTTCAGCACACCCTGCCAACATTGTAATGATGACACCCACAAAAGCCCCACCCCTCCAAATGCACCTCAGTGGCTAGCCTATTTACTGTTAAGTGAATGTTTTATTTATAGATTGAATAGAGGGTCTGACTTTATCAGGAACAGGGAATTACTACTGGTACCTTTACTGCAAATCAAATTCCATTAGATTTTCAACTTCCTGCACAGATGCACAGTCCCAGACCTTTGCCTGAGCCTTCTCTCAACTTCTGCTAATAGGGTCTGATTACTCTTGCTTGCATAACAGATACCAGTTAACAAGAGTGATGCTGTCCAGGTAACCGGAACAGCGATCCAAAAGCCAAAGAAAGGGTGTCCATCCGATTTTTTTGTAATTACCTCTGCATTGCATGCAATTTCCAGGCTCTTGGTGATAATGAAACAGGTTCAAACACTGTCATTTTAAAATTCGTGTCCTTTGCAAATTAAGATCCATTGAGATTGCCCTCCTAGACATGGTTCCTACTAATCACAGGTTCCCTTGCCATACAGTTGAGCTAAAGACCCAGCAAGAAGAATGTGGTAGATAGTCAGTGACTTAGAACCTAGGGGTGCCAGAGTAAGAGATCCACTCCATGCCTGTAATACAGGCATACCTCGCTTAATTGCATCCCATGTTATAGCACTTTGCAAATACTACATTTTTATTTATTTTTTACTTTTTATTTTTTTAAGGATTTATTTTTATACAAGAACCGGGGTACAGGACAGATGTGCGGGAGGGTGAGAGGAGTCACCAGAGACAAAGTGGGGAACAGAACAGGCAGACTGATGAAGTAAACTGCTGAGGCGGGCAGCGGGCGACAGGAGAGGTCTGCCTCACCACGTGGGATTCTAGCTGTCCAGCTGGGATTGAACCCGCGCTGCAGAGGCTGCGGATAGCTTCACAGTGCAGCGCTCAAATGCCTGCGCCGGCAGGGAGGTCCCAGATACTACATTTTTAACAAATTGAGTTTTTGTGGCAACCCTGTGCTGAGCAAGTCTCTAGGTGCCATTTTTCCAACAGCCTGTGTTCGTATTGTGTCTCTATGTCATGTTTAATTGAAGCATAAACACTGTTTTTAAGACATACTCCTATGCACTTAATAGACTACAGTACAGTGTAAACATAACATTTTATATGTACTGGAAAACTGAAAGATCTGTGTCACTTGCTTTGTTGTGGTATTCACTTTATTTTGGTAGTCTGGCACCAAAACCCACAATATCTCCAAGATATGCCTGTACTCATGAGAAGAAAACAAATCTTTTAATTTGTAGTAGGATCCTATTAATGGAATGACTGGAAACCCAGTAGGCAAGTAGGAACATTTCAGGCTTTACCTGTCTTCCAAGAACAGCTAGAGATTTGATAGTTGTTCTAAAGAAAGAATGGCTCTATTGTCCCACATCTGCTTGTAGAGTTTTGACCTTTCTTTCAGGAGTTCTGTTGTTCTAAGGACTTGAACTTGCAAAAGAATTACTTTACAAGTTTGCATACACAATACCAGAGGGGGCATTGAGAAGTTTCTCAGCAGTAATTTTTGCACTTCAGAGTTTTTGTTTTCATATTTTAGAATAACTGCCAGCCCCCAGCATCTGCCTTCAATGTCCACAAAGTACAAAGTACGTGCACTTAGCATCCCCAGTACCCTGATAATTGATGATTGATTATCAGCTAAATCTGTTCAGATAACTACAACAAAAAAAGCCAAACACTGGGTGGCTTATAAACAACAAATATTTATGTCTCACAGTCCTAGAGCCTGAAAGTCAAGGAGCTAAGCACTAGTGTATTCCTTGCCTGCTGAGGGCCCATTTCCAGGGTCATTGCTGACTGGCCATGTTTTCACAGGGCCTTACAGGGCAGAAGGGGTCAGAAGTTTCCTGGGCCTTTTATAGAGAGCACTGATCCCATTTATGAGGGTCGAAGACTCCAAAGGTCTCACCTCCTGATATCTTCATTCTCGGGGTTAGGATTTCAACATGTGAATTTTGGAAGGGCACACGTGTAAAGCCCATAGCAATTATAAAAATAAAAACAACCAGAGTTTTTAATCATTTCGCTTAAGCCTGATTAATGTCAATATTTTTTTGATCATAACATGTAACAGGTAGAGTGTCAGGGATGGGGAAAAAAGAGAATGAAACTGATTATTTCTGTGCTAAACGTTTGCCTGTTTGGGTGTTGTATCTGGGATGCAGCCTCCTCCTTATTCCAAGCTTTGCTATGCCTGTAAAGTCTGCTTTAACACCTTTGCTCTGAAGTTGCTATATTTTCCCCTACATACACTGCTTAACATTTGCTTCCTGAGAGAGGCAGCCCCCGCCCATCCCCCATGTGACTATCGGAAGGCCTAAGAGAGCCTCCTTGATGGACCCCCCTCCCTCTACATTTTCTTTTCGGGGTCTTGTTTCTGTATGCTTGGAAACCTGTGTTCTTTCTTCCCGATCATTTTTTTTTTTAATAGCACAATTGTGTGCTTTTTTTTTAGATTTATTTGTTTATACAAGAACTGGGGTACAGTCAGAGGCGTGGGAGGGTGAGAGAATTCACCAGAAGAGGCGAGAGGGTGAGAGAATTCACCAGAGACAGAGTGGGGAGCAGAACAGGCAGACAGACCAAAGACACTGCTGAGAGGCAGGAGAGGTCTGCCGTGCCATGTGGGTATCTCCCTGGCAGGCCAGGAATTGAACCCACGCTGCAGAGGCTGCAGACAGCTTCACAACTTGGCACTCAACCCGCTGCACCACCAGGGAGGCCCCACTTCCCAATCATTTTTGAACCATGAGTTTCAATGGAACATGGTGGACGATTATTGGGGCACTGGTGGTGAGCAGGGTGTAAAAATATACATTTCCATAGGCTTAAACTGATAACCCCCCAAGCAGATAGAGCAATTAAGCCCAATTTACCTCAGTAAACATAATTTGAAAAAAAGACTAAACTATCAGTTCAGGTTGGACATAGAGCTGATCCTAGGAATCACTACTGTTGACTGCCCCGTACCTCCCGTCCTCAAAATGTGAGTTGATCTGACCTTCTCCCCACTTTGTCAAGAGCCATAAGAGCACTCTGGCTTAGTTTTGAAAAATTCATGCTGTGTTTGGGGCTGCCTCTGACTTCTGTATGGGGTTCCTGCCGCTCTACTTGTGATCTCTTTCTGATTTCTTTCTTTCTGAAGTCGGAGCTAATCAGATGAAGAGGACATCTGACTGTGGCAATGGACACAGCGAAATTCCTAGAGAAAATATGAAATGTATTTCTCTCGTAACCTTGAGAACTTACATAAACTATGAGATCAGTAACTTTGTTTCTATAAGGGGCCAAAGAGTATTACAGGCTGTGTAGGTCATACACCATCTTTAGCCCTTACCCCTCCATCTTGATAGGGAGGCCTACAAATACAGGCCGAGAGCCAGACCAGCTTAGGGTCTGTAGTTTGGAAGCTCCTGATACAGAAAAATTGAAATGGGGAAGATGCTCAGATTCATATTTTTAAAAACAGAGTGGGTAAAATGTACTTTTAGCCTGAGCACTAGTGCGTAAAACATGAATCAAAATTACCTAGAGATATGTAACACAAAGAAATAAAATCAATATGTAGTTACCACCACTTGGTAGACTTGGACATTGATCTGGAATAACTTTATGCAAAGATAATACCTTATATAAAAGGAAAAGGGCACTAAGAAGTGGAGGAGGGTGCACTGAACTCCAACAAGGTGCCTCCGTATGTGCAAACTCATTGCCCAACTTTAGGGTGTGATGAGAAATCTGAATGATGTCCTTGTGCCTAGTGATTAAGAAAAGAGAGCCATGGGTTCAAATCCTTGCTCTACTCACTCCTCTTATGCTGGGGTATAATCAGTCTTAAACTCTCTGGGTCTCAGTTTCTGCATCTATAGAATGACAATAATAATGGTAACTATTTCATAGCGGTGTGGTGTGGATTAAATGAGTAAACAGATTTAAACTTCTTTTTTTTTTTAAAGATTTATTTATTTATTTATACAAGCGCTGGGTACAGTCAGAAGTGTGGAAGGGTGAGAGAATTCACCAGAGCCAGAGTGGGGAACAGAACAGGCAGACCGACGAAATACACTGCTGAGGGGAGCAGCGGGCGGCAGGAGAGGTCTGCGCGCCATGTGGGACCCTCACCGGCGGCCGGGGATCGAACCAGCACTGCAGAAGCTGCGGGCAGCTTAGCAGCCCAGCGCTCAACCGCTGTGCCACCAGGGGAGGCCCAGATTTAAAATTCTTAAAATGTGTTTGATACATGGTTTATAAATGCTGTGTGACTATTACCTAGTATTATTGTGACAGTTATTATGATTTGATTGCGAAATCCAATAAAGGAAGTGAATGATGACTTACCAAGAGGTCACTATAGAAGATGTAGAGGTGGGGGCCTCCCTGGTGGCGCAAGGGGTTAAGACGTGACCAATGAAGCTATCTGCAGCCTCTGCAGCATGAGTTTGGTCCCGGCCAGGGAGCTACCCACATGGCACAGCAGACCTCTCCTGACTCGCCCACTGTTCCCCTCAGCAGTGCATTTCAGTCAGTCTGCCTGTTCTGCTCCTTCTCTGTCTTTGGTGAATCCTCCATACCCCCCCCCCCAAACCTCTGGCTATACCCTGGATCTTATAAGCATAAATAAATAAATCTTTAAAAAAAGATGAGGAGGCAATGGAGGAACCTGAATTTGAGCATGTTATTTTCTATAAAGTATAAAATAGATCTTGTTGTAAGTTCCTGACATGAACTTTCATGATTCAGGAAGTAGCACGATGATCAGAGCAGCAGCCACCAGAGACTTCATCCTGTCTTTCACCGTATTTATAAGTGGTGCATCCCAACCCCACCCTCCCCTTCCTTGGCCTTCTCATGTCATCAAGATTAAAGAATCCAGTATCTTGCCTATGGCATACACAGATCCTAGACAGGAAGCTGGCAACTGCTGCCTGCTTGAATTTCCTGTTGAATTTCTTTTAGGATCCTTGACTGAGCTCCTTTGGGTCTGGCTTGGTCACTCTAGGATACGGGTTCATGCGTGACAGTATCATTTCCACTCATGCCAGCCCCAATTCTTCCATTAACTTTGCAGTTTTGCATAAATCACTTGGCATTTAATGATCCTCCACTTCCTCCTCAATAAAATCAGAGTCATAGCCACACTTCTCCGTCTGGCAGAAGGCAAAAATTTAAAGAAGAATGAGAAAGCACTCTACAAGCCCAAGTGCTTTGTAAATATTTAATACTTAGTACTTGAGGTGGATGTCAGGAGAGTTCAGAATCCAACATTAATCATTTTGTTATGACAGCAATTTAGATGTGTTTCAGTCCCCAGTCCAAACACTGCAGACCCTGAGCAGTTTCTCCTTTTCTAATTTTTCTTTTTCCACTATGCCCAAATATTTCCCATCCAACATCAAATCATGGTTCATGCTAATTCTCCCCTAAAGGTAACTCATGGGGAGCCCTCATATGTTGCTCCCCACCTGGAGTTCCTAAATGCATGTACAGGAAAACTTGGGTTTCTCTTTTTTTGACAGAAGTAGCCTTTTCTATTTGGTAAAGCACTGAGTGTCTTTGTCCCAGAGGAGCCCCCATTGTTGGAAGTCCTCTCTTATTAGCCTAGCTTATTTCCTCCAATAGGCTAAAGTAATTTCCCTTCAACCTCACAGCCCTCCCGGCTCCTGGAACTAATGAGACCCTGCATCTGTTACTGTCAGCAGGGTTCACTGATGGAGAATACGAGGATAGGAACAGAATAGGTAAATTGGGAAGGGAGAGGGTCTACTGTAAAACACTTTAAGATTCATTTATTTATGCATACAAGAGCTGGGGTACAGGCCAGAGGTGTGGGGGGTGAGAGGATTCACCAGAGACAGAGTGGGGAGCAGAACAGGCAGACTGACGGAAATATACTGCTGAGGGGAGCAGCAGATAAGTCAGGAGAAGTCTGCTGTGCCGTGTGGGTCTCCTCCCTGGCTGGGGATTGAGCTCGTGCTACAGTGGCTGCAGACAGCTTCATAGGTTGTGTCTTAACCCCATGCGCCACCAGGGAGGTCCTAAAACACTTTCGCTAATGCAGGGAGTGCTTTCTCTAGATGCACACAATTCAGGGTCTTGAAATGGCAAGAACGTTTGAGTAAACACTTGTCTGGACATAGTGTCCTGAGGGAGATTTGCCTCATGCTAAGGATAGCTTTTGCTTCTACTGTCTGTTGCTATGCTCATGTCACACCCACCTCAGCTGCCAATCAGAAGAACAATTCTTAGCAACAATGGTTGGCTTTGTAGTTTTAGTTTAGTCCTAAATTGCAGAAATGGTTGATGAGGGAAGACTTACAGGAACTTTCTATTGAAATAGAATGGAGCGTAAATTTGGGGATTTGTGAAGATGACTTTTGGGGATTCTTAAAGCAGGTATGTGTTTGGTAAAACAACAAAAAATGAAAACCTTTCCTTTTTGCTATTAAAAAAAAAATAGACCTTTAACAAGCAATTACCTGAGTGTAGCTTTGTGATTTGCAAAGGACTTTGATATACATGATCTCCTTAGTTTTAAAGTGTTATTTTTGAAGCTTTTAGTTGATAGTATTTAGTGACAGCTCTAGAGGCGAGAGCTGAATGATTGGGATGTTGATTGATTGGGATGAATGATTATAGGAAGGAGCTGTAGGAAGGAACATTTCTGCAAAGTTCCCATGAGGGTGGGAGCTGAGGGGCAAAGTGAGGGGGTGACAGTAACCCTAAAGCACTCATCAACACATCAACTATATTGATTTAGCCACTTACTTACATGTTATCTTCTAGGGGGACCTAGTAGGGATGAAAAATGGAATTATATTTATGAAAAATGAGAAGGGATTGAGGAAAAATTCTGAATTTTGGAATAACCAGGAGGAAATGGTAACATGCATCACAAGGTAGGCTGAGAGTGTACTTCATGAAGGCAGATTTTGATGGATAGCCCTGAATCTGCCCTCTGCCTTAAAAGTCACCAGATGTTCTGCTCCCCTAAGCCACTTCAGAACTCTAGTGTCCCCCAAACCTCTGGATTATTGCTTAGGTATCTCTGAACTTGTTTTGATTTTCATTTCTATCAAAAATTGCTACTTTAAAAAGGAGAGAATACCAGGTTTGGACACAAACTGTCTTTCCTTCCCCTCTTAGAAAATACCAACAGAAGAGGCCAATCTATATGAACCATGAGATTTGTTTAAAATGAAAACAAAACTGTAACTAAAATTTCTTTTGGTATTTCATAGATGACTATGTATTTTTATGTAATATAATTTATGGAGACTATAAACTCTGTGGAGTAGGTATCACAAGATTTTTGGCAGAAAATGAAGGTAATAATTTATACTTGTCTCACCATATTGAGAGGAGTACATGAGACATTTGTAAAAGATTTTGCACCCAGAAGTGCAAACGGAAATTTGCTGCAGAAATAAGAAATAGAAATTTGCAATGGAAATTGCATAAATCCCCTGCATATGGAAAATACTTATTTCTGACCCCATTTCAGAGATGGAAAGAAAATCAGAGAGGTTGTGTGATATCATCAAGGTCATAGGGCAGTTGAAGGTGAATCCATTGCTCAAATGGCTAGTCCACCAGGTTAAAATATCGATAAACTCTGAAACCTTTGACGTTTAAGTTTGGGTTCCATGTTACAAAGTGTTGAGAAACAATGAGAGAGACAGAGCAAGGAAAAGGTGAGTGAGTGAGTGAGAGTGTGTGTGTGTGTGTGTGTGCAAGAGAGAAAGAGAGAGAGTTACGTTGTGATTGTTTCCCCATCCCCAAATTCATATGTTGAAATCCTAATCCCCAAGATGATGGGGCCTTTGGGAGGTGCTTGGGCCATTGGGGGATCCCCCCTGAACATGTGTAATGCATCCCATACCGGGTAGGTTCATCACCAGTTCAAGCAGACCTGTTGATCTCCGCCGTTCCCTGCAGCACGCCTCCGCACTCCGCTGCACTGCTCCGTGCTCCACACCACGCCGCTCCACCCCACACCATCCTCTGACACCTTGGCCTTATATGCCCAGTCTCTTGGCCCAGGTATATTCCATCTACGCATGCCCACACCCTACTCCAGGTGCCCGCCATCAGGCATACATTCAGGACCGCAGGGATCCATCATCAATCTTAATGGCAGGAGGGCAGAAAAGCCTGATACTTTTACTTTTACTTACCCTGCATAGTGTCAGTGCCTTTATAAAAGAAGCTTGAGAGAGACTTCTTTTCTTTTCTTCCACCAGGTGAGGATACAGTGAGAGATCTTTGACAAGGAAGTGGGTCTTCGCTTGACCACACTGGCATCCTCGTCTGAGATCTCCAGTCCCTAGAACTTAGAGAAATAAATGTCTATTAGTTATAAGCTACCCAGTCTGGTATTTTGTTATTACTGCCAAAGAGACTGAGGGAAATTTTCAAATGTTGTTTTGTTAAAACACAGGTGAGAGATGATTAGTGCCTCACCCAGGTGAAATTAGGATATCTTGTAAAAAAAAAAAAAAATATGTGTGCCTATGGCTTAGGTATGGTAATGTAATCAGAAGGGCTTATGGGAGTGAAGTGTATTTAATTTTCCTCCAGCTTCTGGCTTCTAAGGCTTCCATGTTGCAACCCTGCCACTTCAGCCCATGCATATTAATAAACAACTGGCATGGCCGTTCCTAGGGGACTCGGGGTGAGGGAGAGGTCCTCTGTGTTGAAATCTAAACTGATTCAGTTGAAGGAAATTGTAAAGCCTTTTTATATATGGTTGTATTTTCCTTCCAATCTATATCACGGAAATGTTATTTCCCGCCTGCTAGCTTTGGTGTTGAGCGAAACCCGTCACATTCTGAAGTACTGAAAGTTAGGACTTCAACATATAAATTTGAGGTGGGGATACAATTTAGCTCATAATAACATGTCACCCACCACATCTGCATACTGCCCTTTTGGTGTCTTGTGGTATTTATTTGTTCTCCTGGCCTCACCTTACCTAAGGGGTTACTTCATGGAGGTCTCTGGTCTTGCCTACAAGGCTCTCTCCTGTGCTCTGGCTCCTATAAAGATTTTCTGACTTCCCAGTGGACTCTGCAGTTTGTGGAAACTTTGTTGCATTGACCTTATGTTATCTGCATGCCTGCTACTGAGTTAGGCTGTGACTCCTGTCACCAAGTAATGTCTCTTTCTTAAGACATAAGAGATGGAGACTTGTGTT
Organism: Talpa europaea; assembly: GCF_964194135.1. Lineage (NCBI taxonomy): Eukaryota > Metazoa > Chordata > Mammalia > Eulipotyphla > Talpidae > Talpa > Talpa europaea. Next base: position 13,774,242 of record NC_140069.1, read on the forward strand.
TTCTTCCCTAAATTCTCCTTGGTGTTTTGACTGCTTTTCCTAACTCACTCTATTTTATATACTCTCCATCACAGAACATCACAAATTCTTTATGGGCTGGGTTGAAAAACAAGCGGGATGTGTATAACTCCAAAGTTTCCCATCAACTTACAGCCAGTCATCCTAAAAGCATCTGGAAACTCTCAGCATCTCTATAGTGGAGAACTCTTTTCTTATCCAAAGTTCTAAAGCAACCGTTGTTCTGTCTGGGACTGGCTAACATGTCCAGATGCTCCAGTCATGCTCGTCCTGTGGAAGTTATTCCAACCGAGGTTCATCCTTGTAGCTTGGAGTAAATCCCAGTTTGGACTCTGGAATTGCCATTTGCTCATTTGATCACCTAGGGAGGATCATTTCCCAAAGTTCTTGACTTCTTTACCTATAGAGTGGAGATAATGAGGGTAGACACTTCTTAGCATTGCTTTCAGGCATTAAATAATATAAAATCTGACTCACGGTAAGCACTTGCTAAATATAAGTATTCGTAACTATCATGCAAATAAATTTAATGACAGGCTTGGACTTCTTAAGCTATAATCTCCCCCTCCCTTTATCTTCGTCTGTTATTATTATTATTAAATAAAATATTTATTGACTATCTGGTATGTTCTAAGAACTGCGATAAGCTCTTTATATTTACTGATCTATTTAATTCTGCCTTGCGGTGGTTGTTATTACTAACAGAATTTTACAGTCCTGGGGATATAGCCTTGAACAAGACAGATATTGCACCTTCCTGCAAGATCTTACAGTAGAGTGGCAAAGCCAGATGTTAAACTAGTAATTACAATAAAGTAATCACATCAGCCAAGTCCTCCTTGAGGCAGTGCCTGCTTCTCTGTAGTGATTACTAGATCCTGGAGTTTAAATAGAGTTTACCTTACTATTGCTAAGTGTTACATGTGGTGAAATTATATCACCAACCTCTTGCACACCTTAGGGGTCTTATCAATGAAAATCCTGAAAGTTTAAGAGATGAAAGCCAATGGAAAAGACCAGGATTTTTGTGTTTAGTAGGTTAGAGACAATTCTTTGTTATTAAAGGTAAACAAGAGACACGGGCCCACAGTCCAGCCTTCTTTCAGAAGGGACCAAGCTATTGGGAGTTCCCAGTCTGCGTCCTTAGAAAAGTTAGTTGAAGAAAGCCACGTTGATTGCTTGGAGATCTAGAATCACTGAGCGTGGCCCCTGCAATTCTGAACTCAGAACCAGTGTTTCAGGAAGAAAAATGATAGACCCGTGTATGTGTACCACTAACCACCAACCAAGGATAATTTTCCTTGCCCTCAATTAAAAACCAAAGCCAGATCTTTAACTCAGATAGACATTCTTATTCATGCAAAGTGGTTCCCTGGGTATGATGACACTTCCAGGAAGAAAAGAGGAACAGGCCACATCATGATTCCAAAGTCAATTATCATATATATATGACCACTTGTGGATACTTCTCAGAAACAGTATTTGTCTACTGCATACTTTTCATACATAAACTTTACTCCCAGTAAGGCTCTATTGGGTAAAATTAGTTTTCTCTAATTGATGGGGAACATCAATATTTATTACATTGACTAACATTCCTGATATTGTCTAATAACAGTAGTTGGAATTGCTCCTTGCAGTGAATGTGCTTAACCCCAAAGTATAAACTCTGGAAGCAGAAGCCCATTTGAATTAAGCATGTGGTGTAAGCTACTGTGTCCATTCTGCTTGGTAGTAAACAGGCATCTGAAAGACGTGTAGTGTGTTTCCTATTCATAGGACAGTCTGTTGTTCCTAACAGAAATGATCAACTCTCAACCCAAGTAAATGGCATTAATGAACTGACAGCAAAAGAAACTTTTCCTGCTCAAGATCCCAAGACCCACATTCTCAGAGTGAGGTTTCTGCTTTGCTGCTTAAACTTGAGGAGTAACTGACAACGTCTACTTTAAAAGTATGCGTTCTGCTAAAAATGGCAAAAATAATTTTGTACGTATTCACTTTAAAAAAAAATCACCAACTTTAATGCTGTTCTACTCTGTGTGGTTCAAGGTTGCAGAAATGAGGAAAGTTAGCATTCAAGTTGTAGGAACGTATTCAATAACCAAAAGGAGACTTGAAAAAAATAGCTGAATTACCAACCAGTCCTATCAGCACTGTGAAAAAAAGAACACAGCCGCCACAGCCTATTAAAAGTGTCAGTAATAAAACTTTACAAAGGGTTTGGGTTTTCCAACTTTTAATTTTCAGACCCTCATGGAGATACAAGTATCTTGAAAAGAGCCAAATCGCTTCATACCGCTGTCAAAGGATGCTCCAGTTTTGAAACATGGCTCTGCTGATACAGTCTCCCCATTTTCATGAAATAAAATCATCATACAAGTCACTTTTGCAGGAATTATATAGCATTTGGGAATGCTGAGATTTTTCAGATGAAGTTGGTTTTAGGGGGAGTTAAACATTCAACAAGTCACAGTCATTACCTAGAATTAACCTCCTGGTACCCAAACAGCTGGGTGCAGACTGGTAGAGAGGGGAGTTTTGTCAAAGGCATCTATAGATTTAGCTTCTGGTGCTGGGTTTGGTACTCACTTGCTGAGTGATTCAGGGCAAGTCTCCCCAAGGGGCACCAGTTTCCTCTTTAGCTATATGAGCCCACCAAGTTCTTTCTCGCACGGATGTTCTGGGACTCCCGGCAAGGCAAGGGAGCTAACTCTTTGTCTCTGAAATGTTGGGCTCTCAGGACCAGAAGACACAGAATTTGTCTCTTCCAAACCCAGTCCAGCCAAGACTTTATAACTGGCCGGGACAAATGATATTGATTTTATTGATACAGTTCTAATACTTTGACCTTTCACTCTCTCTGGGTCTGAAAATGAGGTGTTGAACTTCATTTTATGAAGCATGTATGGTTCCTTAATATTATAGCTGTGAAGTTTCTTTAACTGGTGAAAGAAAATCAGGAAGCACTAAACATTCTTTTTTTTTTTCTCCTTAAGCAAACTAAAATAGGCAGGAGTTGGATTTATGAAACTGCAATTTATTCATCTAATTGGAAAACCTATACTTTTCCTCTTACTATTATTTTATTAAGCCAACTCATGGCAGGCAATGTGCTAAATTCTCTCTAGATATATATTATTTAAAATCTTTAAATCACCATGAAAGATAAGTGTCATTATTTCCACTTTACAGAAGATGCAATTGAAATACAAAGATATTAAATGCCTATAGCCACTAACTGGTGAGAAAGAGTTTCCAGTGCACCCCAGTGAGCCTAGCTACATGTGTACATATCAAATATGTATCTGCATATTAAACATCTTGAAGAGACATCGGAAGGGGCAGTGTTTCCATTTGTAGAACAGTCTATTGTGAAATTAAACTCATTTTGAGGTCCCTTTTAAGCTCTTCTCTTAAATAGTTAGAATTCATTGGAATAGAACCCGGCATTAATAGTAGGTTCTCAATTTTATTGAGCAGATACTTAGATTTATGTAAATGGAGTTATGTCTGGAACATATGGGATGGTGATTGAAGTGGCGGTTTGTCGTGTGTCAAGATGAGGTGATGCCTCCTACGGTCTCTGTGTCTTTGTGCTGTGACTTGACACCAATGTCCTTGGCTCCAGGGCTGTGAGGGCAGCTGCCGTAGGCTTCAACATCCCAGGACCCACGCTCTCTGCTTAAAAATTTGTTAGTGGAAAGAATTTCATTCAGTAACACCCCTGTTTTGTGAGGTTGAGGATCAGTTAGGCACACTCCCTGCCCTGCTTTTTCTACCTGCTCCAGAAGGCACAAGAAGTCTTCCATTTTGGGCATTTTGGACAAGACGGAGCATGTCGGCAGAGCATGGACCTATTAACTATCATCAGGAAGGATTATCATTCCAGCTACCTAGGGAAATATTTTCAAAAATAATTTTGAATAATTTTTTTTTTTTATAGAGGCATGCTTTATTTATTTGTTTGCTGGTTTGTTTGTTTTTTGTTTATACATGCACTGGGTACAGTCAGAAGCGCGGGAGGGTGAGAGAATTCACCAGAGCCAGAGCGGGGAGCAGAGCAGGCAGAAGGACCGAAGTACACTGCTGAGGGGAGCAGCGGGCGGCAGGAGAGGTCTGCACGCCATGTGGGACCCTCCTCTGGTGGCCGGGGAGCAGCCGGGGATCGAACCGGCGCCGCAGAGGCCGCGTGCAGTTTCGCAACCCAGCGCTCAACCACTGCACCACCGGGGAGGCCCCAATTTTGAATAATTAATGCATGTCAGCAACACCAAAAGTCTCACCTCCAACCCTCACTCCCGTTCACCCAAGTCCCCTCCCAGAAATCACCGCAATTGCCAGTCTCTTCCAGAATGTTCCAGAGATATTCTAGACATATACAGGCACACCTCATTTTATTGTACTTCACTTTCTTGTGCTCTGTAAGTTCTGCATTCTTTACAAATTGCATTTTGTGGTAGCTCTATATTGTGCAAGTCTATGGGGACCATTTTTCCAACAGCCTGTGCTCACTTCATTTCTCTGGGCCACATTTAAGTAAGTTCTGTGCATTGTTTTTTAGACAGAATGCTATTGCAGACTTAACAGACCACAGTATAGTATGAGCATAACTTTTATATGCACTGTGAAACCAAAAATTTCACGTGACTCATTTTATTGCCATATTTACTTTACTGGGTGATTTGAAAGCAAACTCACAATATCTCTGAGGTGTACTTCTACAAGCTCTTATATATTTATGTATTTTTTTCCTATAAAAAAGTAACACACTTTACACAGTTCTCCACTATGCTTGGGAAATAGAATTTTCTTTAAAATTAAAAAAAAAAAAGTGTCCAGCACATAGGGAGATTTAATAAAATTTTGTTTAAGAAATTAATTCACAAAGACAATAGGCTTTAAGAGAAAGGGGTAGGAGGAAGAATATCTGTATGATAGTGCTAACCCACAGTAAAGCACAGAAATATTTGCCCAGGAAGTGGGGCTTCTGGTCTCCATTCATACCTCCCAGCCACAGTTGGGAGCTAGGAGGTACAGCAAAAAGACTACAGGACTTGAAATCAAGCTACCCCAGCATGTGTTAGCCATTTATTTGCCCAGTGATCTTCAAACTGAGAGTTTCCCTAGGAAGTCAGCCACCCGAAAGCATACGGTGAATTGCAGTCAGGAAAAGAAAAGTAGTAACTGCTGCTCTGTCATGAATCTCTACAGTATTTTGGCTCAGTTTCAACCTGGTTCTTGTTGCAATATTCCACCTACTGCAGGAACAAACCCCAGTAGTGTCTTCCTGTCTCTGGAAGCAATAGCCAGCGTGGATCATTAGTATATGCCAGGCACAGTACAGGGCAATTTGCACACACGATCACATTTAAGGCACAGGCAACCCTGTGAGTTAGCTACGATTATGACTGTTATTTTTCAGATTAGAAATGGAGCTGAAAATAAGATAATTTTCTCCCAGTCACCCCCAGGTAAATAACAGCCCAGAACTTGAGCCCTGATCTGCCTGACATTAATATGCATGCTCTTGCCATACTCCTTATAACCTGCCCCTCGCATGGATCAGATAGTTTCAGTCTCTGGAGACATAGCCCTGGTCACTGCAGAGAGGAAAGGAACTTCTCCCCAATGCAGCCCAGTTCTCAGCACACACCTCTGAAGTTTTCTGCAGCTACTTAATCTTGAGGAAAAAGAAATAACAAGACAAGGCACACTGAGACCCTCAATCTAGGAGATCCCAGAGTGTTCTTCACCATGTCCCTCCGCAGGCAAGAGGCTTTGACATGAGGCACATTTTCAGATCTCTCCTACTCCTGTCTTTCGGCTCTTTATCCAGGAGAACCTCCATGCCTTTTCATGTCTTGATCACAGCAGGCTCCATACAATTCCTGCAGAGTAATGCAAAAAGAAAAGGAGAAAAGTGTTGACTGAGAATTCTGGCAAACATTATTTAAGCTGAAGAGGAGCACTGCAGATTGATGATGAGACTATTAGTGCTAGTAACGCCAGGATGCTTTCTTGTCAACATTCCAGTTTCAGATTTTTATGTCTGTTTAATTACCACACTGTGAGGATGTGCCTCTTCAAAATACTACTGGAACTTCATTGTCATTACAACCAGCCACGCTCACTGTCTGCATTGTGGGTCTTTAATAGCCTTCTTCATTTTGCAGCTTGTCCCAAATAGTCCAGATGACAGCTCTCATTTTCCCCCTTAAAACTCATTTTTCCCCTTATGTGCCATGAAAAAAAATCGGGTAGAACTGTTTTCCTTCTGCAAAAGAGTAGTTTTCTCTGTGATGACTATTTAACCAGGAGTCTGTTTCAAAATATCTACCTTCATCTTACTTGTTATCTGAAATTCATTCATAAATGTATTTAGCCACTGGGATAATTCTGGAAGTTATATATTTGCTAGCAATGTTGAGAAAGGCGTTTGATTCATGGAGGATGATTTTATCAAGAAATAGCTTTGCTGCAGAAATATCTGGCTCTTTTCTTTGAAAGAGCAACATATCAAATGTTTATCCAATCAAATTTGTGCTCCCCTTCTCAAAAATGTCTCTAAAAACAGCTAAGAAACTAGAGAAGATACTCTACTTGTTAAAATAATATTCAGGTTATCAAGTGATTAGCTAATGATTTTTTCGAACTGTAGATATTAAAAATAGATTTTTTCCCCCAAAGCTGCTTGAACACAGCATTTTTTAAAAATTGAGGTTAAGATTGGTTTGCATAGTCATTTATATTTCAGAGGTAAAGTCTTTCCCCCTTTCAGTGTTGTTACCACTTCACACCCACCACCAAAGTACCCACAATCCATCCCCTTGGACACAGCATTTTTAAACAAGGATGAACCAGACAGTTTTGTTCCTGCTACACTAATGATCAGGGAAACTTTAGTTCCTGTTGGTGAACACAGACGTTCTATTGAGGTAGGAAAGGAAAACATTAGAGGTGTCAGTGTTATGAACACTGAACTTGTTAGTGGGCAGAATAAGGAACACCCCAAGACCCCCAAACCTGCCTCCTCTAGGTGGGTTCTGCCATCTGCCACATAAAGTCAGAACAGACTCTCGTGCATAAATCCTTCAATGGAAAAGAACTTTAACACAATTAGTGTGCAATAATTAGTGTGCAATAGAGACAAGCAAAAGAGAAAGAATATAGTTTCCAAATCAAGCTCCTGAAGTTACCCATCCCCTCACAGGTAAATACCCAGCCAAACAGGGTTGGCCCACAGCAGAACCGCTGAGGCCCAAAAGCTTGCCACAAGTCTAAGGCATCTTCTGGTGGGGAACTATAGGGAAGGGGTAGAAAGCAAATCTGGAAGGAAAAGAGTAAAATCAACATCAAGATAAAGGCTGCCATTGTTAATCTCCCCATGGGTCTCTTGCCCGAGTCTCTGGCGCCCTTCTGTCTCTTTCAAGTGTCTCCTTTCATGTCCCCTAAGTCCCTGGTACCAATCCAAAGCCAAGAAGCAAGTGAGGCTTCTCCTTCACCTGTCTTTCTGCTCCATACGCCTCCTCCAGTCTTCTTCCACCTCCCTCCTGCTGCTGCTGCTTCTCTCAGTCCTTTTCCCATTCTCTTTTCTAGCTTCCCCTCCCTGCCCAGCTCCATCCTTCCCTAGCGTCCACTGTGTACACTGTTCCAGCTGTGCACACTGACCTCCCACGTGGTCGTCCACCATATTGCCCAGATGGGTTTGTAACAGGCCTGCAGTGCATCTCTTAGGCCCGTAGTACCAGAGGCCAAGTTCATTCAGCGTTAATATTTTATTAACTTCATACATTTGGTTAATGATATTGAGTAACTTTTAAGAAGGCCTTTCCTGCCTGGGACTGATGACGTGGCTATCTTGAGGTAGGAAGACAGACCAGATACTGTCCTAAGATTCCTCTCAGCCCTGTGTCACTGGGGCTGAGACACACTGTAGATTCTTCCACGGGTGTCTCCATGCCGGCTCTCTGTCATGACTGCCACCGCCACAAACTTCCTGCAATCAATCCTCCTTTAGTCTGAGTTTCCTCAGAGTAGAGTCTGAGACAGAGACAGAGACAGAGTCTAAGGCAGTCTGTGGGTAGCTCATTTGGAGGTGTTCTCAAGAAGCTTGAGTGAGGGATGGAGGTTGGTATGAAAAGAATGGAAAGCCCCTAGGAGCACAATATTGAAAGATGGAGCTGGCCACCAACTTGGGCAACAGCAAACCCTCTGAGGAATTTTTCTGAATGTACCAGGAATAATTGCTTCCCCGGCCCAATAGCCTGGAACATCGCCTCCCGAATTCTCACTCCATCACTGCTCCCTGTCCATACCTTCCCCTCCCAGCCTAAGGTTAACTCCTCTATGCTTGGCTAAATGAGCTTCTCGGTTTTGGGGGAAGTTCTGAGGTCAAGGAACTGAAATACCTTAAGATGGGGCGCTCAGTGTCAAAAAGCACAGTCCCCTGCAGCTGGAGCTGAAATCAGATGGGGTTCAAGTCAGAAGTAGCAGAGGGATGTGGCATAGAACCCCAGGAGCAGCTGCCACCTAGTCTGACTTCTCTTACTCCCCTACCTGTCCCCACCTGCCAGCCAGCCTCACCAGCACTCATCCTCTGCCTCATGTTTTTCATTGCGTGGATTTCAGCAGGCCCTTTCTCCTCCTGTCCACTCTGTCTCCTGCTGTGTTCCTAATTCTACCAGCGTGCTGCCACCCTATGGGTTATATTCCTATATTGGAGGGTCTGATTTTTCTTGTCTGCTTTCCATTTACCAAACACACACACACACACACACAAAGTGGTTTCCAAAGCTTCAGCCTCCTGTTGGGCTGGAAATTGTACACGGTCCTGTGGACTCAGGCACAGCCATTTCTTTAAATCCTAATGCTCCCTGGCCCTCCAGTGACTAGAGCCTCTTCCCCAGGCCACATTCCCCAGATGGGAATCTTGACTGCAAACAGCTGTCCAAACTTGAAAGCTGGGATGAGGTGCCGGCTGAGGAGCTCAGTTTGTTGGAGAGAACTTTCTCCTTAGAGTTGCAGGAGACTCACAGCCCTGCTTATGAGGTCACATAAATGATGGGCCCCTGTTCTACAGCGGGAAGTAACACACACCAGCTAGAAGTAATCCCTCAGCGGCCTGCACAAGCTCCTAAGTGGAACTTGTCAGGTGCCCAAGAGCTCTGACAGGCCGGGTAACCCACACACATGTTACTTGGTGTCCCTGAAGCAGGCCGCCTCCAGGGCACTCAGCTGACCTGCAGTGAAAGCCAGTGACTCTGCAGAGGCTTCTACTCTCTGCTTTCTTTGTGTGTGTTTCTTTTCTGATTTCATGGACCCAAAAGATCTTGACAAACCCAAAGCAATCTCTTTCCTTCATGGTGAATGAGCAGCAGTTTCTGACTCCCTGGCTCCAACCCCATCAAGTGTGCCTCCCCTGCATTCCCCAAAACATGCTGTCCCTGATCTGTAGCAATGAAGGCTGGGTCCTGGTGTCATTTAGTTGCCCAATGCTCAATGTCTGCTGCCTTCCCCACCAGAGTGGAAGCACCCCAGCGGGTGGGGAGGTCAGACATCTCAGTCATAGTAACAGTTGCCATTTAGTGGACATGTACTGTGAGCCAGACAAGGCCCTGAGGGCCAGTCTCATTTTCTTTACAGTGGTCCTGCTGGGTGGGTGTTACGTTCATTTTGTACCTGAGAGAATGTGAGGTTGAGAGAGATCAAGAATGTCCAGGGATAAACAGCTATTGGAAGACAGACTTGGAAACTGGACCCAGTAATCCCTATGTCTAAGCCAGTGACATATGGGGGCGCTGCAAGGCCCCCTCACTGCTTATGTAATTGTCTCTTTGCCAAGCCAGCAGGTAGGTGTGAATGAAAGAAACAGAGTGGGTGTGGCAAACTCCAGGCTCAGCCCACACGTGTTTACTTTCTCACTTGGAAGGAATGCCGATCATACCCAAGGAAATGACACATTTCTTTATTTTGCTTTCTAAAAATAATTCCAATTAGCTCTTTGTTTGGTTGGTAACTGGTGTATATGCTTTCAGTTTTCTCTAAGCATCTATAATGTGTAGTGCATGTGTGTGTATATGTATAAAATATTGTGCTTATAGTGCTTGCTGCATTTGAACCTGCTTTTTTCATGAATCACATAGCACCATGAATATTCTTCCATATTAAAATTTCAGCTCTCTGATGTAGTTGGAGCAAGTATGGTTATGAAATAATCAAATCAGAAGGGACTGTTTGTTTGTTTGTTTGTTTTTAGATAATAAATTTTATTGTTATATTCCCCATACAATTGCAGCCCCCCCATTCTGACCCCAATCCCTCCCCTCCCGCCCCCGCCCCCCTAAAAGTGTCTCTGGTTCATAGTTTTTTGTTGATTTTGATTTTCACTTTCTTATAGTTATTCATTTTCCTGGTCCCTTATTTAAGTTTTCTAGATTCCTGCTATGAGTGAGACCATCCGGTATTTTTCTTTTTCTTTTTGGCTTATTTCGCTGAGCATGATCCAGAATGGACTGTTTGAAGTCACCATCCACCTTTATCTAATCCAGTGGTCTCAAGTTTATTTTGAGCCATGACTTTTCCCCACCATGTAAATCTAACTAAATTTCATTAAGTAGCATCAATGAAAGTGGCATTAGGAGTGCATTTGTACAAATTTATTTCATAAGTGCAGTTTTATACATATGCTTATTAAAACGCTGGCTGATTAGAGTGATAAGGCTGTTTTGATTGGCAGCTGCAGCTTTGTGTGTGCCTCCGAGTCTTGTTTTGGTTGTGTAGTGACGGAAAGTTTGTGGCCTACGCAGGTAAGTGTTTGTAAGTGGTCATCATTATTTAATAGATGCCACTGCAATTAGCTGGGTACATGCACCAGGACAGACTTGACTTCAGGTCTGCACAAAAGTGAATTAACCTTGCAGGAGTAGCCCAGACCTCAGACTGCTCCAGCGCCTCAGCGTTTCATGGAAGATTTAAATACATGAGCCACTTTTTATTGCCATTTTTTAGTCAAAGGTAAATTTTCATTAAAAAATGAAATCTTAACCAAATATTTGTATCACCCCTTAAGGCAGGCTTTATAGAACTTTCTAAGACACCTTAGAATTTTCTGGAATTCTGCTAGAAAATCATGGATTTAGCATCCTTCCAAATGTCTTAACAAATTTATTTATTTTTTCCTCCCCTTGCCTGTGTCTGCACAGGTATCTCTTTTTTTTTCTTCCTCCTTTTCCTTATATAGAGTCCTTTTAAAATGTAAAAAAAAAATTGTTTTGTTCAATTCTCTCATTTTATTTTATTTTTATTGTAGTAACATTGGTTTATGACACCATATATGATTTAGAGGTACAAGATCACCCACTTTGCATGTGTCACCAGCCTACACCCCTATCAAGGCACCAAGATCCTCTGTTATTGTCCATGGCACCCCCATATCTAGTAAACATTGGAAGACAGCAAGGATACCCAAGACTGTCTCAGGAATATGCCCAAATATTTAAATCCCCTCATTATGGCCAGAAAATTCTTCCTCGTGCCTGATTCTTGAGCTGGTGCCTAAACTTAACACAGAAAGGACTTGGTGACAGACGAAGGCTTCGGTGGAGGGGGAAGGTGATTGGTGTCTCTCCTTTTATCATGTAAATATGATGCATTCCTCACCCTCTCCTGGGGTGGCAATTTGGCTACCGTGATTGGGCTGCTTATCTCCCAACTAACACAATGTCCTGCCAAGGAGATGATGACTTCTTTAAGTCACCTCCGTGTAGAAGATGTTTGACTCCATGTATTTTCAGAGTTTGGGTTAGTAAAGATCCTGGTTGATGCTCTTCATGGCATTTATGTGAGTCTCAAATATGTCTTGTCATAATCCAATCTGGGGTAAAGGTGAGGACAGTGGGTCTTCAGAAAGAAAGCCAGGAACTTGACCTGTCCACTTGAGTAAACTAGTAGTTTGAGGATTTATATTTACTGGTGGCAGATAAAAATAGGAGATGGAATAAGGAATGAGGAATAAGAAACTTATCAGGGTGAGGTCCAAGGTCAGAAGGTCTAAGGGAACTTACTGATGTGTTGTGTGGAGCGTGCTGCTGGCTCATGTCAGGGTTACATAAGAACCAGCATGCTACACCCTCAGATCGGGGCCAAGTGGGAAGTACTGGGAAAAGGGGAACTTTTGAGTTTGGGTGCCGGGCAAGGTCCAATACACTTAGCCTTGGGCTACCCCAAAGGGCATTTGGGATTTGCCCCATAGTCTTATGACATGACATACCAGGTGATGGCGATGATTTAGTGACTTCTCCCTTGTCTTGCTACTGCCCCTTTGCTCTTACCTATATATTTGGTGCATCTCCAATCACCAGAAGGTTCGGCGTAGCCCAGACTTGGACCACCCCTGGCTGCATCAGTACCATAACATGTTTTTTTGCCCACATGTGTGGACACCCCAGCCCATACAAGTTCTGTCCATGATCTGCCCCTGTAAACATATACTTTCACCCCTCTTGAACTTAGAGGTTGGCTTCCTGTTGCTCACATGATCAAGAGGACAGACAGCTGGGAAAGATGCCATATGCCCTGGAACCAAACTTGACATCATTTAGACTACAAATTCCAGGGTCCTGAAAGGGGACACAGGCTTCAATAGGTGTATCCCCTTAACTTGGAGGATTCCTTACCCCTTGGAGGACCAAAGCAGGTCCCTATAAGAGTGGAACTCAGGAAATGACTTCTCTTTTCTGGTTCAAAGGCAGGACATCTCAGGGTTGATCAACACACATGTCTGGTGCCTCTTTTTTTCTCCCCATGCCCATCTTCATGCACCCTTGATGTATACTCTTCTTTGAGCCACTTGAGGAAAGAGGGAGGTTTCATGTTTCATTTTTGTTTCTTCTAAGCATGCCCTGAAGGTCCTCTCTCTATAAGTGTAGGGATTGAATAAACAACTTCTTATGCTGACCCTGTTTCTTTGTCAGGAGCATACAACAGAAAGTCTACCTTGACCCTCCTGGCTCCCTTCTGGCCTACACTTCATTCTTGGCCATTCGTTATCTGCTTTGGGAAAAGGACTCATCTGACAATGCAATCAACTGTGTTGACTCCTGCCCAGCCTCTGCAGCAAGGCATGGTGGAGAAAGGCAAATCTCAGTGCTCACAAAGTCTTAGCATTATTTGCTAGCTGAGAAGCTCTATCAGTAAAACTGAAACCAGAGAGAGAATGTGTTGAGGCAAAGTTGGAACCAAAAGAGCAGGTTTAGTCCTATTCCCTGGGCCACTGGAATCATCTAAGCTCTCCTTAGACTTGGGCCACCTTTCTGCAAAGGCTCAGTGTCTTAGCTTTCAGTGCATGCAGTGGGAGAACGGCCTTAATATAGAGCAGGCCAGCTTGAGTGGGGTTCAGTGGGCTGCATCCTAGGCTCTGTGCTAGCAGGTGATATTTCATATCATCTAGGCAGCACTGAAAGGAACATTAAACTGCATTTCCATTATCAGTGAGGTCCACGGTGGCCTGAGGATCAGAATCACAGCATTCTAATCAGTCTGCCTGATGTTTTTCCCCAGCAGCCGCCTACAAGCGGCTGAACCACAGGAAGGCTGAACCACCTTTCATGGGGGGAAATAGTGATCTAAAGAATGGCTAGAAAGAGTCTTGAGCCAGAGGAAGATTCAGCGACAAGTTAAAGGGACTTGTGCTTGAACAAAATGGTTGGTCTTGGGGAACCTAAGGATTTCTGCAGAAATGATTAGCTCCCTTGGCTAGAAAAGGTCACTACCAGAGGTCCTGTGGGCCTTGGCTCTTGTGTGAATTATTTGGCAGTCCCCAGACTACTTCATAGTATAACAAAAACTTCTGCTCTAGTGCTAAATCCTGAAATTTTAGAATTTCAGATTGAAGAGAAGGTCAAGGGCATCTAAACTGAAACGTGATGCTTAGGTCCTCTCCACGCTGATGCCTGTGAAGTCCCCCTCCGTGAGAAGCCACTGATGAGAGGGTGGCCATTGCTGGGAGCCGCTGGCATTTCTGATTGTCAACATTTCTCCTGTTACCTACAAGATCCTGGTCATCAACTGTACAGAAACGGAGACCTACATCTTAACCTTTCACATCCTCCTTCTGGGAGGAAGGACATCTATCTTTAAAGTCAGCTGCTAGAATAGATGCTTAACTACAAGTATTGATCTTCATAAAATGGAATAGTTTGCTTAAAATGTTGTCTGTGGGATCAGCTTTGTTCTGTGCGAAGAAAATAACATTATAATATATGAATAGCTTATAGGGGGATTAAAGTTTAAGGATACTAGTGTGTGAAAACAGTTTGAAGTATATTGCAAGTGAAATTTGTTGTCATGATAATAGAATCCTGGATATATCCTTTATCCTCTGGCAGTCTGTGGCAGATGTGCTTAAGATATGAAAATTTATCCTTTCATCCATTCATTCATTCATGTACATGTTCATCAAATGTTTATTGGATGCCAACTATGAGCTTGGCCCTAAAACAACAGGGATGAAAGACCTGGGTTTTTCCCACAGACAAAGGAGCCCAGAGTCTACTAGGCTCACAGAGAAGAGGATTCTAAGGATTCTGAGGACTGAGGAATTGCTTTTGGATTAAATCAGAAGGAATTTGCCAAGGTAAATGGTACCATCACAAAATGGTGTCAGTTGGTTCTCCTCATTGCTTTTGTCAGAAACCCTTCCTCCTTGATAGGATGGGGACTTGGCTCTTTTAGTAGGTTCGGATTCTGACTAGTTTCTCAAAACATTTCCCCCACCGGGCCTCCCTGATGGCTCAAGGGTTCGCGACAGCGCTATCAAGGTATCACCAGCCAGGGAGCAACCCACATGGCACAGGAGACCTCTCCTGCCTGGCCAGCTGCTCCCCTCAGCAGTGTATCTCAGTAGATCTGCCTGTTCTGCTCACCACTCTGTCTCTGGTGACTCCGCTCACCCCCCACACCTCTGGCACACACCCCAGTTCTTATATGCATAGATAAGTAAATCTTAAAAAAAAAAATTTCCGCCACTGCTGTGCAAGCAGGACAACATCATGAATATAGGGAGCGTTTAATAAATACAAAATGAGGAGGAAGGGAAGAAAGAAAGAAGAATGCCACCTCCCTTAGCTGCCATTGCTGCCTCTGGTAATGCAACCCTCTTGTCTGTGGCAAGTAATTCTATCTCTTTGCATGACATCCCATGAAAATCTTTCATAGATACTTAGGCAAGTCCTGTGCACCCTCTATTTATCAAACTCAGCATCTTTTTTTTAATTACTCCTTTAAAGGGAATGCCTTTAAATCACAAAACTCAAGTCTGTCTATTCCTCTTTTTTTAACTGTTTTTCTTCCCTAGAAACACAAATCATGCGAACTAATTGCTGTGGTTTCCTGAGCTCCACTGAGTAACTGCCAGCCTCACTTTTTTGATGAGTATGACGAAACTTGATCATTGCATAGAAATAAAATGTAGGGCCACCCTAGTGGCGCAAGAGGTTACGTCTCAGCACTATTAAGCAATCCGCAACCGCTGCTGCATGAGTTCAATCCCCAGCCAGGGAGGTGACCCACATGGCACAGCAGACCTCTCCCGACTTGCCTGCTGCTCCCCTCAGCAGTGTATTTCGGTCCTTCGGCCTGTTCTGTTCCCCACTCTGTCTCTGGTGAATCCTCTCACCCTCCCGCACCTCTGGCCTACACCCCTCTGGCCTACAAGATTATTGTATGCATAATCTTTAAAAATAATAAAATGTAAACCCTGTTCAAATAAAAGCAATTTTATCTTTTATTAACAGTTAGGATAATGAACCAAAAGCCCTATTTTTCTCATAAGGAGAGTGTGAACTTAATGAAATCAAACACATGCTTTGATTTCTATGCAGGTAAACTTAACTTGATGTGGAGAAGTGAATGGGTTAAGTTGAGATAGAATGACCTTGAAAGCACTTTAATACAGGACGTGGAGCTCTGCATGTAGAGGAAAATGACAAGAAGAGGTTATAAGATAAAGGTTGGAATTTTTTTTTTACATCTATGGTTGTGTATTGAAAGAGAATTCAACTGTGATGGGGATTTATGTCTTTTGGGTACATGAAATTTCTCCAATTTGTGCTATTATGTAGCTCCTCTTTTCATAGAAATCCAAGACTGCTGACAGATCAAGAGGTTTAACATTTCAGATCCTTCAGCATTCAGCAAATGCAATAAATATCAGAGGTGACTTGTGTTAAGTGTAAGAACAGATGTTGTTTCTGCAGGAAGCAGGATAGAAACTTACACCCACAGGCTTGCAATAACTGAGATTTTCTTCTATACCTTGCTCTAAATGTGACTTGATATTTTAATAAACATCATCTATTTTGGCATTTCCTTGTAGGGGATCATTCTTGCTCAAATGCCACCTGAACAAGGATGTCATTTCCAAAGCTCACCTGTTTGGTTAACAGAAGCTTCTGAGCTTCTTGCTTAAAGAACTCTTTAAGACTGATTTTTGAGAAGACTCTTTGGGGATCCTCCTTGTTTTCATTTAGTTTTGAGGACCATGCTTTTAGTGGAGAATATCTCTGCCAGAAAGGAAATATGCATCTCAATGATTCTGTTTCCTTCTAGAATGTGAATTGATTTAGTGTGACCAAATTGTGTTCTGTGAAATGCAGTACTGGTGTCAGACTTGCAAGGGCCAGGCTCCAGTTCACCTGGAAAAAATTAAATTACATAGCTGCCCAGGATTGACAGCATAAGCTTTAGATCCTGCTGAAAGTTGTGTTATCGGTGGCTTTGCACATATGGGTCTCTCAAAGGTAATCTTCTGACCTAGGTGGGCTTCCATGACTATGGTAGGCAGAAGGGAGTTTTCTAGACGTATCCTGGGAGGGTACTCTATCAAAATTGTGTTTCAGGTCTGGTAGGCTAAATTCAATCCAATTCCACCCAAAATGTCACAGCATGCAATGTCCTTAAACACAGAGTGTGATAAGAGAAACACAATTAGTGAATCCCTTTGTTCAAATATATTTCAGTGTGTGATAGATTAGATATTCCTCCCCTTGCCTCTAGTGCTGCCCTGGGTTCCTCTTTCAAGTAATAATGATAGCAACTATTTTGGTAGCAACTTTAATGGATAATGTGCACATTATCATTTTTAATGCATCTATCAAAATGTTACTGTTGGGAATGAGCTATTATCACAGACTCCAACTGGGATAAATCTCAAAATAACTTCATGGTGGAAAAGTCTAGAAAATTCTAGAATCAATAAATTCTAGGCTATAGCTAAAACTCCAGAATATCCTAGAATAAATTTTTTCTGAGTTGGAAAAATTCTAGAATATGCTAGAGTAGAAAAATTGCTAAATAAGCAGATGGGTGTGTTTTTCTGTGTATGTGTAGGGGAGGAGTAGTTAACTAAAAAGAAACATGAGGGAAATTTCTAGGAAGATAGAAGTAATGTGTGTCATATCCAAACTAACTGAATTATGCACTTGAGATTTGAACAATTTTCTCTCTGAAAATGTTGCCTACATTTAAAAATAAATTTTCATTTCTATTGGTGTATATATAGTGAGGAGGCTGAGTTTTAGGAAGATTAAGTGAGTTGCCCATCATTGTGTAGCTGAGAGAACTTGCCTCAACCCAGGTATTCTTAACTTTGTCCAGTTTTTTCCACTTTAAAATTCTTTCAAAGAATGACAGTATTTACATGACTACACTATGGGGTCAATACATTTTCAAATGCTTTTTCTTCCTGGGAATAATGTTGGATTTCTGAAAGCACATCAGTGGGTACTAGAAAGAGTGAGGAGAAGGGGGCCAGTGTTCCAGATCCACTGCATCTATAATGGTTGGTGCTGACATCAGAACACAGGTTCAGATCTCCTCTCTGCAATGTAATGTGATGTTGGGCAAGTGCACCTATTTGAACTTCAGCTTCTTCATGTGTAAAACAGGTTATTGTGAGGCATATATAAGATCATTCATAGGCAGTTCATAGATATCTATGAATTAGGAATGAATGTTTGCTGTTATTATTCACAGTTTTGGCTAAAGGAGAAATAAATGCCGCTGTGGTATTAACAGGTTTATTGTGTCATTATATGTCTTACAATGTGAAGTCTTTGTCTTCACTGTACCTTTCCAGATGACTGAATGATTCAGTTATCTACATGTCAGAGAAATGCATATAAAGCTGAGATTCAGTATTTCCATTGCTTCTTTCTCAAACCTCCTTGTTTTGGCAACAGGCATTGTTGAACAGTTTAGAACTGTATGTACTTTATTAGCTGTGTGAATAATGTTGTATATTTCCAAGTTCAGATTGAAAATTCATTCCAAGTGTAATTTGCTTACATAAATCTATGATCCCATGAACTCAGTATGATTCACTGAAATGTCTTAATGTTTATAAATAATTGCAGAGCTCGAAGGAACTATTTCTTGGAAGTAATTAGTGTATTCTATAGTCTAATGTGGGTGGGTTTTCTCAAAACTGAGTATTTCACTTAAAAAGTGTTTGGGTGTTACCCAAGGATCAGAAAAAGGAAGAAAGAAATACACACACACACAAACACACATAAGAAACAGAATAAGCTACATCAATCATGAAATTTTGTCTTTCAGATTCTACTTCTGAAATTATAGATAGCATTTTTGATTATAAATATTTGACTATTATATATCAGAGCCCTCTTGAGGCTGTTCATGTCACAAATTTACAGGACTTACAGGCTTGTCTTACAAGGTAGTATATTTTAGATAAGCATTATCTGTTGAACAAAAGAGAAAAAGGAGTAAAAAGTTTGAAGCCTAATAAAAATAAAGCACTTTCATTTTTGTCATGCAGAAAAACTTGAGCTCTTTGGTTCAAGATAATTGCCAACATCTGCAGCAACTGTTTCCCTGGCATCTTTGTATGGAAGGAAGCCTGGATGCCCAGGATGATGGACAATGAGAGCATTGAGTCTGTAATTCACAGCCAGGATTTCCCATTTCCTAGCACTAATCCCCAGGGGATTAGTATGCATTAAACTAGAATATTTATTGTCAGGTATACAAAAATAGTGTACCATTTTGATCCACTTTTTTGATCCTTTCTGATCAAAGCAAACTTCCAGAAACAGAAACAGCAGGGCAGAGAGAGCAGGCAGGTGTGTAGCCCCCATTTTAGGGGTTCCAATTTAATGGTACCTTTTTATGTTCCAAATTATCCTTATCTCCGCCATCCCCTCCCTCACCACCTCTGCATATAGACCAGGGCCAACAAAAGGTCAAAAGGTAAAGATCAAAGCTCAAAAGGAAAATAGCTGTTGAACTGGAGAGATGACCTTAAACCCTTCCTCCTAACACATTATCAGTGTCCGTGATCTCATCTGGGAGGAGGAAAGAAGAGGAAGTGGTGGGTATTGTGAAAGGAAAGGCTCAAACTGAACAACAGGATTTCTATTGGGCTTGTCAAGGACCAATTTAGCTTAGTTAAAAGATTACAGGCCTTCAGCTCACCACTCTGACTTAGACTCCTGATTCCTCCACTACATGGAACATTTCCTGACCTCCTTAAGCCTCAGTATATACAACTTTAAACAGGGTGTAAGAACGTGTCACTCATGTGTTTATTATACATATGAAATTGCTTAATATTTAACACATAGTCAGGAATTTCGTTTGTTCTAAAAGGCAGCTTACTCTAGGTTCCAATATGAATCTCAGGACAATCACCGGAAAATATTTTAAGGCATATCTTCCTGTATCTAGAAGAATCTAAACCAACAATCTTTTTTTTTTTTAAAGATTTATTTTATTTATGCAAGAACCAGGGTACAGGCCAAATGCACAGGAGGGTGAGAGGATTCACCAGAGACAGAGCAGGTAACAGAACAGGCAGATTGACAAAATACACTGCTGAGGGGAGCAGCAGGCAAGACAGGAGAGGTCTGCTCACCATGTGGGTTGCTCCAAGGCCGGCGGGGATTGAACTGACACTGCAGAGGCTGTGGACAGCTTCATAGCGCTGTCCTCAACTGTCCTCCAGGGAGGCCCCAAACCAACAATCTTTGTGACTGTGCAAGGGACAAACCATTGTTTGTGATGGAGCACTGGAACCCAGGTATTTACTGGCATTGACTAAAACCAGAGTTTTAACACACCTGGGAAAAGGACCCAAATAATATCCTTCAAATCTATTATGTGGTTCTATGATGTTGCTTGTAGATAAATGCTAATATGGTGATTTAGTTTCCTTACTAGCTCTAGTCATAAAACTGAACAGTTTTCTCTAAGCTGAAAGAATACTTGAACTATATTAATGTAAATTGTACCTTTAGCTACTACATAATTTAAAATTTATAACTTTTAAAAATTAGTACACACTTAAATTTTATTAAAATCTACCATATATTTTTTAAAATCTACCCTACAGGGCCTCCCCGGTGGCTCAGCGGTTGAGCGCTGGGTTGCGAAGCTGCCCGCAGCCTCTGCAGCGCCGGTTCAATCCCCGGCTGCTCCCCGGCCACCAGAGGAGGGTCCCACATGGTGCACATCTGGCTCTGGTGAATTCTCTCACCCTCCCGCGCTTTTGACTGTACCCAGTGCTTGCATAAATAAATAAATAAATAAATAAATAAATAAATAAATAAATAAATAAATAAACAAATAAATAAATAAATCTTTTTAAAAAATCTACCCTACAATACTCTGGGGCAAGGTTTTATAGTTTCCTCAGACCAAAGCTGTGCTGTTATTTACACACACACACACACACACGTTATTGGACTTTGCTTCCCTGATATTTTGTTTAGAATGTTTGCAGTTATATTTATGAATTAATATATAACTGGTTGGCAGTTTTCCTTTCTGAAATTTTTCTTATCTGGTTTTCTTATTAACATTATATGAGTTTCATATAACAAATTGAGGAGGCTTCTTTGCTGAAATAATCTAATATTTGAAAATTTTATTCTTTAAAAATTTGGTAGAAATTACTAACTTCTGACTCTAGTGTTTTCTTTGTGGGAGGAGTATTAACCAATATTTCCATTCCTTTAAGAATTACAGGACCGTATATCTTTTCTAATTCTGCTTAGGTCATTTTTAGAGAGTTAGGTTTTTTCCTGAAAATTTCTGCATTTCATCTAAGTTTTCAAATTCATTATCATGTCATCAGAAGAGTTACTCTTATTAATTCTCTTTGTATCAATAGTTATTTCCCCTTGTATTTACAATAGTCATTTTTGGTAACCTCTTTTATTTATCCAACATGCCAAGGAATAAGCGGGCGGCAGGAGAGGTCTGTGCGCCATGTGGGACCCTCCTCCCTTGGCCAGGGAGCAGCCGGGGATCGAACCGGCGCCGCAGAGGCCGCGGGCAGCTTCGCAACCCAGCGCTCAACCGCTGCGCCACCGGGGAGGCCCCCTATCTTGTTGTTTTTCTCCAGTCTTTTCTATATTGCCTTTAGGACAGCTGTGAATTATTTTTTCTTTTTATCTGTAGAATATTTTGATCATTCTAATTATTATATAATCATTCAAGTGTGCTTATTGGTTTAATCCCCCCTTATCCATACATTTTTCCAGTGTCAGTAACAACTCATTAACTACAATAATATTGACCATGTCCCCATCTCACTTGAACCAGCTGTATTGTTACTGTATTGTTTCTAGTATATTAGATTACTTACTAGACTTAGAACATAAGGAATCAAATTCCAGGCCTGCTGCTTATTTGAGCTAAGATATCTAAACTCTCCAAATCTCAACTTACCTATCATTTTTATTGTTAAGTTTTCCTATGGGTCTACCTTATTATAGGAAGTTGGATTTGTTCACTGATGCTCATCATCACTCCCTTTTTACCTCTTTAAAAAAGCATACAAATAATAACCCAACTGTCTAATATGCAGCCCTTCTAGCTTGACTTTTCAGATTTAAGTGAAGCCCTTAGAGGCTTAGAGAAAAAACTTGTGAAGCTTTATTCTCCTGACTCTGAGATTAAAGAAGCTTGCTTAGGTCTCTCCCCTGTCATCCTTTTCTGCTTCTTGTAGTTCATAACGATTGTTCTCCCAAAGGAGTTGCAAGCAAGGTGGCACAAAGTTTGCCTTTAGGAGAAAATCCAGTGCATCAGGTAAATCTAGTAGGTACTAGTTCTGTTGAGCAAGATGGACTTGTGTTTATATATGTACTTGGGAAGGGGTAGAATTTGGTACTGGGTCATGGAAGTCTCAAAAAAATAAGTGCACAGTCAGATTCTTACATAACTTCCAATTCACTCATAGTTCAGATGGGGGGACAGTAAGCAGGAAATGTACATGAGACAATGTACATGGAAGTGCTTTAAACCATAAAACACTTTCAAAATTATAGATATTCATAACATTGTCCAGTTTGAGCAACCTCCCATTTCTTAATCTTCCTTCCCCCTACAATATCCCTTACTTTCAGATGTTTCTTTGGGGCTTCTGCATAATGGGGTTAGCGCAAAAAAAAATAAATCTCATAGCTGACTTGAGTCTGTTCTTGGTATTGTTATCTTGTCTACTTAAGGTGGTTTTCTTTGAAAAGTTTTATGCCTCTGAGCTTCTGCCATTGAAAGTAACTGCAAATTTACTGAGACCCAAGTTTGATTTGTAGGATGTTATAATCAACCTACACCTGGAATAATAGAGATTTATTTTCCAGAGATACCTGCTAGGAGGAAGTGAGAACTGCACTTCCTGCCCTTTGACGTAAAGTCCCATTCACGTGTGGTCTTCTGTCTAGGAAAGAGTAAAAACAACACTAGGGATTGAGTGCTCAGACATCCTATCTGCCTGTTACTCATTTCCTGTCTTTAGATGTTTAGGGTATAGCTGTTAAAATAGTTACTTATTCCCAAGGAAGAGAAATTTTGACTGTGACATGGTAAGGAGTCTGCTGGAATTTTTTTTTTTTTTCCTTGGGATCAATTTATTCTTCAGAGAGTACCAAGATCAAGCTTGCCATAGCAAGGCAAGGTCAGAAAAGTCCTGGCCTCAATTTATTTTTTTCCAATTAGACTTTCTTGCTGTTTAGAAGAAATGCCTGTTTTCTGTGTGAATAAAGTAGCTACATTTTTCATTATGTATAACAGCCGATTTGCAGACACATACCTGAAATAGGACTTTATGTGCACTGTTTTTTGGGTACATTTCCTGTACTTACTGGGAACATTTGAACTCTGGGAAAGACTTTAATCTAGCACTTTAAACTTGCAATGAATGTACTCCAAAAGTTTTTAGAAAATAAAGTTAATAACAAATTATTTGAAATCATTTTTATCTGTCCAGTGAAATTTAATTAAGATTCATGCATTTGACCTTTGTAATTCTTTTTTTTTATTTTTTATTTTTTCACATTTTATTTAAATTTGATTTTTTATATTCCCTGTACAATTACAACCCCCTTATTTTGACCCCAAGCCCTCCTTTCCCCGCCCCCCACTCCCCATAGAGTGTCTCTGGTTCATAGTTGTTTGTTGATTTTGATATTTTCTTTCTTATAGTTATTCTTGAAATTTTTTGAGGGATGGAATCTATAGACACCATTAATCTATGTCCTCTCAGTACTTACTAATATGTGATGAATAAACCTTAAACTCTGTGTGTGTGTGTGTGTGCGTGTGCATGTGTGTGTGTGGAGGGTTGTGGGTGTGTGTTGAATTATACTCTGTAGCAATCCTCAGGTTTTAGATTTATGTGCCTTTTCTCCCTAGCATGATTAAAAATCTTCAGATACAGAAACTTTTATGTCCAACTGGTTATCCATCCTGTCTAGTCCACAGAGCACAGACAAGGGGATTATTTTATATCCAGTGAATGAATGAATGAAATTATACTTTCAAATATTTACAATTTTGACAGCTCCTAGAGTTAAAAGAGAAACTGATGTCCTTACAATGCATTTTCTTCTTTAAATCTCTTAACAACAATAACAGCAACAACACTGTAGTCATAGGTAAATTTGAGTGCCAGGTATGTGCCAGGTACTATTCTCAGGATTTTGTGTTCATTTGGAAAATATATTTAATCCTTATAACAATTTTGTGAAGTGGGTCCTACAATTATTAGGTGACAAAACTGAGGTACAGAGAGATTATATACCGTGTTCAAACAAGCCTAGCTTAGAGGTGGAAGATTTGGGATTTGAACCTGATCATCTCACACTGGAGCTCAATTATTATACTAACTCATTGTATTGTCTTTATAAGGAATGCATTGTTTTCCTCATTTAACAGATGTGGAGTCTAAGACTCAGGTAGAGGTATAAACTGTCCCATTGTCCTACAGCTAACATGCAGCTAATGAGCATATAATAATAAAGAATGAACAGCATGGTTGTTGACCTTGACCTGCCCTCACTGTATTGGAATCTTTGGGTTGGCTATCTTAATCACATTCCAGAAGGAATATATAATAGCACGTGACAGCTTGAGGGGATTTTAGAGAGAATCTGTTCCTCCACCGAGTAGAAGAATCTTTCACTAACATAGCTGGGAGATAACAGTCCAGTTTCTGTTTGAATGTCACTAGTAATAGGAAACTCACTACTATACAGTGTTTCTTATTTTGAAGCCAGTTATTACCCCTATCATTTATATCCACTGATCATGGTTCTGCAGAGATAAACAAAGTGAGCTTAGCTTAACTCTCATCATTTAGATCCTATAAACTCTTTTTTTCTGGGTTCACTGCTAACAATAGTAACTGACCCTTATGGTGTTTACTATCCCAAGTTTCTTATATATTTTTTTACTTATATTATTTAATCCTGGCAACAATCCTCTGAGATAAGTAAAAGAACTAACACATGAGGAAACCAACTAATTTGTATAAAGCCACGGAGCTAGGCTATTGAAGAACTAGGAGTTGGACCCCAGCAGTCAGACCCCAAACTTTATGCTTTGTCCTCAAATACCATTCATTTCTGTTTTCTTTATTTTTGAGCCTTTCAAGAGCATTGTCACTCTCCTTACCCTCAGTTAAACAATATCTAACCTATAAGGACTTCAGGTAGGGATTGAGCAAGGTGGCAAAATGGAAAGCAGTCCTGTCCTCCCTTTTCTGAACACCATATTTTTATTAGTGGGGACTAATGTCTTATGATTTTATTATAACAATCATATCTTGGAACTCCCAAAAACCTTTCTTCACAGGAAATGTTTTTAATACAGTTTTCCTACCTTACATGTTACAGTGATTTTTGTTTTGAATACATACTGACAGAACTTTCCATCATATCCCCATTATATTTCATCTTTTTAGTTGGGTCTGTATAAAGCCATTAAAATCTTAATTTTGCACCTAAGTAATTGGATACCTCTCCCAACAGCTATCTATGGAATCTGAGGTAGTAAAAACTATCATGCTGTCAAACATTAGTCTCTCTATTCCCACCTTTAATTCTCTTAGAAAATGTGGACCAGGAATCCAATCAAATCTGGATGCCAAATGACCAAGATACCATTAGGTCCAGTCGCCTTTTACCAGGCCTTGTCTTATTCTTTTTGTGAAGCCAACTCAACTTCAACTTTTTTGTGAAGACAACATTTCTATTGTCTCAGTTGAGAAGATGCTCAAGATGCTTTGTGTATCTCTGCAGAGCAGAGCCATGATCAGTGCATATAAATTGTGGGGGTAAGATTTGACATCAGTACAAGAAAAGAATATGTAAGAAAAGTGTTTCAGACCAAAAAAAAGGCTTTTTAGTAGCATGATTTCTAAAAATATTATGGTTGGACAGACAAGAATGCTCAGCTGTATGTAGAGATAGCATCCAGAGTATAAGGAAGGAGAATGGGAATATGAATAGGACTGAAAACTTTGGTGCTGCACAGCTTCAGGTCACATCCCAGCTCTGCCTGTTGCTACTGTATGAGTTTTCCAGAAAGGTGTCCATGCCAAAGAAACCACACAGACAGGAGAGAACATGGCATGTTCAATGATTTTTCTATGGTCTGTATGTAAACTATGAAGACCAAAATGTAAGCAGCTGAGATGAGGCAGGGGTGGGCAGGGACCAGATGTGAGTGGTCCTCAGTGAGTTGAGACAAGTGTCCCTTGTAGAGCAGTGCCCTGCATTTGTCTACTTAATGCCTCTATCCCACCCCTCATCGCACATACATATATACATACATGGGAATATAAGGCACCTGGAGGGCAGGTGAGTCTCCCTTCCTTGCTGAGACAACTCCAACATTCAGAAATGTCTAGCAGAAATTCTTTAAACATTTGCCAAATTAATAGGTAACAACAACAATCCTGCTTCCAGTTTTTCGAATGACTCATGGCATTAGACACTTTCCCTAGGTCTCAGTAAGCAGCTCTGGTCACAATGACCTTGCTTTGTTGAAAATCAAAGCAGGTCACATAAAATGACTGTCCTGCCTAAATAGGATTATTTTGAAAGAGGTTTTTTGTCATCCTTCAAATGTCTCTTAAAGTCCTATCTTCATGGACCCACCTAGTAGAATGGAATGAAGTAAATATTGGTAAGTGAATGAAAACTTTGATTCTCCTAAACTCCACTGCCAAACCAAAGAAAAAGTAACATGAGTATCACCTCAACCTCATATTTATCAGGTGCCCTGGAGGTTGATAGAGTGGGAAGACACACCTGCCTAAGGCCAAAGAATTTAACACACATTATTGCAGAATTATCGTAGGGGGATGACACAAATGAAAAGATGAGGTAAGAAGTGGTCCTTTTGGGCCTCCCTGGTGGCGGAAGGGGTTAAGCACTGCACTATGAAGCAATCCACAGCCTCTGCAGCACAAATTCGATCCCCGGCCAGGGAGCAACCCACATGGCGCAGCAGACCTCTCCTGTCTCACCCGCTGCTCCCCTCAGCAGTGTATTTCGTCAGTCTGCCTGTTTTGTTCCCCACTCTGTCTCTGGTGAATCCTCTCACTCCCTGCATCTCTGGCCTGTACCCCAGCTCTTGTATGCATAAATAAATAAATTAAAAAAAATAGTCCTTTTATGTTGAAAGAAAAGGCAGCTTCCCAAAGAGTCCTAAAGTGTTTGGAGAGTAGGGACCTTATTTCCCAACCTTGACAGGTGGAGAAAATGAATTCTGGGACGTGAAGTGACTTGCCCAGGGCTGGAGAGCTAGTTAGTGGCCGAACTGAAATTCTAATCCAGGTCCCTGGATCCCAAGAGCAATCCTCCTTCCGCCTCACCACTCAGCGTCCTGAGAGATTAGCTGTAGTTTCTGAACAGCTTATATTACCTCTTTCATCATTTCTTGTTCTTTTTGGAAATACTGTGCTTTTCCACTGCATTTTTCCTTTCTAAGATGACCTGGGAAAATGCCACAAAGGGAACACTGTGTCTTACATTGCATTTTACCAGCAAATCCCACTGTCACCAACCTGCCCCCAACTTGAAAGCGTCACCAAAGGTCTAACAGCCACATTTGTTGCATCCGACTGATTCTCTTTCTCCTTCCTTACATTAGAAAATGTACACTTGGGTTCATCCCCTAGAGGAATGAAATATTTCTTTTCCTTCCTGTGATGTGGAAACCTCCTTTTGTTTTTGTTTTGTTTTTCCTTTTTTTTTTTTTTAAGAAGAAAATTCACACATATCAGAGGGAATTGCTGGCTCCCCAGAAACTAGCCTGGTAGAAATGCTGATTGGATTTGCCTAAAGCATTTCCTCATTAGTGGCCTGTGTGTGCTTTTTCTTTCAAATGTCATCTGGCTGCCCCAACAAAGATTTAATTGTGGCTACTTGGGGCCTGAGCAAACTTGAGCTTTACAGAATGTTTTTTCAAATCTTTACAATGGCCTCTCCTCCAAATGAAAAACGAAATTCATATTGAAAGTGTCTTGGTGGATTATTGGTTTGAAGACCACTTCTTACTGCTCTTCTCCCCCTGCCCCTGCTTTTTGCAAGTGAACACTGGAATTTTAATTGCTCAACCACAGTTTTTAATTCATGATGCCCAGAAAGGGCATGGTTTATTAATTAGTTCTGATGATGAGATGCCCTAAACCTGGGTCTGGCTGTTTCTTGATTGGTTTCAACAGCCCTTTGCCTGAAATTACTCTCTGTAAGCACATGAGGTGTAATTATACAGACACTAGCTGTTCAGTTCTGCCAGGTTAAACCCTCTATTATGAATACATATTACAGTGTCTTAAAAGGCATTTATTGAAATGCCATAGTTTAATAGTTCAGGTTTACAAAATCAAGCTCTCTTATGTTACAGGCAATAGACTCTTAATTGGATGTTTTCTCCCAGTAAATAAAAATGTTGGCTTAAATACACACACACACATATGCACACATCCAATTAATTTTTTAAAAAGTGTGAGAAACAGTATTGCTTCATGGTTAAAAGCAAGGACTCTGGAGCCAGGCTGCCTGAAGTTGACTCAAGTTTCTGCCAATTTCTTGTGCTCTAACTTGGGCATATAATTTACTCTCTTTAATGCAGTATCTTTGGTAAAATAGAGATGTTTGCAATGCCGGTATCATAGGATAGTTGTAAGCTTCTAATGAGTTAGTACACAAAAAACACTTAACAAAGCTCATGGAACCTAGTTGTGTTTTTTTTTTTATTTGCATTTGTGGTGTTATAAAATATGAGTTGTTCAGCATACAGAATTAGGAATGAAAGTTGTCTTCTAATATCCATTTTCTTCTACTGTAATGGCTTCCACTTCTAATTTTTAGCTGGGGTGGGGTATAGAGCTGTCCAGAGTGAAGAGTCTAAGTGGCCCTGGGACTTAAGTTCTGGCCAATATAGTGTGTCAACTTATTAAAATTGCCCTTTAAAGAAGAAAGATGATATGTTATTCATTTCTTCCTCTTTCCTAATGATGGGGATTTGGACATGATGGCCGGAACTCCAGCAGCCATCTTGGGTCATTAGATGGCAGGCTAGAGATACAGAACATGAAAGGAATAGAAGCCTGAGGCCCTGAGCAGAGCTGACCTAGCAGCCATTTTATTTAATTCTAGATATTTGGTAAAAGAAAAACAAACCACAAGAATATTCTCACATTGTGAAATGGAGTACCCATTTCAGTCCATCTCGTCTGAAGGAACACCTTGCCCTCCCTGAATTAGACCACATTCTCATTATTTTTATTGCAATGTGCAGAAATTTCATGACACAAAGAACTATAAAATGGCAACACAAACTCTTCATTTCCTGTTAGAGATACTGCTTTTCCACACCAAACAAGGCACTCTGCTTTTACTCTCTGTAGGTGGGGAGAAGGGAATTAAACTTAGGCCTCCATTGGTAATTGTGGAGGGACTGTGAGGTAGTAGAATTATGGTCATAACTGATGGTCAAAACTTGGAGAAATTACTTGGACTTTCTTCTAGCAAGAAGGAATATTCTAATTTATTACTTCCCCTAGACCACAAGTTATAGACCCTAGTAGAAATTCAATGGCAACTTTCTTTTTCTTTCTTTGTTATACACAAGAACAGATTTCTCCATTTTTCTGTGCATTTCAAAAAGAAGTAGGACTCCTGATCAAAGCAGTTTTAAACAGGATGTTGTTTTCCTCAAGACTGAGACTGATATGGAAAAAGTTTAGTGACCTTGGTCTATCTTGCTTGGGAACAATGATGATAATCTTAGTCTCCTTGAAATTGAAAACGTGTTTTCTGGTGGTGCCAGATCTCTGGACTCATGAGAGTTTTTGCTGAGCCTTCCTAGCAAAATAAGTAAAAGGAAGAGGTGATATCTAAAGCCCTTAAAAGAGCTTTTTCTCATAATTTCTAAGGAAAAGCTAAACCATTCAGCCTACCTAAGGTATAAAGTGAGATGATGCTACATTTGTGTGTGTCTTGATCGTGAAAACCATAGGTGTTGTTCAGCAAAATCATGTCAGATTTCTAGAACTTGTGGGTTGGTGTCTTTCCATCAGGAAAATTCTTAGTCTTTGTAACATTCTTTCTCTCCTTTCCTTCTGGGGCTCCAATTAAATATATATTAGACCTTCGCACTTCATCCTCCACATTTCTTAATCTCTCTTCCATATTTTCCCTTTTTTTGTAATTTGTATTACATTCTTTATAATTTCCTCTGATCTACAATTTACTCCCTAATTCACTTTTTTATGAAAGTAGCATTTCATTATAGCATTATATGTTTCAGTTGTGCATCTTCGAGAGTTAACATGTATAGATACTACATTAAGTTTAGCAATAAAAAGTTCAATTCTATCCTTCACCCTACCATCATCCTCTTTGTCCCAATTTATTTATTCCTCCCCCCTTCCTTTCTGGTAACCTCTAATTGGTCTTATAACCCAAAAGTTTATTTTCATTTTATTTAGTTCATCCGCTTGTTTGTTTTCTCTATATGCCACATATGAATGAAATCATGCAGTGTTTGTTTTTCCTCTATCTGGCTTACTAAGCATAATATGCTCTAGTTCTTTCCATGCTATTGCAAATGGAAGGATTTCATCTTTCTTTATAGCTGAATAATATTGATGGGCACTTAGGTTGTTTCCAGCTCTTGGTTACTGTAAATAAATTCACAAAAAAACAAAGGGGTATATATGCTAATTCTTTTTTCTGACATGTCTATCTACTGAGTAGTAGTGGTAATGGTAGTAGTAGTAAAATTACTATTATTACTAAATTTTCTGTTTAGTTATTTTACCAACATGTTAGGTCACTTTTAAAAATAATCTCTGGAAGTTTCTCTCAAGTTTTCGTTCATTCCTACATAGTTGTTTTGTAGTCTGGGGGTGGGCGGAGGGCTGTTACTGCTAGTAGTTGTTCAAAGTACTCATGATACCTTGTTACAGTGTATACACAGTCACTTAATTTCATGCTGCTCATTACCCTTGAAAATGACACCTAGGCGAAACACTACGTGATTTGCACATCAAAGACATCTTTACAGACACATCACCCAAAGCAGTGATAGTGAAGGCAATGATAAACAGCTGGGACTACATCAAATTAAAGAGCTTTTGCACAGCAAAAGAGACAATAACAAAAACAAAGAGAAACCCCACCAACTGGGAGAACATTTTTGCACCCAACACTAATGATAAAGGACTGATCACAAAAATCTGCAAAGAGCTGATGAGACTCAACAACAACAAAGAAAATAATCCAGTCAAAAAATGGGCAGAAGAGCTAAAAAGAAACTTCTCTGAAGAGGAAATGCAAATGGCCAACAGGCATATGAAAAAATGTTCAACATCACTTGTCATCAGGGAAATGCAAATCAAAACTACCATGAGATACCATCTTACACCAGTGAGAATGGCACATATTAAAAAAACTAGCAACAACAAATGTTGGCGAGGGTGTGGAGAAAAAGGAACTCTTCTGCACTGTTGGTGGGAGTGCAAACTGGTCCAACCACTGTGGAAAGCTGTGTGGAGATTTCTGGACCTACTAAACATAGAGCTTCCATATGATCCAGCAATTCCACTCCTAGGTATTTACCCAAAGGACACAGAAACATCAATTCCAAAGAACACCTGCACCCCTATGTTTATAGCAGCATTGTTTACAATAGCTAAGCTTTGGAAACAACCCAAATGCCCAAAAATAGATGACTGGATCAAGAAGATGTGGTACATATATACCATGGAATATTACTCAGCATTCAAAAAAGATAAACACATGCAATTTGCAGCAACATGGATGGCGCTGGAAGGGATCATGCTCAGCGAAATAAGCCAAAAAGAAAAAGAAAAATACCGGATGGTCTCACTCATAGCAGGAATCTAGAAAACTTAAATAAGGGACCAGGAAAATGAATAACTATAAGATAGTGAAAATCAAAATCAACAAAAAACTATGAACCAGAGACACTTTTAGGGGGGCGGGAGGGGAGGGATTGGGGTCAGAATGGGGGGGCTGCAATTGTATGGGGAATATAACAATAAAATTTATTTAAAAAAAAATAAAAATAAAAAAACAATTTAGATAATTATAGGAGTAGAAAGGAAAAAAAAAAAAAAAAAAAAGAAAATGACACCTAGGGATGCCTTGATGCCTAGGATGGAATTGCCTTCCTCCAGAAAGGGTTTGCATTTGCTTCTTCCACCTCCTTAAATCAGGTTTAAGATTTATAAGGACAACTGGTCACCAACTCATTTCCCTGCTTTCTCTTCTAGGTTTCAACTGCTTTAAAGCAGGGGCATTTCTCATCATTCTTTATGGACAATACACTCCTAAGCACATGAAAATTGATAAATTTTAGCTGAGTAAATCTTTGATTTATCACACCTACCTTATTATTTTCTCTGTCTTATTTTCATTTAGTCAGTTAAAAAGATCGCTCTGTATTGAATATCATTTCCAATGGAGTGTACTTTCTTCAAGGCATTGCTGTGTCTTCTGTCCTTTGTAAATCCTCCATGTTCTCTGCCACATGGAAGTGATTGCTTGGTAAATATTTGCTTTCAGGCTAAGACTTCCTATATATCCCATGTTTCTGCCTATGAGTGAATCAAACCACACACTTCTGGGATTCCTCAGACTTTATATGCATACAGTGTTCCTCAGTTTATTTCAGGCAATGACCCCCTAAGACTCCAAGATCCTTAGTGAAATTACTACTAATATTGTTTTCCACTGGTATAGCCAGTTTCACTTTCCAGTCCTCTTGAAAGCTGACCCCTGGTTCTGCCATCCTTTTGCTTTTAGACTATGTGGCTATCACTGTCTATAAAGTGATGGCTTTATAGCATTAAACCTACTAGCTTCCCATGTTGCATCCTTCACCAAGGTGGGGTAGACAGATTTCATGAGACAATATGATCTGTGATTTTTGGGGAAATCACTTGTTAGTCATGTGCCTCCATATAAGTTAAATGTCTGGACATTGACATGCTGATGTGTAAAATGATACTAGTCTTGCAAAGGACAAGCTATGTAAAGCTCTTAGTCTCACTGGAATTAGAATAGTCCTAGCAGAGTCTGGAAGACAGAATTATTTTTTCTTTTATTGCTTTTGGATACATGGATACTCAGCAAATGAAAGCTCCATTACTCATTTCTTCTCTGGATCTTAGTTTTCACACACACACACACACACACACACACACACACATACACACACACAGTTATTTTGAAATTCAATGTGAGAAGACAGGTAAACCATCTGATTCTTTACTTGCTGTATCATTAGGTATGTGATAAATTTTCCTTCTTTATCTTCTTTCCAAATAGAGATCCAAATTTCCATTCCAGTGGAATCACAATAAAAAATTGTAAACCAGAGTACATTATAAAAATACAACTGTAGTTATTAGTTCTACTTTTAAAAATAATAGCTAAGGCCTCCCTGGTGGCGCAAGGGTTTAAGACACAACCTATGAAGCGGTCCGCAGCCACTGCAGCACGAGTTCAATCCCAGGCCAGAGAGCTACCCACATGACGCAGCAGACCTCTCCTGGCTCGCCTGCTGCTCCCCTCAGCAGTGTATTTCAGTCAGTCTGCCTGTTCTGTTCCTCACTCTGTCTCTGGTGAGTCCTCTCACCCCCCACATCTCTGTCCTGTACCACAATTCTTGTATGCATAAATAAATCTTAAAAAAAAAATAGCTACACTTTTTAAGACCATATTGAAATGCTATTTTCTCTTTAAAGCCTCCCTGGATTTTCACTTTCATAATCCTCATCCACTACTCCAGCTAAAAGACCAATATTGCATAAAGAGGAGAGTCTTCAAGTCATCTCAGTTCATACTTGAATTTCCTAGATTTCCATAAGTATAACTCCACAATGTGCAAAACAGTGTTCTAGTTTCTGCTAAACACTTTTAGAGATGAAAATTTCCGTATCTTCAAAAAAGATCCTGTTTATTCCTGCTTTGAACAGATTAAATCTGTCCCCCTAAGTTTTCTGCATTTGTTTTTAGGTATGTTTGTGTTCCTTTTAAATATATTGCCCAGAAATAAGCAATATCCTTTAAAATACACTCCCTGTGAATCACCTTTCTTCATTAACCACAACCTGTGCTAGCAGTTTTGTGCCAAACATGAAGCTGTGTTCTCCTAATTGTATTTATATTCAGTTAAAACCTTTGATATCTTCTTTTCAAATAGGTGTTAAAGCCCATATTCTCTGTCTTGAGTTAATATGGCTGGGTTTTTTTTATATCTATGATCAGACCCCTTAATATAGCATGCATCTGGGTTATGTTTGGTTTTCTAATTAAATTGTTGTGAACCTAATCTCATGTTCCTATATCTATTTTACTCATAAGTTCTTCCTAAGTACATATTTTTTTCCTGTTAATACAACTCATTCTGCTTTGTGCCATAGTTTAGGTACCTGTATTAGGTCACTGTCTCAGGCCGGCTTCCATAGAAGCAGAGCTTCTGTCTGGGGAGTGGGGCAACAACACTATCGTCTCCAGTTTGGTGGCCTCTTTTGAGCCAAGAGCTGTTTTCCAAAGCAGAAAGAAGCCATGAGTTGTCCTCAGCCAACACTCAGAAGCTGGGCTAGCAAAGGGATCTGATGGGACCCCAACAGCATCCATGACCGTCGCCCATGATTTTGCAGCTCTTTAGAATGGAAACTGTATATTATTTCTTTTTGAAGTCACCATAAACCTGTCTGCATTTCTTTTTTTTTTTAATTAATTTTTATTTATTTTTTTACTGGCTTCATGTCTTGCACAGTGAAGGTGCTAGGTTGTGGAAATGATCATCAGAGATCTGGAAGAAATCCCCCCTAGCCTGAACTCATTCCAGTCAACTGCCATTTATAATACAAATATTGGGCCTCCCTGGTGGCACAAGGGGTTAAGACGCAACCTATGAAGCTGTCCGCGGCCTCTGCAGCACGAGTTTGACCCCCAGCAGGGGAGCTACCCACATGGTGCAGCAGACCTCTCCTGACTCATCCACTGCTCCCCTCAGCAGTGTACTTCAGTCAGTCTGCCTGTTCTGCTCCCCACTCTGTCTCTGGTGAATCCTCTCACCCCTTACATCTCTGGCCTGTACCCCAGCTCTTGTATGCATAAATAAATAAATCTTTTTTTTTAAAAAGTTGATGTTTAAAAATATATATATAATACAAATATCCGTAGAAATTTAGTCAAAATCCACCCCATCCCCATACACACAAACAGCACAGAGCCAACTGAAAGGGTGACAGAGAGAAGGGTGGATATGAGTTTTTATTGTATGTTCCAAGACTAGCTGCTCTGCCAACTCAAAAGTTGTTGAAGAACCAAATGCTCAAATTCAGAGTAGGCAAATAATTTCTTAAGATCAAGGTAAATATATCCAAGAGAATTTCAGTCTGCTCTACTTAGCTCTTAAACTACTTTTTTTTAAATTTTGGAAAAGCAATCTATGCATGCAGCTACTCATATGTATATGCATAATATGAAAGGTTAATAAATGAATAGTAAAGGTCTGTTTCTTCATCATGACTCTTATTTACACTCTCCAGAACTAACTATTGTTAACATTTTGTGCTTCTATGCATAAATAGTTGTTGATATATAAGTGTATATATATTTATGATTTTATGTATAAAGATTATAGTATATGTACTTCTCTTTTTTAATTAATAGATTTTATAGCTGTTTCTATGTCACATATCTATATCTGTGTCATTTTAGAATTTTTATGACTTTTCTAAATGACTGTATAGATGTTTTACAATTTATTTAACTTGCCCTCTTTTTAGCAGACTTTAATTTGCTCCTGATTTTAGCTCTATAAATAATGTTTCTGTCATTACAGATTTTGCCATTACAGAATAAATGTTCTTCTTATGTATTTCTTTGCATATATGTTTTTATTATTGTTAAATTGAAAAACCTTTCTTCTCAACAACAACCAAAAAATGCTGTAATATATAATGTGACTTCTAGATTCTATACATCCATATTGAATAATTGTATTTTTCAGCCACAGTTATGCTTTCTCATTTATCTTTACCCACTTGTTTTTCAGCACCTTTCCCAGAAAGCAACATATAATCAGAAAAAAGTTGTCATAGTTGAAAACTGCTGAAAATAATTCTCAAGTTCAGGTCCTTACAATGTCTAGTTCTAAAAGTCACTTTGGTATATAATTTAAATAACAGTATATTTTCAGAGGAAGAGAAATTCAGAACCAACTTTTAAAAAAGCAGACAGACTTTCCAGAAATTCAGCCCAGTTATACTTAAAAGTGTTTACTGTTGTCTTTTCCATGCAGTGAAGTACATGCGAGAAGCCACACCCTATGTGAAGAAAGGCTCCCCAGTATCCGAGATTGGGTGGGAAACGCCTCCTCCTGAGTCCCCTCGGTTAGGGGGCGGCTGCTCAGACCCTCCATCCTCGCAGTCCTTCTCGTTCCATAGAGACCGGAAAAGCATCCCCCTCAAGATGTGCTACGTCACTCGGAGTATGGCCTTGGCTGACCCTGAGAACAGGTAAAGAGAACCAGAGCTCTCCTCAACACCCCAGCAACTCTGTGGCCTCTGAGGAGATTAAAAGGGGGCTGTGCAAGCCAGACAACTCCCGGCTGTCCTCTTCCATCCTTCTTTCTCTCTTTCACGCTCATGAACTAGCTGTATCCTGAGCGCAGGTTCTGGTCATGGCTGATGAATTAGAATCAGCTTTTTGGGCCTGTCATTGTCAGGGTAATGTGACTTGCGGGCAAGTTTCTCAAACCACTGAACCTTTGTTTTGTCACCTGTGAGATGGAAATAATCGAATTTATTGATCCCTCATTGGGTTGTGAGATTTTTTTTTTAAGATTTATTTATTTATTTATACAAGCACTGGGTACAGTCAGAAGCGTGGGAGGGTGAGGGAATTCACCAGAGCCAGAGCAGGGAGCAGAGCAGGCAGAAGGACCGAAATACACTGCTGAGGGGAGCAGTGGGCGGCGGGAGAGGTCTGCGCGCCATGTGGGACCCTCCTCCTGTGGCCAGGGAGCAGCCGGGGATCGAACCGGCACTGCAGAGGCTGCAGGCAGCTTCGCAACCCGGCGCTCAACCGCTGCGCCACCAGGGAGGCCCTGGGTTGTGAGATTTAAGTGAGAAAATCAGTGTGAAATTCTTAGCATAAATATAACATGCAGATTATTAACACAATAGCAGTAAGCAAGCCCACCTCTCTGGCCCTCTGTCGTTCAGCTGCGCACTTAGAGGGCTTGAGGAGGGGTCCTTAGCACTGTTTTCTGCTCGAGCCTCTCGTTATACTCAAGAGGGCAAAAAGGAGTGACTTTGGCCCAAGGCTGCTGTGTACTTTTCCAAAGTCTGCGCATGCGTTCACATGACACAGGCTATACATCACCCAGTACTAAGACAACCAGCCAGGAGGAGCAAATATTTGGGGTCCCTCTTCCCCAGAATATCTTATTAGCCGATCTGAGCTGAAAACAACATACATCTTGAAGGAAAATAAGAGCTATGCAGAGAAGAGAGAAAGTAATTGAGCCAGCAAATGGGGAATCTTAGTGACCTTTGCATCCACATTAAAATGCTAAAAATAGGAGCAACTCTACTGGCGTTTATTCATAACATGTGTGGGACAGCTGCAACCCACCCCAGCAGGAAGGATTTGGCTGGGCTCAGAGTAGCTGATGGGGAAAAGCCAAAGGGAATAGAGGCCAGGAGAAAGTTGTCTCTTTGGCTCCAGCTCAGTACTTTTTTTGTTCTCTTCCCAGTAAGCTCACTCTAAGGAGCTGCTGCAGCCCTTCTGATTCCAGCCAGCTCCTCACCCCTCCTAGGTCAGTTACATCTGCACAGGACATGCACGGAGACCCAGAGAGTATTACAAATGATGTGTCGGGGCAGGCGGATGGGGCAGAAGGCAGAATTCCTTCAGGAGCCCCTCCTCTCTGCTCAGTTTCCTCCACCTCTGTTTCTGCCGATTTTCTGGGCCCACAGGTGATATCCTGGTTACTCTGAGTTTCCACTTCCCTATCCTATCAAATGAGTCTTTTTTCCAAGAATCTGATGTCTAAGGTTTCCAATCTGATGAATTCATAATTTATCAAGTGCCTATCTAGTGTGAGGCATTATGCTAATTGCCTCAGACTGGTGAATGCAAAGTGGCAGCTCACAGGTGTAATCAGCCCATGTATATGTTTCCTAAATGGTCTATCCAGTATTTTAAAGAAATCTGAATTCATTGCCCATTGAATAATTGGGAAATTTTCTATTAAAAAGCCAGATTTCTGCTTTTTTAGAAAAATGGGAAGATGTGATGATTTATTAGCCCCGTGGTGTTGCAGGCAGGACTCCAAGCTGCAGGAACCTAGTAGAGGCTTCTCCTTTGACAAGAAAGGGAACTCTCCTGTCATTTTTATTGCTTTACCTTCAAGGGATCCAGCAAATTACCTGCCTGGTTCGCCACTTTTCCTGCCTAGTCCTTGAACTTGTAATGTTCTTAGTCCTCTTAAAAGCCTTCTGAGTTTCTCACATTTTCCTCATTCTACAGTTTAAAAAACAGGCTCAGTACCTCTAGAAGCTCCAAACACCTTAAACTAACATGTAACTGGACTTCAAACTCATCCCTCTAGAATGGATGGTGGCATCAGTTTGCCAGTATCAGAAACATATAAACATAGAAAACATAAACATCAGAAAACATAGAATCTTTTAGAAGTGATTAATGTATTGGGGAGAGAGTTCAAGTAGATGATTTTTAGGGTTCGTTCCAGCTGTGGGCTTTTAATGCTCTAACTTTTCTTGTACTTATTTATATCTTAAATAATATTTTACAATAAATCATATACAATATTATCAACCAGTGTTGTCTCAATCAAACAATAAAATTATGTAAAGAAAGAATATTTTGGGATGCATCAAACCTTAGCTCAAATATTGGAAACTTCTTTATGTGTTTGCAGCCAGTAGCAGAGAATGTGGTTTTAATCTTTCATATTGATACTCTTCCCAGCCACCATGGATGAGTGAGTGTAGGGCCTCCCAGGTGGGCAGGGGGAAGCAGTCTTGCTAGGGTGTTGGAACTCAGAGGTCAGGACTGAAAGTGAGAATCCTGCTAAGATAGAAGGGCCCAGGAGGACGCTTCAGTCCAGACCAATCCAAACTGTTGCTAATAAGTTTAAGGGCTGAGCTGAGTCTTTACCCTGGCTGAGGGACACAATTAAAAAGAAAAGTCTTTTTGGTCCTCCCCTGGTGGCGCAGCGGTTGAGTGCTGGGCTGCGTGAGGCTGCCCGCAACCTCTGCAGCACCAGTTCGATCCCCGGCCGCTGGCAAGGGTCCCACAAAAAAAAAAAAGAAAGAAAGAAAGAAAGAAAAATCTTTTTGCACAATGTGTGCATTTTCATCTTGGTTATATTCCCCAAACAATTCCCACCCCACCCCCTTATTTTGACCCTAATCCCTGCCCCCCAACCCCCCGTAGTATGTCTCTGGTTTATAGTTGCTTGTTGATTTTGATTTTTACTTTATTATAATTAGTCTTTTTCCTGCTCCCTTAGTTAGGTTTTCTAAATTCCTGCTATGAGTGCATACATTGTGCAAAAATGAAAAATGATGTAAAAAATATATAAAATAAAAAAAGTAGTATATTTCTTTTAGATTGGGGTGAAGGTAAATGAACACATCATATAATGTTATCAACCAAGGTTTACTCAATAAACATTGGAAAAATGTAAAAAAAAGAAAAAGAAAAGAAAAATCTTATGGAATTCTGGTTACATGTTCAGCAAAGTGGAATGTATAGATCAGAAATGTGGGCTCTGCAAAATCCAATGTTGCTGAATACAAGAGAAATGTCTGAGAGTGACTTTTTTTTTTTTTTTGCCTACTGATAGGTAAATAGCATCTCATCATTTTTTTTTTCTCTTTTTACAAAGGTTTTTATTTTTAAAGATATAGGAATGGGCTAAGCATTCCAGGCAAATGCAAATAAGAATAAGCACATGGGTTTTGACCTTCATATATGACATGGTAAAATGCAGACTAAAAAGCACAAAACAAGTCAAAGCAGGTCTAATTTTATGGTAGTGGCCAGAGTTCATGAGGAATACACAACAATTATGCATCCACACCAAAGGACACGACAGGGGCCTGTATAACAGAAACTGCAGAAACACACTAATATTAGGTCATTTAACGTATTTCTTTCAGTCTAAGACAGGGCAAGGGGACAAAATATAGATAAAAATGTAAAAGATCCAAACAACAAAGTCAATAAGGGAAATTGGCTGCATGGCAAACTTGGTACTCTGATAATAAAGAATACACTTTTTTTTTCAAACTCACATAGAACATTCAAAAAATTAATTTTAGATTAGGTCACCAGAAAATGCAATAAGTTCTATGACGCAGAAACAATATAACAACATCCTCTGATAGTAGTGGCATAAAACTAGGAAATCAGGGCCTCCCTTGTGGTGCAAGGGGTTAAGTCTCAGCACTATGTAGCTATGGGCAGCCCCTGCAGTATGAGTTCTTTTTTTTTTTTTTAAAATCAGGAAATTCCTGATTTCTTTATTTTTTTTTAGATTTTTTTTTTTATTTATACAAGAACTGGGGTACAGGCAGAGGCATGGGAGGGTGAGAGAATTCACCAGAGACAAAGCGGGGAGCAGAACAGGCAGATTGGACCGAAGACACTGCTGAGGGGAGCAGTGGGTGAGGCAGGAGAGGTCTGCCGCGCCATGTGGGTTTCTCCCTGGCCGGCCGGGAATCAAACCCGCGCTGCAAAGGCTCAGACAGCTTCACAGCGTAGCGCTCAACTCGCTGTGCCACCGGGAGGCCCTGCAGTATGAGTTCAATCCCCAGCCAGGGAGTAACCCACATGGCGCAGCAGACCTCACCTGCCTCACCCTCTGCTCCCCTCAGCAGTGTATTTCAGTAGATGCCTGTTCTGCTCCCCACTCTGTCTCAGGTGACTCCTCTAACCTCTCAGCACCTCTGACCTATACCCCAGCTCTTGTATGCAGAAATAAATAAATATTTGGGGGAAAAAACTAGGAAATCAGTAATGCGGATAAACCAAAGAAAGTCTTTCTTTGTGGATTTTTGAGAGTTCCCTATTGAATAATTCTTAGGTCAAAGGGGAAACATATGCTGAATTTGAGCATTTATTAAAAAAATAATGCATATATTAAATATGAAAGAGAAAGAAGGGAGAGTGTGGACTCTGGAGTCAGCTAGACCCAGAATGGAATTTTAGTTCCACCACTTTTTGTGAATTTAAGCAAGTATCTTAT
This sequence comes from Talpa europaea, assembly GCF_964194135.1. Classification (NCBI taxonomy): domain Eukaryota; kingdom Metazoa; phylum Chordata; class Mammalia; order Eulipotyphla; family Talpidae; genus Talpa; species Talpa europaea. Next base: position 13,815,399 of record NC_140069.1, read on the forward strand.
TAATTCAAATAGCAACCCTAGGGAGTAGGCATTCTAATCTGTATTTTATAGACAATGAAACTTAGTTCAGAAATGAGAGGTGAAGCAAATGGTGGATTCAAACTCAGACTTGGCTGACCCCAAGCCCAATTTCTTAATCACAGTGCCTCATTGCTTCTGACAGGCAACTAGGAGAACAGTTCGCCTTGACAGTAAGCACCAGGACCAAGAGTTAATGATCTCTTGCATGTTAAAACCTGAGAGCTGATGACAAATGCCACAGCATCTTGGGGCTAATCCCCCTCGGTTGGTGACACACAACTACTTAGAGTTTGCCTTAAAAACTCTAATGTTCGATTTCTCAAATAGAAAGTCATAGAACAGCAGGCAGAACTGCTGCTCTTTCTGTGAAAAAGGTCACCCAGCAGGCACTGAATTCACAAGAATATGTCACTGCGACTGGTTGTCAATGATTGCAACATATTTTTTTTATCTGCTTCTTAAATATCTCTTGTTTTTCATTCAGCGCTTCACCTTCCCAGCCACTGCCCTCGTCCAGGCCCACATTCTCAGTCCTTCAGACTATTTAAGTACATTTCCTACTGGGTTCTTCACTTCTAGTTTACTCCTTTCTCTCCCACACCAGCACTCCCTGCCCCAGTAGCCAAAAGAGGATGAAACACTCAAAGTTTACCCATTTGATCAAAATGGCTCCCTGCCACCTTCATGGATTACAAAACTCCTCTACATTGTGTGAAAACCCCATGGCATTTCAGCTCTCCCCTAACTGTCCAGCTTCTCCCCATCCCATTCTGACAACTCCCTCTTTACCCTTTAAGTCTCAGCTCAGGTGTTTCTACAGCGCAGGTGTTTATGTATAGATCCATTCATTTTAGCACCCATCACGACTTGCAATTTTTTTTCTTAAACACCTGCCATGTTCTTAAAACCATAAGAACCCTGAGGTCTGGAGTACCGTGTTGTCATTTTAATACTCCAGCTTTCTAGATCTTTGCTGGGTGCAAAGCAAGCATTCAAAAGTGTATGCTATATTAATAAGTGATGACTTTCTTCTTTACCTGTATATTTTTGTTGTTCTTACCTTTTCTTTTTTTTACTTATTTAAAGATTTATTTATTTTTTATTTATTTATGCAAGAACTGGGGTATTATTTATACAAGAACTGGGGTATAGGCCAGAGGTGCAGGGTCAGGGGTGAGAGAATTCACCAAAGACAGAGTAGGGAGCAGAACAGGCAGAGCTACTGAAATACACTGCTAAGGGGAGCAGCGGGTGAGACAGGAGAGGTCTGCTGCACCATGTGGGTAGCTCCCTGGCTGGGGATCAAACTCATGCTGCAGTAACTGGCGATAGCTTGATAGTACTGAGATTTTAACCCCTGTGCCACTAGGGTAGCCCTGTTCTTACCTTTTCAATTTTTTTTTTAATTGCCCACTACATAACCTTAAGAATAAGAGAATAAATAAAAGCACAGATCTGGAAGTCTCAGGAAACTTACAGAGACTAGTACAGTCCATTAAGCAACATAGTGTGTATTAGTAACAGACTCCACTGTAGATCTTCATGGTTAAATTATGGAGCAAAGCCCACAACCTTTCTTTAAAAACAGTGTATTTAATGGTGCACAAATGAAGAATTCCCAGAAGGTACTGTTGTGGTCTCAAACAGAAGAGCTGTAGTCAGCACAGCTGACTACATTGCTACATTCTATAAAGACACCTGGCTATGTTCCTCAAAGATGTCACTGTAATCCAGCACCAAGATCCAGCCACAGAAGGTCAGACCCCTGATTAAGTAACAGAATATCAATGATATATTTCTAAGAGGTGAACTCACATTAACTAAATAAGCCAGGATTCACTTGTGATGGGCAGTGTAATTGTCAAACAGAAGCACACACTCACATGGGAGTCTCTGTCTGTCCTCCCCTCGTGGATAGGCTGTATTGGAACATAGGTGTAAATATACACAGAATACCAGAACACCAATTCCTCGGGCAGTATCAGCTTTCGAAGCAGTCCAAGCAATGTATTCTCTGCATGTAGGCCAGCCGTGTGAGAAGTTAAATTGTCACAAAGTCATTTGGTGAGTGTGGAGTCAATACAAGAAATATTCATAAACCTTAGAAAACATATTTTAGACAGGGAAGCTGGAAGTTATCCCTTCCCAGATCAGGAGATCTTGCCAAGGTGACCACTATGTTAATTTATGCTTTGCTGAGACTCCCATCTCCTTGGGGCTGTGCATAAATAGGCCAGGGTTACCCCCACGTGGTTTTTCTCTGTCCTTTTATGTCTAATCAACCCTTTCGGTTCACAGTCTTGTTCCTGATGGGAACCACGCAGTGGATTTATTATATGTTTATTAAGTTAAATCTCTCCCTAACCCTAACTCCTGAAGGTGTTCCCATATCACCTTATTTGGAGTTTTAGATGATCGATAATACTTGAATGACACTTTTATAGATAGTCTTTTGTTGACTATAAGCAAAAAAAAAAAAAAAAAATCCTTATTTTCTTTTTTACTAGTTTAACCTTATCTCCTCCTTTTCCCATATACTATGGAGTTTTCAACGGTGTCTTTAGACTTGGATTAGTATTGAAAACTCCCCTCCTAGAATTCTAGAATGAAAACTCATGAATCACTGTCCTCTCTCTTCTTTCCACAGCAAGTCCTTGTTTCTCCTGCTAAAGGCTCACAAAATACATTATTTCCTTGGTTGTGTTTTCTTCATTCTTAACTGCTCATATTGTGAAGTCCTCATAACTGAACCTACTGCCAGCAGACCATGTGAGACTTTACAGTTTTGAAAAGAAAGGGAAAAATCTAAAATCAGTTGTTAATGCTACTGTTGTAAGTGGACACATATCTCATTTCAAAACTGAACGCCAAATTGATGCTAATATCACTGAAAAATGCCAGAGTTGTAATTTAAAAATAAGGGGTTGATCTGTTGCTTATTCCCTCATCTGCCACGTATGCTCCTTCACTTTAGGTAAAGTATCTGATCTCTCTGAACCCCAGGTCACTTATCTATAATGTGAGGCTAACAGTAGTGACCAGTATGACCATTGTGATGATTCGGCTACTTACTGTGGCCATCCTCTGATTCCTGGTAGCATAACTATAGCATAAGTGTAGCATCCAATCAAAACATCCTCATTCCTCATTTCTGGATGCAAGGGGAATTTCTTTTTCCCCAGTAGAGAACTGCCAAGTCATCTCCCCAAATTCTTGAGCACACATTGTTTTGTAAACCATCCATTCATAGGAGTTTTTTTTTTTAAATAAATTTTATTTTTATATTCCCCATACAATTGCAACCCCCTTATTTTGACCCCCAGCCCTCCCCTCCCGCCCCCTACCCCCCATAGAGTGTCTCTGGTTCATAGTTTTTTGTTGATTTTGATTTTCACTTTCTTATAGTTATTCATTTTCCTGGTCCCCTATTTAAGTTTCCTAGATTCCTGCTATGAGTGAGACCATCTGGTATTTTTCTTTTTCTTTCTGGCTTATTTCGCTGAGCATGATCCCTTCCAGCGCCATCCATGTTGCTGCAAACTGCATGTGTTTATCCTTTTTGAATGCTGAGTAATATTCCATGGTGTATATGTAGCACATCTTCTTGAGCTTTTAACTTTTTGAGATTTTTTGGCTCGGTGCAGGAAATTCAGTACCAAATCCCCAATTCAGGGATCACAGGCCTTAACAATCATAGTGCATCAAACTCCAAGTCATTGGCCCACACCACTCCCAACCCCGACCTGCCATTACTGCTCTCTGCCTCCTTTCCCCAGAGATGCCTTATTATCCACTTGAATTCTCAGTCCTCTGCTTTTCAGTCCTCCAACCCCTTTCTCCCTTAGACCTAGGACTTTCCTTTTCTGTCTTGCAAGCTTTGTGCCACATTAAAGCAGAAATGAGGTGGTTTTTTTCCCACTAATTTTTTTTTTTTTACTAGTTACTTGTATCTTATCAAGGAGTTTGTAGTAGACGATTTCTGGATTTGGGTGGACCACCAATTTTTAGGAATTGGAAGCCTCTTCACATGCTTTGGAATCACTTGTAATTGGCTTTGTTCTGTCTCACCCCTTCCTGGAAGGATGTTGGACCTCCTGAATTGATTTTCTGAGCCTGTTTCTTGCTCTATTATGGCCATCCCAGTTTTTACTTCATTTTTTTTGACTTTTCATGAGTACATTTGTCTAACTTTAGCCCGTCTTATTTTAATTCCTTTTGTTCTCTGAATGTTCCTTTTTAGTAGAATTTTGTTCTAGTCCCATCGTTGCCATATTTTTCTCCTAATTCTTGGAGAGTATTAATCAGTTTCATTGTTTGTTTGTACTCTTAGTTTTTCCAGTTGCCTTTTTTTCTGTTTATTTGGCTGTTCCTTGCTGCAGTTTTTCCTTAAATGTCTGATGATCCTTTGCCATCTGCTCATTTTTCACAAAGTCAATTGCGAGAACACAAAGTCAGTTGGAACCTATTTGTGGGAGGTAGTGGGGGTGCTTATCAATTGGTGAGAATTCATGCACTAGTGCTTGGTGAGCCAATTCTGCCAAGAGACCCTTTCCGTGCATGGTGTGGCTCAGAGGGGAAGCATTCCATGGGAAGGTGAGGAAGAAATAGAAGAGCCCCTTTCTGCTGGTGCTCTGAGAGTCCTACTACTCAGCTTGCAGATCTCACTGAGGAGCGTGCCTTTTAGTCCTGTGTCCCCCCTAACCGTCTATCTGGAGATCCCTGTGGAGAATCCTAGGAGAATACTAGGTCCCTGTGGATTGTGAAGAGCCAAGAGGCTCACCCCTTGCTGGAATCCTCTCTGTGACTCATTGGGTTGTAACTTCTTCAACTCCTCCTCCATCCTGCAGCCAGGTATCTGGCTCCATTGCTGTCTGTCCTTCCAACACATATTAAACTCTCGCCTCTTAGTTCCTTGTGGGTTACACCTATTTTACTGGGCTGTTATAAGGGAAAGAAGTGAGCGTGAATTGCCAAGCCACTGTGTTGTTCTTAATTATTATCCTTGTATGCAACAAAATGCACAAAAGGTTCATTTTAATGAGCTTAAAGAACATTTTCACACCCTTGTTATTTTTAAGACACTGTTTCCTCCGTAGGTAACTTGGCTATGCATCATGATTATCATACATTTCTATTCAGTGGGAGATGAATTAGTAAGGTTTTCCTGGCAATGGTAAGCTAGTTAAAAAGGAAACATAACTATTTTTGATTAACTCTGAAAAAGAGTTCAGGGGAGGGCCAGCAAATGCACACCCATGATTTTGCCAATACACAATAAATTGAGTTCATTGTAGCCCTGTCCAGTGCCTTTAAGCACCATTCCAAGAAAATCTCAGTTTCCCCTCTTCAAAGAGGACTTTGAAGGTTGAGCTTGACCATCTGGGTGCTGGGAGATTTTTGCTCATGTTGATTCTCGATGTTTAGGTCTTCATCCTTTGCTCTTGGTACATGAAGTGATTTGCAAAAAGTTGCCCTAGAATTTTCCATCAGAGATAATGAAGTCTCTGACCACACCCCTGATGTCATATTGAGGATATCCTCTCTTCCAGCAGCCCTCTCTACCCTGGGTAGGAAAAAAAGAGAAGGGTTCCCAAAGAGGACCCTGGCTTCTCCACCTTCAATGTATAAGTGGAATTGTATTTTCCTTAGTGGATCATAGACTAGGGGGACAGAAAGCAGCAGATACATTGAGCTGTCCTACTTGGCCCCTCTGACAGGGTCAGAGTTTGTTGACAGATAACCCTTTGTTCCTAAGTAATTCTAGAATAGGAATTTTGATATTGCCAGTCTGTTAACCTCGTTGAGATTTCTTTCCTCAAATGGTTGGCTTTTAAATAGATAGTTTTGATCCCTCATGTTCACTGCTAGATGCTGAGGCTGCAGCAGCTATAGAGTTTGCTCCTTGCCATGGCTTCCCCCCAGGTAGGCAGGATGCACAAGTAAGCTGGTAATTATTGAGCAGTGTTATAGAAGGTGATGAAGGAAGCAAAGGATGTTATGTCCTATCGCAGGGGAAACACCTAATCCGATGTTCTGTCTTGAGAAGGGGGTAGGTGGTGGCAACAGGGAATGATTGTCAGAGAAAGTGGTATCTATGCTGAGACTTGAATATAAAATAGAAATTAGCCAGGTCAAATGTTACAGTAGGAGGACAGAGAGGGTGTTTGTTAATGGAAACGGAGTGTCTAAGCACTGAGGCAAGAACCACTGGGGTTCTGTTAAGGAACCGGAAGTTTAGTCTCTTTGGAGCCATCTGTAATGAGAATGTGTCAAGAGTCTGGAGAGCTTGTGGCCAGCAGAGTAAAGTGATTTTATGGTTTGAACTTTGTCCTGGGAGGGGTGGCGAGCAGTTAAAAGATATAACAAAGATTCCTCTGGCCTCACAGAAAGTGTGGATGGGAGGAGGCAAGACTGGAGGCTGGGGAGGCAGTTCAAGGGTTATTAAAAATTCCAGTGAGTAATAATCCAGGCTCCTAGCAGAAGACAGCAGTACCACTAAAGAGAAATCAGTAGCACTAAAGAGAAATCAGATGAATTTGAGAGATTTTATGAGCTCGGCTCTGCAAGAGTTCATGATAAGCTGTGCTTGGAGAGATGAGGAAAAAGAATGAGTCCAGAACTGATTTTGCTCTGTCTTCTCTGAATATGGAGTCTGGTCACCACACCCCTGATCACTAGCTCCCGGATTATTCCACGGGACCTGGGTGAATTGGATGGATAACTAGGGTGTGTATGTGAAGGGTGGGGTTAGTTGAGTTTAGGCCTTTGGGGATATTGCCTAGATTGAGAGTCATCTAGTAACTGCCTTTTGACAGTTTTTATGCCCCCAACTGGGGTTTCAAGTAGGTTGAGGCCAGCAGCATATCCTGTTTTTCTCTTGCATTTGCCACAGTTCTTAGAACAGTAAGTAGAAATCACTCATTAAATATAAAGGCAGTTGAACAGGTGTGGGGCCAGGATCCAGCCAGCACACAGTGTCACTCTTGAAGGGTTAACTAAAGAGTTTGACGAAGGGGCTGTTTGCAGAAGAGGAACCCAGCGTGGATGAGAAATCTAGAAAGCCCTCAGGGCTTAGCAGTAAGGGAAGCTACTCCACCCCTGGGACTGCTGAGCAAGGGAGCAAGTTGCTGCAGCCTGGGGAGGACAAGGGTCCTGGGACACTAACAGTGGGTAGGGTTGGGGTAGGTGGACACCCCCAGCTTTTCTCTTCTCCAGCCCTAGACTCTCCTGTCAGTGCATCCCATTGGCTGCACCTAAGTGGAAGTCAAATGCTGCAGAGCCTCAGTGATGCCATTTTGTTCCTGGAGAGTCCCACATCCCAGCTCAGAGCAAGAAAATGAATCTGGAGGCACAATTCAGAAAAAGCTACCAATGTGTATTTTCTGCCTTTTTGAAAATAAGTCTGATAGCTATATGGCAAGTGATAACTAGGGCTAAGAAAAATGTGGTTAACCCAAACACTCCATTTCCTGACCTTGTTGAGTAAAAAAATCTTGGATGGCCCAAAATCAATATTTATAGGTTTCTGTTTCATAAAAGGTGTTATGCCCCATCTAGAGTTTTGATCAAGGTTTCTTTTATCCATGGTGATACGAGCTGGCTGTAAAGGTGACGATTGGGAGGTGCAGAGAAAAACATTTGATTTCCATCCAGCTGGAAGCTTCAGAGGACAAAGCAACAGAAAACGGACTGGGCATCTTAGCTAAGAAACTACCTTGATGATGAATTATTGTGCTCACCTCGAAAGAAGGTCTAGAAGACGGTTCCCTTCCACCATCACAAAGCTGGGGCAGGAGAAGGCACAGGTGAGGTGCTGCAGTCACCACACCATGCTGATTTCACAGCAAAATATCCATTAAAAGGCAACAGATAAATCGAAGGAGATGAGAGGAGGGGATCAGGAACATTTGAGCAGTAACTGTTGACCAGTGGGAATCAAAACTGAACATGGCAGCATCTCTTTTGAGGTTAATGTGCTTGCATCTAAAATGTGAGTTCAATTTTCCCTTTATAGACACACTTTCACTTGTCATGTGCTGTGGATTCCCCTCCCAGGGCAAAATCCTGTCCTCCGTCTCTGTTATGAAACACCCAGCAAAGGCCAAGTCGGGCAATTTGTTTTTGTTTCCTGTATTGTTAAATATTCAGGCAATTGGAAAATATTTCCTCATGTTACCTGGAAACGAAATATTAGATTCTCAGAGTTCTTTTTTCAGACTCTCTGGCAGTGATTTTTGCTGGATGCACTGTGTTCACAGGATGCATTGTAAAATGATTGATTTTTAGGCCAGCGCAACCTGAATGCCATTAGTAGCTTTCCTACTCCCTGTCTGGGCAACTTTATTTGCTTTACTTCCTTGACTTTTAATTTTTTCTATATAAAAGAGTTTATATATTAAATGAACTGCTCTTTGCCTAGTGCCTGGGAGACAGAGTATTACTCAGCAAATGTAATCTCTATTTACATTTTTGTTTTTAAACAATATCCATCCTTATTAAGATTGCCAAAGGATTCTGTCGTTGTTGTGAAGATGTGTTAAGAATTTTTTTTTAGGTCATTTTTATTAAGTACTGCAAAACCCTGGATAAAATATTGAGTTAAAATGTATAAAACAGCCTTTTGGGTAGATGAAAATCATATCATGATTTTATGTTTCTATCTGATACTGCATCTGTAGAAGCTGACAGTTTGAAGAACTGGGTCAATTTGAAATAGTATCTTTGGATTAATTTCTCCAGGAAAGATCAAAACAGGACTTGAATCACTAAGAAGGGGTAGAATCCTACCAAGGCCACATATGGTTATATAGAAATATTCCAGTAAGTCTTGATGGCAGAATTCTCTAGCCAGCTGTAAGATATTTAGAGAAGGAGAGTGAAAGATGAAAAGCATGCCTGAGCCAGAGTAGGAATTTGAACCAAAATATTTCTGCAGATACCATAGAAATCCCGGGATCCTGTTGACTTCAGTAACATTAACTATCCAGGCTTCACAAAGCTATTATCATTATATCTCTGTGCAAAGTTATGGCAATACTGCTCATGGGTGACCAGTCACGTGAATCTGGTTCCTTTTTCTAGTTCTGCAGATTTTTCTGTTTTGTTTCTTCTCTTTCGGAATCGTTCAGAAGGTAAAAGTATACCATTCTGAGGCAGATGCTAATAGAGAAGAACTATTTGGTACAGCATTGAGCTAAGTGAATTAACCAAACCATCATTAAAAATCAGTGTTCGTGGAGCTGAGAACTAACAAAGTATTGCTCTCTTAGAAATCCGCATGGTCACTTGGAGATCAGAAGGACTGAGGTTTCCGTCCATCTCTTTGTGATTCTGAACACCTAATGTTACCTCTTTATGTCCCAGTTAATCCATCTCTAAAATGGACATTATAAGAATGACTTCTTAGAATTGCTAAACAGATTGAATGCCCCACAAAATGAAGTAGGAAGCTGCATCCATGGTGCCATCCATCATCCATTATACATCACGCTTCTTGGACAAAGTAGATTTTATCAGGGAATATATATATAAGGTCACTGAATAAGAAGGCATGCCTTCCAGGAACATGAAATTTGCTCTGAATTATGGGAGAATAGAATTTATTATAGTTCACTCACATGAAATTGAAACAGGAGACTGAAACAGGAGACTTGAAACAGGAGACTTGAAACAAATGAAAGCTTATAGTTACTTTAGCTTAAACCTAAACTCCCTAAAAGTACAGGTTCAGTCATTTCAACAACTGAGACTGTTCAGAAAATAATTGTTAAAAGAACTTACATATCTAATAGTATTTAGCAAATGTTGTCAGTCAATTTATAGTGAAAGAAATAGAAACCAGTCTAAGTAACTTAAGTAGAAGGGAATTTAATGTAAGGAATTAGTTGCTTACAAAAAAAAAGTGTGTGGGGGATACTTTACATTGGGTCTCATTAATTACCCAAAGAATTCTATAAAACATACAATCTGGGCCTTCCTGGTGGTGCAAGGAGTTAATTCTCAGCACTATGAAGCTATCTGCAGCCACTGCAGCTCGAGTTTGATCTCTGGCCAGGGAGCTACCCACATGGTGCAGCAGACCTCTCCTGTCTCGCCTGCTGCTCCCCTCAGCAGTGTATTTAGGTAGATCCACCTGTCCTGCTCCCCACTCTGTCTCTGGTGAATCCTCCCACCCCCTGCACCCGGCCTGTTCCCCAGTTCTTGTATGCATAAATATATCTTTAAAAATAAATACATCATACAGTTGGGAAAGTGGGGAACCAGGAGATACCACTGGAATTTTTGAAAATGTACCGTACCCGAGCAGTGATCCAGGAGTCAGAAAATGGGAAGAGGTGCTGCCACCTTGCATGTACCTCTCATCACCCAGAAAGCTGCTGACTGGAGGCTGGAGCTCCAAGCCAGATCTCATTGCCTTTACCTTTTGACACTAACAGCCTTGATTGCCAACTGCAGCAGTCACAACATCAGGAGTGCGGGAATATATAAAATATATATCTGGAAGCACTTATTATGTTTCCACAATCGTAGCTACATTGGAGTCTGGAAAGGTAGTTGTTGTTTTTTTTTTTTTTTTTTATAGCATTCTACATCCTAAAGAGATAGTGAGGTTGAGTAAGCCAATTTTCAGTATCTGTCACCCATTGTTCTACAGAATAAGACCTCAGGAAATGCTAATTCTCTTCCTTTTCTCTATAAAGACTCAAAATAAGAGCTTAACAGGAAACTCAATGACTTGATATAGTTTGGGGAACTGGCAAAAATGGATGAGTTTTGTAGAGTTCTGGTTATTACAGCAGAAACATTACAACATCACCAAATAGCCCATTAGTTCCCCTGTACTTCCAAGCCTTCTTAGAGTGATGTCAGGACTGGTGAGTAATTCTGGCTAATGAAATATTTGTAGAACTGGCATGTGCACTTCTGGGCTACAGCCCTGCTGAGCACATGTATTCTTGGAGGTGGCATTATAAAATGGTAGAATGTTCTTAAGCCTGGCTTCTTTGTGACCTAGTAGAGCAGATCCCGACCCCATGTGACTTTTGGACATATAGCCTGTTATATTAAAAACTTTGCTTATGTTAGATGACGGAGATTTGAGGATAAATTGATAGAATAGCATAAACCTATCCTATCAGGACTAACACAGTCATTATATAAATGTACTAAAAGTTCAATCAAGACAATATTACTGGGAGACACCAATGATTCTCATAAAGCCAGGAATCTAATAAATGAAATTTTTTTCTCTCTCTTTCTACATCATATCATTTTTAACATACAACCTAAAAGCAATCATATCGCTTCCTTATTATTGGAAGCCATTCAAGGGAACAGCAAGATCTAAAGGTACCAGAGGAAGAACCATAGAAAAGCATCCTCCATCATTGCAATTACTGCGGTTGTCTTTAGTTATTGTTATTCATGGCTCATTCCCTCTGGATAAAGATGGCACCTTTGTTCAAAAGGAACTTTGGCCTCGGTTTGACTCAGCAAAAATAGACATAACAATAGCATCACCAAATTCTGCCACAGTTAAAATGCTAGAATGTATGGGTTTCTTCGTGGCATTTTTTTCTGTCTTTCTAGCTTATAATTACTTGCATTTGAAGACAAGACAACCAGCTTTTGACAAATGAAGAAGAGACTTGAAGGTACTTTTCTCTCTTAGTTTCCCTTGTCCCTCTACCCTTTCTTATATTTTCATTTGAATGAGTTTCCACTAAAATAATTCTCAAGCTTCTTTTGAAAATATTTTCATTGCAGCATTGGTATGAAAATAAAATGAAATAATATGTTAATGTATGGCATAAGCTGTGAAGCTACAAGAATGTAAGAAAAAATATATATCTCATTGAAATCTGTCTACCTCCTCAATCCCTCACCGAAGCCACAAAACCCAAACCTTCCCCAACTTGAGTCTCCAAGCATCACTCCTTTGTAGCTGTTACCACATGGCAGTTTTACATTTATCTGTGTTTTTATTTGACGAATATCTGTGAGTACAGTGGTCTTGTTTGCCTCTGCTAAGCATTCTAGCTCCAGTGCCGAGCCTAGTGACAGGCTCAGGGAAGGCATTGACTAAATATTCATCAGGTGAATGTATGTGTGGACAAAATAGGCCAGTAAGTGTATGAGGAAGAGCATAACATAGAAGGGCCCAAGAGACAGAGAAGAACTCCTCAGCTTTCTCACTCAGCATTCCTCTCCTCTGCAAGTTACCACAGGCAGAGCCAAACAGATGTTTAGAGTTTCTTCAGCTATGATCTTTGTGGTGCCTTGGAAGTCCCCCAAAATACTCCTGATCCCCAGATGGAAAAATTCCTCTTCATAATTATTGCCTCAATCAGCATATTAGGTTGCAAAAACCATGAGGCATCATTTATCAGAGGACAAATACCACTCCCCCAAACGATGACCACAGTGCAACATAGTCATCGTTGCCAAGGCAATCAGCCATGACCCCTGTTGGCCTACTTGCAAGACTTGGAACTTTAATCATGTGTTCCAAGCAGATTCCTGCTTCCATGTGGCCAGTGTTCTCATTGCAGCCGCATCCCTTCAGCTTAGAGTTGCTTGTTCTAAAGGGCCAGAAGAGCTGGTGGTCAAGAGGACTGGCTTTGGGCAGGTCAGTGTCTTTCCAGAAGACTCTGAAGCTCATCAGTGACAATGGAGCGAGCAGGTCCCAGGTGTGGCAGATGCAGGGCTCCGACTGTGTGTGCTGGCTCAGTGTCCCTGCACCGCCCACCCCACTTGGCCCAGGTGGGCAGGATGGCTGCAAGCACAAGGAGTCAGGATCCAGTGGACGCTGCATTCAGTCATCGCCCAACCAGGAATTCAGACTATTCTTGGCATTTTAGATGGAGAATGGAAAGCAGGCAATTGGCTATGCTCGTAAAACCCTGACAGGGGATGATGAAGCACGGAGGCTTAGCAGCCTTTCTTAGCTAAAGGAGCAGAGTAGAGAGAGAGGGTAGATTGCCAGTATCCAGGGTGCAGGGCTGCTCTGTAGCAATGGAACCCAAGTGGACCTGCTTGATCATCTGGGGCTATGGGGAAGATGCAGCGGCTGCTAGAAAGGCCATACTAGGTGGAAAATGGTGGGGGAGAGGGCTGGGAGTCCTGTGGATTTTTTCTCTTCCTGCCCCCATTCTCTACCAGGCCTCCTATTGGCAGAAGTCATGTGACATAGAGCCGGCAAGGAATCATTCCTCCTGTGATACTCTGAAAATCAGGGACGGGCAAGGAATAGACTTGCTAGCAGAGTCCTGGGACAGGCCCAGGAAGGCAACTGAATTAGGTCTGAATTTCTGGTGCACAGTGAGTGTCCAGTAAGCATCACATTGAATGGGCTGGCCAGTTGCTGGCTTTGGATACTTAACTTTGTGTGTTATGTGAAGCAAGCCATTTCCTCTTCTTTGAAGGTCTTCCTGGACATCCAATGGCGACAATATGAGTCCCCCATTCTTACCCTAGCCAGAGAGGATTCTGATCTTCAGTGTCTTGCAGGACTTCCATGTCATCTCACAGTTTCTTTTCTCATTACACTGAAGCTACTCATCCCATCAGTAGCTTACGTCACCCTGACCCCCCAGACTGACCCTGGAAGTCACTCTTTCAATGAGACCTTCATGATAAATGACCTGATGTGATTTGTTTATTTCTCTGGTAGAGTACAAGGAACCAATACATTTTTGATTGATAACTCCAGCTGCAAATAACCAACATGTTGCTCTAGGATCATTTAAACATTTAATGAACTATTTAATTATATATTCAATATTTTTTATTGTCCATGCACATGCTTTAACATGCACAAAAAGATACGCCATGAAAAATGTCCCCCTGTAGCTTACTCTGTCCAGCTACCTGGTTCTCCTTCCGAGAAGCAACTACAGTTACAGCTTTTCATATAAAAATGTCAATTTAAGACAATAATTATTTCCCTTGAATTTCCAGATGGCAAGCGCATTAGTTTCCTAGGGCTGGAATAACAACTCATAAATTGGGTGTGTTAAAATGGCAGAAATTTATTCTCACAGTTCTGGAGGGGCATGTTCCCACTGAAGGATCGAGGGCAGAGTCCTGCCTTGCCTCTTACAGCTTCTGGTAACTTCCAGCAATCCTTGGGGTTTCTTGATTTGAAGCTGGCTGCGTTATCTCCAATCTCTGTCTCTGCCGTCCCTGGTCTTCCTCTCTCTGTACATGAATCTCTGCGTCTTCTCCTCTCATTGGATTTAGGGCCACTTTAACCCATTGAGCCAATTTTAACTAACTACATCCATGAAGGTCCTATTTCCATGTACAATTGCCCCAAAGTCCTAGGTAGACATGATTCGGGGGAGATACTATTCAACCCCCTACGACAGGTAATGGTGCTTCTCAAATTTCCCCAAGAAAAATACTCGTATGGGAAGTAGGAGTCATGGGTAAAAATAGACTCCTAACCTGACATCAGACCCAGAATTGGAATCTCCAGAGAAGGAGCACAGAAATCTGCAGGTTTAACAAATTTTTAGGCATATCTAATTATTGGATAAATATAGAAACATCATTTTTGAGATCAACAAAAAGTAAAAACCCCAACGTATAACATGTGACCCCATAGACTTGAAACCAAATACTTGCTGGGTCAGCATTTTCAAGTCAGTAACTTTAGGCATTTTATCTAATAATCATCCCTTTGGGCTTCAGGTCTGTGGTCCTGGGTGGTAATGGTAGGAATGGTAGTAATAAATAATGGTAGCTATATCATAGGATTGCTATAGATAGAAAGAATGACAAATACTTGAACTCCTATGTTGCAGGGCTACAAGAAGTTAGAGCTGGGACTTGAACCCAGAATTCCCAAGTCCATGTCCTCAATGAACTTTCCATTGAAACCTGCCTTCTTTTTTTTTTTTTTTTAATAATTTTTTTAAGGTTTATTTATTTATTTATACAAGCACTGGGTACAGTCAGAAGCGTGAGAGGGTAAGAGATTTCACCAGAGTCAGAGCGGGGAGCAGAGCAGGCAGAAGGACCGAAGTACACTGCTGAGGGGAGCAGCGGGCGGCAGGAGGGGTCTGCGCGCCATGTGGGACCCTCCTCTGGTGGCTGGGCAGCAGGCGGGAATTGAACCAGCGCAGCAGAGGCTGCAGGCAGCTTCACAACCCAGCGCTCAACCGCTGCGCCACCTGGGAGGCCCGAAACCTGCCTTCTTTTTAACTTCACAAAAGAATTGACCAGAAGATTCATTGAAATTACTAGCTTCCCTGAAAGAATTTCATATTTGATTCTATTCATAAGGCTCTAACATATGCACACCTTCCAGAAAGCACTGGGTCAGTAATGTGTTATTTGACATGCTGGTGACATCTTCCACCTGGAACTACCCATTCAAGTGCCACAGCAGATTTACTTCACGAGTTCCCCATCATCCTTTGGTTATCACACAAATACCAACTATTCTGGACAGTCTTTTCTGTCTCTCTCCCTCAAGACAAAATCATTGCTAATATTTTCTGAGAGTTCTGCTATTCCCAGCACTTGCTGTTTACTAAGACCAAAGTAGTGAGTGACAGAACTGGGTTTCAACCTAGCCCTTTAGCCCTCTCTGACGTAAAACTCATGTGGCATCGGTCCATCCTTCAATCCCCTTCCAAAGTTACCCCAGCCATTCTGTAGGGGGCTAAGGACGGGATGTATTTCCCTTTTGAAGTATGACTCCCCCGGCCTCCATCCTGAAGCAAAAGCCCATGCTTCGTTCATGTTTGTGTCCAGACTTCTAGCACAATACCTGATTTTTACTAGAACAGTGGTTCTCAAAGTGTGGTTCCAGGCTGGCAACTTCAACATTACCTGGAAATTTGATGGAAATGCAAATTCTCAGAGGTCTGGGGTGGCATCCCACAACTCCTTCCGGTGACTCTAATACACACCAAGTCTGAAAACCACTCTCGGGATGACACCCCCTTCCGCCTGTTCTCCGAAACAGAGTCTAGGACCTCTGTGCACATAACAACCACAGGCTTAAGCAGCTGTGCAGCCCACATGGCCTTGTGTTCTCATTGCCTGATTCTCTGAATTAATGTCTAGTGCAGGGGGTTGATCTAGTCCATAGTTAATGAGTCAGTACCTCACTGAGTGCTGGACATACAGGGGGTGCTTGAGACGTCTGCCAAAAGAATGGGTAAAGCCATGACCACAAGGAAGCTGGAGCTCTACCTGGGAGAACATGATACATTTTTAAGAGTTGGAAGGAACCTCAGAAAACAATCTCTACTAAACTAGAGCCCAACTAAGAAGGGTTCCCAGATTACAGTAGTGACTTAGTGGTAATATGACAGGGGCAGCAAGCAGAATCATCTTCCTGGGGGGATTGTAAGTAATTTCAATCCTTGGGTTCCTTCTAAACCTGTTGAACCAGAATCTGCATTTTAATGATTCATCCCATTAGTTTGAGAGGCATTTTCATTTTGACTGTATCACTGAGCTTTCACCAAACTAATCTCTTATCCTTTAGTTGACTGGCCTTTTTTTTTTGTTGTTTTCTTGAGATGAAATTCAATTTCATAGTGAATCCACATGTGTGAGGAATTTACTTAGGAGGAGAGGGTGCTGATAACATTAATTAAATTCACTCAGTGCCTTGGAAATCAACCTTTAACAAATGATCAGAATAAGTTTCTTACGTGCAGATGGGATAACTAAATTCTCATTTAGAATAACACCCACCCTGGCTCAGATCCAACAGGCTGTTCCTATTCATGAAAGGTCACCATATCGTTTCAAATGACTTATATGAAATGCACATCTCAAAATTGGGAGCACTCTGACCATGAGTCCATGTAATCCAGAACCTCTATGGTATTGATCTTGTCTGCTCACCACAGTCGGCTTCATCTCCTCAGGTTCAAGGGGAGGGCTCCATCTGAGGCTTATTTCCTCTACTCTGCAGCAGAGACAGCACTGTGATGACTAGGGAAGCAGAGAGACAGCATGGAACAGAAGTCAGTAGCTCACCAGCTTCAAATATTTCACTTTAGAGTCTCCTGCCCCTAAATCCTTTTCCTGGGCTGCTTACAATTAGTACAATCATGTGACTTGAGTTTATTTCCTTTAGCTGTTCTTGACGCAGAATTAGTGATGCTGCTCAGAGGCACCAGAAAAATGGAGGGACTATTAAAAGCATGGCTAATACCCAAGTCCTAGAGTCAGTTTCTTCCAAAGTTGTTTGGTATATCTGTAAACCTGCAACAGGAAGGCAGAGAACCTTTAGGATTGGTTCGTCTTTAGAAAACCAGTACCTGGCACATGGTAGCTGCCCAGTAAATGCCTCTGAACAGACCTAAAGTGAAAACAGTGTGTTGTCAATTTATACATCAATGATAGCAAATGTCATTGTGATGTCAACAAGACCATCAGGCTGACTATGTTAGAGATTTTAAAAGGCAAGGACAAGAATCCCATGTTAATCAAGATGGAATACAGAAACTAGAATTACTGTCCCACCTGAAACAACCAAAAAAAAAGTATGTGCTCCCCAGAGCTTAGGCCCTGGACATCAGGCGAGATTTCTGAGAGATGAGGACAGAAAAGGTGATCCCTAAGATTGCCTTGACTTTCTGCCTTGGGAGAATTTTCAGGCCATGACCCAGGGAGAGGAAACCACAGTGGAGCCAGACTCCTTGCTCTGCAACCATCCCAGGACCAGTAGGCTCATCGTCGGTTCAGGCAACTTAAAAGAGGAGCTTGGAGCCCTTGGCATCATCCCCACAGGTTTTTTTTAATAGTACAAAAGGGAAACAAGCCAGCAGGGACACAGCAACTTGGCCTCCCTGTGAATCTCTCTACGCTCTTTCCTCTGGGCTTTCTCTGGCCCTCTCCTGGTCTCTCCCTCCACAGTTGTCACTCACCCTCTTGAAGCCGTTCTCTCCTGCCTCCATTCTCTCTGTGATGCCCTTATATCTTCAGCCTCCAGGGTTGGGTGTGCCCATCACGCATGCCAATACCACACTCCAGGTGCCCACCATCAGGCATGCCTGCCTGAGCCCAAGTGCCTCCTGCATTAGCATAATCAAGGCCTCAGCTGATAGCCACAGAGGCCAGGGGTGTCAAAGTCTGACCTGCCTTCATTTACCCTACACTCCCTGAGTTGGGAAGACAGAGCTGAGAGTGTGGGAAGACCAAGACAACTGGTCGCCATAAAGCAGATAACAGAGGAGACATGCAGAGAGAGCTCTGGGGATTTTAAGTGGATCCCCACATGTTCAACTGAGAAATGATCATGCCTTCCTCAGGCACCCTGTGCTTCTTTGATGCTAGAGCTGTTCTTCATGCATTATAATTATTTTGCTACCATCCCCCTCACCCGAACTATATCCAACTTATCTTTGTATCTCCCTATCCCCACTCTTTAACAGATTCTTGCATCCAAGCATGGGTACTGCTTGAATTTAATATTTGGTGAACACAATCTCCCAAACATATATGTATTAACTCAGAAATCAAATGGTCACAGCAGACCCTCTTCTTACTCTGCTGTTGTCTACCCTTTGGTACCTAAAGTGTTCGCTCCTTGGCATTGCTCTCGCGCCACCTCTGTCGCTGTAGAGATATCTAGCAGCCTCTCTCACCTCTCTCCCATTGTCCCATCATGATATCACTAAAATGCAAGGTCGATTGTGTTACTTGCTGAAATTAAATTCTGTTGGTGCGTCCTCTGCAGACTGTCTTTCCTATTTCCACCTTCACTTCCTTGCCTACCTCTGCCCCGCGCTTTGTCTCAGTCATTAAAGAAGTTCTCAGTCATTAAAGAAGAATTGCCTGGTGGTACAGGCAATTAATTGAGCACTGCACTGTGAGGCTGTACACAGCCTCTGCAGTGTGGGCTCGATTCTAGCCGGACGGCAAGAATCCCACATGGCAAGCAGACCTCTCCTGGCTCGCCCACTGCTCCCCTCAGCAGTGTATTTCATCAGTCTGCCTGTTCTATTCCCCGCTTTGTCTCTGGTGAGTCCTCTCACCCTCCCTCGCATCTGGCCTGTACCCCAGTTCTTGTATAAAAATAATTTTTTTTAAAAAAAAAAGTTCACACAGTTTCCATAATGTGCAGTGTGGTTTCCTGCCTCTGACTTTTGCTCAGGCTGCCTCTCTTTAGAATACTCTCCTCAGCCACTCCTCTTTTTGGTTTAGCCAACTTACCCTCTTCTTTCCGAAGTAAACTTAAGTATCATCACTGTTCCAGGCACTGCAGTTGTTTAACTCAGTCCACTCTTATTTGGAGGTGAGGAAACTGAGACTAAGAGACATTGAGTTATTTGGTGAAGGCTGCTCAGCCCCTAGCCTGCACTTGGGCCAAGAACAAAGGTCCCATGAATGACACCCCTACCTCTGGCTGCCCTGCCTTGGAGGGCAGTCATTGGGTTCTTTTACGGCCATGCCCTTCCCACTTCACCCTCTGTGGACATTAAGCTCTTGGAAAGCCATGGCCATGATGTCAAACTCAATGTCCTGGCACCTAGCGTACCACCTGGCAAAGATCAGGCATTCAATAAAAACTTCTGAATGAATGATTCAAACACAATCATCAAAGTTAACTGTACTTGACCCATTCTAAATCTGGTTTCCTTCAGCTTCTTTTTTTGGAAGGGGTAATTAAAGTCCTGGTAAAAGCAGCTCAGGCTAATCAATAAACAGCCTGCATGCAGATTGCCCAAGGGTGCACAGTGGATATAAAGTTTGGTCAGTTGACTCACTCTCTGGAAGGAATAAATGCTCGCAAGATGGCATGACAGAGGCAGGCATCTGGCCAGCCCAGGAACTCAGGTCTCCCTGGCAGCACTCACTTATGTCACAACCTTCTCCTCTCCCCATTTCCTGCTGTTTCCACCCCAGCCCCACCATGCACCTCCATGTCAAGAAGTGGAGAGCTTTGAGTTCATTTCTTTCATTGCTAATAATTTTGCTGTTCTATTTTAACACATTTTTTTCTTTAAACAAGCAAAAACTAATGAAGTCAAAACAAAATTAAACACATAACCCCACAGCTTTGCTGCTTCACAGAGACCAACTGTCCTCCCAAATTGCTTGGCACCTTGGCATTTATTATCTGAATGAGGAAGATTGAATTTCATGTAGCATGACCTTTTGAAACTTGGGATGAACATTTGCATTATTTTGATTTTCGCTCTCTCTCGCAACAGAATTGCATGGCAATTTAAAACTTGTCTAGATAGTTTAGATATAGGTTTTTAAAAAATAGCAATTTTGTGGGTTAGCTGATTTATTTGTTTGTGCTTGTTTAAATCCTTCAGGTAATGAAAATGATTATTGCTATCTACAAAAGAGGTGAAAGTGTCTTTGAGCAAAGGCTTCACAGGGAAAATAATTATGAAGCTGTCATTTCCATAAATACCCTGACAATGAAATATCTACAAAGTATTAGAGTGGGCCTTTTAATACAGCAGGAGCTTTTGGCCCCAAATTCAGGACCAGTCCTCTGGCTGGAAAATTGTAAAGGAAGTTATGTTGCTTCCAGCACGCCACAAGTTCTCTACTTTTTCCCCCACTTTCTGAACGTGGATAACATTGGTTAACTCTGGACTCTAGACCCCAATGATATCACTTCCCCTACGTATGAACTTGACTTACCTACTTCTCTCCAAAGGCTAGATTTTTCACCTTTGAAATGAGTAGTTGAATTAAATGACCTCTAAACATTCAACATGGCTGGCTCTGCCTTCATCATTCATTTGTTCATACCTTTAACTAGGATAATTTTGGTTTCTGCTTTTTCCCTGAATCTAGTTCTCCCCTGTGGAGTAAAACAGCTCCTGATCCTTCCCAGTTCTCAAACCACATTGCCTGGCTGCTTCAGGCCTTTCCTGCAGTTGGGCTTTCTTATTCCTTCCAATTTATATCTCCCCTTCGCCATTCTCCAGGGTCCTCTTCTCTGCTGGATGGTAGCTACTAATAGCCTTGTTGAAGGTTTCCTGGGTGTTAATGACCTAATGCGCTTCCTTCCGCTGGCTCACCTCTTTACTTAAACAGGGCCCTGGAGACACAATACTTCTGCCTTTATCTCCTCCCTTTTCTGCTCCCCCTTCCTTGAGAAGTTAAGAGTAGAAATAGAAAGAAACAAAGCAAAGGAGCAAAACCCAACCAACCAAAAACAAACATTTAGGCCCAGAGAACAGACAGATGCTGACAAGAGGGTAAAGGGGAATCGGAACTATGTAAACAGGAGTCCATTGTGTAGTGATGGATGGAAACTAGATTTTCGCTGTTGGTCATGATGGAGTGTGTACAGATGTGGAGTTGTGCTCTACACCTGAATGTTACGAACTAAAGTTACCTCAGAAAAAAATTATTTAAAAAAAGGCTGAGTGGGGCTGCCTGGTGGCGCAGCGGTTGAGTGCTGGGTTGTGAAACTGCCCGCAGCCTCTGCGGCGCCGGTTCGATCCCCAGCTGCTCCCCGGCCACTGGAGGAGGGTCCCACATGGCGCGCAGACCTCTCCTGCCGCCCGCTGCTCCCCTCAGCAGTGTACTTGGGTCCTTCTGCCTGCTCTGCTCCCCACTCTGGCTCTGGTGAATTCTCTCACCCTCCCGCGCTTCTGACTGTACCCAGTGCTTGTATAAATAATAAATCAAAAAAAAAAAAAGCTGAGTGGATTAAGGATATGTTGGCACTGGTGAAGTACTATTATTATGTGTAAGTAGCTGCCAACTTCATGTAGTAAATTATTGCTTAAGTGTTTCATTGAGAATTGAATAAAAGATTCTCTTCTTTTAAAACAGATACAAATTATTCTCTCATGCTAGGAATTTCTCTGTTGTCTAAAAAGTTTTAAAAATGCATACTTGTCCAAGTTTGCTTAGAGTGTATTCTTTTGATTTCAGGATCCATATCTGTGCTGATATTTCATTGCATCCTTCTCATTGCATCCAGTGCCTTGTCTTGTATGTTCTAGACACTTGAAAAAAATGATGAATTTATGAATAAAAGGGGTCTTTAATTTTGTGACTGAATCGGACAGATAAATCTTACTATTTTACACGACACTGATATCAGTGAATTCAATGGCATCCTCCAGCGCTCTTCTCTCTCAAGGAAAAAGCTCTTTGAATTAATTCTCCTACATGCTTTATTTGTGTCAACTTTTTAGCCTCCTTTGCACATTTGCAAGGCTGCCTGCTTCTATATCTGATCTAGATAAAGGTTACAATATCACACATTATTTTAGCTCAAGAAAATCACATATGACACATTGATAAGCATTATAACATAAAATTAGCTCTTGTGAATTGACTGCTGTTGCACATTCCATGGAAACTAGCCTTCTCATGGCACATTAAACCAAGTTTGACTTTTATTGACAGACCAAACATGTCACTTAGAACTGAAGTACTTTATACGGTAGAATTACGTTCTACTATTTAAAACCAAAAGGGTGATGTTGCAGTAGGGGCAAAACAAAAATATAAAGGAAGGCAATTATAGAACTGTAACTAGAAAGGGAGCCATCACAGAAATACTACAAGCTTTTAGTAGTAAATACATTTATCCATACACTTAATGCATGGATTACCCCCTTCTTTGTGGATAGGCAATGGAGGTGCAATTTGGGCAATTCTGGTATATATTATACCCTCAAGGAATTTATAGTCTAGTAGGGGTAATAAACTATAAAAGGATACACCCTGAAAGAAATTGCCAGTTGACAAAGAGATCCAGAACTTCCAAAGATAGGACAATCGGGAGAAGCAGACATGGACTATTTCAGGAGAGCTACATGCCAAAAATGCTTTCTAGAAATGTCAAATAGTGTGAGTGCTGCCAACTCCCACTCCCCTGCATGTGGCAGACATCAGTAAGTGGTTAGGACACTTTTCCAGATTCAGTTTAGAATGAGACCTCAGGTGCCTTTTCAAGACATTATTTCAGGCAACATAGATCATCTGATCAATGTTGTCCTACAAAGTAAACCTTATATAAAGTAAACCTTATATCCCATCCTAGATAAGTGATTGCCCAGCTGCACAGAGAACAATTGGTGATTTACAGCCTAGCTAGCACTCCTGAAAGAAAGATACCACCACGGTAATAACTGATAAAACTTGGAATCCAAGTTTTATCATCCAACCTGGAATTGTGGGAGGATATTGATGCTGTTAAAATGAAACTACCATAGAATAAGCAGATACTTGGGCAGTGGCTGGCATTTATATATACTGCAATTGTGAGGTTGTAGTAAGAACCTAAGTGAGGCTAGAGATATTTACCCAAACTCATACTGATTCTCACCAAACAGCTAGTTTCAATTTTTTAAATTATTTTATTGAAGCAATATGGCATTATAACGTTATATATATTTCATATGGTCATCATTATAAATTGCCTTTGTATATACACTGTGCAATCACCACTGAAAATTAAATATTCTATCCTTCTCCAAGCAATTGACTCCTCTTATGCAATTTGCCCATCCCTCTCCTCTTCTGGTAACCACTAATTTGGCCTTATAGTCTAAAAGTTTGTTTCATTTACTTCATTTTTTGTTTTGTTTTGTATGCCATGAATGAAATCATAGGGCATTTTTGTTTTTATTCCACAGACTTACTTCACTAAGCGAAATACTGTCTAGAGGCACTCATTTGTTGCAACAGCTTCAATTTTTTTTTTTGGTGGGATCCTCGCCGGCGGCCGGGGAATGAATCGGTGCTGCAGAGGCTGTGGGCAGCCTCTCAGCCCAGCGCTCAACCACTGCGCCACCAGGGGAGGCCCAACAACTTCAATTTTTTGTCTCAGTAAATGGCATGTGTCATTGTCTCAGTCATTCATTCACTGTATGACCAGAAACACTGTCATCCTTAACACCATCATAGCCTATCCATCTGGAAGTCCATCCGTTTTATTTTCCATACATTTTTCTAACTCATGTACTTTATGTCACGTCTGCCACTAGATGTTGCACGGAACATACATTCACTAAAAATTATTCATTGTTTCATTTGAAGTTGAAATTTAACTGGGCATCCTATATTTTTATTTGCTAAATCTGGTAACTAGCCCAAAATAATCTAAATGCAGAAGCAGCAAAAAATAGGTCTTCAGACCCCAAATGCTATGCTTTAAATAAGGATGTGGAATGGACTGTTTGTTTGTCAGTGTATGGTACTAAGATCCTAAAGACAAATCTACACAGATTTGACCTACACAGTAACTTGTATATGTGGGTCACTTTAAAAAATAAGTCGGTGGAGCAAGATCAAACCACAGGATTTTGTGAGGTATCAATGAAATATGTAAAAGCAAAATGAAATGTTTTCTTTTATTTGACATTAGTTGACTCTTCTAAAACTTTGATAGTGATATCATTCCCCTGCTGAAATTCTTCACATATTTTATAAATTTAAGTGTTACTAAAAACTGAAACCTAGCCAATATGAGAGATACCGTCAGATTCCCTTAGAGCTTAGCAAGATACTATATCATGTATGACCTGTTTTTGAGATGGGATGTATTTTGAAAAATAGCAGAACATCTTTTCTGTTTTTTTTTTCCCATTAACTGCTCACACCTGACACATTCTTTAGGTGCTCTCATTAGCTCCCCTCATGGCAACTGGGAGCTTAGCTGGGGATTGTATTTTCAGACAACAGAAGCAAGTCTGGCTAACGATATTAGGGCACTCACATATTTTCCAAAGGGTTCAGAGATTCATCCTAAGAAGCTCAACTCCCAACCACATGTGAAAGCTGTTCTAGAAGAACTATCATTGTTGCCATTACTTAACAACCAACCCACAGCCTGCATCATGGACAGCTTAAGACTGGCCATGCCCTGCCTCTGCTTCCAATAAGATCTGGATGCCTCCAGCATCATACCTACCAAAACATGGATTCCATACACATCTGCTTCCTCTCATTGCCTCCTTCAGAGTTGCCATCTTGTGTGAGTCACTCTATGCCTCAGCAGTAAGGAAGGCTGGGAACTTGGATTCTGGCTTTTACCTCAGGAATCTCAACTTATAATTTGGAAAACATCCTAAATGCACAGGGAGGGTGTTTAGAAGATACTGAGCAGCAACCAAAGTAAGAACTATTCCCTAGTCTGTTAAGCACCAAATCCCATTTTATAAATAGCCTTCTAAATGGAAGACGATGATGAATACATAGGCTTTGGAGTCCAATGAACATGGATTCCAGTTCCAGCTTTGCCTTTTCCAAGCTGGAAGATGGACAGGCTGGTCCTCTGAGGTGCCATTTCCTCAAATGTGAAGTAAACCCATGAATATCCGTCTCATAGGATGGTGGTGAGGATAAAATGAGAACCGTGTACTCGTTGATGTTGGAGTTATTTCCATGGCACAAGTTCTCAGCCTCATGAATCCTGCCACTGATTATTTTTTCTTCTCTTTCGTCTAAAGTCTTTCAGTCACAACCAATGTAGGAATTTTTTTTAATCTAATTTTTTTTAGTGTTTTCTTTCTCACATATGAATATCATCTTAGTGAACTGTTTATTAATGACATAATTGCAAACGGTGTGTAAACATTCGTTTTCTTGAACTTTTTATTGTTTTTCTGATGGTGTTGGAAAAAAATTGGAAATGATAGAAAAACCTCAGAATTCCATTATTGGAAGAAAGCAACTGCTGAGAAGTATTTTTTATCAACCATAGGGCTCGCAGGTCTGTGAACTGGAAGGCACCACCACCAGCCACAGGACCATCTCCCTGACTCCCTCCTGTTTTCTCCAGCCTCCCATTGGAGGGGAAGGCCTCTGAAACCCTTGTTGCCTGTTGCAGGTTTTATGAGTTCGCCTCGCATTTCCTTACTGGGGGAGTAGAGGATGCCGGGAAATAGGATTTGGTTCAGTGGGAGCCTTTGAGAGAGTGAGAGGGAAGAAAATTATTCTTTTATTGTGAGGTTTGCCAAATGATCTCTGAGAAACTGTGATATCATTCATGAGCTGTGCCACGTTGGATGGAAACGCTCATCTTGGCAGACATCTCAAGTGAGTGTCTAATTCCTCGGGGTGGATATGGGCCTTTATCAGAAATAGTTCCATAGGCAGTATTTACATAACTGTGGTGAAGTGTGAGAATA
This sequence comes from Talpa europaea, assembly GCF_964194135.1. Lineage (NCBI taxonomy): Eukaryota > Metazoa > Chordata > Mammalia > Eulipotyphla > Talpidae > Talpa > Talpa europaea. Next base: position 13,841,513 of record NC_140069.1, read on the forward strand.
AACACAGCTGTGGCATTGCCCTAAATATTTCTATTCAGTAGGGAATTAAAAGAGAACTTTATCGCTGAACTACAGATAAACACAATTCATCAAGCACTGGTCAGTTCAACCGGGAAACAAAATAGGAGTTATAAAAGACTGGCCTGCTGAAAATAGCTCCAATCAGCCATCCTGACTTTATTGCTCCTTTACTCCCCCCTCCCTCCTCTTGCCCAGTTCCAGAAATGTAGGACTCATCAGCTAGCAAGAAGTTGTCTAGATTTTTTTTTAATGGCAAGAAGTAAGTGGAAGGTGCTCTCATTTTAGTGAGGCTCGGTCCCCCAAGGACCAGTAGGCTTCCTGGTGTTTCAGGCATGCCCCTCATTCAGAAGAGTCCCCCCTTTTTCTTTCTAGGTTATAGAATTGCATGTTGGTAGATATATTGTTTATGCCTGGAAGACTTTTTAACTGCAAAGTATGTGGAAATGAATGCCTTTTCACCAGGGTTCTCAGCGGCCTTCATCTTACAAGTTGTTTTAAGAGCCATAGATTTAAGCATCTGTGCAATTCCCATTCAGCTGTGCACAAGACGCTGGTTAATAGGTATATTCACTTGCTAGGACTGGCATAGCCAAACCACATAAACTGGGAAGCTTAAAGTAATGGAAAATTATTCTCTGTGACTTTGGGAGACCAGAAGTATGAAATCAGGTTGTCTGGTGGAGTAGGTTCCTTCTAGAAACCAACAGGGAGAGAACATTCCATCCCTTTCTTCTGGCTTCTGGGGCTTTCTGGTTGGCTGATCCTTGATATTCCTTCTGGCCTGTGGATGCAACACTCCAAACTCTGCCTCCGCCTTCACGCTGCCTGTTAGTGTCTCATGTGTCTCTTTTGATTCATTGGCTTCAATCCCGTGGGCAGATTTGTGAAATAAGGCTCTCATCTCCATCCTTGTCTTAATTATATCTACAAAGAATCTATTTCCAAATCAGTGGCATTCTGAGGTTTGAGTTAGAAATTTGGGGGCATGGGTACTATTCAACCTACTGTATAGATACAGTGAGTTTTGGGGGGAATCGGGTCATGCTCTCTACTGCCGCCATGGCACTCAACACATGTGAAAACCTCGCAAGTATTCTGGAATGCATACAGGTAGTCAGAGCCTATCTTTGTGCATCTGTCTAATTCTTTGTTGTGACCCAAGGGATTTACTGGGGTTTTTCGTTTCAATATGCATGCCTTGTCTCTATGCTAATAGTGTAGCTGAGAGAGAGCTAACGCATTTACTGTGTCCATATGTACAAATAATATAGTAGCATGAACCTCACTAATACAGTTCCTTAGTTACTGAGCAAGAAGACTCTTAAGATGCCAAAAGCATAAATGACACTCCTGACATCAGCATTTACAAGTCACAAAGTACTGTCACAAGTATTATCTCATTTGACTCTAATAACCTTGCAAAAGTTTAATATTACCACCTTCATTATAATCATCATCATCATCACTTTCATTGTCATCATCATCATTTCCATTTGATGGGGATAAAGAAACTTGAGACTCAGAAATTAAGTGACCTATTTGTGATCAGGGAATGAGTCAGGACTTTCCGTTTATTTGGCAACAATCCAACTCAAACTGGCTTATGCAAAAAGGGGAAAATGAAGAAAAGTTCAAGGACATTCTATGTGTCGGATACAACTGAATCGAGGTCTCTTGCTCCATTTTACTCTGGGTTGGCTTCATTTGCAGGTAGACTCTCCTCTCTCGGTGGCAAGATGGCCATCAGTCATCTATGATTATATCTGACCCCTCAGTATATTCAATGAGGAAGAAGTCTCCTCAACAGTAACTCCAGCAGAAACCCTGATTCTGGATCTCCTTGACCCAAATGGAATCATACCCATAACCCTATTAAGCCCTCAAACCACTTGGACTGGGCCTGGGGGCAAAGCCCATTTTCAGAAAAGGGCTGGATGGAACTGGACAGAACCACAGATGTCCACGAGAGAATATAGTTAATAAATGGCAGAGCTTAGACTTGCTTTAACCACTGGCTTAGTCCTACTGTTCTTCCTCTTCTTCTTCCTTCACTTCCATTCGAATACCTAGAATACCAATGGGTGCATATGGAAGAAAAGTCAGCAGGTTCAAAGTTACAGAGTGGATTTTCCCTTCTCATCTCTTCCTCCTGCCGCTTAATTTCCTTCCTAGTTCAGCCCACCTGTATATTTCTCCAGGAATATTGTCCACATTTGCAGGCATTTATGTGAGTCATTTTTGATTCAGTGATGTGCTACTGCTCTTACTGGTCTCCCTGGTGTTTTTCCACTTCCATTGTATCACACATTTGGCTCCTTGTGTTAATAACTTCAACCACCCAGCCACAGAGGCATGTTCGCAGAGCTCAGTTATTTTTCCACCCTGGATTTTTTTTATTTCCTTTTTCTTCCCTCCCCTCTTCCTGCTTGTTTTCCTTCCATAGGTTTGCAAATTACGAAGTTATTACTGGAGTTGAAATTGCTTTTTTAAAAGAATGGGTTATATGAGATATTTGACCCAACAAAATGATTCTTTGGGGAAATGTATCAACAAAACACTTCAAAAAGATGTCACCATCAATCCCACCTATTTTCACCCCTCTAGTCTCTGATTAGCTCAGACATTTGAGAAAGTAGAGGGACTTCAACAGATGCTTGCGGCTCTAGTCACGGTCCTAACTCATATCAAATTGTGTTCCTGAACATGAGACTCAAATAGTTTGTTTTAGGTAGAACAAATTTGCAGTTGGGATAAGGGGTAACACACTAGCAGGTGTGCTGCAGATCTTCTAGTACCTCCCGAAAGACTCATGCATCTTGCTCCAAAGTTATTTTTTCATTCCAGGATGTTAAAAATAGTCCTCGTGTGACTTTTTTGGTTTTCCCTGGGACTTGCATTTTCCTACAAGTCCGCTAAAAAGAGCCCAATTAGAGGTCTCTCCTTGCCTTATTGGACAACTACCAATTTGCTGTACTCAGGATTGGGAAGAAGATTCATTGTAACGTAGAGTGTAAACTAGCATTGATCAAGATCAGCTTTGCCCTCTGATATCTGTTGCATCAGTCTTCTCATTTATTTTTTCCAGTAATTTTGAGAGGCCAATGTTGAGTGCAAAGGGTATCACCCCATTGTCCTCTGGGCTCTTCTAGGCTTGCAAATAAACAAGCACTAGGTAGATTAATAAGAGAAAAAGCCAAAAAGAAGTTTAATAATCACAAGTCTGCCTCCTGCATACATGGGACTGACCAGCATGACTGAACAACTTGTCCACTGGTTTTTGACACCATCCTAACTAACTTACCTAAAACAGGAGAGGTTGTGGATGGCAGAGGGAAAGTCAGTTAGGGAGTTTATGAGGAAAACACAGCAAACAAAAGGTGTGCATATTAAGTTGTGCCTTCTCCCTTGAAAAGAGATGAGAGTAGATCTTCCAGAGAGAGGCCCTCACAGAGAGATCTATATCAAAAGCAACCTCCACCCAGACTTCAGAACCCTTCCATGAAATAGCCTTTTGACAATAAGACAAATTTGGGGGTGACAGATTTACTCCCCTATAAAAGTATATAGAACCATTTTGCAGATTAGGGAGTTGTGACTTAGGGAAACTAAATGACTTGCCTAGTGCCTCACAGTCAATAAGCTTGAGGGCCAATCTGAACCCACAGTCCATGTGCTTAGCAGCTACCTTCTGAACAATATATTCCTTAAGTTGGTGAGAAGTAGGCCTGTTCATAGAACCTCAGTACAGTCAGCCCAGGAATGGAGTTTCCTTTCACTCTCTTATCTCTTTGTTCTCAACAGTGTATATGTTTGCATACATTTTACTGGTAAAATGAGATTAAATGATAAATTTGGTCAAAGTGCATATACTGAGGTTTGTGCTAAGAGAAGGATCGATAATAGATATATAGATATCACCATTTGGACTTGTCAGGAAGTTATTGAAGCTTCAGCACTATTGGGTATTTAGATAGTAGAACTTGTTCAAGGAGGAAGCTTATACTCCTTTTTTTATTTCCCCTTTGGGTTTTGCTGGCCTGAGGGGGTAGTCAGTGTAGATTACTGAGCACTTCACTTATTTATTCATAGGGCAAATAATTGACATCTTTTCTGAGCCAGACTAGCCAACGCTCTTTAACCCATTGTTACTTTCTGTTGTTTTCCTGTTGCTGTCAATGCGGGACTCTGTCCCATCACTCCGTTTGTCATTAGCCCCACCCCCCCAACCCCCATCTTGAGTTCACAATGTGTCTCATTTGATAATCTGGAAATAAAGTTTAGATAAAAGGAATTACTACCCTCCCTCCCTTCACCCAAGTCGATGAGTTCTTTATAGGCCACTGACTCATGGTCCTCGAATTTTCCCTCCAGAACTTGCCTCTTTCCAAAGCCTCCCTGTGGTGGTTTTAACATATGTCAAGAAATTATTTGATCCTCCACCTTTCAAGAAGTGAATCCTAATTCTTCTCCCTTTGATTTAATCCCACATTTCTAACAAAAAGAATGAATCAGAAATGAAGATAGAACTTGGGAGAGTAGGTCAGAAAGGGAGTAATAGTTCCTTCTTGCTCTACCAAGTCATACGGACTCTCAAGCAGCTTCTGCAGGCCTATGTGGGAGGAATTGAGACTTCCTGCCAACTAGCTTCTTGACCTGAGTGGTGGTTATAGGAGTGTGTTCCCTTTGCAAACTTATATGTGCACTGTGTGCTAAAATTTGTACACTTTTGCTGTCTGTATGTTATACTTTAAAAGTTTACTTAAAATTATTAATAATGATAAATGCTATCAAAACTTGGGAGAAATGGGCCTTTAGATCACTAGCCTGTATCTCAGTGTATATATCAGCTTTCTTCTAGGGGGTATGCTGGCAACCCAACAAAGAAAATGTTTTTTTCTTCTTTCTTTATATGGCATCATTTACTCACTTGTGCTTGTGTGCCTCTGTGTGTGTGTGTGTGAGAGAGAGAGAGAGATCCTGAAGTGGCTCTCTCCCAAGCTGTCATTTTGTTTTTTTTAATTTAGTTGGTGTAGTCCCCATAGTTTCCTTCACCAAGGCACCCATGCACCATCACTTCAGTCCCCTCTTCATTAGTGCTTTTTGGGAATTCTAGTTTGTATTGGACTGTACACCTTTATGAAAAGTAATAACTTTGGGAGGGAAGGAAAACTTACCCTAGATTTACTGTCCCATTCTTTTAAAAGTGCCTAAGAAGCAGAAGATTTTTTTTTCCCCCTCTGGGTAAGGACAAACGTCACCAGAATAATCCCTTGTTTCAACATGTAAAATTTTTGGAGTCTTAGAAAGAAGCCTTGTTTTGCAATTTTCTTCCCAAAAATAATGCTAATCATTGTTAAAACTACCCTAGAGATTTTCCACTTTCTAAATCATTCCTTTTCTACAATTTAAGCTTACAGTTAAAAAGTTTACTCAAAAGGATAGTTTCAAACGTAAATGAGGCCAGGTTACATTGGAACTTTTGATTTCCAGGTGATCTGCAAAATTGTTATTTTTGAAACGCAGGAGCTATCTTTGGAACTCAAATTATTATTGAGCATATTTGTTGATGATTAATACGGGATTTCAGGCAGCTGTAGATGATCATGGGTCCCTATATCTTTCTACCACAAACATGAATAAATGATATACACTAATGAATAAATAATGGTTTTATTTTCTCCCTGCAATAAACAATATCTGTCTAAAATGCATACACATGGAGAACAGGTTAATGGTTGCCTGGGATTTGGGATGGTGGTGGCAAGGGAGCCCTGTGACTATCAGGGGAAACTGGAAAGAGCTTTGTGGTGATCAGATTGTTCTGGATCTTGATCATGGTGATGCTTATGCAAATCTGCACATGATCAAATGGACATAGAACTATACACTTATATCAGTGTCACTTTCTTGGTTTTGATATTGTATTATAGTTTCATAAAATACACCCATCAGGGGTGTCCTGGCAGAGAGAAAATTTCCCCTACATGGTTAGTTGAGCAATCAAATTAACATTGGACAGATTAGCAAGAGAAAAGAACAAATTGTTTACAGATATGAAAGATCTACATAGATGTGAATTCTAAAGCCAATGGGGCAAAATGAGGGTATATGTCCTGAATTAAAAAATGGGATAGGGGTCCAGGGCTTAAAGGAGAGAGGACTCACATGATAATGACCAGACACTCTGTAATTAGATGTTTGCCCTCCCTTATAGATAGGCCTCTCTAATAGGTTTTTTTTTTTTTTTAATGAAAATCTTAAATCTGGGTTATATCTCCAATTTCTAATCTTCTAGGTTGTTAAGGGAGTGTTTAAAAGTTTCTTATGAGCCAATTGGCCTCAGCTTGAAATAATCCACATGCCAAAGTGACAGTGTTAGCACTGATCCCCTTCTTATGGAGATACCTCTGTCACGAGTTTTGGGGAGATCTGTTCTGAACATCTTGGGGAGGCTCATCCTTTAGGAAAAAATGGGTGAAATGTACACCAGACCTCTCTGTACTATTTTTGCAATACTATGTTAATCCATAAATATTACAAAATAAAAATTTTGCACTTCAAGAAATAAAAATAAGAACAAAAGTGATCTGTCTAGAATGTCCTCCTCTTGCCACTATTACAGTGTGTCTGTCTTTCATTCTGTATCTGAGATGACCCACTTGGAGCTCTGCCACAAACTTTGGTGTGTGACTTTATAACACTCTTCATGCATCTCTCTCCTCATTGGTACCCTGTCTATGCCAATTAACTCCTATTTTGCATATTCAAAGATTAAGTGGTAGGTATCTATGCCAGGATTCCTAGAGAATGCAAAGTTTGGTCATCTTTGATTCACAATTAACACTGAGAAGTAAAATTAAGCCTCTCCTTGGATATTAAATCTAATTCCTGCCAGCAGTAGCATGGATATGACTATGATATTAAAATCCTCTATGAACTGAGTGGTAAGGCAAACTAGTATCAGCTCAAATTTGAGTAGTTTTGATAGGGTACTGATAAGCCAGTCAACTGAATAACAGGAAATCCAGACATAATTAATTCAGGGAGTTTGGTGGTTGCATAGCTGTGCCCTCAGCATCTCTGCTTGTTCCTGGGCACTCATATTTGTGGATGTAGAAAGCGGTGAATGAATGATGCGATGATTAGGATAAACACATGAAGCTGACAAAATCTAAAAGTAAGAGTTAAGAATGTAGTTCACCTTTGTAACCCAAGACTTGACAAAGCATTATCTCCCACAAAACCTTCTAACCCTGCTCTCTTTGCTTCTCTAGGCATCTTGAAATCCACTCCCCAGATGCTAAGCACACAGTGATCCTAAGGAGCAAGGACTCAGCCACTGCCCAGGCCTGGTTCAGTGCCATCCATTCCAACGTCAGTGACCTGCTGACACGGGTCATTACTGAGGTCAGAGATCAGCTGGGGAAAACAGGTCTTGCTGGAAGTCGAGAGATCAGGCATCTGGGATGGCTTGCAGAAAAGGTAAGGAAATGTTCCCCTGGAGATCTCCCCAGGGGAGTCATCTCCCCTACAGTTTCCCCAGACACTTGTTGCAGTCACTGAAGTCAGTTTCCTCAGTCGATAGACTGCGTCTGTCCTGTGGTCTGTATACATTCTCGTCTGTCTCTAACCAGCTTGCCTTTGGATCATGAAAGTGCTTTGCCTTATTCAAGTTTGATTCCCCTATATGGAGTCCAAGATGTGGCAAAATGCAGGTGGTCACTAATTGTTGGATGGCTGAATGGGTGTGGTTGGGATGGATAGTTTGACTCTCATGTCTATATGTGAAGGAGAGGGGAAATAAATCAGATTTGCAACAGAACTGATGCCTCAAGAGCTAAATTAGTTGAAGTTGTGTGGATTTTGATGGACTTGCTTTTATAACAGACACATTTACACATAATAGCAATAATAACAGCAGGGGATTTTTGAGCAACTACTATGTGCTGACTCTTCGTATGTTATATTTTATGTCTATTCTGAAGCCAGAGGGTCCTGAATGTCATCATTTAGAAGCACTAAGTTTGTGCTAGGCACAGTGCTAGTCCATATAAAGAGGGGTGCAGAAAGGTGAATCAAGACTGACGTTCACTCCTCTGGGAGGAGAGCTGCTTTGGAAAACACTGATTTCTTTCCCCAAGTTATGTGATATTTTGAAGATAGTAAAACTCCCTTTGCAGGGAGCTCCTGGGAGTTAGCCATTCTCTTCATTTCAAAGGATTGAGACTTTACTATTGTCCCTCCACCTGATTGCTGCCCCTTGAACTTGACCTTGAGCACTCAGGAACACTGGGCTTTTGGGACAGGATGACCTTCCAGTGACTTACATTCTAATAGGCGGTAAATGGGAATAATGATCAGAGCTACAACAGCTTTCCTGCCAGTGAACTATGTCATCTGAGAAGGCCCAGTCAAAGGGCACTTGGAAATAATACTTGAACACAGCATTCAGCTGTTTTCCACCATTGTTCTTTGTTTGCACCAGTTAATGTGTGGGTCTCGGCCACAAAGTTCAACATAAAATGGGTTCCTGGGCTTGGTAGAGTCCCTTTTCTCACAGATTTCAAGGGACTCAAGGAGAAATACCGGTGGTGAAGCACCAAAATCATCATAAATACAAGCCACAGGTAGCCTCTTATGACCTATGTGCTAGGGTTCTTGGTAACAATAAACACAGCAAATCTGAATGATACCATTTTATAAGTTATGATCTCTAATAGGTATTTTCTTAGGAAAAGGTCTATCAGTCAGAAATCTTTCAGTTGCAAGTGACAGAAAACTGAGCTGAGCTTAAGCAAAAATAAAAGAAGTACTATTTTTGATACTTACCTTGTCCAAGGACAAGCTCTTTGCACCCTGACCCCTTCATTAGTATACCTAAGGCAAGCCTTCTTCCTTAGCCTGGCAGTCCCCGGCTTCTGTTTCCTCTTACAATTGTTTGTCGCCATGAATAAGGCCTCTGTGCCCCCAAAGTTCCAGCAGAAGTCCTGAGATTACACCTAATTGGAATGACTTAGATCATATGGTCAGCCCTGTGCTGGGACTGAGACAGCCTCATCCAAGCCATATGCATTGAAAGATGAGGAGAGGTGGCCCTCTGCTTGAAAATTAGGCTGCTGTGCAAAGAAAAATTAGAATAGATCTGGAGCAGCAAAAGCAACAGACATCTGCTGTAGAAGGAAGAGGGAAGGAAGTGATTGTGATAAAAATGCCCTTATTTGGTTAGAGTCCTGAGTGATTTGGAGATGCGCCACATATTTCATTCAGGGTCCTGGCAGGAGATGATGGCAAACTAGAAAGGGATGACGGGAAAGGATTTAATGCAGAGATAATTTGGAAGGTGTGGCCAAAATAAGGGAAACCAGAAAGAGAGAGAAGCTTTCCAGTGCTAAAAACCGTGAGCACACAGTACCAGCCCTTAACCTGAAGAGGTAAGAAAAGGAGCAATTATCAAAACTAACAAGACTTGTAGCCGCAGAAAAAGATCAGCCTGTAGTAAATCTAGTCTTGGGCAGAGAAACAGAACACTGCCAAGACGTGCTCATTGCTGTCCTGCTGTGCCTGCCTTTGACTGAGGCTGAGAAAGCCAGAGCTGCTCTATACAGTCTGTTAAGGTCTGCCTCGGGGCACAGCCCATGCTAGAGCCTGGATTGGAGGGCAGGGCCTGCTGTACAGCCTACCCATCCCTGCACCTTCCAGGGAGCTGAAATGATCTCACTCCTGAAGGTGCTTTTCTCTTATCTCTTTTGATCTCTTTTACTCTGTTTGAAATCATTTGGATAGCTGAAAAATAGTATTGTGTGATTTTTTTTTGTGATATTGAAATTTTTCCAAAGGTTCCATTTTCTCACTTATAAATTGTCTGCTTATGCCTTCTGCTTAGCCCAAATTATCTGTGGACACCTTATCAGACACTCCCAGGGAGCAGTAACAAAGGCACATCAAAAACACTTTCTGCTTTTAGATTATTGCTCTTAGGATGTAATTTCAGATAATCATGACAGATGTTTCTTTAAATTATATTATGCCTTGTATCCATAAGAGCAATAGTGACTTATCATGGACAATTATCAGAAGCAAGAATGTCTTTTATTGCCTTCATCTTCAAAACTTCTCAAAAGATTACCATAGATCAAGTCCAGGGGAACAAACCCAAACTGGAATTTTGTTTGAATAAATATTTAATACTGAATCCTAGTGTGGAGACATATGAATGGTTTTTAGCAAAATGTTACAATGAATGGCAAATCTTTAATACTGTGGCTTTCTTATATTACCACAAATACCAGCGAATTCGCTTGGTATTTGTAAAGATATAAAGTGTGATCCTATATATATTCAACTGTAATTTACCTTAAATTGATGTCCTTTGTCTTTTCCTAGACTGTTAATCTTTGATTTTCTGGATTAATAACAGTAGCTCTGGGACAAGGCTTGTACATATATTTAATTTCCGTTTTCAGAACTGGCATTTACATGAACTAAGACAAGATAGAACCACAACAACAACAACTTCTTTTTAAAATCCTGTTCCATGCAAATCCTAAAATCTCCTCTATATGACACAAGAGGAAAACTTTATATTGACATTGTTCTTTTCTGTGAGAAGGTCTGGGACTAGAAGGATGGTGCTCACAAAATGGCTGGTCCTTAAGTCCATGGAGCAGATTTGGTGCAACCCAGAGAGGAGACTGAGCATGAAAATAGAGGTGATGGTGGTGGATTAGTGCAGCTTCTAGGAAGGACAGACCAGAGCCTGCTCTGCAGAGAGGGGACAAGCAAATCTGCTACCTTGGGTGCTCCCCAATCATGGAAGAGCTTGGAAGGTGGACACATGGTTTGAATTCAATTTGGTGGCAAGTAGGAAATGTTCACATGAAAAATCAGAGCAAAGAGAACATAGAGGTAATTGCTATGGACTGTGCTCCCAAACCTACCCCCCGCCCCAATCCATAGTTAAAGTCCTGATCCCTAGTGTGATAATATATGGAGGGAGGCCCTTCATGAAGTCATCAGGTATAAATGGAGTCATGGGGTTGGTGACAGGGGATGGAGAGACGAGTACTGTCCCTGTCCACCATGTGAGCATAGAGCAAGAAGGTGATAGGCTTCTACAAGCTAGCAAGAGGATTCTCATCATTTTCCTGGTTGCTGAACTCCTGGTCCTATGAACCTCAGCACAGTGACCATTCCTCACTTGTAGATGGGCCAGGTGCACAATGTAATGTCTTTCCCATAACCTTAACAGATCTTTTAACTCCTTGCAAGCATCAGTCTGTATCAAGAGTCCCCATAAATGCTAATTCCTACCCGGAACTATTAAATGCATCATGCCCCAAACACATTTTTCAGGCATTTTTACAGATTTGATGCAGCTGTTTTCAATGGTTCAATTCAGGTGAGAAAAATAAACTGGGTTCTGACTCTTGCTACTTAGAAAATAATAAGCAAGGGCAGGAGAGAATTGTTAAATTTTAGTTTGTGCTTAGTTTGTGGGACATTGCCTTTGTTTTACCATGTTATGTCAATCTGCAGACTATTTCTTGTTAGATTAAATAACATAACCAAGTCAAACCCAGTTGGGAGTTCTGAGATGCAAGTTCAATTCTGGGCTTCCCTCATTTTCAGGTCAGATTCTTTCAAATGAAAATGTTTATCTAACTGTGCCTCCCCCGGGTGTTATTGGAGGAGAGAAAGTTGGTCATTAGTAGTTATTATGCGCCTGTCTGCTCAGGCAGTGTGCTTTAAATAATCCCTGCCCTGTGAGGCAAACCTGGGGAGGTGGAGTAACTTTTCCAAGATCATTCTCCTAATCGGTGGCAGAGCCAGAATCTGTCTTTCCAACTCCAAAGCCCAGAGCTTCCCACTAAACTGAGCTAACAAAGGGGCGCAGGGTATATATGTCCATATGAATGAGACACACTCCCCCCCTCCCCCGTACACTCACAGAACTCAGTGTCAGAGCTGGAGCATGTACCAAAACACAGTTTCAGAACTAAGGGACATGTCAAAATAATTCCAATTCTTTTTTTGCCGTTGTGAAAATAAGGGATGTCTTTGCCAGCTATAAAAAGTGGCTTATAAGCAAAAGAAATCAATTTCTCACAGTTCTGGAGGCTGGAAGGTTGAGATCGGCATGCTCAAGTTCTGGTGAAGACCCTTTTCCTGATTCACACACAGCCCCCTCTCCTTGTATCCACTGAGGGCAGAAAGAGGAAAGGTGAGCTTTCTTGGTCTTGTAAGGACACTAATCCCACGCTGGGGCTCCACCCTCATGACCTAATGACCTCCCATAGGCCCCACCTCCAAATAACATCTCAGTAGGACTGCAGCATCTGAATTTGGGCGGGGGCCATAAGAATTCAGCCCACAGGAGGGGATACCTTGCATACTAGTATTTATAGACAGTGAGGGAGGCTGCTAAAATTTTAATAAATTTTTGAAAGTCCATGGAATAACACTGATTCTTCCAACAGATTACTTAGTGTGGTTTCATTTTACACAGTCATTTTTATTGACTGGCTCCAGAGTGCAAGGCAGGGCAGTCCCTTTCTCTTTCTCCTTCTGTTACAGGGCAGGGAGAGGGGCAACCCTGAACCCCCAAACCTGCCTGCTCTAAATAGGTTCTGCCATCCACCACTTCTATATCCATCTGTCCCTATATCTATCTGTCCATCTTTATCTTAGCCATCTATCATTATCTATTGAGTGCTCTCTCTGTCTTTCGCCCATATATACATATATACACACATGTGTAGGTATGTAATATGTATATGTATGTGTGTATGTATGTGTGTATCTATATACATAGATACATACATAATATGTTGTAAGGGCAGGACTGGGCACAGTGCAGGTTTTCTGATCCCATGCAGACCGGGTAAAGGAGGAGTCAGAGTCCTCAGTAGTTTTGCAGGTTTTTATTTGGGGTTCACCAGGCATATGGCAGGCAGGGGTGCTGGCTGGGGGGCTGGGAGGCTGGCAGGCCTGCCAGCCTCCCAGCCCCCAGCAAGTCTTCACTCTATCTGGGCTCTCTGGCGTTCGTTCTGCTGCTTCTCGGCTTCTCTTTCGGCTTCTCCTGCTGCTACTGCGGCTGCTGCTACTGGTGCTGCTACTGCTGCTGCTGCTGGCGTCCCTGTGACGCCGCCCTTAAAAGCCCAGTCTTAGCCCAGGTGAATCCCATCTACCTATGCCCACACCCTACTCCAGGTGCCCGCCATCAGGCATGCATTCCGGACAAGGATCCATCATCTATCCTGATGGCGGAAGGGCAGAAAAGCCTGATATTTTCTTTACCCTACATATGTATAATATCTTTTATATCTCACTTCTTTCACATAGACATCTGTTACTTTCTATCATCTACCTCTGTCTAGTCATGTTTCTATCTTAAAAAAAAAATATGGATCTGGGCCTCCCTTGTGGCACAAGGGTTAAGCACTGCACTATGAAGCAATCCTCAGCCTCTGCAGCACAAGTTCAATCCCTGGCCTGCCAGGGAGCAACCCACATGGCGCAGCAGACCTCTCCTGTCTTGCCTGCTGCTCCCCTCAGCAGTGTATTTCAGTCAGTCTGCCTGTTCTGCTCCCTTTTCTGTCTCTGGTGAATCCTCTCACCCCCCAACATCTCTGGCCTGCACCCCAGCTCTTGTATGCATAAATAAATAAATCTTTAAAAAAATAAAATTCACCAGACCATAATTAATTTTCATTCCCAACAATAGCAAATTATTCATCATCCAAAACACCAGGTAAATATAGCCCACCAAGTCATTTCATTCTATAGCTACATTGCCCAGCTTTAGTAGAAGAATCTCAAGTGTAAATGTAAAATAGCCCTGGCCCAAGTAACACAGGCATTGGTAATCAAGTTCTTGACAGTGTAATTAAAGGAATGATATTTCTGGAGCCTCTAAATATATCACTTCCACCATCTGCCTAAAAATCACCTAAGTTGGAATTCCCCACCACTTCTTCCAGGGAGAAAATAGTCTCTGACCTGAGGGAACTCCCTTCTGAGAAATGGAAATAGAACTACTGTCCAGGCTGCCCCAGACTTGCCTCCTTCCTAAATCAAGACTGTTTGCTATGCTAGGAAACACAGACTGTTAATGCAATTAAGTGCTAATAGGCCTGTTTTGTTGCTTTCAATGGCACTCATCAAGTTCCTGACTAAATCACCTCTGAGACGAGCAGGACTGAGGAAAACCTGGCAAGAGCTTGCTTATCTTCCTGTTAGTCTTTACTACAAGTGTTTAAAGTAAATGTGCCAATGTCAGTGTAATCCAGACATCTTCCAGAGTCTCAAATAACAATCAGAGATTTCAAATTGGGATGGGTGGTGACAGGGGCAGCCCTCATGAAAACATGAGAATATGCCCCCTTTTCTGCTCGACTTCACCATGCAGTGAGTAAAGTGAGTCATTCTCATCGAGGTGGGAAAGTAAGGTTTGCCCAAGTGAGGAGGTGGGGGCAGGCACTTGTGTCCTTGGAAGCTGGTTCTCACAAACTCCTGTGGGCTGGTCCAGTCTCTCTGCAGAGGACTGTTAGACATGAAACAGGATGTCCTCTGTGTTTGGCTGAATGGCGGGCAGACCAGCTACTCACAGGTGGCACTTCTGTTACAGAGGCATCTCTATGAAAGGGGGAGGTACCATGTTCCCCACCCCCATTTCCATGCAGTCCTTGTGGGCCTGCTAATCCGTAGCAGCCTGTTCTGCCATTTTTTGTTACCTGCAATTCTGTATTCCTACACAAGGTCAGAACTGCCCAATCAGTCATAGGAGCCAAACCTTACAAGGTGCCCTTCAAATCAACCAAGAACTTAAAGCTTGATCTCCCTGGGAAGGGTATGCATCATGAGGTATGACCGGGAATGCCTGGGGCGCTGAGGACTGATATATGACGAGGGACCCCATTAGCTGATCAGTAGAAAGCCTTGTTGATGAGATTGAAACCAATGCTGGGTATGTAGGGCTTGATCTCAATTACAATACCAAGTCATCAAGCAGATGAGAAGTGCCTGGAGGGGAGACTCACTCCTGATTCTATAGATGACAGAGCACATTTTCTAGTTTCACCCCTTCTTCACCTCACAACAGATGCTGTATAATTATTCTATCAATAAAAATGCCAGGATCTTGCTCTTCGGCAGCATCCTGTGTCCTACAGCTTGCTCCACCACTCCCATTTGTCAGTAAGCACGTGGCTCTTGGACTAGTGGCTGGCAATAGGGGCCAGGTGCAGCTCTATGACCCAGAAGGCATGTGGGCTAAAAAGTGGACCTCTTGCATCTGTGGCCTGCCTTGCATCCTGGTGCTGCTGGGAAGGAGACAGGGAAGGAGACATGTGAAGGAGAAACATGTAGAGACTCTTGGGAGAGTCATGTGGGTGAGAGACGCGTGGGGAGCTGACAACAGCAGCTGTTACTTGATGTGGTATCTTCTCTAATCCCAGTGTTCTGGGCCCCAATTCAGAGCCCCTTTCCTCTGGCACCTGGCCAGAAGGTGCCTTAGACTTGTGGCATGCTTTCAGGCTGACCCTACTTAGCTGGGCATTTACTCACAAGGGAAAGGGTGATTTGGGGTGATGTATTAGGAAAATAAATCTTTTCCCTCTCTTCTCTCTTGGGTGGTACAGGGAACCTGGAACCTTCCCTCTTTATGGGGATTACAGGTTACAGTTCCATTAAAGTTTTTTCACACTAAGAGTCTGCTTTGCCTTTGTGTGCAAGGATGACCCCTTTAGAGCTTGCAAGTTTGGGACTCCTTGGGCACCCCTAGGTCATGCACTAACACTTCTTTTATGAACTAGATCTTGTCCTATAAAGAAGACTATTGTCCTATTGCTTTATTTGATTGAGCTGATCACCCCCTGGGTAAGGGAGAAATCCCCACCCTAAATAGTATGAGATGATCTGACACAGGGCACCCAACACTGGATGGATGAGATGGACAGCAGTTTATTAGTCACATGTAAGGAAATCATTTCATACCCTTTGGGTTCTTCTAGGCTGGCAAATAATTAAATAAGCACTGGATAGATTGATAAGAGAAGTTTCCTAATAGCATGTATATCTCTCATATACATGACAGAGTCCCTGCAAGACCTAGTTAACTAGCTGGCTTTAGATGTCACCTTCAATAGCTTCGCTAGGACAACGGAAGTTGGGGAATACAGGGGAAATCCAGTGAGGGCTTAAAGTGGGAGAACTCTGTGCTTCTGTGATTTTAGCTGATATCGCACCTTTGTGTCCTCCTTTGTCTCTGTTGCTTCACTCACTTCCTTACAAGGGAAATTCATGCAGGGGTGCTACAGGCTGCTGCTGCTGCTGAGGTCACCACCCAACCCTCAGGAGGCAGGCTGGTGGGGTAACTGCCATGCACAGCAGCTTCAGCCACAAAGAGTGGGGAGCCCAACTGCATTATGCCCTTTTAAAGGCTCCCAAAAAGGCCGCTCCACTCCACCTTCCCAGCAGCCTCCTTGCTCTGGACTTTAGGGACAGATTGCAGACCACAACACTGCACAGTTGTCTGCCCTCCAGCGTGGGCAGTGTCAGGCAGCAAAGAGCAAAGTTTGACACCCCCCCATCCTGGTAAGAAAAGTGATTTGTCCCCAACTCTAGAAGCTATGCTGTCTCCCCAGAGAGCCCACAATACAGGGCTCCACTGCACTGGACAGAAAAAGGTAGAAACAGGTAAGGAACATAAATACATAGATCTGGAATTCTACAATTTGATTTAAGAGCATATCTGCAAGAGGTCTGCATCTATATATATATATATATATATATATATATATATGAAAGTGAGGGTCTTTATGGAGCTCAGAGGTCAAGCAGGACTCTCAGAATCACTCCTACTCACATTCCTCTAATAATGATCCAGGGTGAGGCCCTAAAATATACTTGGATCTGTTTTTGCTTTGCAGGTTGGCAAAGGTTAATCTGGCAATAAAAAAGGGTAATTTCTTAGGTACTTAAGTGCCTGCACAGAGTACAGGAAATAGTAGGTGGCCTAGCCACATTTGTCAAGGGGGTGAGTCAGTGCTCCCATGGTTGTCTCCAGAACATGCATGCCCTGTTGCCCACAGTCACTGCAACAGTTTCTCTGGAATAAGGGACACTCTCGAATAAGGTACACTCTCACATTATAAGCTCAGAGCGACTCTGTTGGGGGAGAAGATGGACATCCCAGATACCTGACCTTCATTTCTGTGTCCTAAACAATCACCCTTTCACAGGAGAACTCTCAGGCCATAAATTCCCTGTAACTTAGGGATTTCCTTACTTGAAAATGCCAAGCTTCTCAATTTTGAGTGATGCAACAATGCTGGTCTTTAAGTGACTGCTCTTTTTTTCATGTGAAAGTATTGTTCCTCTTCATGAAAAGGACATTAGATTAGAAGAGAGAGAGAGTCCCGGTCAGGTTCCTAGCTGCTCTGCTGCCCCCAGTAAATAACACAACTCAAATACATGCCTTACTTTGTGGCTCTATGCAGCATACATTCTTAAAAGCCTTCGAGTGAGGATGTACAGAAAAAATAACAAAATGTGAATTGATGCTTTTCTGTTACCTGACCATAATCATGCCAACAGTTTGCATTAAGTGTGAGACTAACTCACATCTCTCCAATTTTCAGGCCTGTGCATAATTCACTCTCCCTGGCGCACCTCACCTACCATGTTAATTGTAGGAACTATTCAGAATTGTACAGATACACAATCTTTTCAGTGCTGTTTCACCATTGGGGAGTGTGGAAACTAGTATTCTAGAATCTTGGTGAGATGTGCTTCAGTGAAATCAAAGGTAGGGGAAGAGATTGAAGTGACTTTAGAGAGGGAGAGTCAATGAGTGGAAGAGAGAATGAAAGAGTGAAACCTTGGAGCTTCGGGAGGAGGAAGAAGATGGGATGGGAATTGGTTCTGCTCATGGTGACCCATTAGCCAAGGCCTCCTTTGCCTCCTAGAACTGGCATTTCGCTCCAGTCCTGAAAGACATCTAAAGTGGCACGGGCTGTGCTTACAGTTGCACTTAGTTGTCAGACAATTTTGTTTTGGCTCACAAAACATGTGGCTTTGTGGTCCATCTACCTCTGACCTGTGTGTCCACCTCCTCACACCTTGTTCTCTGCTCCACACACGAACAGACTGAATCTTGTGTGAACTATAATCTGTCTGAGTCTTGTCAGTTGCAGTTTCCTGGGTTCTTTACTATAGTCCTTTTCCTAGTTGGCTGTTTACCTGTAGGGCTGCTTCTGTTCATTAGCACCTCCACTAATGGGTGTGAAAGCGGGAGAAATGCAAATCAACCCCAGCAGATTCTTGTCAGAGGCATTAGATAATGTGTTGGGGTCTCCAGCAGTGAAAATGGAGTGTGTGGGCCTGTCAGTGTCTCACAGAAACTTCAGCTGGTCAGACATGTAATTATGTGCCCAGGTCTCCAGGCACTCAAATAAGCTAAATCAATGGTGTTAACACTCAATATACAGAAGTATCCCTGATGTATATGTGCATACACATGCATAAACCCTTGTGAACACAATGCATAATTTAAGCACATTTATCTTAGCTGTTGAATTCAAGCACCAAGCATTTTATCTAAAGGAAATTTGGGAAACCTTGAAAAAGGTTGGAGTCAAATAAGTCCATTAAGGGTGAATTGGATGAGTATGTAGGCAACAGGGAGGGCTGGTAAGGGTTGGTGGGGTCTCGATACCTGATAATGTTTAGAGCATGGACTTTGGATAAGGATCGACCAGATTTTAACCCCCACTTTGTTACTTACTGGCTGGGTGACTTTAGGAAAGCTTCTTGAAGTCTCTCACCCTCAGTTTTGTGCCTATAAAAAAGAAACATTAATACCTATCTCAAAAGAGAATCTGTGTGGCTTAAGAAATATTTTATGTACAAGTCTGACCTAGGGCTTGGCATATACCATTGAATAAATGAATGCAGCAGATGCAGGCAATTAATGCTTACCTCACACATATAATTGGAAAGGTGACACTTCTACGGAGTATTTTTGAAGTGGAATTTGTACAGAGGCCTTTAGAAATACCCAAATTGGTGAATACTACTAAACATATATTTTTTTTTCTTCTATTAAAAACAGCAAAAAAAAAAAAAGGCTTGTGCTTTTTTACTTTCATCAACATATTGACATACTGTGAGTCAGAGTTATCAGATGAATGTTCCATTCTTTAATTTATCCTTACCTTGTATTTCTCTGGCAAAGAACTATTACTTTCCTCAACAATGTGGTTGTTTAACTTTTTAGATCCTTTTCAATAGGAAACTGAGGAAAATGTCTCTGATATGTGTATGTGTATGTATGTGTGTGTGTATAGAATGACTTCATGCAAGTTGGACCAACAAAACCACAATGACGTGTCTGAGGAGGGCTGTCAAATAATTTCTCCTGGGGCCATATCAGCCTACACACCACAGCTGGCCCTCAGCAAAATTATACATGACTGTTAGTCACTGGCACTCAGGGTCAAGCAGTCACAGATGCATTAAAGGCATGAAGGTTAAAACTCTATTGTATGTGGTATAGTAAAAATGGAATCAAATGTTCACCCAATCATAATCTTGCCAATATTAGGGAGAGGGAAAAAATACAAGAATGGCACTTCCAGGGTAAGCTTGAAGGGATAAAGCAGACTGGAGCTGATCTTCAAAAAGTGTAGATATTTGAATGGGTTGTATGTGGCCCATTGTTTAATGTCACAGAAAAAGTACTTAAATAAAGGAGTATATTTTGTGATGCCTGGAAAAGATGCCACAAGTCAGTTATGGAAATCAGTCTCCATTTCCCTGTCAACAGAATGTAAAATTCATGCATTCGTGTGTGTATGTGTGTGTGTGTGTGTGTGTGTATAATTTTAACTAAGACCCTGTCGTAAAGTGTATAGAACTATTTCTATATTTCATCAACTATAAATTACAAAATGCCTTTGTAAAGTTTAATAAACTTTATCAAATAAGGTAATTGTAGCTAGATATATAAGATCAATTACAAGAAAGTCATTAAATGTTATATTCACAATTCCTGTTTTTGCTTTCATTGGAAGAAATCGTAAGTTGAAGGAATAAGTGTTTGTAATAAATTTAGAGTTTTCATGACTTGTAGAAAATAACTCATAGATTTGTGTTTTGTTGCTTTCTCCATTTTATATTTAAACTTTTCTTATAGCAAACAAGGACTTAAAAATAACTGCTACTCATTCAGGTTTCTGGAAGCTTTGCCCTGCATACATATATTATTCTGAGAAAGTGGAATTGTAGGAGCTGAGTTCTCTTGGCACTTGTTTTTCCACTTTTTGACCCTTGTTGCCTTGTTGTTCTTACTCCATTTCAAAACTTCAGGGCTTTCTCTTGAATAATAACTGTGCTGAAAGGTAATTTTATACAGAATCCAACAGCCATAAGTCCAGAAAAGAACTATTACAGGAATCTTTTTTAATTTATCTTCTAGGGAGCTGAATTTTTTTTACTATAAATAATCAACTGACTTTAAAAAAAACAAATATAAGTTATTCACCCATCCACTTAATAAACATTATTTAGCACCTATAATTCATTCATTCAGTGAATAAATATTGAGTGCACACAATATGCCTGGCAGGTTGGATTCCTGGAACTATGATAGTGAACAAAACAACAGAGTTCCTTGCTCCATCGGAGCTTGCATCTCAGCAGGGGAGATGGATCATATATAAGAAAACAGACATTTCAAAGTATGATAATTACTGTAAAAGGAATAAGCAATGTTAATGTAAGAGACTAGGGAATTGCCATTGTTGATGATGACCAAGGCAGGGGGTTGGAGATACAAAGATGCTATCAAGGAATTCACTATCCAAGGGGAAGACAGACATGGAAACTCAGAATTTAAAATACAGAACCGAGCAGGCTATAATTTCTCTATTAAATTCTGTGAGAGCTCATAGGAATGAATCAGCTAACTAGGCCTAGGAGGGTGAGAAAAGTATTAAGCTCAAATCTTAAAGATTAGATAATGACTTTCTGGGTAGCAGGAGTCACATGGGAAAAGGCTTAAAGGCACAAACTGCATGGTTTCATTTAAGAATAGCCATTAATCTTGGGTGGCTGGAGCACTGAATATATATGTTCAGGTGATTCTGCCTTTCTTAGCTAGACCCTTAGGCAGTTGTGCCTTCACTCTATGCTGCTATATTGCATTTTTAGAATTCTTCTTTGGAATTGCTTTCAAAGACAACATCTTAGGAATGGGTGAAAATCTGCTTTAGAGTCACATGATATTCTCTCTCTCTCTCTCTCTCCATCCTTTCTGAGTTGGCCTCCCTCCCTCTCTCTCTCACTCACTCCACTTTCAGCCTGCTTGGCTCAGCTCTTCATCCTCTGTCCATTTATATAATAACTCTTGCTAGGGACCCTCTGGTGTCTGGACCAAGGACTGTGCTTGGGCTGTTGTACTAAGTAAGTTTGACCACCAGGGGCGCTGTATCCAAAAGACAGTACTTGAGGAAGAGCGTGCCTTCATTCCTTATGGAAAATAATACCATAAAGTTGTTGTTTTGAATGCTCACCACTGGGTCAGGTGCTCTGATCTACTTTACTACCAGTTTTAATGGATTTTACATATTAATTTCATATAGGTGTGTATTTTGTAGATATACACATATAGATGCACACACACACACACATATATATATATATATATATATATATATGCATATATATAAAATTCTCCAGACTCTCCTTTTAAAAGTTAGAGACCTGTTTGTGGCTCATTGCTTTATACGAATTTTAGCCTAGGGCTTTATGTGTCATGCCAAAATAGATTTAGAAGTGAACACGCCAGTGTCTCACAAAAATGTGCTTGGTGTCCTAACTCTAATCACTACATGAGTTATAATAAACAATGGTCTTGATTTGACAAAATACCCTACAGAAATGTATTTCTCACTGTCTGGAGGCTGAAGTCCAAGGTCAGAGGCAACGTGGTCAGGTGTGGGTTCTCCTTCGGGCTGCAGAGCTGTCCCTGTGCCCTCACAGGAAGGACAGAGCCAGGGGGGTCTCTCTGGAGTTTCCTTGATGGGGGCAAAGATCCATATATAAGGATGGACTCCACCCTCGTGATCTAATCACCTCCCATAGTCTCACCTCCTATCACCATCATCTTGGACATTGGGTTCTCAACATTGGAATGGAGTAGGGTGGGACCCAAATATTCGACCTATAGAAACAACAAAATATTTGCTTCATGCTTTATAGAGTGTCTTCATCTTCATTATTTCCATGAACACTCCTGGGAGCTCACTGATTCTGCACTATGAACCCCCGGAGCCTGGCTGAGTGCCCATCTCTGCTGCGTGAGCACGTGCCAGCAGGCAGGGCCATCACAGACACATGGCCACCTTGCTCTGCAGGAGGACATTCCCTTTCAGGGAGAACCTGCTGGGCTCCACCAGCGATGGTGCACACCTCGGGGTTGTCATGGTGCAAAGTGCTTATTGGGATTCAGCCAAAAAAGGTGTGATCATCTTAAATAAAAGCTCTGCTCTGAATTGTGCTGTCAAGAAAACTGATTCTCAGTGCTGGAGTGATTAAGCTGACCTTTCATTTTTAAGTGGTTTTATGAAAATGTGAGGCCTGCATGCTCTGTAATTTTAAACACGGAGGCTGTTTTCTTTTTCTTTATACCAGGACTACAAAAATCAAGCTAATTTTACACACCAGTGTTAGGTCAGTTTCTCTGCTCCGAAGTCACCAGCTGCAGATACCTCTACCTTATTGTTCCTCCCTTAAAGACAAGGAAACTGGCAATAATCGCACCACAGTCCTCCCGCAAACGGCCTATGAAGTAATTTACTTAAAAATAAGACAGACCTGGATTTCTCAGGAAACCTTTCTTTCCTGCTATCATTTCCTCCTTCCAGAGTTTTTATTCTCCAGGGAGAGGTGACGGTAGATGCAAGGAGTGCTTGTCCGTGCTTTCCAGGGGGCCATCCAGGGGCCCAGTTTGGGAAGTATAGCTTGTAAAGAGTTATTTATTACTACATGCAATTGAGGACATTTTACCTCCATGAAACCAACATACATTACAAAGAGAATAAAACTAACATTTGGCGTTAAAGAGACCTGCTTTACAACTTTCAGCTCTGACACTGGGGCTGCTCACTTGGGGCCCCGATGCACTGTATTTGATGCCTAGCAATAGGATAATGCCGCTTGCATCTTCAGCACTCTCTTATTTTGATGATAGACCCAATACATTCTTCATATGAGTGGAAAGGCAGATCCATAGCCATGAAGCCCCGTGGGTCTTGCAAAGGGACTTTTCCACCCCTCAATTTTTAATGAGGCCCCATATTTGCCATCTTCTCCAATGACTCCTTGGAGCCCGGTGTGCTCCGTATATGCTGCGCCCGAGCTGCTGACCTCTGCATCTGGAGTCCTCAGCTGAGACTCCAACCTGAGCACCAACATATTGTTGGATCCATCATGTTGATTCTCGGCTCTGATGCTAACGTGCAGCTAATGAGTTGCACGGTGCACATATTAACCAGGGCTCTGGCGGTGCTAATGCCAGACGCACAATGAAATGGAGTTGGGAGGAGGCAACAAGATGCCCAGTGCTCTGGCACCTTAGCAGACGTGAGCAATTAGAAGAGCCGTGTTGCAGAATTACAGTTTCGAAGCTTATGGGAAGTAATAAGCAATCAAGAGGTGGAAAAAACATGCTGTTTTATATCTCCTCTTAAATAAAAAATCCCTCTGCATCAGAGAGGTGCTTTATGAACTGTGAAATAAGGAGGAAAGTTGAAATGTTTAAAGAGTCAGGTAATAGCTTTTATTACCAAAGGGAGACTAACTTCCAGCCCTGCTGTTGAGTAACAGTAGATTTAAGACCTTCAAGCATGGCCACGTGGCACTGACCACAAGGACACTGGTGACATTTCAAGGCAGTGCTGTGTTGTCTGATTTTTGCTCTTGTTTTTCAGGAGATGCCTGGTCGTAGCCAGGGCACAAAAGGTCATGCTCCTCTGGCCTTGAAAGCAATTTCTCTAAAGACAGTTGCATACAGAAAATTCTACCAGTACATTCTGACAAAACATGTCAGAGAAGGAATGATGCTGAATTTTCCTTGTGCCTGAGTTGCTGGCACTGGTTCTGGCTCCTTCACAAGCTGATTGGTTGAACTGGTCAAAGAGTTGAGAAAATTGATTATCAACTCAGCCATGCTACTAAAGGTAGCAATGTACCTCTTAAATTTATTTAAGCAATGTATCTCTTACATTTATTCTAGCCACCTTATTTTACAGAAGAGGAAACTGAGACAACAAAAGGGTAAATGACCGTGTTATATTGAACTGCTTCCGAGCACTAAGGTCTTGGAAAGAAGGGCACTTGCAATGTTAGTATAGATTCATGGTGGTCACCAAGCTCCAAAAAACCCACTGCTGACCCTCACTCTGCTTTTACAAACTCTCTGCTCTTAGGGTAACTACTAATAGTATCTCTGAGCTCTTGCATCCACCCTGGAAATGGTCATAATGATGCATGTGGAAGTCCCTTGTGGACTGTAGCGCTCTGGACATGAGCAAGCTATTTTTTAAATTTATTTCCCACGACACTGCTTTCTAAACTGGTAGCACTATTTAAAGGAGCTGTGCAAGAGAAGGAGTGGAATCCATTGTCAAATAACTTGGGGGAAAAATGCTATTTCTTACCTTTTACTTTTTTTTTTTTAAAGATTTATTTATTTATTTATTTATACAAGCACTGGGTACAGTCAGAAGTGTGGGAGGGTGAGAGAATTCACCAGAGCCAGAGCTGGGAGCAGAGCAGGCAGAAGGACCGAAGTACACTGCTGAGGGGAGCAGCGGGCACAGCAGGAGAGGTCTGCGCGCCATGTGGGACCCTCGCTGGTAGCCAGGGATCGAACCGGCGCTGCAGAGGCTGCAGGCAGCTTCGCAACCCAGCGCTCAACTGCTGCACCACCAGGGGAGGCCCCTTACCTTTTACTTTTTGCCTATATTGCACCCTCTGAAAAGTCCTGACATAAACCCTTTTCAATTTTTTAGTACAGTGGTTCCTAAGACAATCTCAGCATTCATTGCCCTTCCCATCTTTACCGCAGTAGAGACAGACACAAAGAATGGCCTGTGCTTGCCATGCATAACTGGCAGTGAGTGTAAGACTCACTCACTTGATGTTGCTGCCTGAGCATCTGGTGAGCGAGCAGCACCCAGAAGTGTTTTCTGGAGTGTGGGAGGGAGCCCATCAGAATGGCCTGGAAGGGGGCTGATGTTGTTAAGAATGTGGATTTCCAGACCCTACTCCAAACCTACTGAGTCAGTATCACCCCAGGAGGTGGACCCTGGAAATGTGCATTTCAGCAAAGCTCCCCGGAGATTCTGATGTTCACTGAAGTGTAATACCCACCACTGTATACTGGGGTAAACTGGAGCATGGACTGGGGAGTCAGACACCCTCGTTTTATGGCTTACTAGCTGCATGACCTGAAAAAACTACTTGAATGTTTCAAAGCTCATTTTTGTTATCTGTGAAAAGGGTACAGTAAATACTTTGCAAAGCTCTGACAGCTCAAGGGTGTTAGTAGGTTACAAATGAAAAATATAGTCTCCATCCTCAAGTAGTTTATTAGCTGATTAATGAAGGAAACAACGAAAGATGTCTTAAAATCAAGTGATCAGCAGAGATGATAGCAGGCAAAATACAGGCCTATGAGAGTAAGTCAGTGTATAAGTCCTCCTGTGATTAATTTGATGTATAAGGGATCAGGTGGTTAAGAACATTGGTCCAACCTCATGGAGGACCCAAAAAGATTTGGGTGGAAAAAATGTGAATTTAGTATCCCCTTTAATCCCCATAGTTTTTGCATAATTTCACATGGACAGCATGCACATGCTGTGATTCCAGAGGGTTAGGACCAATTTGTCAAGCGTTTCCTACAAAACCTAGAAAACAGGCTGAGCACCACGCTAGCGTTGCTAGAGTATCTGTGTACATGGACATTCACTGTTAGAATGAGATGCATCTTTCTTCTCTCCCTCCCACGCAGGAAAGAATACAAGAGGATGGATATGGCTTGTTTTTCATTCATTTCAGTGACATTTTTAAAAAAAAAAAATATTGTTCTTTTTTATGATGAATGTGTACTTACTGTAATGCTATTTTGCATTTATTTTTCAAAGTGATGATGGACTTTGCAAGGTGACTGCGGGGCTGCTGGCTCTCCCCAGGGATACCCCCGTGGTGGTGGGAGTCAGGGTGGGCTGCAACTGCTCAGCTTAGCAGCAGGGTCCCCTCCGATGGCCCAGCGTGTCCTGCACCTGCCTCTGATGCCAGGTGGTAAGACTGTCGCTGAGAGTTGGCCATAGGATATTATGAGAAAAATGTTCCAGTGTGGAGCTGTACTGTGTTCTGCCTCGGTTAAACAGCAGGGAACATAAACTCCACGAGAGGGAGGTGACCACTTTGACACCAAGCTCTTCCTCGCTTAAGGATCTTTGCTTTTTCCATTTAATTTTTCTTAACGGCTACTGGATTTATTGCTTTTACTTTGTTTTCTTTTTTGATTTCGACTTATTGGGTAAATTAGTCTTTAACTGTTCTTTCAGTAGTCTTCCCTTTTTAATTAGCATATATGACTTAGCAAAAGCTAAATAAAATCAATATCACTAATCCATCCTTCCCCAGTTATAAGGATCTTGGGAAGTTTTCTCTCCAATCCTGTCTTACAGGTTATTTTTGTTCAGTGTCTTGTTGATCATCTTATTTCACACTCCCCAGTGGTTCTTTTTTTTTTTTTTTTAGCCATGTATGCAATGAATACTTGCTTAGATGGACTCACATACTAACTGATTTATGTGCTCACTGTTAACTTTCTACACCCCACTTAATTCCTTTGAAATTCAGTTTTGGTCTTCATGAAGTTCTTCTTTAGCATTTGAGTTTTTTTCTTAGCATTCTGTTTTTCTTAGATTCTTTTTTTCCTGTCTCTTGTTTAGTGTTATGGTTTCTAACATTTTAAAATTCTCATACAGACTTCTAATACAGTGTCTGTTCTTTTATAATTGTATAATAGTAAATTGCACTTGTTTGCTATCTCTGCCTCAACAAAGTACCCACAGACTTGGTGGCTTACACAACAGAAATTCATTCTCTCACAGTTCTGGAGGCTGGAAGTCTGAGATCAAGGTGTAGGCGATGTTAGCATCTCCCAAGACCGCTCTCTGTGGCTTGGAATTGGCTGTCCTCTCCCTGTGCTTTTCACGATCTTCCCTCTGTGGCCTTCCGCTTATAAGGATTCCAGACATATTGGATTAAAGGCTCACTCTTATGACCTCATTTTAACTTAATTACCTCTTTAAGGACCTTGTCTGCGAATAAAATCACATTAGTAGTTATGGGGGGTAGAATTTCAACATGGATTGGGAGCTATGAGAGACACAGTTCAGCCCACAAAAAGGAAGTTCTTACTGTTCTCAGAACCCTATATGATATGTCTCATGGAAGATTTTCACCACATACGCTTTGAAATTTTGGACTGTGAGCTCACCTCCACTGAATATTTAATTGTGAGAGTATTATGTGCCTGGGTCAAAGGTGTGTCCCTACAGAGCAGCTTTATCCTGAAAGATCTGCCAAGCGTTGCCAGATTTTCAATGCCTCAGGCCAACATTTATAATAATTACTCAGCTTGTGGTTTCCTGAATCATATAGGCAATACAAATGCCACCCCTGTACCTTCATGCACCATAACTCTATGGTTATAGATGATCAGAGGAGAACGTTTATCCTATTCAAATCATAGGGTGCTGTGAAGAAAAATTCCCATCTATTCTTTCCCTAATGGTGAAGCCCTTTTAGGGTTCAGATTTATGCATGGACATCAATTTCAACTTCCTGCTTTGTAGGTGCGATCACCTATGGAGTTGTGTTGCTCCCGGCAATGGCCAAGTCATGCTAAAACTTGTTTTTGGTTACAGAGACCAATAACCAATAACCTCTCCTTCGTTCTATCCCAGCCTTTCTACCTGCTGAGACATAAAGGAATCCCCCATTCCTTTAGGTTTTCAGGCTGATGGGACAAAGAAATTATCATCAGACAGATTAGTAGGAGAAAAGAATAAATATAATCATATATGGAGAATCTACACAGATGTGGATTCTAAAGCCAATGGAGCAGAAAGAGGGTTTATATCCTGACCAAAGGAACAGGCTAGGGGCCCAGGGCTTCAAGGAGAAAGAAGGAGTGTCCCATGAGGAGGAGTGGTGACTGATATGACAAAGACCAGATATTTTGTAGTAAGGTTTTTGCCTTGCCATATAGATGAGTTTCTCCAATAGAAGATTACTTCTTATTTCTGATAAAAATCCTAATTCTACGTAATTACCTCCAGTGTACATTCTTCTAGGAAGTAGTGAAAGTTTCTTGTGAGCCTGAAGGACCATGATTTCCTCAGCTTGAAATAATCCACATGCCAAAGTAACAGGTTTTGGAAAGGCCTGCACTGAACATCACGGGGCATTCAGGCCTTCCTACCTGAGCCTGACCGTAGCTCTCATCGCACTGCTTTGCATCAGTTCCCTCTGTTTTTCTTGGACCTGAGACTTTCAGGTATTCATCAAGAGAGTAATGTGTTAGATGTTATCCAACATTTTTTAGGTGTTTATAGCACCAGTGTTTTCAAGAGATCTAGCCTTTCCTTGCTGGAATATAAAGTTAAATAGGGGTACATTGAGAATGCCTTAAACATATAGATTTATTTAGGAGGGATAGACATTTTAAGGAGGATGAGTTCCTTTCCAATTCTGGGTATATGTTTAGGTTTTCTTTGTATCCTTCCATCGGATTTTTGGAATTTTCTTTAAGTGGATTTGTACTTTTTTAAATTTATCTTTAGATATTATACATAGTCTCTTTTCAATTTTAAATTTTACTGACAGTATATGGGAAGGCTATGATTTCTCAATTAATTGTGTAACTTACCAATTTGTTGAGTTCTACTGATATTTATAACAGTTTGCCAATTGCCTCTCTTGGGTTGCTCAGGTATACAATCCCCTCAACCCCTAAATATGATCATTTTGCCTCTGATTCCAATTTTTGATGCCCCAATTTTATTTCTTTGCTGGAATGATAGTACTTTCTTAGCAACGTGATAGTGAGGACAGAAAGCATGCTTGTATTTTCTCTAACTTCAACAGAAATGCTACCTATGGTTTCTTGTCAAACTTGACAGTAGCTAGCGCACAGATTAAAGTGACTGACATCTATGTAGGTCTTTAGAATCTAAAAGCACTTTCTGTACATTGACATTTTGAATTCGTGTCACCATCTGGTTTTGTGAGACACAGAAAATGTACAATTTGCTCAATTTTCTTTTAAGGATGACTTACTGGAAATTGTAGCTGAGTGGCCAGTGACCTTCGATTATACTTCCATGGGGAGAATTTTATCTACTTTTGATTATTAAATGTAGTGATCCCTGCTCATTTACAGATTTTTCTATTGTCTGTTTCTTACTGAAAATCCAAATCTGGTCATCTCTCCAACTAAAAAGCTACGAGAAAAATAAAAAGAAATCATTGGGTGGAAATAGATATTTCTCAGTATAAACGTTTAGGGCAGTAACTATCGCTTTAAACTGCTGTGTAAAGGCCTGCAAAGCCCTGGTCTCTTTGCATTTACACAGTTGAGGGATTGATTCAGGTTCCGTGTGTAAGGATGTACAATTCATGCACTTCACAATGTGCCCAGCAGGGGGCTAACAGGGTCAGTGACAACTGGCATTCAAGGCCTTGTTCTGTGGGCTGTGAAGGGCTTCTCCCACCTGAAGAAGGGGCCTTTTTTTTTTTTTTTTTTTTTTTTCTTTTAAATAGGCAGCTGCAGCTACGTGGTCCTCCTGCAGGGCTGAATCTTCCCCAGCGGTGGGGTCATTCCTTCAATAACAACTTCCAATATGTTTACTCTATGTAGTCATAGTCTCTGGGATAGCAATGAGTTGAATAAGGAAGTACATCTTACTGAAAACAGTTGCCAGGCTTGGATCCTGATCTTTATCTTGCCCAGAAATTTTTACTATAGTCTTAACATCTGATGCTTCTATTTGCAGATTCTTGGAAGCCTGAATATAAGACACAAAAGTGATAGGTTCCAGGTCCATAGGCTAATCAGTGACCTGTGATTTGACTGCATGAGAAAGGAAGAATTGATATTTGGGGAGAGTTTGGCAGTGAGCCACTTAGGAGGGGAGCTGATGGAGAGACAGATACTGTGAGCCCTGGGACAGCAGAGGACACCCACAGGCAAAGACACATATGGAAAATCAGGGGTGATGCTGGAAGAGGAAGATATGAACTGCTTCCACTTCCGATGGCTTTCCACTTCTCAGGATGTTTGGCTTGGCTTCCCTTCTGGGGCTTTCCCTTCCCTTGGCTTTCCTTCTTGAGTTCCACCAGACCTCTACATCCTCACCTTCTACCCTCCTCTTTATTCGGATCCCTGTGAGTCATTTTCCATTTTTGTAATCAGAATATCTGGACCAAAGCAAGTTGCCTCTCACAGACACTGAGACATGGAACGTCCTCCAAGAAAGAAAGGCTCCTTTGTCCCAAAACCCTGGCCAGAACACCACAAATCCCTACTGAGAAAGTCACCTCTTCATCATTCATGATGAGAACCCATTATTGGGGAGATAGTAACATTACTCAACCACTTTCTCATTCTGCTAGAAAGAGTTCTGTTCCCCACAAATGATGAGTGAATTGATCACCAAACTGGAGTTTATGTCCAAACATTTTGAGGTGATTTCTGAATGATTGACTACCACATTTGGGGTGACATGGGAGTCCGCAGATGCCCTTCTCATCCTGGGCATGATGTGCTCAGGACTTGGGCACAAAACCCTCTACCTCCATGTTCACAAACCAGCTCTCAAGGTTTCATTTGCATCAGAATCGCCTGGAAGTTTTATGAAAACAGAGGTGGCTGGGTCCACCCTCAGAGTTTCTAATCCAGTAAATCGGGTTTGGGTTTCAAGAGTTTGTGTTTTTAATGAGTTCCTGGACAATGCTGATGATGCTGGTTCCAAATCACACTTAGAGAAACGTTGCTTTAGAATAATGCTTTTCCAAAAGCAAGTGACACCTGGAGAATAAATACTAAAGGGCCCAGGGCTTTTTTGGAAAATGATGAGAATATTTTAAAATTAGATTATAGTGATGGCCACACGACTCTGAAAATGTAGCCAGAACCACTGAATTGTACACTTTCAATGGGAAATAGTTGTGGCATTGAATCACCAAAAAAGTTATAATCAAAATCATAATAGTAATTAATAAAAAATTTAAAGTGAAAGAAGTTATAGCAGGGTGGATTACAAACAACATTTTTCTATGAATAATAGAATGATAATTTTATATGAATAATATCAGTATGTGTTTTATGTAGTATATCAGTTAAGGTTCTCCAGAAAAACAGAACCAGTTACACAAACAGACAGATAGATAGATACATAATAGGGGTTTATTGGTGAGATTGGGCTCACATGACTTTGGGAGCTGTCAAGTCCAAAATCTTCAAGGCAGGCTTACCTGCTAGATCTAAATTCTCTCAAGTGTTGAAGTTGCAATCTTGAGGCCAAAGGCAGTCTGAAGAACAGCATTTCTTCCTCTTTGGGACACCTCAGTCTTTTACGGTCTTCAATTGATTGGATAAGACCCATCCACATTATGGGGAACACTGCTTTACTCAAAGTCCACTGGTATAAATGTTAATCATATCTAAAAAATACTTTCTCAGCAACCTCTCAGCTGTCTCATCAAACAACTGTGCATCATACTCTAGCCAGATTGACACAGGAAATTTGTCATCGCATACAGGAAAAATAACATTTTGTGAAACTGTTTCCACTCTCCTAGGTTGCATGCATATGGCTGAACTGGCTTGTGATTTAAAATGTCTGTTACTCTGAGTCATAGAGCAAAAAGTGCAAAATCCTCTACTTTAAAAAAGTCTTCATAAAATGAACAAAAACCTGCTTTAATCCTGTTGGTGCAAACACACTAAATGGAATTCAAGAAAGCCTCTTTTTCTTTTTTCTTTTTTTCCCCTCTTACTCCCAACTGAAAGAGCCAGTGAAAAGAAAGTGGTTTCCAGACACAGGAAGCCTTATCTGGCTATCCACCTTTATTACTCTAGACAGCCATATGCTTGTGACTGTCTGAGAGCT
Organism: Talpa europaea; assembly: GCF_964194135.1. Classification (NCBI taxonomy): domain Eukaryota; kingdom Metazoa; phylum Chordata; class Mammalia; order Eulipotyphla; family Talpidae; genus Talpa; species Talpa europaea. The sequence goes on from NC_140069.1 coordinate 13,873,786, forward strand.
TGTAATGCCAAGTCTGAGATGATTGAATCAAGTGGAAAGCACATGTAGCTGGCATGCATGTCCTGTAGACAGATCAAGATGATTAAGCAGAGCTTCCCTGTTTCATTAACATGTGACCACAGCAATTCATTTGGAGGAGGCTGAGTTGACGTGGCAGCTTCAAAACATAAACATACCGAGATTCTTAACAGGCTGTGTGCATAGGAAGCCGCCGGTCCTCACTTCCCACGCATCCCCAAGCAGTGGTTCACAGTAAAGGTCGGGGATGGGGTGAGACAGGGGAAGTGGAAGGAGTTGTCCATGATACACACCAGTTCATATTGTTGCTTGGTTGAAGGCTTTAAAATTAAGGACTTTTTTTTTCAGCACTAGGTATAAGGTGAGGCTCTCAGAGGGGTTAGAGATGGAGTGAGGCTGAGTATGAAGTAAGAATGTCTATGAGGTATTTTTGGTAACACAAATAATAAGAGCTTTTAAAGGTAATTTCAAATCATTTCATTGGGGCGAGCCATCAGAAAATATCCTGTCTCATCCTCATGAGACCAGTGAAGTCCAAATCCTGACATTTAGGTATATCATCCTTGGGGTGTAGTGAGCCTCTCTCCCCCATGCCGCCAGCCCCACCCACCTGAGACTGGTATAGTGATGATTGGAGCTGGCTCTGTTCTGTGCTAAGATTTGGGGATTTTCCCCAAGTGAGCGATTATTCTCTAGCTGGCCTGATTTGGCTGTGTGCCCATCAGTGTGGGGAGATAGCACCTCTAGAATCAGTAATCAGTGGGAGCCAGCCTAGCATGCACCTCCCCCTTTGGCTGAGTCTCTTGGGCACCAAGCTCCTTCACTCCCTGGAGGGAGGGGAAGCAGTAGTGTGTTTTGCCACCACTCTGACCCATTTGTTTTCTTTTAACTTCAGGCTAAGCAGCCCCTTTTCCTCAGGTGAGGCCAGGCTGGGCCTGCTGTACTGAACTCTCATTCTGACCTCCTGCCTCCAGTCACATTTCCTAGGATGGTTCTGCTCTGTGGCTTCTGCTTCTGCCTCCCTCACCACACAGTCTTGAAGCTGTGACTCATATCTTATCTCCTGATGACCAACCCCAGTTTTCCCCCATCCTAAAGGCCAGCCTGAAGGGCCTCCCCTGGTGGCGCAGCAGTTAAGCGCTGGGTTGCAAAGCTGCCCGCAGCCTATGCAGCGCTGGTTGGATCCCTGGCTGCCAGAGAGGGTCCCACATGGCACGATAGACCTCTCCTGCTGTGCCCGCTGCTCCCCTCAGCAGTGTATTTCGTCAGTCTGCCTGTTCTGCTCCCCACTCTGGCTCTGGTGAATTCTCTCACCCTCCTGCACTTCTGACTGTACCCAGTGTTTGTATAAATAAATAAATAAATCTTTAAAAAAAAAAAGAAAAGGGCCAGCCTGAAGCTGGACTACAAGAGCATGTGGCCTGGGTGTAGAGACACTATACTATACTGACCAAGACAATGTGTAGATAAATTAAATGAGACATTGATAGATGGAATAATAGACAAATAGAGAATGTCTGCTGTCTTTTGCTCCTTAATATCTACAACAATTAAATTTTAATTGGGGTAGTGGCTTAAAAACAACAATGACTTTGGGCCTCCCCCGCTGGCGCAGCGGTAGAGCGCTGGGCTGCGAGGCTGCCCGCAGCCTCTGTAGCACCAGTTCATTCACCGGCCGACGGCGAGGGTCCCACAAAAACAAAACAAACAAACAAAAAAACAACGATGACTTTATCATGTCTCATAATTCTGTGGGCTGGTTGGATTTACCTAGAAAGTACTTCTATTTCATGTGCTATCAGCTGGGGTCATGGCTAGCTGGTGGCTTGACTGAGATATTCCATCCAAGATGGCACACACATATGGCTGGTGCTTGGTACCAGCTGTCAGCTGTGAGCTCAGCTGGGGTTGTCAGCTAGAGCATGTTGCTTCTCTGTGTGCCTTCTCTGTAACACTTGGACTTCTTACAGAATGGTGGCTGAATCCAAGATGTAGTGTTGCAAGGGGACAAAGAAGTTACCCATCTCCTAAAACCCAATCTCAGAAGCTATTACTTGTGCTATATCCTGTTAGTCAAAACTAGTCACATGGCCAGCCCAGAAGACACAGATAGACTCCACCTCTATGGATCTGTGGTCACCTTTATCACACTGAGACAGATAAACAAATGGATGAAGAATGGATGGATTCAAACATTCCAACTAAAATTTTTGAAGAGATAGGAAATGGTGATTTCTATCTGCTTTTTATTGTTTTGTTGCATTTCCTAATTTTGTTCAGCATTAAATGGTTGGTTTGTTTTTAACTTTAATACGTTTAATACATGCATTAATGTGCATATGTTGTTAGTACAGCTTGATGAATTTTAACAAACTGAACATAAGGATTAACTTGCATGCAGATATAGAGAGAACATTTGTAGCACCCCAGAGATCTTCAAGAGCTATTACTTTTGCTAAGACAAAAAAAGGCATTTAGTATTTAAAGATAAGCATCTACTATAAAAAACAACTCTTAGCAACTCTCTATTCTTTACAAGTAAAATACATCTTTGACATTTGCAAAATAATCACAAATCCTTTACCATTCTTTGAATTATAGATTTCAGGGCTCAATCAGTAATATCCAACAATTTGCAACAAATAAAAAGAAGTGTGTTTCCTGACAGCTGAATGGTCAGTCTGAATGTAGTGAATTGGCTGATGGCCTTTATCCTTATCAAAGCCTTCATTACTGTCAAAACAATACTTGATTCTTCAAATTTGTTTGGAATTGAAGCATACATAAATAAAAAATAGGGGGTTTTTAGCAAACACATCAACCAGCAATTAGCTTCAGAAACACACAAAAAAATCCTGATAGGCACATATTGTAACTTTGTCTACATTATTTCAAGAGGTAATAGGTAGATTCTAATGAGAAAGAAATCACACAATTATATTCCTCACTCATTACAAATTATTTATTTGAAATTTTGATTAACTGTTAATGTGCATTTATATTTCAAAAAGGGCATTGATGAAAAATCAAAGACCAGGCGTGTTTTCATTCTTCAGTTCTTGACTTAAAGATCCCCCTGACATTCACCTTTAGGCCACCTTATTTAGAGACAATGCCCTTTCTTCCCACCTTGCTTGTTATCTACATTACCCCTGTGATAGTCTGAATAATGACCCCCAGTGACATGTAGTTCCTAAGCCCTAAAACCTGTGAATGTGACCCTGTGTGAAAAAGGGTCTTGGTCTATATAATGAAATGAAGGATTTGGCCATAAGGAAGTAATCCTGGATTACTTGTGATGCTGACGTGTCCTCATTGTATTCACAAATATCTTTATAAAAGGGAGGCAGAGAGAGAATTCTCACTGAAGAGAAGGGTCATGCAAGGAAAACAGGGAAGAAGTCAGAGATAGAAGATGCATTGCCTAAGGCCTAAAGATGGGGAAGGGATCTCAGAGCCAAGCATGCAAAGAATGCAGCTATAAAGGCAAAGAGAGAAGTCCCCCCTGGAATCTCAGAGTGAGTGTGGATCTTCAAACACCTTGACTTCAGCCTAGTAGTGCTTCTTTTGAATTCTAGCCTCCAGAACAAGAAGAGAATGAATTTCTATTGTTTGATTACACTGCCAAGTTTGGGACAACTTGCAATAAAAGACAGTGGAAACTAATACAGTGCTTATCACAATTTGAATTATGTATTTGCTTGCTTTTTTGATTCTGATCTTCCTCACTGAACACTAAGTTCCTAGTTTATCCTCACTGCTGTATCCGCTGTGCCCAGTGAGTGCCTGGCACAGAGTAGATGCGTGTCAAGGGATTCTGCCTGAAGTGACACACTGGAGAGTGAGTGGTAAAGGATGGGTCAAGTTTGGTGTAGCATGAAGTGGGGGAGATCAAGCATGGGAAGGTAAGAATGAAGGATTATCTAGAGTTTGGTGGACCCAATGGAAAAAATGGACAGATAAACCCTAAGTTTCCATTGAGAATCCGGGAGACTCTCCCCTGGGAGATGACATGAGGGCAGACTAGGGAGAACTTTAAAAACCACAAGGAGAAGCAGATAGGAGCGGAAAACTGTTAATTTAACTGATTTACTGTTAATGTGCATTTATATTTCATTTATGTTTTCTTATAGCTGCTATAACAAATTAACCACAAAAGTGGTTTGTAATAAAAACTTAATCTCTTGCAGTTCTGCAAGCCAGAATTCCAAAATCATTGTCACTGCTCAGAAATCAAAATGCCACTGAAAGCAGGCAGCAGTGCTTTGGACCGTAAGCCTTGGGGATGGTGGGCAGTTAATATACCCAGTGAGCAGCTATAAACAGCAGCAAAACAGTGCCTCCCTACTGAAAAAAAGGAGAAAGGTATAGGTAGCTTTGAGGAACTAGTGAAGAATTTTGTAGTTGGACATTCTACCAACTCTCTTTATATCAGCATGCACTGTGTGTTCTCTTTTAAAGTGGAGTCTTGATTTTAGTTTGAATTATGTAAAGCATAAGTAGTATCACAACTTTTGGGTGACTTTAGGCCTCTGCAGGTCTTAAACCTTTGGGGCTGCATATGAGACTGTCAGACGGGCCAGGTGTATGGCTTCATCCCTGGCAGGGGGCTTTTCCTGCTGCTGCACGTGTAGCTCAGCAATAGTGGACTATTTCCAGTCTGCAGAGATCAGCAAATTGGCGGCTTTGTCTCTTCTAATGGTAGTGCTCCCAAAATTTGCTTTGTATAATTAGCTGATGACTTATATCCTCATTAAGAGCTTACCAGTCAAAATGGTGACCAATTAGCAAACCCATTCATTAGGAACCTTCTCTGTGTTTCCATTGTGAAGGATAGACATTTTTTTTCCACTTAAGTGATGCCCTGAAAACTGCCATCCTATGAAAATGCCAATTTAGCAATAACCCTGGCTATGAAATAGGTGTCTGCAAATCCCACATTCTTGTAAAAATCCATCACATCTTTGGGAGAGGCAGATTAATTGATCCCCAAGAGATATTGTACTTGTTTCTTATAGCCACTGTAACAAATTAACCACGAAAGTGGCTTGTAATAAAAATTTAATCTCTTGAAGTTCTGCAAGCCAGAATTCCAAAATCAGTGTCACTGCTCAGAAATCAAAATGTCAGTAGGACCATGTTTCCTCTGGAGACTTTGCAGAATTTGTTTCTTACCTCTTCCTCCTTCTATAATTCTTTGTCTTGTGGCTAAATCACTACAGTATCTTTCTCCATGATGATACTGCCTTCTTCTTTTCTCTCTGAAATGTCCTTCTGCTACCCTTTTAAAAGAAGACTTCTGATTAAATTTAGGGCCCAGCTCGATAATGCAGAATAACCTCTTCATCTCAAGACCCTTAATTAATCAATCGCATCTGCAAAGACTTTGCCATGTAAAGTAACATTCACAGGGTTCAGGACTTAGGACGTCATTCAAGAGGCGATTGTTAGCCTGCTATAGAAGCCATGCCCTAGTGAATAAAGCCATGACTATGAGATACAGAGATTACCCTCGGTTATATAGTTGTGTCCAGTCTAATCACATGCATCCTTAAAAGAGAAGGAACTTCCCTAACTGTGATCAGAGACAAGAGACTGCTGAAGAAGGTGCAGGAGAGATTTGAAGCATCCACTTTGAAGATGGAAAAAGGGGGAGGATGGGTAGAGATGAGCCAAGGAATACTTAATGTTGCCTCTATGAGTTTGGTTAGGGTGCTCAGCTCAGAGTCAGCATGGAGATGGGACTATCAGTCCTACAACCACAAGGAACTAAACTCTGCCAACAACTTAAATTTGCAAGGAGACAGATTCTCCTCTAGGACTTTCAGAAAGGCACACAGCCCTGCTGACATTATAACTTCAGCCTGTTGAGACCTATGTCCGACTTCTGACTTCCAGAACTGTAACTGATATATTTGTGTTGTGTGGCAATTGCGTTTGGCAGCAATACAAAGCTAATATACTGCCAATAGTGGGTTTAATGCACAGAGGAGAGCTCAAATTCAATAAAGTTGTTATTATAAAACAACAGACATGTAATCTGAGAGTGTGTGGGTTCAGAACAGAGAGACTACTAGGATAGGTGTTTTGGCTTAATAAATGTTGACATTGCTATGTGCATGTATTTTTATGTGTATATTAGGTAGAAAACACTTAAAAATGTTTTTTTCAACTTAAGATGATCTAGAGAAACTGTAAGAATAACAACATGTGAAAGTATCCACTCCTACTCTATCCTCTGCCCTTTTGGTGTGTGTGTGTGTGTGTGTGTGTGTCTGTCATGACCATAGACTTTAAGTTCCATGAGGACAGAGACTACTTGTGCCTTGTTCACTATCTGCACCCTGGGGCTGAATGGACATAGTCTGCTCACTGAATATTGGGTTGGATGCAAGACCTTGAAGTAATGGGATCAGAGTTGAGACCTAAGAGTATTGGGACAGAATGAGACCTAAAAGGGTGCTGGGAGCAAATGGAGTGAGAAGCCAGGCTGCCCCAGCTGCAATCCAGCGGGTGCACACTGCTCAAGACCTGGGACTTGCTGCCGGTGCCCCCATTTCAACTGCTGGCTGTGCAGGTGGTGAAGTACTTTGACCATCACCCCTGGTGCCACAATTAAACTTTACTGACCTCACAGTTCATTTAATTATCTACCTTGTGAGTCAAAACTCTTTGGAATTGGTTTTTAAAAAGTCTGAGAAGATAGAAAAATCAAAGCAAAAGAGGAGCATGTCTTTGGAGTGGTGTTTGGTTTTGGGGTTGTTTTTTTTTTTTTTTTTGCAGTCCCAAAAGTTGTTTTCTCCCCTTTTTCTTTCAAACAGCTGTATAAACATTTGTCAAAAAAAGTCATGGGAAGAGGGTGTGGGTGAGGGATCATATGCAAAGGAATCTGCTCTTCGCAGACGTGTTCACAGAAAGCAGCACATCCAGGCACCTGCTCTGCCAGGTGGGCCCATCACAGTCACTGACCATGTTCACACTTGCCTTAATGGCATTTAATGCAAAGGGAATTTCAGAATTAAGACTCGCAAAACCTCCAGAGTGGAAGTGGCCTTGACCCAGGAGAGCTCTCCTATAAGCCTCATAATGAGTGGCAGCCGCTATTGCAGTTCGTAATTGTGTCTTTCTTGTCTGTTTGATGATTTATGAAACATCTGTCCCTTCTCCCAGCCTAGAAGCTCCATCTGGGGAGTGCTGTCTGGCTCTGCCTGTCACAGCATGCCCAGCTTCTTGCTGAGTGTGGGCAGAGAACATGTGCTCACAAGATACCCATCCCAGGAATGAATGTGTAGCACCTCCTGGAGTTGGCATGGCTGGCTCTAATGGTGTGAAATGGATTTTTTAAAAATCCTCTTCTGCTTATTTTGACAGAGGACTCGACTTTATTTATCTATTCATGTATGTATGTATGTATGTATGTATGTATGTATGTATGTATGTATTTATTTATTGTTCTGTAGCTTTCTAGCCAAGACTTTAGAGCCTTTTTTTAACTGTTTAGTAAATATTTATTGAAAATAAATAACATGCATAGAAAAACACTATAGCTTCTTACTTTCCACACTTTGTAAAGTAAGTCTATGTTCGTAGATGATGTAGCTGTTCTCATGAATGAGGTCAGCTGTAGATAATTAGTGGCTATTATAATATAAATTGTACAAAGAGATTGCCCCCTAATATTATGTTTGAGAAGTAGTAAAATTAAATCAGAGTGGTCTTCCTTTTTTTTTTTTTTTTTACTAATTTCATCATCATCATCTTCAGCTGATCAATCCCTTTTTCAATTCAATTTAATGAGAAGGGATCTTTCAGCCACTGAGACCAAAGTGCTTGTGTATTAAGGAATCACCTCCTTTACCCTCAGTCACACCCCTTTGCACATAAAGGATAAAAGGAGAGCTGAGTCTTTACAGGGGTAGGAGGAAAAGAGGTGCAGACATACTGGCTAGGACACTCTGGACCCCAAAATTTGTTGGCCTCTTGGCTGGTGTGAACCAATGAGGAAGTCAGACCGAGTATGTTTACAGACTCATGAGACCAGGTAGTTGCTGTTATCAGCTGTGCTCCAGCCACAGCCACCATGTTGTCAAGGATAAGGCGTTGCTCTCCATAACCTTACACTGCCCACATTGTGAACATAAAGCCAGAGTTATTCTTAGACATTCCTTCCTGGCAGAGAGTGAGGAGGTTCCACAGATGCTATACATCTCTGGCAAATCTATCTAGAATTGCATGCACGCCTTTGATCCTCAGGTCTTAAGACAGATAGAGGAAAAAAGGGCCTATAATGAAAAAGGCCACCAGGTCTCTAAGGGTCAAAAGGTGCAGATGAAGTGGACTAAATCTAACAGATTTTGGTAAATAAAAAGCACTTAAGAGGATGCCACAGTAAGAAGTAAATTGTTGGACGCCAAAGATGGGAGGACTAGGAGTGGGTCCTCACGGAATTTGGAGCGACTACTTTTCAGAAGTTACCAATGATCTAAAGCTGCAGAAAAATTGGGCAGTGTCTGCTGGGTTTCAGGCTGGGTATGGTGTCTGTTTTGGGTGTCACCCACTTCTGAAGATGCTGACTTTCCTACTTCCCTCTCCTCGGGACCCACGTGATTACAAGGAACCCTGTGTGTGTGAATATGCATGTGAGTGAGTTTGTGCGTATGTGTGTGTGACAGGTGTATATGATCTGTGTGTGTGTTTGTATGTGTTCTGTGAATTATATATGTGTGTATAGGTGTCTATATGTGTGGTTGTAGGTGTGTGTATGTGGGTGTCCATAGGTAGAAAAGGAGAAGGCATGTAGAAGATGTTAAAACAAATACCAAAGCACCTATCACTTCATGTCCTATGTTATTTTTCTACCTGAATTAGTTGCCAACTGCAGTATAATGCCCCCTTCATGATGTCTACATCCTAGCACACATATGTAGGTGTATAAGTGTATATGTTTGCATGTGTGTATGTATGTCTGGTTATTAAAGACATACTATCTTTATCTCTATATGAAAAATGAATAACAAAAAAAGTGGATTTCCAGTGCAGGAAAGAAAAGTAAAGGACTGTAAGTCAGTAACCTTTACTAGAAAAGTGAAGTTCATTGGAGAAAGCTTTTGTACAATAGCGTCAAGAGTTTAGGGACTTAAAATTCTTGGAACATAACTCTCACAAATGACAAAGGTCTTCATAGTGAGCCTCTGCCCCTAATTTGCTACCTTACCTATCCTTATATCTTGAAAAGTTAGCCTCTGGAAATTCTCTTCTTGTGTGTGATGCCTGCCTTTTCTATAAATACATATAGTTATAAATTTTTATTATATATATTATTTATATTTATGTAATGTATATGCCTGGGATACAGCAGTGTTCAGTAGATTCTGGCTAAGCTCAGAACCACTGGTGCCACAGCCCAGGTGCCACAGCCCCTGATCAGTATTGCAAGCTGTCTCTAAGTACCCCAGGGCCTGGGGTCTTCCTCGTGGATATTCTTCACTGCTTCCCATCACCAGGTGTGAGCTGTCCATTCCCAGCTTCTAGAGTTGGATGAAAGGCTGCTCCTAATCCATGATGCTCACAGATAATTAAATTAGACTCCTCTCAGTCTTGTGGGAAAAGCTATTTTATACTTTCATTAACTCCAAAGGGCCATTTCAATTACAGTCCCTCTTTGGTAAACAAGTTATCTTTGACTTACAGCCTTTACTTCTGATGCCCAGAAAATATAACCTTTAAAGGGCTGTTGATAAGCAGCAGAAAATCTTATTTTTTTATTTTTTGAAAAGTGGTACACTTTATCACTAAATTCCAAAGGAACGAGTTCTTTTAAAAAAATCTCTGCCTGGTATCTGCTGTTTTACTTTCATTGGGTCAGTGTCATTTTATTTAGCCTTCAAAAGAGAAAGTCAACAGTTTTGGGTGGGAAGTTTGTTACAATATAAGGGGTGTCGGGTCTCAACACCACATCAGCATTTGTGCTGATCCAACAGCTGGTGCAACAGCCATTTCATAAAGCTAGGCACCATAACACTATTTCCTACATAATGGAAATATCAACATGTTTGCTTTTAGCTGGATCTATCAAAGCTGTATAACTAAACAAACAAAAGCAAATAAAGAATCATTTTATGGAAATATCAAAATGTTGTATCTGAGGACCAAGTGACAGATTGCAGCTCCCTTATCTTACTTTACTTTGAATTCCCTCAAAAAACCTGTCCCCACGGGGACTTTTTTTCCCCCCTTCTACCCCCCTGGAATCATGGAGGTGACCTAGTGTTAAGAACATAAATCTTCTCAGACAGCTCTGGTGTGCAAGTGAGCTCAACTATGGACAGTGTGATCCTGAATGACTCACTTATCTTTGCCACACTTCAGTTTCCTCATCTGTAAAATGGGGTAATAAAAGTCCCTCTCCCATAAGACCATTAGGAAGATGGACTCAGACTACATGTGTAAATGGCTCATAGCACAGTGCATGGCAAGTAGTAAATCCTCAAGATTTAGTATTTCTCAAAATTCGGTGTCCACATCACCTGCTTAGGAATCAGCTGAGCTGCAACTTACAAATTTAGACATCTGCCCCTTCTAGGATCCAATTATTCAAAAGGGCTGTAGGTGGCCCCAAGACCCTGCATTTATAGCAAGGTCACTGGGCATACTGCTGCTTTCCAACAGCCTCACTGTGTCGTCATGATCACCGGATCATGATGTCCATAGCACCCATTTTCTGCCAGTAATCCCAGAGAAATACAAGTTCCCTTGTCTTCCCTGCCTTGGTATCACCAGGACACTAGTTAAAAATTCAGATTCTTGAATTCCAAATCCACTGAATCTATGAGTGGAGACTACACATCTTGATTTTGCAAACTCTGGAGACTCCGGTGCAGTCAACTTTGGGATTCCCCAATGGGCTAACTCATTCTGACATGGCGTCAGATTCCTTTATTTACCATTTAGTCAGCATCTGTGATACTGTGATAAATTCTTGTTGAAAAGAGCTGTCCTGAACCGACGTATGTCTGTCCAAGTAAAGCTGACCCTATTTCTTTCTAATGTTAGCTTCAAAAATATTTGATTCCTGTATCGTAGTTTTTCTAACCTCTAGTGTTACCGTAACCACTAGAACATTGCTGCAAGCATATATTTTGAAACTAGTGTTTTCAAAGCCATGAACTGAAAAAGGCAGGAGCTACTTAATTTATGGTTCAAATACCCAGAAAAGTTTGGTAGTTACAGATATCCAGACACTACTTCACAGTTGACTGTATTCATCTGTTTTGTGTTGCTAAACATAGGCTACAGGGTTGACTTAAAGCTGCACAGCTTATTAAGTTGGACTTCACTGTCTTAGAATTTGCAGACATTTGTACTGGGGTACGCACCACCAGCAAAGAATAGGATTTGCTAAAATAACAAAAACATGAAAATTAAATTTCTAATATGAGAAATGCTTCACCTCCTTTGGAGAACAAGCTATGTTTCATTTATTGGTCCTTCAGTTGTGCAATGAAGAGTAAATATAAGAGGCGAAAGGAGTCCCAGCTTCTTTATATAAATAGAACCATTCCCTAGTGGAACATCATATTAAGAGTTATGAATCATTTACACCTTAGGCTCACATCACTTTAATCAGATTTGGGGATGGGAGACTTGGGGAATAAAGAACTCTGGTTATTTGGAGGGGAAGTTAGGAACTTGAACTAGATTGATGTCTGGCCTGAGTGAAGTCCCACATGCAGGAGGTTGGTTAGAAAGAAGGTTAGAAAGGAAGGGCCCCAAGGCCTGTGGCAGGGTCCCGCAGATCTGGACCATGAGCTCCAGCCAGCAGGAGACTGAGGTCCTTGCTGGCTCTTTCTTCCTGCTTCCCCCTCATTTTCCCACATCACTCCTGCTTGTAGGAGAGGCAGCTGTGTGATCTGGAAATACCACACTTTTGAGGTCAGAAACTACCTAAGGGGCTTTGTCACTCCAGTGAGATCTCCTTGGCTGGTACCTCACCTTTCTAAACAAATGAAGTGGAGAAAATAAGAAGTGCTTCAAGGGGGCAGAAGGGACGGAGAGAGATGCAGTGAACCCTGTCTTAGTTCCTAGGACTCCCATACACAGTGCTACAAATGGTGGTTTAAAAAACTCCCGACGGGTTGTCTGACCGCCCCGGAGGTTGGAAGCCCTAATGAAGGGGCCACCAGGGCTGGGTTCATCTGAGGGCTGTGAGGGTGAATCTGCTCCTTCCTCTCCCTTAACTTCTGGGACTTTTCTGTCAACCTCTGGCATTCCCATGATTGTCCACATATCTCTACCTGTGTGTTCACACAGTGTTTTCTTTGTGTATCTGTGTCCAAATATCCCCTTTTCATAAGCACACCAGTCATATTGGATTAGGGTCCACCATATGCCAGTATGAACTCATCTTAATTAATTATATCTACAATTTTTTTCATAAATGGCCACATTCTGAATTACAGTGGGGTGGGGACTTCAAAATATGAGTTTGGGGGGCAGGGAGACACAATTTAACCCATAATAGTTCTCATTACTGCGTAGATGTTCAATCCATCTTGAAACCCCCAGCAGAGGGGGCGGGGGTTTCTCCTTCGACGCAGAGAATTCTTGTCTGGTCATGTAGATTTTTTTAATCATCAGATTTAAATGACTCAAAATCTAATGTCTCATTCTCTCTAAACCTTCTGTCCTAACCGCTCCTTTCTAACTTACCACCATTTTTAAGACATCCAAAGCTATAGGAAATCCCAAACAATTCTGCCCACACTCAATCATGGCACCATATCATTCAACACAGAACTGAAATTTATTTTTGGACTTTTCTCAGAAAAAGTTGAGCTGAGCAAACAAGTAAGCAAGATGAAAAGGGAATGTTTATAGGTTTAAGAGTACAAGCTATTATAAAGCACTGTAAGGAATTCATTTTTATATAAACAGCAGGTCTCTATTTCAGACAGCTGGTGTTTTGTCCAAAGGAAGTGGCCATGTCCTGGGGGAAAACCCAGAATGTTCCCAAGTGAGCCAAGGCACTGGGTGGGGTGTATCTGTGTGTGTGTGTGTGTGTGTGTGTGTGTGTGTGTGTGTGTGTGTGTGAGAGAGAGAGAGAGAGAGAGAGAGAGAGAGAGATTAACTCTAAATAGAGTGGTTGGTGAGATAACCTTCTAGGGGTTGAGACTCACTGCTAAGAGACTGACAAGGTGGGAAAATCTAAACCTAGAAAGTTCTGAGAGTGATGTGCAAACAGTTTAAAGATCATGGAGCCGGGCCTCCCTGGTGGCGCAGGGGTTAAAGACAGCACTATCAAGCTATCTATCTATCTATCTATCGACAGCACTGCAGCATGAGTTCGATCCCTGGCTGGCCAGAGAGCAGCCCATGTGGTGTAGCAGACACCTCCTGCCTTGCCCGCTGCTCCCCTCAGCAGTCGATTTCAGTAAATCTGCCTGTTCTGTTCCCCACTCTGTCTCTGACGAATCCTCTCACCCCCCGCACCTCTGGCCTGTACCCCAGCTCATGTATGCATAAATAAATAAATCTTAAAAAAAAAACAAAAAAACTGCTTTTCAAGCACAGAGAAGGCAGGATGGAAAATCATCCCAAATGAAACAAGGCTGTGGCACAGGGGATGAGTCTGTTCTTTCAGTTTATTAGTTCAACTTGTTTTTGTCTAGCCTGGACTCACAGTAAAACAGAGGTAGAGTTATCCAAGTGGAATCCATCTCCTTACAAAAAGAAGAGACTTTGGAATCACTTACTGGAAGGTATCTTAGAATGTTGTTTTGAAGAGATGTCGTGAGGTAAAATAATCGAAAGTCACATTCGAATGGCAGAGAAGCTGTGCCAAGATGGGGGTAGATGTGTCTTGCCTCTTCCCGTGATGCTGTAAATGGAGAGCAGATTTCAAACCTGGCTGTGCCCTGATCTCCTTGGATAGGGGTGATTTGCCCTAAGGTTGTCTTCATTATGAAATCCCTAGGACCAAGGCATTCCTTTTAATAGAGCCATCAAAGGCCTCTGTTAGAGTCCATTAGCATCTGACCTTCTGTTCTCAGTAAATAAGATAACTTTCAAGAAATCTACTCCCAGTCTGCAAGTGTTCAAAGAAAAAAGAGAAAGCTTAAAAATTGATTGAAAATGTAGTGAGTTCTGACCATTTTTTTATGATTAATTTCTTGTTGTTACGCCTGGGGAGGACGTTCTGAGGCCAAGAGACTCAGGGCCCGGGAATGTTGGTGGTTTTGACTGTGACCTTTCTGGTTTAAACAGCGAGAAAGCAGAGCTCTTTCACCACTTCACCTGCCTGATTACTTATTTCAGGAGAATTTGTGCTTCCTAAAATCATTTTTTTATAGCATCTTAAAAAACTTACAGCACATAAGTAATTTTTGTTGATGATTTATTCTTAGCAAAATAATAAAACAAAAATTACTTGAAAGTCCATCCTTGGGAAATAATTGCCTCTATGTGTGACTCTTGCTGAAAAAAAGTTATCATGATGTATTCCTGTTTACTAAGATGCTTTTCCCAAGGTACAATATATATCTTATTTTTCTCTCCTAGGCAACCATCATTCTGTTTTCTGTCACTGTAGATCAGTTTGTATTTTTTAGAATTACACAAATGGAATTAATTTTTGTCTGGTTTCTTTCTCTCAAAATTATTATGAGATAAATCCATGTGACTATAGTACCAATAACTCATTCCCCTTTAAAAAAAAAAAACCTAGATATTATTCCATTGCTTGGATATACACACTTTGTTTATACATTCCTATATTGATGGATATTTGGGTTTCCTTAAATTATGGGTCTTAAATCAAAGATACAAAGAACTATACAAGTCTTTGTATGGCCATATATTTTAATTTCTCTTGGATTAATACTTGGAGAGAAATGACTGGATCACAATGACAGGTGTGTGTGTTGAACTTTTTAAGAAACTGCACACTGGTTTTCAAACTGGGTGTCCTCTTTTTCATTCCCAAAACCCACACCCTCACCAACACTAGGTATGATCAGTCTTTTTAATTTCAGCCATTCTAATAAGGATCTAGTGATATCTCACGTGACTTAATTTGCATTTCCATATGACTAATGATGTTGCCTTTTTAATGTGCATATTTGACATCGATATATATCCCCTTTGGTGGACTCTCTTTAAATTTCTTGCCCGTTTATATTATGGTATTTATTTTCGTATTGAGTTTAGAGAGTGATTTATGCATTCTGTATACAAGCCTTTTGTTCAATATATACTTTGCAAATATTTTCTCTGCATCAATGACTTTTTCATTCTCTTATTTTTAAAGAACACAAGTTTTTAATTTTGATGAAGTCCAGCTTATCATGTACATGAATTTCACTTTCAATGTTGTATCTGAGAAATCTTTGTCTACATCAAGTCACAAAGATTTTCTTGTGTTTTCTTCTGGAAGTCATGTAGTTTTATAGTTTCTCCTATACTCCATTTTGAGTTAATCATAGCATATAGTACAAGGTGCAGATAGAAGTTAGAGTTTTTTTCATATGAATATCGAGTATTTCCATACCACGTGTTATAAGACTACCCTTTCTGCACTTAATTTTTTTCATACATTTTTAAATTCAGTTCCCTGCTTTGGTGAATCTAGTCTGTTCTGCTCTGTGTACCCTGCCATCAATCTATATTTGTCTATCTTTATGCAGATGCTATACTTTCTGAGACTGGAGCTATATAATAACACTTGAAATGAAATAGTATTATATCTCCAAGGTTGTACTCCCTTTGCAAAATTGTTTTGGTGAGTCTTAGCATTCCCATGTAAGTTTTAGAATCAACTTACCAATTTTTACCAAAAAAAGCATGCCTGGAGTTTTACTAGGAATGTATTGAATCTATTGATCAATTTGGAGGGATGAAAATGCATACATTGTGCAAAAATCAAAAATGATGTAAAAATATATAAAATAAAAAAATAATACTGGTTACAAAAAATATGAAAGTGTAAAATGGAATTTGAGACAATTATAAAAAATATGGAATTCATGTGGAAAAAATATAGCTCTTCCAATCCATGAATGCAACCTCTCTTTCCATTTGTTTAGATCTTCTTTAATTTCTTTCAACAACATTTTGTAGTTTTGCAATGCACAGATCTTGCTCTTGATTGATCATGTTTATTTCTGAGAATGTAATTTTATGCAAATGCAAATAACAATTTAATTCCAATTTCTGTTTGTGGTTAGTATATGGAAATATGATTGATTTTTATACATTGATCTTTAATCCTGCAACTAGCTAAACTCAGTTATTAACGCTAGTTGTTTTTTTTTATTTGTTTGTTTTGATAATGTCCCTGTGACTTTCCACATAGAAGCTCATATTGCCTGTGAATAAAAATAGTTTTACTTCTTCCTTTCTTTGAAAGTCATGGAAATAGATGATTTATGAGAACCATCTCACATTGAGGATTCTGTAAATCTACTTCCCTTAATTCCTACTACTCTCTCTTAAATTCTACCTGCCATTTTGTAAACCTTTGGTCTGATGCTCTGCAGAAATTACTGAGGGGACAGGATTCAGCTCATGCTTCAGAATTAAATGTCTATTTTCTTGTTTCCTTCTCTTTGCCTTCTTCCTCAGACGCAGGATAAGTTCTTAAGAAAGTGACTATAGCTGGGCGGAAGCTGGGATTGAGATGCAAGTGGGCATATCCGTTTTAGGCATCACATTTTAATAAAATATAGACTCATCTCCAGAACTGTTGCATTAACATCGGAGAAACTCAGGAAATTCAGATTTGTAATGGAAGTTGTCACTAGACCATAGCACAAACACTGGAGCCTGAAGAAAAGTGTTCTTCAAAGACTTTGTGTTTTAAAGGTGCATGGCAAAAAGTATGGTTTTAAAACCTGTTTTTGAATGTGAAATTTTTCTCCTTGGAAAGCTGATGATCCTCATGAGTAGACTGTTACCTTGGAGCATTCACGAAGTAATGAGA
This sequence comes from Talpa europaea, assembly GCF_964194135.1. NCBI lineage: Eukaryota > Metazoa > Chordata > Mammalia > Eulipotyphla > Talpidae > Talpa > Talpa europaea. Next base: position 13,890,779 of record NC_140069.1, read on the forward strand.
ATGATGGAAATGCCCGCTTTGAGTATTTTAGCAGCAGTAACTTATCCACACAGGGCTCTTTAATAAACAGTAAAATGTACCGACATGAGTATGAATCTATGATTCCACCATTAGAAAGTTTTGCATTTTACTGATCATATTTACTGTTGAGGTTTATTTTGCAAATTTAATATTATGTTTTGAAGAATGATACTTAGTTGTATACACATTTAAATGACTGGTTCCACTCAAAGTTAATGGATCAGATCTGACTAGGTAAGTGAGGTAGGCACTTTTGGGAGGATCATTTGTAGCTTCTCCAATCCTATTTAATGAGCTGGAAAAGCAATTTACTAGGTTTAATGTAGAGGTTGGAAAAAATTTATTCTAACCACCACCCCCCCATCAAACACTTTGTGCCTTGAGACCATAGCTTATTCACCTTGTAGGGTCTGGTACACTACCTTCTCTAACAATCCATTTTGATCTGTTGAAGATGTTGTTCTGTTGGAAAAAAGAATAGACTAAAGCTAGATTGTTTTAGATGCATAAACTGCATAAAGAGAGACATATGCCAGGCAGTCATTCACATTCTAGTATAAATAGCTTTATGGGGATATTTCTTCCTTTTAGAAAGGGAATTTTTATTTGGAATTATTGGAAATGGGTCTAAAATATATGGTGATCATTGTGCAAGTTTTTCCTGGTTGGGAAGATACTTTGTTGAAATTGTTATCACCAAAGATAGTCTTAGCTTGCCTTACAAATTTTCCCAAGAAAATTTATTATCCTATCATATTGTTGTCATTTCCAAAGAATACATTTTCTGACCAGCTTAAAATTGGTGAGTTGGCCACAATTATCCCACCCTTAATTTTACTGAGGGTTATCATCTCCAGGTACTATGCTAAACACATTCAGTACACTATCTTATTTAATCTCCACTGTAGCACAATGAGGTCTGTGCTACATAACAAGCTGTAAATTGTGCTTATTCTGCACTACAGTAAGCATTGGACATGCTGTGATTCATTTAATCTTCCTAACAGTTCTCAAATGTCCATGCTATAATTTCCCCATTTTACAGATACAGAAACTGAGATAACAGAGAGTATCTGAATTACTAAAGATCCCTCAGCTGGTAAGTCGTAGGACCATGATTTATGTTCAAGCATTCTAGCTTCAGAGTGAGCATTCTTAACCACAGTTGTATATGATGTTATCCTTATCAGTGAGGAAATGGAAGCACAGAGAATAATAACTTGCCCAAAGTCACATGGGCGATAAATAACAGAGCAGGGACTTAGACTCAGGCAGCCTATAAAACCACATAACCTGCAAAACTCATTCCTCATACCACCCTGCATGTCTTCTCTACTTTGACCACTCATTCCAAAGTCACACATGCCTGCTTCCAACCTCAATAAAGATTTCACTGTGGAACTTAAGAAACATTAACTATTGGAATAGAAAGGGAGGAAATTAGCTCTATCATTTATAATCTATCTTACTATCTAGTTTGCTTTAGCTCTGAATACATTTTGGACAGTGGTTTGTTGCATTCTCACTGAATTAATTGCCAGCACCAATGCCTTCTTTCTTTTTTGTGGGACCCTCGCCGGTGGCTGGGGAGCGAACGGCACTGCAGAGGCTGCGGACAGCCTCGCGGCCCAGCGCTCAACTGCTGCGCCACCAGGGGAGGCCCACCATGACCTTCTTAATCATCCCTAGAGCAGAGTGTCTTCATCTTTAATGACCATATGAATCACCTGATGCTCTTGTTAAAATGCAAATTCTGGTTCAATGGGATGGGGGTCAACCTGAGACCACATTTCGAGCAAGTTCCCAGGTGATGTTGCTGTAGCTAGAATATGATCCATGCTTTGAGTAACAAGCCTAGATCACTGAATTTTTTCAAACTGCACACAAAGATTTATTCTAGGACCAAGAGTTCAGATTGATAAAAGGGCATTCCCATAGATGGAAGAATGTTTATGGAGTTTAGGAGGATCAAATCTGGGCTGATGGGAATGGCTTGGGAGATAAGACCTGAGCTACACAGATTGTCAGGATTAGAAGGGACTTTAAAGGTCATGGTGTCCAGTCATCCCATTGATGTTTGAATCCTGTCAGATTCCTTTCAGGTCAGCTCAGCCTTTGAGTTAAAGAATTATCTATGATGAATGGAACTAAACATTCAATAGAAAAAGCAAATTGCAAGATGGCGCCTCATTTGCAGAAACAATCTAAGAGTGAAAAACTCAGAGACTGTGATGTCTTGTGCTTGTTCAGACACACATTTGCCTTCATAGTACATTTTCAGAGTCTGAATATTTATTCAAAAGCTTGTAAACCTTATCATCTTATAATGAAAATAAATGCACTCTAACAGAGAATCTGCTGGGAGTGCTTGTTCCCCCATGCATCTGCCTCCCACTACAGAATAAAGACTTTAATGCTCACTAGCAGGTGAGAAACAGACAGAAGACAGATGTTTGGGAGCTGGGATGTGTCTTGGCTACACTGACTATACATATGAGGGCGTTTGAGAAAACATTTTCAAAGATCAGGAATCATGGGACCATGATTGGTTTCTTTCCAGTATGATTTTACAACCCGTACCAAAGACATTCCTACCTGGGTCTTCTGTTTTGGACGGATGTCAGCTTCTCCTTTCTTTTCACTCACACTGTTGTTTAACAGTTTTCTGCTTTCTGTTTCAGGTGCCTGGGGAGAGCGACAAACAGTGGAAGGCAGCCCTGGTAGTACTGACTGAGAAGGACCTTTTAATCTACGACAGCATGCCACGGAGGAAAGAAGCTTGGTTCAGCCCAGTTCATACCTACCCGCTTCTTGCCACCAGGTAGCCTGGCCTTGTCTTTGGGCACGACGTGTTTGCAGTTGGAAACAACTTTTGATTTGTACAATTATTTCAACACATTATGTTACTGCTTACTCTTAGAACCATAGCCCCGAGCTTCTCCAGAATATAGCCACATATTTTTAGCCAGATAGAGGCATGATTGTTTAAGGCCAAACATGGGGCAACACAGGGAAAAGAACAACCTGCTTGCTTATCCATCACGAAGGGGTGGGGACATCTCTGAGATGGTCCCAGCCTCGCCCTCTTCCTGGATATCCCTGTACACCTGAGCTTTACATTTGTGTAAATGGTCAGAAGTGCAGGTTGAGTTATCCAGCCAGGGCTTTGCTTAGCGGCATAAAGAAGGTCTTATGGGAATGTCCCTCTGTGCTTTTTAAGGCTCTCTCAGCATCAGAGTCCCCATACAAGTTCTTCCTACAAAATGGGGCTGACTGTTTCTTAAGACCGTCAGTGCACATTTATTGTTTGTGTGAAATATGAGCCCAGAGGAGACTGACTAGAGGAAACCTACAGGGGCTAGACCCTGGTCTAGGTCACTTTAAATATAATAATAATATAAAAAGGGGCCTCCCTGGTGGTTCAAGTGATTAAGGCACAACCTATGAAGCTGCCCGCAGCCTCTACAGCACGAGTTTGATCCCCTGGCTGGCCAGGGAGCAACCCACATGGCGCAGCAGACCTCTCCTGACTCGCCCACTGCTCCCCTCAGCGGTGTGCTTCTGTTAATCTGCCTGTTCTGTTCCCCACTCTGTCTCTGGTGAATCCTCTAACACCCCACACCTCTGGTCTGTACCTCAGCTCTTGTACGCATAAATAAATCTTTAAAATAATAATATATAAAGAAAATTTCACAAATGTCATTTGATTTTGAGTCACTAAGGCTCAAAAACTTTGGCAAGGTAACTATTAAAGTATTATTGATATTTACAATAAAACTTCAATAACCAAGATCCAAACACCCTAAAATATTTCTGTGAGGACTCAAGCAATGCCATGGAGTCCATACAAATGCAGTCCAATCTCCGTCACTTTCTTCAGTTTATATCCACAGTCTTCAGCCAGGAGTATCAGCGGTGGACTTCAAACTCTTGGGAAGACTGAGAATAACTCTGCCTTAGATCTCTTTCCCCAGAAGTAGAACCAGACACCAGGAATAATGAGTGAGATATTTAGCCAGTGTTACCAGGGGAAACTGAGAAGGAAGTATGAGCACTAGACACAAGAGAGGAAGCAGAAAGAACTGGAACTAAGAGCTGCCTATACAACATGGCAGCCACCAGCCACTTGGTTATTTAAATTATTTAAAGTTAATTAAAAACTTGTAAACTCAGTTCCTCAGTCACACTAGCCACATTTCAAGTGCTCAGCAGTTGTGGCTAGTAGCTGCCATTTTGGACAGCACAGATCTGGAACATTTCCATCATCATAGAAAGTTTTATTGCACAGCACTACATCGGAGAGAGCATGGATGGCTGCATCAGAGTTTTACCTCATTCAGGCAAGGGATGCATGCTCTGGGGAGATGGATGCACAGAAACAGTCCTTAGCATCTGAGGAGCTTTGGGTACTGCACCAGAAGTGCCTGTTACAAAAATGTCACAAGCCACAATGATTCTAGGTTTGGATTGTGAGCAAAACACCTGAAGAACCCAACCTATTAAGACTCCATCCCACTTGGAAGTAGAAAATGGAAACCCCTGCAGCCTGAATTGTGCTCATTTGGAACAGAAGACAGCATCCAAAGAGCAGTGTCCATCATCGACATTTGAAAGAGACGCACCAGTGATTCCTGACCTCCCAAATCATTGCGCTTTTCCCAGTGAACTGCAAAATAAAAATTTATTATAAGGGCTATTAGCCTAATAAGTGATGATAATATTCAGCCTGTCCTCCTGACCTTGATCACCATCTGGTAGCCTGCGAGGCAATGCATGTCTAAGATGTTAAATTCACGCAAGGGATGCGTGCTCCCCTGGCGTCCATCAGAAGCCAAGGTTGCCTGGAGAGGTGTCATCTTGTAGGCTCTTCAGTAGGATACCAGGGGTGGGGAAGTCCTAAAGAAAGCCATGGCAGGGAACCCTTAAAAGCAAAGCACCCGTAAGAAATACTTCATCTCCTCGAGCTGCAGCCTGGAAAAGCAGGAGCTGGAGCTTCCACCCTACTTTTTCTCTCACTAGACCAGGGCTGACCCCCAGACTGATATCCCACCTCCCTCTCTCCAAGTCCTCAACTGCTAAGTGATTGAGGGCATAGTCCCCAAAGCCCAGAAGGAGGCAGATTCTCGTGAAATTGGTTTCCCTGAAAGCCTACAGCTTCAGTTCTGTAGGCAGCTTCCAAGGGTAAGTTTTTAAGCTTGTCTTGATCAGACCCTTAGTTTGATTTCTCTGTATTCTGCATAGCAGTAACACTATTTGGTATTTATCTTCCTCCTCTGACTTTTTCACTTTAGCATAATCCCTTCCAGCTCTATCCATGTTGCACACTATTGCTCTCATTTGCCAACTCTTTCTCGATTTGGGGGTCAGTAAGTACATTGACCATATTTTAGAAATAATTCTATCACAATGAAAACCTGTAACCAACTGAAAATGGTGGGTCATCATCATAACACCTTTAAAAAAGAAATCTTTTTAAAACTTACACTATTGGGTCCTCCTGGTGGCATGAGGGGTTAAGTGTCAACATTATAAAGCTATTGGCAGCCACTGCAGCACAAGTTCAATCCCCAGCCAGGGAGGTGACGCACATGGTGCAGCAGACCTCTCCTGTCATGCCTGCTGCTCCCCTCAGCAGTGTGTTTCAGTCAATCTGCCTGTTCTGCTACCCACTGTGTCTCCGAACCTTCTCCTTCAACTCTGCACCTCTGGCCTACACTCCAGTTCTTGTATGCATAAATAAAATATATCTTTGAAAAAAAGTATATTATCAGCAGCATATGAGCAAACAGAAAGTCTTAAAAAGCATCTCCTTTAAAAAAATTTTTTTAAACTTTATTTACTGGTAGAGAAGACAGATGACTAAAATGGATTTGACACAGGTGGGTTCACACTCCAGTTTTGCACTGTCATGCCCCAGTTGACAGGCTGTATAACATTGAGCAAATCACTTCTCTGATTCTCAGTTTCCTCATCTAAAAGCTGGGATCATAATATCTACTGCAGGCAGATTATTAAAATTAAAATAGGATGACTGTATTAGTCCGCACCGGCTGCCATAAAAATATTGTTGAGACGGTACAGCTTAAGCAATAGGTATTTATTTTCTCATTGTTTTAGAGGCTGGAAATCTGAGATCAGAGGGCCAGTGTGGGCAGTTTCTGGTGACCACATTCTTCCAAGTGTGTAGATGGCTGCCATTTTGCTATGTGTTCTTATCACTTTTGTGTGCATAAGTGTGTGGGGGATGGGCCAAAAGAACACGGTGGTGTCTCTTATTATGAGGGCACTAATCCCATTAGACCAGGGACCCATCCTTATGACTTCATGTAATCTAAATGACCTCCTATAGACCTCTATCTCCAAACAACTGAAACATTGGGCTTAGGGTTAGGGCTTTAACATGTGAATTGGTTGTGGGGAGCAGAATTCAATTCCTATGTACATGACATGTACAGCCTTATTAAGCATAGTTCCTGGCTCATAGCAGGACTGGACAACTGTCAGCTCCTTGTCCTTCCCCCTAGGGGTGCTGGGAAGCACTGTTCAGTTCATCAGACATAGTCCTCTCTCATGCAAGAACTGACTGGGACAACAGCCAGTAGGAAACAGATTTCTTCTAAATCAAGTTACTCCCTCAGACAGTTCAGAGTTGATTTGTTTATTTGTTCTTTTTTATTAAGCCCAGGCACATCTAATTTATATTTTTCTGGAAATGTAAATTTGATTGGGTTTCATGGCTGGGGCATCTGAAACACAACATGTTTCCAGTGCCCACCGCCCAAGCGGAGGTTTGCGGCGCTCACCTCTCCTGCAGACAAGCATCTGGGGGCCTTTGCGCTTCATCCTGGTGCATTTTAGAGCAGTGCGCTCAGAAAGTCTGCAAACATGTGGTCCTCTTAGCTCTGCTCATCTCTCAGCTTTTTATGAGTCCTTGGGAAAAGAATTTTTGCTTCGCCAAAGCTTATTTTATGTTGCTAAACATTTTTTTTAAAGAGGTAATCTTGTCCGTGTGGAGTGAATGTGTTGTTTTTATCACTGTCGTCATAATTGGCAAATGAGATAGGCCTACTGAGAGCCAGCATTAAGGTCACAATATTTCTGGAATTCTGGAAGAGGCTTAACCCAGAAATTCTGCACACCCAGTCCCAGGGGTTGGCTAAAGTTTGGGAGCAGAGTTTGTAGAGAGTGACGTGGCTTTGAGCCCAGTTTTCAGACCTGTGGGCCTGGAGAAGGATTTGGGGTGGTTCCAAATGAAGGCCTGATGAATACACGCTTCTCTCCTTTAGCATCACCATTCCCAGGGGACCAGAGGTGCTGCCTGTCCCCGCTCACCACTTTGGGTGAGCTTTGGTGCCTAAGGATCTACCCTGTTTATAAGCGCTAAAAGAAGTTGCTGCCTCAGGCCAGCCTCAGAAACTTTAGGGATGCTTTCTGCTGAGAAGACTTGGCCAGTTGCATTAGTCAAACATGAAATTACAATCAGCCTGTGGTTTTCGCACTAAGCCTGGGAGGCCTCTTCCTCCTCACCAGTAGAAAATGTTTTGTGGATAGTTCCTAGGGTGGCATAAACGGGACCTTTTCCTGGTATGAAGGGAGAGTGTAGACTTTGTAGTCATGTGGATCTGGGTTCAAATTCTGGACACTATTTGATCCTGGGCAGCTACTTGACCAAAACACAGCACCATGAATTCCTCCTTCACACCCGGAGCCCAGAATAGCAATTTTGAGCTACACTGTGCAGACCAAGTGAGAGCATGCATCAGGGCAGTGCTGCACGTGGGGAGTGTCCACCTTCCTCCCTCCGTATTACTGATGGCAGCCGACCATGAAAGGCCTTGAGGTCACAAATGACGTATAGAGGACAATCAGTTGTCTCTGGAAATTCACCCAGATAATTCCACTAAATACTCATGAACTGACTCTAATCTACATTGATGCTCATTGTCTTCTATTAAGTTGGTCTTTGCTCACGGTCAGCGTCCCTAAATCATAGCAACTCTCCAAGACCTGGGAGAGTCTAAGTTTCAACACCGTCTTTAGATGAAATATAGAGAAGATAAAGATAAGGCATTTGTCCTACTATTCTTGATGGAGGGCAGCGTGCAACTCCATCGGCCACTTCTCCTGCCCACACTTGGGTTCTTGTTAGTAATTTTACCCCGTCACTTCTTTCCTAGAGAGTCTGTTGATGCTACTGGCCAGTATTCGAGAGAATCAGAACCAGTTAAGGGATCTGACCAGTGGCTTTTTCCTCTTTCCTTCCTTTTTCTTTTCTCTGTGCGTGTGTGTGTGTGTGTGAGTGAGTGTGTGTGTGTGTGTGTGTGTCTTACACTGTGGCATCTGCTGGGAGATGCTAATTACAGCAATTAAGTAAAATGAGGATGTAATATTGCTTAGCAACCCAGTTACCTAATATGTAATTTTACTAATTTGGCTGAATCTGTGTGCTGTAACTGTTTTTGTTTTAATTAAGGATATTAATAATAATGTTTTCGTATGGAACATTTTATGCAACATTCTCTAACACCTACCCAGAATTAAATTAGTGTATATACATCCCTTATGAGACAGGTTTATTTAATTTTTCTCAAAACAATCAAGCAAAGGACTTATCTGAGGATGTAGGAAAATAACGTAGTCTCGTTCCTCAGTTATTGGGAGAGGGAGAAACATTTGTCCTGGCCTCCTAAAGAAATGAGCACATCTGTTGCCAACTTCCCCCAAATCTTGGACAAAATTCAGCTTGAAAGTGGGCCTATCGCATAGCCACACTGAACCTCATGAATCCACCATTCAGGACATTTGAAGTAATTTTAATGTATTTCATCCTTTTAAAAAAATCTGGGTCAAGGACCCATTTACATTGAATTCTTTAAATGCACACTGACAAATACTAACCATGAATGTGAAATCTTAATGGCTTTTGCTCTTTTTTTAAAGAAAATAGTCAATTTCTACCTCCAGACCAAAAAAGGTAACTCTGATTCCCTAACCAACCAAGTCACTATTAAAAACACCAGTTTCTGGGGCCTCCCTGGTGACGCAAGGGGTTAAGATGCAAACTATGAAGCTATCCACAGCCACTGTAGCACAAGTTCGATCCCTGGCCAAGGAGCTGCCCACATGGCGTGGCAGACCTCTCCTGTCCCTCCCACTGCTCCCCTCAGCAGTGTATTTCAGTCAAATCTGCTTGTTCTGTTCCCCACTCTGTCTCTGGTGAATCCTCTCACCCCCACACCTCTGGCCTATACCCCAGCTCTTGTATGCATAAATAAATCAATCTAAAAACAAACCCACACCAGTTGCTAAGAATGGATATGAAAAAAGAAAAAATAAATGTGAGGCTAGTCTAGACCATGTCATCCCAGTTACCTTTCAATATCACTTTTTTTCGAGGACGAATCTAGAATTTAGCATTTGGTGGATGTAAACCAAAATTCTTTGGATTTAGCATCAGCTACTGTTTTACATGGTTGAGGGACTAAGGGTGGAGGAGTCGTAATACCTCACAGCAGTCATTAATCACAAGCTTTTTGGCCAGTGTCCTCTCTGTAGTCTATATATTCATTTAGCCATTTCTTTAACAAACGTTTACTGAGAGTCTGCACTGTGCCTGGTGTTTTGATGCCAGTAAATAGGGCAAGAGATAATCCAATAAAAAGTTCTGCACCGATGGAATGAATGATGATGATGGTTCTCAGCATATATTCTGTGCCAGGCACTGTTCGATGTAGCACTCAGGTACTAACTCATGCCATCATCATATCACCTCCATGAGGGAACCATCTGATCATTTCCAGCTGGAGGAGTGGAGGATTAAGTACTATAGGAGGTTTAGCAAGATCCCTCAACTGGCAAGGAGCTGAACTGGATTATCTGACTCTCTGTCCCCTCCTCTCTCTCACTCCCTTCTCTTGCCTTACTCTCTCATATGATCAGGTCCCATTCATTTATCCAGTTGTCCCCACTCCTAGCTATAGTGGCAGGATTGACACAGAGCAGGTTTTCTGATCCAGTAGACCAGGGTGAAGGAGGAGAGAGTCCTGGAGTCCTCGGTGGCTTTTGCAGGCTTTTATTGGGATTTACCAGGTACACGGCAGGCAGGGGTGCTGCGGGGCCAGGAGGCTGGCAGGCCTCCCAGCTCCCAGCAAGTCTTCACTCTATCTGGGCTCTCCGGCGTTTACTGGTGGTCTCTGCTGCTCTGCTTTTCCTTCTGCTTCTGCTTCTGCTTCTCTTGGCTTCTGCTGGTGTCCCCCTGACGCCACCCTTAAATGCCCAGTCTTAGCCCAGGTTAATCCCATCTACCTATGCCCACACCCTACTCCAGGTGCCCGCCATCAGGCATGCATCCAGGACTGCAGGGTTCCGTCATCCATCCTAATGGCGGGAGGGCAGAAAAGCCTGATACTTTTTACTTACCCTACACTAGCTAACAGGAAATGTAAAATCTTGCTGGAGTTTGTTTATCTTCACATCCAGCCATGGAACTGCGTATCAGAATTTTGTAACCAGGAAACAAAGCCTGTCCTTGGGCGTCTCAAGCAGTTTCAGATAAAACTTAGAAATTGGGTGTGAATTGAAGCTTGAAGTCTGTCCCAAGGTGCCAGTTTTGTTTTTGGTTTTTTGTTTTTTTTTTCCCTAGCTGGGTATCTTCTCCTTGGAGACCACGTTTTCGTGGTTGCTGTAGTTTCATCCCAGCCAAGGATAAGAGACAGATGGTTATATTTTCAAGGATACACAAATAGCTTAAAATGTAAAAAATTGAAAGATAAATAATAGCTGTTTTAGAATCTCCCCCTGGGACTGCAGATCAGGAAAGATCTTTGGGAAGGATCTCGAGAGAAATGTAGAAAGATGGTCCCGGGCAGAGTGGGAGAAATGCAGGCAGACACAGTTTATCCTTAGTCTTATCTTTTCAGCAGTTCAAATGATGACTTTTGAGATCTTAATATGCATCTGGCATTTGCTTGGTACTTAATGTCCAGAATGTGGCTACAGTAATGGGTAGCAAAGCATGGTCTGCAAAGGAAAAGCCCATTAAGTGGCCTTTTCACTAGTCCCAAATTTTAAAATTGTGTGTGTGTGTGTGTGTAATTGCCCTGGCAAAACTGAAGTTAAAGCATGCATTCAAGCAGTTATTCAGCCAGGTTTCATTTTCTAGTTTTGAGGGTTTTATAAGGTAGGGAGCTACCTTATAAAATCAATTGAGAGATACACAAATTTCCTTGCCTGGAGGTCTTCGAGCCTTGGGAGATGAGGTGGTAATCTTTGTACGGTGGGGTAAATGGGTTGATGATGGTGTTGGAATTCCGGGGGAAGGGAATTTACGTTGAGATCATCCCATGCTTGGATTTGCGTTCCAGCAGATCGCTGTGCTGTCAACAGCAAGTGTATTCCCCGATCATCTTCTTACCCAGGAGCTGTCAAACTTGACCTTGAGCAACACGCCTTACAGGCTGGGCGCCACGAACCACCCGCGGGCTGCCAGCTCAAGCCATCTCAGCCCTGCTGGGAGTGCTCCTACTTTACCTTAGATCCCTAGAAGCAAACTTCTGCTCCAACTGAGTCTCCAAGGATAGGCCACACTGCCGGGATGGCTTTGATTGAACCACGGAGCCTCCAGGTGAGAACACTCAGCACTTGGGAAGTCCTTGATCTGCCTATGCTTGGCCTTCCCTACAGATGTCAGTCTTCTTTTCCACTCCTGCAGAATTTCTTCTTGCAGGAAAAAAAAAAATCTCCAAATTACGCTCTTTACGAATTATTCTGGAATATGTGACTGTTTTGATTATTGTCTTCCAATATCATGATATTTGTATGAACTATATTTCAGGATCATTGATTCCCTTTGTAATTCTATTTACAGTATGAATTTACATACACTATTCAGAGTAGGGGGCCGTAAGTTTCTTCACACTGCTAAAGGATTCTTGGCACAAAAAGATGAAGACATCTTCTCGCTTCAAGCTTGGTGCCTGGGACTGAAGGCTGTGTTTCAGGCATGGTCTGGTGAGTGCAGGGACGCACCAGGCCGTCACCTGCTTTCAGTCCTTTAGTACTGTTTAAGTCCACTTGAGTGTCATTAGCAGCTCTGGATGAAACCACCATCAACTACATTTCCACCAGGGGTTCTACATCCTGCCTCTCCCATTCTGGTTGTGTTATTTGTTTTGGGTTCCAACTACAGAGCTCGCGTCCTGATTCTGGGTCTTGTCTTCTTCCCAGTTTTGGGCCATTTGCCAATCTGATGTCCAGGTTCTTCACATCCTCATAAAAGCCATTGATAAAAATATTTAGCAGAATAGGTGTGAGGACGTGGCTCTGCCTCCATTGTGAAAAGGGCCAGTCCATAGCCACAGCTTCCAGATGTTAGGTGTTGAGAGCTGGACATGGGCTGTGTAGAATAACTCATCCAGACACATGCAAGAGGAACTCATCTCGTGTCCCACCACTGAGCTGCCGCTAACATTAAACAGCAAACAAAACATGCAAGCCACACTGTGTCAGGAGGGTATATTTTTAAGAATAATGTTGGTCCTTATACTAAAGATGAAAGTGAAAGATTTGGGTTCCTTTCTGTCTCACATAGCCTTTTTAAAAGTGCCATTTGTATAGCTTAGGGACAATTTTTTTTTCAAGATTTATTTATGCATACAAAAATTGGGGCACAGGTCAGAGGTGGGGGCTGGAGGATTCACCAGAGACAGAGTGGGGGAACAGAACAGGCAGACTGACTGAAATACACTGCTGAGGGGAGCAGCAGGTGAGACAGGAGAGGTCTGCTGCACCATGTGGGTAGCTCCCTGGCTGGATGGCAATCGAACTTGTGTTGCAGGGGCTGCAGATAGCTTCACAGTGCTGTGCTTAACCCCTTGCACCACCAGGGAGGCCCTTTAAAAAAAAAAAAAAAAAGATTCATGCTTAGGGAAAATTTTAAGAAGAAATAATAGTGAAGTCATCCATAAAATTCCTCAGCATTTTAATGAGCTGTTTGCAAGCACTCTTTTTACATAGTTGAATTGTGAATATAGAACTTCACACTGGCTGTGTAGGCATTTCCTCACATTACCCATGAACTTGTAAGTCACTTTCAAGGTTTGTGTAATACTCCATCTGGAGGATGTGAGACCATGTGCATGTGTCGCTGACGTACTTCACTTGATGTTAATTTGGGACAAGCACCCTTTTGTAGCCAGTACACACACTGGGAGTGGGAGATAATTTGCTTTTTTCTCAGAGTTTACATTAAATACCTCATGTTTCATTAACCAATATTGACACAGTCCAGAGAATACATAATTCAGCATGTCTGCTGTTCTTCAGAATAACCAACTTGTTCTTTAGTGTAAATATTAGGTAAGTCACACTTAGTTGAGAAATCCAATTTTCTTCTTCCCTTTTCTTTTCAATTAGAATTTGATGATGAGATGAGTAGAGGGGCATTCGGGTTGTTTCCATAGCTTGGCTATTGTGGAATAAGGCTACAATGAACCTGGGCATGGAGGTGGGGCAGGAAGGGGGAAAACATCTCTTTAAGATACTGATTTTGCTCCGTTCAGCTATTCCTGGAAGAGGGATTGTTGGATCACATGACCGCTCTAGTTTTTAATTTCTAAGAAACCACCATACTGTTTTTGATAATGGCTCACCAAATGACATACTCACCAAGAGTGTACAAAGCTTCCCTTTCTCCAGATTCTTGCCCACATTTGTTGTTTTCTTTTTTAAGATTTATTTTTATTTATACAAGAACCGGGGTACAGGCCAGATACATGGGAAGGTGAGAGGAGTCACCAGAGATAGAGCAGGGAACAGAACAGGCAGATTGGCGAAATACACCGCTGAGGGGAGCAGCGGGCGAGACAGGAGGGGTCTGCTGCGCCATGTGGGATTCTCACTTGCTGGCTGGTGGGGATCAAACCCGTGCTGCAGAGGCTGTGGGCAGCTTCATAGCACAGCACTCGACCACCTGCCTGTGCCACCAGGGGAGTCCCCTCTTGCCCACATTTGTTATGTTAGGAACTTCTCTATCTTCCAAGAATTTTACACAGGAAAGACTTCCATCAAGATTGTCTTCAAGTTGGCATTGCAAATCACCCCTCCCATGTAATTGCCACTTCGTAAGTTAAAGAAAGCTCCTCAGAGTTATACAACAAGCTTGTTGGTTGAAATTCAACAGGCTGCAATATGTTTTATTGCACTGATAATTTTGGCCTACAATATTTAAGCTGACCAGAGAAAATAAGCTTTTGGATTTCTTTTGTGCAGTTTTTAATCTAAAGGTAGCAGACTTGTTTGCTTAAGAAAATAATTCCCCCATCTACCAAATGAACAGGTCACATGAACTCTCTCTAGCAAGTGATAAAATGTTTCTTTCTGCATTAAAAGATAAGGTGGATCTGGCAAATACCTGGAGAGAAATAACATTTATTAAATTATACACAAAACCCTAAGAGAAGTAATAGTTACTAAATTATACTCATGTTATTCTGCAAATTATTGATATGAGCATCTCTCCCCAAAGGGGGTTGAGATCTGGGGAAGAGAGAGCTTGAGAGATGTGCTGAAAGGGGGCAAGTGAGAAGTAGGAGCTGGTGCCTCCTCAGAGTTTGCACCAAGTGACTGATTCCTCCTGCTTCAAGTCTGACCTTCCAGAAAATATTTACTATGCGAGTCATATTTTATGCTGAGCAGAGGTCCTGAAGTCAGTGTGAAAACCTGTGATAAAAATCCACTCTTGAAAATTCCTTAAATCTCCAATAATGTACAATTATCTTGCCAGTTCTTTAACACGCACACAGATTGCTCCTCCTTCGATGGAGTCCTGTGGTCATCAGCTTGCATGCAGGCTACTTGGAATAAAAATGTATGCCCAGAAGTACAGATGCTCCAAACAAGGAGACAGGAGGGAAATACAATGTATTCTCTTTCCCACCTCATGCTCACATTGGGACAAATATATGCCCAGGAATGGAACCGTGGGGGAAATATACACACAACTTAAAGCTTTCTCTCATTCACTTAATATTTGTTTTTGGCTGAGTGTGTATAGTTGAGTTTGTCTGGCTATAGTTGAAGTCATATTGTTCAGTTCCTTTGTGGACTGAGTCCAATGCCATGTTCATGGGCACTTTCTTAATTTTACTCTTCCATCGGTAAGCAACTACAAGAGATGGCAGGAAACCATGGTGAACATGAGGAGATAATGGATCCTTTGGTTCTAGATCAGAAACTTGAGGACTAATCACCCATTTGGGGACTTTGACCTGGTGCCACGTCAAGTGCATAAAATGGTTTCCTTTCAATGATTTCTCTCTTTCTCAACAGGCTGGTCCATTCAGGTCCAGGGAAAGGATCACCCCAGGCTGGCGTGGACCTTTCCTTTGCGACACGAACTGGAACCAGGCAAGGAATTGAAACACATCTCTTCAGGGCAGAGGTCAGCAGGGACCTCTCACACTGGACAAGGAGCATAGTCCAAGGTTGCCACAACTCTGCCGAACTCACTGCTGAAATCACCACAGGTGAGCATGGCCGGCGATGGGTTGTTTACAGGAAGACCATCCTCTACTCTGGCCTCAAAGTAGTTTCCATTACTGGCCTTTGGGCTACTAAGAGTCTAGCAAGAAACTGAGATTCCTCTAAATTAATGTACTGTGTGATCTACTGGAGATTTTGGTTGTGGAAAACCTTACCCTATCATCATGTAAAAGAAGTTAATGACTTGGGTAATTAGATGTCATTGTCCTACCTATCACTTTGGAGGCTTTCTGAAAGCATGGACTTGAAGGCACAAACTGGTAGAGTTCTTGTTATAAACAAGAGAAATAGATTCTGAGTAATTTATCACAAAATAAAATTTTTCAAAATATGTCAGGTAGCTCACAAAACTGATCAGAAAACTGGAGAACCAAACTCTGAAGAACAGAATGAAAGGCATTTAGCTGCAGAAAGTAGAGAAGAGTCCCATAAACTGAACTCTATTGGGACAGCAAAATGATGAGGCTATTGATAGGCTGACCAGACAATAACAAAGAGTTGTGTGAACTGAGTTAGCAGGGTGGCAGAAGAGAAGAAATTATGGAAATGACGAAAAGTGCAAGTGCAACAGTTACAAATGGAAAGATGCCTCCAGAGAGTTAGGGAAAGGGGCTGATGTTGTAATCAGAACTTCAATTAACTCTATAATGTGTTCAATTTATCCTGTGTAGATTGAGAACATCTTCAGATAACCGATTCCATTATGGAAAGGCCATGAATACCTTTTGAGGTCAACTAGAATTAAAAGTAATTACTATCAGTTCATTTGGAATAGCCAATGGCAGAGCTTTGAAGTTCAAACATAGAGGAAGGAAAACAGCCCAACATGGTTGAAGCACAGCTGCCCACATTCTGCAGGTGGAAGAAATGAAAAATTGCAAAAATGAGCTTTCACGATAAAGTCATGCACACACCTGTGCCTCTTGTCCCTGGTCATCCATGTCACATCCATCCATCTGGAAGGAGGCAAGGGTCTAAGATTTCCTGTGGGGCTTGCTCAGAGGACGCGTATACCTGTTAGAGAACACTGGTGGGAAGGACCAGCCTTCGGTATAAGTTGCAGGTGCCCATGGTTAATCGGAGGCAGGGCTTCAACGAGAAGGCGGGGCTTCACCAGAAGTTTATTGAGAAGCCACCTGACTGTGAGCAGTTGGAGATTCCTATTTCCTTCCTCAATCTTGGAATCATCCCCCCTCCCTATCCTTACCACTCATGAGGGAGGAAAGTAAAAAACTCTTTGCCAAGTTCCTCCCTATATCCTAAGCACCAGGGTGTAAGAATGATAAATGGCACAGAGAAGAAAGAACTCCAGTTATGAAATCTAAAAACCACCTGGATGGCGACCACTTCAAAACCTTCAGCATTGCTGTAACAGTAAATTAAGGTCTTGCTTCAGAAGTTTGTGCCAAGGTGAAATTCAGTTGGGCTTATAAAACTAAGCTGAGCTAATGATGGCAGAGTAAACAATAAAGCCTTTACTCTTACTCCTCCCAACCCCCACTCCCAGCAAAGAAAATATCTGGTTTCCCTAAAGAACCTTAAGATGTATCTGAGAGCTGGGGCCAATTTCCTTGCCAGGATCGGTTAAATGTGGTGTTTTGTAAGGGGGGAAAAAAAATCCAATCTAATACTTAATAACCTTTTCCAGAACTCTTTGACGCAGCCACAGGATGGCATAGAGCAGGATATCTATGACCCAAGCAGACGGGTGGAGGAGAATTCTGGAGACCTCGGTGGCTTTTTCAGGGTTTTATTATCAGGTACATGGCAGGCAGGGGTGCTGGGGGGACAGGAGGCTGGCAAGCACTCCAACCCCCAGCAAATCTTGATGCTTACTGGGCTCTCCAGCATTCTCTCGTGCCCTCTGCTTCTCTTCCCATCTCACGCTTGTTCTTTTGGTCGTTGTGTTCTGGTGGTTCTGTTGTTCCGCTGGTGTCCCCATAACACCGCCCTTATAAGCCCAATCTCTCGGCCTAGGTGTACCCACCTACACATGCCCACACCCCACTCCAGGTGCCCACCATCAGGCATGCATTCAGGACCACAGGGATCCATCTTCAATCCTAATGGCAGGAGGGCAGAAAAGCCTGACATCATTTACCCTGCAACAAGTCTTCCTAAACAGGAACTCAGATTTGGTGGCAGTCCCCTGTCTGGCTCATAAGCCTCAAGTGCTGGTATCTTTTCCTAAACACAAGGACCTCAGATTAAACATTTGTCCCAACCTCATCAAAAGGCCTCAGTTCCTTTTAATGAGAGGGCACCTTGTGGGTACCACCCGGAGTTCCTGATGCCACACCTGACACCCACCCACAGCAGCAGCTTTCCAGGACCCCAACTTGTCAGGCACCAGGGAAATATAAAAGTGCTCCTTTCTGTGTACAAAATGAGTTTCGTTCAACTTAAAAAAAATAAATATGAAATTATTTAAGTCTTCACACTTAACTCTTAGGTAAGTGTTACATTGATCAAGCTTGTTAATGTAACTGGAAATGCTGGCTTTTTTTTCACCAGGTGGTAGACATGGCATTGATTTTGCATGTATTTAGGGGGTATGCGTGTCTGTGTGTGTGATGATGATGATGATGATGATACAGAGGTTAATTATTCTAAATCAAATGTCAGGCTTTCCCGGATTGAGGCAAGGCCATTGGAAGGCAGGTTCACCAGTTTGTTCCCAGATGCTGAGAAAAGCACAAAAGCACAGAGAAAGTGCAGTAAATCCCAGGAAAAGGCATTTCTTTCCATTCACTTCTTTTAGTGTCATGGTGCAAGTTAAATCACGGTACAAGTAAAATCTATGTAAGAAGAATATTTGCAGATACAACGACTGATTTTTAACTTTAGAAATTTGTGTCTGTTCCCTGGGAGACGGAGGAGAATTGAAGTGTTAAGTGCTCGGGAACTAGAATAACTTCCATTTCTCATTCCTCCTCTGTGTCTCTCCCTCAGCGTGCACCTACAAAAACCAGGAGTGCCGTTTGACCATCCATTATGAGAATGGATTTTCTCTAACCACTGAACCACAGGAGGGTGCCTTTCCCAAGACAATCATACAATCTCCTTATGAGAAGCTGAAAATGTCTTCAGATGATGGAATCAGGATGCTGTATTTAGATTTTGGAGGCAAAGATGGAGAGATTGTAAGTGTACTTGTCTTTCAATGTTGTGATTTTCAGCTGTTCATCCCACATACCTGTAATGATTTGCAAACATAATGTTGTCTCACATTCTTTAACATTTGACTATTAAATAATTTGCAGATTCACATCTTATTTGATCCTTGAAAAACAGGATCCAGTGATTTCAAAGCTCTTTACTTTGGTCTCATTTCCTACTAAAAATATTACATAAATATTTGAACCAAAGGAAAGAATCCTTTACAATGTCAGCATGCAATTCTTATCATGTAGAGTCCTGCAGGTTTCTGTATTACACAGTCCTGGCCTTCGGGAAGGCCTTCCAGGAGCAGACAGAAAAGAGTGAGAAGCAAAGGAGCTGGATCAGGGACAGGACAGAAGGGCCAGGCAGGAAGCAAAGAGAAATCTGTTGACTCTACATGAGTGGAAAGAGGGTCAAACCAGGGCATGGTTTTTGGCTAAGACAACTAATGCCCAACAAAATTAGCAAATTTGTCAGTTAACATTTACACTTCTTGTATCAGTGCACGCCACCCATGTATTTCAGCTCACGATTTCCTGTGATCCTTAGTGCCTACCATGGTGGAAAAAGTCTATTTCCTCCGTTTGACAGAAGGGTGAGAATGGCACATTCTCCTACTTGCTCACAAGTGCAGCTCCTGACATTTCTCAGAACGACGTGGTATGTTGTTTCAACTGTCGAATATAGAACTTCAGAGAGGACCTTGATCTTGTACTAACTAGTCTCATTAGTTACTAGTCACTAGGCTAGTCAGCTAATATGGGTTGACTTCATCTTGATAAGAAAAATGGGGAATATGGAGAATGCAGAGAAAAGTCTCAATGTTAAAGATCCAGTCATTTCCATCCAGCTACTGCCTTCCATAATCACTGCCCCTTAGCCCTTCCAATCTCTCCACAATTACTTCAGTCATTTCTCCTGTGGGACTTTATTGATAATTCTCTCAGGGTATCTGGCAGAGGCTGATGGACTACACTTGAATGAGTGTTGGGGCCTCAATCTCCAGCATCGTTGTTCCAGATGTTACAGCACTGCTGGCTCCAGCACCTGGGACTTCTCACCATGAGCCCACAGGCAGTCTCGAGGAAGCCCCCAGCCCAACAGCTGTCCCTGTAGCTAACAATTGATCTAATTGGTGATTTCCAGCCAATTGTCTTTCTATCCTTGAAGTGAATCCATGGAAGTTTAGATTTTGTTGTTATTGCTGCTGTTTACTTACGCATTTCAATCAGTAAGTCCAGCCTGAAGCATCAGTTTGGAAACACAGAAGTGATCTGAAAATCCAGTTTACTAAGAATACTTCTAGTTCAGTTGCTTGCTCTATCCATCACTCAATTGTGTGGGTTTTTTTCCCCCAAAAGGTGACTACTCCCTAGCAAAGTGGAAAAGAACAAGAACTGCCTTTCCCTTGGCTTGAAAATTTAAGGCTATTTTTGCACAGGAGGAAAAGTACTTACGTCCAAATTTCAGCCTTTCTGCCTGTAATTATGACCTGATGTGGAAGATTTAGGAAGGACTAGTCTTTTGCTGCCAGTACATTAGGCTGATGACACTACTCCCTCACTGTCTAGTTGAGCAACCCCAAAAGGCAGATCTCAGGCCTTTCCCAGATGATAGAAGGGAGCAGACCTGAGGTTTAGGAAATGCAGTACATCGAAAGTTAGTTTGTGAGTCTATAACTCCCATCGTCTTGGGCCGATCCTTTTACTTCTTTATACCCGAGTCTCCTCGATCATAAAATATAGTGACTAAGTCAGCTTTAAGTATACTTGCAAAAGTTGCAATCCATGTTAAAGAACTAGAATATTATAGGAAGCCCTGAATATGGTGTCAGGGTGCAAAATAATCCATTTTGGGCACTTCTTGGGCTAGATGAGTAATTAAAAGAGCATGAGATGGGTTAACAAAAGAAAAACATGAATTTAATAATGTATTTATAGGGAATTCACATAGTTGTAAATTCTAAAGAATAATGGAGCAGTCCAGGAATATTTATCCTGTGGTTTAGGATCTGGGGCCTCAAGAACAGAGAGGAGGAGACAAGAAGGGAGTGACCTTATCCTTACTCTTAGAGCATGTTTACGGATAAACCCAGAACTGGATGACACCCCCAAACCAAATTCTTCTAGGCCCTAAAATGGAGAGAAGTGATCGCTTCTTCAGTTAGGAAAAGGGCAGAAGTTTAGGACATGATGATCTCTTTCCCTCTGCTTTCAGCATCTTCACTGCTCTCACTGAGACAATCTATTCTTTGTGTAATGGTAATAGACCCCTCACAGCTATCAGGGCCTTCCTTGGCCTCTGGTTCCTGTACCATGGAGAGGAGAGGCCTGTTCTGGGCTTATGGAGAACTCCATTTGGGGGGACTGACCGCACACTGGTATCAAATAGACCTGCCGGTGAGTTCACTTTCTCCTGACTCTAAGATCTATGATCTCAGAAAACTTTGTAACTTCTCCAAGTCTCAATTTCCCATATAAAATCTAGAGATAGTGCCTTCCTGGTGATGCAAGGCGCGAGTTGCAGCACTAGGAAGCTATCCACAGCCACCTTCTCCCCTCAGCAGTGTATTTCAGTCAAATCTGCCTGTTCTTTCCCCACTCTGTCTCTGGTGAATCCTCTTACTCCCCACCCTCTGCACCTCTGGCCTATACCCCAGCTTTTGTATGCATAAATAAATAAACCTTAAAAAAAACCCTAGAGATAATAGGATACTTGTTGGGGAGGTTCGGGAGGGGGTTTTGGGTGAATTAAATAATATTGTGCATAGTAAACACAGCACAGTAGCTGGTTCATGGTAAGTACAATGTAGATAGTATATGTTCTGGTTGTTATTCCCCAATAGTATCATCATAACAAAATTAGAGACAGCAGATGAGAATCAGGAGCTCCTCCCATTCTCCTACTTTAGGGCAGTAGTGAGTGATATCAGGTGATAAAAAATTCAACCTGATTACCATGCTGTGATCTTTAGCAACACACGAGAAGGATGAGGCTTTCGAAGGGGCCTTAACAGACGTCTGATGTACATGCTTATCACAGCTAAAGAGGCCGGGACTCTGAAGCCACAGCTGCTTAGCAGTGTGGGGTCTGTGTTTTAGTTTGCAAAGAATTTTCCCATACAACAGCATCTCATTGAATGCCCCAATTACCCCGTTGAGTGGGGTAGGCCCTGGGAAAAACTGTAAGCAGCTTGTCCAAGAGGGCACATCAAAAACATTAGAACCAGGACTTGAAGCTCATCTGCCGATGTGAAATTTAATAGCGTTTTATGCTGTAGCTAATTCAAGATAAATAACATCATTATGGTGATACCAAAACTAAATTGTTTAGACAAAAAGTAACATCAATATTTATACTATTGGTATATAAAAATTGCACAGAACCTGTTTTGGAAGGATAGGAGATATAAAGAATAAATTCAAAGTGGTTGTTGTTTTTTTAAATCTCATTGGGGGGCAAAGATGGAAAAACCTAATTGCTCCAGTTAACCAAAGGCAGAAAGTGCACCAAAACGTTTGATGTGTAAATCACTCTTCTGTACAACACAATCATTTAAAATCTCTCATGTTCTTTTTTTTTTTTTTTTTTTTTGAATTTCAGCAACTGGACCTTCATTCCTGCCCGAAGCCAGTGGTTTTCATCATTCACTCATTCCTGTCAGCCAAGATCACAAGATTGGGCTTGGTGGCCTGAATGGAAGGACAACTTGCCTTTCAGAAAGGGAAGTTTGTGAGACTGTCAGAAAGTGAAACACCAGACCCCTTTTGCAGTGAGCCCTGCTCCCGATGTAGCATGCCACCGGCAGCTTTAGCTCCCCAGCGTCCTGTGTAGCCACCCCAGACTCCTCTGTCAGCTTCACCAATGACAAGGGGCTTCCCTAAGAAAGCACCACAATAGCAGAATAAAACTGTCTTTATAGAACAGTGAAAGTGTAAAGAGGTGAGAGCAATTGGAAATACAACATAGCTTTCAACTAATCACAATCAAGGACATGAGCATTAGAACAGCATGTACAGATCTTAATCATCCTCGTTTCTAGGCAACTGGTTCACCCAGGTAAGCAAGGCTGAACAGATGAGGCATGGACATTTTTACACACACATACACACACCCCAATTACAATGATCTCTTGTTTTATTGTGATTGATTTCTTCTAATTGAGTTGATTTTCACTGGTTAGGAAAGAAAAGTATTGCAAATGGAAACCTACCTTTTATTTAAGTACAAAGCAGCTGTTACTTTTTCTTAATGAATTATCTTTCAATGATGTAGAATGATTCTAAAGTGTTCTCATTAGCATGAGCGGGAATTAAATAAAGCACCAAATACCGATCTGAGCTGTAAGCTGGTAGAATCTGAGCCAAGGTAAACTGCTTAAATTGTAAAGCTTCCCTGAAGAGTAGTATGCATGAAAGATGATTAATTCTGAATTGGACTCACACCAAGGTCTGCTAGCCAAGACTGATAGCTTTATTTATAGAAAGCAAATTATGGATATTTCTTAAGATTGTCATATATATGTATATGTATGTGTGTGTATATATATATATATATAAAGGTACATACACATATGTATCTCTATATATAAATGCATGGAGTTAACTATTCCCATCTCATGATTTTTAGTGGAGGTACTGAGCAATTTGATCCTTGCTTCTGCCTATGCTTGTATGCATGCATTTTCAAACAAGTAATAGAGCAGGCTCATATATGGATGATGCTGGGTTTTACACACACACACACACACACACACACACACACATTTTATATATATATATATATATATATATATATATATATATATTATAGCCCTAGCACTATAATCAAAACTATTGATCACATCTGCAGCTCTTGGAATTCCAGGGAAATAATATAATGACCTGATATTTTTCTACAAGAATATTTTCAGACACCATAGAGCACATTACTGATTTAAAGCTTTGCTCTTTTATCTTTCAAAATGAATTCACTAAAAATACACCTATTATTTGATTTTCAAGTCACTTTCCTCCAACCTTGAAAATTCTAGAATCTCTGTTAACATGTAACCCTTCTTTTTCCTTTAGTTGATAGACAAGATATTCAGGGTTAGAATTGTGTGTTTTTCCAGAATCGTATTTTAGCAAATACCTATGCAAAGAGCTTTAATAAGTGAAGCTGTTTAAAGGAATATGATTTTACTCATTCAGACGTGTGTTTATTGAGTTGCAGTTTTATTTTCCATCAGTGTTTCCCTGAAGTGTGTATCATGCAAGACTAGTTCCAGAGGGCCTTGATTGTGTGGTGTTTGTGGCCAGGGTGTGGAAAAAGAAGTCTGGTGATAAAAAGTGTTTGTTAAATACTGAGTTTTAAATGTTAAACAGGTTTCATGATTGCAAGCCTCCTCAGACTTTTCATGTACATTGTGATTTTTCAAGGGGAGATCCACTGAGCCATCCTTATGCTTACCTGCAGAACCCCTTTCTTCCAAAGCTAGTGTTTAAAAAAACACACTTCGGAAAACAGAGCTGGGACTCGGATTTGTTTGTTTCTTTGTTTCCTATTTTGAAATGCTAAAGAGTGAAGTCCAAGCCTGAACATTGTAGGAAAGCTTTGATGCATTTGTAAATTATACTGTACTCTTTCATTATATATTTTCAAAATCACTGGAATGTTGTATACAAGAGAATTATACTTATGTATTGTAAATAACATTAAAATTCATATATTAATGCTAATAGTTTAATTCAATAATATGTAATCTAAGGTGCTCAGTACTACATAAAGTATGAGTTAATTACTCATAATTAAGTCACAAAGATCCTATTATATATTTATAGACAAATTAAAATGATCAAAATTCCAATATCACTTCTCTATCCCTGAAGTTTTAGACTGATTAATATCTGGGTGGGGTCAACAGAAACTACATTCTCCACATTTATAAAAATTTAATTTAAATATTTATATTTTAGAAAAATACATTTGAATAAAGTTAATGCATTTTCTGAATTGAAATGTGTTCTTAGTAAGAAATAGAAAATTTTACTAAGAGAATTGTGTTTATGAATCATTTTTTTCCTCCAAGTTAAAGTGCATCGGATCAGAGAGTCTATGATAAATCAATTTCAAATACTCATTCTGAATTGAGTAAGTTACAAGACTGTAACTGCAGATCTTACTCTTGCCTTGATGTGTTATAAATGTTGTGATTGGTACAAACTCTACGTCTGGATTGTGCCCGGGTGCAGTCATCAAATCAGCAGTCACTTGGGGAATTTATTTTTGTCCAGTTAGCTCTGTACTTAAAGCCCATTTCTTATTTGAATCAATGAATTATTAAATTTAGTGTCTGTCCTTTATAGGTGAACCAATGCAATGAATGATGCTTTCATCTGTTCTCAGAGGGCGGCTGCCCACTTGCTAGTATATGTGGTTAGGAGAGCCCTTTGGTATTATGACATGGTTAGAGCACCCAGCACAGATTTAAAGGAGGCCAGAAAGAAAACAGAGAAACAAAACCATAAACCTATTCTAAAAATATGCCAGCAGAAGCACTCAATTAATTCTATCAATTGATAGAATTAAAATGCTAAAAGCACATCCTTTTGTCCAAAAGCTTATTGACTCTGCATGGTTGAAGTCAGAATGAATGATGTTCATGGTTTGAAGGATTCCCCTAAAATAAAGGCAAGCAAGGGCTTTCTGACCTTGATTTTACAAATATTAGCTATTCTATCATGAGGGGGTTGGATGAGATGGGGTGAGGAGATAATTTTTGAATGTACCTTGAGTTTAAAAAAATGTGCCTATGTTTATAGCACCATGGATATCATGTAACATTTATATGTGAATTAAATAAATATTCACCTCTGAATATGGTGGACTGGCTGGTGGTTTCATAGTGGCCACAGAAGGCTATGGGAGTGAGGGCTTTGTTCTCCTTTCTCTTCCTCCATTTGGAGTTAGAAGGTGCTAGAAGATAAAGGGGGTGACTCTAGCAATTTTTTGGTGTGCATGATTTCTGTGTATAGCATCAGATACTAAAGTCCTCAAACTATAATATTCTCAGGGGACTTGGTTTGTTTTTAAACTGTTAGCAGGCCAGAGTTGAAAATATTTCTACTCTTTGAATATTTATCAGTAATAGCATTGAGATAACACTGAAACTATCTCAGTATTGAAGAGATTTTAGAGGTCATCAAGCACATTAGTACCCAAAGGTTATTATTCATCATTTTAGTAATACCACTTTAGTATCTTAGGGTATATGTTTGCTAGTAATATGGCACCATAATATATACATATAAAAGCAAATATACACCAGTTAGATTTCTACTTATATGTAGAATATAGAGAAACAAAACAAAGGAGCTGACAAAAGTAAACCAAAACAAACCCTAGAAATCTGCAGAATTGAGACGACCAGAGGGGGAGCGTAAAATGGAGATGGTAACAAAGTGGGCAGAGGATCCAATGGCCTAGGGTTACGGACTTAGGGGCGCTTTCGAGGTGGGTGAGTGTGGTGACATATACATCAGAGGAGGGTGAAGGTTCACATCTAAATCATATACAGTGTTGTAAACCACTGTTAATAAATAATTTTTATGGAAAAAAATTACAACTGATGTAAAAAGTTTTTCAAGTTTGGACCTCCTAAAGTCATATATGCCATGCTACACTGGCCTTGTATAAAATTCCACTAAACTCAGGAATCTCCTCCTAAACATTTCTTGTACTTCATTCCCCCTGAAACTGAACATTTCCAGCTCTGGGGAGGGAGCGTCCTATCTCTCAGGTCAAACCATTGCTGTGAGGCTAGACCTGAGAAAGTTCGTACATTCTTAGAACCAGAACTTGCCTCTGCCTAACTTTCAGTCATCCCTGCTCTACCTTGGAAAACATTGAAAATCCGATCTTTTTCCACATAAAAGTCCTATATAAATTGACAAATCAAGGCTGGGGACTACTATGTAAAATAAAATTATCTGAAAAAGGCTTTAAATAGAACACTTAGAATTCCTCATTTTCATCTTTAAAGAACCAATTAGTGAAGATTAAAATTCCTTCATAATACCTAGCATGGGACATGATAGGAAAACAAACATTTATATAACACAGGAAGGTAAATAGTTGGCAACAATTCAGAAGGAAATTAATATTGTCTATAAAAAAATTTTAAATACATCTATCTTTTGACTTATGGGATGTTCTCTTAGAGATACATTTGCACAAATGCAGAAGAACTAATGTATAAGGATCTTCTTTGCAGCACTATTTGTAACATGAACCTAAAAGGGCGATATGATCATCGACAGTTAAATCAGTCCTGGACCACCAATATATTAGAATCATCTGTGACTGTTAGAAAGTTAAAGGAATGTGTCCATCTGTATGTGCTCACACGGGGAAAATCTCTCAATGCAAGTTCTGCAAGATGCAGATACAGATACCTAGATGTTTGCTCTCATACATGCTGAGATGTATGCTCTCATACATGCTCTTATACATGCTCATACCTGCTGGGTGACTGGCCATTGCTTCGGGCCTCAAAGTAGTGGCCAGTGGAGCTCTGCATCCCATTGTCTTGTTCTCCTGCCTCCCCTGTCTTTCCCCCTGTCATTCTTCACTCTTGGCACCCTGGAATTAGACCTCCCAAATAAAGCATCAGTATTTAATTTTTTGCCTGAGGTTTCCTTTTCTAGGGAACAGCCAATGACCATTATTAGCCTATGACCATTATTTATTACTTTTACCTTATGATAGCAAAGGGGACATAAAAATTCCTATAAGAGTGTTGAGAAACAGACACACATGGAGTATATTCAACCTTGTATAAAAGTGCCTGGAAGAATACCTTTTTTTTTTTTTTTTAATGATCTCGGAATCGTGGGTATGACCTGAATATCCCTCCATATTTAATGA
The DNA here is from genome assembly GCF_964194135.1 of Talpa europaea. Classification (NCBI taxonomy): domain Eukaryota; kingdom Metazoa; phylum Chordata; class Mammalia; order Eulipotyphla; family Talpidae; genus Talpa; species Talpa europaea. The sequence continues at coordinate 13,918,409 of NC_140069.1, forward strand.
ACTTCTTAAATGTACTTCCTTTTTAAAAAAACATTTTCTAATGTTCTGATAATAGTAAGCAATATTTTTATCTGGTTTATGAAGTCTTGAATAATAGAACTGTTTGACTATATGATCGGAACTTAATTACCTTGTCACCTGTGGTCTTCTAAATCACACTAAATTTGATTTCACAAGGGGAAGCAAGTCTAATACCTCATTAACATGACTAAACCATGTCCAAGGATGATATGGAATCACATTTGTCTGACAGAAAAGCAGTAGGAACCTCTATTTTGGCCTTTTATACACTATTCATTATCCCCTTGGACAAAAATAAGGCCTTTTCTTGGAGGAGCGTAAGACTCCTTACAGAGAACATTGCTCAGATGGTATCACAGCATGAAGAGCAGGGCAGTGGCGGAGGCTGGAGAAAAATAAGGACGCCCAGTGGGAACAGGAGACAGGAGTGGGAACATGCATCCACTGAGGAAAGGCCTCCCAGGGACAAGGCTGTGGGGCAGAGGGGAACAGCCCAGGTCCTCCAACTTCTCAGGCTGGATAAATATCCAGAACAGCAGCAGACAGGTTGGCAGAGGAAAAATCAATTTAATAGCATGCACATGAAGGAGACTGCTGTGATTAAGCATGGCCTACATCTGAGTTTGGTATCCTTGGATTTTGATAAGCAAAGGAGTTTAAAAAGGAAATCAAGGCAGGATGAGTTAAATGCCTCAAAGAACATTCTAGTGCCCAGGCTATAGAGCATGTGATAATTTTAAGTATACAGTTTTGATAAGTTTTGGTAAAAGTCACCTAATCACATCATGATCAGGACACAGAACATTTTTATAGCAGCACAAAGTTTTTGGGGGGCTACTTTCTAATCAGTCACTTCAACATCTGACCCCAGGAAATCATTCTTTGTTTGCTAAGACTCCATATTTAACTTTCCTAGAATTTCATATTTCTGGCATTTTCTTCGCAGCATGTTTTGAGAGTTCACATTGTTCAGATCTAGTAGTTTGTTCCTTTATATTGATGAGTAGTATTCCATTGCACGGATATTTTATAATTATTCAGCTTGTTGCTGGACATTTGGGTTGTTTCCAGTTTGGGGTTATTAAGGATTAAGCTAGTCGAAGAATTTAGGCTCAATTTTTTGTATAGACAAATGTTTTGTTTTGTTTTCCAAAGATTTACTTAGTTATGCACACAAGAACTGGTGTACAGGCCAGAGGTATGGAGGGTGAGAGGATTCTCCAGAGACAGAGTGGGGAGATTGACTGAAATATACTGCTGAACAGGCAGATTGACTGAAATATACTGAGGGGAGCAGCGGGTGAGTTAGGAGAGGTCTGCTACGCCTTGTGGGTCGTTCCCTGGACAGGGATCGAACTCGTGCTGCAGTGGTTGTGGATAGCTTCATAGGTCGTATCTTAACCCCTTGCGCCACCAGGGAGGCCCTAGACATATGTTTTGATTTAATCTTGGGCAAATAGTGGAATGGCTAAGTAATAATGCCAAATACAAATTTAATTTTATAAAAAAAAATTTAAATATTTTCTAAAGTGGATTATAGCATTTTCCGTTCCCAAAAGCAATGCCTGAGATTTCCAAATGCCCTGCATAGTCACCAAGACACGATATTGCCAGTTTTAAAATTTATTCATTCTAGTAGGTGTTTCACGGTCTCATTACGGTTTGAATTTGCGTTCTCTTGACTGATAATGCTAAGATCTTTTCATGTGTTTGCCATTCTTATATCCTTTTTGTAAAATGTTTTCCCAAATGTTTTGTCCATTCAAAAAATTCTGGATTATATCTATCTTATTAAGTTATAAGAGCTCTTTATATATTCTAGATAAAAGTACTTTATTGAACATACACATTACAAATAATTTCTCCGAGTCTAAGGCTTGACAATTTTCTTGTTCTGAATGATGTCTATTCAAGAGTGAAACTTTAATTATGAAGTACAGTTGCTTTTTTTAATTTATGATTTGTACTTTCATGTCCTAATAAATCTTTGTTTCTATATCTGTATGCCTAGGGCAATGCATATTTTTCTGTATTTTCTTCTAGAAGTTTTATGGTTTTAGATTTTCGGCCTAAATTTTTGATTCATATCAAATTAATATTTATACTTGTTGTGAGGTCACAGTTGAGGTTCATTTATTTTTACCACATGGATGGATATCCACTTACTCAAACTTCACTTCTTGAAAAAAGAAAATCTTTCTTCAATGGAATGCATGATGTGTGGGTGTACTCCTGAACTTTTATTCTGTTCCACTAATCTATACAGTGGTCTTCCCTTGTCCTTGGGGGTGTGTTCTAAGATAGCCAATGGATGTCTGAAACCATGGGTAGTAGCAGAACCTATAAATACGCCTTTTACAATTATACACAGCTATGTTAAAAGTTTAATTTATGCATTAGGCATAATAAGAGATTAACAACAATAATAAAATAGCATAAATATACAAATGTAACAATATACTGTAATAAAAGTTATAGGAATGTGGTCTCTCCCTCTCAAAGTATCTTACTGTAAGCATTGTTTTCAGACCTCGGTTGAATACTGGTAACCATGGAATCAAAACAGTGGGTAAGGGGGAAACTACTGTATACTTACTCTTATTTCCATACCAGATTGTCTCAATTACTGTAGCTTGAAGTCTTCAAATAAAGTAATATTCTCCAATTTTCCCCTTTTTTAAAAATTTGGCTATTTTATGTCCTTTTAATAAGTGATTTAAGGGCCTTCCTGGTGGCTTAGGGGTTAAGGTTCAGCACTATCACTGCATCAACCTGAGTTCAATCCCTGGCCAGAGAGCTAACCCTCTTAGGGCATAACAGACCTCTCCTGTCTCCCATGCTGCTCCCCTCAGCAGTGTATTTCAGTAGATCCACCTATTCTGTTCCCCACTCTGTCTCTGTGAATCCTCTTACCCCCCACAACACTGGCCTACACCACAGTTCTTCTACATATAAATAAATCTTTAAAAAAAAAAGTTAAGCCCATTAACATTTTTTGTTCATGTTTTTGCATTTGTTATTGATAAGGTTAATTGAAATATAATATGCATATGCTAAATTGCAAGTAGCATTACACAAGTTTATCCAGTACTTGAGGTCTTATTTGAGACTTTGTAACTTAAATAGGTCTAACAATAAAAACATTTACCAAGAAGTAAAGACATGTCTTTTTCTATTTATTGAAATAATTAAATAACCAGTTGTAATATTTAAAAAATACATTAAAAGATTAACTTTAAAACTGAAAATATAGTAAAATTACAGAATTAGACAGCTAGAAATACATTAACTGAGCATTCTCAAAGCTATATAAAAATATTTATGAAACTTTAAAAATGTAATGCTTAGTCTTTGAGTAAAGCTCAAAATGTTTATAATTTTTAAAGTAAGGGAGGAAGTTGTAAAGAATATAGCTCTTCACAGTTTTTAACTGTCCAAGGAGAATGATTCTGTGTTTTCTGTGTTATTACTTTCTTGTCTTTTCTAACACCCATTCGATCACCTAGGGGGAAAAACACAATTATGGTACATTCCTACTAAAAACACAAGTGATAGAAAAAGATACTGCTAAAACTCAACAAAATAATAAAAAATTTAAAATAAAAAGTAACATCAATATCTTAAAACACATTTTATATTAAAAACATTTCGTTTTCTAACTGAATACTTTCTGTTAAACTTCCACTGTGGAACATAAAAACTGTTCTCAGTGGTCAAAATGAAGATTCTGCCCTATTTTTTCACTTTTATTTGAATATATGTCTTTAAAGAGCTACTAGAAAGGAATAAAACCAAATGTTGAAACAAGTAGATGAATTAGTTTTTCCAGTTCTTTGGATTATTTTTCTTTCTTAGCATTATTTTAGAAACGCTTTTGTTAACAAAGCAACCTCTTAATACTATTAAATACTCTACTTGAATACGTCTGTCATTAAGTATTTTAAAGAGTATCCATAGGGACAGAGTTGAAAAGAGACCACTCACTAATTCTTACTGCATCTATAACACCATCACACTTACCCTGAGATAAATGGAATATAGTTGCTTGGGAATAGTTTACCTGTTCAACATTTTTGTTTGCTGTTTTCTTCATCTCTTCAAATAGACCCCTTGAAGTTTTAAGATCCTAAATATAAGACAGAATTTTATTATAATTCCACATTAAATTACAGAAAACAAGTCATTCTGAAATAAATCTGTTTACCCTGTATCATTCTCCAAGTATCAATGTGATTGGGAAGTACAGTGAGTCCTCCCCTAACACATCAGTAGGGTCTTGGAAATGGTGACTTTAAGTGAAATAACACAAAACAAAGCAGGTCTTCAACTAATGTGATTTTGTTCAACACTGACCATGCTCTTTATTTTTTCACCAATGTTACAATGAAACAATATTTTAAATGAACAGACATTAGTTGAGAACTTGCTGTACTACAAAGCAATAGCTTGTAATTTTGCTTGATCCTTAAATACCAATATTCTCTAACCAAAAACAAGCATACAGACATAAGCCCATGTCATGATAACCCCACATTCCAAGTAATACTGAGGAAATCTAAGCTCCAACCTTGCAAATGTGATTTACTAATGCTTCACTACTTAAGAAATACATAATTTGCATTCATGTTTCAGATAAAATATCTTTTTTCTCTCTCTTCTTTTTGAATATTTCATTCTACCACAAAAAGAGAATGATATAGGAAACAAACATCAGACTTTAAAAAAAATAACAACTATATAATAATCACAAAGTAAAAAAAAAAAGATTGATTTTTAACAAAAGCAGTCTCTCCTGCACCTTCGAGTTACATTCCATAAAAGGCATGCACGTGATCCTTCTACAATTTTAACAAGAAACTCTTGAAGCTTCAAATAATCAATCCCTATCTAAGTTTTAGAAAATTATCATGTGATCTACCCATTGTCTTACAACTAAATGATATGTATCCAAAATTAGATATTGATTGTTGTGACAATCCAATAGCTTTTTCTAAAGTAAAAGTAATTTTACTAAAATTACTAATTAATTATACAGGCTTAGTAGTTATTATTAACTTAAGTAAAAGAACTTGTTAGGAAAATACGGAGGATACCAATTAAAATGCAGCTTTCTCTATATGAGGACTAACATTAAATATAAAATATTTTTACCCCAATTTTTCTATCTCCATTTTCTTAAAAATCTAGCCACGAGTGATAAAGCTTTCAGTATGAAAAATACTGAACATAATTTTAGGTCAAACAAGAACATTAAACATGACATCAATTTTACCCTTAGTAGAGAAGACAAAATACCTTTAGATAGAACTTCGAGATCTCAAAGAGACGCTGGCTGCAGGCAGTGAAGCATTCATGAGCCTCAGGAATACTGTGTTTCTTCAGGGTTTCAGTAACGACTTCATTCAATATCTTAGAATAGAACATAATATATGACTATTTTGTGCAAAAGGTAAAAACACATTATTTCAGCTTCAGAGTTCAATTCTTTAAATTACACAGTCATTTAGCTGTGCTAATGAAAGAAATTCATTAAGACAAAACAACTGAGAAGAGACCTATAACATTTATGTGTCTGGACATGTCACAGGATAGTATCTGTTAGCAGGAACTGACTGCAGTATATTAAAGAAAGGAATTCAAATCCTAGCTTGGGAAATGAATTATGAGTGTAAAAGTTACACACAGCAGGGTCATGCATATAAGTGTGTATTTGTTTTTTTATGGAAAAAAATGAAACACAGAAAAGTAGAATGAATTTGATTTTTTAAACAAATCCTTACCTGATATCCTTACCTATGAACCAGCTCCAATGATGATCAATTTGTGGCTAATTATATAATGCCCCCTTTACCAGACTGTTTTAAAACAAATTATAGATACCATTTCATTTCATTCCTAGCATCTCCAGACACACATTTCAAATGAATCATATAAAGGACTTCTTTCCCTTATGGAATTAAGAGATGGAAAATAAATTTTTACCCGTGTGTGTTTCTGTGATCTTGATTCCTTTATCTGCCTTGATGTTTTTGATTCATGCACACTTTTTTGTCTTAAACTGGCCTTTGGAATGACTTTTGGAGTTTCAGACCTAAGGTCTGGACAAGGCTTCGGTAGCGACTGCTCTGCTTGTGGCCTTCTGGATGTCCCTGCATGGCGAGGATTACCACGGCTACTTGTCTGAGGAAGAATGGAATCCAGACTTTCCGATTTCACAAGTCTACTGTGGGGAAAATATCAAAAACCTAAATTAGGAAAATCAACAAGGAGGTTTATTCTAAATTACAACTAAGAGTCACTGAAACATAGTTCAAGAAAAGAAAACAAATTTTCTTGATAATATGCCTTAAACAAGCCATCACCATCATAAAGTTGCCTTTTTAGTTCTTCAGATGAATGATTAGATGTAGAAGTTGGCGAGTAAAATTTCAGCTAAGAAAGAAAGTAAACAATATTACTGTATCTTTCCCACCAACTTATAATTTCTCATATAAATCAGCTATGGCACCACAGCTATTGCTATTTATAGATTCAATACTCATCTGCTAAATATGTATTTTCCAATTCAGATAATTTAATGAAGAAAGTACCATCTACACTTATCGTACCGATACAACCACCTTTTCAAAATAAATTATAGTTAAATACATGTAAAACTATCAAACTGGCTCTTGACTCTATCTTTCTAAAATGCTTACATAGCCTTCCATGAAGACACAAATTTTTCCTTTTTACAAAATCAGGTCTTCCAGCCTCAAGTCTGCTAACCTGTAGATCACAATGCCCTTTTTTTTTTTCCAGGAAGATCTATTATATTTCAGTCACAGCTCAGAAATAAGAAATAATATTATAAAATACAGTATCCCAAATGTTAATGAATTTAACTTTTTTTTAGCTTTATCTGGTTTAAAAAATACCATGAATTTGTAAAGTCTTCATGAAATAATTTAGTTAGTCCTTATCAGGGAAAGAATATTCTAACATTTTTAACTGCTCAGGAGATTTGATAATTTTGACATAACATTTCATATTTTAAAAGTTTCAAATACAATGAGAATTTAAGGCTTGATTTAGATGGCAAAAACCTAAATTTCACAAAGGTTCTAAAGATTTGTAAATTTAATAGGAATTAGAGTGTTTAGCTCACAAACTTAATTTATGTTCAAGAACTTCACTGGCAAAAAAAGGTATGTAGGAAAGTTTTACATAATGGATTACTATGCAGGACTTCACAATGTATTTTATATGAAACACAGGGTTGGTAAGTGGTGCCTCGATGAACTCCTTGTTCATGGGGCCACTGCAGGCAGGACAGAGTGAGAGGGAGGGATGGGAATACTAAGAAGAGCTGCCACTCTGGACACCCTCTTCAACAGAGCAGCTCAGCTGCCGCTTCTACTGAATAAGCTGTCTAGTGTTCCTTGGCTTAAAAATGCTACAGTTGTCTGAGTTAATCGACTGCATATCAGCATATAAAGCAAGAAACTGTGTTTTTTCCAACTCATTTCTTTTTATAAGCATAATCATCAACTGCTCACAATAAAAACAATATTCCTGGTATGAGGATTTAGTCTACAGTATATGCAGAGGGCAACTTTAAAATATGAAAGCCATTTAATATGAACAACAACAAAAAAGGACCATAAAGACAAAAATACTTTTTTGGCAAGATATTGTTTTTATGCACTTAATATATATCACCTTTTTCTGGGATAAACGCAATTCAGATCTTTTGATTTCCTTTTTAATTGGGACACTTCAGTCCTGAGTTCACTTTGTAGAGCTTCTCCATCAGGGACACTTCCAGGCTCTGACAAAACTGCAGGAGATGGAAGAGGACTCAACACAGTAGGGACAGGAAAAGTTTCTCTGGTGCAAGTGGTTTGAGTTTCATAACGAATAAGGCGAGACTGAAGTTCAGAAAATCCCCCATCTCTTTCTAATGCTTTTCGGTCATCCAAGCAGTATCTAAATGAGAGAAAGATCATTACAATAAAGCCTCCAGGACAATGATGGTCTTTTCCCTGCCAATGAGAAAAGAGCAAAACATATATTAAAAGTTCTTAGTTAACTTCCTAATAATAGCTGGAAGTTTGAATGAATTGCCAACTTCTCCCACAAGGTCAGTTTTTTTCTAGGCGGCTAGATGACGTGGCAAAAGATTAAAAATTTTGAAGTATACTCTGATTCCTCTTTGACTGTTTCTAGGCGCTAGATTAAGCTAATCCTCTGGTTTATTTTCAAAATAATACAGTTGCTGTTTTAATACTTTTTAAATCTCTACCAACCTCTGATTTCTCAGCATGGCTGATATGTAACTACGTGAAATGCTGACTTCTGTTAGAAAGGGCAAGTTTATTTTCAACACAAAGATTAAAAGGATATAAAGGCATTCTAAACTGGCTCACCAAATTCAGCTCAGAACATTGTGAATTTTTTCTTTGAAATTCACTTCCCATCTTATTGACTGATTGACAAGATTTTCCTTCAAACACTTTGGCTGTCTCTATGCAGTTGGTTTCTAGCTAGACCTGATTCAAGGAATCAATGAGATGTTAGTTCAGTGAATGCTTCTGGATTTAAATCCCATATTGTTAAATACAACAAATACAAATATGAGAAAAATCACTTATAGGCTGTGTGACCTTGGAAAGCTCTCCACTTTCTTCTCTTTCTATAGCTGCATTAAGGAAACACAAATGGTTTCACATGTGATGGCAGGACTATAAAAATGAAAACTTTTCTCTATTATCTGTACTCTTTCCTTCCAAAGTTCTAAGATGGTCTCTATAAAATTTTTGGTCCAAGTTCAAGTCCTGCAGATTGCATCCTTACTCTAACATCTGAGGGGGTTTTTGGGACTTTTTCTTTCCCTCGTGACACATACTTGATTTCTAAGAGTACAGGCCAGGGAGCCAAATTTTCTGGACTTAATTCTGGTCCTAACACTAACTAGCTGCGTGAGAGCTTGATCAAATCATTAAACTTTGTTTCTGTTGCCTTGTCTGCAAAATAGAATTTATAGCATTTATCTCAAAGAGTTAAAGTGAAGATTCTTTGAATGAGTACATGTGAACTTTTGAAATCAGTGCCTGGATCACATAGCTAGGCAGTCAACAAATGTGTCAATGTGAGCATCATGAGCAGCAGCAGCAGCAGCATCAGGTTTATTTTCTAACCATAGCACCTCTTATTGTATGCTGACAATGCGAAGATAACTAGGATTTAAATGCAGGGAGATTTCAGAGCCTGACTTCAACCATTTTCATATACCATCTCTTCTATAAAGTGCAAGCATGACCTTACTTAGGGATAAACCCATGGCTGAGTATTAGGATAATCTGAAGAGTTTTTCAGAAATACATGCCAGTTTCTGACTTTAGGACCAGGGTGAGACCCAATTATGGATATTTTTTAAATAGTTGTTAAGAAGTTTCTAAAAGTATACCTAGGACTAAAAAAATCCCTGCTCTAATCCAATAAGGTTAATTTAACAGGGGAGCAAACTGAGCTCCTAGGTCAGAAGGTTAATTGATGGCAGAGCAGTCACTAGAACCTAGGTATCTCCATGCTCTATATTTTTTTTTCTAGTCTGTTGTTTAATGAAACATATTTTACTAAAAATCAGCAGCAACCCTAAGGATTACTGAAAAGTCCTATGTCTATAATTGGCAACTGATAGACTCTGGAGTAAAATTAAGAATTATGAAAGTTTAGAAAGGTTTTAGGTAAGAGGCAACAGAGTGCCTGATGATTAGTCTATAGGAAATTTTTGAGAAAAAAATGCATATTTTGACTCTAAATGAATATTTTTTTCCTACTTTAAGATTTAGATCCTAAGATGCAGAATTGTTCTTCTAGTTTTAACATCTCTTGATAATAGCTGTTCATAATGTTATCCCTTCAACTGAATAATGTGCACTGTGATCTCTCCTTGAAACAAGTTACTCTACAATTAAGAAAGGAACAGAGACAGAGTAGCAGTAGATATATTTCATATTAGTGAAGTTAATGTTCATTGTTGGATGAGTGACTACAGTTCCCTATTTTCTTACAAAACTATAACCTAATGTTTCATCCATCCAAAGGCAAGAAAAAATGCCTATGAGAATATGAAGCTCTTTTTGTATTATAAACATAAAAAAAGGCGAGACACTTACTGCCTATCACACACCAAGCAATGCCAACGAATGCTGGAGAAACTGCCAAATCTCTTGGAACAGATGAAAGAAATTTCAAAGCAACCAGAGACTTGTGTGACCAACTGATTACCACAGTTTGACAGAAAAGCTTAATTTGTATTAAAGAAAATAGTGCCTCTTATAGTCACTAGTATCTCTTATTCCAGGATAGGCCAGATAAGTGAAAAAAACAAGAAAGTAAGCCACCAGTAGATATATTTCACTTTGCTTGAAGAAACACGTATTTGAGAAGTTTATATGTTTTTGCCAAATATTCCTCAGAGTGGAAGAAGAGCGAGACAACTCTAAAGGCTTAGAGAAACATAGGAAGAGAGAACTTTCTTTGCAGTTTCATATTAACTTTTAAATTTCACTTCAATTGCTTCTACTCCACATTCTATGTTTATTATAAATAGACCCCACACTACACAGCCAAATCTTGAAAAAAAAAAAACATTCTGGATTTGTTGTGCTCACCTCTTGCATTTTCCTTAGTTTGATCTCAATGCCCCCATCTTAATGAGCATAATTTACACATAATGAAGAAAACAGCCACACAGCTAGATTTGCTTATTGGCTTATGGGTATAGGTAAGTAGAACTATCCCTTGACAATAAATGGGAATCTGATAATATTATATTGCATAAATGAATAAAGTACCAGGAAGTAGTGCTCAAGTAACTCTTAATATTCTGACAGATGATCATGAAGAATATATCCTTTACAAATTCTACATATTTTATGTACTATTAAGATTTTCTGTATTAGGGCCTCCCGGTGGCGTAGCGGTTGAGCGCTGGGTTGCGAAGCTGCCCACAGCCTCTGCAGCGCTGGTTCGATCCCCAGCCACTGGGCAAGGGTCCCACATGGCACACAGACCTCTCCTGCCGCCTGCTGCTCCCCTCAGCAGTGTACTTCGTCAGTCTGCCTGCTGTGCTCCCCACTCTGGCTCTGGCGAATTCTCTCATCCTCCCACACTTCTGACTGTACCCAGTGCTTGTATAAATAAATAAATAAATAAATAAATCTTTAAAAATAAGAAAAATTCTCTGTAGTAAACTAAAAACAGAGCAAAAGTATAGGGACATTAGAATCAAAACGACTGAAACTAAACTACAGAATTTGGGGAAAATAATAAAAAGTATAGTTATATAATGGATATGTCTCTCAGTTAAAACAGTTATTGATTATTTCATTCCAATCGGTCCTTCAGGGCTGAAGAGGATAAAAACGTGCTTCATTCCTGGGGTCAATATTTAGCCATGTACCACAAAAAATGTTAATGCTAATACACTAATGGTATTCACTATTGTGTTGTACACATTCTGTATGGAGAAATTAAAAAACATTGTTAGGAGGGTACCCTTTAAATATGAGAGGTAGCCACGAGAGAAACTAAAAGCAAACAAATAAAAACTTGCTTTTGAAAAAAAGTAAAACTGGTGTTAGGAAATAATGAAAGGAATTGTTGGTTTTTATTATAAACTTTTCTATAATGTTTAATTTCTAGGTCTTTAATAAAAATCAAAGGGGGAAGAACAAAAAAAAATATTATCCAAATATTAGATACTAGAGAAAAAGAAGTTCCAAATAATTTTAAGGAAAATTTAAAACAAATACAAAGTAAAATTTGTAATCATTGTACAAAATGTATAGAGCTAAAATATGAATAGCTTAAATAAAAGATTTAGATAAATTCAAGACTACTTGGGAAGCACCTGATTTTTGGTGTTAAAAGAAAAACATTACTTTCTCAAACAAGGAATTCTTTCCTTAAATATCAGAAACGAAAAGCCTACCCAAGTGGCATTTCTTAACTCTTTATGATTCAGTAGTTACTCTGAACTGCCAACTGTTATCAAAACAATTTAAAAGTCTTATCTGAACCACTTAGATTTAAATTAGTATTCAATTTGCATTTTTTCAAAGATGATTCACTATTGTATGTTTTAGTTCCTATTTCTCATTGAAAGTCCTCAAATTCTTATTGCAACTATTTTTTCCCACACAGACAGAAGTTTAATGTTGTTGCACAAATCAATTTGTTGTTTCTTGTTACTGCTGAGTAGTACTGCTTTGTATAGATAAACCAATTTATTTATTTATTCTCCTATTGATGTACAACTAAGCTGTTTCCAGTTTGGGGTTTTTATGAATAAAATTGCTCTATACATTCTTATGCAAGTGTTTGTGTGGAGTTATGTTTTTCTTTCTTTTAGGCAAATACCCAGTATTAGAATTGCTGAGCCATGTTTAGTTTTACAAGAATCTGCCAGATCTTTTTCTGAAGCAGACAGAACATTTCAAACTCCCAACAATGTCTGAGAGTTTTAATTGTTCCATATACTTACCAATATTCTGTGGCAGCACAGGATTTTATTTTATGAACGTACCACAATTTATTTAACCAAGCCCCTAAAGCTAGACATTATTTTCAATCTTTCTTACTTTAAATAACTATAAAAAACCCTTTCACAAAAGCTGTCAGTGCACATCACTAATTTTTTTCATTAAGTTATATTAATCAAATATAATAAACATTTGTAATTTTTTCCACTCTGCATTTCCTGCTAAGATTACATCTAGTATTTATGGTTTTACTTGATACCTTTTCACTGTGCTTAAATTGGAAATCACTATTTTAGAGGGAAATTATGCTTTTGTTATGTATTTCATCACTGGCCACTTTACAAATTTTCCTACTACTTCTAATAGGCTTTCAGGTATCTTCTCTGCAAAACAAAAATAACCAAAAAAGGAAAAAAAAATTTTAGACCTCCTTTTTATTACACATATAACTCTTAAACGCTTCAGTTTTCCTTATTTTAATTCATTGGCAGAGCATGTAGAACACCTTGCCTCCTATTTTATTGGAAGATTAACTTTGCTACTAAAAATTAAGTAACTGAACATTTTGACTCCAGTGTCAAACTTTACATGAATATTCTTTAAATGAAATAGATCCTATTGAAATACAAGGATCTAAACATCTTTGGAATGACTTGTTGGGTGTTTCGCTGTTTCTCTAAATTGCATTAACATTCATTCCATGCACCTCAGCTAGAAACAACAATGAAATTCTCTCTTTTTTCTCATTTCCAACAACTAATTGGTTTTTTAAGTTCTTTACATAGCTTTTAAGTTTGTATCCTCCTTCCTATTTTCATTGCCTTGATATTTTAGTCCCTCAACATTTCTTGCCTGAAATACAATTCCATTTATCAAAAAACAATGAGATTTCTTTCAATGGCACAAATCCAAGAAAATACTTTTCACACCTTAAAGATAAAGGTTTTTCACTGCTTCAAAAATAAAACATCAACCTCCTTGTCATGGCAACAATCATCTTTAGGACTTAATAAACTGGTCACATTTTAGTACAATATACTTACAACTCTTTTTCAAAAACAAAACTGTTCTTCCTCTTCCTAGAATCTATAACTGTACCTTATTCCTCCCCTATATTCTTTCAAATGGAGGTTACATGTTCTTTTCGAAATTCTCTCAAATAGTTCCTGGTGGTTCTTTGCTCCATCCACTGAGCAGAGTTATATATCTGTATTTTAACACTATTTATATACTATTAAAATCATGTTTCTTTCTCCTCTGCTAGAGTATTTGGAGTAGAGTATTTTTACCCTTGCAGTGTCTTATAGTCTTTTGTATTTTTAACCCAAAGTGAAAAATGCCAGAGTATTTTTCAAGTTTGTGTGATTTAAAGATTAAGTTCACAAGTCAATCAAAATAGAATGCTCATTTTCTCTAACAGAGTTGCTTATTCAAGATTAAGGTAAAATGAAGTCATTTCCTATGTTCATATATGTAAAATACATGTAAAATCAATGTAAAATAGGGTGTTGCTTTAAGAGTGCAAAACATTTTACAAAATTAATCACTAAGGTCTTGAAAATGTATTATAAACTATATCATTCCATTTCTCATTCTTGTAAAAATGGTAGTTATGCAAATCTCAGAAATTGCTAAAACCTCTAATAAGCAAGTGAATCCTTTGAAATTGTATTCAAATTGATTGATTAAAATTCTACAAAAATATATACATAATTAACATGAAATAGAAACACATTTCACCTAACAGTTTATGAGCAATTACAATGTAATTAGTGACAGGGAATATTAATGTGACTCATAATGTAAATATACATTTATAATATAGGAATTCAAAATAATTTTGATTAAAATATCAAGTAACTAACAACAGTGTTTAAGAGCTGCAAAACATTAATTATCAAATAACTGTTTTTCAACATAAGGCAAATTATTTGTGTATGTATTGCTTTGTTTTATCTTTGTCTTTAAATAGCAATTTATATCATTTTATTAGTCATCCTCCATACTCACATTAGATAAACTACATCTACAACATGCAAGAGAGTAAAATGTAAAGAAAAAACTTACTCAATTCCATGATAGTGACATACTGAGGCTTTTTCAAAAGGTAAAACCCGAAGTTTCCGAGGACTGAGTTCTGGTGTCAGAACAAAAGTCTTTTCCCTGAAACAAAAAGTTTACATTTGTATTTAAGGTTTAAATGAGAAAGAAAAAGCTCAATTAAGTGTCTAACACAGTAAATCTGACTTCTTCCTCTACAGTTAAATCTTATATGGGATAAAAAATAAGTTACACCAGAAAGCATATAAAGGAAATTAAGCAGGGTTAGGCCTATATATTTTGTCACTTAAATTTTCTGGGCCTTTAGTTTCCAAAATTAGAATGTGACTATTTCACAAAACTATTTCGAGAAATGATAAATCAAGAATGGTGAGTGATTTGCAATGGGAAATTAAGCAGCAACACTATCCCTAAAGGTTTCCCCCGCCTTGGTAGAGTAAACTGGTATTTATGCATCTAGTTAAATTATTTTTTGTGATGAAATAATTAAAGTCAAACTGAGCTGATGATAACAAAAGAAGTATTTACTTCCCATTACAACAAATGGGGTGGGGGGCAGACTTTCCTTTGCCTGGGAATTTAGATGTCTTGACCTCTATTGTAGGCAATCTTTTAAATTTCAGAGATATTTAGAGATTAACTCCTGACCCCCATTCTTCTGAAGCTGGTTTTCAATCAGAAGATAAGTTAGAACTAATGACACAGTAAATTCACATAAAATACTTATGGTCAACCACTTCCACACCCAGATCTGCGGGGATACATCAAAATCTCCAGAAGATTAGTACAATTAGGTTAAACTCTCCTGGTTATTCTGACACGTGCCTGCCCTCTCTGCCTAAGTTAGGGATGAGTGATCTAATGCACTGGATTGTACTCCTGAAGTTGGTTACAAGTTAAAAAGGAAGGGAGAATTATGTGTCCGTGGTTATCAGACAGAATGAACACCAGGGACTTGAATTCAGAAGACTTGGAAATGTTATAAAGAAAGGGAAGAGAGTAGAGGATGAACACAGTAAAGTACCAAGAATGAATTTGCTATCACATTTTTTTTCCTATAGCATTAGTAGTGAAACTGCTCTTTTGCCACCAAAAATTACCTAGTGTGCTGTAAGTGCTTAAAATTATTACATGAAAAACTATAAATATAAGCAATATATTAATAATTAATTAATGGACACCCCAAACCAAAATTGATATTCAAATGATGAACCCACTTAACATGTTCCACAAAAAGTAACAATAAAAAATGAACAATAACATAATATATACAAATTTTTTAAAAAATAACCACAATAAATTGCAACAACACAGTATTCATAACTGATTATTATAATGAAAAATTCTATAATATAGAACTCTTTAGGTACCTAGCATTTCATTTCTTTTCTTTACCTTGTTGCATTCCAGTTTTTATTTTAGTCTTTCTTGGCAAGCTTATCTACTTTCGTTTAATTTTACTCATATCTTGTACTTTTTAAAGAAACATTTTAACAGATATGTTTTTTGTCAATGTCAATATGTGAACATTTCATTGGCAGATACATAGCAGTCATATCAACACTTGGTTCATTTTGGACGGCTCCTTTTAAAGGTAGACATTTAATAAGAGTTTATAGGTTCTTTATTCATTGCAATGAGAGCTCATTCTTCAAGTTCAATGTTAATATATTTGATAATTACAGAATTCTATACCGTCAAGGAACTATATCAAAGCTTCCTAGATACTATTACTCATAACCTACAGAAAGAATTAAGTATTTCTCCCCTACAACATTGCATCTAGAAACATTCTGTTCCAAAAGAGTACAACCCTCATAATCAATTTTGGCAAACCCATCTGACTGCCAATTTATGCTGAAGGATTTAGAAGGACAATCATCCAAAACTTAATAGATGAAAATGTATATGAACTTCACTTTTTTGATTCCCACAATACCGGGTATCCATCTCTCAAAGCTCTGAGCTATGAAAAATTACTCCTAAATTACAAAATGTTATATCATTAAGATCATGAGTTATAATGATGCTCAAGTTTTCAAAATTGCTTCCTATCTCTGGTGGGCATGCACCTAAAGGCAAAATGTTCTTATCATAACTACTTTCAAATAAATTCTTTCCAATTTTTACCTTGAAAATCACTACTATTTACCAATAGATGCTTTGCAAAAGTGGTCTATAATTTTTAAGGTCTGCTGGCAGGTTTTCAAAATAAAGGATTAATAATTAAAACAAAGTGGGATAATGAGCAAATTATTCAAATCTCCCGAGTATTTGGTGTCACAATTTTGCCTGTAGTTAAGTCAACTTCAGACACACCTAGCATTTACTAATCAGTCACTCAGTGGAAGTTGTCATATAAGTCAAAATTGTTGCAAATTATTCATGTAGATACTGGGTTTTTACTTGGCAATGTTAGTTTCAAAAGCATTTTCATTACACCACCCTTTTTTCTCTTCAGTTGAAAGGCTGTACTTTTGCAACTATTAGGCATGACTGACAATGTCATGACAAGTAAATCAAAACCAGAGAATAACAGAAAAGATTTAAAAAAAAATGTGCAAGTCAAATGATAATTTTTCTTAAAAAAGTACTATCCTTTGTATTCAAAATAGAAACTAGTGACTTCTATAGGGAATATACTGACATTGCTTTTATTATTCCTACTTCCCTTGTATTCAATATCAAAACATTTGGTAAAGGTAAAATGTGAGAAAGTCAACTTAAACAGTGGGATAAAACCTGTGAATTCTACTTAAGTGTGCCATGCAGCACCATTTAATTGGGGAAGTGAGCTAAAATGTTTGCAAAAAAAAATTTTTTTAAAAAATGGAAATTTTAAGTTTATAACTTACCCCTTCTGAATCTGTAAAGGTTGAAGGTCTCCTATTGGTAATCCATCTGAGGTAAAGAATTTCAGCAATTCTTTAGCATCTAATAATGTGATTGAATCCCGTGGACCCTCTTTATGACCAAGCAGTTGTTCAGATGAAAGAGGTAATGAACCAGTTCTGGAAAAATAATGTTACACAGATTTATTAAAAGTGGGATTAGAATTCATTATAGTCAAGAAAGGTTGACATGAGCAGAAACCAGGAAAATACACAAAGAAAACTGAAGAACCAACCTTTAGGAAAGAAAAGAAAGTAAAATATTTGCAAATAATTTTATATCAAGGTATATTTTTAAAAATCTATTATATAACAATGAAACTTGAAGTTACCATGTCAACATTATGACTTAACTAAAATAAACATAATTATATTCTTTATAAATAATGGCAGGATTATTTAGTGTAAAGTTATCAATTTTAGAATTTAAATCTCAACTTTCTTGTATGTTCCAAACCCTACAATATTGCAATTTTTAAGGACAGAGACCAAATGTTCCAATTTTCCAAGGAACTTGAAAGATTACTTGAAGCACAACTATGAAATATGACTGTAATAAGAAATCTCTCCAAGGTCTCTTCGGGTCATGATTATGACACTGTGCAAAGGACTGAAACATTATTATTACTTGAAATATATGTAAGACTTTATACTTACAAACTACTTCACATATAATATATTCTTAATCCTCACAGATTTCCTTAAAAAAAAAAAAAAAAAAAGAATAGGCCCTATCTCAAAATGAAGTAACACCTGAAAATAAGTATGGTGTAAAGTGAAAATCAGCATACCAAACCTAGAAAACAATCATTATTCCTATTTTTCAGATATAAATACTAATAATAGGCTGCATTACAGAACCAGAGTGAGAACTGTTTAAAATGACAGAGTAAGAACTAGACTAATTTTGAATGAGGTACTCTACTTTCTAATTAGATACCCTAACTTCTTTCTTTTTTTAAATATCTTTTTTCCTTTCTTTTTTATTGAGGTCACATGGGTTTGAAACACTACGTATTAAGAGGTACAGGATTACACCTGCTCAGATGGCACATCACCACACCACATCCATTACCAAAGCACCCATCGGTGGTGCTCTGCCAGGGTGCATTGAGCCCCAGCTACCCATTTGCTCTCCACCCTCCCCCTCTTGATCTGTAGCCTCAATTTTAGTACATTTCTAGATGTGTATGGTTTGGTTTTGTCTGACCCTTTGTTTTGTTTCTGTCTATTCTACATATAAATAGAACCATCTAGTATTTGAATTTCTCTGTCTCACTTACTTACCTAGTATCATCCCCAGTTACATCCATGTTGCTGCAAATGGCAAGAGCTCATCTTTTTTTAATAGCTAAGTAGTATTCCATTCTGTATATATACCACATCTTCTTAATCCAGTCATTTGTCTTTGGGTACTTAGGTTGCTTCTATAACATGGCTATTGTAATTAGTGTTTTTGCATTCTTCAGAGAGCTATCTAGGAATGGAACTTCTGGGTCAGATGGTAGTTTTTCAGTATTTTGAGAAACCCCACTACTGTTTCCATAGGGGCTGGACCAGTCTACATTCCCATCAACAGTGTAAGATGGTTCCTTTTCCTCCATAGCCTCATAAACACTAGTTATTTCTGGCCTTTGTAATACAGGCATTCTCACAGGCGTGAGACAGTTTCTCATTATAGTTTTGATTTGCATTGCCCTAACAAATAAGTGATAATGAACATTTTTTTCATGTGCCTGTTGGTCATCTGCATGTCTCTTTGGAGAAGTGTCTAGTCACTTCTGCCCATTTTTTCATTGGGTTCTTTGTTTCCTTATTCTTGACTTGTATGAGTTTTTTCGTAGCTCTTGGCTATCATCCCTTGTAGATGCAGAGTGTGTATATTTTTCTTATATTTCAACAGTGTCTTTTCATTTTATTGCTTGTTTCTTTTACTGTGCAGAAACTTTTTAGTTTGATATAGTCTCACTGGTTTATTTTTGCTTTTGTCTCCCTTGTCCTCAAAGTCATCACTGAAGACAAAGTCACAGAGTATTTTGCCTGTTTTCTATGTATTTTATGGTTTCAAGTCCTGCATTCAGGTCTTTATTCCATTTTGAGTTAATTTTTGGATATGTGAGACAATGGTCTAGTTTCATTCTTTTGCATGTGGCTGTCTAGATTGCCGAATGCCATTTCTTGACAAAACCTTCCTTTCTCCAATGTATATTCTTAATTCCTTTGTTGTAGAGTAACTGCCCATGTAAATGTGTGTTTATTTCTGGGCTCTCAATTCTATTCTATTGTTCTGTGTGTCTGCTTTCGCTCCAGTACCATATTCTTTTGATTCTTTTGATACAATACATTTTGAAGTCTGCAAATGTGATATTTCCATTCTTTCTTTATTTTGTCAGTATGGCTTTTGCTATTCAGGATCTTTTATGTTTCTATACAAATCTTAGTAATGTTTTTTCTATTCCTTTGAAGAAAACCATTGAAACTTTGATAAGGATTGTATAGAATTTGCTTTGTGTCTAAGATATTTAAATATTACCTCATTTTTTGTTTAGCTTTTTCAAAAGTTTCCAAATTTTGAAGAACATGCCTTTCTGGCCATTCCAGAGGATTATTTTCCATTGGACATGAAGAAACAGGTTCCTCTGGACTAGGTTCTAAAGAAAAAGAAAGACACATAAGTACCAAAAGGTATTAACAAATTGAATTTCTCTATATAAAATATATACATGCAGTCACTTACATACATATATATATGCTAAAAATATGCGTGTAAAGTCACATTGGATTAATTGTATAAAACTTACATCAGGCATCTATTAAGATATTTCTGACAGCCTGAAATGTGTAAAATGCCACAGTAAAGCTTCTCAGAAATGAAAAAAATTTGGCATGTAAACCTTATTTTACTATCTCCTCATAATAAAAGTTATGAATCAGAACTCAAAAATTAGTACTGTGAGGACTTATGTGGAATAGAAATATAACTGCTATATTTTGTGAAATTAGTTCTAAATGAAAAGGAAACTACTCTGCAGAGAATATATTGGGTAAACTATGTGATTTTCATACAACAAAGAAGAATTAGCAACAGTGCCAGAAAAATTTTTATCTTTAAAAGAGATTGCCTAGTTCTCAAATTTGAATTATAAAATAATCAACATTCTGTTCTCAGGTAAAAGTTACTTTAGAAATAATTACCATTTATCATTAATATAAGATGCCTTCATGTGCACATCTTCAAATAAATCACTAACATTAAATGTTATTTTACTACTAAAGCAATAATATATGCAAGTGAATTCATCTTTCTAGCTGTAAGCTGCAGCAAACTAACATTGAGATTGCTGATAATCCTGTAAGTCTCATCAAAAAACTTAAAGGCACAGCTTCCTTTCTCCTAAGTTATGTGTACATCCAAACTGTTTTAATACTGTCAAAATTACTAACTGCACTACTTTCTGGATTCCAAAACTATATGGTTTTTAAATTTGTTTTGAATTATTACACTATTCTAATATGTGGACTGAAAGTTATTGGACATTGGCTGTTTGACTATCATCAACCATGACAAAAAAAAATCCATTTTATACCATAGGAGACTTACAGAGTAATAATGATATGGTAGTAATTTTTAAACAAAAATGAAAACAGAAACCAACTGCATGTTCTTTTCCCTTTATTTATTAAACAATTTAGACTTGAGTATTTTAAAATATTTTTAATGCCTATGTTGACTGGCCCCACCAAAGCCCATCTAAATAAGCTACTTCCTCTTTCTTAGTAAAAGCAAAGAAATATTGACTATTTTATGAGATCTAATAATCAAACAATCTGCTTCTTAATGTTTACATGACTTTCCACTAGAAATATAAAGGAAAAAATCATTAGTAGTTGGACAAACACCCATATGTGCCATGTATTTTGGCAGCAAGTGCCTAGGCTGCTAATAAAGTGCTCTGTGACTATTCTCCTACCCTCTAAATTCTTATTTATTTAATTATTTATTTTAAAGATTTATTTACATATACAAGAGTTGGGGTGTAGGCCAGAGGTGCAGGGGGGGTGAGAGGATTCACCAGAGACAGAGCGTGGAGCAGAACAGGTGGATCCACTGAAATACACTGCTGAGGGGAGCAGCGGGCGAGACAGGAGGGGTCTGCCACACCATGTGGGTCAGTTCCCTGGCGGTGGATTGAACTCATGCTGCAGTGGCTGCAGATAGCTTAATAGTGCTGAGACTTAACTCCTTGTACCACTGGGCAGGACAAATTCTTATTTATTTATTTAACCAACAAATATACAATACTTACTTCATACTAGTCAACTCACTAAGCAATTTATAAATGCTTCATTTAATCCTCACAACAATGTATATCATTTCTAATTTAAAGACAAAAAAACCCCTAAGGCTCAGAGAGGTTAAAAAACATGTCCAGGGCCTCCCCTGGTTGAGTGCTGGGCTGCAAAGCTGCCCGCAGCCTCTGCAGCGCCGGTTTGATCCCTGGCCACCGGAGAGGGTCCCACATGGCATGCAGACCTCTCCTGCCACCCGCTGCTTCCCTCAGCAGTGTACTTCATCACTCTGCCTGTTCTGTTCCCCACTCTGGCTCTGGTGAAGTCTCTCGCCCTCCCACGCTTCTGACTGTACACAGTCTTGTATAAAATAAATAAATACATCTTTAAAAAAAAAAAAATCACCTCTTTAAAAAAAAAAAAAACCATGTCCAAGGACACTGAAGGGAAGTTGCAGAACATGGATTCAAACTTGTTAGTCCTGCTCCAAAGACCATGCCGTAATTGAGAAGCTGCACTCTCTCACTCAATACAGCCTCTACTGACAAGTAAACTTAAACCTTACAGTGTCTCCAACGTCTTTCAATTTACTTTACACTGCTATTCAACTTTGGTCTGACAAGTAAAAACAATAATAATGATAACACAAGGACAGCTAACAATTTTTTGGTATTTATTATGATCTCAGTGTTTTATATGCATCAACTTATTTAATCCTCACAATAACCCTAGTAAAATGGGTAACATTATCATCCCATTTAAAACATAAGGGATCAGAGGCAGGAAGAAATTGAATAACTTCCCCAAAGACATTCAGCTCACAGTGACAAACCTGAGATTTGAACCTGGCAATCTATCTTTCAAGACTGGACCCCTGAATGAAATACTAGATGCTGTATTTATATTTTGCTTTTCTTCTGTTGAAGCCGAAGACTAAAAATTTTACTCCTCTGTGTATTTGCATGGTGTCACGTAGAGAAAGAGCACTCAACTAGCATTAGTGCTAACTTGATTCTTTGGTCATTTTCTTATTAACATACGTAATAAAAATTACTCTCATAATAAAAACAAAAAATTATCTCATACATTTAAAGTTTCAGGCAATCTTTCAATGCTTTTTTATTAGACTGTGAAAAGTTTTACTCTATTCAATACACCACAACAGAAACCATGAAAATTAAAAGAAATGTAAGTTAACATTAAAATTATTTCCTGTGAGAACTTCTGCACCTTCCAGAAAGAGAATTTAAAATTGCCGTGATTAAAAAAATGACAGAACTCATAAAGGAAAACAATGATCAGAAGAAGGAAACTGAGTCCCTAAAGAGGGAAGCAAAAGAAACACAGGAGATCAAAGAATTAATGGAAGAACTAAAGAACTCTGGGAAAAGCAATGAAAGCAGAATAGATGAAATGGAAGAATTAATAAGTACTCTTGAAGACACAGAAATAAAAAGAACCAAAACAGAAAAGGAAAGAGAAGTACAAAGGAAAAAGAATGAAGAAAGACTTCGGGAACTATCTGACTCCATGAGGAAAGGAAATATAAGAGTTATAGGAATTCCAGAAGGAGAGGAGAGAGATGTAGGAACAGAGAAAATATTCCAGGAGATAATTGAAGAGAACTTCCCAAACGCGAAGAAGGAGATGAAAATTGATATACAAGAAGCAAGAACACCAAACTTCCATGACGAAAGGAAAAATACAGCAAGACACATAATAGTAAAGCTCCCAAGAATCCAGGACAAGGAAACAATAATGAAGCTGACAAGAGGGAAGAAACAGATAACATTCAAAGGAAAACCAATCAGGCTGACATCAGACTTCTCTGAAGAAACACTACGGGCAAGGAGAGTGGAGGGACATAGTCAACAGACTCCAAGAAAACAGATGCCAACCAAGAATACTCTATCCCGCAAAGCTCTCCTTCCTCTTTGAAGAAAGAATATGGACCTTCCCAGACAAACAGAAACTCCGGAATTTCATTGCAACTAAACCCCCACTCCAAAAAATACTACAAGGAGTCCTAAAGCCAGAACCTCAGAGGGACGAATAACAATGAAAGAAGGCCAAAAAAAAAAAAAAAAAGTTATTAAAAGAATAAATAAATAAAATCAAAGGAAAGACAAACAAAATGGCAAATACAAATGCTAACATATCAATATTAACTCTAAATGTAAATGGACTAAACTCTTCAATAAAAAGACACAGAGTTGCAGCCTGGATTAAGAAACAAAACCCAACCTTTTGCTGTCTCCAGGAAACACATTTACTTACAAAAGATAAAAATAGGCTCGAAGTTAAAGGATGGAAAACAATCCTACAAGCAAATGGACCAAAAAAGAAAGCAGGAACAGCTATACTTATATCAGATAAAACAGACTTCAAACTCAAAAAAATAAAAAGAGACCCCAATGGTCACTACATTATGATCAAGGGGACAATACTTCAAGAAGAAATAACACTCATTAACATATACTCACCAAACGAAGGAGCACCAAAATATATCAGACAACTGTTGTCCTCTCTGAAAACAGACATCAGAGAAAACACATACGTAGTGGGAGACTTCAACACACCACTATCAACAATGGATAGATCAACAAGACAAAAAATAAAATAAGTAAAGAAACTAAAGCTCTAAATAAGGTCCTAGAGCATTTGGGCTTAACAGACATCTATAGAACACTAAACCCCAAAAAAATGGAGTACACATTTTTCTCAAGTGCACACGGATCATTCTCCAGGATCGATCACATACTGGGGCACAAGACAAACATCAACAGATACACCAAGATTGAAATCATACAAACCATCTTTTCTGACCATGAAGGCATCAAACTAGAAATAAACCATAAAAAGAAGGCAAGGAACTTTCCTACCTCATGGATATTAAAAACCACACTACTGGAAGACCACTGGACTAATAAGGAGATCAAAGAAGAAATTAAAAAATTCTTTGAATTGAATGACAAAGAGGACACCAATATCCTAAATGTATGGGATGCAGCAAAAGCAGTAATAAGAGGAAAATATAGCAATAGAAGCTCACAACAAGAAACAAGAAAGAACTCAAAGAAACAACCTAATCTTGAAGCTCAAAGATCTAGAAAAAGAACAACAAAAAAACCCCAAAACCAGTAGAAGAAAAGAAATAATAAAAACCAAAGCAGAAATAAATGAAATCGAAACTAAAAAAACAATCCAAAAGATCAATGAAACCAAGAGCTGGTTCTTTGAAAAAATCAATAAAATAGACAAACCCCTACCCAGGCTCACAAAGGAAAAAAGGGAGAAAGCACAAATAAACAGGATCACAAATGAAAGAGGAGAAATCACAATGGACACAGCAGAAATCAAAAGAATAATCAGTAACTACCATGAACAGTTATATGGAAACAAGTTCAACAATCTAGAGGAGATGGACAAATTCCTACAACTCTACAATCACCCAAAGCTAGATAAAGAAGAAATAGAACACCTAAACAGACCAATTACAATTAGCGAAATTGAAATGGTAATCAAAAACCTCCCCAAAAACAAAAGCCCAGGACCTGATGGATTTACAAATGAATTCTACCAAACATTCAGAGACGAATTAGTGCCTGTCCTTCACAAACTCTTCCAAAAAATTGAGAAGGAAGGGACAATACCAAACACATTCTATGAAGCCAACATTACACTAATACTAAAATCGAACAAGGACAACACAAAAAAAGGAAAACTACAGGCCAGTCTCCCTAATGAACACTGATGCAAAAATCCTCAATAAAATTTTAGCTATCAGAATCCAACAATGTATCCATAAGATAATTCACCACGACCAAGTAGGAATCATTCCAGGGACACAAGGATGGTTTAACATCCGAAAATCAATCAACGTTATCCAACACATCAACAAAAAGAAATATAAAAACCATATGATAATATCAATAGATGCTGAGAAAGCTTTCGACAAAGTGCAACACTCATTCATGATAAAAGCCCTTGAAATTCTTGGGATACAAGGAACACACCTCAACATCATAAAGGCCATCTATGACAAGCCAACAGCCAGTATCATTCTCAATGGTGAAAAGCTGAAAGCAATTCCATTAAGATCTGGAACAAGACAAGGATGTCCACTCTCACCACTGCTTTACAATATAATACTGGAAGTCCTAGCCAGAGCAACAAGACAAGAGAAAGACATCCAAGGAATCCAAATAGGAAAAGAAGAAGTCAAACTATCACTATTTGCAGATGATATAATATACATAGAGAACCCCAAAAACTCCACAGAAAAACTAATTCAACTCATCAATCAGTTCAGTAAAGTGGCAGGATACAAAATCAACATGCAAAAGTCAGTAGCCTTCCTATACACAAACAATAAATCTGAAGAAGAAGAAATCAAAAAACCCATCCCTTTTATTATCAAAACAAAAAAAATCAAATACTTGGGAATAAATCTAACAAAAGAGGTAAAGGACCTATACAAAGAAAACTATAAAACACTGTTAAAAGAAATAGAAAAAGACACAAAGAAATGGAAAGACATCCCCTGCTCATGGATTGGAAGAATAAACATTATTAAAATGGCCATCCTACCAAAAGCAATATACAGATTCAATGCTATTCCAATCAAAATTTCAATGTCATTCTTCAAAGAAATATAACAATTATTGATGAAATTCATCTGGAATCACAAAAAAACCCCGAATAGCCAAAGCTCTCCTGAAAAAAAAAAGAAGGGAATGGAGGCATCACACTCCCAGACTTCAAACTATACTACAAAGCCATAATCATCAAAACTGTATAGTATTGGAACAAGAACAGACATTCAGACCAATGGAATCGAATAGAAAATCCAGAAATAAACCCACAGATTTATGGTCAACTAATCTTTGACAAAGGAGCAAAGACTATGCATTGGAGCAAAGAAAGTTTGTTCAATAAATGGTGCTGGGAAAACTGGGTTGCTACATGCAAAAGAATGAAGCTTGACCACTACCTCACACCATACACAAAAATCAACTCAAAATGGATTAAAGAACTAGACATAAGACCTTAAACCATAAAATATATAGAAGGAAATATAGGCGAAACACTACGTGATTTGCACATCAAAGACATCTTTACAGACAAATCACCCAAAGCAGTGATAGTGAAGGCAAAGATAAACAGCTGGGATTACATCAAATTAAAGAGCTTCTGCACAGCAAAAGAGACAATAACCAAAACAAAGAGAAACCCCACCGACTGGGAGAACATTTTTGCACACAACACTAATGATAAAGGACTGATCACAAAAATCTGCAAAGAGCTGATGAGACTCAACAACAACAAAGAAAATAATCCAGTCAAAAAATGGGCAGAAGAGCTAAAAAGAAACTTCTCTGAAGAGGAAATGCAAATGGCCAACAGGCATATGAAAAAAATGTTCAACATCACTTGTCATCAGGGAAATGCAAATCAAAACTACCATGAGATACCATCTCACACCAGTGAGAATGGCACATATTAAAAAAACTAGCAACAACAAATATTGGCGAGGGTGTGGAGAAAAAGGAACTCTCCTGCACTGTTGGTGGGAGTGCAAACTGGTCCAACCACTATGGAGAGCTGTGTGGAGATTTCTGGACCTACTAAACATAGAGCTTCCATATGATCCAGCAATTCCACTCCTAGGTATTTACCCAAAGGACACAGAAACATCAATTCTAAAGAACACCTGCACCCCTATGTTTATAGCAGCACTATTTACAATAGCTAAGCTTTGGAAACAGCCCAAATGCCCAAAAATAGATGACTGGATCAGGAAGATGTGGTACATATATACCATGGAATATTACTCAGCATTCAAAAAAGATAAACACATGCAATTTGCAGCAACATGGATGGTGCTGGAAGGGATCATGCTCAGCGAAATAAGCCAGAGAGAAAAAGAAAAATACCGGATGGTCTCACTCATAGCAGGAATCTAGAAAACTTAAATAAGGGACCAGGAAAATGGGTAACTATAAGAAAGTGAAAATCAAAATCAACAAAAAACTATGAACCAGAGACACTTTTTGGGGGGTGGGGGGCGGGAGGGGAGGGATTGGGGTCAGAACTGGGGGGTTGCAATTGTATGGGGAATATAAAAATAAAATTTATTATTTAAAAAAAAAAAGAAAATTATTTCCTGTGCTCTCAGTTAACTTTGGTGACTGTGATAATGAATGGCAAATATGAACCTCTTAGTATATATGGTTTTAACTATGTTGAATTTACTGTGTAGGCAGAAAAAAGAAATCTTAGACTTAGTGACTTATGTACTGGTTACTGTAGGAATGGAAAGAGCTGAGGAGAGAAGGGGCTAGGGCCTGGCATGGGAAGTTGGTGGACGATGAGTGAAGTGTGTGAGCATATGGAAGAGTAATCCTGTAACTTCGAAGGTATACAGATATGGAAATGACTGACAAATATAACAAATAAAAAAACAAATTTATTGCATAGATTCTACTTTTTTCAATTTATCAAAAACATAGCTTAATAGAAATGTACCATTTCTAGCAGCTTAGTAGAGTATTAGAGGGCTAACCTTAAAAATGCTTCACCCTCTGCCCAAAACACTGAACATGTTTACTGAAAGAAGCAATGAAAGAATTTTAATGCTTAAATGATGAAAAATGCAGCTCATTATTTATACATACATACATTTGCATATACAAATAAATGGCATTACTATATTTACATGACATATTGATTTGGTCGATACATTAGTTTTAATAATAAATAAGAATTGTCATACATGCCACACACACAAAATAACTAATATTTAAAGTAAAAAAACTTACCATTTAACATATTGGAGGTTTTAATTTCATCTGCCTTTATCAGAACTGTTTTAGGAATTACAGCATCAAAATGATTTAAAAATTGTTCTCTTGTGAGTATTAATAGACTCTTTAGTTCATCAACAGAAACTACTTCAGGCTGCTTTGCCAACTTTCTCCTCTCTGTAAGACAAACACAATTAACCACAACTGATTTTAAAGTCTCTCTTGAGCTTACCTACTATCCTTTTATGGGAAATCTTTTCAAAAGTAAAATACATGAATTTCTCCAGCATTCCTGTGGAGGCCTACTTTCATTTTAATCCCATTTGTAGGTAATGGCAGAATTTCCAGCTATGTGAAATAAACAGAAAAAAAGTAATTTGTTCACACCAAAAGGTGATAAATGGTAACAGCAAGTTTCAAAAAGATCTCAGAAATATACTGCAGAGAATTAGGAATGGCCTTGTGTTAATGTTTATGTGAAAATAAAATCGTAAGACCTTTAAGTTAATGTGGTTGCTTGGCTACTTCATCTCTTTCTTTTACTTCCCAAAATCTAACATAGCAAAGGAATCAAGAAGGACAACAAAAGAAGAAATGATAAATAGTAACAGTTTTCAAAAAATTTGGAAGACAAGATGATGATGGTGTGGTAACTGAGTCAGCAGAGCAGAGGAAGAGTCAATTTGGGTGCCTGCAGAGAGGCAGTACCTCTGAGGTACTAGGAAGAAGGTGGCAAGCTAAAATTCCATAGGAGTTATCAATCAAATAAATAAATTTTCAGACATGCATGAGCTGGAAAAATGTCTAGCCCATGAACTTTTACTCAAGAAGCAACTACTAGGAGACATACTCCAGTCAAACAAGGGGGTAATTCAAGCAAAAGGAGGACAAAGGGGATCAAAACAGGAAATTCGAAAAGTATACTCTAGAATATCAGCAGGTTTTAGAAGCAATCTATGCATTACAGAGCAAAATATTAAAGAGAAATAAAAAGGAACTCATGTTTGAGCATACAGCCGAATGGGCAAATTAATAATAAGGTGTTCACCAACCACAAGAAAAACAAGGAATATACAAGAAAGAAGAGCTGATCATGATCCTACATTATGTGACTCAGCAGTGAGCTATGTACACAATGATCCTACTGTTAAAACTGACCAATGGGCCTCCCCTGGTGGAGCAGTGGTTGAGCGCTGGGCTGTGAAGCTGCCTGCAGCCTCTGCAGCACCGGTTCAATCCCTGGCCGCTAAGAAGGGTCCCACATGGCACAACAGACCTCTCCTGCTGTGCCCGCTGCTCCCCTCAGCAGTGTATTTCATTACTCTGCCTGTTCTGTTCCCTGCTCTGGCTCTGATGAATTCTCTCACCCTCCCGCGCTTCTGACTGTACCCAGTGCTTGTATAAATAAATAAGTAAATCTTTAAAAAAAAAAAAAAAACTGACCATTGATTTAACCAAAATTTATGACTTACTGTGTAAAAGGTAGAAAAAGAAAGTGAAGATGATGTGGGAAAGCTAAGCCTTATATTTTCCATATTTAGATGTTAAGATAATGTCTGCAAGTAGTAAATCAAGAAATAGTAACACACACACATACAAATATTACTGACAAACTGCGAATGTCAGGAAAACCAGCTGGAAGAGCTGAAAGTAGCTGCCTACAGGTAGAGATAGAAAGAGAGAGGAGAGGAGTGGGTAGGGCACCACTGCTTTTCATTTTAAGATTTACAGTGCCATTTGAATTTATTAACTATATTCATGCATTATTTTTATAAAATTATTTCATTTAAAAAACACTCTGGACTAATAATGGTTTTTTCCATAGTAAAGTAGTAAGCTATATATTCAGAGAGAATTCAATATTTATCGAGTATGTACTGCCTGAAAAACTCAGTACTATACCCTTAGACTGAGAATGTAAAGCACATCACATTACACTACATGTGGTTGGTACATACATAATGCAAGAGTAGGCTGAGAAGTAGCCAGTCTCTCAAGGTTCTACTTTAGAACATCAGTTTTATGATAAACACCTTGTAAAATGCCACCTTACCAACGTGAATATTGGTAAGGTCAGTCCAATTCTGATCCAAGATAAATAAAGCATGATTTCTGTAGTCAAGAACATTAGTGATGGCAAAGTAAAAGAGTTGTAATATATGCTGCTTTCATTATAGCTCCTTGGTGCCTCATTGCTTTTTATTTTCTACACGATCTGCTCAGAGCCACCTAAAACAAAAGGTTATCAATGTTTTGCTTTCATCTGAAAGATGCATAAGAACTGTGCTTCAGAAATTAGCCCTATATTTTTAATAATGCTAAATATATGCTTAAATAATAAAAGTGACCTATGCTTATTAAAACTGTCAATTATATTATAGTATTGGAAAATCTGGAGAGCAGGTAAGACTTGATACTGACCTTGATGGCTGAAAAACAGAGGGAGAAATATTTAGTTTAATAGGGTTATCAGCAGGAGATAATTTACCTTGGTGAAAAAAAAAAATCCCTACACAAATGAGTTTGCACGCTAATGTCTAAAAATGGACCAGTAAAATAATACTATTCTTTGGAAAGCACATAATTGAGGATGAGTTATCTAAAAGTGTTTAGTTTAGAGATGAGTATCTTATATGTCAGCAGGATGAGCATCAATCAGGTTTGCACTATTTTCTATAAAATTAAAAAAGATGTGGGTGCTCACAACAGTGACCATAAAATACTGGAGCAAAATAACCATGTGCTCTTATGGTGTTTGTTTTACATCAGACTGAAAAAGTCTTTTACTTAAAATTATTTAGCATACTTATATTTTTTGAAAATCAATGGAACAACATATTTCCAAATAAAAGAAAGCTATCAATTATTAAAAGTCAAGTAAAACAGATACTATAAAATTACAGATGTTATATACCATTCCAATAGTATTAGATATATTTTTAAGACTGAGTAACACTAATGAAAATATATTCTAAAAAATTAAACTAACAGAAATGTTATTTATGTGCCATTTAAAAAAACAAAGTGTCTTAGGGGCCTCCCTGGTGGCCTAGGGGTTAAGTCTCAGCACTATCACCCTGATGATCCATCACTGTGGCCTGAGTTTGATGCCCAGCCAGGGAGCTGACCCATATGGTGCAGCAGACCTCTCCCGTCTCCCAGCTGTTCCCCTTAGCATTGTATTTCAGTAAATCCCCTGTTCTGCTCCCCACTCTGATGGATCCTCTCACTTCCCTTCCTATACCTCTGGCCTATACCCCAGTTCTTCTATGCAAAAAAAAAATTAAAAAAATAAAAAGTGCCTTAATAATATTGTATATTAATTCTCTGGCTAGGGAAGAGATTGGTTCAGCAAGTATTTCCATCATAAATAGATTAACTGGATCATTAATTTTAATCAAGATTTAATGCTTCAGATTGCAAATTGATCATTTCATGGGTATGCTGGTGAATCTGGCAGCTACTTGCACTAAGATTTCCTTCCACTTCAGGCCTCTACCTGCCCTTGTCCCTTGCCCTTTGGCGACCACTGTAGCATCCTTACAGTTGCTGGTATTTGTACATTTTAAGTGCTTATTAGCATTGCCACTTCCCCCTTGCCAAGGCAGAGCTTCCAGTCACACCTGTTCGCAGCAACCTAGTTAGAGTTGTTAGCATTTCCCTTCCCAACCAAGCAGCAGAGATGGCCTGACTGAGGTTAACTCTTCCTACTCAAAGGAGAGATGCATGCATGCACCAGCTTCAGAGAGCTGCCTGTTCTTCTACCCTGGCAGCGTTTCTGGTTGGAAGGGTAAGGGAGAGGTGAAGATGAAAGAGTGGGGGTAAGTGAAAAGAACCGAGTTATAAAAAGCTACAAAAGGCTTATTGCGAGGAATCAGGGGCTGAAGTGGGTTTGGTAAGATAAAACAAAGTCAAGAAGTGAATAATATTGGGGTTTAAGGTTTGGATATAGGTTTTCTATCCACAAAAATACTAATAGTTCAATATTTATGTTTTTCTTGGTTTTTAACATGTACTACCTTTATTGAAACTTTCTAATTTGTCCTTGAAATAGGTGAAATGTGCTCATATAGTTTTTACTATTGATGAACATGATTAAAGTCAAAATCAAAGCTCAAGTTATTATGTAAACTTCTGTGGATTTCCATTTTCTTCTATTTACTGTCTATATTCTCCATTTATAACCGTGTGTGTGTATGTGTGTGTGTGTGTGTGTAGATAGATACTAACTAGATACTAACCAGAATAACAAAACTTAGGTATCTTTCCCGGCATTCAGTTAAAAGTTTTTTTACTACTCTATATCATTTCTATCAAAAATAGTTCTACAAATGAGTTTAACACCTAAAAGACAAAGTGTATAAGAAAAAGTGTGAAAATAACAATGCATTATGTCTCAACAAGCCAGTATTTACAGGGGGAAGAAATATATAAATTGTTACTTACTCAGACATTCTTTCAAAGCCAAGGCTTGAACATCAGCTAACTCTTTCTCTCTCTGTATAAGCTGCTCCCCAGAAAAATGTGGAAGTGGCAATAAGTCAAAAGGGAAGCCTGAGAAACAAACAAAAAAAATAGTATTAAAGATGATCTATGACAACAATTAATGTTCAGGTCCCAGGAAATGTGTTAAAAAACTTTTAAAAGTCAATTATATATCTCTTGATCTTGCAGATTTCAAAGTAAAGAACAACAGTTAGGTTGTAGAAAACAAGCATACTAAATTACTTCACATTTTGAACTTTGACACAGTTCTTAAATATTTAAATAACAGGGTTTCTGTTCCCTCCATCACATTATCTTCCACCTGACCTGCTCAGCTTTTGAAACTCCCACACAAAACACAGCTGGGGATAGCGGCCAGTCTCCCTCCCTATGAACAATACTTCCTGCTACTCACACATAGCTCTTCCACAATGAATCCAGGCTGATCCCATGTAAACAACTAGATATGATCAAAGTGGCACTGAATGACTTCTAGGTCACAGAGACCCTCCAAGCTTCTTAAAAGAACTGTTCTTAGTGAAATAAGACTACCCTGAGACTATGAAGTTGGTGAGGAAGCTCAGGTTGGCCTCAGGAAAGAGCACACCAGGAGACAGTCAGCTCTCACTTGTTCCAGCCATCCTAACCAGGTGCTGGGGTAAAGAAGCCACCTCACACATTAAGTCCTGTTAAGTCTTCAAATGGCTGGAGTCTCAGTTGTATGTGACTGCAGTCAAGTGTAGGACTTCAAAACAGACACATCCAGCTGAGCCAGTCAACGCTGGACTAGGAGAGGAGACATAATCATAACATTTTGGGGTAGTTTGCCATGCAACTGTATATAACCAAACACAGAGGTTGTAGAGAAAAGATGAACAATTAAACAACAAGATGCTTGTTCTGAGATAAAATGATAAATAAATTACAGAAAAATAATGTGTTTAAAGTAAAAAATACTAAACCTTTCCTATTTGAAATTGATGGCTGACCTACTAAATTTTACTATAAAGTGAAATGAATTCTCTTCACTCTAAATTGTTCAAATACAGTATGTTTAAAATAAAAGGTAAATTTGCCTGTGACTATGCAGGTGCCTCTCTTTTTCTTTCTCCATTACCTAATAAACCTGTCCTTTTAAAATGCAAAAATAATAATAATAATAATAAAAGGTAAATTTATTAAAAGTCAAATGGAGTTTGGGGAAAATAAGTTCATTTAAAAAAAACACAAATTAATATGTACACAGACAAATGTAAAAACATTTTCCACTTAAAGTTAACACTTACTCAGTTCAGCTTCTTCTGTCCTTGCTTTCATCTTTCCATGAATTAGACTGAGTGCAAATGAGCCATTGATCTGGTTGGCTGAATAAATCAATGTGGCTTTACATTTTCTACTACCATTCCCTTGTAACAACAGATAATAGCTAGAACACTCTCCTTTCACTTCAACATCTGGAACTAAACAAAAACAATTATTTTGCGAAGCATGTGAAAATTCAGCAAGTAACATGGCAATATCATACACTAACCCACAGGGTATAATGTTTCTATGTTATTTTAAAGCAAGCTCTTTTCCAATACATTTGGGGCCAGTAATTGTTCATTTAACCAAGGCAGCCATAAATGCAGAGAATCATAACAATAATGATACAAACTATAAACATTTTACTTTAAATTAAATCTATGTACATTCACTCATTAACTCTTTTTTTTTTTTACAGAGGCATGTTATTTATTTATTTGTTTGTTTGTTTTGTTTATACATGCACTGGGTACAGTCAGAAGTGTGGGAGGGCGAGAGAATTCACCAGAGCCAGAGCGGGGAGCAGAGCAGGCAGAAGGACCGAAGTACACTGCTGAGGGGAGCAGCGGGCGGCAGGAGAGGTCTGCACGCCATGTGGGACCCTCCTCCAGTGGCTGGGGAGCAGCCGGGGTCAAACCAGCGCTGCAGAGGCCGCGGGCAGCTTTGCAACTCAGCGCTCAACCACTGTGCCACCGGGAAGGCCCATTTACTCATTAACTCTTGAGGGGGCTCACTAGAATTCCAAGAATATGGATCTTATGTAACATAGCCATAATATGTCAACTACTATTTCCAGCTTCTGTATCTTCACAGGGGAATAAATCTACCCTTACAAGAATACACAAGCCAACTGGTGGGACGAAAGCTGTACAGATCTACTGAAGAGCAGCTTTTTGTGTCTTGCAGTGGGCACCCGTAATGTATTTTACAGAGGGAATAGAGAACATGCATTAATCTGGCATGCCATTTACATGAAGGTCAGTTAAGATAGCTTCTAGCGTATTTTTTTTTTTTTTTTTTGTGGGACCCTCGCCAGCGGCCAGGGAACGAACCAGCGCTGCAGAGGCTGCAGGCAGCCTCGCAGCCTAGCGCTCAACCGCTGCGCCACCAGGGGAGGTCCAGCTTCTAGTGTATTTTAAAAACAAATCAAGTGAGGGTTACAGTGAAGGTTGAAGAGAAACTGTGACACATTAAAAAGAGTAGCAGAGTACTTTTTGTTGAAGATAGTGAATTGGACATAGCATTTATTTTCACTATCTCCTGAAATTCCATGAAAAGAGGATAAAGATATTTAAAAAAACATAAAAAGCATAAATCTTAGTGAAATCAGTCAAATGAAGAAATCCAAAACACAGTATGATTTCACTCATACATGATACTGAAAGAAGAAAGCAAAAAGAATGAAGTAAATATAACAAAACAAACTTTTTTTTGATTATAAGAGCAAATTAGTAATTAACAGAAGGGAAGCGGGAAAGGAGATGAACAACTGGGAACAGACCTCAGTCACGTCAGTGCTAAGGAAAATGAGGAAAACAGTAGAGTGGAGAAAAAAGACAAGCAGCATAATTATACTACAAACACCCAACAAGAGACTTCGGGGTGATGGCTACAGGCAACTTGGAAGCAAAATGAAGGTGAAGTGAAACAGGAAGATAAGTTGAAAGTCTGTTTGAGAACTAGCTTGGTTTCCTGAGCTCTCCTATCCAGGCAAATGATTTTCCTTTCCTCAGCTCAGAAGACTATTGGTTTATTCTCTGTAGAAAGTTAAGAACTGGCCTGCTTGTAGAAATGTGGTCAGTCCTACAGGAGACTGAGGAATCCCAACACTGGGGGGCTATCTAACGTGATGGCACAGCCAGAGCTAATGATAAATTATTAGATCATTAAAATTAAGATCACAGTGGTCAACAAGCTCTACCCAGTGCTCAAATTTTCTAATCAGGTTTCTTGTGCTCTCTCTTAAATATGGTAGGCAGCAAAACACTACTGGACTTTGAGGAAAGTCTGTAGTATGGAAACTAGATGCCAAAGGAAACAGCAAAAAAGAGGCTTATCGAGTAATTAAGAACAAGCAGCAAAAATCAGAAAGCCAATGACCTACAGCTCCCACCCACTTCCCCACCTCCTCACTCCCTAGCCTCTGCCAAATCTGTTCCACTGCCTGATTTTGTAAATAGTTTTACTGGACTGCAACTACTCATACTCACTTACTTATCACCTAGAACTGCTCTAGAACTGCCCCAGCACAGAAAAGTCGAGTAGTTGAAATCCTGAAACCTTGAAAACACGTGCATGAAAGAAGTTATTCATTAAAACTACACTGTGTAACTACACTTACATTAAATGTCCGTAACAGACAAATCTTTACAGACCAAACTAGATTAGTGGTTGTGGAAAAGTTGGTAGAATAAGCAGGTGATAGGAACAGGGAGTTGTTGACATGGAGTTGAATTTTCATGTGATGAAAAACTCTAAAATTTATTGTGGCTGCACAACTCTGCAAATAAACTAAAATCCTTAGAACCATATACTTGAAATGGCTGAATTTTATGGTTTTGTAAATTATATCTGAACAGAACTGCTTCTTTTAAATTTATGATTATTTGTTTGTGTCACCCACAAACAAATGTAGGGTTCTGCTCACAAGAAAGGTCCTAGGATTTTAGGATATATATGTGTGTGTGTCTATATATGTATAAATCTATTTGTATATATGTGCAAATATAGACTAAGAAAAAATCTATAACTTTATTACAATACCTTATTTCATAGATATAAACAAACATACTGTGGGTTAAAGTTGATCTATCAAACAACCATGAAATACCAAAATTATTTCTTTTGCAATTAGCTTACAATAGAGAGATTAATCCTTGTTACATACTGATCTTAGAAAAGGAATTTAAATAATGGTTATTAGAAAGGAAAGTCACTTGCTGCTACCAGCTGTATTTGAAACTAAGGTCTGCCAAGAGTTACAGTGACCTTAATTAATACACTAACTTAGCATTTTGCAAACTCAAGTTATATGTGTCTCTTCAAACCATGACATCCTTTTCACATTCATTTTAAATCCTATCACCTTTTATTAGCACT
Organism: Talpa europaea; assembly: GCF_964194135.1. Classification (NCBI taxonomy): domain Eukaryota; kingdom Metazoa; phylum Chordata; class Mammalia; order Eulipotyphla; family Talpidae; genus Talpa; species Talpa europaea. The sequence continues at coordinate 13,955,897 of NC_140069.1, forward strand.
TTAATCACTGAAGCTTATAATTACAACAAGCTTATTTTCCTCAAAAGAAAAATATTTATTTTAAAGAACTCCCCTAACACAGTGACTATGCAGTCATTTAAAAAACATTGTTCCAGATCTGTCAAGTGTTAATTGAAGACTTATTAAATAACTTTTTAGTAAACACCACAGAGACTAACAGATTTACAATTAGCATAGTTATTCAACTCTTCTAGCTCTTCCTAAAGAAATAAGAGGAAATGATTTTAACACAAAATTTCTCCGTATTTTCAGCTGTGATTCTTAAGACTATCAACTTAGCTTGATTGGCTTGCATGCCCATTTCCATCAAAAACAAACATCCATTTTGGATGTACTATAAAGGTAAAGTAGGAGGAGGAAAAGAAGAAAGTACAAGTGTTTGCTAGTTGTATCAAATATTCAAATAATGTATAAACTAGTTATGAAAACATGTCTCATTATTAACTTCATTAGCAACAAAATTCTAGTCCAAGAAAAATCAAGTGCTATATCAATAAGGTTCTCAGGATTCTTAACTGTAAGAAATCACTTTTACTGGAACAGCTCAACAGTATCATAATATGAACAAAATCATAATATGAAGGGGCAATAATCCATATATCATAGTCCATATAGTATAATTAAAAATATGCAGGGTGATCAGGGAATAGAATATTCAAGTTAAGTGAATGTTCTGATATACTGACAAGAATTATATACATTCCGAATTATATACATTCCTTAAGAATCAATAAAATATCAATTATTTTGATAATCATGCCCAATATTATATAAAACAAAATTCAGTTTTCAATGTGTACATTTTAGGAGGATACATACTTTCCAACAATGGTATCACTGGTCAAACAACTTAGAAGCAACTTTTGAAATGGCCTGTAGGGTCAACTGGGGTAGCACAACAAAAACAACAAATTACTTCATATTCATAAAGCATTTTCCAAAGAGTGCGTTTGCCTCCCACCTCATTCCTCAGACTAAACTTTGAACGATCAAGCATAGAACTTAACTACCACTCAGGCTGTCCAAGAAAATACTAGTTGCTCACTTCCAGCAAGAATCTAAAATGGTTTAAGAAATGATAGATTGTTGAATAGGTGTATGAAGCCTCCAATTGTGAAGATTACAAAACTGCAGATGGATTTATTATTTCCACCAGGACTATTTTAAACAGTAAGTTTAGGATCATAAGCTATATACATTTTCTCTTAATCGCAACACAATAAAATACACAATTTGAAAGCTAAAAGGAATAAAGGAGGTATTGAGAAGATAATTCAAGATATTACTATTATGAACAATGACCTCTTTATTGTTTCATACAAACAGAAAATACTTCAGAATGGACCGGATAAGAAAGAGCTAAGGCAGAGCGTATAGTGTTTACCTTCACTACCAATTGTTAGTTCAAACAAATTTGTGAGATACACTAAAAATTACCCACATTTTCTATCTAAGGAGTTAAAGTTCTCAAATCTTGATTCTTCTTTTTTTCATAATAAATTCAATTTTTACTTAGAAAAATCTGAGTTGTATCCATTGGCTTTTTATTACTTTCATTGAGGTAACATTTTTTATAACACTGTATATGACTCTTAATCCTCTTTCTACCTCAAAGTATCTGAAGGGCTCTCTTCACTAGAAGTGGGTCTCTAGCCTAGGGTTTAGAGAACTCACTAGGCGAGGTTCTTCATCTTGGGAGCACATTGAGACACGGGGGTGCTTTATAAACTATTGAGGCCCTGATTGCCTGCCCACGGATCTGGATTAAAGGATTCTCAGAGAGGATCCAGCTTGACTTTCTTTCCTTTTTTTTTTTTTCTTTTTCTAAATCTCTGTGAAGGTGATTCTAATGTAAGCTGGTGTTGGGAATCACTGAAATAGAAGTAGAAACAGAACTCTGCATTTACGTCTAGGGGCTTTCAGGTGATTTCTCAAAAAAAAAAGATTTCAATAAGGTATAATTTGCAGGTATATGTACATGTGTATATGTACGTGTATGTATATACATCTATGTCTAAGTCAGATCAATGTAAGGAAATTATACAATTGCACATCAATTCACCATAATCCAGTTTTGGAAAACCTACATTATCTCTTTGTAGTATATCTCCCTTCCTAACCATGGCCTCAAGTAACCACTGATCTACTTTCTGTCTTCTTTTGCCTTTTATAGAAATTTCACATAAATGAAATCATGAAAGTAAACCTGATTTTATAAACTTAGCATACTTGGGTACACCCAATACTTTCCATGTCTTTATATCGCTGAGGAATATTCTACTGCATGGACAAAACAAACTGTACTTATCTAATCACTAGTTCACGGATATTTGCAGTTTCCAATTCTAAGTTGTTATGAGTATTATCTTTATAAATATTAGCTTTCAAGTGTTTGTGTGAACATGTTTCCATTTCTTCTGGATAAATACCTAGGAATAGATATGCTGGATTGTATAGTTCAGGGTAAGGTTAACTGCCAAACTGTTCTCCATAGGAGCTATACTATTTTACATGCTTACCAACAATGTGTGAAATTTGCAGTTAATCCACATCCTCTCAACATCTGATAGCCACTACTTTCAGTTACAGCTATTCTGGTGAGTTTATTGTAGAATTGCATTGTGGTTTTAATTTACTTTCTCAAAAATCTAATGACATTGAACATCTTTCATGTGCTTTCTTAGTCATATATCTACAGTGAAATGTCTAATCAAACCTTTCACCCACTTATTAACTGGGCTATTTCCTTACACAATTTTAATTAAGAAATTTTGAATATATACTTCTGCCCATTGTTAGATATATTTCTTTTTGAAACTTCGATGTACTATGTGTTTATCAAAAAATTATATTTTTAATTTTGATAAATTTAAGATTTTTTTCTTTTTATAGATTGGTCCCATGGGTGTGTGTTTCCTTACAGCTTTTCTTTTACACTTCAGTTTTACACATATAGTTTTAGTGCCTACATTTAGGTAAAGTTTTTGCTATTCTAGGTCCTCTGCAATTCCATATAAATTTTTTAACAGCTTGTCAATTTCTAGGAAAAATCCTTCTAGAATTCTGTTAGGGATTAGACTGAATTTATAGGATAATTTGGACAGAAGTGCCACCTTCATAATATTGAGTGTTCCAACCTATGGACATGATATATCTCTCCATTTAATTGTATCTTCTCTAACTATTCTCAATGTTCCTTGTAGTTGTCAATATAAAGTCTTGTACTTCTTTTGTTAGATGCAGTTCTCAGTATTTTATGCATTGATTGTTGGTCTAATTTTCTTCTTTCAACTTATTTGGATTTTGTTCTAGCTTCATGAGGTTGATGTTTAGATTATTGGCTTTAGATCTTTGTTCTGCCTTAAAAGCATTTAAGATTCTCTTAAGACTGCTTTAGTTGTTTTCTATTAATTTGATATTTTGTTTTTATTTTCAATCAGTTAAAACTGTTTTTGACTTATCCTTTGATTTCTTTTTTGGCCTAAGGGCTATTTAGAATGTTATTTAACTTAGGGTAAATACCTAGGAGTGGAATTGCTGGATCATATGGAATGATCTATCTTTAATAGGTTGAGGAATCTCCACACAGCTTTCCATAGTGGTCGGACCGTTTTGCACTCCACAAGCAGTGCAGGAGAGTTCCTTTTTCCCCACATCCTCGCCAACATTTGTTGTTGCTAGTTTTTTTATATATGTGCCATTCTCACTGGTGTAAGATGGTATCTCATGGTAGTTTTGATTTGCTTTTCCCTGATTACAAGTATGTTGAGCATTTTTGCATATCCTCTTTGGAGAAGTTACTTTTTAGCTTTTCTGCCCATTTTTTGACTGGATTATTTTGTTTTTGTTGAGTCTCATCATCTCTTTGTAGATTTTTGTGATCAGTCCTTTATCATTAGTGTTGTGTGCAAAAATTTTCTCCCAGTCGGTGGGGTTTCTCTTTGTTTTGGTTATTATTTCTTTTGCTGTACAGAAGCTCTTTAATTTGATGTAGTCCCAGCTGTTTATCTTTGCCTTCACTATCACTGCTTTGGGTAATGTGTCCGTAAAGATATTTTTGAGGTGCATGTCAGGTAGAGTTTCACCTATATTTCCTTCTATATATTTCATGATTTCAGGTTTTATGTCTAGTTCTTTAATCCATTTTGAGTTGGTTTTTGTGCATGGTGTTAGGTAGTAGTCAAGCTTCATTCTTTTGCATGTAGCGACCCAGTTTTCCAGCACCATTTATTGAACAAACTTTCTACCCAAAGGACACAGAAACATTAATTCAAAAGGGCACCTGCACCCCTATGTTTATCACAGCACTATTTATAATAGCTAAGCTATGGAAACAACCCAAATGCCCAAAAATAGATGACTGGATCAAGAACATGTGGTACATATACATAATGGAATATTACTCAGCAATCAAAAAAGCCAAACACATGCAGTTTGCAGCAACATGGATGGAGCTAGAAGGGATCATGCTCAGCAAAATAAGTAAGAAAGAAAAAGAAAAATACTGGATGGTCTCACTCATAGCAGGAATTTAGAAAACCTAAATAAGGGAAGAGGAAAAAAGACTAATTGTAATAAAGTAAAAATCAACAAGCAACTATAGAGCAGAGATACACAGGTGGAAGAGAGGGTAAGAAGAAGAGGGATTAGGGTCAGAATAAGGAGGGTGGAAATTGTATGGGGAATATAACCAAAATGAAAATGCATACACTATGCAAAAATGAAAAATGATGTAAAAATTATATAAAATAAAATAATTTTTAAAAAAGAATGTTATCTTAGTATTTTATTTAATTTCCAAATATTTGAAGTATTTCACACATTTCTTTCTGTTGTTAATTTTCTAATTACATGAAAATGAAATTGGAAATCATCATTTTAAATGTATTGAGCTTTGTTTATTGAGCTAACATATAGATGGTCTATCATGAAGAATATTTGAAGATCTGAAGAAAATGAGTATGGTGTTCAGTGTCCCTGTTCAGTAAAAGCATCAATGAAACTGGTTAGTATATTCAGTCCTAAATTCCTTGCACCTAGAAACATGCCTTGCACACAGCAGGCACACAATACATAGTGGCTGACTGAAGAACACATGGTCTCTGCCACCAAAATCTCTCTCAAAAATCTTTCTCAGGGCCCTTTACCTGCCTTTCAAGATGGAAATTATTTCTGGATCAGTTATGCTATGTCATTTTAATCTTATTAGTTTCAGTTTACTATTTTGAAACACTTTCATTACTTTTGATTTGAGCACATGCTTCATTAATTCAAAACATTTTATCAGCTCTTATTAGCCTAGCCCTTTAAAAAATATTTTTAGTAGAAGATGCTCAGCAAAACAGTGAGATGATTTTTTTCCCCAAAAGTACCTTTAATTTTTTTCCTTTCAAAAGAATTCCAATTAAAAAAATAAAGCAAGAGGGCCTCCCTGGTGGCGCAGGGGTAAAGACACAACCTGTGAAGCAATCCGCAACCACTGCAGCACGAGTTCGATTCCCGGCCAGCCAGGGAGAAACCCACATGGGGGGACAGACCTCTCCTATCTCACCCACTGCTCCTCTCAGCAGTGTACTTTGGTCCGTCTGCCTGTCCTGTTCCCTGCTCTATCTCTGGCGAATCATCTCCCCCCTTGCATCCCTGGCCTATACCCCAATTCTTATATAAAAATAAATAAATCTTTAAAAAAAAATAAAATACAATAAAACAAGAACAGAACTCAGGATTGTAAAATTACCATGCATGACCTACACATGCATCCAGATAGGTAGAAATTGTATTACTTTTGTCAGTAAAGCAATTTCTTAATTTCTCTCTATCTTAGGTTTCTCATTTGTAATATCAAATTAGACAATGATTAAATGCCCATTTTTTGACAATTCCATAAAAACTCTGAACATATGGTGAGTCAGGCAAGCACTTTCCATTATAAAACTGGCTTGTCAATACAAGTTTCAAACATAGAAATCTTCAGAAATACAATAGGGTTAATTGCATTTTTCATATATTTGAGTTTCTTATAATATCATAGTACTTCTGGAAATTTCACTAAAAATCACTTAAAATTATTCTTTCACTACCTAGCTTAAGAATATTTTGAATGGGGCACTGTTTTTCTATTTTAGGTCAAACAGTGAGCAATAGCTGATATTCACTGATTTTTTTGATATACAAATACAAGCTGAGGAGATAGACATGATGTCAGGAATAGAGTATATTTGCGACTTTAGATAGGATGGCAAATTGGATTCTGCATGAGAAAATGATTTTGGAACAAAGGCACTCCACAATTGAGACCATTAGACATAAAGCTATCTAAAAGGGAAGAACTAACCTCCTGCCTCCCATCATGACATAAGCCCCCTGAGGGCAAGTACTGTTCTGTTTATGCTGGTCCGCATGTAAAACAGTGCTTACTGTAACTTGTGTTACTCAATAAAAATATCTTTTTGTAAAATTGAATATTTAACACATTCAAACATGTGTAATTGCTTACATACACACAAAATGAATTAACTGTTTTTGCCACAATGGTAGCATAACAATTGCATACCTTGCTGTTTCAAGCAGCAGCTCTTACACATTGCTTTTATTGATAGCTAGGTGCTACTGAATACAACTGTAATGAGTAAGACTTATAATCACCTCTCCTTATCTATTCTCTGTTATAAATTCTAAGAGAGCAGAAGTCAAGTCTGTCTTATTCACACTTATCTTCAAATTAGTCTATAATATCTGCTCGGCCTTAAAAAAAAATTAAATAAATAAATAAATAAAAGGTATGACAGACTGAAGGACTCACAAACTGACTGTATAAATAAACAACAAAGTCATAAAAGAGTAAAAGGAGGAAATAGTTTTAGGAAATACTATAAAAATGAGTTTGGAAGAAATGTAATATGTAGAGCAACAGTAGAGAAAAGCTGGATATAATTCAGCAGGTAATAGGGAAACAGTTTTGATGTGATCTCATAGGTGATCTTGAGATGAGAAAAGACTATGTAGTAGCACTGTGAAAGGGATAAGAAGTTACCCACTATAAGGGGTTATTAAAACTTTTACACCAGAGGCCTCCCCTGGTGGCACAGCGGTTGAGTGCTGGGCTGTGAAGCTGCCCGCAGCCTCTGCAGCGCCAGTTCCATCCCCAGCGGCCAGCGAAGGTCCCACATGGTGCGATAGACCTCTCCTGCTGTGCCCGCTGCTCCCCTCAGCAGTGTATTTCGTCAGTCTGCCTGTTCTGTTCCCCATTCTGGCTCTGGTGAAACCGCTCACCCTCCTGTGCTTCTGACTGTACCGAGTACTTGTACAAATAAATAAATCTTTTTAAAAAAATTTAAAAAAAAAAAACAACTTTTACACTAGCTAAAAATTGACTATGCTTTTAACAAAAGAGTTCTGTCAACAGGATAAATAATTTCCCATACAGAAAGTGTTATGGATAGAAAAGAACTTAATTATCCACTGTCCAATCTGATTTTGTTTCTACTTCTAAGATAAAAATAATACTGCAAAGTGCTAGCTTAATCAGCCCTTAATGACACAGACTAATCAGTAATCAACAGTCTGGTTTCTAAGACTACCATGTGATATATATCTTTTTATTATTCAGAAGTTACAAATATTAATTCCCAAATTTTATGAGTGATAATTTTTTTTAAAAAATCACATCAAGTCACATAATATCTTCAAAAAGTTGCACTGAAAATAATGCCCCCCAAAAGAGAAGGAAAGCCTAAGTTAATAGTCAATTCAAATACAATAAAGTACTTTAAAATGAGAACCTTGGGCCTCCCTGGTGGCGCAGCGGTTGAGCGCTGGGTTGCGAAGCTGCCTGCGGCCTCTGCAGCGCCGGTTCGATCCCCGGCTGCTCCCCGGCCACCGGAGGAGGGTCCCGCATGGCGCGCGGACCTCTCCTGCCGCCCGCTGCTCCCCTCAGCAGTGTACTTCGGTCCTTCTGCCTGCTCTGCTCCCCGCTCTGGCTCTGGTGAATTCTCTCACCCTCCCGCGCTTCTGACTGTACCCAGTGCATGTATAAACAAAAAAAAACAAAAAACAAACAAACAAACAAATAAATAAATGCCTCTTTAAAAAAAAAAAAAAACTAAAAAAAAAAAAACTAAAAAAAAAAAAATAAAATGAGAACCTTGAACATAATTGCCACTTAAAGTTGGAGAAAGTTACAAGAGGAAAATAAATAACAGATAATCTAGAATATGTTCAAGTTTAGTTAGGAAATATTAATATCTGATTTATATTAATCAATCTGAAACATATTATATTGAGAAATGAATAAATATTATGCCATGATTTTATGAAATTGACTCTATTGCTATCCAGCAAATCTGTTTCTGATTTTGTTTTGGCATAAATGAAAATCCCCAGGCATACATTTATTCCCTGTGAATTGAGAAGAATTAAAGCTATTATTTCTAAACACTGCATATAATAGTACAGCGCAAGAAGAAACAACGCAAGTGTCCAACAACAGATGAGTAGATTTAGAAATGCAATATAGATACAAAATGGGCCTCCCTAGTGGTACAAGGGTTAGGATGCAACCTGTAAAGCTGTCTGCAGCCACTACAGCATGAGTTCGATTCCCGGCTGGCCAGGGAGCAACCCAGATGGCACAGCAGACCTCTCCTGACTCGCCTGCTGCTTTGGTCAGTGTGCCTGTTCTGTTTCTCACTGTCTCTGGTGAATCCTCTCACCCCCCTCACCTCTGGCCTGTGCCCCAGCTCTTGTATGCATAAATGGATGAATCTTTAAAATAGAGAGATACAAAATGGAATACTATTCAGTTATAAAGAATGAATGAAATCTTGCCATTTGCAACAACATGGACAGAACTGGAGGGTATTGTGCTAAGTGATGTAGGTGATAAGGAGAAAGACAAATACTAAATGATTGCACTCATATGTAGAATATAAAGAAACATAACAAAAGAACATAGAAAACCAACTAAAACCAAACCTAGAAATCTGACTGCAGAATTGAGGCTACAAGAGAAGACAATGGTGGGGTTAGAAGCAAAGCGGAAGGAACCCAATGGACTGTGGTTGAGGATTACTAAAGCTGTGGTGGTAGACATGGTGCCATAACATCCATCTGTAGAGGTATGAACCCAGACTCCTAAGACACACACAGTGCTGGCAGCCAGCATATCCTCAATAGATATACTTTAAAAAAGTCCAACATTTACTAAATGGATTTCATTTTATCACATATTCCCTATATAGACTATGTAAACTACTGATTTTCAAATGAGGGGTTCTGTGGCATTTCTAGAGATTTCTTCTAGAATAGTCCTCGTAGACTCAATTCTAGTTCTTAGTCCCATCATATTGTGGGCCCCAAAACTAATTATCAGTTCATAAAAGACTTAAATAAATCAGTGTCCCAATTTTTGTTTTAAAAGTCATTACAATGGGCCTCCCCGGTGGCGCAGCGGTTGAGCGCTGGGTTGCGGAGCTGCCCGCGGTCTCTGCAGCGCCGGTTCGATCCCCGGCTGCTCCCCGGCCACGGGAGGAGGGTCCCACATGGCGCGCAGACCTCTCCTGCCGCCCGCTGCTCCCCTCAGCAGTGTGCTTTGGTCCTTCTGCCTGCTCTGCTCTCCGCTCTGGCTCTGTGAATTCTCCCACCCTCCCGTGCTTCTGACTGTACCCAGTGCATGTATAAACAAAACAAAAAAACAAATAAATAAATAAAAGCATGCCTCTATTTAAAAAAAAAAAAATTAAAAAAAAAAAAGTCATTACAATGAAGCATAAGTATTAAGGAACACTAGTTGTATTAACTAGCTTTATGACTTTATGCGAGTAAATTTAACATTTTGAGCTCTAATTACTTTATGGAATACTAGGATTTAGACTTAAATAATCTCTGATTTTACAACAGAAATTAAAACTTCATTACTATGGTATCTTGAATGGAATAGAGAAGTAACACTATGCAGTGGTTAAGAACACAAAGATTAATTTCAAATCCTTAGAGAAGTTATATCAATATTCATTGGCAGAGCCAAGATTTGAACTAAGATTTTGCTAATTAATGGCTCTGTAACATCTTCAAGCCCCAATTTCCTTATCTGCTAACTAAAGATTAAAAATAAGTTTATGGGGGGCCTCTCCTGGTGGCGCAGTGGTTGAGTGCTGGGCTGCGAAGCTGCCCACAGCCTCTGCAGCACCAGTTCTATCCATAGACAATCCGGCGAGGGTCGCACATGGCACAACAAACCGCTCCTGCCACGCCTACTGCTCCCCTCAGCAGTGTATTTCGTCCGTCTGCCTGTTCTGTTCCCCATTCTGGCTCTGGTGAATTCTCTCACCCACCCGTGCTTCTGACTGTACCCAGTGCTTGTATAAATAAATAAATCTTTAAAAAAAAAGATTGAAAAAAATAAAAAAAAAGTTTATGGGGTTATAGCAATGATTAGATGAATCAATATTTCTAAAGTATTCACAACACTACATAGCACATTGTTAAGCTGCTACATTCTACTAATATCTTCAGAAAACTGCAATCACAAATTTGCTTATTTAATGTACTACATAATAAATTAACACTTTGTTCTCACAAAATTTCTGAAATATTGTAAGAAACTCATGTCTAATATTATTAACTATATAATACCAAAAAGTTTCCTTTACATCAGTGATATTCTTAATGAATAAAGTTGTATAAACTTGATGTTACAATACACTGGTAGAAAAAGACCTACGATGCAGATCCTTTTATCAGTATTAATAGAATGAAATACTCTTTTATTCATAAAGAAATGTTATCTCCACTTCAAATTTAGTAAGTACTTTATGTTGTGCCATTAAATAATTTAAAGATTTATTACTTACCACTAAATGTCCTGGGCTTTTTAGCTATATACTCCTTCCATTTTCTTGAACTGAGTTGGCTGGGAGGTGGGGTAGGTACGTTACTAACAGTACATGGCAGTACAAAAAGAGCACCAACCTGGACATGACAGAGCATGTTTTTAGCAACTGCATACTGAGAATAACTCTAATATACTCTCTCCCAACAACTCCACTATGAAAACTAAAGTAACAAGAACTCCCACCTCCCCTTAAAACAAATACAAACAAACAAAGAGAGTCACTGAAAATTATAGGTGTCCCTTTTTTACTGAGACACAGGACTCTGAAAATTTTGCTCATTACAATATTTGCTAGAAGTTCTGGTCGTGGGTATAATTTCTTTGTATGTCTAGAAACCAATGAGAAGACAGAAGTTCTACCATCAAAAGATTATGTCATACCTAGTCATAATTTCATAATCTTTTGATTGGATGGATTATTGTTCTGGTTTCAAAATAAGAATGTATCTGAAGGTAATTTCAAGACGTTTATTCCTAAACATCAGAGATTTAATGTTAACAGGTATAAATTGCAAATAAATCAATGAATCATCTGCCAGAAAACATATAGCAATTACTGATTAATGAGCAATTCCACTTATTCATCTTTGTATTCCCAGGGCTAGGCATATAGATATTTATTAAATATTTGGTCTCTCAAAACCATCGTATTATATTTAAGCAAATTCTCAATTTGATTAAACAGTGAATAAAACAAACTAACTCTGAAACTCTATTTTGCCTGCTATTTTAAAAATGTAAGCTACAACAATCAGCACATCCCAACAAATATTTTTTTCCCTTTTTTAAGGCAAAGCATATGCCATAGATGTCAAATCTAATGCAAAATAACCTTCTATTTTTCTATATAGCTGAATGGGTTACATATATATATAATATAAAATGCTCAGTTTATAAAATATAAAATGCTCAGTTATACTTAATATTGCTATTTACTACTTTTACTCATATACACCTAATTATCAGATATGAAAATAAGTATATCAGGAACAAAATGAGGGTAAAATTAAATATACCTATATTTCCTTATTACTACAGCTAAAACCTCTTTTAATAGAAGTCTAATTGTATTGTATGTAGTCAAGTGTTAGACAATATCAACAAAAATATTTAGCAATGAAAGATGGAGCTTCCATATGATCCAGCAATTCCACTCCTAGGTATTTACCCAAAGGACACAGAAACATTAATTCAAAAGGGCACCCGCACCCCTATGTTTATAGTAGCACTATTTACAATAGTTAAGCTATGGAAACAACCTAAATGCCCAAAAATAGATGACTGGATCAAGAAGATGTGGTACATATACACAATGGAATATTACTCAGCAATCAAAAAAGATAAACTCATACAATTTGCAGCAACATGGATGGCACTGGAAGGGATCATGCTCAGAGAAATAAGCCAGAAAGAAAAAAAATATACCGTATGGTCTCACTCATAGCAGGAATTTAGAAAACCTAAATAATGGACCAGGAAAAAGACTAATTATACTAAAGTAAAAATCAAAATCAACAAGCAACTATAAACCAAAGACACACTACCGGGGTGGAGGTAGGAAGTGGGGGAGTAAGATTAAAAAAAGGGAGTTGGGGGACTATAACCAACATGAAAATGCATACACTGTGCAAAAATGAAGAATGATGTAAAAATATATAAAATTTAAAAAAAAATGAAAAAAGAAAGCAAAAAAATTTAGCAATGGAAAAATAATCATTTAGCATGAAAGAGAGATGTTTAATTTTTTAAATATTAAATATTAGTTCTTTCTAGCATAAATGAGACTTCATAGCCCAAGTTTCATGACACTACTGTATAGCCCAAAGAGCACACTGAGCTGTAGTGTGACTATGCCAGATCAGGGCTGAGTGATAGTTTGACAATTCTATAACTGCTGTTATTACAGTTATAGATTACAATTTAGAGAAGCTTAAAGCAGTTCATGCTTAAAGTCTGATATAAATGTACCCAAACCCATCACAGGCAAACAAGTGGTCACTTTTTTCAAAGTGCCTACATTTGATTAAATATTTGCTACAAATAAACTATAGTTCCCTGCAAAATAAATTTACATCAATTGCTTCTATTGCATTCCTATCAAACTTGAATTTTGCTAACTTATTCTCACTCAGACCTTAATCATTAGATAGACTCCAAGACTTATCCTTTTAAGTTATCACTCTGTCTCCAGAATTTAAGTCAAATGAAACCGCAAACCTCAGTTTCAAACCCTTAATCTTTACAGTGGACATCATTTTCGATAAGCAGTCACTATGGCAAATCATGCTTCCAGCTTTGCTACTCTCTTTGAGAAAAACATTTCCTGGCACATGATCAGCAGATAGCATGTCAGCACAGCTTGTCTTTTTCTAATGCAATAAACTTACTCCAAGAGGCATTTATCTATCTATACTAGAGCTAATCACTTTTTTTTAAGTTCAGAACTTGACTTAGGATTACATAAATCAATGCAATTCATATTCTATGAAAGCTTCCAAAGGGGAAGCCCTGTGCATTATTTTCTCTCCAATATTTGAAATAAGCGCCTGGCACACATAGCAGGCAGTCCAAAAAACAAAACAACATTGCTGGACAAATGAAAAACAAATTATAAAGCACTGGCTCTATTTTAAGGAATTAGCATGTAAGGAACTATTTTCCTTAAAAATGTAAAAAACTAACAATGACCCAATGTAAAATGTCTACATTTAAAAATATAATAAATTACGATGTTTGTTTCCAAATTTCATCTCTCACGACCCAATGTAAAATCTCCACATTTAAAAATATAATGGTGAAATTATGTTTCCAAAATTTATCTCTTTGGCTGCATCAAAGTAGGAATGTATTTATAAAGTTCCATGTATACCCCTTGCTGATAAAATGTAGTGTAATATTTTATATCACTCTCTAAGAAGCAATAAAAATGACAATATAGTGCAACAAATTTCAATCAAAACAGTTGAAACTACAATATTAGTGGATACCAATAGTTTAGCTTCCTTCGAGAATTACTGCAGCCTATCTTCAATAACTAGACAAAGAATCATTTTATATGTTTTAAAAAATTATACGTATGTCTGATTTTGACCTGAAACGTTATCAATAAAACTAATTGTTAAAAATTCTATTAACAATTCAATGTATCAGGGCTCCCTGGTGGCCTAAGGGCTAAGTCTCAGTGCTATCACCAGTAAGGCCTGAGTTGGATCCCCAGCCAGGGAGCTAACCCACATGGCGCGGCAGACCTCTCGACTCGCCCGCTGTTCCCCTCAGCAGTGTAATTTCATAGATCGGCCCATTCTGCTCCCCACTCTGTCTCCAGTGAATTCTCTCACTACCACCACTATCCTGCACCTCTGGCCTACACCCCAGTTCTTCTAATAAATAAATAATAAATAAATCTTCAATGTTTCTATATTTCAGTAATCTTATCACATATGTAATATCTTTCAGTCACATAAACTTCAAGACTAAAAATTAGTTAGCGACTATCATTTATATCATACTTTACAGTTTATAAAAAATATACCCCAATTTGGTTTTCATTACTGCTTGAAATTGGTAAAGTAGGGATTATTTCCAATTTCCAATTTAAAAAGCTATAGACCGGTGAGTAGCAGAGCTAGCACTTAAACCCAGGTTTCTAAAAGTACACATTTTCTTGAGATTTTCTCCCTCATTTGACAAGTGAGATGATTATGATAAATGATATTCTCATTCCTAGAATAAAGAGGCCCCCAAAGCCAAATGATTAGGAGACTAGATAGGGTCACACAGAAAAATACTTAGTTATTTGGGTTAAAATTAGAACAGTTTTAGGACCTGGTGGCACAGGCAGCTGAGAGCAGCCCTGTGAAGCTGTCTGCAGCCTATGCAGTGCCGGTTCACCCTCCCACACAACTGGCCTCTACGCCAGTTCTTATATAAATAAATAAATCTTTAAAAAATAACAACAATTTTATTGTTTTAATTATCAGTGTTTTTTCTTCATTTTTTTAACTATGTCACTTCAGAAAACTTCTATGATGTTTCTGTAGATCTATGTTCTTAGTAATCTATGCTTACCTCCTTCCTTACTTCCTATCTCAGTTTGTTTATTTTCTTCATAGTTATTATTTATTTTCTAGTTTTCCCACCAAAATATAAGTTCCATGAAGACAGAGGCTTCATCCATACAATTCCTTCATCCATACAATTCCTGCTTGGAGCCCTAATACCTACTACAGTGCCTAGCACACAGTAGGATATATGATGGATAAATAATAAAAGACAAATGTTTAAATTTAAAAATTTAGCACATTTGGTATTCTTAGAGGATGAATGCATAGGTTAATATTATACTCTAGGCTGCTCAATCAAATGCCACTGCTTCAAATGAGTACTTTGGCACACTATTTATAAGACTATTCATTTTTATGGGGAAAAAAGGCAGTAAGTAAAAATTTTAAGTTACCATATCATCAAGCAACTTGAGGTGAAAATCATTCCCTTTACTATATCAATTTTCCAAGAGAATTAAAATCAAGATTTGATTATAGTGCCAGAAAGGAAGGACTATAATTATAAATAATCATTTTCCTCCCTGAATAACTGTTTGATAATAATCAATTTGGTGGTAAAACAGTAAGAAAATGTAACTGCCAATAGTAAATATTGGCAATATTGTAAATGAAGACTTTGTGAGTTAGAAATCATTTTCATAAAAACAAAGTAGTTGAATAAACAGAAAAGTAAACTTAGTTTTTCTTCTTAAAAATGTACTTGACCTTATACAATTTCACTTAAAATTTTTATGTGTAGTTTAATAAATGTTTAAATATACTAATTTGATCACATCATCATCCACGTACATAAAACTACTAAAAGAGCTATAAATAGCCTCAATATAACTAGAAGAAAGAAAAAGTAAAACTTCAGAAATTTTTCTCCCTCTAACCTCCTTTCCTACATGAAAAAGGTAATTCAGGCATATAAACATCTTCTCACAGAACAAATATCAGATGTTAAAGGAGTAGATTAACAATAATCTAATGTGTTCTACAATTTAAAAAATTATCAGTCATCAAGCATATTTCTGAAACTCTTCTAACAACATAACATCACTTCAGGTCTGCAGAAGACTTTAGAGTTACTATGAAATGCCCAAAATATCCTACTACAAATTATAAACAAAATCTTGTATTAAATCAGAGAAGCCAAATCATCATGAAAAGCAGATTAAAAACTACATTCCCTTTTCTCACATATTCGTACATGTCAGGTTTAAAAATAACAACAAAAAAATAACTTTCTATACCTTGTCACATAGAGAAGAAATCTGCTCCATCAACAATACAGAATTCTGTTTGGTATTGTTTTTTGTCAATCCTCTGTACTAAGGAGTTAAAGAATTGAAGGAATGGAACATACTAAAGTCACTGAACTGTTACTTTAAATGAGTAAATCATGTGTCTAAAAACCAAGACTATAAAAGAAAACTCAATTAACTAACTTTTAAAAATAAATGATGACTAGACACAATTCTATACCCTGATATCAGTTTGATTCTGCAAGTCACAAGCTACATAAATGCATTTAATTAAAAATTGTAGCTGGGCCTCCCCAGTGGCGCAGCACTTGAGCGCTGGGCTGTGAAGCTGCCCACAGCCTCTGCAGTGCTGGTTCGATCCCCGGCTGCCAGTAAAGGTCCCATATGGTGCAACAGACCTCTCCTGCCACCCACTGCTCCCCTCAGCAGTGTACATCAGTCTGCCTGTTCTGTTCCCCGCTCTGGCTCTGGTGAATTCTCTCACCCTCTCACGCTTCTGACTGTACCCAGTGCTTGTATAAATAAATAAATCTTTAAAAAAAATAAAATAAAAATAAAAATTGTAGCTGTATTGAATATCATATATTTTTTTAAAAACCAGCATGGTCAAATATCTAAATGTGAAGTGGTAAGGGAACACTCGGTCTGACACAGAAAATGTAATATAATATGAACATACAAATGAAATGAACATGTAAATGAAAGGATACAACTCAAATTCAATGTCTGACATATAGCAGGAGGGTAGATCTGATAACTTTATCAACTGCACAAATTCTAAAGCAGGGCCATAATAATGGAAAACCTAGAAAAGAGATTAAAATTAGGTAATACCTTAAATATTATAAATGAAAGTAAACATATAGTGATTATGGTTTATAACTTTAAAATGAATCTTTAAAAGCAGGTATTTCATATCATGCAAACCAAATATTTAATCCTCTAGAACAGACAAAAATTTCTTTAGAATTACTTGCATTTAAAAATAAGTATATAGAAAAGTGGGACAACAACAGATACTTCTTAAATTATATCTCTTAGCTCATTTAATCCTCATACTAACTTTGCAAGATAAGTGTGCTATTATTATCTCCATTTTACAAATGAGTTAATCAATCTACCAAGATAACAATATCACACAGGTGACAGAGTCAGGTTTCAAAACCGAATCTAGCTAATAGCAAAGTCTGTTCTCTTTCTATTACATCACATTCTCTCCAATGTGAGTCTTAGCAAGGTCACACAGTGAAGTCTAAAACAAAGGTAGTTTCAGGCCCAAAGTAATCTAAAATATGACCATTTCATTATTTTAAAAAACGTAAAACAATTATAGTTTTGCCAGCATTCTATACCTATACCATGCTATAATTTAACTAAGCATATAATTAAAATAAAAGTTACATCAGCAAGCATACTTATACATGTATATTAGGAATGTTAATTCAACATTCAAACATATCTTATAGGAACAAAAACATGCATGAATGACAGATGCAAAATAAAAAGCTAAACATAGATTACCTTCGGCAAATTATTCTTATCCTTTGATGGTATTGTTTTTTGGGCAAGAAAGCAAGCATTTAAATTAGATGCACTAAAATTCTTAGGTGTGATTCCTTTTAAACAAAATTCAGGGAAACTAATTTCAAATCCAAACTGAAAAAAAAGCCAAGAAAACAGTTACAGATACCAAAAATAAAGTTACAAAGAGTAGTACAATGTAAAATTTAGGAGAAAAATGTGTCAATGTATGTTTGATTCTTCATGAAAGTATGGTTCTTCCATTTATGCACACATCCTTCCTATTTTAACTTACACATGCATTTCCATAAAAGTACTTCTTGGCCCTCCACTAGCCCACAAAAGTATATTAAGCCCATTCCATGCAACCACAGAACCAAATAACCTCCTCTACATATATATGCTCAATATCTGGCTTCCAACCAGTCTGAAAGTTTTGCAGAACTTGTCTGTTTTATTCATCACTATATTCTTAAAACAGTGCCTCTCATACAGTTTGTTATCAGTATAAATTGTTGATGAAAAGATGAATTTCTATAGTAGTGGTGGTGCTAATAATCTCAATAATAATGAACATTTACTGAGTGGGTACTTTGTGGTTTAAATAAATCAATCTTCATAATAATAATTCTCATGTGAGATAGAAAGTACTGTTAATTTTATTTAAAGATGATGACAACTGTGGCACCAAAAGACTAAGTATTACCCAATATGTCATACGAAACTAGCAAGAAAGAGAGTTGGGTTTTTAATGCACTCAATCTAACGTTAGAATCTCTATCTTTAAAATCACTACAGTGCCTCTAGGCTAAAAGCTATTCTCTACCCAAAAGAGTGATTTCCAGTTTTAAATGCATCCTGGGGAGAAAAGAACATTGAATTCCCTATTCATAAAAGACTGAAAGAATCACATAAAAACTCTCCCACTAATTGTGTGAAAACATGCAGTTTCAGAAAAGGTATACAAAAAGCAATTTTCCTAGCTAATTGCAACTTACACTCATTCTAGTTGGCTACATGTTTTATGTACAAGAAAAGTACTGGCAGAAGTTTACCTGCGTATTTAATTTTCCCAAGAAAAGAATGAGTCAGCATATAAATCAACAATAAGGATCCAGTGACATGAATTCCTATTGTCTTAGGTTTTATTAAGTCATTACTGAGGATGAATTGAAAAGGGGAAAAGTATGGTAATCAGTATAATAAACCTTTATAGGAAGAAATGCAAGAAACTAGTCATGCTTTCACGGACCCTAAACAATCATTAAGAAACTTTCTTATTGGGCCTACCTGGAGGCTCAAGGGGTTGGGACACAACCTATGAAGCTGTCCACAGCCACTGCAGCATGAGTTCGATCCCCAGCCAGGGAGCTACCCACATGGTGCAGCAGACCTCTCCTGTCTCGCCCGCTGCCCCCCTCAGCAGTGTATTTCTGTCAATCTACCTATTCTGTTCCCTACTCTGTTTCTGGTGAATCCGCTCACCACCCACACCTCTGGCCTGTACCCCAGTTCTTGTATGCATAAATAAATAAATCTTTTTTTAAAAAAGAAACTTTCTTGTTTTGGTTTTTTTTTTAGTTTTATTTATATAAAACACCAAGAACACTTATTTCAACATGGACACAACCTATAAAAACTACCAAACATAGTCATTTTTGAAAATAAATTCCAAAGTAGAATTGGATCTCACTGAAATTGAGATTAGAAGGATTCAAATAATGAAATCTAAGATTTTCATCTTGTACTGGAGAAATCTGGGGACTGGTAAGGTTAAATAAAATTGTTCAAAATCAAAGAGTAGGTTGGCAGATGGCATAGATCACCTAAAACAGTATTACAGGTAAGAAAATATGTTTTAAGTCATCTTCCAAGGGTTTAGAATGTGATAAAATAAAGCAACTTGGATAAATAAGATGCACTCAACTAATGTCAAAATCCTACATTTCAAAAGTATATTACATTCAGAACTGCATAGGTTTAAAACATGATCACAGTAATTTAATTTAATTAAAATTGAATCAAATAAAAAATTAAGTTCTTTGGTTGAAGTAGAAATATACGAGGTGCTGGTTGGCAATATAAGGCTTGCAAGTACTGTATCAGCACGAAAGAAAACATGTATTATTGCAGAAAATTCTACATATACATTACTATTTTATAACATCTTTATAATTACATTTTCATTAAGATTTATTTAAATTATGTGTTGTCAGTAAAGTTGAAAGGTCTGCTTTGCAAACTGTGATAACTGAGAAATCTACTTACTTTTCGTTCCCATATCTGAATCTTTCCCCTCCATAATTCCTTTGAATCAATAGCATGTTTGAGATCTTCTGTAGATATAACATTAGCAGACAGGTATTCTGCAATTTTCTGACAATTTCTAGAAATAAAAGATTAGGATAATTAAATGCAGGGATTTTATTTTAATTAGATTTAATGATTATAGTTAACATAAAAGCCTAACAGATAAAAATGCAGTTTATATTGTCCCTTTTATCTACTTTAACTACTTTTTTAAATAATACAGAACATCCATTAAGTCAGTCTCTTCTGAGTTGCTATCACATGTTTATTTAATCCCAACATTCTCATGAATGCAGAGTAATTACCTTTAATTCAACAGATAGAGAAATAGACCTTCGTCTTACTATATATGGCTTATGTGTGCCAGATGGAGACGAACATTAATACAAAGACTCAATGTGATTCCTTACCCTCATAAGAATAACTGCTTTCCTAAATTGTTCCCACAGCTTTGTATGGGATTCGATAACAGCAGTTATTACATATTACGAAGACTATTTGCACTCCTGTTTCTCCCTGTATGTCAGTGAAATAGACTGACTCTCACTTCCTTAAGAAGCTAGCATCTAGGCCTCCCCTGGTGGTGCAGTGGTTGAGCGCTGGGCTGCAAAGCTGCCCGCAGCCTCTACAGTGCCAGTTTTGATTCCTGGCCACCAGCGAGGGTCCCACATGGAGTGCAGACCTCTCCTGCCGGGCCCGCTGCTCCCCTCAGCAGTGTATTTCGTTAGTCTGCCTGTTCTGTTCCCCGTTCTGGTGAATTCTCCCACCCTCCCGTGCTTCTGACTGTACCGAGTGCTTGTATAAATAAATAAATAAATAAATCTTTTTAAAAAAAAAAAAAAACCAGAAGCAGCTAGCATCTATTGCTATGTTTGGCATGAAGTTACTGTGCAACAATAGTTGTAGAATTAAAAAAAAATCATGAAGCTAATAAATTCAATTTGAATACTTACTTAAGGATTAGAACTAGAACAGACAATTGATCCTTATGAAAATGTTATAAAGCACAAGAGTAAATATTTCTATATCGGTGCATAAAACAAAAAAAGTGTGACATCACACACCATGTTATCATCGTGATACTCAATGAACAACATAAGCCAATTTAAAAACACACACATTTGAAGAATTTATGTGCAATAGTAGTTACAAATAGCATTAATATTTACTAAAACCATAAGCATCTGAAAAATAAAGTAGGAAATAAGAAAAAATCTAGATTCTTAATAGAGAAATCTCTAATCACAGTATGACAAAACTATCTTGTCACACTAAAAAAAAAAAAATTCAAATTCTGAGTCTATTACAAACAAGATAGTATGTTATTGTAAAAATAAACAGACTATTATCAAATATGAACAAGAAACTTACATTTCACAATGATTTCCTGCAATAGTAATTTTTGCTGAATACCATTCCCTCAAATGTTTTAATGCTCCTACAGCAGGTAAACAGTCTTTCAATTTAGGGGGATTTTTGTCAGAAAGCAACAGTATTATATCTATCATTGCTCTACCTAGAAAGAGAAAAACACATTTTTGTAGTTTTTCAAAGATGTTTGACAAGTCTGAACAGTACCCTGAACAAAATAGTACCCTGCATTTTATGTTTATTTAGAAGATCAAGGACAATTTTAACTTTCATTTTTGAAATTCTTCAAAACAATACACATCTTTAGGAGTACAAAATTTTAAAAAGTTCACAATTTGATTTAAAGTCATATTATCCTGAAATAGCTAGCATATGCTATAAAACAATGAACTATATATCATAATTACTTGCCAATTCTATTCCAGTGGTTAATTATACACATTACTCTTGAAATCATCAATGCTATTGTAATGAACAGAGGAAAAACAAAAACCTGTGCAATTTCATTACATTTTTTATACTTAATTTTGCATACAATAGGGAATGAATTAGTTCAAATAAATTATTTCTCTTTTAAAAGAACAATAAAACATTTAGAAAACTTAATTATACTAACAATATCATTGGTTCCTGAGAAAGAAGATAACTTCATAAAACTTTAAATTCCATGAAATTATAAATTACAGAAGGATCAGAAATAGCAAAAATGAAACAAAAACCAGAGAAAAATTTGACAATGAACATATTTCAATTTGCCATATCAACTTAGTGTATTTCAGTGCATATTTTGAAATGGACACATTTCATTTTAAAAAATGATATATTTAGCAATATATTCAGTTACTTTCCACATGGGAGCAATTGTGCTAAAATCCGAGCTTTGAAATAAGTATTAGACTGTGAGATATGAAGTCCTTTCTGGTAATCATGTATGCTTCCCTCATCACTGTATGCTTCTCTCTTAATACCGTATTTGACATATAGTCAACACAACAAATACCGCCTTAATAAATGACCTTCAATAATCAACATATTCAGAAAGGAAAGCTCTTCAAAAGTATTTGTTGATGGCAAACTGTACCAACCTTTGGATGCCAGTTATCTGAGTACCACCAAAAATGATTAAGGCAAAAAAAACAGTTTTAAGAATAATAAGATACAGTATTTCATAAAATATGGTTTCCATTATTAAAGGAAAAAGAGAGTTTTGGTGAAAAGAAAAAAGTAAATAAAAAGCTACTTTTACTGTACAATTTTCTATTTGACAATGTGCATAGTTACGTCATACGATAGAAGAATTGTTGCCCAAATGATCTAGGTTAAAGATCTTTTGCCTGGAGTGCATACGGTACAAAAGAATGCGATGTAGTGTATTCTTTTTCAGCAAAACTAAATCAGGAAAGAGAGATGGTTATTTAGTTTGCTCGGTTCTGATTTTTGTCTAACTAAATGAAAACAGGGACATTTCTTCAGTAAATACTGCTTGAAACCGGCAGAAGGCTCCCGGAGGAGCCAGTGGTGAGCTGGGAAGTTCGCCCATGCCAGGCCCCTTCTGGCCTGCAGTCCCAGCCCAGAGAGGGGGCGCGAACCCACCGCCAGGGAAGACAGGGCACACAGAGGAGTGTGAACACGTGTCGCCTTTTTAGAACAGGGACCGTGCTTCAGTAAAACCTGCTTGAAACCGGCAGATGGCTCCTGGAAGAGCCAGAGGTGAGCAGGGAAGTTCACCCAAGATGCCAGCCAGTACCAGCAACACAGTGTCCCAATGCATACGGCAAATTAGAAAACAGACAGTAGGGAGATGAAAAACCACATGCAACCCAGCAACACCTCAGGAAAAAAGCATACCACAAAAAGAAAACCACACCCCAGATTGCAATGACAGTAACTTGGAAGACCTTCTGAGCCTTCCAGAAAGAGAATTTAAAATTGCCATGATTAAAAAACTGACAGAAGTCATAAAGGAAAACAATGATAAGGGAAAAATAATCAACGATCAGAAGAATGAAATTGAGTCCCTAAAGAGGGAAGTAAAAGAAATGCAGGAGATCAAAAAATTAATGGAGGTGCTAAAGAACTCTGGGAAAAGCAATGAAAGCAGAATAGATGAAATGGAAGAACAAATAAGTACTCTTGAAGACAGAAATAAAAAGAACCAAAACAGAAAAGGAAAGAGAAGTACGAAGGAAAAAGACTGAAGAAAGGCTTCAGGAACTATCTGACTCCATGAGGAAAGGAAATATAAGAATTATAGGAATCCCAGAAGGAGAAGAGAGACATGTAGGAACAGAGAAAATATTCAAGGAGATAATTGAAGAGAACTTCCCAAACGTGAAGAAGGAGCTGAAAATTGATATACAAAAAGCAAGAAGAACACCAAACTTCCACAATGAAAGGAAAAATAAGGCAAGACACATAATAGTAAAGCTCCCAAGAATCCAGGACAAAGGAAAAATAATGAAGCTGACAAGAGGGAAGAAACAGATAACATTCAAAGGAAAACCAATCAGGCTGACATCTGACTTCTCCAAAGAAACACTACGGGCAAGGAGAGAGTGGAGGGACATAGTCAACAGATTACAAGAAAACAGATGCCAGCCAAGAATACTCTATCCTGCAAAGCTCTCCTTCCTCTATGAAGAAAGAATAAGGACCTTCCCAGACAAACAGAACTCTGGAATTTCATTATGACTAAACCCCCACTCCAAAAAATACTATAAGGAGTCCTAAAGCCAGAACCTCAGAGGGACGAATAACAACGAAAGAAGGTCAAAAAAAAAAAAAAGTTATTAAAAGAATAAATAAATAAAATCAAAGGAAAGACAAACACAATGGCAAATACAGATGTTAACATACCAATATTAACTCTAAATGTAAATGGACTAAACTCTTCAATAAAAAGACAAAGTCGCAGGCTGGATTAAGAAACAAAATCCAACCTTTTGCTGTCTCTAGGAAACACATTTAGTTACAAAAGATAAAAACAGACTCAAAGTTAAGGATGGAAAACAATTCTACAAACAAACGGACCAAAAAGAAAGCAGGAACAGCTATACTTATATCAGATAAAACAGATTTCAAACTCAAAAAGATAAAAAGAGACCCCAACGGTCACTACACTACGATCAAGGGGACAATACTTCAAGAAGAAATAACACTCATTAACATATATTCACCAAACGAAGGAGCACCAAAATATATCAGATAACTATTGCCATCTCTGAAAACAGACATCAGAGAAAACACATACGTAGTGGGAGACTTAAACACACCACTATCAACAATGGATAGATCAACGAGACAAAAAATAAGTAAAGACAATAAAGCTCTAAATAAGGATCTAGAGCGCTTGGGCTTAACAGACATCTACAGAACACTAAACCCAAAAAAAATCTGAATACACATTTTTCTCAAGCGCACACAGATCATTCTCCAGGATTGATCACATACTGGGACACAAGACAAACATCAACAGATACACCAAGATTGAAATCATACCAACCATCTTTTCTGACCATGAAGGCATCAAACTAGAAATAAACCACAAAAAGAAGGCAAGGAACTCTCTTACCTCATGGAGATTGAAAACCACACTTATGGAAGACCACTGGACTAATGAGGAGATCAAAGAAGAAATTAAAAAATTCTTTGAATTGAATGAGAAGGAGGACACCAATTTCCTAAATGTATGGGATGCAGCAAAAGCAGTAATAAGAGGAAAATATATAGCAATAGAGGCTCACATCAAGAAACAAGAAAGAACTCAAAGAAACAACCTAATCTCGAAGCTCAAAGATCTAGAAAAAGAACAAAAAAAAAAAAAAAAAAAAAACCAAAACCAGTAGAAGAAAAGAAATAATAAAAACCAAAGCAGAAATAAATGAAATTGAAACTAAAAAAACAATCCAAAAGATCAATGAAACCAAGAGCTGGTTCTTTGAAAAAATCAATAAAATAGACAAACCCCTAGCCAGGTTCACAAAGGAAAAAAGGGAGAAAACACAAATAAACAGGATCATATGAAAGAGGAGAAATCACAACGGACACAGCAGAAATCAAAAGAATAATCAGTAACTACTATGAACAGTTATATGGAAACAAGTTCAACAATCTAGAGGAGATGGACAAATTCCTACAACTCTACAATCACCCAAAGCTAGATAAAGAAGAAATAGAATACCTAAACAGACCAATTACAGGCAGCGAAATTGAAATGGTAATCAAAAACCTCCCCAAAAACAAAAGCCCAGGACCTGATGGATTTACAAATGAATTCTACCAAACATTCAGAGACGAATTAGTGCCTATCTTTCACAAACTCTTCCAAAAAAATTGAGAAAGAAGGGATAATACCAAACACGTTCTATGAAGCCAACATTACACTAATACCAAAACCGAACAAGGACAACACAAAAAAAGAATACTACAGGCCAATCTCCCTAATGAACACTGATGCAAAAATCCTCAATAAAATTTTAGCTATCAGAATCCAACAATGTATCCATAAGATAATTCACCACGACCAAGTAGGAATCATTCCAGGGACACAAGGATGGTTTAACATCCGAAAATCAATCGTTATCCAACACATCAACAAAAAGAAATATAAAAACCATATGATAATATCAATAGATGCTGAGAAAGCTTTCGACAAAGTGCAACACCCATTCATGATAAAAGCCCTTGAAATTCTTGGGATACAAGGAACACACCTCAACATCATAAAGGCCATCTATGACAAGCCAACAGCCAGTATCATTCTCAATGGTGAAAAGCTGAAAGCAATTCCATTAAGATCTGGAACAAGACAAGGATGTCCACTTTCACCACTGTTTTTCAATATAATACTGGAAGTCCTAGCCAGAGCAATAAGACAAGAGAAAGACATCCAAGGAATCCAAATAGGAAAAGAAGAGGTCAAACTATCACTATTTGCAGATGATACGATAATATACATAGAGAACCCCAAAATCTCCACAGAAAAACTAATTCAACTCATCAATCAATTCAGTAATGTGGCCGGATACAAAATCAACATGCAAAAGTCAGTAGCCTTCCCATACACAAACAATAAATCTGAAGAAGATAAAAAAAAAATCCCTTTTATTATCGAAACAAAAAAAATCAAATACTTGGGAATAAATCTAACAAAAGAGGTAAAGGACCTATACAAAGAAAACTATAAAACACTGTTAAAAGAAATAGAAGAAGACA
The DNA here is from genome assembly GCF_964194135.1 of Talpa europaea. Classification (NCBI taxonomy): domain Eukaryota; kingdom Metazoa; phylum Chordata; class Mammalia; order Eulipotyphla; family Talpidae; genus Talpa; species Talpa europaea. The sequence goes on from NC_140069.1 coordinate 13,982,536, forward strand.
CAAAGAAATGGAAAGACATCCCCTGCTCATGGATTGGAAGAATAAACATTATTAAAATGGCCATCCTACCAAAAGCAATATACAGATTCAATGCCATTCCAATAAAAATCTCAATGTCATTCTTCAAAGAAATAGAATAAGTATTGATGAAATTCATATGGAATCACCAAAAATCCCGTATAGCCAAAGCTCTCCTGAAAAAAAAAAGAAGGGAATGGAGGCATTACACGCCCAGACTTCAAACTATACTACAAAGCCATAATCATCAAAACTGCATGGTATTGGAACAAGAACGGACACACAGACCAATGGAATCGAATAGAAAATCCAGAAATAAACCCACAGATTTATGGTCAACTAATCTTTGACAAAGGTGCAAAGACTATGCATTGGAGCAAAGAAAGTTTGTTCAATAAATGGTGCTGGGAAAACTGGGTCGCTACACACAAAAGAATGAAGCTTGACCACTACCTCACACCATACACAAAAATCAACTCAAAATGGATTAAAGAACTAGACATAAGACCTGAAACCATAAAATACATAGAAGGAAATATAGGCGAAACACTACGTGATATGCACATCAAAGACATCTTTACAGACACATCACCCAAAGCAGTGATACTGAAGGCAAAGATAAACAGCTGGGACTACATCAAATTAAAGAGCTTCTGCACAGCAAAAGAGACAATAACCAAAACAAAGAGAAACCCCACCGACTGGGAGAACATTTTTGCACACAACACTAATGATAAAGGACTGATCACAAAAATCTACAAAGAGCTGATGAGACTCAACAAAAACAAAGAAAATAATCCAGTCAAAAAACGGGCAGAAGAGCTAAAAAGAAACTTCTCTGAAGAGGAAATGCAAATGGCCAACAGGCATATGAAAAATGTTCAACATCACTTGTAATCAGGGAAATGCAAATCAAAACTACCATGAGATACCATCTGACACCAGTGAGAATGGCACATATTAAAAAAACTAGCAACATCAAATGTTGCCGAGGTTGTAGAGAAAAAGGAACTCTCCTGCACTGCTGGTGGGAGTGCAAACTGGTCCAACCACTATGGAGAGCTGTGTGGAGATTTCTGGACCTACTAAACAGAGCTTTCATATGATCCAGCAATTCCACACCTAGGTATTTACCCAAAGGACACAGAAACATCAATTCCAAAGGGCACCTGCACCCCAATGTTTATAGCAGCACTGTTTTCAATAGCTAAGCTTTGGAAACAGCCCAAATGCCCAAAAATAGATGACTGGATCCAGAAGATGTGGTACATATACACCACGGAATATTACTCAGCATTCAAAAAAGATAAACACATGCAATTTGCAGCAACATGAATGGTGCTGGAAGGGATGCTCAGCAAAATATGCCAGAAAGAAAAAGAAAAATACCAGATGGTCTCACTCATAGCAGGAATCTAGAAAACTTAAATAAGGGACCAGGAAAAAGAATAACTATAAGAAAGTAAAAATCAAAATCAACAAAAAACTATGAACCAGAGACACTATATGGGGGGTGGGGGGCGGGGAGGGGAGGGATTGGGGTCAAAATAAGGGGTTGCAATTGTATGGGGAATATAAAAATAAAAAAAAAAAAAGAGAGAGAGAAAAAAATCTTTAAAAAAAAGAAAATGTTTTGTATCAATTTCTATTAAGAATTTATGTTTCATTCTTAAGTTGAAAATTAGAAATGAGAACTCAAGCATAAAGATTAAATTTAGAGAAAATATAAGGTACAAATTGCTGAAAGCTGTCATAAAATATTACCAGGAGCAGGAAGTTTGTCTGATAACTGATGCAAATTTTCTGCAGATTCTTCATATAGCCTAAAATAAAAAGTAAGTTAGAGAAGAAAGCCACACATACACATTACATATAATCATAATCGGTAACACTAATTAAATGGATCTATATGTCAGACCCTGTTATGTATTAGACATAGTATTTCATTTAATCTTCATAACAATCCCATGAATCACTACAATATTATCACCATCACTCCTACTAAATAATTTGTTTAAAATCACTTAACAAGTAGGAGTGAAAGGCAGGAATGAAACCTTCAGTCCAATTTTTTGGCTACACGCAAAAGCAAACAACAGTAACAAAAAAGAAAAGACACTCACTATATTCCATTTAGTATATTAAATATAAATCTTACAAATAGACTAAAATTTAAAAGTCGGGTACTGCTAAGTATTCAATAAAGATAGTGATTTTCTCTGAATGGCATACAACAGCCCTGATTAGAAAATATTATGTCCTACTCTAATTCTTCAGAATCTACTTGTTTTACCCAAATAATGAAATTTTCTCAAAATAATTTATTATTGCATAAAGCTATTTAAATCCCTTATTATAAACCTTCGAATGTCTAAAAATCTTTTTTTTTTATTAATATTTATTTATTTTATTTATTTATTTATTTATTTATTTATACAAGCACTGGGTAGTCAGAAGCGCGGGAGGGTGAGAGAATTCACCAGAGCCAGAGCGGGGAGCAGAGCAGGCAGAAGGACCGAAGCACACTGCTGAGGGGAGCAGCGGGCGGCAGGAGAGGTCTGCGCGCCATGTGGGACCCTCCTCCGGTGGCCGGGGAGCAGCCAGGGATCGAACCGGTGCCACAGAGGCTTCAGGCAGCTTCGCAACCCAGCGCTCAACCGCTGCGCCACCGGGGAGGCCCTGTCTAAAAATCTTAAAGTGTCTTATGGTATAGTTTTCAAGCTCCCTCTTGTGGAAATAATTATTAGATCACTTACTAGAAATATTTACTTTTACATTCATCATTTTTTAATAGTAGAAAAACATAGAATGATAACTCTGCTCTAAGACTGAAAAGCTCCTGAAAAAAATCTCCTGTAAGGATCTTGACATTTTAAGGATGACAAAATAAAGGACCAGAGATGTGACATGACAGGCAAAACAGCATAAAATTATAGACTACCTCTACTATCCCCTGGTTAAATGCGCATCCCTCAGGTCTACAATGTCTCCCTCCATTAGTCAAAACAAACAGATTTGAAAATAGAAAAAGGAAAATTTTTCAAGTTTACAGCAATTTATAGAAATATTAAAATATGTGGACACTAACATAAAAGTATCTTTTACAATGAAATATTAAGGAAGATTAAAATGAAAGTTATTAACTGTAAGTCAGGATATTTCATAAAGAAAAAAAAATTCACAATTTACATCACCTGGATTAACATATATAGTACAATAATCCAAAAAAAACCTAAATCTATATGTCCCTCAGAAACTCTATAGATTTTAAAGGGGTCTGAAATGCTAAAGATATACAAAAATTGAAGAAATCACGTTTCTGACTCAAATAGCAAAGTAAAATTATCTTGGTTTGAATCCTAATTCTTACTGTGATCAAGAGATACAAAATTGGGCCTCCCTGGTGGTGCAGAGGGTTAAAGTCTCAGTACTATCAAGCTATTACCAGCCACTGCCATATAAGTTGGATCCCAGGTCAGGGAACTGACCCACATGGCGCAGCAGAGCTCTCCTGTCTTGCCCTTTGCTCCCCTCAGCAGTGTATTTCAGTAGAGCTGCATGTTCTGCTCCCCACTCTGTGTCTGGTGAATCCTCTCAACCCTCGCATCTCTAACCTGCACCCCAGTTATTGTATGAATAAATAAATCTTTAAAAAAAATTATAAAGAAGAGATACAAACTTTCAGTTACAAAATAAATAAGGAGATGCACAATGGATAGCATGAGAACTATTATCATAGTCCAAATTTTAAAGGGTCTAAGAAAAGATAGTAAGTAGATAATGTCAATTCATTATGTTGTATACTTGAACCAAAAATCATGCTGTATGTCAATTATACTTCAATTAAAAACAAAGACCAAAATAGCACGAATAAATGCCCTAATCACCTAATGTCTTCTTCTAAAATAAAAAGTTTACTTAACTGAAATTACCATAGCCACTAAAATATCAAATTTTCACTCTCATGGGTAAAATACTATCTCATGTTAAGTAGTTTAAAGATACATAAAACACATGTAAACATACTCAGTCAAGGATACTGATTCCCTGCTATTGTCCTCTTCTTCAAAACACTCAACAGTACTCAAATATTCTTCAATATTTGTTTGAAGAAGATCTTCAATTTCATCTTTTTCTGTATCAAAATGTATCTCTTCCCAGTCAGAACTACAAAACTAATATAGCAAAATATTGCATTAAGTATGGGTTCATGAAATTATTTATATCAACAAAGACATTCACTAATAACAATTTATATTACCTGATAAAATCCAAAAATTGCCTGCACTGCAAAGAACCATTTCTTGGAACCAGGTATACCACCCACCGAACAAGCTTGAAAACAAAATTACATTATTAGAAGAAAGGTTTAGCAAGTAAGCAGGTATATAGCACACACACTTACAAAATTTCATAATATTGACCTATAAAGTTGCAAGTTTTATACAAATACATACTATATTATAAGCTATTATGCTTTTATATATTATATATTATGCCATGTACTATTTAGTTATATGACATATCATACATATTGTGTGTATAATTTTTTTGTATATTTATTTATATATATATATTTAGTGTGGGTCTTTAAAATCTCAGCTAAAAATTTAAACAGAACAATTTATCTAAGGAGCAAAATTCTTCATGAGCAATGAAGAATTTGCTTTGATTCATCACAATTCAAAATCCATTATTATTTTAATCATCACATCAGCACTAAAATATACAATACAGATGTGACAAATGGTTACTCTATCACTATGGAAAAACCCAACAGTGTGCAAGATATCTAAGTGAAAACAATTTCTTCTTCAAAGGCCATAAAGATTTGGTTAAGCCTGGCTAGAGAGAAGAGATTTAAAGAGTAATTAATGTTAGCTTAAAGAAAAGAAGGTGTTCTTGGAGACTGGCATCATTATATATGAAATTTAGGGTCACCCCTGGGTACCTGCCAAAAAAAGAGTCAAGAAGAATTCAGAGTTATGTAATAGAAACAGGCAAAAAAGGAAGAAAAGAAAAGAAACATGGTAACCGAGGCTTAAATCATGGAATTCAGGTAAGATAGCAAGTGCCAGAAGTCTTCACCTCCTCCTGTTATCAGCAGGTAGTATCTCCCACAACATCTTCTCAGCAAACGTATCACCCTACTTGTATTCCTATTAGTGTTTCCTTTTTCCTTCCTGTTAACATGCAAGAGGCACTGCCCCTCCACTTCAAGGTTACCCCTTAGACTACCTCTGGGAGCACAGGCCACTGATTATACTATCTTTCCCATTGGCATTTAAATTTGCACAAGTATTTCTTAAGTTATTTTTGGAAAAGTATCTCCTTTACATTCACCTTCCTTTTCCAGGTATTACTTGATTTCTTTCTTTGCTTTTCTTCAAGGATAAATTTTCTACATTGACTGTCTTTATCTCCTCATCACTTTTTCTACTCCCCTCCAATTCCATTTCAATCCTGATTTTAATATCCAGCATGCAACTGAAACTACACACACCAAAGTCACCAATAATGTACCTGTTAGTGAGTATCACAGATGATTTTAGTTTTGCTGCTTCTTGACCTCTCATAGAAGGAAGGAAACAAAAATGACACATTTGACTAATTTCTCCTAAAACACGTAGCTTCTATGGAACCTATCTTTCCAGCTGCCCCTTCTCATTCCTTTAAAAACTAGGATTCAGTTCAAGATCTCCTGTTCCGCTCATGAGGCAGAGCAATCCCACTTTTTCTCATGTCTTGAACTGACATCTACATATTGATGACTCTTATAAACTGTATCTCTAGCCTTACTCTGTCTTTTGAGTTATAAATACATGCTTCCAACTTTTACACAACCTGTCACCTGGATATCTTTCAGGCAACTAATCCCACGTTTTAATCTGAATGTCTTATTTCGCAAAATCTAATTCTCTTCTCTCACTTATTGCCACCATCACGCTATTATCCATCCTTGATTCCTTTCTCATCCTTCTCCTAAATCACACCAATCCAAAATTAGGTCAGGCGGATTCTACCTCCATAATTTCCTTTGGCTCTATCCATTTTTCTTCACCCTGCTGTCTCTCACTTCTCAGCTGGTCTTCTGCAGCAGCCCCACATATCTTTACATTCCTTTGCTACATTTACAAAGTCCTCTACTTCACCAAGCACACCTCTCCAGCCTTCTTTCAATTATAATCATACTGTACTTGCAGTTCCTTGGATTTGCTGTATCACTGAAAGCAATGATCTTAGCATGGTAGCAAATTCAATACAGGTGGTTCTCTCTCTGCACAGTTCTCTAATGCACAGATTAGAGATGGCATGGTTTAAGTAATACTAGCCTCCTCTCCCCCCTCCCCAACAGGATTCAAATTCCAGCTACCATGGTTTATTGACTGCAACTGAATAAAATAAAACCTCACTGCTAGCTTCTCAGTTTACAAATCACTAAGAAAGAAGTGTGCATCATGATCAATGACCAATCACGTTACTACTTTCACAGTCTCTGCAGACTGGTCAGTGCAGATAGTTTAGTTCAAACCCAGGTGGCAAAGGGTGTGACTGTAGTTGCCTCTTTGCCCCTCCATGATAAATCTACTTCCTGATAGTTTACAAAAATGGATACTAGGAAGAGGAAACTGACACAAGGAAAAAGAAAAAAAAAGACAAAAGCACCAGAGCAACAAAAAAATAGAAAGTGATAGCACTGAAAAAGATATTTAAATCTAATGTAAATGGATTCTAGAAGTAGTTGCTGTGGTAACAACACTGTGACAAAAAGAATGAAGATATCCCAGAGAAAGTGATGTTAGCAAAAACCTTTGTATTACAGAAGATCAGAAATACAAACAACATTCAAAGTGCAAAACACTTGGGCCTCCCCTGGTGGCGCAGTGGATGAGTGCTGGGTTGCGAAGCTGCCCACGGCCTCTGCGGCACCAGTTCGATCCCTGGCCGCAGGCGAGGGTCCCACATGGCGTGCAGACCTCTCCTGCCGCGCAGACCTCTCCTGCCGCGCAGACCTCTCCTGCCGCCCAGACCTCTCCTGCCGCCCACTGCTCCCCTCAGCAGTGTATTTCGTCAGTCTGCCTGTTCTGTTCCCCACTCTGGCTCTGGTGAATTCTCTCACCTTCTGTGCTTCTGACTGTACCCAGTGCTTGTATAAATAAAATTAATTAATTAAAAATTAAAAAGTGCAAAACACTTGATGCTAAAACAACCTCGAGTGTGACAATGAGTGTGACAATTCACAACACAGAAAAATGCTCAACTTCCATAGTAAGTTACATGGTAATGGCAGAAGTGGTGAGCACTATTTAAACTACTCTTGATAAGAATTTTACAAAGAAATGAAATGCTTTAATTCTCAATGTTTTGAATGTTTTAAATGACAGTGCAAAAAACAAATATTTTTTTTACTATGTTTTTCATATCTAATACTAAGAGTTTTTAATGTTTTCACCAAAAATTTTAAAGGTCATGAAACACACACTGGTCATTACATTAGCATTGTTTTATATGGCTTCAGTTGCACAGTTTATATAGTCCCACACTACCATCTAAACAAGGATGGCATGTACAAAAAACATCACCCCACCCAAAAGGACAATTATCGTAAGAATTTTACAATACTGCCAATAGCACTTATATATTTGATGCCCAGATGAAAGAAAATCTTTCTTGCAGTAACAGTAACACTGACTTAAATTACACCAACTTAAAAATTAAATGAGTGCCATTACGACTTAGCAAGCAGGCTACATAGCACGCACATATTAGAACCAAAGATTGAAATCTGAGAGGCAAGAGGTTCTCTAACAAAAGGAAAAAGAGACAAATTACACAGCTGTGAGAACCATACAGTTATCAATAGGAATACACTCTCCCAGGTGTGACCAGAATGTTCCTTCAGCTTTCAGGTGTCAATCTGTGTTAGCATCTTCTTTATCTGAGCCTTTGAAAGACAGTCTCAGATAGAGGCCAAAATGAAAGAAAAGAGAAACGATTACTAGAAAAGTAGATGGATTTATATTTTGTCAAGAGAAATCAAAGGAGAAAAGGGTTTGTTTTGCTTGCCTTTTTTTTTTTAACGAAAGGGTGGATATAAAAGTTGAATACTTTCAAAAAGTTAAAGCAGGTAAGAATGGAAAAAAGACCACTGAGTCTACCAATTAAAAGTATCTTTAAGAAAATCAGTAAGGGCCTCCCCAGTGGCGCAGTGGTTGAGCGCTGGGCTGCGAAGCTGCCCGCAGCCTCAGCAGCGCTGGTTCGATCCCCACCAGCGAGGGTCCCACATGGTGCGCAGACCTCTCCTGCCTTGCCCACTGCTCCCCTCAGCAGTGTATTTCGTCGGTGGTCTGCCTGTTTAGTTCCCCACTCTGGCTCTGGTGAATTCTCTCACCCTCCTGTGCTTCTGACTGTACCCAGTGCTTGTATAAATAAATAAATAAATCTTTAAAAAAAAAAATCCATAAAAGAGAAGGGAGGGGGCGGGGAATGGTAATGAAGTGAGTATAAGAGTATTAAGAAGATATTTTACTCAGGACAAAATCACAATCCTTCTCATAATGACACATTACCCTATTTTACAAGTACCTAAAGATGGGCAAGAAAATTTCATAAGGTGAGCAAAACTCAAGCGAGAGCCTAGAATAATGTTCATAACAACTTCATGACATTTAAGCATCAGGAAAAGAGGGAAAGCTTCTTTTTTCAGTTTGTATTTTCTTAGTTTTCCCCTTATCCCAGTGACTTATACACCATCAACAAGCATTTCTTTTACTCTTAAGTGACCAAATTAACTAATTTTCTTTTCAATACAAATGCTGTGTCAGAGAAAGGAAAAGCTTGTTATACTTACCAGGGAAAGTACTATCTTCTGGATTACTTGAAGCATTAATGCTTCTTTTCAGGAGGTGATAAACACTTGCTGCTGTTAAGTCTGAAATAGGAGAGACAGACTAATTTAACAGGCTCAAGAGTCCCATAATCTAAACTTATTCCAATTTCACCATCAGAGACGCACAGGAACAATATGTTGTATATAAAATAAAAGCTCTGATATCATAAATCTAAAGCAGAGAAAACAGAAAAGGTCCCCACGCTGACCAGATAATACAAATCCAAAATTCCCCCCAAAGTGTAATACTCAGGCGAGAAGGCAGTCTCACAATACTCTATATATACACACACACTTCCTCTTCGAAATGCCCTCTCCACCAAAATTAATAAAATGCATACAGAGTCTAAGACAAGAGCACCTGAGAGTCGTGCAATCTCAAATGATTAAAATTACTTTCAATGCATCATTTGTTTTTAAATTTAGTTTATGTGTGAGCTAATTCCTCCCGCTGAGATGTAAACTCCTAGGAGTTAGGGGCTATTTCCTTCTGGGTCCTTTCTGTATTGCCAGCATTTGGACCACAGGAAGCTGAAATTCCTACTGAATACACATATTTCCAAAGAGCACAAAGTCCACGACCAAAGCAGGGTGAACTTCATTGTTGACGGTGTCAAAAACTACTGAACAAATGAAAAATGATGTAAATATATATATATAATAAAATAAAAAACTAAAAGGCACACAGTTAATTAAAAAAGAAAAGAAAAAAATGAATTAACTATCTTTCATGTTAATCAAGAAATGAAATAAAGCTATGCTTTTGACTTTCTTGATAAGACACATAAAACAAACTTTCTATAAAAAGTAAAAAACTGCTGAGTGCTGCAATCTGACACCCCAACTTTCGTCCCGATTTTTCCACGAAGATACTATTTTTCAGTCCTTATTAGGTCAATCCCAGATAGAGCCAGGGACTCCCGGGACAAATTCGATGCCAGCATCTCCCCAGGAGAACTTAATCAAAAATGCGAATTTCTTCTGCTCCCGCAAGCTGTTCCCGCTCTTTCTCAGCGCAGCGCTTACCCGGCGGCTTCTCGGTGCCCTCAACAGCCGACACCCCGGATCCAGGCTCCGCCTCCCCATCCGCGGAGGCCGGGACTCTCCCTTCCCCCCAGATGACCAGGAGCAGGTACCGGTCCATGGCCTCGGAGCTGACCCCGGGCGTGAGGTCCCGGTTCCTGCATCCAAACTGCCGCGCGCTGCGGCCGCACTTCCGGTGTCCTTCCACTTAGGTCGGCTGGAAATTGTGAGTCCGCCGTCCGCCTTCCAGAACTTTTCTAGCAAGCGGGTTATATTTGGGAGTTGTTATCTCAGTAACTGCATTAATGCCTCCTTGCGTGACGAATGGCTGCCATGGCAAGATTAGAGGGGCTTCGGGAAGAGCGGGGAACGGGTGAACGTCGGCCGGCCTAGGAACTGTGATGCTCGGGCATCTGTGTTCCCCGCCGGGCCGGTGCTGCTGCGGACCCGGCTTTGCATCCTGGGAAAAGAAGGGCGGGCCTGCAGGTGGGAAGCATGTCGAGCTTCTCTAAAGCGACCCAGGTGAGCTCGGACTCTCGTGGCTTGATGAGAGTCATTACGCCCGCAGAAGGAGGTCACTCGCCCCGCCGGATTTCGTGGAGCTGAGGGACCAGAAAGCCGAGTCCTTGGGTTAGGAAGTGCCGTGGGCAGGCATAACTAGGGGGTCATGATTCAGGCCATCCTCTAGGTCCTCGCCCCCTGCTCTTGTCAGTCAGCCCTTTTCCTGTCTTGTTTTATTCCCCTTGGAAAGAACATTAGGAGAAAAGGTTAGAGAGGTAATGAGGTGGGTCGCGTATGTCATTGTAGATCATTGTAAGAATTTGGTTTTACTGAGTGAAAGGAGAGCTTATTGGGGGGTTTTGAGCCACGGAATAACGGGATCTCACTTAGATGTTACAAAGAGCACTCTGGGGGCCTCCCTGGTGGCACAGGGGGTTAAGACGCAACCTATGAAGCGGTCTGCAGCCTCTGCACCATGAGTTCGGTCCCCGGGCAGGGAGCAACCTACATGGCGCAGCAGACCTCTCCTGTCTCGCCCGCTGCTCCCCTCAGCAGTGTATTTCAGTCAGTCTGCCTGTTCTGCTCCCCACTCTGTCTTTGGTGAATGCTCTCACCCTCCCACATCTCTGGCCTTTACCCCAATTCTTGTATGCATAAATAAATAAATCTTTAAAAAACAAAAACGAAAAAGCAAAGAGCACTCTGGCTGCTAAATTGAGATTCTTCAGAGGTGAGGATAGAAGGAAGAAACCGTCTGGAGGCTATTGCAGTAATCCAGATTAGACGTGGTGGCACAACCAGGCTGTCAACAGTGCGGTTTGAAAGCCAGTGAGATTTGGAGCCAATAAGATTTCTGGAGGAATTGGATGTTGGGTACAAAACAACAAGCGTCTTACTCCACGCTTATGGCATCAACTGAGATAGAGAAGGCTGAAATTGCAGGTTTCGTGTCTAAGGGCAGGAGTTGAGGTTCGGATCTGTTGGTCTGTGATGCCTCTTAACTCAGTCCTCCTCCACATGATTTCTTTCTTGGACTGTTTGTTGCTTATCCCCGATGCGGTAAATGCAAAAAATAAAATTGAACATTAAAAAATTCGTAGCAACTTAACGTTGTGTCAGCATTTTACTTTTATCACAATTTTTTTCTATCAAAATATCAAAGAATTGATCTGCAAGAAATAGAGTAATTAGTCTTTAGGTAGATATGGTTTAAGAATAATGAGAACCACACCCCTTTTCAGAAATATAAATGAAGACAAAACTCTTGAATGGTATGGTATTTTTTCAAATGAATCATTTACATTAACTGTAGAATACACGTGATGGTATATATAATAATAAACTCAGTTATTTCCATTTTTTTTTAAGATTTATTTTTATTTATTTATACAAGCACTGGGTACAGTCAGAAGCACGGGAGGGTGAGAGAATTCACCGGAGCCAGAGCGGGGAGCAGAGCAGGCAGAAGGACCGAAGTACACTGCTGAGGGGAGCAGCGGGCGGCAGAAGAGGTCTGCGCACCATGTGGGACCTCCTCCGGTGGCCGGGGAGCAGCCGGGGATCGAACCGGTGCTGCAGGTCTGCGGGCAGCTTCACAACCCAGCGCTCAACCGCTGCGCCACCGGGGAGGCCCAGTTATTTTCATTTTAAGTAGGATTTTATTGTTTCATCTTCTTATTTTCAAGCAATGGGCCACTTTTGCTCGAATATGGTATCTCTTAGACGGGAAAATGCAGCCCCCCGGCAAGCTTGCTGCTATGGCATCAATTAGACTTCAAGGATTGCATAAACCCATGTACCATCAACTAAGTGAGTACCTTTTTAGATTTGTCATTAGTAGCCGTAGTTTTCATGCAAAAATAGAATCTTGAAGAATTTTGGCTGGGCTGTTTTTAAGGACCTCCTTTTCGTAAGGATCCCTTATCTCACTTTTGCTAAAAAATAAAAATAAAAACCCACCTATTAGGGCACTAATATGAGTTTGGCTTATTCATAGGAAAATAGTACCTACTAATTAGCCTGTATGACCCCATCTTATGCCATTGCCACAGGAAAAATTATAAGTAGCCCCTTCTTTCACTCTCAGAAATACTCTGATTTGAACTGTGAATGTTCACTCTTACACATGTCTCTTCACATGACAACATTCATTTGAATAGAGAGTTTTTGAAAATGAGTAAATAAACTTGCCCTCTCTTCTAAAATCACTTTCCCCTAAAAAGATATACAAGTGCTAACTAGGCATGGAAAGTTTACTTTGCACTGTTTTGATTTATTAGTTTTCCTTTTCTGTATCCTCTTTCCAAAACAAAACAAAAAGACCCTTTGATTTGGCTTACTGTAGGCAGGTTTGTGTGACTTCACTGGCACTTCACTGTCTAGCCCACAATATCAGTTGTTACTCTTCATTTTGCTTGCCCCATGAACAAGATTTGTTGCAGTTGATCACAGTTTTTGTGACTTACTTTGAAACTTGAAATGTACAGATCTATAGCTATATATAAATATAGGTAATATTTTAAAGAAAAGTAACAGTAATGATGATGATGAAATGAATACCCATACACTCCACATTTTCATGGTGTCACCTTTTTTTGGCCATTACAAACAATATTGTTCTTTTTCTGCCTGCACATGTGGAAGAGTTTCTCTGAGGTCTGTCCATAAAATGGGCATTACTGGACTCAAATGTACAGGGGAAACTAGGTTGTATTTATGCTGATGTCCTTTAATGCCACATTTTGCTCCCTCTGACTTAATGCTCTCTCAGATAACTCCATGGCTTACTGCTTCACATCTTTGAGAGATTATCTGCTCAGTCACTTATCAACTCACTTTTGTTCAGCTGCCATCACTAGACTTAGTTCCAAGATGACAGGAACGTTGCCTGATTATGTCTTAGTTGTTTCCCCAGTGCCTGTAACACTGCTTGATTCAGTTATGTGGTTTCCAAGTCCACTTTGTTGCGTGAAAGCATACATTCATAAATACCAATTCTGAGAGTGAAGAAATTAAAAATTTAACTAGCACTTCGAAATTTAGACTAAGTTTAATTTTTGGATCCATGGTATTAGGGGAGGATATTCCATATGTTTTGATCTGGACCAAGAGCAATTTATGATATCCTGTGTGTCTTAAATTTGCTGCTTTTCACTATATGAACATTAAGGTATCAAAAGCCCACACCCTTTGAAATCTGTAATCACAATTATGGATCTAAGGGTTCTGTCATGCTAATTCTTGTTTTTTTGTGTACTTAGTATAGTGTCTGATCTATAATAGATGCTTGTCAGAAATATTTTCTGGAAAAATACTTTCCGATAGATGCTTTATCAGCACAATCAGTTTTCATTGTCCACGGCAGTTATATTTCAAAAAATTGCCACAAATGCTTACTTAGAGAATATCAAACCCTTGCTCCTAGAAGAAGTGCAGGATTTGGTTCCTGCAAGCTTTTGGTCCCTTTTTTTCACCCAGTCAGTTCATAGTTTTGATTTTTTTTAATGTGTGTTTCTGTTTAAAGACATTTTATTACTATGTGTGTATGTTTGTATGTATATATTAATATATACATTGCTGATTGTTTAACATTGAACTCATGACCAACAGCACTATAATTCACACCTAGTTGTAGCTTATCTAAGTAACATTTTCGCTACTGTAGCCTTCTTTACTTACTAACAATACACACCACTTCAGCATCAGGTTTACACAGTGAAGTCATTAGTAAAAAGCACAAAATGTGCATAAAACCTGACACAAAATCCACAAAAAGAAGTTGGTAAAACAAGAGCTTTTAGAACACCAGGAGAACTTTTGTGGCTGCTTGACAGGGCATCTTTTCTGATCATGGAAAATAGCTCTTCCATAAAATTAGAGGTTAATTTTTTGAAGATTAAATTGCATCTTTCTTTCACTATGCTTAATAAGTAACTTAGAAAAGTTTTCATGTCCACAAGGTGTCACTAAAATCAAAACTTGAATTGCAGTTTTCATTTTAAAAATCTGTTGTTTTAAGCTTATTTCTAACATTTATTGGTTTAATCAACACTTATTAAACATGGTTTATGTAATCAGTCACTATAAATGTTTATTTTAAAATTGACATATAATGCCTAAGAAAAATAACATTACAAATTGTGATCATCTATCCAGAAATGGCTATAAAAGTTAGCCAGTAACATATCTGAACATAATTTATTCAATCTATGGGCTATTTTCCAGGTCAAATGGACATTTGCGAAGTTTTTGGAAAACCAACTTTCCATTTATAAGGTTTTTGTTTTTTTTTTTTTTTAATTCTCCTAATTAGAGCACTCCTCTTGAATTTGGGACTTGGGGGATATTTTTAAACCTTTTTTTTTTTTTTTTTCTACTAATAAGTGAACAGAAAGGCCCTTGGTGATTTTTGAATTACAATTTATTCATCATAAGGACTCCACTCTTTTTCTGCCTATAGAGTAATTATTTGAAGAGAACTATAGGAGCATTTAAGGGAAACCTTTCCTTAGCATTGTCTAAAGTTTTTTTGATGATCTTATAACTCCTGGTCTATGTGGAATAAAATAAAAGTTGCACACCGTTTTCTTAAAGATTAATGTTATGAAGCTAGCACACCAAACAATTCTACACAGATTAGATTAGGTCTAATTGCTGGTATTCTTCCTTGCATTATTAAATCTTTTAAGGGTTTATTGGAGAAATGTTTGATATCCTTCCTAAACGTACCTAGCTAACATATTTCTCTCTTTCTATTCAGTTAAGTGTCAGACTATTTTAATTGTTAATTATTGCATCATTTAAATTTTCAGTCTTTCTTGCACATTGATTTTTTTAATTCACTCCTAGAATATCAAACACAACGCTGTAATAGATGTTTGCTCCAGCTTATATTTAGAATACTTACCTCTTTTGGAAGTGAGTATTTAGGTATCATCAATAAATTGAACAACATATCTTGTTCCTATTATAGCATCTTTACTCAATAAATTTTGTAGTAACCTACATGATCATCTGGCACAATCCCCATGCATAAATTCAGCTATGCAGGAAATAATGTTGAAGTCAGCATTTGGACATAAGTCTGGAAATAAGCATAAAGGCCAAAGCCAAATTTTGTTGCTTATCACTATGTTGAAATAACTATTATTTAAACATTTTTCAAACCAAATAGTACAAGGAGACCCAGCATATAAAACCAGTGCAGCACTAGTTGAAGGAGGGGAAAGACCTGGGCCCTTACCCCTTTTAAGTTACTTTAGGACCCTAAGAGTCTATCAGATGCAGTTTAAAAACTCCTATGCTAAAGCAGAGTACTTAGAAGGAAGGATTTGACCCTGAAGGAAATGAAAAGACATGCCATAGACTAGAAGAAAATATTTACAGACAACTTAACCAACAAAGGACTTGGGTCTAGAGTACAAAAAGAGTTCTAAACCTCACAGTGAACAATACAGTCTAATTAGAAGGAAGGTAATGTACATGACCAGATGGCAGATAACCACAGAGAAAGATGTTCAGCATCATTAACCATTAGGGAAATGCAGACTGAAGCCACGATGAGACGCCTCCACCCATCTATCAGAGTAGCTAAAGTGAAAAAATAGAGACAACAATAAATGCTTGTAAGGATGCAGAGAAGTGCTACTACTTATGCAGTGTTGGTGGAACTATAAAATGGAGTGTAGCAATTTCTTATAAAACTAAATACCACACATCTTGGACATGTATGTACTTTTGCACATTTATCCCAAAGAAATGAAAACTTAAAAACCTGTACCAATTAATATTTTCACTCCATTACTTTTTATCTTTCTAAGTTTATCAACTCTACTAGAATGTAAGATTCATTTCAAAGAGGGGATTAAGTTAAATTCATCACTATATCTGTAGCATCAAGAATAGTATTGGTAAATACATAGTGAGTAGATTGATCAATTGGAAAAGACTATCAAGCTGATTTCGGAAGATTCCCGCTAAACTGAACCAATGTCTCTCGCCAAATGTGTGAAGTCTGAATACCTCAGACTTTCAATGGTATGATTTCTAAAATAAGAACTAAGGGCATCGTCCATGAAATCTAAGAAAGGAATTGATTGGAAGCCAGACATGATAGAACAAATCCTATTTTAGTTAACATGAATACCAGGAATTTTCTCTTAACATTTATTGTGATTGGTAACTATTTATTAAGAGATATGTAAGTAAGAGTTTTTAGTGGTGTTGAGTTGGAGGGTATAAAATCACAAATTGTAAGACAAGATAGAGGTAAATCAGATCGTAAAAGAAGTTCAGGCATCTTTGCACAATCAATTGATGTTAGATGTAGGTATAGGAAAGGCCTTATCAGAAAGTTGTTATGAGTGAGTTCTGAGGGCCTCCCTGGTGGTGCAGGGGGTTGAGCGCAGTGCTGTGAAGTGGGGGAGCTGACCTCTCCTATGTTGCCCACTGCTCCCCTCAGCAGTGTTTTCAGTTGTCTGCCTGTTCTGTTCCCCCTTTGTCTCTGGTGAATCCTCTCGCCCTCCCGCACCTCTGGCCTGTACCCTAGTTCTTGTATGCATAAATAAAGAAATCTTTAAAAAAAAAAAAGTGAATTCTGAGAGTTCTCATTCTGGGAGAAAGTTTTTTTTCTTTTCTTGTATCTGTGTGAGGAGATGGGTGTTAGCTGAAGCTATTGTAGGTGATCATTTCACAATGTTTCGAAAGCAAACCATCATACTGTCTGCTTTAAACTTCTACAGTGATATATGTCAATATTTCTCAATATAGCTTATGAAATAAAGAGGAAAGCCCATATGGAAATTTGATGTTGAACTTAAATTTTATGGATACAATTTAACAAATGAAAAGAACTAGGGCATTTACTATGGTTGGAAAAAAATCTTGGGTTTGTAGTTAAACATAGATCATAGTACTCTATTCTCTAAATTTGAGAAGATTTAATTAATAATCATGATGTTTTATATTTGTTTTCAATTTACCTATTGGCAAAACATACTTTTCACATCTGTATGCATATTGTTTTCATATTCTCTTCTGTTTTTAAAGGAAAATTTGTATTAGATACTTAAAAGTATGTAATACAAACACTTTCAGTGAGTGTGTTTACTAATGGAAAGAGATAATAGGAATAACAGTATTTTACCTTTAGAGGTTTGTTTTTTTTTTAACTGAAGTAACATTGCATTATAGCATTGTATAAGTTTCAAGTTTATTGTTGATAATCAACAACAGATGTATGATTATTATTGGCATCTTTTTCTCTTTTACCTTAAGTGTTGATATTTTCCAAATGGCCAGCCAACTCTTTGTACACTTAAATGTTAGCGTATGACTTGTATTATATTTTTAATGTGTTATTTGGACTTGATAAGCTTTTAAAGTAACCAAGGCCACTTTTTCTAAAAGTCATGATTTTTCCTATAAAATTTTTTCTGTTTAAATCTAGGTGACTGCGGGGATCATGTTGTCATAATAAACACAAGACATATTGCATTTTCAGGAAACAAATGGGAACAGAAAGTATACTCCTCACATACTGGGTAAGATAATGTCATCAAGAAAGAGGCATTTAAAATGTATTACTTTGGGCATCCCCCGGTGCACAGGCAGTTGAGCACCATGCTGTGAAGCTGTCCACAGCCTTTGCAGTGCCAGATCAACGCCAGCCGGCCAGCAAGGGTCCCACATGGCACAGCAGACCTCTCCTGTCACGCCCGCTGCTCCCCTCAGCAGTGTATTTCGTCAGTCTGCCTGTTCTGTTCTCCTCTCTGTCTCTGGTGAATCCTCTCACCCTCCCGCGCATCTGGCCTGTACCCGGTTCCTGTGTAAATGAATAAATAAATCTTAAAAAAATAAATAAATGAAAAATAAAATGTATTACTTTATAAATAATATTAGTCTTATTTTAAAGAAAAAGGTACTACTTGCAAGCTGGCATTTAAGGAAATACTAATTGTACTCATGTTACATATAAAAATGTTCTCGATCAAAAAAAGCCAGAAAATTGTGTCCAAAATCAGTTATTACCTTACAGCCTGCTTTTCTTGGAAGCTTTTCACATAATGCCAGTGGTCAAGGTTATTCTTGTTTAGTCAATCTTCTCTTTTCTTTCTGTTTCCTATGATTCATCTTACTGCTATTTCTAGAATAATACTAAACATCTGAAAGTACATGAAAGGTTTAAGGAAAGGTGAACAAAATCTCAAGTTGAAAGATACCTAAAATCTCCATGTACACCTTTCAAGTCATAGGCTCTCTGCCTGTTTGAGTGATAGTGACCTCGCAACTCATGAAGCAGCAGGCAGCCTATTCATTTCACCCTTGGAATGGTTGAAGTTTTAAAAGCTCTTTATGCTATTGTTTTCCTAGTGCTCCCCTATCAATCTTAGTTCTCCTCTAGGGAACAGCATAAAAAGAATTCTGTCTCTTCCACATGACCTCTTCAGATAATATTGAGAGATTTATCAGCAACTGTTCATTGATTTTTCCTTTCCCTCAACTAAAAATCTCTAATCCCTCGAAGTTCATTATAGGCTTTGCTTCAAAGATCCCCACTATATCTTAGTGTCTCCTTCAGATACAAACATTGCTTGTCAGTCAGTATTGTCTTTTACACTTGCCTATCTGTGTTCTGATAATTTTCTACTAGAATGTCTCTTTCCTCCATCTGTAAGTTAGGCAATCTTCATTTGACTCTCATAAAGCGCTTAAGAGTTAGATGGGTCAGATATTAAAACTTTTCTTATATGAGTAAAACTCATCGATAAAAAGGTAAGTGAGTTGCCTATTGTAGCCACTGACAAAACCTAAATATTAAAATTGAAATCTGGGGTATTCATTCAATCTGCCTCCCTACTATCCCAAATATCTCCACAGATTCTCCATTTTATATATAACTTTAATCTGAATGCAATGAAATATTTAATTACTTTGAACCAATGTAAAACATAGTGGTTTTACCTCAGCTCCTAAAAGGAAACAATATTTTGACTTGTAAGAGTCTGAATTTGACTTCAGAACCTAGAGGTCTACCAGTATTTTTCCCAAACTTTACCCATAGTTATAAAGACTGTAGTTTGGCAGGGGATATGAAACATTTTGATTTATTGTTTTTTCTCTCTAATTCAAGGAGTGGTGAACTACCTCATAATGAAATATGAATAATTTTAAAATCTTAGAGAAATATAATTATGCCAAGAAATTTGCCAAGAGGTAGAACTTTTACAACTTAAAAGAGTAGTATTTCAAATGGGACAAATTAGTACTTTATTTTTAAAAATTAACACTAATGAACCGTATACTTTCCAGAAACAAGTATAATTTTATAATAACAGTAATAGTTTTCATATTGTAAAATAATATTCATTTCAAAAATACAGTACCATAGTCTACTCACACGTTTAATGTCTTTTCTTCTTTTAATAGCTACCCAGGTGGATTTAAACAAGTAACAGCTGCTCAGCTACACCAGAAGGATCCAGTGGCTGTAAGTCTATTAAATAGTTTTTATTTATCATCTGTAGAAGATGGATTCAGACACTGTTTTTTCAATCTTACAATGCCTGTAATCAGGCATTCAAAGTTATAAATTCTTCTGCTTAACTGTTAGCATACCAGTTTTGATAATTTCCTAATGATTAGTCTGTTTTGCATTTAGTGAATTTTAATACTTTTTGATTTCTTCATATCCACATTATCACCCACTATATATGTTTGCT
Source organism: Talpa europaea (assembly GCF_964194135.1). Classification (NCBI taxonomy): domain Eukaryota; kingdom Metazoa; phylum Chordata; class Mammalia; order Eulipotyphla; family Talpidae; genus Talpa; species Talpa europaea. Next base: position 14,002,687 of record NC_140069.1, read on the forward strand.
GAAAATGTCTTGGAGAGGTGTGTGTGTGTGTGTGTGTCTGATTTTAATATCTGTGGTCTTCGTGGGTCTGCAATTTATTGTTTCTGCTCAGAATACTTGGTAAGCTCATGCACAATGGAACGTAATCTCTGGAAATTCTTTCAGACCTATTTTTCAAAAATTTCTGCAGAAAAGATTTACTTTGCTTCTGGCAAATGCATAGCAACCTAAGACCACTAAGCAACAATTTAGACTTTTGGATTTTTATCCCCATAAAAAGGGCTCCTCAGAGCTTTATAGAGCAGGCTCATTGTCAGCAGTTACCTGTTAAGGTAACTTTTATTGTTCAGTTTCCACACATCACACCCTAGACTTGTCTTTCTGTTGAAAATACCTAGATTTATGACAGCCTTTGACCCCACTACTGACCCCACTGGGGTAGTCCTTTATAACCCAAACCCTGCAATAAGCTGATGCTTTCAGGGTAAATGCCAGCCCTGGGGCTCTTTCTTGTAGTTTTTTCTTCTCTTTCTAACCTCTAGTTGGTCCCATACTTTGAAAAAGATTTTTTAAAATAGCACTATTAACATCAATGATGATTATTATTTTACCATTTTATCATTTGAGCTGTTTATTGGGAGCAGTTTCTAATCCGAACATTAATTTTCAGTATTGCTAAAAGCAAAGTCTTCTGTTGACATTTCACAATTTTACTTTTTTATCCTTGACTCTTAAAACCAAGTCTGTAAATTATATGTAAGGATAGAAAACATTTTCCCCTAATTAGAACAATTTTAGTTTCCTATATAAATACACTCAGAGATGAGAAAATGTTAGACTGTGAAGACATTCTTCTTTATTTTTTATTTCCCTAAAATGGTAAATGAAAAATAAAGATCTGTCATAATGATGCAACCATTTCTTTGGTTTTTTCATAAAGGGTGTATTTATTATAATGAGTTCTGATATAACATTTAGAAGTTTCATGTTTTTCTGTTTGTTTTTATCATTCATATCTATTTTACAAAAATATGCTTAAAAGATTGCTTAAGAATCATTCAATCAATGTTTATTTCATAACTTATATCATGTCAAATAAAGCGTTGTTTTGGTAATCAATAGTGATTGCATGTAAAGATATTAAAAACAATAAGGATTGCTGATATATACTAAAACTTGTGATAGATTATAATTTTTACACCTTATAAATATGTGATTTTTAAAATAATTCTATTTTAGTCGCGTATGTGAACTGCACACTAGGAGGCAGTATAGTACAACTTTTTGATGTTAGGGATTTTGCATTTGATGACCTCTAAAAATTGTACGTTATTACTTTTTATGAACAAAGATTAAAATGCATATTTGATCAGGATTTGGAAAATAATTTCAGAATTAAAATTCATTTGAGTTATGATCCCTTTCAAGAGGTTTAAGTCTCAATTTTGACTGTGTCTTGAAAAAGAATAGCTTGTTAAGGGAGAGATCAGCTATTTGCATACAGTTATCAGATATTTGCATGTAGTGTTTATCTAAAACAGCAGACCTGCTGCCAAAAGACAATTTTCTAATCAGTACTTGGTGTGTTTGGTTTGTATTATCAGTGTGATTACATGTGCAGGGTGTCTGCCCTGGGAGTAAAACTGTGTCTAGGTCAAATTCCAGCACCATCACTTTTTATAGATATGAAATTGGGAGATTTCTCTAACCTTACTACATCTGTTTCCTCATCTGTGAAATGGGACTCCTGTTGTAAACAAGATAACAAGGTAGTATTACACTGTATACATTTTAACTTTCCAATGAATGCACACCTTTACCATTGCTGTAGATTAGTGACTTATGAAGTAACTATCATAACTGATTTATGTTAGACATGGTTTATTAACTGGAAACCATCTGATTTCCCACCTGCAGGCAACAGCATTAAGGCCTCATCAGGGATCACTTGAGCCACAAATCCTTATATAAGCTTAGAGAATTTTTTCTTTTTCTAGCTAAAGTAGCACATACATAGATTATTTTTAATCTCTAACTTATGTCCCTTTTCTAAATAAATATGTAAAAAAATAATATGTACAATAATGTTTCTTTTCTGTTGCTACCATATATTTACTTAGATCTCAATTTCTTTCTAATTCACACTGGGTCTTCTGCTCGCTTTAATCACTACCTCTAATTGTGTTTGCCTTCTTTATATCCTGAGTCATATTTTTCTTAATGAGTTCTACATATATCTGTTTTTCAGATTGTAAAACTAGCTATTTATGGTATGCTACCAAAAAACCTTCACAGAAGAACTCTGATGCAGAGGTTGCATCTGTTCCCAGATGAGGTAAGCATGTGGCCACTGATAATTATGCTTTTGTAAATTTTCAGTAAATATTGCTTCTCTTTTTAAAGTGTTAGCTGTAGACTTATTTTCCCCCAAAATTGATCACTGGATCAAGAAGATGTGATACATATACACAATGGAATATTACTCAGCAGTCAAAAAGATAATAAACTCATGCAATTTGCAGCAAAATGGATGGAGCTGGAAGGGATCATGCTCAGCGAAATAAGCCAGAAAGATAAAGAAAAATACCAGATGGTCTCACTCAAAGCAGGAATTTAGAAAACCTAAATAAAGGACCAGGAAAAATCACTAATTATAATAAAATAAAAATCAGTAATATCTTAAGTCAGCTTCTGAAATGTTTTCTCTATTTTATGTGAATGTACCATAAAATGAGCCATCATGGTGCTAAAAATTAGAAACCTATAACTTTTGTTTTCCATTTTAACAACTTCTTTCTTTTGAGGAGTTACTGGATCAGAGCCCCTGTTAATTGAGGGTACTCACTGATAATTTCATCCACTAAAACCAAGTATGACTTTAGTTCACTTTTTATATGACTAGTAACAAATCCTGTATGAGTCATAGATTAATAACTTAGCTTTCATTGCTGATTATTTTCCGTGATTTAACTTCTCAAAATTTATTCAACTAAAATTTATTTTAAGAAAAATAAAATATTTTTATTGTTACTCTTAGACTTTTAAATACAAAGATTTCTCTTCAGTATAATATAATGAAACACTAGAGGTTCCTTAATAAACTAGTTGAGTCCATGTCTGGAATCAGACTGGATTAGAACCCATGCCCCACCATTTCCTGACTTCATTGCCATGGGCTAAATACTTACTAGCTCTGTTTTTCTTCTGTCAAATAGGCATAATCATAGTACCTACTTCAGATTGTTGTAAGCATTAAATGAAATGACATTTGTAGAGCACTTAGAACAGAGCCTGGCATAGTAAGTGCTAGGTGCTGTCAATACCATGTAATTTCATTACCATGAAACTTGAAATTTCTTTTAAAATTGCAGAAAAATAATAAAGTGAATGAACACTTAGCCCCTGTGCTAGGTGGCTTATGTTAGACATACATAGTTTATAAATTGGAAACCATCTGATCTTACACCTGCAGACAATAAGATTCCTCTCTTAGGTTACCACCCACTCTACAAAGAACTCTGAAATCTCCATATATACATACAATTTGCATTTGAGGGTTACCTTATCTGTGTGCAATTAAAGGAGACATTTCCCTCTCTTCCTGGTTTCATGTTTAGTGCCTAATGAACTTTCCTTCCTCACTTAGATTGATTTTATCTATTCTTTCAATGAATTCCTCTAATAGGGAAATTTGGCAAGTTCATTTCTTGGGGAAATTTGGTAAGCTATTTTCAGTCAAAATTCTTTTCAAAACAGCAAATATTTACTAAGAACCCATTCATCCCACACCCTATGTGCTTGGCAATTTTTGAAATTATTTTTGTAAATGATCTCCAGATATTTTTAATGGCTTCCCAAAGAAGTATAAAATATTCATAAATTTTCATAAATATCAACTGGTAATAGCCTCCTTTAGTAAGGAAAAAATAAAGCCAGAACATTATTTTATAATATCATCTCTACTTACTCTAGTCTGTGTAATTACATTTGAATATTTGAGTGTACTGGAAAGAGATGTTAAATATTTTTTAAATGCTTTTTTAGTAAAGAAACATATTGCGAATAGTATTTACTGTGCAATTCCATTTCCCTTATTCCTATCAGTTAGCACAATGTGAATGTTAATTCTTTTGGTTATTCTTTTGTCATTCCCTTTAGTCAGTCTAATTCCCGTAGTTCTTTCTTCTTTATGCTTATCTTTCAAATATAGTCAGACTTTTTTACATTTTATTTTTCCTTTTATTATACAGAACATTTGGCTATAGAACCCAGGGAAGTTCTGAGCAGGGAGAATACATTCCTTCAATAAAAGCACCAACAATTAATTGACTGTAGCCCAGTATATGAAAAACCAGGTCACTAACCCAAAAGCCGTGGTGCGTGTGAAGTTGGAGAGGCAGAGCAGGAGCAAGAACACTGACTTAGCTAAGAAGTTAGAACTTGATCCTGAGATTTTCAGCTGAGGAGTGACTTAAAATTTCAAGCCATTAGAGGCCCGGATCTTTTTATTTTCCTTTATATACTCAGCCTCTAGCCTTAATTTTTGGCTCATAGAAGGAGTTCAATACATGTTTGCTGGCTAAATGACTCAAAGATTCAGCAGATTTTCATTTTTGAAAGTTTTTTCTGGCAACCACATGGAATGTAGATTGAAAGTCTGTGGCACAAGGAGCAGTAGACCTAGTACATACAGTCATCAGATGAAAAATCATGAAAATGAGCCAAGACAGTACCTTTTTGCAGTTGAAGGGAGGGAATAAAATAATATTTAGGAAAAATAGAACGTTAGACAGTTATCAAAGTTGGAGATGTCTAATTTGTCATAGAAATACCTTTGTCAAGGTTAAAATATAAAGTGTATTACTGTATTGGGATTACTTCTGTCGTTGATCTGATGAACTTATCAGTGATTTTCACAAATTTTCTTTTGAAGATCATGTTGTTCTCATTCTGTAACATTCTTTAGTTGTTATTTTTAATACTAAATATTGAAAATTATTCCTAAAGAAGAATTTTTTTTAAAAAATAAGCCTAAATTTTCATTTTATCTAGGATATACCAGAAGATATTCTTAAAAATTTAGTAGAAGAGCTTCCTCAACCACGCAAAGTTCCCAAACGTCTGGATGAGTACACACCGGAAGAAATAGAGGCCTTCCCAAGAGTGTGGTCTCCGTAAGTCTCTCTTTTCTCTTCCCTGTCCTTGGTCTTTTTTTTAACCTGCGTTTAGTATCTTCTGTTTCACTAATCAGATAAGATCCTTGGGAGTAGGAAGAATGAAGTGTTTCACCCTTTGTATATTCTTTGCAGATTCTGACTGCAAATCAACTCTAGAAGTAGATGTTAGAACCAAAAGTCTTTAAGTCTTAGAGCCTTGCTAATTAATGAAGTACAAGCTAATTAATGAAGTACAAGCATATCTTACAGTACAAGTTGGCTATAATTATCTGATATTTTCTTTTGGATGACATTACTTACATTGATTGTACTCTTGGACAATAAATGAATTTTCATTTACTAAAAACTAAGTGGTTCTCTTTCCCAGATTACTTCACTAAGCTGAAAATATCCTCTAATGGAAACTCATTAATTCTGGTTACTTGATAGTCTTGATGTAAAGAGAAAAACAAAATTTAAAAAATAACAGTTTTTGCTCTTTTCCCTATAATTTCTTATACCTGCAATCTGGAAAGCTACTTAGATTTGACATACTATCTCCCATCTAATTTTTTCCAGGCTTCTTTTTTAGGCCTCCGAGGCACTCTGTGACCTGACTCCTCCCTGACTCTTCAGCTTAAATCTCCCACTCCACTATACTGGCCTAACACTAACAGAATATTTTATATAGGCACCCTTTTTATACAATTTAACTCTTCCTTGTCTTTGTCCTGCTATTACTTCTACGTAAAACAGCATGTCCCTTGCCTCATGCTGGAATAAATTATTCATTCTTTAGACCTTAGTTTAGATGTCATCGCCTTTAAGAAACCATGCCTAAACATTCAAGACCAGGCTAAGTGCCCAGGCGCATTCTGCTCTGGTACCTGCTGGGTACTCTGTCATCACCAATGTAGCACTTCAAGAACTGAGACTTCACCTTGTTCATCGTTGTATCCACAGTGCACAGAACAGTAAATAACAATATGGGGTCTGGGTAATGTTTACAGTCTAGAGAGAACCCCACATCCTCATTGCTTGACCTGCACAAGAGAGCTAATCTTCCCTCAGGTAATACTCTCTGTACTCAGGGTATCTCTCTTTGGTCAAATAGGTTCATGAAAAGCCAAGCCTTCCTAGGATTGCCAGTGTGTAGGAATCTGACCGAGCGAGGACTCTTCTGTTATTGGGTGTATATACATATAATGTTCAGACTCTTTCCACACTGGAGAAGCCTTTCAGGTGTTTAAATCTTTGTGACTTTGCTAATTTGTGTCAAGGCTCTCCTTTGCTAAATCTGCACATGATAAGCAAAATAATGCCATCACTCATCACATACTGAGTACTTTCCACTTGCCCAGCACTATGCTAGGTAATTTATGCACATTCCGATTCTTTCCACAGACCTAAAAGACAAATGTGTAATTCTTATTTTTAAGAGTAAGCCAAGGGTACAGCCTGGATTAAAACTAACTTGTGTCTGATTCTGATACCTCTATTCTTCTCATAGAAGCTTAAAAGATGCCATAATAGGCACTAGATAATATAATAACCATTCATAACAAATTTAATGTTATTTTAGTGAGAGAGAGTACTGATCAAAATGCTCATTTTAAAGAAATTTAGAGGCACTAAAATGCTTTTTGAGTTCCAGCTCTGAGAATGGATTTTCCTTCTCTTTCTTTTCATTCCAGATTTTCCTATGGCAGGAATATGGATTAGACACCAGGCTTTCTTTCATGCCTTATTAAAGTAATCTTACCTAATGAGTAACCAGACAAAATATATTACCTTGTTTTCCCAATAATATCGTGGGTGTATAGTTACTGAAAGTCAGGAATATATCATGGCATATTTGTCCTAGTTTTTAAAGATTCTGTAAACATTACCCTATTCAACATTTCTTTCTTCTATACATTAGAGCCGACTTCAAGTCCAGTTAGTTCTTATTACTCTAGAATGCTTGTGAGCATTGTGAAAGAAATGTGCATGTTTGGATTAACTAAAACTTGTTTAAGCAATAGTTCAGCAATAATAATTCAAAAAAAATTATCCAGCAACTATAAATCAGAGACATTCTGCAAGGGAAGGGGAGGAAAAGGGATCAAAAAGGGGAGAGACGAGCACAAGGGACTATGGTGATGGTTCACGGGTGAATGGGTGGTGGGAGTTTTATGGGGAATACCTAAATGGAGAAAGCATACAAACATACATTGTACAAAAATGAACAATGATGTAAAAGATATAAATAAAAAGAGTAAAAAAAAAAAAATAGTTCAGCAATAGAATGTTCCCCCAAAGATTAAAAAAAAAAACTTATCTGAGCTGCTTAATAAATAGCTGCTGACCACACGTGGTTCTTGTGCACTTACACTGTGACTAGTGTACCTGAAGAACTGACTTTTTAATTTTATGTGATTTTAATCAATTTAAATATCAGTACCTTCATGGGTCTAGTATGCTGTCAAAATATGCCATGTCTGTCATTTTCCCTTTGTAAAGTTCTAGTGTTAAGTATTACATATGTTAGAATTGGAATTAAAATATTTGACACACCATGCAATGCAATTCATTGAAAGTGGAATTTTTCATTCTGGTAGATTTGCTGTCATAAGAAAAATAAATCTTTATTGGAGAAGGAAACTGCTTGATATATACTTTCGTTCCACTTAAAATAACTGAGCCAAAAATGTAATCTTCCTGTGGAATGTAATAATTGGAATTTATTCAAATAGATCTGGTGGTGAATCTGTAGAGACTTGTCTGTAACAGATGTACCTGGATTGCACCATCAATTAATAGGCTAAAATTGCTTGGTTTTTTGTTTCCCTAGCAATAAAATTTTAGATGTTTTTAATGTGCATTTTGTAATTGGAACTATTTTAGTGTTTTGGTTAAATGTAAGTTTATAACTAAAAGGCTTTTTTCTTATGAGAAATATTATCTATATTCCTTAAATGAGTAGATATATGCTTAGTATTAGTATTTTTTACTTGCATACATAAATTATGTTGGAAATGTTATGAAATTACATTTGGTGCATAATAGACATGTTTGCCACTTATAAGTGGTCATTGTAGAGTATGCATTGAGAATTCATTAAGAAAAGAACAGACACTACCCTTTTTTCATAATTCAGTTGTCTGAGAGTGTAGCTTTCACATGGTTGACTTATTTTAATCCTATCAACAATATTTACATAGTTGTTGCAGTTTTACCAACACATTATATTAATAAAACAACAGTATCCAGTTTTAATTTTTATAAGATTTTGTAGGAGAGCTTTTCTTAGAAAAAACCAGATATGTGGAAAATTCCAACTTGAATTTGCTTTGCATTATCCAGGATGAGGAAACAAAACCAAAAGAGAAATGTATATTTTATTTCTCACTAAGTATGGAAAGTTTCTACACCAATAAATGCATCAATAAATGTTGAAAAGCAGATGTTTATAATGGAAACTCCTGTTCCTGGCTTCTAATACTCTTTGCAGAGGGTGCTGTTAGAGGTATGCCTGTGCAGGAGAGAAACTGGTAAGAACAAAGCTAGGAGGTACAGGGACAGCTGTAATTGACCCTGGAATTGTCTTTGCTGAAAGTAGAATTAGGTTTAGGAAGTTTAATAGGTAATCCATCCAATCATGAAAAAGAAAACAGTGACAGGAACCTTAGCATTGAAGAGGGACTTGGTGGCATCTCTATAGGAGAGCAAGGATTAGAGAAAACCATATGTCCTCAGACATAAAAGCTGTTAATCCTAAACATCTATAGAGATTTTCAGTTTTAAGTTAGTACCCAGAAAAAAATATTTTTGCTTACACCTTTATAAAATGCACTTCACATCAGAGACTTAATTAAAGATAGTGGAGACTTTTTACCTTTTCAAAACCCATAAAGGGCTGAGATCTGGACTCTTCAAGATTTTCCATAACTTTATGCTAGTCTAGTTATCTGGCATTTTTCCTATAAGATTTTCTTAATTTGTTGCTCTTCACAGTCAGAAGTTATTAGCTGGACTAGGGACAAGGTTGTATTCCAACTTTCCCACTCAACCCAGCTCAGCATTGGCTTAAACCATAGATCTCAGTATTTCCAGTGCTGAATAGTGCTTAAGTTTAAGCTTTCCAAACTCTGCTGGTTTTTTTGGATGTAAGCATATTAGGACTGATTGTTAAAAAGCAATCTCTATTTAAACAACAAAAACCAGATCCACACTTGCAGCTAATAGAGCATATGATTAAGAAGTGGTCATTGAATATAATGATAATTCCTGTTCATTTTAATTGAAAAGTCAATAACTTGAATTTTAAATTTTAACAATCTTACTAGTCAAAAAAAAATTACTGTTGAGCTTTTGAAATGGTATATGGTAAAATCAGTATAAAGGTACCTTTACCTTTTGAAACGGTGTGTGGTAAAGTCAGTATAAAGGGCACCTTTACCTTTACAGCTAACAACTTTACTTTAAGGACTGTTTGATGTCACTGAATTTCCTGGTGTGGTTTATTCTAAATAATTCCATCCATATAGAATTGACTTAAAATGCAATCACATGACCTTTGATTATATTTTATGTTTTAAATAATCTACTAGTCAAATTTTATTCTAATCTTTTAAGTGTTTTGATCCTTTTAAGGATCATACTGAGAAATATTATTTAGAGCATGTCACAGATGTGCCCTTTATTGTCACAGAGCATCATGATTGTATATCTGGCTTTGAAGCTCTGGAGCGTGTTTCCTTGATTATGGTTATTACCTCATTACGGTTTTAAGAATTAATCAGTAAAAGGGCCTCCCCTGGTGGCCCATAAAACCTAAGGCAGAATGAAATATTTTGAGGATTTATTGCACTTAAATTAATACCCAAATGGATTTACAGCTAAAATTCAAATGTTTTTCCCCATAGGAAAATAAATTATCTTAAATTATCTCACAGGGACAAATAATATTAAATGTGTCTAGGATCTATGACAGAAACCCTTGTCAAATGAATTTCTTACACATTTACAGTGTAATCTCTTATAGGAGGAATGCAGGGAAACCAAACAAAGGGTCAAAAAAGAAGGGACAAAACTTGAAGACAAACATAGATCCGAGGCATACAGCAGGGAGTGGCGAGGAAGAGGGATCAAAATAGGGGAGTGAAGAGCATAAGGGACTATGATGACAGTTCACAGGTGATGCGGTGGTGGGAGATTTATGGGGACTACACCTGAGCAGAGAAATCAATTGTACAAAAATAAACAACAATGTAAGAAAAAAATAAAGCTTAATTTAAAAAAAAAAAAAGTGTTAAAAGCTTACAATGCAAACTAAAACCTCCCAAAAAAGTTTTTTTCTAAAGTCAAAAAAATAAATTCTTGTACAGAAATGTCCCCACTTTTAATATAATAGAAGTGTATTGCCCTTTTTCATTTCTGGTTTTTTGAGATGAACTAGTCTCCTTTCATTAAGTGGTAGCATTTGCTTGTGTAATGTAATGACTGGCAGGTTAGTGTTCTGCAGAAGGCTCTCAGGGGTAAAGTATTTGCTAAAGAAAATTGAGAATTATATGAGATGGGGTATAGTTTTATATGATTTTGAGCAATCACAAGCATAGAATACTTTCTACAGTGTAGACAGGCCTTTTTGTCAGTTCTGTTTCCTCATTTTAAAAAAGTGATAGTTTATGTTTTAAAGCTATTTAGTTTAAAAGTAGTGTACTTGTGGTCACAAGTAGTAAATGCAAAATAAATATTACCATACAACATTTAGTAGCTGAAAGTTCAGCACAATTTGAAAGAAGAATTAGTCTTACATCTTTGAAGATTCATTAGTCTCCCACATAGACACTGAGCACATATATGAAAGCTTAAAAGTTTTAGCTTTCATGACAAAGGTGTGTATACGCATGCACATATGTTCCTCTATTAGAAAATATAACTGAAGACAGCACTTTGTCTTGCTGGAACTATGTTCCCCACCCCTACGCAGGACCTAACACTCAGTATTGTCATTCTTGAATAAATGAATCTTATGTCCCTGAGAGACTAATTGAATTTTAATTCATGTTTTGGTTTTTACTACTTACTAAAAATTGTTTAATAACTATAAAACAAAAATTTCTCTTAACAGTCTCCACTTTAGTGTAATTCTGATATATTCAATTTTGGATGCATTGTATTATTATACTTTGAGAAACGCTGAATAAAAGTAGGCATGAAGTTCTCCGGCAGTTTTAGAGAAAGGAGCCCTTCCTATGTTAGAAAGAAAGAATTGTGGAGAACGTTCTGGAAAATGTGCTTTTTCAAGTGAATTTTGAAGAATTAGTCAAGTCCGCAAAGCAGAGAAAAGATAAGAGCTATTCCAAGCAGAAAAACCCCACGTCTCTAGGCAATGGCAAGTAGTGCAGGGGGATAGGCCGTAGGGGAACAGAGCGGGAGAGGACGCGGGAGGCTTAGCCAGGGCCGCAGCAAGAAGGGCTCTGTATTGAAGTTCAAGGTGTTTGAACCCTGACAAGCAATGAAGAGCTGCTGAAGATGCTAGGCCACTTCGTATCTGAAAGTGGGGCCTGTGTTAGAAACTCGCACCTACCTTCCTGGGCCCTTTTTCCTAAATTCCAAACTCTAATTACTAGCCGCCTGCATGGCCCCATTTCAGCATGGGGCCAAAGACAAGATCCTTACCCTCAAACTATGTTCTTCTGCCTGTATGCCCTGCCCTGAAAAGTAAACAGCATCACACTCACTGAGGTTGAAAATTAGTGGGCATCTATGAACTGTCGCTCCACCTTCCCACCCTCTCCCCTCAGCATGTTACTTCCCCTACTTCTTAAATCCTAGACCTGTCCTTTCTTCTTACTCACCCATGATGCAGTTTAATTCATCCTCCTTACTGCTCCAGAAAATCTGCTTGAAATGTGGACTTTATTAGCCCCCTTGGCCTCCATGCCACTGTCTCCCTCCTTTACACAACAGATGGCACCCTTTACACACATTTCCAGCTGTGCTCCTAAATTCCACTGATAGATGCTTTTATCATCTCATTCTTAATAACTTAACCTTTGGTGTGGAAATAACTAGACTGTGACTAAGCACATTTAGTTTTATTGAGTGATGATGTAGAGCCTTCTTGTTAATACATTCGCTTAGAAGATTCCTTCCAATAGTAGCACCATCATTCTTTTGTGGTTATAGGAACCAGCTGGGTGGGAGAAAAAAAATGATGACTTAAAATGTGCTGGTGTTTCTTGACTGGAAGCCACTTTGTAGGAGTCACATACCACAAGATTAAAAGAGTCGCTTTGCAGCCATTCTCATCTCAGCTTATGGCATCATTACTTCCTAGACTGTGGATGCAGTTTTCACATTTGGAAAGAGATTTCAAAAATAGTGAGAGAATTCTGCAGTTTCTTCTTGCTGTTATAAGAGGCTGACAGGGTGAAGCTTATTTGGCTGGTTTCCCAGATCCAGGCCTGTGGTCCTCAGAGTTAAATAGTAACTTGAAGTTGTAATGTTCATTTACTCAGCCACTGGACTGTCTGTCTTCATAGCTGGACTCTAGTATCTTGTGTTTTTAGTAAGGAGACATGCTATAGAAAGGGACTAGATAAGTTGGTTTGGAACAAGCAAAGATCTACATTTTAAAGAAAACTTGAACTATAAAATATTTTGACAGCTGTTCCAAAAGTATCTCCTTAGTTTTCTTACTAGTGACTTCCTTCTAAAGAGTCTATATGAGCGCATCACCTAAATAGTATGTAAAAAGTAAAAGGATACTTTAAGTTTTGCATTTCAAAATTTCTTATTCTTCATTTTCTCCATTATTGTGATTTCAGGTTTTCCTGAACATGTTCCTTATTTTAATGTATTACTGAAGGCATCTCTCAGGCATAAGCATGTGAGAAAAAAAAATTATATGTGCATGAATAAAATATCAAAGAGGTGGTGTTTATACATTTATTTAGTGTATGTTTCATAGTGGAAATTAAATTTAGCATATAAAATAACTAAATTATTTAAAATTTGCCTTTATGGGAAAATCCATATCATCTGGGGAAGTTAAAAGATCATAGTAATCCTTTCTACACAGAGGATTTTATAAAAGAATGCTTAAGAGTAGAACAGAGAAGGTGAATTGAAGTTTTTAAGTTGCTAAATACATTCACACATAGGAACAAGGTGGCCTATATTTATGCTCTAAAAAGAACCTGGGGATTGTCACTTATTTTGTAAAGATTTTTTTTTGGCTTTAGTGGTTGTCATAAAAAGCTTATATGTGATGTTTGTAGAGATCTCATTTTTATGAATTTGTTTGGAGACTAGGAAAGGCAAATTTACTAAACACACCTTAAGGGGCAGGGAGCAAGAGATCTTCTGTCTGGATGTTTCAAATTAAAAAAAGATCTTCCTTCATTAAGCAGGAGAAAATGAAATAATAATTCATGAAGAAACAAATGTTGCTTTTATCTTTCAGACCTGAAGATTATCGACTATAGGAGAATGAAAATTGTGGAAAATACCAGTGAGGTGATTGAAACCTCTTCCTGATGAGTATCTCCTGACCTGCAGAGCAGAGTGAAGCAGCTACTGTGTTTTGACAAGAAACCTGTTCTAGGTGCTGAAAGTTTGTGGGAAAAGGTCGGGAAGAAATGTTTTTTCAATCGAAAATTGCAATAAAATACATTAGTTTATAGAATTGTTTTACTATATAAGTGATTTGAATGTCATATATGATCAAAATAAAATACTTAATTTTGCATGTAACGAAAGACTCAAAGTAGTATTGTAGCTCTAAGTTGCCAACAAGTGCCCACCGGTGCCCAAGGTGCAGGTTCCTCCAGCTCCAGATCACTGTTCTCACCACCTAGGAAAACACGCCCACCTTCACATTCCCTCTCAGTGACTTTTTCTCCATCTACCTACGTTCAAGCCTCCAATCTAAAAGGATAGGGTAAGGTTTGCTCTAAGGTATTTACCAACTGCTGCCATGCTTTCTGGGTCCCATCTAGTGACTTCCTTCTAAAGAGTCTGACTCCATGGTCATCAAAATAATAAGATAATGCCCTTCTACTCCCTAGAAAGCTCACTCCCTGCCTGTGGTGCTATTAGCAAATGCCCTGTACTGTGTCTCTGCAGCTCACCTCTCAACACCTGTTCACTTCTGTGCTAGACTCAGATTGGGCGACTGAGATAGATAGATATCCATGGCAAAATCTCCATTCTGAAAATTAAGATGCTGGGCAATTGTGTTTTTATGGTTTTTTTCTTCTCTTACCCTAACTACTCAAGGAGTGAGTCTCAGATATTTTTCCCAAATTCATTCAGCAAACATGTATGTCAAGCACAGTACTAGGCTCTAGGAAAACACATCACACGTGTCTTCCCCCAACACCACATACCCCACCAAAGAGCACTCAGTCTGCGGCAAGTGGAAAGGCCCTGTAGCTGAACTTGTCACAAGCGCACCTGGAGGTCAGGTAAGCAAGATTAGAGGGATATACTAACATTACAGATGAAGTTGTGCTAGTATAAGCACCTGCTAATGTGCCAGGCAAACGGCTTTATGTAAATTAACTCATTTGGTACATACAACAACCCCATAATGAACATAATTTTATCTTCCCCATTTAAAGATAGGCACAGCAGTGGCTGAGCGCTGGGCTGCAAAGCTGCCCGCAGCCTCTGCAGCACCGGTTCGATCCCTGGCCACCAGCGAGGATCCCATATGGTGCGACAGACCTCTCCTGCCGCCCGCCACTCCCCTCAGCAGTGTGTTTCGTCAGTCTGCCTGTTCTGCTCTCCACTCTGGCTCTGGTGAATTCTCTCACCCTCCCGTGCTTCTGACTGTACCCAGTGCTTGTATAAATAAATAATCTTTAAAAAAATAAAGATCGGCACACTGAGGCAGCAATAAGCAATAAATAACTTAGCCAAGGTCACAAAACCGCTGAGTGATACAATCAGGATTTAACCCCAGGCGGTCTGGCTCCAAAGCCCGTGGATTTATTTAGCCACAGCTAGATGAGAAAAAATAAGTATGTTTATCACAAATTCTAGAATAAAGCCAGCATATTGCTTCTCGGCCTTTTGGCTAAGTTCAAGTATAGAATAAAGCCAGCATAACCTCCTACAACAACAGCTACCACTCACAAAGTGAGTTACATTTTAACTGTTGCACTAAAAAGAAACTCCACCCTTATTTATGAGGTGGCAATCTTAGTGCAGCCAATGTGAAATAAGCCCCAGCTCCTCAGACAGCAGCTTTGATAGAGGGGATTTTCATGTCCTAATCCCCTGGGGTCACTAATACCCGGCATCTATTTTCTTGGTTGATGAAAGGCTCACTGAAGAAAGCCTTGTTCCTAACAGAACTTCAGAATTTGAAGAGGTGAGACCTAGACATACCCTAGAAGCATACTGAGCACAGTCATCGTAATAGTCAATATTCAGTGTTCAATAATTATGACGTTGAATAACATGGCAATAACCCATCTGCCTCTCTGGGGAGCGTCTTCTCTTACCCTGACTACTCAAGGAGTGAGTCTCGATATCTTTCCCAAATTCATTCAGCAAACATGAGCCCCTGTGTCGGGAGGGGCTGCCTTGCTTCATCTTGCAGGCCCTCTGCAGGCTTGATGGATTGAATTGCTCCCCCTTGTGACTGGAGCTAATTTTGCAGTCAGAACCAGAGCAGAAGGCTTTTACACCAAGAAAGTGATGCACAGAAACTTTTTTTTTTTAATGTAGACACTGTTAGACCTTCCCCTGCCTGCCCATTTGCATTGCTTGAGAATTTAACAGCCTCAGAAAACCACAAGTAGCAAAATCAAAATCACAACTTGCTGTGTGGGACTCAGTAACCCAAAAGAGGACAACAGGAACCACTAGCATCTCAGCTCCTACTGAAGTAAAATGAACAGGGGGAAAAAAAAACTGTTTTGTATTTTAGAAACCACTAAAAAAAAATTCATACAGAAAAAGAAACTATTACAAAAATTGTATGGGGAGAACAAGGAAGCTGCTGCGTATCATCTATTGCTGTGTGTCTCCAAGGTGCGAGTTAGTGCAGATAAAAAAAAATAATACTTGAACAAAATGAATCATATTTGTTCATGTGCAAGTTTTTCACCAGATAATGGTATGTTACATTATTAGGTATGTTAAGAAAAAGACAACAGGGCCTCCCTGGTGGTGCAAGAAGTTAAGCACCTCATTATGAAGCAATCCACAGCCTCTGCAGCACAAGTTCAATCCCTGGCCGGCCAGGGAGAAACCCACATGGTGAGGCAGACTTCTCCTGTCTTGCCCGCTGTCAGCAGTGTATTTCAGTCAGTCTGCCTGTTCTGTTCCCCACTCTCTCTCTGGTGGATCCTCTTACCCCGCACATCTCTGGCCTGTACTCCAGCTCTTGTATGCATAAATAAATCTTTTTTCAAAAAAAAGGAAAAGACAACAGGCCCAAGATGGAGTTGCTTATGCTAAGCCTACGTCACCAAACCAAGACTTAATTCCAACTTCTGCTCTCCCAGAAATGGAATCGTAAGCCGACTAGTCACGTAGGAATTACCTGGTCAACTCTGTTTGAATCTTGGCCTAAAAGCACCCTGCCATCGCCTAAAGGAAAAGTAAACTTGCAATAACCACTCCACTTTTTCTCCCCCAGTTATATATATTGAGGTGAAATAGGTTTACATCTTTGCTGTAGGGATTACACGTTCTAACTGCTACCGATGTATGTCTCCACACCAGGCCCAACACCAAAGCCCAAATAATCCTCCACCTGACACACTGAAACCTGCTTTTTTGCCTAAAATTTAACTTCCTTGTTCCTGTGTCCTTCTGCCTTTTGTTCTTTCCTTCTGGTACCTTCTGCTCCTGTTCCCTTCTTTCATTTTGAACAGCCCCTTGGCTGCTCCTTCCAATCTGCTAGATTGAATGCTGCCTGATTCAAACCAACTTTTGCTCAAAAAACATAATTTTTAATATGCTTCATCTTTTCACAGGTAATGCAGGTATACACAGAGCATACTGACTTGTGGTAGAGAAAACACCTCTCTTACCTCGCATTTGACCTATACTCCAACTTTCTCGACTTTCTTCGTAAAACATAAGTAACCTGATCATAAGTAACAAAGGAAAAAGGAAAAGCCTTTGCGTATTTGAAATGAGATGTAGTATTGTAGTCATCATTCGGCCTAATGCACTCTGGTGAGCAGGGGACAGTGCTGAAAACTGGAGAAACAGGAGCTGAATCTCACCTTCCCAGTAACCACCTGCTCTCCAGAGCAGAGAACTGAAAAGCCTCCTTTGCAGCGAGCTGAAGATAACCACTCACCTCCTGCAGCTCGAGGGCGTTGGGTCTCATCTGATCTCCTGTGTTGCATACAAATGGCTTCGTTATAAGAGGGGCCAGTGAATGATGAAAGTTCAGAGGGATCAAACACAGGACAAGGAGCCGCAGGCATCTACCCCTGAAATTTCCCTGGAGCCCTGCAGTCTTCTTCCTTTCCCCAGAGTTCAGAAGCTTCACTCCTCTCTGGAAACACCTCCACTGAGGAGCTATCATGCCTTGTCAAATAACATCCTTTACATCCTAATAAATACTGTAGCTATAATACTTCAATGGATTTTATAGGTCTTTAACATTGGAGCAGGGAACCAGGTCCACAGGCACACCAGACAGGGAGGCTGGGCGTGCAAAGAGGCCGGCACAGTCCGGGCAGAGGTGGCAGGAGGCCGGCAGAGGGGCTGGCCAGGCTTGGGGGACAGGAATTGGAGATCCATGGAGGCCAGGGAGAAATCAAGCCTCCCAGCTCCCCTGGATCTTTGGGATATTTCTTGCCTCTCTGGCATTCTCTCGTCTCGTTCTACAGTCTCGATCTCTCCTGCGTGTAGGTCTCCTCGCTATGCTGCCCTTATCCCCCCTCCAGGCACAGGCGTGAGCATTTATTTACCCAAGCACACACCTGTGCTCTCTGGGCCCAGGTGTCCATAATCATAGGTGTGTGTGTCCCACACCCAACCTCTCAGCCCAGGCATCCATGCTAGCACGGGAGGATGGAAAAAGCCTGGTAACTTCATTTCCCCCACAGTGCTATGCTACAGGTCAGCCAGCCATACTTACTGTCATTGCTGGTTTAGCGCATTGTCTGCCAGCCTGGCCCCTTCCATAGTCCTGAGAGGTCACGTCCCCAGCAGAAGTGGCCACGGGGGAGAGACTGGGCAGACATCTGCTCCTTCTCCTGGTGGATGCTAGGACCTTGCTGGTGAGCCAAGGTAAAGCCAGATTTCTAAGCAGGTCTTTACAGCCATGCTTTGCCCAAGCTGCCGTCCTGTCCCTTCCTAATTCCTGCTGTAAGTTAACAGAGTAAACACTAAGAATGTGGATTAATGAGACTGACAAATAATGTCTCTTAGTTTAGGAGATCTAAGGTCATTTGCTGGGGATGCTGGTGTTGGAGAAATGTTGTCACCATTTATTGATTCATTTTGCACTGCTACTTTTAGAAGTGATTGAGAAGCAGAATTGTCTTTCACTTGTAAGGTTTAACCTTGATGAAGCAGGTTCCAGAAAAAAGGCATGTAAAATGCAGGCTTTTTCAGATTCTTATAATCATTTCTTCCTCTCCTTTATTGTTAATTCCCTCCACACCAGATCTAGACCCCGTCACTGCCTGTGCCCCTGGTTTTTCTAGTCTGCAGTTGACTGATTTGTTTTCTTACCTTCTCCTGGAAAAAGGGGTTAGTTCCACATTCAGCCAAAAACAACATTAAATGTCCAGGTCTCTCCTGGCTGAAATTCTCCCATGGAACAGGTAGCAGGTTCTGAGCCTGCAAAATCTCGGAGCGCCGGAGGGGTCCTGCGGCCAAACTCTACAACGCTGAGTTTGAATTGGATAGAGCCCGACTAAGATGGACTGATCTTTCCAAGACTGGCATTAAGCCTCCTTTTCAACTTAAATACAGGCTCTGGCAGAAAAAGGTTTTTCTCTCATTGTCCAAAAATCTAAAATAAGAGAGTTGAGTAGTTTTGCAGCATCACTACAGCATGGGGCTTCGCCTTAGAAAAATGTAACTCTGAGATCAGCTACTGGTAAAACAGACGGTCATTCCTCTTGACCGCCAACTTTTCTAAGGCTGGCTGCCAGGAAGATTCAGGGTACATTTTCCACATGAAGACAGGGTAAACAGGACCTCTGAGGGAGACACACATTTGCAGCAGTGCCATTGGGTCCACGAGAGACTCTGATCTCAAGCAAATCTTTATTCCAAGTCTCTGCTTTTACTACTCTCTCTTTTCAATTCCAAAATTAATATCTAGTAAAACCTAGCAAACGGCGGCTGCTTGAAGAGCCTTCTATTGCTGATGGCAGGCACACCTGTGCTTTATCCGTTGGTCTTAGGAAACGCCAGCTCTTTACCCGTATTAAATTGTCTGGAATCAACATTTTGAATTACGTTGCCATCTGGCATCTTCTTAGCAATCACAAACTAAAAGGGTCTTCATATTTAGCAGGGTTTCTGAGTATAAAGCTTCTGTCTTTTGCTTTTTGGCCAATTCAGAAAATCCAAATAAAATATTTTTATAAGTGGTTCGAAAAGCATTGCCGGTCATCTTATTATTAGGTGCTGTTACCAGTATGGTGTATATGCAGGGCCAGTAAATCACAGAGAAATGTGAATATATGTACTCTTCAGAAAATTTGATCTAGAAGTCCAAACCTTGAAAGCAGTGATTTATCGGCCAACTCTGCAATCTATATTAACAGGGGACTGGCTGCTATATTTCATTCATTCAACTAATGTTGCTGTTCCAGGAACCATTCTTGGAATCTGAGATCCATGTATGAATAAAAGTTTTCTGCCATCATAGTGTTAGGTTGTGATCTATAATAAATAGATATTTGGTCTTCACCCCTGTTTCTGGCACTGAGTTT
Organism: Talpa europaea; assembly: GCF_964194135.1. Lineage (NCBI taxonomy): Eukaryota > Metazoa > Chordata > Mammalia > Eulipotyphla > Talpidae > Talpa > Talpa europaea. Next base: position 14,022,740 of record NC_140069.1, read on the forward strand.
CTAAACTCTTTGGCATTGCCTAAACAAAGCAACAAAGGTGTCTTTTATTATGTTAATGAGGTAGCCTTAGGCTCTGACCTATGGATGGAAGCTGGTTGCCAGGATAATTAATCAAGGGACTAGAGAGTTGGAACAGCCAGTCCCAGCCCTGACTTCCAGAGAAAGGAGGGGAGATTGACTTTAATCAATCACCAAAGGCCTATGACTTAATGTTGCCTGTGTAATGAAACCTCCACAAAAACCCAAAAGAATCAGGTGCAGAGATTTCAGACTGGGAACCAAGATATATCCATGTACTGATGACCCTGGTTTTAAGCTCCATGAGGACAGATGCTCCCTTTTTTGGGACCTCACACCTGTACTAGACCCCTCTCACTCCTCTCTCCCTGCTCTCCCAATCCTTTTGTCTCCATGCCTTTTCTAAGTTATTCTAACTTTGTCCTCACCAACACTCTTTCTACCATGCCTTGTACCTCTCAGTTCTTTTCAGGCATTCTGGGGTATTTCTGTTGCTCATGCATGCTCATACATGCATCTCTCCATTGAAGAGCTGAACTTGTTGAGGGCAAAGAATGTGTCTTTTCTCTTGTGCACCCCCAGTACCTAGCACAGTGTCTGGCTCATGGAAACTTTACAAAAGTTTTTGGCACATAGTAGGTCCATAGTCCAACATAAATGTTTGTTGCCTAGGCAATAGCAGCTACATCACGCATGGTGATGCTAGCTAATATATTATAAAGACACATTTCTGAAACCTCACACAATAAGTTTATTTCTTGCACATGTAGTAATAGAACGTAGAAATTCCTGATCAACCGCTGTTCATTTACAAGGTCATTCCAGACCCCAACATCTTTCATTTTATAAGGCTTCTGCACCCAGGTGGACAAGACACACATGCCTCTGACCTCCCGTGACTCAGAAGTCACAGACTTATTTCATTGATTGAGAGAATGTCACCAAAGGAGTCTGAGAAATGAGAATCTAATCCTGAAAAGAGAATAGTTTGGGCTGAAACTAGCACATCTCTAACATAACAGTCCATGCAAAATTACTGTGAACTGGATGTGACTTGTCTCTTTGGTGATAGCCAAGTTAGGAAGATGAGAAACCCAGACTTTAATCAGTAAAGGAAAGAATGTGTGGGGAGATACTCCAAGTGAGTACAGGTGCGCCAGGAGCTGCCGAGCAGGGAAAACCTTCAAACATGCCCTATAGTGCTGCTGCCAGTGCCTGCTTTGATAGGCATAAAAAGAACTAAAAATGAGTAAAAATTTAAAAATGAGCCACCAACTTCCTGGTCATCATAAATGTCATGGTCAGATTCTGGAACATGACAGCAGAAACTATCAGGTCCTTTCCACTCTGCCACGCTAGGGGCTCCAGGGTCGCTTTGATCCTCCCTGTCCCTGAGTGCTGTCTTTAACCACATAGGCCTAGGGCCAATTGCTTCAGAAAGCACCCCAGAAATATGGACTGGTGGATATTTTAGAAGAAAAGCAAATTACTTCCCCCAAACTTTCAGAATGTGGACAGTTATTGTTCCCTGCACAGTCTTCTTTGGATTGTGTCCATTTTTTGTAGCTTTTCTGTGACTCACAGTCCCTGAGAGCAGTGACTCTCTCCTTGTTTGATAAAATAAAACCTGCCCACACTTGAGAAATCAGAGAACAATCCTTTTGGCAATGCTCCAGGAACACGAGCAGGGAGTCAGCTACAAGGGAGATTTAGTTAGCAGGGCTTCAACTTGGGGTGTCCAAATCTGATAAGCGGCGTGTTTGCAAAAAGAACTCAATTGGGAAGTTCAATCCTTTCAGTTCCAAACTCGTCAGTTTACAGGCAGGATACAAGCATCTACATGAGGAAGGACAGTTAAAATAATAGCCCATGAACTTTCTAGCAACCAAGTTTGTTCAAAATATCTACTACTCCAACACAAAGTACATTCAAATAATGATTTCTCATGATGAAAGCAGAAATTTGGGCCAGATGGAAGGACACTGAAAAACAGAGATAAATGTCTTCAGGAATTAGACTTTGTCTCACTTGGTTAGATTTGTGTTGTTTCCGTACAACATTCCTTTTAGATGTGAAAAAAAGTGTTTTTACTTCTTTAGATTTTTTTTAAGATTTATTTATTTATACATACAAGAACTGGGGTACAGGTCAGAGGTGCAGGAGGATGAGAGGATTCATCAGAGACAGCAGGGAACAGAACAGGCAGACTGACTGAAATACACTGCTAAGGGGAGAAGCAGGCGAGACAGGAGAGGTCTGCCGCTCCATGTGGGTTTCTCCCTGGCTGGCTGGGATCGATCCCATGCTGCAGAGGCTGCTGACAGCTTCACAGTGCTGCGCTCAACCACCTGCACCACCAGGGAGGCCCTCCTTCCTTAGATTTTATTATGAAACTTAGATTAATAAAATTGTATTTAACTATATCAGTCATGCTTATTTTTTAATCATTGAGATAGTGTTATTAAACAAAGTAAACAAAGGAGAAAATATGGTTACTCATGCCAATGATTTTTATTATAAAGCTAGATATAGAGAAAAAGGAATCATTACTAGCATTCATTCATTTGGAAGTGCTACCAAAACAAGCAAACAAGCTTCCACGACTTTTGGCAATGCATTTTGTCTCCTCTCTGTTTCCGCTTTTAAAATTATCATTGCCTGAGAACTTTCTGAATATCAGTGACTCATTCCACATCACTATGAGGATGCTATTAAGAAGATATAGATTATTTTATAAATAGAATTTTACTCAGAATCATTTGTGATTTCCCCAAAAAGCATTAAACTTCTGAGAGCACATGCTTGTTATAAAAATACCTTCTAAACAGCAAAGAAATATTAAACGTTAACAGGTAAGTAAAATTAACACTTTAATAAATGAAAGTTTCCTACCATTGCATCATCAAAACCTATGTCTTGAGTTTATTTATGCCAATTTGTCAGCATGGATAAGCAGAATTAAAGAGAAATATTGAACATATCGTCCGGCAATTTGCTTATTTCACTTAATAATGGATTTAAATGTCTTGTATTAGCCAAATTTCTAATCAAATTATTTAGTCTGATAACTAATGTAGCATAATCCAAGTATATTCATGAAGTCATTTTTTGTTAATGATAGACTTTTTCCCCCAAAGAGTATAGCATAACCAGGACTTTGTGGCAATGAATTCTCTACTCTGAGCTTGTCTAGCACAAATGAACACATCAGTGTTTCCTATGCCACATCGAATCAGAAAGAAAAATTATGATTTCTTTTAACCAAATATTTTGGTTCATACCTTGGAAACCTCCATCCTGCATTTGAACAGCCCTTTTTGTTGGGGACAGGCCCAAAGGGATTTAATCCTGTCCAGCAGTCACAGACTAAATTAGTCATCCCAAATCATTGCGCCCAGTTTCATCCTTTCTAAGTCCCTATCTGCTGCTAACACTGTACTGACTCTGGAAAAAGTCGAAAACCTCAAAACCAACAAGCTGCTCTGTTTCCCGCTTCAATTTTCTACCTCACTTGGTGCAATTGCTGTTCACTCAATGTCCCAAGCTTGACATCTTAAAGTCATTCTTACCTTCCTCCTGTCACCACCTCAAACCCCATCAGACATCAAGTGCTGCCCATGCTTATCAGTGTTCAAGGCGCCTCTCATTCTGCCCTGCCCTGCCACAGCTCCCAGATGCCCATCATCTGACCTGCCCCAGCAGACAGCTTGGCACAGGCAGGGAGGCGTTCCCGAGCTATGGGCACAAACCATGCAGACTTGGAAAGCCCTCCTTTGCCTCTTCTGTGTGTACCCTTGGACATGTTATATACACGTGAGGTAAAGTGGACTTGCAAAAGTCAGTTTAACATATAAAGTGTTCAGAACAGGAGCTAGTACATGGAAGGACCCTCATTAAATATCTCTTCATTGGTCTTTCCCACACCTGTCTGCTTTGCACTCTGTGTTAAAGCTGTGTCTCCAAGGAATGAGCCCCATCAGATCACCCATCTGCTTAGACTTCCAGATGCTTCCCTTCGCCTTCAGGCAGAAATCTGAATATTTAGCATGGGGATAAAAGATCTTCCACAATCTGGTTCAAATTATCTTCCCTGCTTCAACTTAAGAGTGGGAAATGAGGAATTCCCATGTCACAGTATTCATCTTCTCTAACACCCTGGTACATGGTCAACCCATGATAGAGACTAATTAAACGTCTGATGAATGTGTGCTCGCGTGCACACAGATGGGTGGATGCATGCACGTGAATGAATACATTTATAGGGAGACAAGATTGAAAGATCTTCCTCACATTCTGAAGCACTTCAGAGATCTGAGTTTGCAAGTTTCCAAAGAAACTTACCATTCATTCCTCGAGACAGTTCCTGTCCCCCAAATGTTCTGGCTTAAATCTAGAGAAACTCTCCCACTGCAGACAGAATATATTATTTGATTCACATTACAAATGAAACTGCCAGGATGAGATGACCCTATAACTATTCACTGAGCAGCTGCCATATGCTAAGGTCCCGGTGGGCAGTCTGAGACCTGGTACTGACTGCACATCAGTGGAAAAGAAGACTGCGATTCCATCGTTGTTAAGGTTGTCCAGGTTGTCATGGTGGGTTTCAGAGACTTCACACAGGCAGAGGGATCTAGGCCGAGCCTGACAGGCTGGGTATTCATAGAGGTGGGTAATTTAAACAGGGGTGGGGTGGAGAAGAAGGGCTTTCCAAGTGGAAGCAAAGTCATGTCAGAGATAGAGAAACAAGAAAGAACAGGCTTTAAGGATTTTGCAATTAGACCACTGGTGGTACTTTGGAGAACATTTGGCAGAGAGATCTATTTCAAGACATTTAATCAAAACCAAAGTGGGAAAAGTCAGGTGGAGGAATTTGTGGAAACGAAATGATAGAGAGCTTGGAGCAGGTGGGAACATTTCCAGATGATCTCATTCATTTCTGCAGCCTTCAAATTCCACCTACATACAAATAACTCATTTTATACCTCTGGTTCCTCAAGCTCCAACTTGCCTCTACTGAACACCTCACACTCAGTTATCTTCCTAAAGTGAACTCTGCAACCTCCTTGCCCCAAATCTGTAATTCCAGGCAGGATAAGTGTAGCTCCATACACCTGCTGCTTAGGTCAGATACCTGGTTTATCCTAGATACATTCCCCTCCTCAGTTCCAGCCCATTAAAAAGTCCTGTCATTTCTACTAGCTTAGTTCAGTCCTCCACCATCTCTCACTAGGCCATTAGAGTGGTGCAACGCATGTTTTCTCATCCACTATGATCCGGCCTAACCCACCCTTCAGTATTTAACCAAGATGGTCTCAAAATTGCTTTTGTTGGGCCTCCCCGGTGGCGCAGCGGTTGAGCCCTGGGTTGCGAAGCTGCCCGCAGCCTCTGCAGCGCCGGTTCGATCCCCGGCTGCTCCCCGGCCACCAGAGGAGGGTCCCACATGGCGCGCAGACCTCTCCTGCCGCCCACTGCTCCCCTCAGCAGTGTACCTCAGTCCTTCTGCCTGCTCTGCTCCCGGCTCTGGCTGTGGTGAATTCTCTCACCCTCCCGCACTTCTGACTGTACCCAGTGCATGTATAAACAAACAAACAAATAAAACATGCCTCTATAAAAAAAATATTGCTTTTGTCAAGCTCCAGCTCTCTGATCACCTGAGGTTAACAGAAGGTTAACAGAAGGGAAGGAAGGAAGTGGGGAAAGGAAAGAAAGGAGGAAATAGAGGGTTCCCAACTCAGACAGCTAAAGCAATCTTTCAGAAGTCCTCATAAGCCCCATCTCCACTCTTTATTTGCCATTAACATTTTAGCATCATCGACAGGTGAGGCAGAGCAGCCTAGAGGTTAAGAATGTATACCATGAGCCAGATGCCTAGTTTTGAATTCTAGCTGTGTGTCCTTGGCTGAGTCACTTAAGTTTTTGTGTTTCTGTCTCCTCATTGGGACAACTTGGATAATTACTGAATTAGCTCTTGGATTGTTGTGAGGAGCAAATGAATTAAACGCTCATTTGTAGCTTGTAGTGCTTCTAGTCAATATCTCTGGCTCTCTTCTGCTTCCTAGCACTTGGAATATTGTACATCTCCATCCCTATGAAATTAAATGTGCCTTGTGATTTACTTGGACCAATGGAATATGAGAAGAAACAACATGTGTCACTTCTGAACAAAGCTGGGGAAAATTACACTCCATGTTTCTTGTCTAGTCATGACAGTCACATAATTATAAGTTGATATGAAATTGTAACGAAGGCAGAATGGGACAGTGAGCCAAGACCTTGAGGACAGCGGCCTTGTACTCCTGTGTAGCGAGAAATAGGTGTGTCTTGTGCAAGCTCTTGATATGTAGGGATTTTTGTTACCTCATGTAGTGGCAGGCAGACAGAGAGCAGGATCTCTATGATTCTATGCAGATGGGGTAAAGAAGTCCTAGAGCCCTCAGTGGCTTTTGCAGGCTTTCACTGGGATTTACCAGGCACATGGCAGGCAGGAGTGCTGGGAAGCCAGGAGGCTGGCAGGCCTCCCAGGCCCCAGCAAGTCTTCACTGCCTGGGCTCTCTGGCGTTCTCTGGTGGGCTCTGTTGCTCTGCTCTCTGCTGTGTTTCTGCTGGTGACCCCGTGACACCGCCCTTATAAGCCCAGTCTCTCAGCACAGGTGTATCCACTTACGCATGCCCACACCCTATTCCAGGGTGCCCGCCATCAGGCATGCATTCAGGACCGGAGGGATCCGTCATCAATCCTAATGGCAGAAGGGCAGAAAAGCCTGATATTTTCACTTACCTTACACCTCAGCATAGCCTTGCCCAACCTAACTGGAGCATGAACTCCCTTCGAGTAGACCTGGCCTCTGTTAACTGCCAAAAACAGCTTCAGGAGAGAAGTGCAGCCTCGTGGTGCGATGCAAGAACAATGTTCCTATCACCAACTGTAGGGTAAAGAAAATGTCAGGCTTTTCTGCCCTTCCGCCATCAGGATAGATGATGGATCCTTGCGGTCCTGAATGCATGCCTGATGGCGGGCACCTGGAGTAGGGTGTGGGCCTAGGTAGATGGGATTCACCTGGGCTGAGACTGGGCTTTTAAGGGCGGCGTCACGGGGACGCCAGCAGAAGCCCAAGAAAAGCCAAGAGAGAAGAAGCAGAAGCAGAGAATGCCAGAGAGCCCAGAGAGAGTGCAGATTTGCTGGGGGCTGGGAGGACTACCAGCCTCCCAGCCCCCTAGCACCCCTGCCTGCCATATGCCTGGTGAACCCCAATAAAAGACCTGCAAAAAAACCACTGAGGACTCTGACTCCTCCTTTACCCGGTCTGCTGGATCAGGAAACCTGCACTGTGGCCCATTCCTCACTTTACACCAACATAAAACACACACCAGATCATGTCACTGCTCTGTTGAAAACCCATCATTCGCTTCTCATGGATTTTATAATGAAATCGAGATCACCCGTTTGGTACAGACAGCTCTACTCACCCTTCCCCTCACTCACCTGCCCTGCTGGCCTTTTTTATTCCTTGAATTTGCAAGCACCTTCCTGACAAAGGGCCTTTGTTCTTGAAGAGCTTTGGGCTCAAATTCACTTCCCACCTCTTTTTTTATCTCCATGTCTCAACTGAAAGGTCGGCCCCTCAGAAAGGCTTTATCCACACAAAGACACTCCTTCCCACTCTCATTATTATAGTCTCAGCACTTCTTGCTTTTCATACTATTTATCACAAGTTTTAATTATTTTAAGTTATTGTTTGTTCACTTATTTCTGTTTATCTCCAGCACTAGAGAGAGAGCTTTATGAAGATAATCACGTTTCTCTTGTTTATGGCTTTATTCCCTGAACAAAATAGTTTTGGTAAACTGTAAGATTAGTTAGGGAGGGAGGGGAAGGGGCAGAGGAGGCAGGAAAGTAAGAGGGAAGGAAGGCTGTCCTGGAATTAAACTCCTTCTGAAGGCGTCCTTGGTGGCGCAGGGGTCAAGATGCAAACCATGAAGTTATCCTCAGCCACTGCAGCAGGAGTTCGATCCCTGGCCAGGAAGCAACCCACATGGTGCAGCAGACCTCTCCTGTCTTGCCTGCTGCTCCCCTCAGCAGTGTATTTCAGTCGATCTGTCCTGTTCCCCACTCTGTGGTGAATCCTCTCACCCCCCACACCTCTGGCCTGTACCCCAGTTCTTGTATGCAGAAATAAATAAATCTTTAAAAAAAAAAATTCCTTCTGAGTGCAAAATAAAATGACTATTCTTAAAAGAAACCAAGACTTTATGAAGACTCCTGGCGTGGCAGACCTCTCCTGTCGCGCCCCTGTTTCCCTCAGCAGTGTATTTCATCAGTCTGCCTGTTCTGTTCCACACTCTGTCTCTGGTGAATCCTCTCACCCTCCCGCACATCTGACCTGAACCCCAGTTCTTGTGTAATTGAAAAAATAAATCTTTAAAAAATAATTAAAAAAAAACCAAGACTTTAGCAAAGGTGGTAAAATTATGAAGCATAATAACGTCTTTTCGTGAACTGACATATTAGGACTTCCGGAAATGGTGAACTAAAATTAAAATATAAATACTTTCATGCCAAGATAGATAAGTCAATATAAATGCCCTTCAAAATGAACTGTTATTATAAGGTAATGCATATCACAAACACAAAAATCCTGAATCTGAATTATGCCTTTTAATTTGAACATTTCACTCAATAAAAATCTGATATTCTGGGTCCAAGTGATGACACATTCCAAACTAATGAAACATGCCTGTAGCTTATGAAAACAAATTAAGATCACCAAGTAAAATCAAAGCCAGGTGTATTTGCACAATTTGATGATATGAATGGATTAGAATCAGTGGCTTCTGCTTCACCATCTATAGCATTGAGAATCTTGGGAGTGACATGGTATATAGGCTGCATTTTCAAACATGAAGACATACAGAATATCCTTCCCTCTCCTATCCTGCTAAGAAACTAAGACAGGGGCCTCCCTGGTGGCACAGGTAGTTGATCGCAGCGCTGTGGAGCTGTCTGCAGCCTCTGTAGTGCTGGTTAGATCCTCGCTGGCTGCGGAGCAACCCACATGGTGCAGCAGACCTCTCCTGCCACCCGCTGCTCCCCTCAGCAGTGTACTTCGTCAGTCTGCCTGTTCTGTTCCCTGCTCTGTCTCTGGTGAATCCTCTCACCCTCCCGCACATTTGGCCTGTACCCTGGTTCTTGTATAAATAAATTCTTAAAAAAAAATTTGAAAAAAAAGAAACTAGTCATTTGAGGTCCAAAGGTATAAATGAACTAATGATGCACTGACAGCCATTTAAGAGAGATCTTGCAGGCATCCAGGGTCAGGTGGTCACAATCAGCCTTGTGTTATGTTCCCCCGTCAGTCCTGCTTTCTATGTGTGTGTAGGGGTGAGACTGAGGGCTGGCAAGACAAGAGGCAAGTCAGGAGGCCCTTCAGCCCCCCAAAATCTCTAGGATCTTTTCCTGGGCTCTCGCTGGCTCTCCCTCTCCCACTCCTTTCCCCTTCGTGTCTTCCTTGAGTCTTCTATAGTCATACCACATCTGTCTTCTCACTGCTGCCTCTGCTGTTGCTTATACACAGCCTCTAGGCTCAGGTGTGCACACTTACACCTGTGTGCACACTTATACCTGTGTGCACACTTACATATGTGTGCACACTTACACATGTGTGCATACCCGTACTCCAGGTAGCCACAATCAGGCACATGCCCATGGTCCCAAGCGCCTTTTGCATTAACAAGATCAAGGATGCAGGTGATAGCCTAAGAGGCTGGTAGCATAAAAAGCCTGATTAATTCATTTACCCTACAGCGTGGACTCTTATTCCATAACTAAACGGGAGCAGCTGCTGCTGATCTGCTCACTATCTTCTTTCACTCCTGAGAAGGCACCAAAAGCTGTATGCCTTGATCCCTAAAGGCACCCAAGTTGACACTACAATTTGAATCCTTCAGGTGGAAAGAGATTAAGTCAGATCTGTATAGCAGGAAAAGCAAAGAAGGTCAGAAGACCTTCCTGATCTAGGAAGGCCCCAGCTCCAGGGATCCATCTCCATTATTTAAATGAGCTATTATTAGGAAGCTGCTGTAGGGAGAGGTGCATACTTTAAGTTTATAGTTCCCTTCATTTCTATTTTCAACAATCTATAATTGGATCCAGATCTTTCTCAACTATTGTGACTTTTCCTGTGTGAGCAAGGAAAAGTAAAATTAGAATTTAGGGATTAGGGTCTATTAGATTTAATCTCATTTTCTTTCGGCTTCTGGAGTTTTCCAGGCTTTTCTTAAATCCAGAAGATAAATACTGGATGGGATCACTTAAACATGGACTCTAGAGAAACCAAAGGATCAGACAAAGTCAAACTGTAAGACTGAAGCTTGAAAGAAGCCCCTAGATCTGAGACTCTCAGGAGGGGTGGGGTGAGAGTGTGGTGGACGACTGTTGGCATTCTGATGGTGGGAAAACTATGGTGACCACACCTCAGTAGAAAAATGCTACATTCTGAAAAAATAAACAAGGGTTGTTAAAAAATAAAAATAAATAAATTTAAAAAATAAAAGAAGACAGATGGGTACCTCAAATGTCCATTGCTCAACATTTATTGAGTGTCTGTCTGTCTTGTGCTTGCTCTTTGCTGCTTGCTATATGGTTGGTTACAAATGAATGATAAAATCCTGCCAGTCTCTTACCTCTTCGTCTCAGTGAATTGCTTCTTCTATATGCTTCCTGCTGCACTCAGAATGAATGAATGCAGGAGTGAATGAATGAATAAAAGTTTGAATGTCTGCCTAAAAGAAGGCAACTGTTGTTTTTCTGGTTAAAACTCAGCTAGGATTACAAGCTTAGGTGACATTTAGAGATGCGGTAGCAAGAACCCACATACATTGTTTTAAATTTTTATTTGCTTACAAAAAAACATCGAAATAGGTTTGCAAAAACGTATCTGCACGTACAAAGTAATCCCTGTAGATAAAGAGGACAAGCCTTGGAACACTGCTGGAAAGATTGTTCATCAAAATTGGATCTCTTTCTATCAGAACCAGTGGAAACTCATTATTTCACAAAACAAAATCCATTGAAACACTTTTTTTAAATCACCAAATTTTGGTGATTTTAGACTTTAGAAAGGTTATGTTCTAATGTATATTTTTGGATGCCTGTGAAACCAGTTACCAAGTGATCTCAGAGTTGGACAGGTCAATTAATCAAGAGGTAGTTTGTTCATACTCTCCCTTTTTCCTTTCAGCTAAGGCATTAGGGATAAGTGGCATTATATGTAAATCTGTCTGAATTCCTGTTCTGCTAGGATGTCATTTCCCTCACATGTAATCATATCTGTTGTTGGGACTTGAGCTCATGTAACACATAAAAGATTGCAGAGTTCAAATTGTTTGCCAATGTTTCTTTGAGCTCTTATCTCTGAAAAAACAAATCATCTGGCAGGTCATTAAAGCAATAAAGAGAAATCAATCCTGTGGTGTCAGAGATTAAGGGGATTTTTTAAATATAATTTTTGGTGAATAATTACGATAATATTAGCAATATCCAAGGAGGAGGTTTAGACTGATGAAATGAGCTCGCTAAAGATCACATACAAACCAAATAATGACATTCTTCTTGAAAGTGATTCCTTAAGAGTCTTGCAGCTGGTCTTCCAGTTTCTCCTGAGGCCATCAGATCTCGGGGCCCCACAGTGTCATGGCCTCCAGCTCGTCTTGGACAGGAGTGAATTCCGGCTGATCAGGATGGGGAACTAGAGAGGAAGAGTGGGTATAGGGACTTGATAGGACCCAGGAACCCATCAACAGATATTCTTCCCTCATGAGGATCCACAGAGACACAGACTTGGTGGTTAAACTGCAGAGATATCCTGGCCAAGGCAGAAAGCCAGTAGCCCTTGTGGGCTGCTTAGACCTTCCCCTGAGGTTCCAGATGGTTAGTTAAGAAGAAAAGGACAGCTACATTAAAGAAATGTTAGAAAATTAGAATCACAGCCAGCTGATTAAATATTATATGTTTTATTTACAAAAACCCCTGAAAACTCAGCAGAATTATGAAGGAAAAATAAATTTAAAAAGTTGACCTCATGTTAGAAGTCCATCACCAGGGACAGGCAGTAGGAAGGGGGTGAGACAGGGAGAGGCGGGTGGCCCGGGAAAGAGATGCCCATCTACCTTCTGTGGGGACCGGTTAGTGAAGGAGGCATATTAAGTAACTTTATTATTGAGCCTTCAGACAGGGGAGTTTTGGATAAATTCTTGGCAGGCACACAGTCATGTATCTATAACCATGCTGATACGGACAGTTGGTTTCTAATGATAGTTGACACAAGTGCTTGGGTAACGTTCCAGTATTATCCCTGTACATGTTTGGAGCAGGGAGGACTAGAGTGGCAGTGGGCAGGTGGGAAGCAGGTGAGGCGGGGAAGCGGAGTGCCCATTGTTAGGGGCGGGGCTGGGCGGTGGTCAACAGGGCAGTTGTGGATCCAGAGCCAATGTCCCAGGCCCAAGTAATCAGAGTGGAGGAAGCCACTTCAGTGCTGGTAATCATTGTAAGGGATCAGATCTTAAAAGGGATAAGGAGATTTGGGAGAGGAGGGAGGGAAGAGATGAACACAGAAAAACACATCAGCAAATCTTTGACCAGTTCCTCTAGCAAATAGGTTAACTTTCTCTTAAAGCAGAAAATCTAATTTCATTGACTAATATGTTCATTGACCCAAAGCAGACTCTGACCCTCCCCTCTTGATGCTTCCAAGAAAATGTCTCATTGCACAGCCCATTAGCATGCAGACTGCAGATGTTTTAGGAAGCATAATGTTTTCAGAATCTCAGTCCAGTAGTTAGTCATGAGGCAGGGACAGCCTGAGCACATTGGTTTCTTCTTAAAATGATCCGTGGTCACAGAAAATGGGCACAATGTGACCTGAAGGAATCTAGAGGGACTAGAAGGGTTCTCCTTATCAGGGGGAGAGTTCTAAGTTTGAGGTTTCCCAGAAACAAGAGTAAAATCTTGCAGGATATCATGGCCACATCACAGCAGTTAGTGTAGCATGAGGGGCCAAAGAGAATGGCCTCCAGTGACCAAATACAAGGTCAGAGGCCAGGTCAGTGTGACTGGCCATTTGGGAGCAAGGAAGACTTATTAGAGGTGTGATTATTTTGAATTTCCTCTTCTGGTTTTTAAAAGGCAGCCTCTATGGTCATTTGCACACTATAGATGATGCCTCTGGATCATTTGGGATTCCAGCTCTCCCTCCTCCTAGAAGTGATCTATTTTTACTAGTACCCCCTCACCAATGTGGCACTAACCACAGTAAAATAGCCCATGAGAGGCTGGTACTTACCTCCCACCCCATAGCCAGAACACGAAGAGGGGTCGCAGTATCCAGGCTGTCCAGAAGGACCTTGTGGTCCAGGTACACCCAGGTGACCTGGTGGGCCTCTTGGTCCAGGAGAGCCAGGGGGCCCAGGGCTTCCTGGCCGACTCTCCCCTGAAGGTCCTAGGAAGCACCCACAAAAGAAGACAGTTGGTCTTTTACTAGCACAGGGTTAGTTTTGAGTCCACCAAGAAGTAGACAAACTCTTACAAGAACAACCTTGCAAAACTGAACATCTAGGGTGATCTGGCTCCTTCTACTGACTGAGTTCTTATTCCTAACTGGACAGAGAATCATACTGAAATCACATGATCTCCTGGATCATGCTTTCAGTCAGCTCATGAACCTCTCGCCTTTTACTCCAAGTGAATAAAAATTCTTAATATTGTTTTCTCTAGGGAGCTTTTGTTTTCCAGTGCAGTTCCTTACACACACACACACACACACACACACAACTACACTCAATTTCAACCTCATCATAGGCTCCAGACTATTTTAATTGAAATAAAATATTCTGGATCTGAAAGAAATAAACTTGGAGGAATAAAATGAAAAGTTGGAAGTTGGACCCAATATACTAATCCAGAATTTCTTTAGGCTAATTTATGGTACTTAAGAACAGAGACAGTATAAAAGGGGAGATGGATTAAAACTTGTGTGGATTTAAGAAATATGTCAGGCTGAGATTTTTGGTTCGTCTTTAGGCCTGGACTTCAACAATGTTTAAAACGGTTATTTCAACTAGAAATTAAATTCAATGAAAACAGTAACAAAATTAGAAACAAGTATCACCTAATATTTGGAAAATGCTGTGGCTGTCAGATACAGCCGGTTCCATTTAATAACATTCACCAAACATCCATTCTGTATAAGGCATGTTGCTAGTAGAACAGTTCCTCATGTAATCTCTAATAGGAGTATTTATTTACACTCAAAGGGAAATTATTGCATAAATAATGTTTTTTAGAATGGATATTTTACCAAAATGATTACTAGGTTGGAAAGAAAAATCTATAAAGCTTTTGATTCAATGTGACCAAGACTGACATTAGAAACATATAATAGTATTGCCAATTTATGATGCTAATATTGCATATGATCATCTGGAGATCATTTGAAAGCAGACAGTAATATATATAAAACACAAAACTTACACCAAACTTATGTGTTCTTCGAGATTCCCAGCACCCCTTGGAGGTGAGCTGGGGCTGTGTGACCAGCCATTGAAGCTTGAGTGTAGCTGACATACGTCATTCAGCATTTAGAGAGTTGAGTGCTAATGTGTCTGCTTTGTCTTTTTCCTGGAGGTCTTTTGTTTCGAAATGTGGGGAAGACACCTTATCCATATCAAACTATATGTAAGTGTGAAATAAACCTGGATGGGGTCAATCCAGTAAGCATTTGGAATTGATTTGTTACTGCAGCCTGGCTTAGCCTAGCCTAACTCATTCAACCACTGAGAACCCAGAATATGCTGTAACTCGGGGCACTTGTGTATTTGGAGGGAGGTTCAGCACTAACAAACTGACTTCCCAATAAGATGAGTTAGAAACACAGTCATTTTCACTAGGATGCAAGAGTGATGTCAAGTGACTGTACAGATTTAGGATGCCACCCTCCGGTGAGGTAGGGAGACTTACCTGCTGGTCCAGGGGGTCCCCTTGGCCCTTGGGTTCCAACGCCAGGATTTCCTTTTTCTCCCTTTGCACCAGTTAAGCCTGTTTTTTTTTTTTTTAAAGAAAGAAAACAAAAAGTCCTTTTTAAAATAAAATCTGGGCAGTTCTATTTTTCTGGATTTCACAAGGACCTCTGTGATTAAGACAAAGATGTGAATTGATTTGGCTTGGGGTTATGGCTGCTACATTACCCCAAGTGAATGGGTGAATGAAGACATCCATTCTATCTGCCTGGCTATCTTCTCCTACCTCTAGCCTTTATGGACACTGTCCAGTAATATCCTTTGTGCCAGAAGAAAATCCATGACTTTACACTGAATTTAGTTGTAATGCCTTTCTAGTCTCCTTTAATCTGAAATAGTCCCCAGGTCCTTATCCTTCAGGGCATTGGTATTTCTAAGAGTAACAACAGCTATTTTGTTGCATCTCTTTGCTATTTGCTTACGACTCCCAATCCCTGGTTTTGGCATGAACACCCCCCAAGTGGTGGTGTCCGGAGGTATCGTGTCAGGAGGCATAAGCTGTTGGGTGTTCCGTAACCAGCAGTGCTCACTTGGACTAGTTGGTGAAGCTGGTGCCTATCCAGGTTTCTCCACTGCAATGTAACTCTTTTGCCTCTTGTGATTTAAAATGGATCTCCCATGTCTAATTCACAGAAGATAATTAGGGAGATAACCTAAATGTCTACTTCTGAGAAAACAGTTAAGCATCATGGGACGTTTAAATTAAAGCCTGACCCTGCTGACTCGCACAGTCACATCTAGAAGGTGAGTGCTATTTCTGAGCACGTAGTCTGGATTTGCAGCTCTGCAAGTCTCTCTCTCTCCTCCCCCCTGAAGGGGTCCAGCCTGCCAGGGTTGGCCTGTGTCTTTGCACGCACCAGGCCCTTGGACGTATGCAGCTGGCACTCCACAAGTAGCACAATAGAAATCACAAGTGAGTATGTCTAACATTTTCCTTTTGATCCACCCTGTAATGTATCTGCAAAAGGCATGAATTATAATTAGGCAGCCGAGTTCTGAAGAGCATGAGTTTCCATTAAAAACTTGGAAGCTTCAGGAAAGGCTGTGTTTGATTTGGCTGATTCAGCCCCATAAAATTCTAAACCTATTCATATTTCTTTTCCACCGAGCAGGCTTCTTATTCCAAATAATTTAGCATGCTGTTAACAAACTATACATTTTCATGGGCAAAAACTAAAGGGACATATCCTCTGACACCACCAGAAGCTTCTATCACAAGATCGCTGGACAGGTGAGAGCATGCAGTTTGGAGGCGCCACCAGACTGAGGGGGTTGGCTCAGACTGGGGGTTACATCCCAGAAGGTCTCTGGCGTCTGTCTGTCATGTGAAACAATGCTTTGCAGTAGCAGAATGCGGAACTGCATCTTTGTGTAATTGCACTTCCAGAGAAATGATATGTGAGTTGGCAAAGCCTTGAAGGGAACATAAATTAGAATAACCAATTTGATAAGCCACAGGCATGCAAGCAATTTACAATTTTTATAATACATATTCACTGGAGGCAAATTAGAAGACTGAACAAGTAAGACTCCAGCCCTTGAAAATAATTGTTTCTATTATTTTATAATTTCCAAAGAGAAAAGAGGCCGCGTCATAGTTGCTCTGGGAATCATTGACAAAGGAAGGACCAATGAGCACCTAACTGTTTTTCACCTGCACATGTAGGGATGGTCCCTCGACTTGAAGCTTTGGTGTCTGCTGTGCACCTTGTGGCCACCTCCTGGAGTCAAGGTGGGCTCTTATAAAAGCCCTCCTCCCTGTTGAGGTTGTCCAGGCCACCACTGATGTGCTTCCCTGACATGCGCACCTATTGCACATCGCCTAGGTGGTATTTTCTGAGCTCACACAAGACCAGCACAGCGGGAGTGGGCAGGGCATGGACCACCCAGCAACTTTGAGTGCTTTCTCAGTCTCATCTGGATTGAAGAAGCATACACTTTACTCAGACGAGTCAGCATTTCATGTTCAATGGCTAAAGCTAATCAAGTTGTTCGCACAGAGAATCACCCTGGGTACCTCTACTGGGTATTACCCTATTAGCCACAGCTTCAGAGAATTGGACAATAATTGGAGGCAGTGTTTTCAATTGAAGGTAGGTGTGAAAGACTATCTCATGTACATGTGGGAATTTAGTAGAAACAGCCACTTCTTTTGTTAGAATTGAAGTCACTTACCCATAGGGAACCACTGATTTTTAAAGAGTTAGAACACAATAAAATTTGCCGATGACGAACACCAGGCTGCTCCTGATTAACTTCTGAGGTTGACTCAGATGTCTCCCATGACCTGGTGGTGCCCAAGACTCAACAGAACAATGTAGCTTCTCAGGATTACCCACCAGCAGAAGACCCAGGAGATGAGGCTGAACAGGAATCTGGGCACAAGAGCTAAGAAAGTATTCTCGGAAATGACCCCCTATGAGTATCCCCCCCACTTCTCCCTCTTTTATGCATAAAGAAAGCAAAAGGAGGGAAAGATTGGGGAGCAGAAACTCTGGTTATTTGAATCTTTTAACTATACAGAGAAAAAGAAATAAACTATGATATTACTTGAAATGCAAGTCAGCATAAGAGAGGAAGAGCCTCACAAAAATATTTCAGCTTCTCAAAATTCCTCAAGTAAAAAAGAGAAAAATTGTAAGAATACAGTACATCTTAGGAAATTTTAGATTTTATTATACTTGGAATTATGATCCCAGTACAATATATTAATTTTTGGCCATGTGTTTGTTTATCATTCCCAGACTCGGCAATATTCACGGCCATGACAACTGCACTTGGTTAGAAGCTCTTTTATTTTGGGATGAAAATAGCATGTTAAAAAATCAAAATGTAAGTACCTAAGATGAGGAGTGAAATGAAAGGCTAAGCTTAGAGACTTCAAATCTCTAAAAATAGATGTGGATATAATCTTGAAATGTCTTGTAGGCCTTGCTGAAAAGGAAGGCAGCCAACTATAAAGAGTTGACTACACAGTGAAGTCCTAGAAATTCAGTCTGTAATTGTCCATGAGTTGACCAAGGGGAGTGAAGCTGGGCATAGGGCTATTCTTTTTTTTTTAAGATTTATTTATTTATACAAGAACCAGGGTACAAGCCAGATGTGTGGGAGGGTGAGAGGATTCACCAGAGACAGAGCAGGGAACAGAACAGGCAGGCTGATGAAATACACTGCTGAGGAGAACAGCGGGTATGACAAGAGAGGTCTGCCGTGTCATGGGGGACCCTTGCTGGTACGCAGGGATTGAACCAGTGCTGCAGAGGCTGCAGACAGCTTCAAAGAGCTGCGCTCAACAGCCTGCACCACCAGGGGAGGCCTAGGGCTATTCTTTATGGACAACATGCAGTCATCACCCCTGGCAAGGGCTTCTCTCATACAGCTCTTTTGTAAGGACTCAAGGGGCCTCCCTGGTGGCCTAGGGGTTAAGTCTCAGCACTATCACCACTATGGCCTCAGTTCGATCCCCAGCCAGGGAGAAGCAGAACTCTCTTGTCTCACTGACTGCTCCCCTAGCAGTGTATTTCAGTAAATCTTCCTGTTCTGCTCACCACTCTGTGTCTGGTGAATCCTCTCACCCTCCCTGCACCTCTGGCCTACACTGCAGTTCTTCTACACAAAAACAAATAAATAAATTTTAAAAGAGTATTGTGAGAGGGCCTCCCCGGTGGCGCAGCGGTTGAGCGCTGGGTTGCGAAGCTGCCCGCAGCCTCTGCGGCGCGGGTTCGATCCCCGGCTGCTCCCCGGCCACCGGAGGAGGGTCCCACATGGCACGCAGACCTCTCCTGCCGCCCGCTGCTCCCCTCAGCAGTGTACCTCAGTCCTTCTGCCTGCTCTGCTCCCCGCTCTGGCTGTGGTGAATTCTCTCACCCTCCCGCACTTCTGACTGTACCCAGTGCTTGTATAAAACAAACAAACAAACAAATAAATAAAAAAAAAATGCCTCTATTAAAAAAAAAAAAAAGAGTATTGTGAGAACCCAGGATGGAGCCAGTTGGTGCTCATATGGGGTCTCTAGAGCTTAATGCCCATAACCTTTCTACAAAGTCACTGGGATTCCTGAGTGTATGACATATTCCCGCCTCCTGAAACACTTCTCAGTTATTTTTTCCATCAATTCGCCTCATTCCTCAAACCCCAACTTGAAGTTTTCTATAACCAAAATAATGAATTCAAGCAGGAAAGGATTATCTATCTTAATCATGGCTGCATCCTAACACTTTCTATGGTATGTTCCACATAGTATGTAATTAGCAAGTGTTTATTGAGTGAACAGGGCACTGGATGAATGAATGCTTTCCTTCCATATTATCTGTGTCTCCTTTCACATTTATCCCATTGCATTGCTTGTTCTCATGTTCCTCTAGGCTGGAACTTGGGGTCTGCTGACTTTGAGAATCATGACTTATTTATCACTGGAGTGTCAGATCCCAGCAGAGTCTTACAGGGAGTAGCTGCCCCAGTGAATACGGAAGACTAACCAAATGAACAGTTATGTCAATATCCAGTTATTAAAGCAAGTGTGACCTTTGATGGATCAACAACAAAATTCCTTAGGTTGGAACATCTCTTTCACTTTTACTCACTTGATTTATGTGAACAATACTTTTTCTAACAAGTTCCTTATGGGGAAATATCAGCTACCAGTACCTCTCAAAGATGAATACAACTATTTTAATATTCAAGTTAATGTCATTTTTCTAAAAATGAGCACAGTTGATATAAAAAAAGATTTAGTTTAACACAAATATGATTTAGCTAAGATTAAAACAGCCTTAATCTTCTTTGGAACTACCAAAGATTTATAGGATAATTAGAGAAAAGTCTTTATTATTCATCCATTCCTTCAAACTTTCTTTGAAAAAAATTTTCTTAATGATCAATTTTTTCCAGACCCTAAATCTGTTTTTTTTTAATTTTTAGTTTTATTTTTTAAATATATTTTTACATCATTTTTCATTTTTGCACAATGTATGCATTTTCATCTTGGTTTTAGTCCCCATACAATTCCCACCCCCCTTGTTTTAATCCTACTCCCTTCTCCCCACTCCTGTAGTGGGTCTCTGGTTTATAGTTGTTTATTGATTTTTATTTTATTATAATTAGTTTTTTTCCTGGTCCCTTATTTAGGTTTTCTGATCAATTTTTAGAGCAGTAATAGGCTCACCACAATACTGAATGGGAAGCATGGAGATTTTCCATAGGCCCTCTGCCCCTATACATGCATAGTTTCCTCCCTGCCCGCCCAGCTATCAACAACCCCAACCTAGCGGTGTCTTTGTCTAGTTCATTCCCTAAGGATCACATTAGAAACCATTCCAGGGCTACCTGATTCTCCCATGCCTAACCTTCCTTACCTAATACTGACCCTCAATACTTTCTTTTACTAGCATCCTAAAGTTGAGACCTGTTGGTATTTTATTCCCAGTGCCTATCAGGTAATCAACAAATATCTGTCCAACAAGTGAAGGAATGAAATATAAAGTTTGATTGCAAAGTTCAATGCATCAAAAATATGACTAGTTGGTGTATCAGTTATGCCTTTTAATCCCCTCACTACATTCAAAATGCTAGATGTTTTACATCTAGCACTCATGTAATCTTTAAAAGGACTGAGAGGGTGGACACGACTATTAATTCTAAGAGAAGGAGGTAATATGAAGAAGTTAAGCCACTTGTCTTTCACTAGTAAGTAACAGAGCCAAGGTTTTCAACTTAAAGCTTAAGTGCTTAACCACTTCCCTTCCTGCCTTTCTTCCCCCAGCTGAACCTATAGGCTGCATTTGTTGTGTTGTTTGCAGTAGCCATGGCTTTCTGAACTGCCTGCCAAACCAATAATCAGCCTGCACATTTTCTCTGGGTTCATACTCAAGAAACCCGCCCTAAGGTTATCACATCTCCTCAGCTCACTTCCCTGGGTTTGCACACTTGTCCTCTGCCATGAGCAAGGCATGGGGCTGCTATTAAGAGGATTTATCCTACTCACAAAGACAACACATCCAGAATCTGGTCTTTGGTTGTCTGTTTCCTATTTTCTTTGGCCTGCTGGCTTCTGAGCAGGGAGATGACTTTACTCATTTCTCTGCTCCCCCTCCCCCTTGCCACCCTCCCCTCCGCCACACACAGCAAGCTCCAAGTTGGAGTCTCATGACCATGGTCACTCCCTCTTGATCCCAGACATTCTGAGCAAATCCCAGGATTTATGCCCAGGAAGATATGCAAGGTTTGGGTAATGCTTTTATTGTAATTGTACCAAAAAGTCACAGAAACTGTGAGACAAGACTTCGACTGTGTTTATTATATTGTCTGTTGCCTGGGAAATGCTGGCAATGAATTGCAAGTATAACCTGTTTTTAATTAAATATATATTGGAATACCTACTAGGTGCAAGGTACTGGACTAAGTACCTAGCTACAAGATGGCAGATTATGTGGACTCAATTCAATTATATTTTATCTATTTTTCCAGGCTCTGCTATTTGGTCTGTAGGATTAGTATCAACATGTGGGGTTCAAAGGGGCTTACATTGGAAGGTAGCCAAGATTAGAAAATACGTCTTTTTAAATGTAAACAAACTTTGCAAGCCATTGCTAAGGCTCTCCCTAAAATTTTTCATGAGATAACTGGCCCTCAACTATGCCTCCATTATTTTGGATTCAGCCAGGGAAAGACCAACTACTTGAGAACTTTTCAGGCACAGGGAATTTAATTTAGCATTTGGTTACATGGATGATAAAAGAGGTGAGCAGCCAGGGGGCCTCCCTGGCCTTGGGGTTATCTCAGATTTACATTGTGATGGCCTGAGTTCAATCTCTGGCCAGGGAACTGACCCACATGGCACAGCAGACCTCTCCTGTCTTGCTTGCTGCTCCCCTCAGCAGTATATTTCAGTAGATCTGCCTGTTTTGCTCCCAAATTTCTCTGGTGAATCTTCTCATCCCTCCACTTCTGACCTACAACCCAGTTCTTCTATGAAAAAAAAAAAATCTTCAAAAAAAAAAAAAAAAGGCTGAGAAACCAAATAAAGATGAGGAGGCCCATAAAGTAGCAACAGCGGGAGGTCACTCGTATGCCCTGGGAATGCAGGGTCACTGTACTGACTAGAACCCAGAGTCTGGAATCTTCTGACAGGATCTGACAGAATCAGAGGGGGCTTATTCAGTAGATGCAAGAGACACTAGGGGATTGCAGCCACAATTGGAGTCCCAGAGGAGGCAGGGGTCTGGGTGAGGGAAATAATATCCTGACCTCTCTTCTTCAAGCCCTCCCAAACTTCTCAATCTCTCCATTGGCTGAATCTGCCCAGGAAGCAAGGAAAAGGTGACACACAGCTCAAAGAGGGAGATGGACACACTGAAAGCAAAATACCTAGCCCAGCTCCAATATCAGGGACTGAAAATTCAGAGTCAAAACCACCTTTCCTACCTGTAATGGATCACCAAGTATAGGGAAAACAAGCAGCCAGATGCAGTGTGAGAAGTGCTTCAACAAAATACAAGAACACAGAATTGAGACATATGTAGGGAGTGAGAGAACGCTTTCCAATATAGCTGAGTCTTGAATTTAACCTTGAAGAGCAGACACTAGTCTTGTAAAGAAGGGGCAGGTGGAAGCTCATGAGTAAAGGTTAGCAGGTGAGAGAGAACAGAACATGCCTGGGTTTTTTTTTATGACTTTGGCAATTGTAGGTTGTAGAACAGTAGAACACGAGGCTAAGCTAGGTCAAGTGCACCAGAGTAAGGACTTGGATATGGCTCCTCCCCTGCACATAACTCTTTCAATACTCTCTAACTAGATTTTTTTTTAGAAAAATTTATTTCTATTTATGCATACAAGAACTGGGGTACAGGCCAGAGGTGTGGGAGGTGAGAGGATTCACCAGAGACAGAGTGGGGATCAGAGCAGGTAGATTGACAGAAATACTGCTGAGGGGAGCAGCAGGCGAGACAGGAGAGGTCTGCTGCACCATGATCCCTTGGTCAGCCAGGGATCGAACTCGTGCTGCAGAGGCAGTGGATAGCTTCATAGCGCTATGCTTAACCCCTGCGCCAAGGAGGCCCTCTATCTAGTTTTTGTTTGTAAATTCATACATTTTCCCTATTTAATTTTTGTTTATTTAATTGAAGTAACATTGCGTTATAACATTATGTAAAGAGGAATCCAAAATGTTCATGTTTCATGCCCTACAAACCCTGATTATGCCCCTTGCTGGGTGCTGCAAAGCAATACAATTAGTCAAGGCTGACTGGAAGCCTGTAAAGATCAGTTCCACTAATGAACACTAGGCAAGTCTTACAGGAAAACAAGTTGAATCACTAAGTAGGTCTACCCCGAGGTCAAAGGAACCCACTACTCAGATCAAGATCAACACAATGGATATACACTGCTTCAGGTTTTCTATCAGTTATAGAAAACTGGAGGTAGGAGGCAATGGAGGTAGGAGATCTTTCATCTTTTGATCACAGACATCAAAATTGGACATGCTTAGATTTGACCAGTGAGGAAAATGAAGGTAGTGCACAGAGAGGTAGAGGAGGGAGAATTTGTGTTGAAAAGGGAGGTGAGAGAAAGAAGATGGTTATGTATTAAGCTCATTAATGGACATAGACCCTCTATTGTTGTGTGTAGGTTGATGTTCCCAATTGCAGGTGCAAAGGAAAATATTCAATTGGGAACCAGGAATTTTGGCTTCTTACTGACCTAGTTTTGTCTCTGACACTATGACCTTACAGTTACATAATAAGAATGCCAGTCCAAGTGCCAGCCTAGCATGTTTAGCACCAAAATTTTGATTGTTCATCCTTAAATACCATGAAATTATTTCTAGCACTGACTGTTAAGAAAATTGTAAATAATTCAGTATTAGCAGAAGATAATGAGCCAATTTCTGTGACTTTTAAAAGTGAACATTTTAGATTCAGTGTGAATATTCAACCAGTCTATGATACTGAAATTAGAGCTTGGTCTGGTCTTCATTCCTTATAGAACTAAAAAATGATACGAAGCTCTCCACTCTTGGAAAAGGAGAGAGTTATATCAGGACATTGGGATAAAGCCAGGGTATGCAGAGTTTAAAACAAAATGTGTAATGACCAAGAGTCCTTCAAAATAACCATGAAGGATCCATTACTAAGATAAATACATCTTATATCTAGGATCCTCCTCATGTTTTTATAAACTAGCAATGTTCAGAAAAGTCAATTTTTTTTCTATACTTACATTGTAATTTACTGTTAACATTACATCAAGGTTACCAATTTTTGGAAAGAATTACTTAATCTATATTTGCTATGTATGTTTTCAGCTCCACAAATGCCTTTGGGTATATTTCTCATATTTATTACTTTAAAGAAATGAAAATGGTTTATTATAATTAATATGAACAACTTTTGTGTTATCATATTCAATGACTAAAAAACAATGGGACATAGATAAAAATTTGGACATTGAGATGTTCAACACATTTGCTATTTTATATGCATTTCCTACCCAGCATAACTAAAACAGTTATTTAAAAACCTAGCCCTGCTATTCTGGTTAAATTATATAATTATAAGTTGAAGGAAATGCTGACATTGTTAACTTGGCAGAAATTGGCTGTTTGAAGATGTTCTGGGATTGCTGTTCTATAGCCACATGAACTTCTGCTTTTATCAAGGCTCTAGTGCGAATGAGAAATGGCAGCCCCAAAGCTAGCCAAGTGGTATTCAACACCATAAATCACTTCTGATTCATGAAACAACTCTTGTATTTCAGGTATTATGAGGAATAAATGGAAAATACATATTAAATTTGGCCTTTGGGAAGCATGGGTGCCTCATTGTTGAGATCAGATTAATATATGTGAAATGATTAAATGACAATTCAGAAATGTATCCTACCTGGGTGTTAAATGGCATGTTTCATACACTAACAAGGTAGGGATCATCATCTGGCTATTTTCCTACTATTTATTCAGCCTTGTGGGGGCTGCAGAGGTAAAAGGCCCATTCCTAGAACTCATGGTCCAGCAGGAAAAAAAAGGAGGATATCAACATTTACAATATAATGGTCTACCTTGCTCAGCCTAGCTCTCATTCAAGAGCTTCTTTGGAATAAAGCAGGGTAGCAAAGACACACTGGCCAAAGAGCATGTGAGGCAGGAGTGATCAATGCCGGAGATGAGTTTCCAAGTTTAACAGTAAATGAGCCAGAAACAAGGAGGGTTCTAGGGGAATGGGAAGAGAATGCAAAGTCCCACAAATGATTATAAGAGCCATGCTCAAACAGGCATGAGCACTGAGTGTGGTGGGAAAGGAAAAGGCATATATTAAGAAAAGGGGACGGGGAAGGTGAAGAGAAGGGCAAGGAAGGGGCCCAGTGGACTAGGGTGAGGATTATGGGTGCTTTGGTGTGTGGTTGTGATGGGGTAACATACATCTGAAGAGGTGTAACCCTGAATCAAATCAATGTTACCACAATTAAAAATAAATAAACACAGTCCTTCCATGTTTAAAACAAGTAGAAAGTGGTAAACTGAATTAGTGATCTGAATTCTTCACTACTCTATATATAATTATAATTCCTTTCTCTTGCTACCCTTATTTATTTCTTACCTCTTGGATGGGGCCATGGTAACCAAAGTGATATCAGTGGCAAAATGGCAGGATCAGAGCTTCGGATATGACTGCGTGGTTGGTTCCTGCCATGACCAGGAAGGACAACACACACTCTAGAGAACCACTGCCATGCCAGCCAGGGCCCCACCAGAGCAGATTTCTCCCAATCTTCCACAGACATGTGTGAGAAGTAATATTTTTTTTGTTGTGTGCTACTGAGATTTTTCTTATGCAACAAAAGCTGACTAATATTGAGAACACTGAGCAGTTCAGTTTGGTTAAGAGAGCAGGATACACACTTGACATAAAGCTGATTGGCAAGTATTAACTAGGACCTCTCAAGGATATCTTACCAGGGTGACACTAACCTTGAACCATGATTCTAGAGCAACAGCCATAGTCCCAGAGAGGGACTGAAATCCAATTCGAAGGATCCACAAGATCTACTACAGCGACCTTCCAATCAAGGATTTCAAATGTTTTAAGCTAAAGAAATGATTATGTTAGCTTTCATGAAGTTATAATACCAGCAATAGCTTTTTGTTACTGTAATGGGGATACAAAGATGGGGATACAATTTAATAGTAATTTAAATTTGTCAACCTTTAAAAAAGGATCCTTTGTTTTTTTTTTTTTGGGAAATGATTTTATCCTGACTACAATGAATTTCAGAAATAGGAATGTAAGAAATGTTAGCCTTCTAAAAAAGAGAAATTTTTCCTAAAGGTGCAACTCTTTCAAGGTACTTACATATATTTCTTGTATTTCCCTCCAAAAAACTACATCTGGCTTTTGAATAATTTAAAAGAGGTGGGAGAGGAAAACACCCAATTAAATGGCAAAAACAGGCAGACACAGGGTGAAGGATGAGCCAAGTGTTCACAAGTGTCCCTTGTTTTTCAATGCCTTAGAAGTCAGACTGTTTGGAAATTCTTCCCACAGATGAAAACATTATCCTGTCAAGGTCAAAGGGCATTAGTTTAATTTGGAGGAATGTGATTAAATATATACTCACAAACTCTGTGATAATCCTTTCAAAATGTACAGCCTACTCTGTAGAGATAAGAACCTATACCCCTAAATCACATAGTGATGTAAACCAAAATTACCTCAATAAAACTACTACAGTAAAAAACCCCCACAAACTATACAGCCTTGTTTCTCTCTACTTGAGTTTGGGTTGGGTTTAGTGACTCCTTTCTAATAAATAGAATAGGTTAGAAATAAAAGCTTGTAACTTCTGAAACTAGTTAAAACAGGCACTGTGAACTCCTCCCTGTTCTGTCTCTAGATCACCGACTCTGAGGAAAGAGCAGGGATGTTGAAATAACATTCAGTCCCCTCTGTAGAAAGGCCCACTTCATGCTAAACGTGAGTGGAGCAGTCAGGGAGGGCCTGAGAATCCTGCTAACAGCTCTGAGGGTGCCATCTTGGAAGCAGATTGGCTACTCCAGTCAAGACTTTAGGTGATCCTAGCCCTGGCTGACATCTTGACCACAACCTCATGAATGACCTTAAGCTAGAAGCACCCAGCTAGAGCTCTCCTGACTTCCTGACCCACACAAACCAAGATCATATATGTTTTAGACTACTAAATTTTAGGCTACAGACCTCCCTTGGTGGCACAGGCAGTTGAAGGCAGCGCTGTGAAGCTGTCCGCAGCCTCTGCAGCGCCAGTTTGATCCCGACCAGCTAGTGAGGGTCCCACATGGCATGGCAGATCTCTCCTGTCGCGTCCACTGCTCCCCTCAGCAGTGCATTTCGTCAGTCTGCCTGTTCTGTTCCCCACTCTCTCTCTCTCTGGTGAATCCTCTCACCCTCCCGTGCATCTGGCCTATACCCCAGTTCTTGTATAAATAAATAAATAAATCTTTAAAAAAAATTTAGGCTAATTCATTACATAATAAAAGATGCCTAATACATAGTTTATCTCAGCAACCATCAAAATAAGAATCACTTTGTAACTGGAAAAAAAAAAAAACACCCTACAAAACAATGATTTTAAGAGCAAAAGAGAAAGAGCATTTATTGCCAATGTCTAAGGTCACTACTGTACCTTAGGAAAACACAACTTATCAAACCTTTATAGAAAGGTCTTGTTGCAAAAGGCATTCAAATTGCACTTAAGAAAGGAGAAAATTCTCTTTGTTTTTCTAGAACTTTCTTCTCAGGAGATGAGTGAAAGAGATGGGGCAGCAGGCAAGTCTTTTTCCTATTAGCCCCTTCTCCTGAGAACCCTTACAATGCAGACCACCCCTTCCCACTGCTTAATGTTAGCAATGTCTTATCCCATGTCAGTGCCTGAAAAAAGTTGAGTGGAAATTGGATGTTGTTATCTTCCAGCACCATGCCTGACATGTAGAAGATGCTCAGTAAGTGCTGGCTGGATGAATGAATGAAGATCTAGAAAGATGAAATTGTAAGATTAAGCAGCCAGGATATCATAACAGGAAAATGGCAAAGCCAGGCTCCCAACTTGTATGAATGATGACTAAAACCACATACTAAGCAATGGATTCAAAGGTGGCAAGAGGGCAGAATGGCACAAGCACAGATATTCTGGAATCACATAGGTCTGGATTCAAATTCTGCCCCTATTGTTCAAAAGCAAGACCTTGCACAATTGACAATCTAGCAATCCGTTTCTCCACCTAAAAATGGAGCTAATGTGGAACTTACATGACTTTTATGAGCACTGATTAAGTGCTAAACAACTGACAATTAATTGCTACTTAATAAATGCAAGCACGCTTTCATACCAAAGGCCACAAGGATGTTTTCCTCTAGGTCCTGACAATATTTGCTTTCTACACAACTCACTCAGCCTTTACCATCTACCAACATTTACATACATGAATGTTTCCTATTCCTTCCTTATCCGAACCATATCTTCTGTTTTACCCACATGAGATAGTATGTATGTATATAGGATGGAGCACAATAATTGGCAGATATATTGGGGTCCTAATAAGTGAAAGCCATAAATAACAGTATTATCTCAAATACTTCCAAGCCAAAAGCATTACATAAACCCTGCACTTAATAAATATTTGCTGATTTATTGTACAAAATAAACTAGATATGAATTCCAGCTGTCAAGATTATACAAGTTACACAAGAAAATCTTTAGTTGGATGGTTGCTCTGATTCAGTATTTTTTTTTTTTTTGGAAATGCATGGAAAATTAAGGAGGTACATAAAGACCAGAATCAAGAGAATGTCCTACGTCTTTTCATGTAAATAAAAAAATTGAGTTTGGTGAACTATAGGCCAGCAAACTTACTATTGATTTGGTTAATATGTGATCCCATACATCAGTATGGGTAGTGACTATTTCAATAAATAGAATAAGGAAATAAACTGATTAGTGATTTGGAAACTACATGCTGGTATCAGAATGAGAAATGAGGATGTAGTTAGAATCACACAAGACTGTGACTGGCGTCAGATAAAAATCAGAAAGTGGGTATAATTGTCACAGTTTGGGGTAGGGACAGAAGACACTTAAATGGGTTTCATGGGGAGAGGCAATAAAATAATGGCCTGTGGAGGAAGAGCTTTGCTTTGACATCATTGAACACTGGCATCAGTGGCCAGAAAAAGCAGGTGAGAAATTGGGCTGCAGATCAGAAATGAAATGTGAAAATGGACCCTCTTCAATTCTGGGTGCCACTAATCAGACGAGTGTAAGCTGGAGTTTTCACTTTAATGGAAAATGTGAATCATGTGAGTTGCAAAATTCCTTTAAGTCTTTGAATTTAAAGACTCTATAGATTATGATCTATTTTAAAAAAAATCGCTAAAAGACTGCTCCACGCAGACCTCTCCCCTCCACTGGCAATCAACCACCATCATCTTCAATCCCTTATGCTCAGTGGACACTTTCTTACTGTCATCCTCCATGTATTTGTGGAATACAGGGTTTTGTGTGTCTACTATACAATGTAGGGCATATAAATATACACATACATATATATGTAGGTATGTAAGAAAATTTTATCATGGTAATTCCTATTTCCAAAGTTTGTCTGGGTCATTGTTTGAGGACTTCTGGGTGATTTTCCTCTGATCTAATCATTCAAGAGGACTTGCAGAGCAGAAAAGACTCACTCTGGCAAGAACAAGGACAGGACTTCCAAAAAGAACAAACACAACTTGTGAGTTGCTGAGAATGACTCAGGCGCTGGCTCTGTGCTCCCAGAGTCATAGCACATCCATCACCACATCATTACAGGGTGTCCTGCTGATGGTCTTTGGTGTACTGCAAAGGGGTCATGCTCTTCTGGTATCTGCTGACTTAGTACTTCAGCAAGGAACACTACCACTGGGTCACATGGAAGCAACAACTGTCTAGTGAGTACCTGTGAGGTGTAAAGCATTGTGCAAAGCAAACCACCTGGTCCTTGCTCTCACCAGTGACCTACTCTAGCTGGTCACTGAGCCTATGGGTGCTAAAATGGGTGGGAGAGATAGTCAGTGTATCCGGTGTTCAGGGGGTGGATACAGTTGTGGTCTGAGCTCATCAACAAAAGCTTCATGCAGGAGACAGGAGCTAAACCGAGCCTAGGATTAAGACAGAGAAAAGCAAGGACACTTCCAGATGGGGAAGAACAATGCACACAATGGTGCAGAGGCAGAAATGTACCTGGCTTGTTGGCATGGATTAAGAAAGCTTGTGAAAGGCAAACACCATATAATTTCATTCATGTGCAGTACATAAACACAAAAAACGAATGAATCAAATACAATAAAAACAAACTTTTAGACTATAACATCACATTAATACTTACCAGAAAGGTAAGAGGGCAGTGGGTTAAGTCAGGTAAAAGGGGCAGAGTGAAGGATAGAATTGGACTGTTAGTGAATATAATGTATTCTAAACAGATGTTGATATGTAATGATGTACACCTGAAGCCTATATACTGTTCTAAAACAATGTTATTTTAATAAAATTTTGTTTTGGAAAGAATAAACTTGAAATATGATCTTTGTAATATTCATCTTACTCACAAAGTTTATGAAAGGAATATATCCTACCCATCTCACAAGAGTAACATGGCTCACAGAGAAGATAGAAAATAGTTAAGTTTTTCCCAGCTCTGCATTCTATATTGTGTCTTAGGAAATGTTTTCATCAGTTGTCTCTTTTCCCATCACATTCCTTGTGGTTAATATCCACAATGTTTCACATCTCTTTGATCTACTCTGGAGTGGGAGATCATGGTCAATTATAGAACTGAGTGAAATTCAATCAAAGAGTCTTACTGTATTACACAATGCTGCTAAGACCTATAAAGAGCAGAAGACTAAATAGGATCTCTATTTAAAAAAAAAAAAAAACTAGTAGGAAAGACAACACATTGAAAACACTGAAAACTTTTAAATAAAACACTGCCTCATATTATAGAGGGAAGGGACACAAACTGTGTTTTAATTTGCAGTTTACAGCTAGCATGATCTATAAAGTCATATGTGAATAATATGTTAATACAACTCATAATTCACATCAGGGCTGCCACAGACTGTTGCACAGAATGGGCACTGCACAAAAAAAAAAAAAAAAAAAGGACCAGATCTAGAAAGAAAGCTCTTTGCTTGCTATATACCATCTGCCCAGAGGGGAATATCATTTTCTAATTCTTCTACCTGGAAGGAGTATATTTTCTTAATTTATACATTTAGAGGAGACATCTTTCTTTCATTAGTTTAAAAGTCTGTTAGAGGTGAGTTAGAGGTTCTCATCCTCCTTTTTCACATGAACAGAATGTGACTCTTGATAAAGACTTTGTAGGTATCTTAGGTGTCTTTGTAATTGTCTCCATCTTGGAGATAAATAAACAGAATTTGAAGAAGAGATGGGGTAGAATTAACTTAGGGCCATTGTCCTGGACTTCATGCCTGTATAAAGCACCATTGTGAGCTCATCTCAGAGGCATCCCGATGAGAGGAGTGGCCCAGCTTACCTCGTTCTCCTGGGGTCCCTGGCTGGCCTGCATTTCCTGGGAAGCCTGGGATACCTTGAGGTCCTTGTTCACCAGGGGTTCCAGGTGAGCCTGGTCTCCCAGGCTCCCCAGGAGGTCCTTGGATGGTCCGGACTGATGTAGAGTGGCTGGGAATCTGGTTGAGAATGGCTGTGTACCTGGCCATGTGACCTGAGATATGGACCAAAAAAAAAAAAATTAATGAAGTGTCACCCAAAGAAAGGAAGAACTGGAAATATCACTTGCCACAATTGCAAGCAACTCTATTAGACAACCACCAAGGAAAAAAGCACCCCCCTGCCTTGAAATCAGTTGAGCTACAACTTAAAAATTTTTACATTTTACTTTGGATGTATTAACAGCTGGACTTTATTCATGCTGCATCTCATGTATTTGGAATTCCACAGCTCACGACAGCATCTCAGTAAACATCAAGAGCAAAAGCCATAAATTTTGTCTTCACCCCCCAACATTTATCTAACTTCTAAACCCTTACCCAGCTGCCCTTTTTCTCCAACGATTTCTCCCCAAGTTGACTTTTTTCCAACCCACAAAGCCTGCTCCACCCTTTTCCTTACAAATCCCCAGACAAGTGCTCTGTTTCAACTCCCCTCTTTGCCAAGTCTTTTTGCAGGAAACTTTACTTGGGCTTGAGCCTCAGAAACTCCCACTTTATTACTTTATTACTAAAAAAAAAAAAAATCTGGTCCTCTCTCACAAAATCCCTTAACTTGGCTAGGCCTGGATGAATGTATTTTAATCATTAGAAATACAGATTGATAAAGTACTGGATACCACAAAGTCTCTTTTTCCAGCACCATCAGAAGCGATTTTCCTATAGAAGTGAATTTTCTAGAGGACATCCCTTTTCACGGGTTCCGCCTCAATACAGAATAGTAACCATTTTTAGAGGAATTCTTTCTACAATATCTTCAGTGCATTCTTAGGCCCATGGTGGGAAGGTGGATGGGCTCCCTGGTGACTCAGGGGCCCTCAGAAGGTGTGTCCAGGATTGCTTGGGTGGGGCAGATATTTCTGCATCTGCTTTTTTAGCTTCCTCCTTTGACTGGAGCTGTCCCTCATCACTTCTCTTGCTGTAAACACTTTGGCATCACATAGTTTCCCCTGCAACCCTTCCTGGCATCATTCTTGTATTACCTCTGCACTAAAAAAACAGATAAGTGACTTTCTAAGGGATTATATGCTAACCTATATGGCAAGTTCTGAGAAGGAGCCTCAGAGTAAGGAGCCTGGAGAAGCCTGGGGTGAGTTGGGGAAGATGGTGGAGGGAGCAGAAGTGCAGTGCCAGGCAGGTTGGGCCCTGTTGGGGAAGCCAAATACAATGGCAGCTGTGTTGACAGATGGGCAGGGCCTCCCAAGCTTCAGGCCTGTTTGAGCTTTCTCGTGTAATCCTCTGCAGGGGTCCATTCCCTAAAAGTCACTCACAAGAATTCCTGAGAACTCCTGAGGGGGAAACTCTGTTTTTAAGGCATATTTTTAAATAATCCCATTTTTATGTAAGATTTTTATTCTATAGCAAATACTGTGAAGTCTTTCACATACTGTCATCAGTGAGTCATATTAAGAGTTAACCCTCATGTTTCCTGAAACAAATACCTATTCATTTAAACACCTTGTATACTTGGAATGAGAAACCCACAAAAAAATCCAAGATAGGTTAGCTTTGAATGTGTTTCTACTACAAAAGTGACTTCTGTTCAACTTCCCTTTATAATTTATGATGTTTTTAAAGATATTAATTTGGTATTAATCCTGAATAGTTTTATTTAACTAGTAAATTCTCTCTTTCTATATATATTTAGTTTGGGCAACATAATATATGATTAAATAGAGTTGAAATATAGGGAGTATTTCTATAGTAGCTTTACACTCAGCTTACCCTTAGATTTTTGTCTAATAATTCTCAAGCCTATGCAAACCTTTATTCATGTCTTCCCTAAGGTGAGAGCCAGGTTTCTCCACTACAGATGGAATTACTTTGGACACAGCCACTAGGGCCTGTTTGGATACTTAAGAGATTCCCAAACTTCTCTGGATGAAGAGGGTGTTAAGGTGTTAAGATAGTCACTCAGGTCATGTTTATTAGGATGGAGTCTTGACAGAAGAGTTAGGTTGAACTGGTTGGGTTTACGAGGAAAGTTGCATCTTTATTTGACCTTAGATCTTCCTGAAACTGAACAGAGAAGATTCCACACTATCACACTACTAACCCTCTGGTCACCAGATTATTGAAACAAAGTATACACCCATTCAGGAGGAAGATGGTGGATGTGCATAATGGGAGGAATGTAAGGGAGAGAGCAGGAATCAGTAATTGAAATATTAGGCTGTGGGAACATTCAAGTAGAAAATGAAGAAATGGGGTAGATATCATACAAAGTATGTTCTAGTGTAATTTTTATCATGAAGCCCATGTAGTTCAACAAAAATCATTTGAAACCTTCTCAGTGTGGCGTGTGTATATGTGTTTGGCTCACATATTAAAGAATAAAGGGAAAGACTATAGACTCAGCAAAAGAAATGGATGAGAAGGAGGTATTGATTTAAAACTAGAAAATATAAAGCAACAGCATGAATCATCTATTGAACCTGGCTTCTAATGCCTTAGCCTGGTAACTTTCAACTGCTAGTACTCGAGACAGGAAAATATAAGGTATAAAAGATCTGATCTTGAGCAGCCAAAAAGTGAATGTAGACAAAAGACACAGAAGTGTCTGTTGCATGGGTGTAGAACTCCAGGGTAGTCTGTTATAGTCTCTGAGCTATGTTTGCCACGGCCATCTGTACAGCTTGCAGCCCTGCACAAGACAAAGCTTCAGAGGCATTTTCTTTGGTTGTTACACTGCCAGGAAAGATAGGTTCCTATTTGGACAAGGAACAGGAACCAACAAACTGTTAATTAACTTGATGGGAGAATCCTTTCCCATCCTATGCACACATCAAATCATCACACTGCACACTTTAAATATTCTACCATTTTATTTGCCAAGGGTATATTTTATTTGCCATCTTCCTCTTGAATGGATGTATACTTTGTTTCAATAATCTGGTGACCAGAGGGTTAGTAGTGTGATAGTGTGGAATCTTCTCTGTTCAGTTTCAGGAAGATCTAAGGTCAAATAAAGATGCAACTTTCCTCGTAAACCCAACCAGTTCAACCTAACTCTTCTGTCAAGACTCCATCCTAATAAACATGACCTGAGTGACTATCTTGACACCTTAACACCTTCTTCATCCTAAATAAATCTCAATGTGGGAGCAGGGGGGGATTATGCTCAATGAAAATAAAGAAATAAAAGAAAAATATTGGATGGTTTCACTTATAGGAGGAATGTAGGGGAACCAAATAATGGATCAGGAAAAAAAATAATTATAATAAATTAAAAAACAAAATCAACAGGCAACTATAATCAGACATCCCACAGGGGAGGGGTAGGGGGAGGGATCAAAACAGGGGAAGAAAGAGCACAAGGGACTATGGTGACGGTGCACGGGTGAATGGGTGGTGGGAATTCTATGGAGACTACACCAGAGAGGAGAAAGCATACATTGTACAAAAGGGAAGAATGATGTAAAATATATATAAAATATAAGTGGGGAGCAGAAAGCAACATCTGTGACTGATGCACTTACTCTGGATGAGCTGCTCGCACACCTGACGTGCCACTGCCCTCACCATGGCTTGAGACTGCAGGTCACCCTGAAGGGGAGAGAACACAGCCCTGACTCAGCCACAAGCCCAGCCACGTGGTGGGACTTCCGAGGCATGGATCTGACGTCACCTGTCCCTCCCACCTGTGTGCTTTGACTCCCAGCAACAGGCAGACTTGACCACCATGGCACCCATGGAGGAGGAAGCTCTAAAACATTTGCGGTGCCAAGTTCCTGAGAGCCTTTATGAAATTAAAAGACCCTAGTAAGTCTTTCTGGTGCCAGATACAAAAAAATTTAACAGTTTTGAAAAAATATATACATATTTCATGCAGCTTTTACAGCTCTCTAGAGCTAATAAAATGCAGCACTTTCTCAAGCAGGGGCTTATTAAATGCTAATAACAATTCAGAGGAAAGATGGTAAACCCATTTTATAGATGAACACAGTCAAACTCATCGCTCAGGTTTTCACGGAGGTAACTGGATGAGCCTGAAGCCACCGCTGTTTCTATGGGAGCTGACAGCACAGATATGTTTGCAGATGCATGAAATCTCAAGGGGTAGAGAAGGCCCCCCCAAAAGGCTGATTTTATCCCACTCTTTGACTCCATGCCTGTCATCGTCTACCTGGGTGCCAGTGCTGGGCCATCAGTCCCATTCTATCCCTGGCACTGGTAAAGACCCTTTGCTTTCAAGAAGTCTTTTCATAACATAGTTTCTTTATCAAATCTACTCTGAGTTAGATGAGTTTGAATCTCCCCATTTTATCCTTTAAGAAATGGACCTGTGGGCCTCCCTGGTGGCGCAGTGGTTGAGCACTGGGTTGCGAAGCTGCGCACAGCCTCTGCAGTGCTGGTTCGATCCCCGGCCGCCGGGCAAGGGTCCCACATGGCACACAGACCTCTCCTGCCGCCCGCTGCTTCCCTCAGCAGTGTATTTCATCATTCTGCCTGTTCTGCTCCCTGCTCTGTCTCTGGTGAATTCTCTCGCCCTCCTGCACTTCTGACTGTACCCAGTGCTTGTATAAATAAATAAATAAATAAATAAATCTTTAAAAAAAAAAAAAGAAAAGAAAATAAATGGACCTGAGGACATCTAATTGGATGGTAGCAGTTTCTCAACCAGAAACTAGGTCTCCTGGCTTCAGGGAACAGGTGTTTCCCATGTGAAAAAAGTGCTCAGT
Source organism: Talpa europaea (assembly GCF_964194135.1). Taxonomy (NCBI): domain Eukaryota; kingdom Metazoa; phylum Chordata; class Mammalia; order Eulipotyphla; family Talpidae; genus Talpa; species Talpa europaea. The sequence goes on from NC_140069.1 coordinate 14,059,262, forward strand.
CAAATGAATTGAGGAATGAAGGAATGTATTAGAGGGATGTGTCATTATCATAGTCCACAGACCTCTTTTCTCAGGCTTCACAGTGACAGCGTGCCATCAGCTGGGGCTGGGCAGCAGAGCAGTGATACTTACTCGTTCTCCTCTCTCTCCCTTTGGTCCTGGAATACCCTGTGAAAATGTCACATTGTCAAGTTACACGTAATACTGTACTCCAGTGAGCATAAGGATAGTGTGTCTTTTCTTCTGTTATTCAAGTGTGTTTCATAACTCTAGTAATTCTGAGCAAAAATCAATACCCAAATACCCAAGCACTGGAATAAACAAACAACAACCCATCATCCCACCAACCATAGTTGTTCTGGCAACAGTTTACTCCTCCTACCTTTGCATGCATAGACACATGTTTTAGTGCAAAATTGGGAGCATGTGCCATATTGTCTGTTCCAGATAGTTTCACTGAATAGATCATCCACATCCATCCCCACTTAATGCCACTCTGAATTATACTCCATCGGTACTTCATAATTTATTTCACAAGTCTTTGTTGAATAGTTAAATAGTTTCAATTTTTCAAAAACTATCTCCCAAAGGAAGGAAGGGATTTTCCAACCCAAGAGTTCAAGAGGAGATGAATTTATGAAACCCCACAGCCTCATTCTGCTTTCCCTTTAGGACAACAGCATGTGATTTTTTCTTCTTGACTCTCCCTATTATGGGAGTGAATATTCAGATAAATTCTCAGTTTATTTTGTTCTGCAGCTTAGCTACTCTTTGACCCAGAAGAAACTTCACTATTACTGTAAAAAAAATTACTGACAAAGCAATGGTGTTTTGAGTGTGTCTGCAATGAAATTACTTATAATGCAAAACATGTGTCTTGAGAAAGACCTCATCTATTTGTTTCAACTCGGAGACAGTGAGATAGATTCATTGAGCAACATTGTGGTAGTCTCTCCCAAAAGGAGAGTGACTAGAATTTTTACATGGAACTTGCTACCATGTCAGACTATTCCCAATTGTTCCACAATCTCAACAGGTTCCAAATCAAACACAACAATGTCTCCAAAATCTCTATTTAGGTAACAGTCGCTCAAACTCAAAACTCTGGGTTCACCCCACAGAGTGCAGGTAAACTGGCTTTCTGGAACAATAAAATGTCCTGACGGGTGGCATCTACCGCTTTTAGAGGTGTAAATACTTCTACTAGAGCTGATTTTGAGCTACAAATGTGCTGTCACTGAAAACAGAGTAGAGAAAGAAAGAAAAGCACAAATTGGCTCTCCTTAGCAAGTCCAAGCCAGCTAGAGCTCTACCTTTTCTCCCCTGGCCTATTTATATTTTTGGCTTATAAAACAAATTTATTTTTTACAGTTCCTCAGTCTGGAAGCCCAAGATCTGGATGCCAATGAGGTTCTGACTCTTCCAGGTGGCAGACTTCATATTTCTTGCTATGTCTTCACATAGTAGAATGGCGAGGGAACACTCTGTGGTCTTTAAGGGATACTAACCCCATTCATGAGAGAATCACCTCCCAAAGACCCCAACTCCTAATGTCATCCATCATCTTAGGGTTTCAACATATGGGTAGTTTTTTGGGGGGTGGGGGGAACACAAACATGAAGTCTAGAGCTTGTATGGGCTAGTCAAGATTTTCCAGATAAGTAACAGATATAATGATACATAGATATATGAGATTTATTACAGGAACTGGTTTATATGGTTATTTATTACAGGAACTATGGCATGATATGCTGACATGCTGTCTGTAAGCTGTTGAATAAAGAAAGCTGGTGGGATACTTCAGTTCAAGTCTGAAGGTATGAAAACATGGGCAGATTATGATATAGCTTCTGAGGTCAAAGATCTGAAAATTGGTAAATTGTAGAGGAAGGATGCAATGGTGGCATTGCATGTCTATTTCACTCACTCTCACACACACACACACACACACATTTTGCATTGCTATTCTTCCATATCCATCCCTTTGATTCTATCACTCAGATTCTACCTTTATCATCTCACACCAGAATAACTGTAGCTTCCTTCTACGTGAGTTCCCTATGCAATGACCTCCTTTCCAGTCCATTCTTCACACAGCCACTAGTCTCACCTTCCTCAGGGACCCCTGGGTGAACTTAGAGAGCTCAGGGATTACTGATGGTCTGCTTTTATTAGAAATCACCCTAAAAGATGTGCTCATTGAATGAATGCATGAATCAATGATTGATTTTTCAAGTCTGGATGACAAACCGATTGTCCTTCATTTTAATTGCCTCAGTTGCAAAAAAAGGGGGAAAAATTTAAGACATACTAAACAGTGGTCTGCTAAGTCATTAGAAAGAATGGATGCTGTTAAAATATACTCAATTTCCATTTAAAAAAGTTTTTGCAAGATTTACAAAGCATCCCTCTTACCCCAATTCTTTATAGAAAACTGGCTATGTTCTCTTCTCTCATTCCCTAAACTCCTCAGATGGCCAAGTGGACAATGCCTCAGTGCTCTACACTGGTAGGTCTAAGTGAACAAAAGAGCTCCCAATGTTACCGCTAAATAAATCCTTAATTGAACCAGCTTTTCGATATTAAATGAAAAACAAAAACAAAAATTGGCCAACAAACATTCCACATTTTTAATATGTTAAGAAACAGTTAATACTAGTAGCTAACATGTAAGCTGCTTTGATTGTGTCCGAAACACTGTTCTCAACATTTCAACTCATGTAACCCTTTCAACGGTCCTATAAGATAAACTCATGAAATTCTTACAAGACTCTTGTAAGATTTACTCATATATTCCTTATAACAACATTCTTTCCTTTTTACACATAGGGAAAATGATGCATTGGGAGGTTAAATAACTTGCCCAAAGTCACACAGTAAGAAAAAGGAAACTCTTGGGGCCAGAACCCGATCAGCTAGGCTCCATGAAACAAAACACTCAAAACAAGTTTGCAAGCCAGAAACTTCTGTTGCAGGGTAGATAATATTTTTTCTAATTAAATATATTTTTTAATAAAGCAGATACATATACCCCAAATTTAACTCTAGCCATCATTCAAAAATCAGATTTTTAACTTGAGTTATTTCTTAAAATCCATTTTATCTTGATTATTTTTATTTCTGAGCCACTACACAATGATATTTCCACATTGGCTGTCATTAATTAAATTGGTTTGTCTGAAAGGTTTGAAACATGGAAAAAGAAATCACAGTACAAATGCAAGTGATATGGTAAATGACAGAATCCACTTTGCTGTAGAGAGATGGGTGTGCCTGAAGGAGCCTGAAATCCCTCGTGACAGCCTCATGAAGCTTGTTAGGAGGGAGCAAAAGGAGGTGGTCTCAGTGAATGATCCATTTAGTGAAATATCTGTGCAGCAAGAAGCTATTTTTTATTCCAATTTTTCTGACATCTATCCTTTGATTTTTGCAGAGCAAAACAAAAACAAAATAAAAATTCCTGAGCAAGAGAAGGCCCATAACTCCACCAAAGTATGCTTTGAGGGAAACGCATATTCCCTGTAGAGGGAGGCAAGAAAAAGTGACACATTTTCCTTAAATTTCAGGAACACTTGAAATGTAAAGAAAAGGAAATACAGAAGCTACATTCATAGAGTCATAGAATTTTAGTGCTGAAGGGGAGAGAATGCTCTCATGGTCCAAGTTCCACATATTAAAGATGTCTGTTAAACAAAATCCAAGCATTCTAGCCTGGTTCTGAAGGTCCCTACGGTCTCACCCCAAATCTATAAGAATAACCTTCTTACAGATAACCTTGGGCCTGAAACTGGCCCAAATAGAATACAACCATAGCTCATTCTTCCTTTCTTTTAACAAATTTAGGTAGCTTCTATTATTCTGACCCAGGGTCTACGAAAAAAACCTGTTTTAACAAATTTTTCCCCTTAGGAGCTATCATATTTTAGTGAAGAGTCTGACAAGGACAGTGTCTCGGCCTGAGGGGGTGAAGGTGGCCTCAGACAGGAAGCGCATGTCTCCACAAAGAGAAATAGCCAGGAGCTCCCCAGGTAGAGAATGCGGCTCAGACAGGCAAGAGAATATCTTCAAAGCAGAGATGTGTGAAGCTACACAATATTTGGAGAGCTTTAAATAATTTTGGATGAGTCATCTTCAAGTGAAGAAAAGATGAGAGATCAAGTTGAAGCAAAAGTAGGGGGCCAGGGAAAAGGGCCACATGGGCTGGTCTGGGCATCTGATCCACCCCCAGGTGATAAATGAGAAGATCCAAGCCTGGGGGCCTCCCCGGTGGTGCAGCGGGTTGAGCACAGCACTGTAAAGCAATCTGCAGCCTCTTCAACGTGGGTTCAATTCCAGGCCGGCAAGAATCCCACATGGTGAAGCAGACCTCTCCTGTCTAGCCCGCTGCTCCCCTCAGCAGTGTATTTCGTCATTCTGCCTGTTCTTCTCCCCACTCTGTCTCTGGTGAATCCTCTCACTCTCCCGTACCTCTGGCCTGTGCCCTAGCTCTTGTATAAATAAAAAATAAATGTTAAAAAAAAAAAGATTCAAGCCTGGGATGACACAGCAATGTTTTTCTAGAAAGAGCCCTGGCAGCTAGAGAATAGAGCAGACCAGGATTAGAACATAGGCCAGGGGGGGTGTCTAGGGCTTCCTGTGATAGTTTGGGTGAGAAAGGAGGGGACTTGAAATAAAAGGATAGCTGTGGTGATGAAGCAAGAGAAAGAGCTGAAAGTACTGAAATATACAAAAGACAAAGGGAGGCCTACGTTTGCTCTATTTTTACTCCAGTCCCCATCTAGAAAGTGCTATCTTCTTGTCTTGGCGGGAAGAAATCCCACCCAGCTTTCAAGACCCCACTGTAATGCTGCCTTTTCAGCATCCATTGTCCCCCTAGGTCAGCTCAGAAGAAGGGGTGTCTCTCTTCTGTCTCTTACTCTCAATCTGTCTTTCTCTCTCAACAGAACTTTCAGAGACTTTCTTGTCTTTGTCTTAAAACATTTCTCACGGTTTGCCTTTTCTTTTAGCAAGTTATATAAAAAACATCATTTTCTTTAAAGAATTTCCACATTTAGCTTGGCCATCTTTGGGACCGATTTGTCCCTTCCCTCCATGTACCTTGTACATATCATACAATAGTGTACCCCGTCAATATTTTTAAATGAACACCCTTGGAGTCTGACCTCCTACAGGCTAGATGGACAGAGAGTGACGTGACTGGCACAGCCAGCTCAGGTGGTAGCAGGGCAGTGTCTAGAACCCAGGGATCCTGACTTCTGAAGCTCCAGGGCTCTTTAGCACTGGACCTACCTCCCTGTGTCCATGTCAAGCTATACACCTGTATTCCTCTCTTCCACGGGCTTCCTCACTGTCAGCTGCCCCAGAGGGGAGGCACTAGGTTGAGCCTACACTTTAGTCTCAGGTAGGAATTATGAGCACAGCACACGCCCGCCCCAGGAAGCTGGCGGCTGAAGGCAGAGCATAAAAGAGCAAGCATTCCTGGCATCGACTATAGGAAACCTATTGCTATTTTCAGTGGGGCAGTCTGTCTTTTTTGGTCTCTTTCCCTCCTGCCTTCCTAGACAGACATCCATGGGAAATCAATCAGCCTGAACACATGACACTGAGCCCACTTTGCTAGTCACACTAGCCAGGCAGCAGGCAGGCAGCTGGCTGCTCAGGGCCTGAAGCCCAAGCAAAAGTCCAGACTGGACTGTTTGGAGAACAACTGGCATTTGAAAGGATACCCTAAGACTCCTGCTGGATCCCCACCCAGTATCTATAGACCAAGGAGTTTCAATCTCTCTGCCTCTCAGGCCCCCATCAAGGGTCTTTTACTGTTGATCTGTAACAATCAAAGGCAATATTATTGAAATGTGTTGTATTGGGCCTCCCTGGTGGTGCAAGGGGTTAAGACACAGCACTATGAAGCTATTCACAGGCACTGCAGCATGAGTTCGATCCCCGGCCAGGGAGGTGACCCACATGGCACAGCAGACCTCTCCTGTCTCGCCCACTGCTCCCCTCAGCAGTGTATTTCAGTAGATCTGCCTGTTCTGTTCCCCACTCTGTCTCTGGTGAATCCTCTCACCTCCCACACCTCTGGCCTGTACCCCGGTTCTTGTATGCATAAATAAATAAATCTTTAATTAAAAAAAGTGTTTTATTTCTGGGAAAACATTTAGAGGCTATGTCAGAGTTATAGAAAGTCAGGTGGATAAACAGTGTGTTGGGGTGCTACTGACTTAGTAGTTTCCATGCCTCACTCTGCTCCTCACACCCCTCTGTCCTCTCCCAAGGGCCCAGAGCCCTTTTGGATTAGGATCAATCCTCTTAGGTTAAGGGAAAGTGGTTTTAGGAGATGTCACTAAGAATACAACTGTGTGTTTTTGTCCCTGTGTATGTATCACGTAAGTCATAGGCTAGGATTCTGACTGAAATGAGTTTCATGAATGAGTCTTTGTGAATGAGAACTAATGTATCTAAAATACCTTGTTCACTGCAGCAAAGGACGCCCCGCCGTGCCCAAGACCTATCCCCAAAACCTGTGAATTCATTGCCAAACATGACAAAAGGGACTTGTAAATGTGAATTGATTAAGGGTCTTAGAATTAGCTAAGGCTATTATCTAAGATTATTTGGTGGTCCCAATGAAATCTCCAGGTTCTTAAAAACAAGAACCTTTCCAGGCTGTGTTCAGAGGGAGAAGTAACTGTGGAAAATGGTCGGACACGCAGCGATCCTGACTTTGAGACAAGTTAAGACAGAAGCCAAGAAATATGAGAAGGTTCTGAAAGCTAGGCAAGGCAGAGAAATAGATATTCTCCTGGAGCCTCCAGAAAGGAAATGCCCATATGTTGATTTTAACCCAGCAAGACCCGGGAAAGACCTGCCGAGCTACAAGGCAATACATCTGTGTTGTTTTAAGCCACTGGGTTGTGGTCATTTGTTATGAAGTCAATGAAAATCTAATTCACTCATCTCCCCTTCAGATCTTACTGTACCTCATATTTTTGGCACATTTGCAAAGTATGCACAGTTATACATCTCAGTTTCTTTAGTTTGTGGTTAGAGACTTAGTATTGCACAGATAATATCAAAGTGCTGACTATCCCTGTAGGAAGACTTGCAAGTCACAGAAGATGCCCAAAGTGACTCAGGAGACCAGATCATGTAACCACCTCATTGTAAAAATGAAGAACCAGGCCCAGCTGTGCCCATTTCTTTCCTCTCCATCCTACACTCCCGCCACTGATCATATTTAAACACCAGCTTAAGAGATTAGATGCACAAACATTGAATTAATGCCATTCATTACACTTTCATACTTTCATTTATGCTATTATTTGCTATTGCATGAGTGTGTATTTTAATGAGAAGTGCTCTTTTTTCTTTGCAACAGCAAAATAAAAAAATTTTTTTTAACCACGCTGTCTTTTTAAAAGAATTTAGAAAGGAAACATCTAACTCTCATTCTCACTAATCCTTGACTTTCTCATGCCCTGTATTTTTTTACCCTGGGGAGCCGGGCCTAGTGATCACATAGCTCTTGGACCACATCCCTGTCAAGATGGCATCGAGTTTGCTTAGACAAATACAGAATAACATGCAATGGAAATACATATATAAACAGAAGCCTAGCTGATTATTTCCTGTTGGGACCACTTGTCTTTAGCCATAACATAACAACAGATCTTAATCTTAATCCTTATCCCAGGGGGCTTCTTGGTTTCCTTTATAGATTCCTTTATAGATTCCTGCAGAGCTCAAAACTAACTACATATTTTTGACCAACAGAGATGTTGGTAAATTTAAACACATAAATTCTTGTGATGATGGGGTAGTGGGACTGCCTGGCTGCATACTCACGGGTGGTCCGAGGGCGCCTTGGGGCCCCATGTTTCCTGTGATCCCAGGGACTCCAGGGGCTCCAGGAATGCCCTAAGAAAGGCAGGAAAATGGAGCAAAGATGAAGACTCGCTTATTTTCTGTGAAGACAAACAGCTCTCAAGAAGGAGTAGCAAACACACTCAGTGACAGCTTCCCACCCACTCACCCCAAGATGCCAGGAGTCACTGTTCATCTCTGTTTCCAACTACTGACATAGTAGGGAAGACATCTTTTTTGAGATATTTCCATGCTATCAGTTAGATATAGTTCTTTCAAATTTAAAACTGTGTCTAATAAAAACTAAGCAATGCAGATGATCCTACAGCAAAGTCACTCAGAGATAGAATAATCATATTTTCAAAGATGCTTTAGGGTGGGCAGTGTACAAAGGGATAAGTTGTTTCACTATAACAATATGACTATGGAGCTAAACGTTCTGGCAATAGAAGATCTCTCCAAAGAAAGAAAGTGCTTTAACTAACCAAATAAATAAATAAATAAGACTTAAAAATAAAATACAATAAAATTTTGAAAAAAGAAAAAAATGAAATGTTTTAAAGTTGAATACACCCCAGAAGTTTCTAGAAATACTTACTATTGGCCCTGGTGGTCCTGGAGGACCAGAGGATCCTTCCTTTCCAGGAAAGCCCTGGAGAAAAGAAACAGTGGTTTACGTAACTTTCAGAATAGGAGCACCTAATTCCATTAAATATTGGGGGGTAGGGGGAGGTAAGTGCTGTTGCTTGTCTGGACTTCCAAGGATTCACTGCTTTTAAACTCTTCATGAGAATTACCCTTGGCAAGACCTGTGTGTCTGTTGGCGCTACTAGATTGTCCAATGCAATAATTTTAGGTGTAAGAAATGCCACTTACAAATTTAAACAGGATCTTGTTTCCAGCATGTGTTTGTATTAAAGCAAGCATAACAAATGAGGAAGGGGATTAATTCTTGGTAATGAATGATTACACAAAAAGATGAAGTGTCTTTTAAGGTCTCTGAGACCTTTGGGCAGGGAATCCATAACACAGAGATCTATATTATAAATTAGTGTAGAGTCGCTGAAACTCTGCTATTCATCAGGAACAGCTGGGAGGAGAAGAGGGTGGGGATGCATTTCCTCCTGCGATTACAGATTTTGAAGGTTTGTTGAATGTGTGCCATTATGGCTTTGCAAAGGGATACATATTTGCTTACCTTTCCATGTTGGAAGAGATTAAGGCAGAAAACAAAAGATGTTCTTTATAAAAATATTTTCTTAAATTATTGAATGTGTATGTTATATTTATAGTGAGTGTTAAGAAATAGAACAGAATGACTTACTCTTAGTTATAGCTCTTAATTGTGGAAGCTTGTCTTTCAAATGCAGATAAAAATGTGAGAATTTTCCATCTAAATTTTGTAATAGATTCATAACATTTTGTTCAAAACATCACCTTCTTTGACGAGGGAGAGATGGACTTTGCATTGTGTTTCATCTCATATGGTAATAATCCATTCCTGCCTCCAAACAGCTCAAACCAAGCTCCCTGGTCTTCCTTACTGCCTCTCCCAATTCCCTTTCTGAAAATCATGCCAACTTTCCGGGGAACTTTTCCCTTCTATTTACCTTGCTCATGAAAATTCATCTTCTTGAGGCTCCCCGCAACAATCATGCTATCTTTCACTACTTGAAAGCATCCAATACTAGAGTACCAGTGCAGCTGCATGAAAGGTAATGGGGTGAAGTTGGGAAAAGGGTGGCATGAAGGAGGCATGGCATCAGGGTATAGGAAAGCCCCTTTTATCACGCTTGCAAACTTGAGCACTAGCGAGTCTCATCACTGGATATGGTAGAGGACACTCGAGCTCACTAGAATCTCTGCTGGTCCTTTTCTGCCTGAGCAATTTCGAGGCTGTGCTTTCCAGCCCTTTTGCAATTATGTTGGAGTAATATGGTTGAGTTTTGGCCAATGCAAAGGGGCCGGTTCCAGTTCTAGCCCATAAAAATTTCCCATCGATAATTCCCCACTTTCCTTTCCCCTCCTGTAGCAACTGCAGAAGCCATGTGCTGGAGAGCAGAGTTTCCTAAATATCCAGAGACCCTAAATGACTAGATAGAACAGGAACTAGCTCTCGAAGGCCTCTCCTGTCCTGTTGACAGCATTGGATTGTGAACAAGCAACACTTTATGTTACCTTTTAAAATTCTATTCATGTTATTATATTAAATCACAGAGCTTTTAAGGTTGTTTGCCATAGCAGTTGTTCTAATACATAAGCTAGTGTAGGTTGTTTTTACTACTCCTTCTGTTCTTTCACTTCAGTGATTCAGCCAAAATATTAGATAGAAAGCTGCAGTGATAGCATCTGATATAAATTATGTTTATACACACACACAAACACACCCATATACCTAAATATGTATGTATCTTTTCTTGGATCTGCTAATTAAATACAAATTAATAATGGTGTAGATAGTCAATCAGTTAAGAAGGCATTTTGTTTTTTTTTAAAAAAAATTTATTTGTATTCATGCATACAAGAACTGTGGTCTAGGCCAGAGGTGGGGCGTGTGTGTGTGTGTGTGTATGTGTGTGTGTGTGTGAGAGAGAGAGAGAGAGAGAGAGAGAGAGAGAGAGAGAATTCACCAGAGAGAGTGGGGAGCAAAAACAGGTGGATCTTCTGAAATACCCTCCTGAGGGGAGCAGGGCATGAGACAGGAGAGGTCTGCTGCATTGTGTGGGTGCCTCCCTGGCCCGGAATCAGGATGGATCTCATGGCAGTGGCTGGTGATAGCTTAGTAGCACTGAGACTTTAACCTCTGCGCCCCCAGGGAGGCCCTATGAAGGCATTTTGAAAAGGACATCGTTTGCATCTTGCTTTAAAACCCTTCCAGGCCTGACAGGGAAGCAGCCACACAGCCATGTGGGAGCCCACACAGACATGCACAGGCACTGCCCAGGGTCAGAACTGTGGCATGGCTGCGGGAAGACTTCCCTGGGCTTCATCCAGGCTGTGTCAAAAAATCTCAAACAGGGGCAATTTTATTCACAGAGGAAAGGCAAGCTATGGTTTATTTTCTTAAAAAAAAAAAAAAAAAAAGCGAAAACCACAACTGTATTCATCCAGGGAAGATGTGCAGGAAATAACACATTTACTCCCTTCTCCAGGCATGTGGAAGGAGTTTACAAGGCAATGATCTGTCAGGGTTCTCCTCCATGGGTCTCTTTAAGGATACGCCTGTGAGCAGTTTTGAATTCACCTGAGTTACAGACACCTTGTGTGTATCATCTGGAAGGGAAGACAAAGAAATATCCTTCCATATGAGCTAAATTTGACAGAAGGCTAGTGCTTTATTTAAGGTGATCAAATCAAAAGAGAAGATGAAATGGGACTGGTCACTCCATATTCCCATATTCTCCAACTTAAAGGGCATCCCTAGAAGCTGAGATTTTTTTTTTTTTGAGGGAAGAAATTATCTTTCTCACTGTTATAGTCCTCACACCTTCCTGGCACATTGCTGGCACAAACTAGGTACTAAGAAAAATTTTAACAGCAACAGAATTGAAGCTCCTTGAAGAAGTGCCCTGATTGTCATGTTGAATAAATTAATATAAATTGCAGGTGTAATTAGTCTGAAAATGTTTAGGGTGGGAAGGAAATGTCAAAGTCATCCCTCCTTGCTCTTGAACCCTCCACAAGCCTAGAGGAAAGAAAGCAGGAGTCACTGATTCTCAGAAGCTGAAATTGCTCTGCTATGAATATCATTGGGGTTCCTGTCCCTAGAAGTAGAAAGATCCTTGTGCATTTGATTTACAGAGAGAACATTCTTGAGAAAAATCTGTAAGGTAATGAAGGGGACAGGAGAAAGGAGGGAAGACGCTAGGGAGATAATTAAACTGAGTGCAAGTTTGGCCTCTGTTTGACTCACTGGGGAACTCAAGAGTGAGTTATGTCTCAGAGCTGACCCCTGGTGAGATTTTATGCCTTCATATGAGTAACTCATTGTTTGAGGTCAAAGGAGCATCACCAAGGGCAACTGTGAGTTGTCAGCAGCCAAAGCTCAGGGCAGCCAAAGCTCAGGGGAGACTGAGTATACCTGGGGCGTGAGGAGGGCCTGGGTGGGCATTATGTTGGCTTTCACTCTGGGACTTTTTTTTTCATATAAGTCATGAATTATGACAAATGTTTTAAAATAATTGATGACTTTTTGCTATAATATTTCTAGAATAAAGGCATTCGTAAGCTATTTTAAGTTACCTGTTTCCCTCGCTCCCCTTTAAAATGCACTTGCTATTCATTGTCTTAACGAAAAGGACATTAGGCTTAATAGCATGTCAGAAACACATGGGTGCCACGTCTTTCCAAACACCTTCCTAATCCCAGAAAATAAAAAATTTTCATTCCTTAATTTTTATCTTTTGAATCACACTAGTAAATTCACCTTTAAAGATTTTTATTTGTAAACCCCTCATTGCTCAAATTATTAAAAAAAAACATTGCTGAGCTACTCTGCGCTGAGTGTTCAGGGAGGTCTTGGGTATGAGCACAGCAGCCTTTTCCCAAAGAGTTTACAGTTTTGAGGACAAGAGAAAATGACTCTATATTTCTAGTGAGAAGAAAGGCACTCTGATGAAGGGCTGGAGACACCAAGTGGCCTTGCAGTAAAGCTTCTGCTCTATGGCCTCCCTGGTGGTGCAGGGGTTAAAGTCTCAGTGCTATCAAACTATCTCCAGCCACTGCAGCATGAGTTTGATCCCTGGCCAGGGAGCTAACCCACATGGCGCAGCAGATCTCCCCTGTCTGGCCCTCTGCTCCCCTCAGCGATGTGTTTCAGTAGAACCACCTTTCCTGCTTCCCCACTCTGTCTATGGTGAATTCTCTCACCACCTCTACCTCTGGCCTATACCCCAGTTCTTGTATGCATAAATGAATAAAAAAAATCTTTATTTAAAAAAAAAAAGCATCTGCCCTGGGGAGGAGAGAGAAGGAGGGTTTCCAGAAGAGGTGGTGCTTAACTCCAGGGCAAGGAGGGTGATAGACTCTGTTTGCTGTCCATGCTCTGGTACCAGGGCAGCACCCATGTAGGGTAAGGTAAAAAGCATCAGGCTTTTCTGCCCTCCTGCCATTGGGATAGATGATGGAACCCTGTGGTCCTGAATGCATGCCTGATGGCGGACACCTGGAATAGGGTGTGGGCATAGGTAGATGGGATTCACCTGGGCTCATACTAGGCTTATAAGGGCGGCATCATGGAGATGCCAGCAGAACAGAACTACCAGAGAGAAGCAGAACCATGAGAAGCAGAGAAGCAGAAGCAGAAACAGAAGAAACAGGAACAAAAGAAGCAGAGAGAATGCGAGAGAAAGCCGGAGAGCCCAGAAAGAGTGAAGACTTGCTGGGGGCTGGGAGTCCTGCCAGCCTCCCGGCGCCCCAGCATCCTGCCTGCCGTGTGCCTGGTAAATCCCAATAAAAGCCTGCAAAAGCCACTGAGGGCTCCAGGACTCTCTTCTCCTATACCCGGTCTGCATAGAGTCATAGAAAACCTGCTCCCTGTCCTGTCCCGCCCTTACAACCCACATTCCAGCAGACCCTGCCAAGTTGGTCAACTCTGAGATGGGATTCCGCTCCGTTTTCTCATCTCTTCATCTCAGGGGTGAGCAGTGATAGCAGCAGCTTTTCATACCAAAGCAATAAATTGGGTCAAAAGACATACGATAATTTCAGCACTTTGCAGCACAATTTAATTGGCAAACTCTAGCTTTGTAATTTGGTTTCACGTTATTCGAATCTCACTGAAGGGTCTCAGGCCTTAAAAGTTAAATGTGTGTTTGCATTTCTCAGAATATTTCTAGGTCTAAAAACTTTCCATTTCATAGCAGAGAACCCATCTGAGAAGATGTGTGTCTGTGTTAAAGCAGAAACCCCTAATTAAGCAATGAAAAATAAATATTAGTGAATAGAAGCTTAAATGATAAGTGTAATATGGGGATTCACTTAAACTGACAAATATATTTTCTAAAGTGCAAGAAATCAGCCACCCACATACAGGGATGTTTTATAACGCAAGTAGCTCCAGGCATTTTTTTTTTGAGACTCCCACCTCAAAATATTAATATGCACCCATAAGCCACATTAAAAATAAATTTTTGCTATAAAAACTTGAAAGGATTTTTATAATTTGTTTTTGAAAACATTGGCCATGAGCAACCAACTTATTAAATTATGGTTGGTTATGATTTATCAGCCAAAGAAATCTAACCTAAAATTTGCTTTTAAAATCACTGATACTTGAATGAATACTCAATTGAACTATGGCCGATTAACAAAGCATACTATTTTATAGACATTTAATTCAACATTTATTAATTTTCACTTTGTGGTTTTCCTTCCATACTCTAGGGCAAGTCTATATACATTTTTTTTCTGGTTTCAGTCTTTTTCATAGCTCTTAAAAATTTGTAGTTCTAGGCACTGTACCTATGGCATCTAAAGGATAAAACCAATATGCCCATAAAGAATGTCGCAACTGAAATTAAAGTCAGAGCTTAGACTATGTTTATGTAGCTGTCAGACTCAATTATGATATTCACCATCCATGCCATCTTTGAAGTCTGCAATGGTAGCCTATAGACACTAACCTTAAGATTCTAGAAATCGGTCAATTGTTAAACTTCTTTCACTCTTGGGTAGAGTGGAATCGATAAGTTGCTGGCATCTGATGATTTTGTTAAAACAGGCCAAACTCAAGCACTGAGGAGGAGAGAAATCCCTGAACAAACCCCTGATGCACAATTTAAACCCTGTGGCATTGCCCTAAACAACTGAGCACCAGCCGACACACCAGTGTGGCAGTCGGCCATGAGAAATAAAGCTGCTACTTGCAGCAAAGGATTAAGACCAACCACCAGATTAAGAGGCCAAGCAGCAAAAGCCACAGACTCTGTAAACACTGGCCCAGGCTAGAAATTCAAGATCAATCCTTATTTGTGATACCAAGAGCAGTCACACTGGGGAGATTTCAGTCACACGGACACAACATACATACATATACATACGCACACAACATATACATATATATGTGCATATGTGCATGCAATACACTATTTTTAATATGTACATATATGCATCATCTAGATCATGAAGAATTCAAATGCACACATACATATAAACATGCATTTTTAGTAACTTGGTGTCATGATTTAATGAATTAAAACAAAAAAAGATTCTACCTAAGAAATTACTCTGACATACCACAGGCCTAACACAATATACTTTCTAGTGGGGCCTCCCCTGGTGGCGCAGCGGTTGAGCACTGGGCTGCGAAGCTGTCCGCAGCCTCTGCAGCACCGGTTTGATCCCTGGCCGCCGGCGAGGGTCCCACATGGTGCGCAGACCTCTCCTGCCGCCCGCTGCTCCCCTCAGCAGCGTATTTCATCGTTCTGCCTGTTCTGCTCCCCGCTCTGGCGCTGGTGAATTCTCTCACCCTCCCACGCTTCTGACTGTATCCAGTGCTTGTATAAATAAATAAATATACTTTCTAGTGATTTGAAAACTTGGCTGATCAGAATTTCTAGATTATTTAAAACTATACATCCCCAAGTCAGGTCCAAATCCTTTTCTATCTGAATCTTTGAGGTGGAGGGTTAGGCATCTATGCATTAAAAAAAATAAATAAAACCACACACACACACACAAAACAAAGCAAACCACAAAATAATTACCTGATCACTTAAGTTGTGGAGCTGCTAGTTTCCATATATAAAACTGACAGAGGGCAGTGTTAGAAGCAGAGTGAAAGCCGATGTTATTATTTGTACTATGTGCCCCAAGAGAAGTATCTTGAAAGCCAGTGATACAGAAGACCCAAGCAGGTATTTCTCCAAAGAAGATACTTTCCCATTTAGATATGACAAGGTCTCTATAATATTGAAGTTATACCCAATTTATAGATGAAGAAATAACCCAGAGACATCACACCTCTTGTCTAAATTCATACTAGATGGTAGAACAACAACCGCTGACCAGCAATCCTTTCATCTGGACTAAGTTGACCCATAAACTCATTTTTAATCTCCCATTCAAGAAAGGCATTTCTAGGAATTAAAGAAATAATTCCAAATAAAAAAGTTTTAAGCATCAAATGAAGCCAATGATAACCCAAAAATAACCCCCTAGTAATCGCTCTTTTCTCAGATGTGTCCAGATATGCCACTCCCCAGGGAAAAGTATAACATCAGCCAAAAAACTTAATTGTGTGTGTGAAATATCAATTTTTACACCATCAAGAAAGTAACCCAAACCGGGTTCTAATTGCCTGAAAAGGCTGTGTGATATGTGTTCCAGATCCTCACTCCAGCTTCTTAAGTATCCTTAGTGGAAGACTTTCTCACATTAACAAAATCGCATGTGACACACATATTAATGTAATTCTGTGGAATGAAAGGTTGTGGTATTGGAGACAGAGAGACTGATTATAATCCAGACTCTGGCACTTTCTAGCTGGAAGGCATTGGTTGAGTTACTTCTACTTTCTGAGCATGGGATTCTGTCTGTAACATGGTGTTAAGAATGCCTAGCATATATGATTATTCTGAGGACTGGAACATGACATTTGTTAAGTGTCTGTGTTAAGTGGATAATCAAGGACAGTAGTTGCTTCCACTATCATCACTGTGGCCACCTTTGAGAATGTTTTCCACAAATCCAGCTAAACCCACAAAAAGAAAAGTAAATCTTTCTCCCCACTAGCTTGGCAGTATTTTCTCACATTTCTTCTCTTGAGGGCTGTGGGTCATGGCTCTTAGG
The DNA here is from genome assembly GCF_964194135.1 of Talpa europaea. Lineage (NCBI taxonomy): Eukaryota > Metazoa > Chordata > Mammalia > Eulipotyphla > Talpidae > Talpa > Talpa europaea. Next base: position 14,075,918 of record NC_140069.1, read on the forward strand.
CTTGAACAACACATGCATTAGCTGGATTGCTCATTCTGCTTAACATTTAGGATACAAATTAAAGCCAGATTGTTGACCTCAAGTTCTATTTCATGAGTATAGTTTAAATCCAACTTGTTTAATGAAATGGGTTTTTCATCAAAATCATGACCTTTGTATGTATCAAACTCATGTTACAAAAGTTTCTTTAAACTTTCTTTGCAGTTCTTTAAAACTGTCTACAGTACCTGAATATGTCAAGTGCAGGCATTATGAAATATTACACTGTCTTGACTCATTAGGGTTACACTGCAATAGTGAATACTAATATTAGTTAAAATACTAATATTAGTTAAACTAATACTAATATTAGTTAAAATATAAATTCTTTATTTGCATTAAGGAGTCAAGTATTACTTTTTCCACTTTACAGATGAGAAAATTGAGGTTTGGAAATGTTAAGTAACTGACTCAATGTTGCATTTAACATTTATCCCCAGGTCTGGCTCAAAGTCCAAGTTATATTCAGCCCTGAATGGTCCTGATTCTCATAAGTAACTTCACAAGTTCTGCAAAATTCATATGTACAGGTTTGCTTTTTATATTTTACTGTATTTCATCTTTTATAGATGAGAAAGGAAGGCTGTGGTTATGGCATGGAGATGCAGGGAGCAGTAACCTGGGGAAGGACTCACTGCAAATTAAGCTTCCTGGGAATTTAAAAATGAATACCCTCTATACAAGGGAGGAATTACCATCCTCCAGGTGCTTTAAAATAAATATCACTGCATCATTTTAATTTCTTGTCTCTTGGACTTTTTATATAACCATTTTATGAATTAGAAAAATATTTTTTAAATTCAAGTTTCTATTTGGAGTGCTTGACAAAAAAAGTTGGCAGTCTGGGATGCCGGTGAGTCTCAGAATCAGAAAAGAGTTGGTTTTCTTTTCTTTTTCTTCAGTTCTTTCTCTCATTTCTTCTATTTATCATCCATGTCTTAGTTTCGGGAAGGAATCCTTGACTATCTAGGTTGAAGGCTGAGAAATCCATTTTACTTTAGAGCAGTTCAAAAACCATAGGATGGACACGAAGAGGAAGAGGAATCAGAGGCGTGAGGGTGGAAAAGAAATGAGACAGGAATGCTGGTTGGTGAAGTGGCTCAGGATGAAAACTGGACTCATTGAGCTGTTCAATCTAAAGGGTCCTTGTTGCCTTTTTTTTTAACCTTCTTAATTTGAATTTTTTTGGGATGTATGGTTTTCCCTACATGACTGAAATATAATCAACATCTAACATGTATAAGTTTTAGATGTAAAAAGTGTGTTGATTATGGTGACCACATCTGAAGGGAAAAATCACATATTGCCCAAAATTAACAACAAAGTAAGAAAAAAGTACTTCATTCCACATCTGATAAGCAGTGACTATCCTAAGTGTATAAAGAACTGATCCAATTTAACAACAAAAAACAAATAACCCAATTAAAAAATGTGTAGAAGATCTGACTAGAACTCATACAGAGGGCCAGCAGACTTATGAAAAAATACTTTATCATCACTTTTCATTAGGGAAATAAAAATCAAAACTGCAATGTGGTATACCTCACACTTGTGGGAATAGCATTACATAAAAAGACTGCTGATCAGGCCTCCCCTGGTGGTGCAGTGGTTGAGCACTGGGCTGTGAAGCTGCCTGTGGCCTCTGTAGCGCCGGTTCGATCCCCGGCCAACAGCAAGGGTCCCGCATCGTGCGACAGACCTCTCCTGCCGCCTGCTGCTCCCCTCAGCAGTGTATTTTGTCAGTCTGCCTGTTCTGTTCCCCACTCTGGCTCTGGTGAATTCTCTCACCCTCCCGTGCTTCTGACTGTATCAAGTGCTTGTATAAATAAATAAATCTTTAAAAAAAAAAAAAGACAGCTGACACAGGTGATGCCAAGTATGTGAATGAAGAACGTTTGTGCACCACTGGCAGAAATATAAGTTAGTGCAGACATTTTGGAAAGCGTATGGACCTGCCTCAAAAAAATAAAAAAGGACCTACCATATGACCCAGCAATCTCATTTTTAATAGCAATCCAAAAAATATAAAATCATCAACTGAAAGCTTAACAGGTGCCTCATTGTTTTTCAAAGCATTATTTACAATGGCTAAGATATGGAAAGAAATTCAGTACAAGTTGATAAATGAATGGATAAAGATGTGGTATAGATACACAATAGAATACTATTCAGCCACAAGGAATGATGAAATTTTGCCACCTGCAGTAAAACAAGGAACTTGAGGGGATTATGTGAAGTAAAATTAGTCAGAAAAGATAAAGACAAATATTGGATAATTGTACCTACTGATACAATGTATGGAAACAAAGATAATGACAGACACAACAGATAAAAATGAGCACATTAATACCCAAACTAAAGTTATCAGAGAGGATGATGGTGGGAGTATGTAGGAGCAAGGAGGTGTGGGGGTATACTCAATGGTGGTCACTGTGTTGTTTTGGGGGGTTTTTTTCTTTAAAAAAAATAAAACATATGATGTAAGTCTAGTGCCATCAAAAATTTTCCTAACTAAGAAAGGATAAAACCCAATTTGGGACTTTTATCTTCAAACCAAGGAAAATAAAATAAAATCTACTTACAGATAACTTATCACGTTAATACAGTTCTAAGAATTCATCCTATAAAAGGAAACATGTTCGGAGGAGTAACAAAATATTTATAAAAGGTCTGTGTTTTTATATTGGTTTTAAAAGAAAGATTTCCAAAACCAAATGATGGAGACACTAATTTAATGTGTTTGATTGGGGAGTGCTTTGCCAAGAAAGGACTCCATGCATCGATAAATCAAGCAAATTCACTGAACAAATCTTTAGAATTGCCGTTTTCAGAACTTCAGGAATCATGAAGGAATCTAGGTGTGTAACCGCACAGGATCTCAGCCTCAGCCCTTTGCCAAAACATATAAATACTTCTAGACACTCCTTCCACATGCACAAGAACCCTACACAAATGTGACTTTCAGAGAATGCCTCTTTTAGATACATTCACCTGGACATGTTTTATAGACTAAGTCATTCCATTTGATGGACAGAGACTAAACTGAGATTTTAAGCAAATATAAGTTTTGTGTAAAAAAAAAAAAAAGAATGTGGAAGGAATTTAAGGTCCCACACCTACACTTATACAGAGAAAATAATTTCCTTATTCTTGAGCAGTAAAGCTACCCTGAGCTAAAGCTGTACCTTGTTGGAGAAGTGAATCTTCCAGACAAGTGCTAGCTAACCTAGTGGGTAAGTTGTACCCCAAGTACCAGTGAATGCCAAATGTGTTGTCCTTCATTGTATGGGATCTAAGGGGTTGCTACGTCATATAACTCAGTCTTGAGAGAAACCACGGAGTTGGCCATGTGTCTAAATCAGGAACAGTTTCGGGGTATCAGCCTCTCTTCTTTGCTGAAAATTTAATGGCTTCCTATTGCTCTCCTGCTAAGGCATGAAATTCTTAGTCTGAGAAAAAAGTGATGATTTAGTTCATTTAGTTCATTTTTGTTTACCTCTCCAACTTCATGTGTTAACAATCTCCCCAAGCTTAAGAGTGTATACACACACACACACACACACATCTGTAATCATACAAAACTACATGCAAGAATGACAGTGCCCCAATTCTCTTCATCTCTGCTTGCAATAGCTTTCCTTCCCTCACGCTCTGGCTAATTTACCTTTTCCCTCCTCGGGAAAGTTTTCCCTATCCCTCAAGTCTCCTTATTTATCTATCCATTAAAGCATGCACTATAGGTTCTTATTTGGTTATATTTCCTCCCAATATGTTATTGACTCTTCCAGGACAAAACCTCAAACCTGGCCCAGTAAATACATGTTAACTAAACAAACACCAGATGTTAACTCATCTTTCTCCTAACCATCCTTATGCTTTCTTTGCCACTGTCCACCTGAACAGGTTCAAACATACAGTTATCATATATTAAATAAGAGGAGACTACTATAGTCACAATACTTCAATTTCAATTTCAGATGATTCTTGATGTCCTTTAGATTTGTGCCTTCAGATTCTGAAACAACTGGACAATCTACTAAACCATCAGGGCAGACTGTGTTCAGGTTATAGGAATGTTCAGAAAAGGATGCTTCTAATATGGGAAGGTTTGATGAAGCTTCCCAGGTTTTGATGCAAGTAATGGACAAGGAAGATATCAGTGAAGGGAAATAGGTGCAGAATAGGTAGAATGTAGATAGTGGGGGTGGAGGGGGGATGGGGAAAACACTAAAAAAGCTGGCTTGTCTGACAGGCATGGAAATTGTCAGCAGCAAAGGAGCCACTTGGTGAGGAATCTATTGTGCTAACAAGCAGCGCTAGACAAATCCTTACCCTCTGGCCTGGGGAGCCATCACGTCCTGGTGAACCAACACCGCCTGGCACACCCTAGGCAGAGCAGGACAGAAATGAGTCAGGTCCAAGGAGATCAATTTCCCTCTCACCGAGCTTCCCTGAAATATATCAAGGCCTCCCAACAAGGCTTGCCTGATAGCATAAAGGTAAGGCCTCAGTGACTGAGAATGCAGACCCCAGGAGAATTTCATGGAAAAGGAGTGTCCCCCATCAGCCCACCAATTCCTTGACTCATATGAGGCATCTTAAGGTAAATAAATACACACAACAGTCTTAGCTATAAAAACCACTTATTGCTAGGATTATAGGTAACTTCAGAAGCTACAAACTTGTTTCTTGGCAAAATTGAGTGCAATGAACTATAAAGTAAATAAAAATAATACCTGTGGGCCAGGAAGACCAGACTCTCCTTTTTCTCCTTTCTTGCCTGGCATTCCCTAAATATCCAAAAGTACATGGGGTTAAATTCCTATAGGAAAATTCTTCAACTTTTCGTTTTTTTCCACTGACAGTTCCAACATTAAATGGCTTTCATGTACCATCTAAATGCTGCTTATTGCACGTCTCGCATATGCAATGCAATGCCACTTATGTAAACATTCCTATGGAGCTGGATGTTTATGTGTCCAAATAGTTTAAACACAGAATATACAGTTTGATATGGCTAAGGCTGTCCTACTATAAATATGTGGAGGGGAGTCTTGAACATTTCAATGTTATTTATAATTTAGAATTTTAAAGCTCATATCTCTATAGAGTTTTGTTTTATTTTGCCTAGAAATTTATAACATCAATAAAGCAAACATAGAGACTAGCTGGTAGCAAAACCTCAAGAAAGGCCTAGGAAGAGTAGTAATAATTATACAAATTGGCATGTTAATGCTTTCTAAAATGTAAAGATAACCCTGGAATGGTAAACTTCTTAGCTAGAGAGACACAATCACATACACAGATTCTGGTAGAAATGTTCTTAAAAAAATCTGTCTGCTTCAAATATCAATTTGAATAAACAGATTGGCTTTTTTCTTTTAAATCTAAATCTCCTACAAAGAATATGCATTGGAGCAAAGAAAGTTTGTTCAGTAAATGGTGCTGGGAAAACTGGGTCGCTACATGCAAAAGAATGAAGCTTGACTACTACCTAACACCATACACAAAAACCAACTCAAAATGGATTAAAGAACTAGACATAAGACCTGAAACCATAAAATACATAGAAGGAAATAAAGGCGAAACACTACGTGAAATGCACATCAAAGACATATTTACAGACACATCAGCCAAAGCAGTGATAGTGAAGGCAAAGATAAACAGCTGGGACTACATCAAATTAAAGAGCTTCTGCACAGCAAAAGAGACAATAACCAAAATAAAGAGAAACCCCACCGACTGGGAGAACATTTTTGCACACAACACTAATGATAAAGGACTGATCACAAAAATCTACAAAGAGCTGATGAGACTCAACAAAAACAAAGAAAATAATCCAGTCAAAAAATGGGCAGAAGAGCTAAAAAGAAACGTCTCTGAGGAGGAAATGCAAATGGCCAACAGGCATATGAAAAAATGTTCAACATCACTTGTCATCAGGGAAATGCAAATCAAAACTACCATGAGATACCATCTTACACCAGTGAGAATGGCACATATTAAAAAAACTAGCAACAACAAATGTTGGCGAGGGTGTGGAGAAAAAGGAACTCTTCTGCACTGTTGGTGGGAGTGCAAACTGGTCCAACCACTATGGAGAGCTGTGTGGAGATTTCTGGACCTACTAAACATAGAGCTTCCATAGGATCCAGCAATTCCACTCCTAGGTATTTACCCAAAGGACACAGAAACATCAATTCCAAAGAACACCTGCACCCCTATGTTTATAGCAGCACCATTTACAATAGCTAAGCTTTGGAAACAACCCAAATGCCCAAAAATAGATGACTGGATCAAGAAGATGTGGTACATATACACCATGGAATATTACTCAGCATTCAAAAAATATAAACACATGCAATTTGCAGCAACATGGATGGCGCTGGAAGGGATCATGCTCAGCGAAATAAGCCAGAAAGAAAACGAAAAATACCGGATGGTCTCACTCATAGCAGGAATCTAGAAAACTTAAATAAGGGACCAGGAAAAAGAATAACTATAAGAAAGAAAATATCAAAATCAACAAGCAACTATGAACCAGAGACACTCTATGGGGGTTGGGGGGTGGGGAAAGGAGGGCTTGGGGTCAAAATAAGGGGGTTGTAATCGTATGGGGAATATAAAATAAAATTTAAATAAAATAAAAAAAAGAAACAACCCCAAATTATAAAACATATGAGCACAGAAATAAAAGATTATGCATTTCAAAAAATAAATAAATAAAAATAAATCTAAATCTCCTAGAGTAAGATTAATGAGAATCAATGAATGGAATTAAATTTGTTTTCAATGGAACAGATAGCTTTTACAAGAACATGCAAAATATGCAATGTGTGCTATCTGCAATCTAAAACTCACAGCCTGGACACCACACTTGGATGCAACTTGAGATAAAGATTATGACTAAATGACCTTCATGAATCAATATCCACAATTCCTACCAATGAATAATGAAGACTTAAATTCGCGTAACACTGGTTATTTTTTTAGATTTTATCATCTCTATTAAGGACTCAGTCAAACAAGAAAAAGGGCGGTGCATGTCATGCTCTGTTTTTCTTTGACAGATAAATTGCTTGTGGATATAAAGATTCCTCTGGCATGTATCTGTTTGCCAAAGACCCCCATCGTTGAACAAAAACATTGTCTAATGTACAGACTCTCATAATTATTTCATTTCTTAATTCTTATTTTTACGAATGGAAAGGACTGAGGGAGGCTTGTTATGAAGACACAAGATCATTGCTTGTCACTCATGGAGAAGTGGTAACTGTGAGACCCATGTGAATGTTTACATACAACTCACAGGCATTCCTTGAATGGACAGACCACTTGGTCCTTGGGGCCCGGGGGGACCCTGAGGTCCGGGAGGACCTACTGATCCTCGAGGGCCATCTGGTCCCTGGAAAGAAAGAAAAGGAAAGTTAGACCCTCTGGTCGCCAGAAGATATTTCTGCTTAGGGTGTATACAATTTATTTCCTTAAATAAAATTTCCTAAGACATGAAACACTTACGGAATAATAAGATGTGATGCCTGGATGATTCACATCCCAGGCAAAATGTCATCAATAAAACAAAAGAGTAAACACAGAGAGTTGCTACAACTTTAATTTTTGCTTCCATAAACAAGGAGCTGTGCCAATTATGAGTAACCAGACCCCCCACACTCCATAACAAACCCAAAAGACGTAAGTGGTTCAAGACCACCCTCCTGGTCGGGGGAGACTCAACCCTCCCAGGTGAATTACATCCACTCCATCTTCACCACTGCCAACGACCTGCTTGAGGGGCACTCCTCTGCATTTTTTTAAAGATTTATTTATTTATGCATACAAGAGCTGGGGTACAGGCCAGAGGTGCAGGGGGTGAGAGGATTCACCAGAGACAGAGTGGGGAACAGAACAGGCAGATTGAATGAAATGCACTGCTGAGGGGAGCAGCGGGCGAGTCAGGAGAGGTCTGCTGCTCCATGTGGGTCAGCTCCCAGGCTGGGGATAGAACTCATGCTGCAGTGGCTGCAGATAGCTTCATATATGTTGTGTCTCAACCCCTTACGCCACCAGGGAGGCCCTCCTCTGCATTTATTAAGGACTTTGCACCAACACTCCCTTTTCTTTCTCACCTTGATCTTCCATCCCCCTGTTCCTCTTCAGTTTTACTGAATGATCTGCCATTGGCTCATCGTTATTTGATTTCACTTCATCTCAGGATCAGGCATTCCTTTCTCTTTAGCAACTCTTACTTCTATAGTTTGAACCTTATTGTGGCCCAGCTAAAACAATACCACCTCTGTGATCTTAGAGCCAAAAAACCTATTTATTTTCAACCTCTTCTCCTTTCCCTTCTCTTAATCTGGGGTATGGTATCCTCCAGTTAATTCTCAAATATCTGACTGCAGTCAAGAGTATGATATGATCCAGCATAACATTAGAGAAATACATCTGGGGGCAGATGTGAACAATCAATGAGAAAACTAACATACTGGAGCCAGGAGACCAGTAAGAAGATTTGTCCAAAGCTGGACAAAAGGTGGTGAAGCCTGAATTCAATTTGTACCTACCCTTCTGCCACCCCTTAAGGAGCCTTCGTGAAAAGATTAAAAATGTGTGGGGGCCTCCTCAGTGGTGCAGTGGTTAAGCACTGGGTTGTGAGGCTGCCCGCAGCCTCTGCAATGCCGGTTCGGTCCCTGGCTGCCAGGTGAGGGTCCCACATGGCACGCAGACCTCTCCTGCAGCCCGCTGCTCCCCTCAGCAGTGTATTTCGTCAGTCTGCCTGTTCTGCTCTTTGCTCTGCCTCTGGTGAACTCTCTCACCCTCCTGCGCTTCTGACTGTACCCAGCGCTTGCATAAATAAATAAATCTTTAAAAAAACAAGATTAAAAATGTGTGCTTTGATACAGCTTGGCACAGCATGGCGCTCTTGGTTGGTGCCTTTGCACAGTGGACAACCTGAACCACCACACTTGCTGCCTTGGGCAATGAGAATAGAAAACAGAGCTATGAGCTTGAATAGACATAGTGGAGAGGGAGAAGAAAGAATCTAAACCCTGAGAAATTACCTGGCTGGGACTGTGGCCTAATTGTAATTCAGTTGCTACCCCTCCCCAAAGAGACATCTACATCTTTGATGTAGATAGAGCAAGAGAGGAATGTTCTAGAATGAACTACCTTGGACACTAAACCACTCAGAACAGTGACTATCTATTCCTGACCCAGAACATTTTCTGTTTGATGAAAAAGCAGAAAACTTCAAGAAAAAGAAAAAAAAATATAGCTATAAATTTCCTAGAATATAAAGTGCTTTTAAGATTGCAACAGGTAAATAGTAGTTAGTCCCCAAATTCTACTATAGCTGGTTATGAGAGGGAGGGCAAGAGACAGGGAGACAGATAGAGAGAGAGAGAGAGAGAGAGAGAGAGAGAGAGAGAGAGAGAGAGAGAGAGAGAGAGGAGAGAGGTCATTTCCACATTACCTTTGGGCCCTGTTCGCCTCGCTGGCCCTTGGGTCCTCGGAGCCCTGGACCACCCTGGTAAACAGATGTTCAGTATTAGCACAAAGGCAAATCATAAAGCAGTATATTTTATCCATTTTCTTTATGATTGCCGATTATGTAATTTCTATTTGTATAAAAGCCAATGCACTGTGTAATGGTATATGTTCCTCGCGATTCTTACCTGGAAATTTGCCACCCAAGCCCAAACCTCCCTACTGATGAATTCATTGTTTTAGAAAACTTGCTATGCCCAATCTTTTTAAACTGAAAAAAAAAAGTTAAGGATTTTTAAATTTAGCGTATGAGTACTGTTACTAATGAATACAAGTAACAAAATACACCATTAATTTAAATTTGTATGTTTTATACCATAACACTGAGATTTAATTATTCAATTAAGTTGCAAAAAGCATATGAAAGTACTAATAATTTAATTTTCTTCATTTAAAGGTAAGTTAGTATTTCAGTAACTTGTTATTTGCATTTTCCCTCAAGATTTTTTGATATATTACTGCACTATCTGAACTATTATTTACTAGCATTTTTCTTTATGTAGATGCATATGAACAGACATAATAATACATATGTGTGCATATGTATTCTTTGCAAATATATTCTCTGCATCTTTGTGTGTATATCTACTCTGAATACTTTCTAAGTGACTCATGTTTCACTTAAATAAAACTACTTTTTTTAATAATAAATCTACTTTAAAGCAATTAGTATAGCATTACAGAAGATGAAAACATGTATTACTGAGAATAGAAGTTACCCCCAAATTATACTATAAATAATGTGATTAAATTGAGCTAGATTTTTGTCTCTATTAAAGTCTATGAGCCCCAGGCTTGTTCTATGTTAAAAGGGGTGATGAATAAGTATTAGAAGAGACACATGGGGACCAAATTCAGACTACCTCTTTTAGCTGAGTAGAAGAATTAAAAGATCATTGAGATCACAGTAACAATCTCACTCTGTAATTCCAGCCTGCTTCGGGCCATGTCTATGAAGACTGAGAACCATTTTGTGTTCCATCCAAAAACACACATCATTGGGAAAAGACTGGATCAGGCCCCCTTCCAGACCTCTGCTTTGCTTAACCACTTATACTCATTCCCTTTCCCAATCTCAGTTGGTTGCTTATCTCCCAGACTTTTAAAATGCAATTATAAAATTGCATTTTATGTACACATATGTATACTTACATGTATGTATATTTCCATCATGCTTTTTATCTAGTTCTAAGTTCTTAAATGTCATATGTTTAAGAGAGTTATCCATAACATAATCATATCACTTATTCTTAATGAGTTGTATAGTTGTCTAAACCCTGAAAATGTGAGAATTTGTTTAATCATTCTTCCATAATTGAAAATTGTGGGTTTTACCACAATTATTTTGTGTTTAAATAATACTACAATTAAAACCCCTAAGCACTAAGTTTAACATTTAAGCATCAACAAACTGAGTTATATATGAAATTTGATAGATATATAGACATATGATATATTGCTAATTTATTCATCGCCTAGAGTTTAAGAAGGGCCCACTTTCTATAAATCTTTGTCAACACTTGATATTGTCAAACTTCATGTTTTACCAGCCTGATTGGTAAAATGAATACCTTAGTCTTATTTTAATTTTCTTTTTTCTGAAAACTACCATGATTGAACATCTTTTCATAATGCATGTTCTTCTTCTTCAATGTGCAGAAATTCTGCATATATTTGGCTATTATACCTTTAGCTGTTATACATGATGCAAATATATCCCTCTCTTCTGCCCCCCATATGGCAGGCACTACTGATTGGCTATCAAAAATCTTTCCTGATTCTTTCCTCCATTTAATTCCTCCTACTACTAAGGCTAAAAAAAATAACAGGTTTGCTTTCTAGTCTCCTTCGTAACCAGGAAAGGGCTTATTAACCAGTTTGTACCACTTTTATCAAAAAGCAACAAGCCTGAGGAAAGCAAATTGGAAGCTGCATGGGCTTGGGGCCTTCAAGAGGCTGTTGAGCAGCCTGTTTTCTGTCTCCAGACAATGAATGTTCCAGTGGTTTTCACCATTGATATCAAGTTGTCTATTTTTTGCAACAAGCCCAACGCATCCCAATTGACATACCCAGTTTGACATAACTCTAATTTTGTTTGTACATCTTAAATAATTGGTTTTTAACTGAAAGGTTTGATTAAATGTGACTATTTGGCTAACAAATATCCATGCCAGAGGCACTGTGTCTAAAAGCCAGGGGTCATTTTCTACTTTAATTTATATTCTACCTTATCCCTAACCCTCCATCTTATGCACATGGCAAGAATTCAACAAATTTTTTAAAATTCTTTCAAAAAATTAATTTACTTTTTGCCCTCATAACAAGAATTCAACAGATTTTTCTGGATGTCAACATCCATCCTATTAGTAAGAAAGGGTTAGTCTAGGCTAAAGAGATACCTTCTTTCATTCATGCCTTCCTGCAGCTCTTTCAGAGTTTTACTGGTACAACTTATTACTGTGCAAGTTCTTGAATGAGAAAATAATGACAGCAATGATAAATTAAGACAGGATTTATTACATATTGTTTGGGATGCTATTTCTTAAATAATTATACTTCAAGTATTTGGAAATTTCAACAGTTTCCCTCCTAGTTAACATCTTATTTCTCTCCAAGTTAGAACTCAACCTTTGTCTTTCCCTTCTCTGCTGCTTCTTTCATACTATGAAGTTGACTTGTAGGTCCTCTGTGTATATTTCACAACTTGTTCTAGCAGTATTACAAATGAATACAATTTGAAAACCCTCCAGATAAAAAAGCTTATTAATGTTATGCAAATTAAAAATAAACATCACTGTAATTAAGACCTGAATCCTTAAGTACAAAGGAGTGAAGAAAGCATGTGGACTGAGTCTGCCCTGGAGGAGAGAGGGAAAGAGAGTTGGGGCTTGCTGCATAACTCTTGTCTTAGAGCCCACCCAAGGCAAAGAAATGTGAACTTGGGTCTATGACTGGTGGGGGGTAGAAGAGAAAACATTCTTAGGAAATATTCAGAGGAATCTGACAGATTGCAAATTCCCTGTGAGCAATGAGCTAGTGAGGGAAAAAGCCCAGTAGCAGGTGGAGGAACCAAGATGTTTCATTTTAGCTTTGGAGGAATAGATGTCCCTGCTAAGAAATATGGCCTGGAAGCTGATTCCCAGTCTAAGGACCAGAATTCACACCATCTGTGAGGATCACACAAAAGTTTTGACTTGCATTTTCCTGATTACATGTGATGTTGGATATTTTTTTTCATATGCCTGTTGGCCATTAACCCAAAGGCAAACTTTTAACAAGGTATTTGGTTGGTTGTTTACTCAGAAGATTGGCAAAAGCAAGCAGATATTCATTGGAAGAACACAGTTCATCCACAGTTTCACTGTATGTAAACCCAAAATACACACCCCAGATAAGACATGCATGCAGAATCAAGACGACATGAGTAAAATCAGCAGAAAAACAAATGGCACATTCAGAACCCCAACCCCACTTTTCTAAAAGTGTTAAAAAAGAGAATATGCCAATGACCAGAATACTTGAAAAGGAACTGAATATAACTTCTAGATATGCTAAATATAAATATCAAAATCAGAAACACAGCAGACAGCTTAAATAGCGTATTAAAACAGAGAACAATGGAGATTAAATAGGCAAGACTCACTGGTGGGCCTGCCGGTCCCAGAGGCCCTTTGCTGGCCTCAGAACAGGAGCAGGAATGCGGAAGCTCTGGGCAGGTCTCCTCATTTCTCTGGGAGAAAAAAACAATAGCATAACAGTTCATAAGATAGTTTAAAGACATAAAGAAAATGATTTTATTTAATATAGTAAAAGCCCCTTTAAGTGAACATTAGTCTAGAAAGGCAGAGAGTATTCTCTCTTGACCGTAAAATCTTTCCTTTAAGGAAAAATGAACAGGTATTTAGTGAATCATTGATAATTATCATCATCCAAGGATGCTAATAAAACTGCTTGGGGTCCAGGGAAAGAAAGAAAATCAGAAATGGGTGCAAAAATATCCTGGATTATTCTATCAAAACAATTGTGACTATACTCAAACAAAGAAACATAATAAAATAATACACAGGGCTTAACCATCATATAAATTACTGCACACATCCTTGGACTGATAATAAGAAAAACATCCCAGCATCAATCTGAAGCTTTGGGATAGGAAGTCAAGTTTTCTTTTCTTGGCAATGTCTGTTGCTATGTGATGTTACCAGACAGATGAATTTCAAGCTTAACATATCTGAATGAATTACTGAAGAGCAGAGAATGACAGAACACCTGCTGACAGCTACTGAACAACTTGCAAATATCCCACCGGGAGCTGTAGCCAAAAAGAAGTCTTTACTGTGATAAAAAATTGTATAAATTCCCAGGGTTCATCAGAACCTTGGATGGAGAGAATAGGATAAGACTAGAGAAATGTAAAGTTAGAGCTAAATATAGCAGAGATGTTAAATCACCAAGTTGAAAATAACCATCATCATTGAAATATTCACAACAGAAATTCCAAAAAAATTCAGGAAATGGCCTCTATATATTTGTCTTTAAATGTTGGGACAATAGTCACACATTTCAGCTTGGAAACTTCCCCTACAAACACATACTGCCTGATACCTGACCAGCTTGAATAAAAGTATCCTCAAAGATCTCCCAAACAAGGCTGACAGCAGCCCCTCTGTGACCAGAGACTTTGCAGTGGTTTGCTGATTGCTGTTGACCTGTCTCCATCCACAACTTCCTACCATAGAATTTACACTTATCCCACAATAAGCTTTAAAAGAAAGCTTCTGAGAACAACTGGGTCCTTCTAGGAGAATTGGTGATCACATATTGCTTAATCCACCACAGCATTCTGAGGGTTTCCCCTTCCAATGTCCAATCATCAGTGTCTGTGATTTAATTCCTCACCAGTTCAATGGAAACCAATTTGGACGAAAAATGAGTAAGTTACTTGCTTCTCAAACATAGTCATATACTTATGATCGTTATGTGGATCTGGTGTAAGGAAGGCCTAAAAAAGGCAGATCTCTTAGACTTTAGGAACGCTTCTTTCTCCATGCCCATTATCCAAGTTTCATTATTAACACATAACTTCTATCCAACCATGTCATCCATTTCAGTTCATTGGCCTTAAGGATTCTAAGATATTGAATCTTCTTTTTTTGTAAATATGCACATGCCCTCATGAATTATACTTGGGGTTACTGATGAGAACAGCCTGGTTTTCTAGTAGTGTAGCATAGATTATGACTACAATTCCAAAATTGTGTGCCAAGATGCCCTGGGACTCTATAGCAAACACACAGGGAACTTGGTGAATGTTTAAAAAAAATCAAGTGAAACAATATTCAGCACCCAAAAGACATCGTGTTAACAATCAACTCAAGGTAGTGCATAATTTCTACATTCAATTTTGAAACACCTTTTAAAAATGATGTCATGTTTTTGCAAATCTGGTTCATCAGTAGTTAATATGATAAAAACAAGCACCATGGGAACAATCAATATGGGGGAAAAAAGCAAGGGTGGCAACATCTAGTGAGATTCCAATATGAGACACTGCACCTTTCTAGGCACAAAGACCCCATTGGTAATTGTGGTTCTTTAAGAATAAAGGTAAGACATCATTTGTTGATTTATGTGTACGATCTTTTCATATGGCTACTGAGTTGTTAGGACACAAACATCTATTAAGATGTGTAGACCTAATTACATCATAAATGGAAATGTTAGGTGTTTCTTTTGACTCAGGCAATGTTATGAAAAAAAAAAAAGTCACTGAGATGCTAAAGGTTTCATGAACCATAAAAGTGGGGAACCTCTGGGCCATGTGTAAACGGCTCCCCCTGGAATTTTGCGATTCCCACCACATACTCAGTGTGTCCTACTGATTCACACATGCCTCCTTCTTAAAATCTTTCTCATTTTTATTAGCACTATTTATAATAAAAGTGTTGAGAAATAGTATTTCATTTTTGGAGGAAATTGTAACTCTAGAAAGTTTCAATCTGTAATAACTAAATAATGAAAGAAAAATTCTTACCAGGCCTGGAAGCTCACAACATTTGTCTCTATTGGACCATGATGTGGAACAAACAATATCAAACATCTGAAGCTGAAACTGCAATACAGAAAGAAAATTATCATTTAATGAAGAACATATAGATCCGTTGTGTTTATAATTATAGCCATTCCATATTCCACAAAACACCAATCCGTTTACAAGTTAACATTACTGTAAATAATGAGTTTTGTTTCTCATGTACACAGTGATAGAAGAAGAATGTGTCTAGTTTTATTCCACCTACTCTCCACAACACCCCGAGAGTCTGTCCCTATGAGTGTTCCTTATTTATCACAAACTGCCCCTTCCCCTCTGGAGGAAGGAGCAAAGGCAGTGCCTCTGTTGAAGCTTTTCCTGTACTATCCATCACAGTTCTCTGTTAGCTCACACACTCCATCTGGGTCTTATAAAAGCACATCTCTTGCCAAACAATACCATGATGTATATTTCTTCCTCCTCTAACTGTGAGCTCTGTGTTTCCTATCACAGTATATGACATGTAGCAGGTCTTCATGGAGGTTTTTCTGAATTAATTCTGAATTCTATTATATATGCATATACTCAGCACATTTTTCTTTAGCTTATCATGCAAGCCAAGTATTATGTAGACCATTAGGATATGAACAAGAAAAGGCATGAAACCACAGTCCTGCCCACAAAGAACTACAGAGACGGAGAGACAGGCACTTAAATGCTGTTTACAATATAAATGCCATGACAGATGCTCATATGGTATCCTGATGGCCTGTGCTAGTTGTATTTTCATGTATGTCATTGATCACATCCTAAATATTTAAGCAGTCTTGTTCTACTCATGTTTGTTGGCAAAAACACTATATATATATTGAAATAAACAGAAAAATCATTATATTATCATTAAGGAATAACACTAGCTCCATGAGCTAATCATCTTTAATATCATTATTTTCAAATATTAAAAGTCTCATCAATTACAGAATGGGGAGAAGAATGAGGTACTTTTCACTTTAAATCTGCAACCTCCTTTTGGCAAATGGTATTTTCAGCAAGAGCTAGAAACTGTATACCTTTTGTGTCCTCAAGGAATACAACCCATCCCTGATCAGGGTCCTCTTGAGGAAAATGAGAACACATAGGTAGATAGTGCTACTGAAGTCTGTGACTAGCAATGCATGTAATATCTCGAAGATGCACATCCTATCCAGCAGTAAAGAGAATGCCAGCGGCCTTCTCTTCTTGTATCCAAGAACAACTATGGCTTGCTGAAAACATCCTTCCCCAAGTGGGTTTTTGCCAGATTAATAAAATAACTCTTAAATTTTGAAGGCAGATATATGAACCAAAGCATCATTATTTTTTCATATCTATAAAAACTACTGTGTTGTTTGAAGATTAGAAAAATTCCCAATTTTTTCTTCTTCCTATAGGCTGAAGAACAACATCATGACCATTAGAAAATTAAGTTTTTAAAATTAAAACATTTTTAAAAGAATAGGGCTACTGATTTTCATGCAACAAGAGCAACACAAACATGTCAATCAAGAAGCATAAGAATCAGGAAGCTATGGCGTTAGGTTGTCTGGATATAATCATTGCATCCTAAGTCATTTTGAACAATTTTTTAATGCATTGGAGTCTCCCATTTCCTCATCTGTAAAATAATGGTGGTAGATATTTATCAGTATAATAATAGTAGGTGTAGCAATAAAATAAGTTAACAGGAACATGTTTAGAACAAGAATATTTGGAACATAGCTATTATCAAATATGGGATTATTTTAATGCAACACACACAACTCTTTTATAATTGAATTCTAGAAGGTGCAGCAGTATATAATAATACAGAGGCCAAAAAAGGAGAATCAAAAAGAAAGTGATACAGTATTGAGGGGAAATAGAATAACAGTGTTATACAACAATCATCCCTTGAATGTTTTGATTGAGAAAAATCATAGCAAGTACCAACAGTTGGTACTTGCAGAAGCAACCAACACGTTGCTGAAAACCTACTATATGCCCAGCACTAACCTAAGGACTTTGCCTTTATCACTCAATTCTCAGATCACTATAATGAGTTATGATAAAGGCAATGTCAGCTCCACTCTGTAGATTAGGATCTGGGATGAAAGAGCCTTAGTAATTTAAGCACATGTTGAAAGCTGAGCTCTGGTTGGGGTTGGGACAACACACCTCATTTTCTTGTTCATTTTGCAGCAAAGAGAACTTTGATCTAATGTTGAAAATGCAGTTATCCCTGCCTAACTTGACAATGTCATTTGTCTGGGAACATTTATTAAATGGGTCCCATTATGACAGCAGGAGATAGATTCCATGAAATCTGTAAGTCATTCATCCATTAAGAAACTTTCCATTTCTGAATAGAGCCCTCAGTGTAAAGACATTTTAGTGAATGGAAAGATTTATTTAAAGCAAAGGCCTTTTCACTAGCCCCAGTATGCACTAGGCTTTCTTGAAGTTTTTCAAATAAACATTCACCACCCAATCGCCTATAAAGGTAAGTCTACGTGCAAACATTTGGCTGAACTTTTGCCCTATTGAGTTAATGGGATTCTTATGAGTTTGTTTTATTTATTCAAAGGATTGAAATCCTACTAAGTGCTGAAGTGAAAACTATCATTTGAAGAATGCTCGTGGGCTGACTTTTTTCCCCTTCAAGTTAGATGAAGTCAGCAGCCTTTTTTTATGAGCACAACAAATTTATTCACAATTGTTTTGCATTTATAATAGTTTACATTCTTCAGCTTTTATTTGAGGGTTTCTTTTCCAAGGCACATTTCTAGAGATTGATTAAAAACTCTCTGGTTTTTATTCCAAAAGCAATGACACACATATTTATACAAATTATGTAGGGAACAGTATTGAGATAATATGTTCAAAGATTTGATATTGGAGTGCCTGAAAATGCAAGATATTATAGGTGACAATAAAGCACAGTTCTAGCAATTGATACAAGAGGCGGTCCTTCTAACTTGCGTAACTTTTTTCTTCGTTCCTGACTGAATATTATAAAAAAGTATATCTGTGCAAAAAAGGAAAAGGAGGGTGCCTAACATCCTACTTTTACTTTTTATACTCTCTTTCAAGGGATTACTTAACCAATTACAAATGCTAATTTTTCATTACTGGACATTTTTGTCTGGGTGTAGCACAAAAGGCAAGTCATTTGGGGTCAAATGTTAGGATGAAAATAAGATGACTTCCCAGCAGTTGAGTCACTATGATGTGTGAATGGAAATTAACATGTATCCCAGGCCCTACTTTTCTACTCAGTACCAGATTTTATGCTCTGACTTTTTCTGGCATAACATAATTAAGCTTGTCATTTTAGGTCAACCTGAACGTATATACAAATAATTGCAAAGACTAAACCATCTTCTGCTCTTAACTTGGTGTTTAAATTCCATTGACTCCATCTCAAAATAAGATTTATTAAACATTTACTATTTATCTGCTACTGAACACAGTGTTTTCAATTCACTGAATCTAAGAAAAACCATGGCACTAATTCAAGTAAGAAAGGAAAATTAGCAGCAGTTGTTGATAATAATTAGAATAGTTAGGGGCAGATACACTTTGATGGGGAGGACATTCTGATCACATTTACTTTTTAAATCATAAATTAGGGCCTCCCCTGGTGGCGCAGAGGTTGAGAGCTGGGCTGTGAAGCTGCCCGCAGCCTCTGCAGTGCCGGTTCGATCCCCGGCCACTGGCGAGGACCCACATGGCGTGCAGACCTCTCCTGCCACACCTGCTGCTTCCCTCAGCAGTGTACTTCGGTCCTTCTGCCTGTTCTTCTCCCTGCTCTGGCTCTGGTGAATTCTCTCACCCTCCCGCGCTTCTGACTGTACCCATTGCTTGTATAAATAAATAAATCTTAATAAATAAATAAATAAATCATAAATTAAATAATGGTGAGTCTCTGAACTTTTCAGTTAACAGATAGGTATATGGTCACTAAAACCAGACTCCTTCCTCCGTCTTAAGATTTACAATCATCAGTCTCACCCCATCCAAGAAAGCACTAGAATGAAAGCAAATCAGACATAGTCCCATGGGGGGGTGGATCTCAGGGGTACAGCATTTGACCATAGATGGATACATTCTCATGTCTTACTGCCCTCACTTTTTGAAAAGGGATCCCTCCATAACTTCTTTAAACTTCAGCTTCTGGATCTATCAAATAGGAATAGTATTAGTAGCTCTTCATAAGGTTAGGAGAGGATAAAATGAGATAATCTCAGAAAAGTACACATAGCCTAGTCCACAGTTGACATGCATTTAATATTGGCTATCTTGCTCATTTAAAGTTTTAAGAGACATAATCCATGTGCAAACACAGTCATTTTCTCATTTAAAAACCTGCATTTCTGTAGGATCACTGACTACTCTTATTTCTATATAAAATCTTTGAGTCAGTGAATAAAATAATAAGCAACTCCAATTTATTTACATAGTAGAGGGGTAAGCAGATGTCAGTTGAATAATTCTAGAAGTGTTAGACTTGAAAAGATGAAAAAATACATTAAGAAACATGCTGTTATTATAGAAGCTCAAAATCTTTCTATAGCAATCTCTGACAGGCAACATCTACTAATTTCAATAGGTATCAGAAACAATAGAAGAAACGTTTATCTTAGCCTAGGAATCAAGTCATCCTTGAGTCCTTCATTTTGGACAATAGAAGACAGTGACTCTGGCATTTCTGAGTTAGATACAAGAAACTTCTTAGGAGAAAAAAAGATTGGAAAGCAGAAGCACAGTTGGTAAGTTTCCTACCACATGTGTTTTGATGGCCAAGTTAAGTCTGCTTATTAGTTTAGTCCCGCTAGGGACTATTCCTGCCTAGAAAAATCTAGCATTGCTCCACACATGTTGTTTTTGTTACCAATGTAATTTCAGCGCAGTAGTTACTATATCCTTAAATTCATTAATCTCTCCTCTACTTAACTTTGGTTTAAAGAGGATATATTTTCTTTAAAGACTAAATCTTTAGCGTTTTCCATCATCATCTGACATTTTTTAATCACAGTTAAATTTCTGGGAAAACACTAGCCTATAAGCTACTAATCTCTCTTAAATGATAATTAATCCTCCTGAAATAACCCCACACTTGCACATTATACATTTCCTTTTGCAGGCTATTGGAGAGCAGATGTATATCAAAATGTGTCAGCAATCTGTGATTTCTAAATTGGAAACTAAAAAGTGAGCATCTTTCTTGCCTTGTACTGAAACAAGGCAATAAAATATTAACCAAAAAGTGAGTTTCCAATCATATTCTTGAGATCTAATCTAATATCCATTTCAACATAATCACATTCTTCAATAAGTGGGCAGATTGAAAATCCACTTAGCAATCCTTTGTAGACTTCTAGATTTTAACAAAAGTCATGACTTTTTTGACTGGGTTACAAAGAACTCTTTTGACTTATTGACTTCCATAAATTCCCCTTTGTCTACTACTTGTTGGAAGTTGCCACAGAGGGTAGTCTGTTTGATTGCCTTTCTTTCATGGCCAAAAGTAAAGATTTATAGCGGGTAGGTCTGAAACCCACAGGCACTTTTGCTTTCAGAAATAAATTTTTTATATTTCATTGTTCCTATATTTGGAGTACAATTACTACCTAGTGTGCAATTTGAAACACAATTACTGTAATTATAATTCTAAAATTCAAATTGTAACATATAAATTAATATTAGATGATATGATATTTATTACTGGACTGTTGTCACTGTCCCACAAGAAATAATCTAAATGGATAGCAAAATTTTTTTGAAAAAGATGCTGCAATTCAAAAAGACATGATTCTGTTAAATTTCTTTCATGCTTGTGGATTTACTCTGTTCATACACATTTGTTAAATACTGTGTGTATGGTAGAAGGAGTTAGTTGCAAATGAAGACCATAACACACTCTTCTGTTTTTGAAGGATTTAAGCTCTGGTTAAAGTGGTAAATGTAAATATATGAAAAGATAAGAAAATAATACTTGATTACAAATAACCAACTGTTAAACAAGTACTAGAGGTTTGGAAAGGTGGGCTGGAAAAGATACTACTGACATCTTTCAATAATAATAACTGGCGGGCCTCCCTGGTGGTGCAAGGGGTTAAGTAGCGCACTATGAAGCAATTCGCAGCCTCTACAGCACGAGTTGGATCCCCGGCCAGCCAGGGAGCAACCCACATGGCACAGCAGACCTCTCCTGTCTTGCCCACTGCTCCTCTCAGCAGTGTACTTCAGTCAGTCTGCCTGTTACTTCTGTTCCCTACTCTGTTTCTGGTGAATCCTCTCACCCCCCAATCTCTGGCCTGTACCCCAGTTCTTGTATGCATAAATAAATAAATCTTTAAAGGAAAAAAAATAATAACTGGTCTACATTGAATGACTATTAAGTATCAGAGATTTTTGTGTTCATTATTTCTAAAATTTTATATAAATAATTATATATAAATAACTATATATATATGACTAAGTGCTTTGGGCCTAGAATCTCAAGCACATAGAATTGTTTGTTTTGCTTACAGTAACAACATAGAATTGTTTATTTTGCTTACAGTAACATCACTTATTAATCTAAGCATCCTGATGTACACCTTCATTTATCCATACATGATTTCTTAGTTTCCTAATTCTGAAGGCTTATAAATTCTTGGATGTGCCAATTTAAATGTGTCTCCCATGAAGCAATGGTGGTGTATTTCTATACACCACACATCAGGAGGAAATAACTCCTGAGTATCATGTAAACATTCATAAAAGTCTCTTACCATAACCGAAAACAAGAGAAACTTCCATGGTATGTATGTTGTGTCTTCAAACATCTCACCCATAGTCCCCCAAAGCAGAGACAAAGATACTTTTAAAAATGCTGAAGTACTTGAAAGAGATTGCAAAGCTAAGTGTTAAATGAATTAGCACACATCCATCTAAGTGTGTGTCCCCTTTGTACCCAGAAATTTCACACCTATTTTTACCACAAAAAGAAAAGCTATGAAATAGAAATTGTCCCAAAGTAAGGCACTTCACTACTCTGAGCCTGTTTCCTGGTGTATGAGGTGAATGGGACATACTAGAAGAGTCAAATTAGAACTGTGTTCCCGGAAACTCCCTGAGGGACAATCAGCAGGTGGGGGCACCTGCTACTCTGTGTCTCTCCTCTTTGCCAATCAGCACAGGCCTATTTTCAAGTTATTTATTCACTGGACATGTATAAAATTTGATTTTGTACAAAACGATCTTCATTTTACGAAGATTTGGAGAACTAGCAAGGCTTTCCATAGAGCCGGCTGGTTTTACAGATCTGTGAAAGCACAAGACAACAACAGTGATTTGCAATTACCTTGATTTTTCTCTTACATAGAAGAGACATGTAGAGGAGAATAGTTGCAATTGTTTAAAAGAATAAAAAAAACGCTTTGGGCTAATTGGTTCTAATTAGAGAATGACTCAAATTAGATAATGCTGCTAATTAATTGTGAATGCACAGTGTTAAAACAAAAGCTGTTTACACTCTCCTTTTTTTGTGGGTAGTGAGTGAAGGGAATATGATTACTTTGGCAACTGGAAGTCTCCCAGTCTTGAATTCCATGGTGTACAATAAAAAATAAATGACCTTGGAATGATTTGTTATTGAAACAACTATTAATAAAGGGTAAACTCCATTAGCAGGAATAAAAATAAATTTTTATGATGCCCAAATCTAACCCAAATGAGATGCTTATGTCAATTTCTTAACAGTAATAATCACATATCTTGTGCGGATTTGTATTTTTTATATAAATGACATCCATTTACAGTTTTCAATCTCATTAACACCATTCATGCCACAAACTGTACAATGAATAACTTTTACTTTTTGAATTTTAAATGCATTGAAAAAATAAACTAGCCTAACTCCTTGGAGATTATCCTTCTAATACAGCAGGAGCATATTTTGTCAAGAGGTTTGAATGTACAGGATTAGTTCCTTTAATGAGGCCATTATCTACATATCCATCCACCCATCCACCCATTCACCCATCCACCCATCCATCCATCCATCCATCCATTTAATATTATACCAACATTTCCTGCTGAAAAATAGGTATTTATATTTTAAAAAAAATTTTGTAACAATAACACAACTTCTTCACTTACTGGTGCAGAGTTTCCATTTGGTCCTCTTGATCTCACCATTCTCCCTAGGACTTCTACACCATCTGATGTGATATTAGCTGATGCATTTATTGCCTTCTCACCCACTTGCTTGCAGTCTATAACCACTTTGACCAAAGTCTTGCTGATAACAATATGTAGCTAGGTAAACGTAAAGATATTTCAGGAGTTAAGAAGCAGAAAGAAATACCAATAACCTTATATAATTGCATGACTCATCACAGAAAGTATGAAAGAGAACTGGATCTGTCTCTATGCATTGTGCTAGAGAAGAAATGTTCCACTTTTACCAGTTCCCTAATTGTCCTATATTGTCCATTCTATTTATATTTAATGATGCTTTTCTTTAAAAAGATTTTGAAAGAATTTATTTTTCAAAATCTCATCTTCTGACTGGATCAAATGCATTGAAAACATAAACTAGCCTAACTCCTTGGAGATTCTCCTTCTAATATAGCGGGAGCATATTTTGGAATATTACTCAGCAATGGATTATTACTCAGCAATCAAAAAAGATAAACTCATGCAATTTTCAGCAACATGGATGGAGCTGGAAGGGATCATGCTCAGCGAAATAAGCCAGAAAGAAAAAGAAAAATACCAGATGGTCTCACTCATAGCAGGGATTTAGAAAACCTAAATAAGGGACCAGAAAAAAGACTAATTATAATGAAGTAAAAATCAAAATCAGCAAGTAACTATAGACCAGAGACACACTACAGTGGGGGGTGGGGGGAGGAGAAGAGGGATTAGGGTCAGAATAAGGGGGGTGGGAATTGTGTGGGGAATATAACCAAAATGAAAATGCATACATTATGCAAAAACGAAAAATGATGTAAGAATTATATAAAATAAAATAAAAGCAGTAACATTTTGAAATCACAGGATTGCTGTGCTAGTTATGCTTTTTCTAGAAGCAAAATAAAATAGATGTGAAAATATTTTAATAATAAATTATGCTGGATGATTCACGAGAAAAATATCTAAGGTACCATCACACTTTGACAATTTTATATAACAGAAGATAAGAAAAGAAAGTATAGAATCTGAAGGGAAGGAGGAAGGCTTTCTGATGAACTCCAAAGGAAAGAAACCCTTAGCCTAAAGCATGGTGTAGTAGTCTCGAACTGGAATTGCTATCATGTAGAAACCCATAGTAATATATTCAGTTTACACATTCTTTGTTTAAAAAAAAAAAACTGTGTTATCATGCAGGGGATAGTCAAAGAGAAATATATTCTAGATGAACTATTCTAGATAACCACATGCAAGTAAATTCTGCAGGGAAATTTCAGTGCTCATATTGCATTTCAATTTGTGCTGATATTTGGCTCATGAGCATTGGTTATTTGTGGCAGAGCTACCTGTTTAATGAGCTAATGTAGAATTAATAGGCAAATAATGATTTCATATCAAGTGAAAGCCAAAAGACATTATAAATAGCTTCCAAAGGGACGGTAGCATAGCAATGGAAAGAGAAAAATTATTGAACAATGCGAATCCTGCTTAGGGGAGTGAAAGTAGTGGGTACTGAATTTGCATTGTAAGCAGAGGTTGAAGGTCAACTTTCATATTAAATTAGTACAAGTTTTAATTTTACTGGCTTTATTCAATCTTTACATTGGTTTCATTATTTCATAGGAACTAATCGTAGAACTAAAAACATAAGGAATAGACCAATTTTTGTTTAATATTTTACTTAAATGACATCACGATGATAGAAATAACTTAAGTCAACAATGGAGGCTCTTAAGAATTCTTTTTCCTGCAAAAAGAAGTTAACCATTACCCTGCTGGGGAACCATGGCTGAGCCCTACATTACTTTCTTCAAATTGACATCTCTTTTATGATCATATAGAAGGGTATAATTTTACTTTTGTGTGTTTTTGAGTCTTGGAATATTTTTCATTATTATAAATTATAGAAATTTTCATGTTCAGTACCAGACAACCTAGAATGCAATATTCATGCTTTAAGAACAGTTAACTTGTGAGAACACTCAAGTTTTATTTTAAAGAACAACTTTGCTTTACAAAAGCAGACATTGAAAGTTTTCAAAAATATTTTTCTTCTTTGACTTCATTTAAGAATCCATTTATAAAATTATTAACTTTTTTAGGCCACACTTCATACCCAAAGTGTAAAAACTAAAGCCAACTTCAAATCAATGAGAAATAAAGATTATTTACTCAATTATAATAAGGTCTATGAACAAATCAAATTTGATCTCTGCAAATTGAATATGCACCAAGATTTTCCATTAATAGAGCTATAAATAAAGTAGTTTGTTGCATGACAAATGCTTTCTTTTTTGTTTGTTTGGGTATCTGGTTTTGCTAACAACACTCAGTAAAGGAACATTTTTCTTCATATAACTTGAGAAAATTTGGAGGTGTATAAATTTGAGGCCAGTTTTTCATGAACCTTACTTACAGTTCTTTGAGTTCTTTTGGTAAGATAAATAAAACTTAGCATTTGCCCAAGATTTATAAAGGATCCTTTGGGATAAGAATTACAAGTTCATGCCAATACCACAACCTAAAATGACAATTTTTTTTTTCAGCAACCACGAAGTCTTACATGTTTTTCATCTCCCCTTTAATTTTTCTTAACTACTTTGCAATAGACTCTGCCAAGCCAAGAAAAAAATCACATCGCGAAGAACTTGGTGGGTAAATGACAATCACCTCAAAGAGATATTAATGGAACTCTTTAGAACCAATAACGAACAAATTTCCTCCTGGACCTAATGCATTTTTTAAAAGAACTTGTATTCCTAGTTGTATAGTCCTATTAAGCTAGAAAAATAGAATATTTTAGTACAAATTTTCTTGTGCAAAAAAGAGTAAGAATTTTGTTATGCAATTGTTATTGTACAATACTGGTATTCGAAACCCCAGAAAATAGCAAAGTTGTGTGAATTAGATGGATTTGACCACATTCTAGGTCAGAAGACCAAAAGACCAAAAGAGAAGATGAAGACAGCTGTGCAACCAATATCCCTTCCCTCATACTAGCAGGGCACGGATAGCTGATTCTTTGCAGCACCGTCCAGTAAATTCTCTGTTCTCCTTTCAGTCTTGGTGTTGTTGCATCCCTTATCAGTCCAGATATCACTAGGGTAATTAACCAAACACAAAGGAAATCGTGAATGTTGGAAGGATGCATGTCTACACCAAAACCAAGTGTTTCAAAGATGTGAAATGCCAAGGACAGAGTCTTTCACAAACTAGGTTAAAAGAACGACTAAAATCAGGTTTTACAAAATTCTTCTTTAGAGGAACTTTTATGCAATCCCTCTTCACATTTTAACATGTTTTAACTGATATCCGTTCATCTACATCCATGACCAGGTAGACCAGCAATCCTTTCCACATCACATAAAATGTAGTGAATGAAAACTGTCTGCTGAATAATAAGTCATCTCTAATACATTGTTTCTCAGTGTGGGATCCTGGACTACTTCTATCAATATTTTCTAGGGTGTCAGCTAGAAAGGTATATTTCAGGGTCCCATTTCAGAACCACCAAATCTATATCTCTGGCCATTGTTAACAAAATTTGCAAATAATTCTTTCTCATTTGAAATACTCTAAGGATTTTTTTTAAATCTCTGTTGCTTTACCCACAGAAAATAAAATAAATTTATGTGTATGAGGTGGTACTGACCTTGTGAAAACTTCCATAAAAAATTTTCTGGATTTCAGGTCCTTCAAAAGTGACAGTCTGAAAATCCCCACTGTAGTCATAGTTGAAGTAAGTGAGGGTTTTCCCACCGTCTAATCAAAGAAAAATGACAAAAATGAAATAATTAAAGTAGATAAATATTTTTCTAAAATTCAACTCGACTGAAAATACTGCTTCCATTGTATGAGGCTATATTTATAATAAAGGGATGAGTAAGTAAGGTAATGATCTAGGGTCCCTGGGTTGTCCAGGCGTCAGTTGGCCAGATTAACTGCCTTAACCACACTGTGATAATAGGGAGGCAAGGACCTCTACTTATTCTTCCTCTGTCCTTCCTTGCCTACACTTTCATCCCCCTTTTGGAGAGGATTGTTTGAATTTGGGAGTAGAGACAGACAAAAAGGGAGAAAGGAATTAATCAAATCTTACGAAATAGAAACCAGATACTTCATCTTATTAACTCCATGCCACAACTGGCTTGTCCTGAATATACAACTTAACCCATCCCAAAATAAATGATATTCAATGTCTCTTATTATGGACAAACAAACAAAACCTATTATTGAATGTTTCGTATTATGAAGAATATTTTATTTAAAAAAAATAGGAATGTTCTTACTAGCTCATTTCTGGATTATAATTTAATTATTCATGCTGTTTTCAAAAGGTACAAGCTAGTCAATCATGTTGAGACTTTTTTGTTGTTGTTTTCAATTCCTGGGTATATATAGAATTAGTTACTGATGCTCTTTTAAGCTACAACTTTCCCTTAGTTTCAATATTAATACAAAATGTTTTCACAACATTATATTTAGTTGTTGACTCATTTCCATGAGCTGAAATGTCCTTTCATAAATATTACTTGAAAATAAGATTAAAAAACTTCCCTTATCCAAATGTTGGGCCACTTAACAGTGACCACCAAATTTTGGTTCCTAGCTTTGCTGAAATCCTAAACAAAAAAATGATTTAGAAAATTCAGTGGCATTAACCAAATACTTGACAATCCACTTAAGTGATGACCATATATGACATTCAAGAGCTTGAGGTCAAGAAGCTTCCTTTCAACATCCCAACCTCCAGACAACGGAGTTTTCTATTCTTCAGACTGATGCAATCTTTCTAGACTCACTCTTTAGATGACCTCACCCAGTATCATGGTTTATTTAAAACACAAACACAACTATCAAATTTATAACCCCATTCCCTGAGTTATTCATTTCTTCATTTTCCCTTTCTTTTGTAAATAAACATTTTATTAACAACAAAAAAAATTATAACCCCATTCCAGAATTCTTCCCAAAAATGCACTTGCCAATCTGACCATTCTTTTCCTCCGTTATGAAATAAACATCCTACAGATATCATACCCATATCCAAAAATGAATCTCTGGTTCCACCTCTTTGCTTGCCCCTCCCTCCCCCTCATCCTTGTTCTTTCCATAGTCTTTTTATTTTTAAAGATTTGTTTATTTATGCATGGGGTACAGGCCAGAGATGTGGGGGGTGAAAGGATTCACCAGAGACAGAGTGGGGAACAGAACAGGCAGACTGACTGAAATACACAGGAGAGGTTTGCCTCATCATGTGGGTTGCTCCCTGACTGTCCAGGGATTGAACTCGTGCTACAGAGGCTGCAGACAGCTTCATAGTGAGGTGCTTAACCCCTTGCACCACCAGGGAGGCCCTTTCCATAGTCTTCATCATCTCAGTAATTGTCTCTCTCCACCTTGCTCACTATTTTATCCTAGAGCTTAGCATGACATATAGTAGAAGCACAGTATTTGTTGAAAGAATACTGTTACTGGGCTTCCCTGGTGGCACAAGTTGTTAAGCACTGTGCTATGAAGCAATCTGCAGCCTCTGCAGCACGAATTCGATCTCCACTGGCCTGGGAGCAGCCCACATGGTGCAGCAGACCTCTCCTGACTCACCTGCTGCTCCCCTCAGCAGTGTATTTTGGTCATTCTGCCTGTTCTGTTCCCCACTCTGTCTCTGGTGAATCCTCTCACCCCCAACATCTCTGGCCTGTACCCCAGCTGTTGTATGCATAAATAAATAAATCTTAAAAAGAAGACAAATTTTTAAAAAAAGAATACTGTTATTGTTTCATAGTTCACAGTGTTTACATTTGGCTTAAGATAACTGAGTTACCCTGCAATATACACAAAACAAGCAAAGTAGAAAACAACACACATGTTCATACATGTGTGCACAAATGTGATATAAATAAGTATACTTACTATCTAGAATTACTCCAACCAAAGGATCAGAATTTTTATTTAAAATCTCCCAAAGAGCAAATGGCTCCTCTGGGGTGTCAGGAAGAATCCGGAATAGAAAACTGATTGTGTAATCAGAGGGCAATCCTTCTGGATGCAAGTACCTGAAAATGAAAAAAAAAAATGTTTTATTATATCCCTCCTCAAGTTATTTATCCAATTATTAAAGCAAATATACTTTCATTCTATAAAATTTGGAAAAATAAGGAAATAATAACAGCTCGCCATTAATCCCATCCAGAGGTGATGATCACGGTGTTGGTGTGGTCCAGGTTTTTTAAAATGTATGTAAATATTTGTCCAATTTATATAATAATTTTGCCAATCTCTTCTCTAAACACCATATACTATTTTATATTTCCTTAATTGTTTTATATTCCCTTAAATATTTTTAAAAGTGTATTTAATATCTACACAATCATCTTTTGGCTATTAGATAATTTATCTAACTTCTCACGTCTGACTGAATATTTAAGTAGTTTCAAGAACTTGTATTATAAAAAATGTATATCTCTAGCCAATCCTTTTGCAAAACTAAATTGAGACATGTTTACTTTCTACCACATGTTATGGTTATTTGCATTGGTTATCCTGTACGGTTATCCTGTATGCACTGTATGCTGTGATATTATCATCTAGATCTATCTTCAAGAATTAAGAATGTGGGGGCGTCCCTGGTGGTGCAAAAGGTTAAGTCTCAGCACTATCAAGCTATCACCAGCCACTAGGGCACGAGTTGGATCCCCAGCCAGGGAGCTGACCCACATGGTGCAGCAGACCTCTCCTGTCTAGCCCGCTGCTCCCCTCAGCAGTGTATTTCAATAGATCTGTCTTTTCTGCTCCCCACTCTGTCTCTGTTGAATCCTCTCACTCCCTGCACCTCTGGCCTATACCCTAGTTATTATATGAGTAAATAAATAAAAATAAAACTTTTTTAAAAAGGAATTAAGAATGCACTACTCCTGCTGCTAGAAGAGGGTTCTGCAGGTGGCACTCAGATACCAACTCCCCTCAAAAATTGCCTCAGCTGAAGAAAGATGACAGTCCCAAAGTCATAGCATCTTTGGTATGGCATCCCTTTTCAATTATAGCTCTTTGAGGCAATATAAAGACCAAAACTTCCCATTCTAATGGAGATAGCTCCATTTTCAAAACTTCTGTGAGTGGGTCAGCTGAGTCTTTCGGTGAGATCATGTCACTGCTTGACCTCAAGAATGATTTTTCAAATACCCATTTTATTTGTTTGTTTAATCATTCATTTCCCCCCCCCTCCAATTACGTTTATTAAGGTAAAGTTGGTTTACAACATTATTTGTGTTAAGGGTTATAGGTTCAAACATTTAAAAATGTATGCTTCCACACCCTGGCCACCACCAAAGCCCCAATAATCCTCCACCATGTTCCACTGGGTCCCCTTCCTACCTGATTCCCTCCCTATCACACTCCCCTTCTGATATGCCTCAGTTTTGCAGTCAGATGTCAAGGGTTTGTATTAGTTTGTTTTGTCTGACACTCTGTTTTGTTTCTCTATATTCCAGATATAAGTGTATCATCTGGTATCAAATACGCATTTTAATATTCATCACTACATAGTATGCAAAAAATCACCAAAAGTTATATCAGATGTTAGCTTTATCTAAAACCACATGTATTCTGTAGGTCAACTGTAATTACAACAATTTTCTAGAAAGTGAAGCTATACCTGTAACAACAAATATTTTAGCTTATTAAAAGAGGCCTACTTATTTCAAAAATCACAATAAAACACAATGTAATAATATGGGTACTACTGTAAGAGGCTAAAATTTAATAAACAATATTTTGGAAGAAGACAGAATAGTGACTTTCTAACACTTTTTTTATGGATAGATGAATTTAATGCTCTAACATGATCTCTTCCATTTTTTCGTGTAAATGTGCACAGAGCTATATAAATATGTGGACACTGAAAATGTTTCACATTAAAATACTGATGGCATTTTGAGAAAAAAAACAAATGTTGATTAGGAATGCAAAGCAGAAGACAACATCTGGAGAGATGACTCCTTCAAGAGTTCCCAGCCTGTAACCTTAAGTACCACCATACACAGAATTTAGAACAATGTCCTGTATATTGTGATACTGTGTACGTGTCATCTATCACAGTATATTCCCTCAAATTTCAATATTAAATTTTCAAAATTAAAGTTCAAATAGGACCTCCATGATGGCTTGGGTATAAGTCTCACCACTACAGTCTTAGTCGATCCCTGGGCAGGCACATATGGCACCAGACCTCTCCTGTCTTACCCACTGCTCCCCTTAGCAGTGTATTTCAGTCAATCTGCCTGTTCTGCTCCCCACTCTGACTCTTGTGAATCCTCTCATCCCCCACACCTCTGGCCTACATCCCAGTTCTTCTACATACACGCAAAAATAGTTCAAATAGCATTATGTTGATGCTGATGTTTTCAAATGAAGAAGCACAAACATCATGGAAAATTCTGCGAAGAGTTATTACAGCATATTTCAAGTTGACATTTTCACATTCAGATACAATAAACAAAGGATTAACTTTAATATATAGTAATGGAAGCATACTTGGTTGGCTGGGAAACCAGGGCATCTTTATGAAGTCGGTAGCACGGATATACGTTGAAGGTTCCAGGTTCCATAGAAACCCCTTCCACTGATGAAAAATCCTTTTCAACTAAGCCAAACATTTCCATCATCTTAAATCCTAAAAAAAAAACCAAACAAGCCAAGAATAGAGAATAAACAGGTACTTTAGGATCTTTAATTTTTAGCTAGTAAGCTAAAAGTATTTTTAAAAGAATCTGGACCCCATATGGCAGTTATTTAATGTATTTGTATTTGGAAAAACTGTAATAATGCATACCTGCCAGGTCAATGCCATCCTTGTGCACCATTGGGCAGGCTGGAAAACAAAACAAACAAAATATAAAATCCTATTTTTACCCAAATATAATTGTTCCCTGTCTCAAGAGCAGGAAGCTACCATAATCTTTCCGGATGTCAGTTGTGGAAAGAATCCAAGCCAGATGTGCCTATGGTTTTCTGTGGATTCCTAAAGCCTGATGTGCTCTAATTTCTCCTATTAAAACCAAAGGGCCACCACTTCCTTCTCCTCTCCCAAGTCTATTAAAATCGATAGTGATCACTTGAGAGCATGTGTTAGGACAGGACTCACTCTTAATGTATCACCCTGATGAGCACTCTTAACAGTCTTGAAAACTATTGACTACAGCTGTTTCATGCAGAGTTTCTTTTAAACACAGTTCAATATCACTAAGCAAAGTCTAGCAACCTAAATCTCTAAACTGGAGAGTTGTCTTCATAAGCTCAACACCACAAAGCTTAATGTCAGCACAACAGCTCTGCAAGTCCATGTTCTTTCCTCAGACCAAGATGAGAGTCATTATTTAACCAGCATTCAATAGTTCAGCCTTTAAGCAACATGAGTAAATACAAATGCCAAAGGACTAACTTGCTGATGCGGTTTCACAGACAAAAGTAATCAGCTCATCTTCAATTTTCTTAAAGGCGTCGAAGTCATCCACAAAGAAGACATGGCGTGTGCTGGGCTTGCTGCCAATGCTGACCAACTCTGAGTAGTCTGCATCGGCCACGCCGACTGCAAAAATGCTGTAGCCTGTGGCAGAAGGAGAACAGGTTTCTGATTACTTAAATTGCACAAAATACACAATGCAATAGAAGACATGTCCAAATGTTTAAAATACGTTTATTTAGGAGGGCAAGTAGTGGTGGATAATTCATTCTTTACAGTTCATCAAAATTCTGCATGTGCATATTTCATTATATGATAATGATCCCATCATTCCCTAAAGAAATTTTCCATTATAAAGAAACTCAAGAAGGCACCAATTAGTGGTTAAGAGAAAATAGCTGCAATTTGAGTAATATCTTTATGTCTGCATATTTTTAGAAGTATTTTAAAATTAAGGAATGAAGTGTCATTGAAACAAGAAATATTATCTCAGTTATTGTTGTTTTTTCTAGATTTAGAAACCAAGAAGTTAATATTTAGCAGCCAGAGGTGAGTCACAGGTCAATTCTTGGTAAATCAATATTAAATTACAATCTTCTAGGCATATCTTATAAAATAGAATCATCACACCAGTCCTACGACAATCTCCATTTTACAAAGGACGAGGCTGAGGAGTTTTTATGATCAGATTTTTTAATGTTTCTTTTTTATGGTATTGTAAGGGCGGGAACTGGGCACAGTGCAGGTTTTCTGATCCCATGCAGACCGGGTAAAGGAGTAGTCAGAGTCCTCAGTGGTTTTTTGCAGGTCTTTTATTGGGGTTCACCAAGCATATGGCAGGCAGGGGTGCTGGGGGGCCGGGAGGCTGGTAGGCCTCCCAGCCCCCAGCAAGTCTTTACTCTATCTAGGCTCTCTGGCATTGGTTCTGCTGCTTCTCGGCTTCTCTTTCGGCTTCGGCTGTGGCTTCTACTGCTGCTGCTACTGCTGCTGCTGCTGCTGGCGTCCCCGTGACGCCGCCCTTAAAAGCACAGTCTTAACTCAGCTGAATCCCATCTACCTATGCCCACACCCTATTCCAGGTGCCCGCCATCAGGCATGCATTCAGGACAAGGATCCATCATCTATCCTGATGGCGGAAGGGCAGAAAAGCCTGATTTTTCTTCATCCTACAGGTATTATATTTAATTGCTAGAATTTCTTATACAAGACATCCCTTATGTAATGAAAGTATTAGAGAAAACAAAACAAAAACAATAGATTTAAGAAAACTAGAGAAAACTCAGGCAGAGCGGAACATAAAAATACTTAGTTGAGGGAAAAAACAAAGACTTGTAACCTGGGAAGTATTTTTTTAAATCACATTATCGAGTTACTATTAAGAACGTTTTTAAAATATTTAAATAATGCAAATGTAGCCTTCCTCAAGACAAAAATACTAATCTAGCTACTGTTGCTTACCTATATAAACTTACCCTCTGATTGCATCTCCCTGGAGATTTTGTTCACATCATCTTGTGACCTCCCATCCGTTATAACCACGATGACTTTTGCAACGCCTCTTCTGGTACCTGACTCTGCAGTAAACAAAGTGTCTCGCACATGTTTGATGGCTCTTCCTGAAACAAGGAAGCAAATTCAGCTCAATTTCATTCCCTTCTATTTTGTGTTGCTAGGAGGGAAGGGTAAGAACGAAGTTCTTAAATGAATGAAAAATATAAGAATATATGTAATTACTAATAATTATTTCATATCTTAACTGGGATTTTTTGGTCTTACCTGTTTTAGTATTTCCTCCTTTGTATGAAATATGTTTAATTGCATCAAGCAGAGTCTCTTTGGTTTTGTAAGCATTAAGTTTAAATTCTGTTCTGGGGTCATCAGTGAACTGAACCATTGCAACCTAGAGAAAGAGGGTGTATTTGTTTTTACATATATGCAGACTTCCTCTGGGTAGGCGAACACAGAAAAGAGTATGGTACCACCCACAACTTTAATCTCTTCCTTAACCCAATCCACATTTCCTTAGTTAAAATCTCACACAATTACATAACAAATGTAATGGTTATGTTAAACAGCCTATTTCCCCTAAGTACTTTTTAGGAAGTCATTTATTTTAAAACCTCATGAAAGCACATTTTGCCATTTCATTTGGCAGAGAAAAATGGATGTGAGGTCTTGTAACTTGATAAAGGCCAGAGGCTCAGAGTTGGATTCTTCGCAAGGATTTCTTTAGAAAGCAACCCTAGGAAGAAACTACCACTAGTCTACCATTTTACAGATGAAACTGAGGCACACAAAATCAAGCAAATTGCCCAAGATCACAAGAGCGGTCACTGGGGAACCAACAGGTGAAGCCAGGTAAACGCTACTTCAAAATCTGTCTTCCTAACTACTGCAATATAACCTTGGCTCTTATTCCTGGTGATTTGGGTCCATTTAAATGTATTGGTTCTTGGGTCTCCCTGGTAGCGCAAGGGGTTAAGATGCAACCTATGAAGCTCTCCACAACCACTGCAGCATGAATTCGATCCCTTTTGATCCCCTGCCCTCCAGGGAGCAACCCACACGGTGCAGCAGACCTCTCCTGTCTCGACCGCTGCTCCCCTCAGCATGTACTTCAGTCAATCTGCCTGTTCTGTTCCTCGCTGTCTCTGGTGAATCTTCTCACCCTCCACATTTTTTGGCCTGTACCCCAGTTATTGTATACATAAATAAATAAATCTTAAAAAAAAATAAAATAAATAAATATATTGGTTCTTGTTTGTTTGGCAGCACTGTGATGGTGGGGGGGGGGGTGAAGACAGCATCTTCAGAGCGCTGTCTTTGATTCCATGATTCTGAATTCCTGCCAACTTATCCTGATCTACTGCAGATGTCACTATGCTTAGGAAACCTCTTCTGATTCCTCTATTTAAGACAAATTCCTCCCTCAGTTTCACATCTATTTGTGTCTTATGATACCTCTTCCATTCAAATGCACTCAGTCACTTTTTCAAAGTAAACATTTTAATGTCTTTAAAACACACACACACACACACACACACACATACTTTTAATGTCTTTGAGGGTAGGGAAAATATTGGGACTATCCTTAAGGGAGATACTCTATCCCATCATATAAAAGAAACATCCACTAACAGGGTCATTCTAACCTTATTTTGCTGAGCTCAATAGCTTTTAAGGATTAGTCTTTTCTCAAGCTGTAGCAACCACCAGTAAGCCACATTGTCCATTCTCTCATTTAGGGTTGGGTCCAATCATTACGGTTCTTTGCCAATATCCTCTGATTCATAACCATAATAATAGCTTGAGATAATCTTTTAATGTGTAGAATGAATTAATTATTGATCAATTAGCCTTACTTGAGTTCCATCTGCACCAATCTTGTCCAGTGCTCCAACAGTGCTATACAGAAAGTTAATGATCTTATTGAAATTGTCATCTCCAATACTCCAGGATCCATCCACCATAAACACCAGATCTGCCTTGGCTGCTCTACATACTGAAGATTAAGAATAAATTTTGAATCAGTGATAATGTGAAAACATATTATTAAATCAACAAAGCAGAGGATAGTTTTTCTGTTAATTAGAGCTCTGCCCCATAATGAAGATGCTCATCTTTTAAGATTCATATTCCAAGCTCAAGTTCATTATACTTTCTGACCATCTTGTTACTCCTATACCCAAGGCTCCTAGTGACTATGAAGCTTCTATCAAACATGTAGAATTAGAGAAGAAAAAATTCACCGACCTCAGTCCCAAAGACTAGAAATGAATGAACACAAAAATGTAGAACTAAAATCATTTAGAGGTCAATCCCTAGTGTCTACAGACCAGGAGGAAAGTATCACTTACTTTCTTTTCAAAGTATTACTCGGTGTACCCTGTGCTGTGCTTATTGGTTTAGAAGTTAACTTCAGAGAGATTCAATGCATTCAGACATAAGTAACACAGTGGAAACAGATTAATCCTCAATTTGAAATGTGCTTAAACTAAGAGCATAAACAAACTTTAATTCTAGCCTTGCTCAAAAATTCTGCCACCCATTGATATGTGTCAAGAAATGTACACTAATGCTAGCCCAGAGAAACTATTATCAGTTTGTATTACTACACACCAACAGTAAGAGACGAGCAAAAACAAACCAAAAACCAAAACCAAAACAAGACAAAACAAAAAAAAACCCTATTCCAATAAAAGCATTTTTAATAGTCCTTTTTTTTGGTATCAAGACCTGTTTCAGATTATCTATGCATCACTTCCCCTTTATTAGTGTAGATCATTGTGGTTGAGGGTTTTATGATACATCAAACAATTTATTTTTTAGTAAAGCTGGGTCTTTTAATCATAGGCCAGTTGCACAACTATGAGATAATGTGCCTTTCTTTAAAAAAAAAAAAAAGCTCACTTGATTTGTATTTTAATAGTGCAACTTAATTCCCTTAATGCTAATGTAAAATAAACCATCTCCAAATGAGATATTACTCCAGGGACAATAAGGATTGGTGAGGTTATTCTAATGAGTCTCAGGATTTATGAAGTTTTATAAATTTATGGTTTGAATTTAGGCTAATTATAAGCTTATAAAAGAAAACTTGGTTTTCTGTTTCTAAAGACAGATGAAATCAAAATTGTGAATGATCTTTGAAATGAGAGCAAAATCTATTTGAAACTATACTCAAGATGAAAATTTTACATTAATCCAAAAATATATTTCAAAACACATGAAGGATTTATCTCTGGAATAAGAAATTGTGTTTTTAATTTTCTGTCTACTTTTTTATTTTTAACCTTTGTTCAGTAAATATTCAGCATCACTTTAATAATAAAAATTTATAGTTATTTTAGTTAAATACAATCAGGACAAATAGAGTCTAAAACAAACACGGTTTTCAGGCTGCAAAATCCCCACCATATAAAATCACCCTGACAAAAATTAAGACCAATGTTTCTACCCTTAACCCCACAGACCTTTCCAAACTACCTAAGTCTTCCATAAGCACATGTGTGAATGTCTCCTGAATAATATCCATACTCAACTGTAAACAAAAATATTCTGACCTTGAAGAGTTCTGAATTATCTGCATCAGAAAAGTCTTATTATCAAATTCATCCAACTAGAATGTTGTTTTACATTCCAGTAGTGAGACTCATTATATTTATTGAGACTACAGAAAGCCATACATGAAGATGGTAGAAGAGAGTTGGCATTCCACAAAGTAAATAGCATGGAAAGGTTCAGGCCAGCATAAGAATAATGTAAGGGGATGCTGAGATGTACAAATCTGTTGTCACTGAACACAGGTAAAAGATGCCATGAAGTAGGTTGATGATTAATGACTTTGCATGAATGCTGGGAGGAATATTGAATTTTGCTAGAGTTTCTCACTGTCTCTTTCCTTGACCATATCGCTGCCCAGAATCTGATCTTTAAAATGACTGTAAGCTCCTGTAAACAGGAACAGCTTATTTTTATTGCATCCCTGCCAGGTAAGAAGCACTTTAAAGTGCGTGATGAATTGAACTCTTTCGATACAAATGTGAATTCTACCTCTCTCCTGTCCTTACTCTGGTTCATGCTCCCCATCCACCAAAGTTAACTTTCCCCCTCATACAAACATCTCATTACAGGTTTTTTTCTGATAGGATAAAGCCCAAGCTCCTTATTCTTATTCAGACAAACCACTTCATTACTGTCTTCTCACTCTTTTCAAAATGTTGATTAAATTCATTAATCTCTTTCATGAACAATTAACCTGCAACAGCATTAACTGTTCTTATTTCTGGACTACAATAGTATAATCTCCATTTTCTAACATATTCTTTAGTGGTAACTAACCCAGCAAACACCCGTTCTCTAGCAGAACTGAGAATTAGCATAAAGTTCCAATCATTTATTATTATTGAATTCTTAGTGGCTGGCATAAGAATTTTGAGAATGAATAACAGGGTTAATAAATGTTCATTAAGTGAATAAAAAAATTAATGACCATACTATGCTGGGATGATGTTTTAGAAAATTACCTTAACAGTCAGGTAAGATATAATAAGGGATTTTCATGGTGACAAGAAAAAAGAGGTAAACTGGGAAATTATTAACCTTGCCTATAAAATCATGAACTACATTCACATTCACCAATTATGTAACTCTTCTTTCTTGATGAGTGCTTACTACTCTGAAACCTTCGATGAAATAAATACAATGCAGTTCTGTTAGAAAATCTACTTTCTCTATATATTCTATTATTAACTGGGTATTTATAAGGATTTATAGGGCTTGATAAGCATTCATGCTATAGAGAATACTAGGTAACACAATAAATACCTTTTATTAATACCTTGATTTTCAAATGAACAACAAAACCAACAAAAATCCTAAACCTAAAATCACAGCATTATTGTATTATTCTGTTACCTTCCTTTGCTGGTGGAATGGTCGGAGGAAAAGTAGGTGGTTGAGTAGGAAGTGCTTCTGTGAAGAAGAGGAAGAAAGAATATCTATTAGTCATTTTATCTATGGCAAAGAGGGTATGGTCAAGCATGCAAGTGAGTGATTTTTAAAAATTTATTTATTTATATATATTTTACATCATTGTTCATTGTTAAACAGCATTTGCTTTCTTTTTCAGGTGTAGTCCCATCAGAATTTCCACCACCAATTCACCCGTGCACCATCAATATAGTCCCTTGTGCTCCTCGCTCCCTCCTTCCGATCCCTGTCCTTCCCCCTACCCTGCAGGATGTCTCTGGTTTATAATTGTCTGTTTGTTATTGTTTTGTTTTGTTGTTTGTATTGTTATTTTCCCCCTGATGCCTCATTTTGTTCCCCTATATTCTTCCCATATGTGAAACCATTGATTTTTTTTTTTTTTTCCTGCTGAGCAAGTCAGTAATTTTAACAATTGTCTTGTTTGAGACTTTAGTGAATTGAGTGACTACTATAAATCAGCCACCACCTTGAAAACTGGCTCCATCCACCCCTCACCTCAGACTGAAGACTTGAAATGTAATGTTGCCACCATTCGGTTTACACAGCAGGAATCAACACACACTGTCAACTACAAAGTGGTTCTAGGGCTGTTTTAAGGCAGGAATTCTGCCAACCTATTTCTGATCAGTCTCCAGCTGCTTTCACATATATAATAAACTTCATTTCCATTCTGCCTTACTAAGGAGCGACCATCAATCCTTGTTCAGTAGCTATGGCCCACCCCCAGCCTGCATTCCCAGGTGTGGTCCCCAGTGGACTCTGATTCACTCCCTCTTCAGCTCAGACTGTATTGAGAAAAAATTTGGTTCTGAAGACCAAACAGCAGGACTTTAGGAAGTTTCAATGTATCAGCTCAGTTCAACCTGAAAGATGAAGGGTAAGAAGTCTACCTTAGAAGCAAAAGTGAGGTTTGGTTAGAGGACCCGGGAATAGTTCCATCAGCAAGGCGAAGATCCTATCAGTTGTCATTGCAAAGCAATAGGAAATTATGGCTTCATTAAACATCCTAAGTATTATTTTCTTAAATTCTTTTTTTAAAGGTTTATTAATTTATGCATATAAGAGTTGGGGTACAGGCCAGAGGAACGGGGGGTGAAAGGATTCACCAGAGACAGAGTAGGGAACAGAACAGGCAGAGTGACTGAAATACACTGCTGAGGGGAGCAGCGGGCGAGCCAGAAGAAGTCTGCCTTGCCATGTGGTTTGCTCTCTGGCTGGCCGGGGATCAAACTCGTGCTGCAGAGTTGCTTCACAGTGTGGCTGCGGATTGCTTCACAGTGTGGTGCTTAACCCCTTTTGTCACCAGGGAGGCCCAAATTCTTTTATTTTTGACACTAAAAAATTTAAGAAACATAGGGAAAATTCTTTTTACATCCCATTTTAATAGAAGGGAAAACCTTCAACTACTCATAACCATTTAGAGAGGGTCATTTGGCCTCTGCAGACAGAAAGTGCCAGAGCTGGGAGCACTTCAACTCAGGCAGACTATTTGCTGGGAATGTTGTAAAGGGAATTCCTTCATTGGCAGAAATGTTGGAAGACATGAATTTTAAGATCTCTTCCAAGTCTGAGTCAATATAATGAAATTTTTTGAGTAAAATGATTCAACATTTAAGAGAATGCAGTAATAATATGTAACTGATATGGAAAAATGTTTGCGATAAATTAGTCTGTGAAATGAAGTAAGTCAGAGAATATGATGGTATGATTCCATTTGTGAAGCACAAAAAAGTGCTATCCATTTGATATGTCTACATGAAATATACCTGCAATATACCTTTATAGAGATATATCTGATATAGATTGATATCTCTCTCTATCTTTATCTCTATCTGGTGGGATTCCTTGAGGGAGATGAAGGTGGCACAAATGAGTACTTCCGGGAAGGAATGATGGAGGAAGAGGGAAGTTGGAAGGAAATGACAGTTCATTTTATACCTCTGTGGCATAATAATTAATATATATCTACAGGTACATATATGTCACTTTTATCTTTTAAAGGCCATTTTTTTGAAATTATTAAGTTGCAAAAGTTAAAAAAAGATGTTGTGAAAAATCTG
Source organism: Talpa europaea (assembly GCF_964194135.1). Lineage (NCBI taxonomy): Eukaryota > Metazoa > Chordata > Mammalia > Eulipotyphla > Talpidae > Talpa > Talpa europaea. Next base: position 14,117,748 of record NC_140069.1, read on the forward strand.
AATACTAAAGTTTGCTTGCAAGTCCCATAAAATGCTTCTAAAGCAAATTTATTTATCTTAAAATCTCTGAAAGCCATGGGTCATCTTTATAATTGTTCATCTCCTTTAATGTTGAAAATTGAAGCAGATTCTAAGTTCTGTCATTAAGTCAAGCACCAAATCTGTGAGTCAGGTGGCAGTCAGATAAACATGCTGGGGCAAAGCATCTAGACAAAGAATCTCTTGGGTAAGAACCCCCATGAAGTGGTGATGTAGGTTTATATGTGTTTCCTTAAATAAATAAATATATTTTAATAATAAGTAAATATATTTTAAGTTCAGAAACATATTTAAAATATACTTTGTATCTCAGGCTGGCATACAGGTGGTCTCTGTCTTTAAAAATGTGAGTGGGCCTAGGTATTTAACCAAAGGACACAGAAACATCAATTCCAAAGAGCACCTGCACCCCTATGTTTAGAGCAGCACTATTTACAATAGCTAAGCTTTGGAAACAACCCAAATGCCCAAAAATAGATGACTGGATCAAGAAGATGTGGTACATATACACCATGGAATATTACTCAGCATTCAAAAAAGATAAACACATGCAATTTGCAGCAACATGGATGGCGTTGGAAGGGATCATGCTCAGCGAAATAAGCCAGAGAGAAAAAGAAAAATACTGGATGGTCTCACTCATAGCAGGAATCTAGAAAACTTAAATAAGGGACCAGGAAAATGAATAACTATAAGAAAGTGAAAATCAAAATCAACAAAAAACTATGAACCAGAGACACTCTATGGGGGGTAGAGGGCAGGAGGGGAGGGATTGGGGTCAAAATAAGGGGGTTGCAATTGTATGGGGAATATAAAAATAAAATTTATTAAAAAAAGAATAAAAGTAATATCACATTTAAAAAAAAATGTGAGTGGTGAGGGGGCATGTGGAAGATTGCTCTTCATTGCTTTAATTGGAGAGTTGAACTACAGTCAAGCCACTTCTTCAACTCTAGTTGAACTAGAGTCAAGCCATGTTATAAGAAAACAGATGTCCCCAACATAAAGAAAACATTTGTATCAAATAGAGCTGTCCAAATTCACCCAAGCTGGATAGTTAACAGTTATGGGGTTAAGGTTAGGGGAAGTTGAATTAGACCAGGGGTCCCAAATGCAAATGTTTTCCAAGGCCAGGCAGGTAATGAGTGTGAGCAAATACCTTAACCTGAACCTAGAGGAACAGCAACCTGACAGCCCATGTGCTGTGTATAAGACACAGCAGTTCCCTGGTTTCAGCAGACGGACTGTGTGCCAGTGCTGTCAGATGATTTGAATTTTCAAATGACACAATAAAACTTAAAAGGTATGGCTAAGAAAACATGTCTTATAGTGAGATCCCTTGACAACCACTTGGTAATAACAGTAATGATGACAACAAGGATGTGTTGAACAATATACAGGTGGAAAAGCTTTTCAACAGCTTCTCTTATTGGATCATCACTACTGCCCACAGAGGAAAGGGAGTAGGCTTGAATTTTACTAGTGGGCAAAAAAGGAGCTCATAAGTGAATAACTTCTGTTATAATTCAAGATAACTATGTTTGGAAAGGCCTCAATTGAGTCTGTTTGACTCTAAATCTTGCTCAGTAGAAAACCTCTAATAACCTATAATGATACTCTCCTCTATTCACAAAACAGAATACTAATCACCAATATGCAAAACTCCAGATACATTCTACAACATGAATTAACCTCAGAAACATAAGCTAAGTGATAGATACCAGATGCAAAAGACTATCGGTTCCTTATTTCCACTCATATGAAATGTTCAGAAAAGGCACATGTAAGAAAAGAAAGATTTAGCAGGGCTGGGTGTTGGTAAGAGGATTGGACTGTGACTGAGCATTAAAGATCTCTTTGAGTTGATGAAAATATTTAAAATTGGATTGCAGTGATGACTACACAGTTCTTTAAATGGGTGAACTTTTGTTGTGTGAACACATGTGTGATACAGTGTTAAATATTTCAGTTTTATGAAGTCTACATTTCAGAAAAGAATAGATTATTCAATTTATTATTCTTTCATTTTCTGTTTCTGTAGGTCACACATTGGTGATTTCTTCCTGGAAGCGCCAGATGACCTGAGAGACCTAAGCACCAACACTTTCTAAATGTCAGATTCAGGAGAGAGGGTCTACCCAGAAAGTCCAGTGCCCACCACCGATTCCAGAGATTTCAAATTTAAGTTCAAAACACCATGTAAGTATACTAATGACCCCCAAATTTACTATAGTTCAAATCATTTTAAAGTTCATGACCTTTAGGTCAGGAATCCTTGATTAAAAGCCATTCTAAGATGTTAACACCCTCTTTGCTCCTTAGAACATGTAAAAAGTCCTTTGTTTTAATTTTACACTTTGCCTTTCCTTTCAGTGCATCAGATCAGCAGCCAACTTGGAAAAAGAGCAAGAGAGTCTTAAGCAGGCAATAACTCTGAGGTCAACCAGTTGAAACATCTTGGCCCCATGCCCACCCTAATGGCCATGCTTATATGCCATTGTTTTAATGTCAGGACCCAGTCCTTATACTTCATTTCACACTCCACATACCACAAATGTTCCTTATGACCATAGATCACAATATAGGTCATTGTTCCAAACACTCTGTCATCCTGTGGCCTTACAGTCCCTTGTGAAACATATGGGGAATGGGGAAAAAATGTGCAGATGACATCAGTAGATCCAATGCAATGAATTCTGGGACTGGATAAGAAGAGCAAAACTTGTATTACATTAATTCCCGTGCATTCATAGACAGTATTTTTCTAAATGGAATAAGGTCTTTGAACCCAAGATGAATGCCTATAATATTTTTGCTCATGTAGATAGGAATCAGGAGAGAACACAGTTGACTCACGTGTTTTTTCCATGATGCTCACACTGGGTCCCTCAATCTCTTGGAGCTTTGTATAAACACTGATTTTGTATTCTGAATCAGGCTGAAGTCCATAGAAGCAATGACTGTTTGAGCCTCCACCCAAAGTGGATTCTTGCTTTTGAGTATCTATAATGCAAACACAACAAAACATGCACATATGAAAATTTACAAACAGTAGACAATTTGCTTCTAAAACACTTAATACTCTTTGCCGAATCAGATAACTCCAGAATGTTTGAGATAGTCTATCATTTTTCTGAAGAACTAACATATCCACTGATTTTTTTTTATAATTGAAAACCACATTTTATATATTCAAAAATGAGATTCACTAATAAAAGACTTCTGAGGTTAACCCTCTAATGAATGATGAATTATGAATGTACATAATTATATGTACACATCTTAATTGATCTCTTGGGCAGGTGTGGAGGTGAGCACATTTTTATCTTATTTTCCAGAATTTAACTGGCAGGCATTATTAGAAATACTAATTTTACTAACTGCATTTAATATTTTGTGAATCAATCTTGTCTTTTGCCAATTTACTTATTTATTTTAATTGAGCTAACACTGCTTTACAAAAGTGCCTATGATTCAGAGGTGTAGGGTCACACCTCCTTATGTTAAGGGGAAATGATGTCCTGAGCTAATCCCATGCAGGCTTTGTGGACCCCACCCCCACTCCAGACCAAAGCCATCAAGACATTGGGAAAGACAAATCCCGTCACCACCAAAGGGAAGGTGGCTGGGACGTGAGGGTGGAGTTAAGCAGCCAGGTTTGATAAAAACCAAACACGTGGGCCTTGGGGGGCTCACTCTCTTGCTCTCTCACTCTCTTGCTCGGCCTCCTGGCTTCACGGCTCCTGGCTTGCAGCCAGTTCTCAGAGTGCTATTTGGGATTCCAGATCGGCGGATCGAGTAGGATGCATTTCAAACTTTGTCTCCCACTTTTCTCCCTGAGCTGTACATTTCCTCATTTCTCCTTCCCTTTTGAATAAACCTTTTATTAACCTTTCGCGTGTGCCTGCAGTAGAGCACTGATAAGTCCTTTTAAGCGTGCAGGTGAGGACCCACAGTCAGGGAACCCGTTTTGTATCGGGGCTGCCCTGTAACACTTAGATGCATGTCTTCCCAACGCTCCCACCACCAAGGCAGCCACAGTCCTTCACCATAGTCCATTGTGCCCCCTTTTCTCCTCATTTCCACATCCCAAATCCAAATTGCTTTGCCATCCTGGGAGAATTAGAGTTGTTCCTTAGGTAGAGTCTGTGGAAGTTGAATTAATTATATTCATCATTTCCTGAGGACTTACTAAGTGCCAGATTCTGTGCTTGGTATTTAATGAAAACAATAACAAATAATAATAGCCAACAGGGGACAAGCACTTTATGGTATTTATGATATTTCACCCTTACAACGTTTATAATTACACTAAGTCTGAAGACAAGAAACTGAGACCAGAAAAGGAAGTAAATTACTCAATAAGCAGCAGAATTGAAATTTAAATTCAGAGCTCAGAGTCTCAGAGAATGTTGCTTTAATTTCTATTAATGTACCATGAAACATGTAAGTTAATCATATGGGTATTCTAATGAAACAGTTTGGGAGCTGCTGAGCACCTAGCAAATAAGTGCCTTTCTGGACAAAATGGATGGATCTTGAGATGATATTCAGTGAAATAAGTCAGAAAGTGACAGACTGTTAGCTGAGATTCTCATTCATTTGCAGAATATAAATAACCAAAGAAAACAAACTGTCAAAACAATAAGTCTTAGACTCTATGAAAAATTTATTAATTTCCAGATGAGGTGATTCCTAAAGGGTCTGGGGGAGGGAAGGCAACTGGCGAGGGTGGCTCTGGAGAGCTGGTCAAGGGGAAGGGAAACAAGTGCACATGTGGAGGTGTGACATTGCTCTCCTCAAAAATATACAGATGTGTAAACTAGTGGCAAATCAATAAGACTTGAAAAAAAATTAGCAAGTCTCAGATGAGAGGCTCCTTATGACTCAGTACTTCCCACACCATCGGACACAGCTGCCTATGTTGGTGACTTTGATGACTAAGGAGATTCACATAGATTTCTCACAGGCTCAAAGTGTTGATTTTTTTACCACATGGGCAATTGATTAAATGGAAAATCACTGCAATAACAAAAGAACAATAATGCAAATCTCCCCTTCCAGATTGATCTTCACCTGATCCATTTTGTATCCTAGTCAATGCCTTATGTAGCTCTGTTTATAGGAATTTAGAAACCAGTGTTACAAAATTGTATTACTTAAATACACTACACTTAATCATTTCATGGTTAGTGTTTGTGCAGAGGAGCTTATTAAGACAAAATATGGAAAATATATAAACAGACCAGATGTTTTTTAATGTACAAAATGCAGAAACATTATGATTTTTTTCCTATTTTAAAATTATATCTATTGAATTTCAATCTGTATTTTAATATATATTCAAACTGTATTTGTATACTATAGTATAAGTGTATCAGAATAAACATGATATATATTTGAAATTTTGTTTATTGACAAATAATGATTTTTAAAAATATAATTAGTCATTGGTTAAATGGAATTTACATTCATTTTTATATTTGTGAATACTGAAGTGTTCCCAAAGTGAACTTTACCATAAAAACTTTAGAATATATTTGTGGAGAATGAATTAAAGTCTACTTGAATAGTTTATCATCTACTAAGCAATAAAACATTGGTAAACTGTGTGCTTTGCGTTCCTGATATTCATGTTCAGTCTGTAGTTCCCAGTTTCAGAACCCTACAATAGCTGCCTCTTTCTGACCCTTAACCACCCTGTGGAGCCTCAAGCAAGCTTCTGTCACCACCTGCAAAACAGACATTTCTTAAATCCAATAATGGTTCCAGTTTTCTCTCTCCAAAAAAGCTTCCAGAAACTCTCCAGGAATCAATTCTAGAGATGTGCTTTTCTGTCAACTAGTTTATTTTTCATGGCCCCCATGCACTTCACAGACCCTTGACAATAGAATATAAGTGGGATTTACTGCTGAAACAGTAGTTTTAAAATCTAGAAACCATTGGAAAATTGGAGCTGGCCCTTCAAAATAAATGGAAACCATATCAGTTGATTCCCAATACTAACAAGAACTGGTTGCATGAATGGGGGGGGGGGGTGTGTGAATATAATTCATGTTGCTTTTGGCATGGCTGATTCAGGTCTAATGACTTTGCCTTACAGGAAAACATTTGAACTGATCAAATCATGACTAATATCATCAAGCCCTTGTGCCAAAAGCAGGGAGTTAATATATTTTTTGGAACAGGGGGAAAAACTGTCTTATTTATGCATTCATTCAGCAGTTACCGATATCCACAAGCAAAGACTATCTGCTATCCAAATGTTTTATTGGAATTTCATGATATAAATTGATCCACTCCCTAGGTCTCTCAACTACACTGACCTCCAATCATAGTATCACTCCTTCAAAAATTATAGACTTGAGAATAGGTTTTGTTTCATATGATCTTTTTTTGGGGGGGGTAGGGGGGTGATGGTGGTGGATTTGGTCTTTTATAAGGTAGTCCCTGCAATTTCTACCCTTGTTAAGGGATGATATTGCAAAGTTGACATTTCAGCACTTAAAGATAGAAGACAAGGTATCCATTCTTTGGAATCTTCTTAAGACAGGAAAGAAAGAAATTCACCAAGTTATGGGGGCTAGAGAGGAAATACAGTATTTTGACCCATGTATTTGTATATGTAAATACATGAACTTGAAGGGAAACACTATATTTAACTTCAGGTTCCAAGTCAACTCAAAAACAGCTGGAGAGAGACAGAACTCTGGACCATCCACAGAACTAATAGAAGTTCCCATGAGGTTCTGAGTTGCCCAACACCAACCAGAAGTCTCTGTCTTTGGTCTTTCCACAATTACCCAAAAGCCTACAATTTAATCTGGCAAGTGGATCACTGTTTCAAAAGCAGATTTTATTTCAGTCTATCCTGAGAGGAACTTAACCCTCTGGTAATGTTTTTTTTTAATTTCTTCTTGACTATAAAAAATGCCATAATATTTACATGGTAGAGGACATCTGTTGTTTTTGCCTGGCTTGCATTTAACTCATCTTTCTTTGACTATGTTCCTCCTCACACTTGGTCCTTATATTTGGGAAGGACTGAATAATAATCCCCTCCAGATAGTAGGGAGGGAGGTAACTTGATCCAACCAGTCTGTTTATTTCATGCTCTTGAACTCAATGATAGATTTAGAAGCATGTGGCCCAAACCAGGTTGATATGACTCAGTATCTGTGCTTGTGTTGAAATTACTGAAACACAGAAAGTTCTTTTTTTTTTTTTTAATTAATATGGTTAAGCCGTAATCTGGAAAAAATGTAATTCTGGATCTGACAGGGCCAATCCACAGAATTTACAGAACAAAGGCAGAGAAGAGCAGATAAGAAGAACAGTGCAAGACTTTATCTCAATGACATTGTTTGAACATCTGGATTTATATGGGTCTGAAGCCAGATAATTTTGAACTTTTCAATCTATTACCCAATACATTGGCATTCTTGCTTAAGTCCCTTTTTATATCATTTACAAAGAAACTTGCATTATACAGTTTATCCACAAAAACCTTGGAAATTTGTAGGTATTACCTCAGATGAAGCCTTGAAAGAAGTCATTTAGAATCCTTTCTCAGCTTCAGTGAAACCCAGAGAAGAAAGTTGATAGTAGTTGTTGTTAGAGTTCAAGCCTCTCCACTGACTTCATCTGAGACACCTCCCCTCTCCTGCCCATGGGGAATATATTTTTTAAAACTGGGAAAAACTTACCTGTCAAACAGTAGGACTTTGGCTAAGGTATTAAGAAACTGGCCACCCTGGAATAATGCACTTCTCCATCACATGGAACATTGGGTCCAGTTTGTCTCCAGCATCCCACCCCCCATGGAAGCAAGGACTGAATTTTCTGTGGAGGCAGTGTGAAGTGCCAACAGGAGAGATTAGACTATAAACAGTGGTTACTGGGACTCATCTGCCCATGGAAAAGCGAGCCTCTTAGCAAAGTACTTCAAAGGCAGTGATGACATTTCTCTGTAGGCTAAGGAAATTCAACCTAATCTCCCCAACTCCAAAGTGGAAAGACTAAACTCTAAGTTAAACTAAGTTGAAATATTTCTACATCTCCTCTACTGCTAGTCCTACATTCTCTCCCTATCCCTAACACTTCTTTTCAAAGCTGTCCATTAGAATCTGCTGCGATCCAGGAGCCACAAAAACTATGGTTATATCCATTCATTGATGAGAAAACAGGATTTGGGAAGGTTAAATAATTGGCCTAACCAGTCATCTGACTCCATATCCTGCATGATTCAACCACAGTGCTGCCTCCTCAAGAAGATGGCTCTTGTATCATGTTAATGTGTTTGTCAACAGTAATTTGCACAGAGCTCAATGCAGGAGTGCTTGGCAAAGACACACAGACAAGTTGCACTTACCCTGGAGGGATTCAATAACTACTCTGTAAGCAGTGGCATGACGCTGCACCTGCCACTGAGCACACAAGCTGGTCATCTGAATCTGGTCTGCTTGAAGATTGGTCACACCCAAAAACACTGTAAAAAAAGAGAAACATAATTGTCCCATATTGTAGGCAGTGACACAAATGTTCCCAAGTCTGAGCTTTAAGATGCACAATTCTAACTCAAAGTTTCATATAGAAAGATGGGAAATCCATCAACCCACAATTAACTAGTGCACAAAAGAATTATTCTATGACTTCAAAAAGTACTTGCATCACAGCACATATCATACATTTATTTATTTGCCATTGTGAAAGGTTTCATTTTGTTTGGGAGGAGAGAGAACAAATAAACACACTTAATTGTTTACTTTAAAGACAAGAACATAAAACAATTTAAATACTCTCAGTCTTTTAAACTATATTTGGAATATTCAACTTATTTATTAAAGATGAGAAGAGGGATGGAACAGAAGATGGAAGGAGCAGAGGAAAGAAGCTAGAGGCAAAGAGTAAGAAGAAAAGAGACCAATAAAACAATCACAGAGACAGAAAACAATGGCACAGACAGGGCAATCTAGAGAAGACTATGAAGATGAACCAAAGGAAAGAGGCCATAGAAGGTGGGGAAAAGCACAAGGGTCCTGTGGTGTTCCCAAGGAAGGGCTGGGGGTCACTGTTGTAGAGGCACAACAGGCAATCAACTTGAAGCTATGGTAGAGTCCAGAACAAGGATCTCCACAACAGCCAGGAGGGTTGCAATAAGCACACAGCCCAGCTATTTTCATTTATGTATCACATTGGCATTATCTTGAATAGGTATTAAAAATATTGATTTTCTGTTTAGAGTAATTCTATGGATTTTGAGAAGTATTTAAGTAAATATTTAAAAAACTCTGTAAGTTGACTTAAATCTGCTACGCAGGTGGTGGGAAGTTAAAGCAAATGTCAGCAATATGGAAAATACGTGCTGGAGTGTGGAAAACATTGCATCGTGCCTGGGTGTCTGGGAGTAGTAAATGCCCAGGGAAAGTCCCAGATGGTGTGCCAGGGCATGAAGACCCTGAAAAGGTAGTGAAGTGAGTCTTTGGAGTGGTTCAAGCATCTATTATGGATGGCGTGTGTTCATGTATGTGTGCATATAAGAGTGTGTGTGTGTGTGTGTGTGTGTGTGTGTGTATAAGACATAGGGCTAAGGCTTTGAGACAAGGCAGATTTCCCCACCAGCCCACTCTGACTTTGTTGGCCATGTCAGACTACAGGCTGCTTGGAAAGTTTCATCTAATTTGTAAAATGCCAACAAAGGCTTTCCAGGAAAAAATCCCATATGCTACCACCAGGTCCATTTGAATGTGTGGTGCTGACCTGCCACCTGCCAACTAGGACTCTGAAAGACAACCCCAAATGAGGAGCATACCTTTCTTTCCATGGAACATTACTCAGAAAGGGAAATGCAGAGGGAAAAAAAATCCAAACAGCCAAATTCAAGCATGGATTGAGTTACAGTGAGAACACGACAGCAGAATCACACACAGGACATCAATCTTACTTGTTCTCACCACTCCTGTCAGAGCATCACTGAAGCCTGAGGCCTGGGAGGCAAATATTTTCACATTGTAGTCCATCCCGCTGAGGAGGTTGGTGATAAGAATGGTGTTAATGTCCGCTCCCACAAAAGTTTCCAGAGTCTGGCCAGACACTGTAGGAGAAAGAGTATATTTCAGTTACAAATGAATATGGGAAATCTGAAGCCAATTGTACTTATTATACAGAGGGCAAATGGCAGGGCTGGGGTTTGAACTTAAGTCTCTTCAGGCTCCAACACCTGCATACCTGACCACCAAGGTTATTTTAGGTGTCAGTCCTCTCCTCAGATATAGTTTTTCCTCTGGTGCTTACTCAGAGAAGCTGGTTCAGTTCATAATCCACCATCCACCATATTGTGAGGCTTTCACAAATAGACACTATGTGGCCAAAGGCTATCCAGCACTTGCCAAATTGAAGAAGTCCTCTCAATTGACCTTTCTGAGACACCCATTTTGTCCCCAGCAGGCATGTAAATTGCAGCAAATTCTATCTATGCTGTAGCTTATCACATGTGGGAGCCAACACTTACGCTACCATGGCAAGTTCTCTGATATTTTTTATTAAATTTTTAAATTTTCTTATATCATTGTTCATTTTTGTACAATATTTATTTTCTCCCTGCAGGTGCAGGTCCTTGTAAATCTCCCACCGCCACATCAGAAGACACTCTTATCCCAAGATCCTTGACTAGCTGGCTTCTTCAAGTCTTTACATTTTCTCCTTGTATCAAGGAGTTTTTGAGTTAGCATCATTAAAAACATTCCTTGCTAATTTATCCAAATTTATTTACCTCCTGCCTTTTCCTAGATGTGCTCATTCCTTAAGAACTTTGAATCAGCAACAACTTCCTAAATACTAACTAATTTACCTCAGAACTCTCTTTCCAACAATATATTTAAAAATTTATATATTTTTATATGTGTTTTCGCAGTAGCACATTCCCACCCCCGGGCTCTCAATGCAAATAATCATATACAGTTCTCCAACTTGACCTAGGACAGGATTTCTTAACCTTGGCATTGTTGACATTTAAACAGGAAAATTTTTGATTCTGGAGCACTGGGATGGGGGAGGGGAGTGGACTATAAATTGTAGGATACTTAACTGTCCCCAGTAGATGCCAAAAGCTAGTTGAGACAATCTAAAATACTTCTGTTGAGCAGCAAAATTGTACTAATTGAGAAATCACTGACATAAAACAAAGCTATTTTCCCCTGGAAATTTTTGATAAATATAAAATGGGCCAAAGAACAAATTTGGAAAGACTGTCTTGCAAATTAACACAGACCTTAGAATTAAGCAAGGAGACCCCATAAAAGGTGATGGGTCCCAAGAAATCAGTCTGGAGTAGATTAGTGTATTCTAACGCATCCATCATCTAGTCCTGCTATTTCGCTCTCATGCTTCTCAGAGATGAAACATGGAGGTGGGAATATTTGTGGGAATACTGTGGACCTGGAAACAACAGTCAACAGATAATGGAACACAGTAGAAAAGACTGAAAAGTGATATAAAGATTTTTGTAACATCTTAGATAACAGGGTGAGACTAACATTTTCGAGGGCAGATAGTTTTTTAATAGTCTTATAGTGCCCATGTTAACCTCCTGCCTAATCTTCACAGAAGGGCAAAGTGTCGAGAAATGATACTACCACGGGGGCTGATGCACACGGCTCCTCTCCACTGGCCTACGAACCAAGGATGCAATTGCCCCTATTGGCATGAGTCTCTTGCCTTCGGGGTATAATTATGTGGAGATAGGAGGGAGGGGGTCTCCTGATCAAGGTGGCTAAAAAGTTAATAGAAAATCCTTTCATGATCATAATCTTAGGACTTTGATGAATTTTATACTCAACAGAGTTTCCAACATGATGAGACAGAGAAGTTGGTAAAGGAAATTTTCCCTTTCATCCAATTGATAAGAGATTAGTAAGAGGTAGAAGAATTACAAAACAGAGATTTTGACTAATTAGACTATTATATATCTCTACAGAGTCATTAAGTCATAGGTGCCTCCTACTCCTGTGGAGTCAAGACTGTTCCTTAGGCAGTTATTTGCCTGGGTAAGTGAATACTCTGTTTATTAATGTGCCCCCTTGTTTTTTTTGCAGGGGTCCTAATTTTATGATTTTAATCAAATCTGTCCTCACACTGACCATACTAATAAAGCTTTTCTTTCAAAACAGGTAAGAAGCCCCTCCCACCTTTTCAAACCAAAGAAAGTTGAAACAAAAAATAATTTATCTTAAAAGACACTTTAGATCCTAGTCATGGCCGCATATTTTTAAAAAGGATTCCTTACCACTGACAGGTTTGTAGACGATCCTGTAGCCCTTCGCAGGGGAGGGTGGGGGATCCCAAGTAATGCGCAGCCTGTTGTACCATTCTTCTGAGACCCGTAAGTTTTGGGGACCAGATGGTGGCACTGAGTTGGGGGGAAGGAAAAACAGAGGCTTAGTGTGATATCTACGTTTATGACCAACACTAACAAAATCTAAGATCTCTTTCTATAATGTTAAAAATTTTTAACAAATGTGCTAAAACAAAAAACAAGACTTTGAGAATCTTTGGTTGTCTTAAACATTAAATATATAGTAAATAATTGTTTTGTGGTGACCTTTTTTTTGTTCATTCATTGTTTTTCTTTCTTTTTCTTTTTTTTTGGTTCCTTTTTCTTTGGTTAATTTTAAGTAAAACTAAACTGAATAGTATTTATTAAAATTTTCTGTCCAGATGACACTGGGTCCCACTATCAAAGTGTGTGTGTACATCAATGTCAAGGGCCATGATCACAGTGTTGATGATGGTGACTCTCACAGGGAAGACTCTCATCAGTTATTTGGTTCTCATCTTCATACCACCTACATTATTTAGAATTTTATATTATTATTTGCCTATTTTTTCTTTTTCTTTTTTTAAAAATTTATTTTTATTTATTTATGCATATAACAGCTGGGGTGTAGGCCAGAGGCACAGGGCGGATGGTGAGAGGACTCATCAGAGTCAGAGTAGGGAGCAGAACAGGTGGAACTAAACTGAAATACACTGCTGAGGGGAGTAGTGGGTGAGACAGGAGAGGTCTGCTGCGCCATGTGGGGTTAGCTCCCTGGTGGGTGATCGAACTCATGCCACAGTGGCTGGCGATAGCTTGATAGCACTGAGACTTCAACCCCTGTGCCATCAGGGAGGCCCCTCATTTGTTAATTTTTTCAAAGAATCACAGCCATGTATTTGGAAGATCTTTGTAAACTATCATGCACATTGATGGATATTATTACCAATCTCATTTTGTTCTTAATAGAATGTAGTTGTGTTGACCACTGCTTAAAACAAGTAGCCATCCATTAACACTTTGAAATAAGTTTACTATGTAGATGTTGTTACATGTAATGAATGGTATGTCTATAATGAGACTTAAGTCTTATTTCTATAGGAATAGTCTTTAAATCATTATTATTTGTGTGATTACAACTATAATAGAATATTTTACAAATTAAGCTAACTTTTAACATATAAAGGTGGAAAGTAGACCTATAAGGCTGTTTAACTAGCCACAAGACGGAGGGGCTTTATTTTCTCACCTCCTTCCTCCTCTCCCCTCTCCCTTACCCCTCCCTTCAGCTCCACTCCCCACTGTGATAGGGTTCACATTAAATTTATGGAAGATTAGGGCCTCCCCGGTGGCGGTGGCGCAGCGGTTGAGCGCTGGGAGCGCTGGTTTGTGAAGCTGCCCGCAGCCTCTGCAGCACCGGTTCGATCCCCGGCTGCTCCCCAGCCACCAGAGGAGGGTCCCACATGGTGCGCAGACCTCTCCTGCCACCCGCTGCTCCCCTCAGCAGTGTGCTTCGGTCCTTCTGCCTGCTCTGCTCCCCGCTCTGGCTGTGGTGAATTCTCTCGCCCTCCCGTGCTTCTGACTGTACCCAGTGCTTGTATCAATCAATCAATCAATCAATCAATCTTTTGTAAAAATAAATAAATGAATGAATAAATTTATGGAATATTAGAATGTTAAACAAGATGGCTTAAAACCAACTTAGAATAGCAGAATATATTATGCTTATTTAAATCATCCTTGTCTGCTTTTTTTAACAACCTAGATTTAAGACAAAGAAGGATGATGTATTTAAAGCACATAGTAGGTACTCCATAAATGCTAAATGAATACTACTCAATTTTCTTCTTTAAGAATTGTTTAGGTATGTGGTTCTCAGAATTTATTTTGAAACAAAATACCAAACATACTAGAAATTCCAACATGTAGATTAAGCTGAGAGCAAGTCAAGATCCCACTGCACTGGCACAAGTGGAGTGAAGACCTGGGTGCCCACCCACTGTCACGCCACTGTTTTTTTTTTTTTTTCTTTTTCCTCTTTCCATCAGTAGGATCTCAAAAGGAATAACAGTAGGAACTCGTAAGACTCACAATACTCTGGATGTTTAGCAAAATGTGCAAGCATGGTGGGAGTCTGGGTGGAGGCATTCCCCACGCAGGCACAGGAAGGAGGGATAGATGCTGTCACATAAGGAGAAGCCAATTTGCTTTGCTGAGAAGAATCAGAAGCTGGGCTGTAGAATTTTAATAACTTGGACAGACTTAGTTGAAAAATCTCCAGCTGGGTGTCCAGGTCTAGAATTCCATCCTAGCCATCATCCCCTAACCACATCCCTTCATCACATATCACCATGGTAAGTGTGGTACATGAAAGATGGCACAGATTTCTTTGACTGTCCTCCCATTGAACAGTAAAGGTTGTGACTCTCTTTGAATCTGGGAGTGTCCCATGACCACAGCAGACAGCTGTGGATCTACAGACAAGAGCAGAAGTGATGTGGACTAGCCCAGACATAGCTCTGTAGTGTCCTAGCAGTCTCCACTTTCTGCCTCTTAGAATTCTTGAGTCACCATGTAAGAACTAGGATTATCCAGATATCCCCCCAAGATGCCAACATGTGGGTTTAGTTGTCTTGGTGCCTCCCGATCAACACTGCCACCAGCTGACTGTAACCCACACTATGTGAAATGAAAGGATTTCTCGGCAAGCCCTGTCTATTTCTGACCTACAAAATCATGTGAAATAACAAAATGGTGACTATTTTAAACCACCAGGATAATCTACAGATAAATATAGACAATCAAACAGTCATGAAGACACCAAGATTTGAGTGCTTTAATGAGGGGTTTCCATGCCAACCCCTCACTTGATCATCACAGCCAAGTTCATCTAGAACAAACATTCTTCATGCCTCCTCTGTGCCACACCGCAGTGTGCAGAGGGGAACAGTAAAGAGGAGGTCCTGGGCTTTCCAGAGACGGGAGACAAGTAAGAACATGCCATACAGTAAATAGTGCCACAGCCTGATCAAAACAAGCAAGCAACCCAATCAAAACTATGATGGTATCGTCGAGAGCGGGAGCTTCTTTGTGTTGTCACAAAGTCTGAGATGACACTGAACTGAAACCAAAATGACAAGTGTCAGAAATGCAAGCATCTGAAAAAAGAAGATAGAAGGACTCTTCGGTGTGGAAGGGACAAAGGTCCTGAGGCAGGAGATTAAAGTTTCCAGAAAAGAGTAGGAAAGAAAGTCAGGTTGGGCAATCATTAGATGGTGGGATCCAAGAGACCAGCAGGGTCTAGGTCATATAGGACCTTAGAGGTCCTTGGGAGGCTGTTGGAATTTATCTGGATACAACAGGAAGTCACTGGCATACTTGAGAGAGGCACAACATGAGAAAATTTTTGCTTTGTAAAGCTCCTCCAGCTCCTGTGAGGAGAATGAAGTGTCCCAGAGTGGAAGCAAGAGGAAGCTCTAAGCACTCATTTTAGTGAGTGTGACGCAAATAGGAACAGAGCACTTAAATGAAGAGAAAGTTGACTGGCACATAGAAGGCATTTTGGAGAATCAACAAGACTTGGGATAAATTAGATGTTGGAGGGTAGATGTAGGTTTTTTAAGCTTTTAAGCTTTTTTTTTTCTTAATAGAGGCATTTTTATTTATTTATTTATTCATTTGTTTTGTTTGTTTTTTGTTTATACATGCACTGGGTACAGTCAGAAGCGCAGGAGGGTGAGAGAATTCACCAGAGCCAGAGCAGGGAGCAGAGCAGGCAGAAGGACCGAAGTACACTGCTGAGGGGAGCAGCGGGCGGCAGGAGAGGTCTGCGCGCCATGTGGGACCCTCCTCTGGTGAGGGGGGAGCAGCCGGGGATCGAACTGGCGCCGCAGAGGCCGCGGGCAGCTTCGCAACCCAGCGCTCAACCACTGCGCCACCGGGGAGGCCCAGCTTTTAAGCTTTTACATATAAGAACAATGAAGCCCAGAGCAGTCAAGCAATTTGCCCCATGTCACACAGCTTGCATGCGTGAGGACAGGATTCAAACGCAGATCTTCTGTCTCCACGTAGCCTTGCGCTCTCTCACCACACTCGGTGTGGTTTTCCAGATGTGTTACAGGAAACAAGCATTTTCAATTCATTACTATCTTCAGGGAGAAAACTTCACTCACAAGTTTTTCCAGGAGCGGAGACACTGACACCTTCTCCATCATCGTAGATGGGGGTCACTGTGACTTTGTATTCGGTGTTGGAAAGCAGAGGCTTCAGAAGGAGATGGTTCTGGCTTCCAGGCACCATAACCTGGGCACAAAAGCAAAGGACAGTGGTTTTAGTCTTCAGCACTGTCGGCACTCTGAAATAATCAGAAGCAAGATGTGCTTGGAGAGTGATGAGAAAAAAAGAGCATTCATGCAAAAGCATTTCTCTCTGAAATTCCCCTCTCAACATCCCTTCATTTATAATCACTAATGCAGGATTAAATGTGAAGCATTCTAGACGCTAGGGAATAGTATTTTCTCATCATCTTCTCAGCACTTGTAAAGTATCCAGAAGAGAGAATAATCATTTATTTGGAAAGCAGGTGTTGATCACTTAGGAGTGTTCCTTGTATAACCCAGCCTGCTTGACATTTTTGATTCTCCTTAAGAATCCTCTTGGAAATTCAGCCTTCCAGTACTCACCCTTTCAGAGAAACTAATCACAGCACTTTTAAAAAGGACAGATGCTAGCCAAAAACAACAGAACACACATTAAACACAAGTTTTCTGAGTCAAAACATACATCAGCAACACTAAGAAATGTGGCCATCTTTTCATTTCTGCAAGGAGATGTCCTTCTCAATCTGAAGCCACCATCATTCCATCTCTTAAGTTTGCAAAAAATGAAATGCCAACATGGGGTAGACACCACACGACTATCAGTTCCAATTCTGGCATCCCTAGAAGAATCTATGGACCTGAGAAGCCACGTTTCCACACTCAAACCACAAACCTCTGCCTGTGCTCCAGTAGTAAGATACTGGCATGTCCCCGGGCCATTTAAAGAGCTTAATCATGGCTGGAAAAATGCTAGGGTGTAAGAACTGACCCAAGAGCGTTTGAGGAGTCACAAGACTGAGACAGCTGGAGCTAGTTGCTTTTCGATTCAAGGGCTGGGTAAAGTGCCAGCAGGCAAAAGGACTGTGCCGTGTATGTCTGGATGAGGATAGGAAACAATAAATCATGAAATAAGCCATAGAAAGCCTTGAGATGAACTCAGAAGGAGCGGTTGCTAAGATATTTCTAAACTCTAAAAGCAATACTTTTTAAAATTTATATATGAAAAAATAGGAAGTCTGAATTAGGTATTTTTATATTGGATTCACATGATTTTGCTCCTCATATGAAATGACGCTGAAATATTACACGGTTGTATTGATATGGTACTGTGGGTGTTGAGGGGAGACTTTTTATTAGGAACTCTGTTGTATTCTAGAGTGAGTTAGGTAGCCTGGACACTAAGGACATGTAAAGGAAGAATTGTGGTTGCCCTGACTTATATTAACTCCGTCAACACAGCTTCTTCGGGTGTTTCATTTCAATATAACTTGTCCATGGCACAGAGCCTGGGCATTCGTTCCAAGTTGACTGTCTGATACACCACCCAGGTTGATGTTCCTTAAATATTTTCATCTCTCAAACTGAGAAGTACAAGACCTTGGAATCAACCAAATTTAGCCTGTGGAGTACTAAAAAGCAATCGTACCATCTTGGAGGACTCATTTAACTTCCCAGGAAGTACTTGCTATGGTTTATAATAATAGTCATCATTTGCCCAGCATTATTATGTGCCAGGTGCTACTCTAAGAATTCTAATAGAGTATCATTACACTGATTTTATAGTGGGGGGAATTCCGGCCCACATGGCTATTAAGTAAAGGAGCTATATTGACAATTGATTTCCTACATAATGGATCAGAGGAACCTCACTTTACCCACAACCCACCTCCCCGCATGCCTGCATGGCTTGCAAGCAATGCATCCTTCTTTATCCTAATGATCCTCCTTCCCCAGGAGAAAATGCAAGTCTCTTATGCCAAGTTCCTTCTGCTTGGCCTCTGCTTGTTTGCACAAAGCAGGGTAAAGATAGGCTTCTACTGAAAACAGATGCTACAGGTCTTAGCAGATGGTGGTTGTGTTTATAAAACAATTCTATAAAAGATGTGCATAGTTACATGAGATGCAAATCTAGCCAGCAAACTTCATGTTTTCAATATTTTCTGAGATGCAACTTCATGTCTGGCTCCATTGCCGCTCACAACTCCTCCGAGCAGCCTGGATCCCTCCCTACAAGCTGTTTCCTCAGTAGAAAGAGGATTCCCTGCTCCTTATTATGTCCCTGTATCAAAAAGTTCTGTCTCTAGATAGTGATTTTCATGCCACGTAGTGAAATTCTGAGAGCAATTGCTTTAAACGCCATCCATTGAAGACATTCATTTTATAAAATGCAATAAAACAAAATTGCTAGGAAAAAATGATCTTGTTCTTGGGTCTGGCAGCAATGTCAATTTGCTACCAATGTATCTAGAAGCTTAATCTTAATATCTGAACTTAAGTTGTAGGAGACTAAGCCACACTTGGAATATCCCCGCTCTAGAACATGTCTTGCTGCTAAGAATTCAAGTCATAGTTATGGATTTTGACATCTAATTTCCAGAAAAGCCTGAAATCCTGATCAGCCTTTCACAAATAAAGATGTGTGATCCTAACAACAAATTTCAGGGCAATGTCAGTTCACTCTTCTGTAACTCAGAGGAGAGTTGAAAGCCAGCCTATGTGAAATATTTGTGAGGTAGTTTTAATGTTCCAGGAGCCCAAAAGATTTTTATTGAAAGTATTTGGTAGGTTTGATTACTCTAAGAAAAAATATGAATTCTTCACTTACCTTAACCTGAAAAGTAAACTTAATTGCCCTTGACTTTGGTTTACAAAGGTATATACACATACTACTCGTCAACTCCAATACTCTATCTTATTATTTCCTTGTGTACATTTAATCAGCTTTTACAACTAATGAAAATTTGAAGACATAGTAAAAAGACTTTCTTCTAATCCGGACTCAATTCCTATTTTATTTTATAATATATGTTAGTCATGTCTTTCCCTGTCATGCATCACTATTTTAAGATATTCACAGGGATTTAAGGATAAAAGGATTTTACTGTAAATTTTGATATAGATCTGCAACTGCCTGTTCTACCTTAGTTTCATAATCTAAATCTTGATCTATCCTGATACTAACATTACATTTACATAGTGGTGACACTTTATAAAAACACTGAGATACAAATTCTCAATTAATCCTCAGTGGCATACCTGAAAAAAATGCCTGTAAATTAGTGTGCACAAATTAGTGTGCACAAATTAGTGAGCACTGGACTAACTGCTAGATAGTCTTCTATCTAGCAGTTTCCTCTAGATAGCAGAAATACTTCTGTATAATCACCACCAAATTTATCATTATTTTTCATTTTCATTGAGTTTATTTAACTAGGGCACATGTGTGTTTAAGACTTTTGATCTTTTTTTTTTTCCTTCATGTACATTTCTGAGTGTTTCCAAATAAACAGTGTAAAATGAAAGAAACTAGCAAGAAGAAAATTATCAAGAAACAATCCAAAGTCAATATTATTATTATTTTACCTTGGATAGCTAGCAACTGTACGTATGAGATTAAATTGGTACTCTTTCCAAATTAGCAGGAATAATTTACCAAGAAACTGAATGTGCTTCTTGGAAAGAGTGAAACAGTAAAAACCAAAAATAAAACTTTTACTCTGGGAAGTTTTCATGGGTCTTATTTTTTAGGAACTAAATCAAAACACAAGGACAATAACAAGAGAAAGAAAACATATAAATTCATTTTTAGTTGCTATCCCTAAACCAACTATAAAATTTATTTGAATTTGTTAGTCATGAACTACTTGAAATATATGGTGTGAGTGAAATTGTAATTCAACCTATTTTGTTCAAGTGCCCACTAACTTTCCATGTTTTCCATGACCAACATAATGGGCCTTCCAGCTTCTCAGGGTTATCACTGTATATTCTGTCTCCCCCATCAGCCTGAAATAAAGAACTTCCTTCAGAGAATTTTGGGCTCAAAAAATGATTTCTGTAAGCACGCAAATTAAAATTTCATCACAGGCTTTGTAAGTAAGGAAGAAGAAGAAAGGATAATAATGTTATTCTTGAGCAATGATAAATTTGTAGGTATTTCCTAGAATGTCTTAAAAATAATGCGGCAGTGGATAAGACATGCAAATAGCAAGGCTAACTAGGGCATATTCATAATCCATGACTAAAAGAAAATTTTCTTTTGGACCCAAATTGGAACTATCTGCTCTGAATAGGAAACATGCCTATGAAATAATTTTCAGGTTCTAGATGAAAAGGGATGATATGGTAGAAATTAAGAAAATATGGGAAAGCCATGATTTTTAAGCCTGTACCCAGATTTCCCATCTAGAAAAAGAAATACAGCTGAAATGACTTAAAGAAACCTCAACATATAAAATTCTAAATTCCTGAAGGGAGATACTCTTATGATTAAGAATAAGTTAAACTTGATTATTAATCTGCTCAAAATGACTGGATGTCAGTAAAAAACATATACCTCTGTTAACAGCTGGTATTTTATTAGCAACACTTGAGCATAACACCTTCTGTGTACGCTTTACTTAAAAAGAAATGATCAGGGGTCTCCCTGGTAGAGCAAGGGGTTAAGCACCGCACTATGAAGCAATCCGCAGCCTCTGCAGCATGAGTTCAATCCCCAGCCGGCCAGGGAGCAACACACATGGTGCAGTAGACCTCTCCTGTCTCACCCGCTGCTCCCCTCAGCAGTGTATTTCAGTCAGTCTGCCTGTTCTGTTCCCCACTCTGTCTCTGGTGAATCCTCTCACCCCCCACCCCACACCTCTGGCCTGTACCCCAGCTCTTGTATGCATAAATAAATAAAATCTTTCAAAAAAAAGGATCAGATTCCTAAGGGCAAAAAAACTTTACACATACACACACACACACACACAAATATGTTTAAATGTATGTTAAAATTTCTACTAAAATATATAATTTATAATATCTATTTTACTATATATGCACACACACATGAGCATATAATGGACTTTTTATGGCCCAACTTCGATGCCTCACAGTTGTCAAGGCAATAGAAGCAACACAGAGAACAAGGATCAGAAGCTTTGTCAATATGAAGCAGGTTATAGATGTGGCGTGTTTTAGAGACAGGAAGGACATCAAGCAATGAGCAAATTTGAATTGACCAAAAACACTTGTTTCTGGAGATGGTAGGGTCACGAGAAATGAAGAGTCAATCAAGTTGCATTCATCTCCAGCGATAGCCTTGTTAGCTTGGTTAGTCAGGGGAGTGGCGAAGGTTCTAGGGGGCAGGATTTATACAGACCGTTCCTACCACTTCTTCCGTGGGGTCCCCTTGAGCAGTCAGGTAGGTGACCCTGAACTGCTGCACACTGCTGTCTGAAATGTCCCATGTTACCCGCAGGCTAGAAGTGGTTTCATCATCTACAACCAGGTTTCTGATTCCTGTCCGGAAAACTGGAATAAACACAACCAAGGATTAAAGAATTTTTAATCCATCATACTCCAAAATGAGTTACAGAGGTGATGTGTGGGTGTGGCAACAAGTATTTCATGTATCTCTCATGTAGACCCAAACAAAGTCAGAGCAGCTTCCTGTTCTTCTAACCTCAGCTTAGTGTTAATGGAAACCATGATGTCCAAGAGCAAGCAAAATTAGGCTTAAGAGATGCTTACAAGTTGAGACTATAACCTCCAAACTGACAGTTCTGTATACCTACCAGTCAGGGGAACTGAGAAGTCCCCAGACTCAGCCCAAAGGGAAACCCAAAGAGGCCCCTATTGATGAACATTTCTTGCTAGTTTGGTGGAGAAGTTGACATGGTGGACCAGATATGGTCAGCCCTGTGAGCAATCCAGCACCCATCATACATATCATTCATCTCTTCCTGCCATTGTTTCATTGCTTGGCACTCAAAGCACAGCTCTTTCATCATGGCTGCCCCTATCCATTCAGGCCACACAGGTAGTATCCCTTCTCTCATATCTGACCAAAACTCCTTCACCGTGGTCTCTGATATATTCTTTCTCATCTCCCAAGGTGCCTGCTCCCTCATTTGTACTGTTTTTTTCCTCCTCCCTTCTGTCCTGACTTCATTTTTTTCATTCCTACTGACTCATTCTTCTCTTCATGAATCATTCATTCAGCAAACATTTGCTGTGCTTTTCCTGTGTCAGTGTGTTTTAGGACCTGGAGATACACAGTGATTACTTCTTGATGTAAATAGTAAAAGCATCACAGTGGTGGGGAAGGTTGTCATTGACCAGGCAAAGCTGGAGAAGGGTAACAGGCAATGGATGAGGAACTGGATGGCAGGAGGAAAGCATGAAAATATGGTTGAGGCCAAGTAGGAAAGCAAGATATCAGGAAGGACCTTGGGTGTTACGATAAAGACATTTGGGGGAACAGGAAGTACCCGATAAAAATTAACTGAAGAATGAAAAGAATCAGTGAATGAATGGGTAATTAAAAGATACTAAAGGATTTTAGGAGAGAAATAATTAGTATCAAATTTATGTTTTACCTAGCTGACTATGCAAGCTACTTGGGAGGTACAAGACAGTGGAGGATAAAGTGAAGCTGAGAGAGGAAACAGCTGATGTTAGAAAAACAATAGACCAACCATGCCTCTGTAAGCAACTGAAATGCAAGGAAACCATGATATAAATAATTCTGCAAAGAGCCCAGAGCTCACTAAGATAGAGATCTATCACTAAGATAGAGTGATCTGGGGGTTGCTTTGGTAACATCCTCTGAAAGTCTAAATGAGATCCCCTAAGCAAAGATGGAGGAGGTAGATGGATATAATAGTGGGAACAGTAAACTAGAAGACACACTGACATTTAGGGGAAAGAAAAGGTTGAGAGGCTTTAGGAGGAGTAAATTTGAACTGGCATGGCCCATTACTAATTAATGATATCATATGCATAAAACTAGGATAACACAACCTCTGTTCAAAGAAAAATTTTCTCATGGATAAATGGGCTTCTGTTTGTTCTTACCTGAAGTCACAGTTTTAGTAGGCGCTATTGTCGTGGCTATTTCTGTCCAAACACTGTCAACTAATGAAAAGAATAATGTTACTTAAAAAGTCTGTCATGATAATAACTCCATACATTCGTGTAGAGCATTTCAAGCATTCAAAGAAAATTTGACGTATGTTATCTCACTTGCTGCTCATAATAACCTTGGCTATGGTTACAAGACTAAAGAAGTGAATTATAAATAAGACAGATATTCTCTCTAGTCCACAGATAAGGCAACTAAAACCCAAATAAGATAAATGTTCTAATGAGGACTACCGGTATAATAAACCTTTGAATTATACCTGCAAAATTGTGAATCCTCTCGATTACTTTGAAATGATGATAGCCATGATCATTAAAGGAAATTAGACAGTACTATCAATCAGGTTGTGAAAGGGCTACCAAATAAAACCAAAAGGAAGGCGATATGCTTAGGCAAGAAGCACCTCTTCTATTTCCAGTATCCCAGTTGGGCATCCAAGGGAAATGAGTGGCTGGATGGTGTTCCATTCTTGAAGGTCAATATATTTATGTACCACTTCTGGACAACTCGCTGCCATTAGCTCAGAGCTTTAGGAACTGCCTCAACTGAGGTCAGAGACTGTCAAGGGTACCTTCAATGAGTAGGGATGTAAACCCCTTTGTGTCAGCTGGGACAACTCAAAAGGGTCCTCCAAACTCCCGAGTTTCTAATAAAATCAGCTGAGTATTCAGTTTCAGCTTCTCCCTAAGTCTTATGCTACGCTCTTTTTGTCCTTCCAGATGTACCCCCCACTACCTCCTATATGCAATTTTCTCTCTCAAAACTTGATTTCAGTGAACCCAATAAATAATAATAGTGGTTAATACTTCACAAGAAACTAAGGGATGAATAAATCAGCAAGTGAATTTTGCACAAGATTCTTAGAACAAAGATCAACTTGGAAATTCAAGAAACTCTTGGACACGTTAGTTATCAGTTTGTTCATTTATTCACTGAAATGTTATTTAATCTATCCATCCATCAATCCATCCAACCACCCATCCATTCAGTAACTATCTACTGTTTAGTTAAAATATGCCAAGTACTATGCTAAGTACTTGGAATATTATGGTAAATAAAACCATTGGTACCTCTGCCTTCATGGAGATAATAGTCTAGGATTCTAAAATGATACGTATGTTAGTTTCATTGCAGGTAAAAATATACAAAGAATCCTAGGGGACCAATGAAAATTGAGTCTCTATTTTCTGGGATAAGGCATATGGGGAAGGAATCTGAAGGAGTGAAGTGGGAGTCAGAAGCTGAAGAAATCCATCTCGGCCACACCAAAACTTACGTGTGGTCCCCACAGCAGTCACCACCTCGCTCTCACTGCCGTCCTCCAGCACAGCCAACAGTGAAACTTCATATTCAGTGCCTGGATCCAGACCTTCAATAACATGGGAATCTTGGTCTTCTTGTAGGACAACCTAAAAATATTTGGAGCTTGGTTACTGGTGCTTAGTTACTTGAATAACAGTAAGGGAAAAAAGGAAAAAAATATAAAAAGGAAAATATTACCCTGAGTATAAGCAAGAAACAGCTAAGTATAAAGAACCCCAGAGCTGCTAAATTCAATTTTAAAGTCCAACTAGAGATCTGAGTCTTTTCAATTCCCTTGGATATAAACTATTAATATAGCAAAAGTAACATTTTGGAGTTGTATTCAATGCCATTTATGAAAGTCAAAGAATCTGATAATATACCACATGATTGACATTTACAAACTTTCATGTCATGCAAAATACTAATTAATTCTGGGATTTTTAATCTATCCTACAGTCAAAAACAACTCAGATAAAATGTTCTGGGTTTATTGTCATTGTCTCAGACAACTCACTTCTCCAGTCTTCCCACCGTAGACTGGAATCCACATCAACTTGTGTTGCCCTTCATCAGCCGAGAGAGGATGCCAGGTCACTCGAAAACTATCTGTCGCCACCTCATCAATTTCCAGGTATTGCTCGGCTGGAACTTCCTCTGTAAGCCAAGGAAGGAGATTTTGACAGGGACATGAGAAGGCAAGAAAGCCAAGACTCAAACAGTTCCTGGGGCCACAGGAGAAAACTTTTTGAGGACTCTCTTTAGGGAAGGAAGCACATGGAAGCAGGGAAAGCCATCAGTCCAGTGCTATCGTGTTTCTGTTTCCCACATTTACCCAAAGCATGAACTAGGAAGACGATGCAAACAACAGATTTTTTGAAAGTTTTCCAGTATTTTCTAGAACTCTTAAATTCTCTACCCGATTCTTTTCATTAACTACAAATCAGAGTGTCGTATTCATTACATGACAGAGATATTATTTCCCAAGTATTTTGAGGAAATTAACAAATTTCTGAGGTCTGAGAAATGTTCCTTTGAGCTCTATTAGTTTTCATGCTTAGTAATAAGTTAAATCCTTCATCCCTTCAACTTGTACATGTGGTGGCCATCAGAAGTGAAAAGATAATTTATCAGATGTTCCACAATTACATGCTTTATACACTTTGTGATGTACAACAGAGAGAGCAATACATGTAACCTACACAAAATGAACTGCAAACCAATGATATTTATTATCTGAAATCAAGGATTTTTAAAACTCTTTGAGAGGACACCACAAAAATTCCTACTTCCAAGGAGTTAGTCCTTGGAAGGTTTTGAGAAATTGCTGAACTTTTTTCTGGGAATATTATTTCTCAACCCATTTTGTTTCTCATCTCTCTCCGAATTATCTTCTCATTTCCTCAATCAAGCACTGAATTGGCTTCCAAGTGTAATCAATGATAGGTTCCGAAAGCAAACCATACAAGTGTTGTCGCCAGATGCAAAAAAGTTTGATATTTGTTGAGTAACAATAGGGTGACATAATAGAAAAGGAAATTAATGTTTTTGTGCCTTATTTTTCATTTTATTACTTAAAACATTACATATCGTATTAATATTTCAGGCTGCATGAAAATACACTATTGACCGAAGTATTAGGTTAAACAGCATGAAATTCATTTTTGTAGGTTGAAAACTGTTGGATATCAGCCATTTTAGAAGTTCAGTTTAATATACACACATGAATGGAAGATGTGAAAATTTTACACAAGCTAGGAAAAAACAATGTGAGATTAGGAAGAAAACAACACACACTTTTATTTAACTGAAACCTTTGAATTTACATGGTCTTTTTCTCTTTTCCTTGCTCTCCTGGAAAACAGCCAGCACCCATCCTAATTGTTATTTCTCTATAATATAAAACAAAATGCAATCTTTTCAAAATTACAGTTGAAGGAGAGGTTCCAGTGTCTGGTTGCTACAGACTTAGCCTTGGAAACTTTTCAAGCATAATTTACCTGTGGTAAAAGTCCCAGTTAGAGGTTCTGACTGTCCTTCATCATAGATGGAGAAAATGGCAATGGAATATTCAGTGAGGGGCGTCAAGCCTTTCAGAGGGAATGTAGTAATAGGGTCAACTTCAATCTACAAGGGAGAGAAGTCACACAGCTGTATCACATGCTCTCTAATTACAGGAAATAAAACCCATTTTACTATTGTCTGTAATTTACTTGGCAGGGAGCAGAGCTATAAATACTGCCCCAAGAAATTAAATTATGAAACTCATTAGTTTATGTATATGCATGTATGTGTGTGTACAGTTTTCCTTTTTTATATACACATCAGTGTAAGTATTTATCTTTTCAACACATATATCTGCCTAAATGATTTAGTTTATTCAAACATTTTGATACTAGACAGTCCCTATTTTATGCATAAATCACTGGTGATTTCACTAAATAAGTTTGGGGTATAACTTATTTTTACTAGTTATGATATTATGTTTTAGACTAAGTTCTGGAATTGATTTTATTGGTGGTATTTTTAAGATATAGGAGGAGAACCAGGAAAATGATAATAAATGGCCATGGCGACTATTTTTGAGAATAATTTTTCAAATAGTCCAACAGCTTGCCTTCAGCCTTGTCCTGGAAGGGATGGAGAGAGGGCTTGGTAAGGCGAGAGGGGCTGGCACTCAGCCCAGGCGGGGCTCTGCTATCGAATCCGTCATGGCTATCAGGACTGGGAGCTGGCCCTCATCTAAACACCATGACCTTTCACTTGTAAAGCTCAAATGGCAGCACTTAATTCTCTCCCGTTTGCACATTTCTACCAAATCCTTTCCCAGTGCCTGCTATCTGTGTTAAAGAGTTGACAAGTCACTCTCGGGCATATTTGCTAAGGCGGAAGTGCATGGAGATGGTCTCTGCATCTCTTGAGAACACTTGCGGGCTCAGGGGAAGCAGCACCCTGTGTCAGCTGCCATCATCACCTTCATCAGCATCATCGACATGTAAGTGTTCTGTTTTATTTTCCTTCCTTGGTTTCCAAAAAGTTGGGGGTGGGGGGCTCCTTTGTGGCACAGGGGTTAAAATCTCAGGGCTATCAAGCTTTTGCCAGCCACTGCAGAATGAGTTCCATCCCCGGCCAGGGAGCAACCCACATGGCACAGCAGACCTCTCCTGGCTCCCCCGCTGCTCCCCTCAGCAGTGTATTTCAGTAGATCCACCTGTTCTCCCCACTCTGTCTCTAGTGAATCCAATCTCCTCCTGTACCTCTGGCCTATACCCCAGTTCTTGTATGCATAAATAAATAAAAATACCTCTTCAAAAAAAAGTTAAGGGGGAGGAGTAATATAGAAAACTCAGTGGGGGAAAAAAGAGAAAGTGAAGGAAGATGGGACAGAGGAAATGAAGCGGGGAAGTAGAAACTGAATTGAAAGCAAAGTTTCATAATCAGCTACTAAGTAAAATGTACTTGGGACACTTTAAAACTCATTCCAGAATGTCTGGAGAATTTTTTAAAAGCCCAGTCGTAGCATTATCTAATAATAAAAGTGGAAATTAATAGAAGTTAAGCAAAACCTGCTTATTTCACTTTAGGGTCACAGGTGGCCAGAACCTATCCAGGTAACTCAGAGCACAGGGTGGGACCCAAGCCAGGGCAGGACGCCCTTCCACCACAGGGGGCATACACACACACACTCTCTCTCTCTCTCTCTCTCTCTCTCTCTCTCTCTCTCTCTCTCTCTCTCTCTCTCTCTCTTTCTCTCTCTGACTGGGACAATGGAAATGTGTCAATGATATCAATAATCTTCACATACACACTGTGGGACATGCCAACATGGGAAAACCAATGCAAACATGGGAAGAACATGCACCTTCCACACACAGTCACCCCAGTCAGGAATCAGGTTTTTTCCCCGCCCCCATCAATGTTATAGTGAAACAATATTGAAAGAAATGAGTTCAAGCACTGACTGTAGCTTATTATTTATTACAGAAAGATACGAATAATTCAATGGTTTTGGTTTCAATCTTTTTACTACTCCAGACTAGTCTTCAAAAGCAGGACAACTGGTCTCAATGATCCTATCTCATCAGAAATATTTGTCCTCAGCATTTATAAAGGCTGAATGAAAGAACTCGAAGAGCAGTTCTGAATTGTTAACAAATGTGCAGCTATTGTCTGGTCATTACCCAATGTCACGTAGGAGAGTGCATTCTGCAAAACACTCTCAGATTTAATTGTAGGAAAAACCTTGTCTGTGCATATGAAAATACTTCTTTATTTGGTTGCAGAACAGAAATGATGTAATCTAACACATTTCCCTCTGTGTCTTAGTTTTCTTGGACCAAGATAAGGAAAAATTTTAAAAATAACCCCGCTGTATCTATCCCACTGAAATATATTTCCAAGGAAAGAATTTCTGTAAAATATTAGTCACTGAGTACAAATACTGTATCTTCATGGATTTCATAAATTCTAGTATTTGAAATTATCTTCCACACAAAAATTGAATTATTCATTTTTCAAATTAAGTTTATCTACCCGGGACCTTTCATATGTCAGTTTACTCATTGAAGAGGGATAAACTACAGAACACTGACATTAGTCTAGTTTAGCACTACCATGACAATACAGACTTCCATACCTGTACTAGGGCAGATTGTATTTTGTGAAGATGCTACATCAACAAAAGTCTCCCATCTCATAGCTCCCACCATGATGGCATCTGTATTTTTCTCTTTCTTGAATCCAGGGAGGGACTTATGATAGCCCCTTCCAACAGAGTATGGGGGACATGATATTCTTTGACTTCTCAAGCTATGTCACTGAAGGTGGCAGTTTCCATCAATCATGCTTCTGGGGACTCCTGAAGCTACCAGGCTGGAGGGATCATGTCAAAAGTCTACTTAGAGTTAATGGAAGATGTTCAGGATATAAAGAACCTCTCCAGCTTCCCACTGACTCAGGCTTCCAGGCTGGCCCCAGACACTTGAGTTAAGAAGTTGTAGTGATGCTGTCTCCAGCACTATGTGGCTAGCATTTCACCAGCAACCCCAAGCCAGGACTATACATCCAAGCCCTAACTCCTGACCCACTGAAATGTGAGAGAAAATAAATCAGTATTGTTTTAAGCCACTATGTTTTGGGGAGATGGGTTATACACCCAGTAACAAATTAATATACAATCATGGGAAACAGACATCGAGTTCCATGGCTTACCTCATTGATTTCAGTCCGATCCTCACTGTTGTACACAATTCGATAACCACTGATCTTTTTTGAAGCTGGGTCCCAGGCTAACCGAGCACTGTTAGAGCCAACATTGGAGATTCTCAAGTTTCTTGGTGGACTTAATGGCACTTTGCGGTAAATGGAATAGAAAATGATTAAAAATATGAAACATGTAAAAAAAGACAACTCAATATACTTGACTTCTGAACTACTTACATATGAAAGACTTCACCCAGGTAATAACTTACAACCCCAAAATAACCAGTGAATTATCTCATAAGAATCAATAATACATTCAAATTTACAACAAAAAAGTCTTTCTTGTAGAGGACAAATAGTAGAAATAAATTACATATACTTAATTAGTAAGATTAAAGAAAATTTTCCCTTCCCTTCCTATATGGTCATGCTAATATTATAGCCTCATGTAAATATGAAACCAATGGATCAGAAAGCAGAACACCTGACCAGATATTAATTCTTACTCTACTCAGTTTTCATATGATTCTAGCAAAGTCACTGTACATTTCCTTCCCGGCAATAAAATTATGAATTTTCTTATATTACAATGAACTCTAGATATTTCCCCCTAAACCAGTATTTCCAGTTCAGAATTCTGCCATTTACTCCCATTCTCTTTACTGTAGCATTCCATCCAAGTGACACAACTACTCACGTGTTGTTTCTTGTCCAGTAACAGGATCACTGGCCTCTTCCCCAAACATAGCATAAACCGTGACCGTGTATTCTGTGTTGGGCAACAATGCTCTTAGTTCAATGTCTGTGCTGGTCTCTCCAATTTTCATCT
Source organism: Talpa europaea (assembly GCF_964194135.1). NCBI lineage: Eukaryota > Metazoa > Chordata > Mammalia > Eulipotyphla > Talpidae > Talpa > Talpa europaea. The sequence continues at coordinate 14,148,659 of NC_140069.1, forward strand.
GAAAAGAGCACCCATTATCAGTCAGTTTGCTGACGTGTATTGTTCATGCTGAATGGAAGTGAATAAAGGTGAGACTCTGGAATGAAAATGTGTCTCCTGGGGCCTCTCTGGCAGTGTAGGGATTAATTGTCAGCGCTAAATTGTTATGGCCTGAGTTCAATCCCCAGACAGGAAGATGACACATATGGTGCAGCAGACCTCTCCTGTCTCGCCTGCTGCTCCCCTCAGCAGTGTATTTCAGTAGATCTACCAGTTCTGCTCCCCACTCTGTTTCTGGTGAATCCTCTTATATCCCCCTACCTCTGGCCTATACCCCAGTTCTTCTATGCATAAATAAATAAATCTTAAAAAAAAAAAGAATGTGTATCCTCACTACTCCTGGATGAAACATCACAATTTTTGATCCATGTCAATTGATACTAGGAGCAGCTACTATGGAACCACATAAAACTGAACACACCCCATGTGCTCTTTTCAGATAACTCTTTACATCTAGACAAGGGGCAACAATGTCGTAAGCCAATGTTACCTCGATAAAATAATTAACTGACTTAAAAAGAAAATTACCCTATGGGGAAAAAATGAATTGAAGAAGACTATTAACCAACTGCTAACAAAGGCTCTAGGTGGTGGGATTATAAGTCTTTTGTTCCCTTTTGTTAATGTGGATTTCCTAAATTTTACATATAAATATTTATAATTTTTTTTAAAAAAGTCTATTTCAAGGAAGTCAGAGTTTACAGGACCCTGATGGGCAGTGGGTAGTTACCTCTTTTTCATCCCCAGCCAGACCCTCCGTGAGAGGCGCATAGAGGACCAGGTATCCCGAGGCCCCCTCCACCGCATTCCACTTCACCCTCAGGCTGTTCTCAGTCACGTCGTACAGTTCAAGGTTGGAAGCCATGGGCAGAGAGACTGCAAGAGGAGATTTTAGGGAAACGTTCAACCAGTGGTCCATGTGCTTGCTTATTTCAAAGTAGCTATGGGTTAGCATCTATAAAGTAAACATAGCTTGTGTTCCAGGTGATTTTTATTTTTAAATCTGTTCATGTAGCCACGTCAGCCCCTTCTGGGAAGGTAAAAAAAGTGAATGCTGTGGCCGCCCTGGTGACCTAAGGGTTAAGTCTCAGCACTATCTCTCTGCTGCCTGAGTTTGATCCCTGGCCTGGGAGCTGACCCACATGGCACAGCAGACCTCTCCTGTCTTGCCTGGTGCTCCCCTCAGCAGTGTATGCCAGTAGATATGCCTGTTCTGCTCCACGCTGTGTCTCCGGTGAATCTTCTCACCCCCTGCCTCTCTGGCCTACACCCCAGTTCATGTATGCATAAATAAATAAATAATTTTTTAAAAATAATGTAAGAATATAGTGAATGCTTAAAAGAACAAATGACACTTTTGACTTTCTTATATCCCACTCTGATGCTGGGCACTTGTCTCTGGGGGCCAGCTAAGAGCAGGGAGACAATGCTGACCAAGCCCAGGCACCCATCACCAAGCACAGGACCTTGCTCGCAGCAGTCATTAAAACCCACAGTTGGGTCACCGGTCAACAACAGAAAGGGTGACTAGATGAAACGTGTACATGAATCAATATAAGTCAACACATCCAGAGGCAGTTGTGACACATGACTAAGTCAGCAGCAATAGGATTTGAGACAAATGCAATAATTAAGAAAGAAGATTGGCCATATTTGAGAAGGGAAAAGGGATTAAGGATAAATTGCCAGTTCCTGGCTTAAATGCAGCCAACAAGAACGATGAAACATTGTTTACCAGCATAATTCTAGGCCCTCCCAATCGGCCCTAACTGCTTCCCTAACTGCAAAGTCAATTCTAGCTCTTTGCTTCCAGGGCAGCCCCTGTCCTACTTGCACTGGTGTGCCTGTGGAACTTCATTGCACTAATTTCTTTTCATGTTTTGTGTTTGCAGTACTTCTCTTACGAGACTACAACATCTTAAAGAGTAGAGCTTGTCACTAAATTATTTCTGCAAGAGAAGAAGGGGCTATTAACACCTGTCCTACAGATTATCGCCATGGATAAAGCAAACAATTTGTTGGTGTGGAGTGTGGTTGCCATGATGCCTGGCACATGGCGAGGGGTGTTGTTTATACTGTGAATGCTCTAGCAGAGGCAGTTTTTAGATCATTTTTAGATCAACTCTGCATAGTGCTTATCATGTAGTAAGAACTCAATTTTTTAAAGATGATTAATTCCCAGGATTTTCTGATTATTATGAGTGTGTGGGGGGGGGGGTATGGGTGTGGGTGTGTGTGTGTGTGTGAGAGAGAGAGAGAGAGAGAGAGAGAGTTCATGCTTAGATAAGGAATTATTTGTATTAAGAAGTTTATTTTAATCACAGTGATATGAATAATGATGATTAATGTTATTTAATTCTGTTTACATTTTTCTACTGGGCAGGAACGCCATAGACCTCCTTCTCTACTGACAAACTGCAGCCTAGGGCTTGGTTCATAACATACCATCATTTAATATTTGCTTATTAAATGAATAGATGCATTTTGCACCATTCACCATTAAGGCTGTTCTTTCCTGGACATACCCAAGCATGGTAGCATCCTTCCCAGATTAATAGCTGCCAAACTGCAGGTTTTGCATGGTGACTTTTTCTATGAATCTGATTCCAAGTAAGCTGAATTGAAGTTTAGTATAAATTACCTAAGTAACACTGTACAAAATGGTTAGTAGGGTAGAATTTAAGACGTACGTGTAGTTTCGGTTCCCCGGAGGGCTTCGCTAGCAGAGTGGGCATATATTGCAAAGACTGCTATCTGATATTCAGTTAAAGACATCAAGTTCTTCAGTACCGTGGAAGATACACTTCCATCCACCACCACCTGTTTAAAGAACATTCAAGGAATAAGAGCGTGCAAGTCCCTTATTGATTCACCACAGATAGAAATTATGTCATTCCCAGCTTAATTGTTACCTTATTCACAACAAACTAGTAACAGTTGACATGTGATAATTTTCTGTGGAAGTCTTGGAAGCACATAAAAGGCTTATTAGTGATGAAATAGAGCTAATGGAAGCACTCTGATTTTTTAGTCCATAAATTTAAACCTCCATAGCCTACTACTCTAATACTTTAAAAAAAAACATGAATCCTAGCACAATACAAAGGAAAACTGAGAAACTTGCTGAGGTCAACCAGAGGTCAGAACAACAAACGTCAGCACTTCCAAAAAAGGGAAGGGTAGATTTCATTACTTTTTAACATATTGCCTACAAATTGTTATGTCAAAAAATGGGAAATGGAAGGATCCAATTGTTCAGTAAATAGGCATTTCCTATTTTGTACACATGTGTTGACCAACCCATTAAAAAAAAAAAAAAAACTAAATACTTTCTTAAGGCTTCCCTGTTCCACTAATCCCCACAGTTGTCGAAGAGACCCCAAACTCTGGAGGAAAATGGACTCTGTGATTGCGTAATGTGGAGTACATAGGCTACATTAAGGCAGAAACTTCAGACCACCCCCCAAATACAGAATACATGAAAAGCAGAAAGGATCCTGGCCAGAGCATTAAGTACTGATTCTTTCTGTTTTGAAACTCATTAACCTTTTTTTTTAAGTCAAAATAAGCCAGTTATGAATGGATGCAGGACCAATTCTAAGGCTTGTTTAGCAGAGGTGAAAGGAGATATAAATATCACACCAGAAAGATGGGAGAAGATCGTAGGGACATGGAAATGTACTTCTGTGAAATAATATTAAATGTTGTGACAGAATATTGTCCTTGTCATATATTTCCATCTTGTTCTACTATTGTAGAAGGCTTGAGAGGCTGAAAATGGTTTGAAAATACTGTCTCATTACCTCATCTGGTTTTCCACCCCTGGTAGGATAATACACAACTCTGTATTTTTGCACATTTCCTGGGGAATGAGTCCAGTTAACCATGAAGCTTCTGGCAGTGACTTCAGAAATAATCAGCTCCGTAGGTGGCCCAATGGTGGCAAGGGCTGAGGCTAAATTAAAAAAACACATAAAATGAAGAGTTTTCTGAAAGTTATTTCTTATGAACTTAAAGAGCTCTGTTAGTCATAAGTGACTGTTGATTTTATGTTGCCTCTAAGATTTTCACCTCTAGATAAGTTGATTCAGTTATTCATTCTCCATTTATTCATAGAAACATTTAAGTGTCTATTAGGTACCAACCACTGTGCTAGGTTCTCAAGATATACACTTAAATTAGACATAGTCCTTGATGCCAAGAAACTTTCTCAAAGTCAATACTATAGAACAGCCAAAACAAAAACAAAACTACAACTTGAGAACATTTGTATCTATAGGTACTCTTCTGAGTTCTTCAGAGGTATTATCTCATTTAATTCTCAATATTTAATTATTACTAGAAGCCGTAAAACCAAGGTGATGAAGTTAAAGACTTGCTAATCTTCACATTAGTTAAGTATCAGAGCAAAAATTGATATTGGGCTTCTAGGGGAAATAAAAGCTTATATTATTAAGCATCAGAAATACAGTGTCTATACTTCAGTTCAATTAAGGACCAACATCTAAAAGTAAAAAGAGAAAGCAACATATATTAAAAGCCCACTATGAGCTAGACACTCTATAAGCACTTTGTGTGTGTTACGTACATGTTAGAGTAAATAATTCATTAACAGATTTGTGATATAGAAAGTTTAAAGTCCTTGAACCTTAGGATTCTCTTATCTTCTGGGATCACTTACCCAGAAGGACTTTAGTAACATAATAGTGGAAACACATAGTTATTAATCACCAACTTTGGCCAGAAACTGGTAGGAGTGGCTTTATCAATATCAGAAAAAGTAGACTTAAGAGCAAAGAAAATTACCAGAGACAGAGAGTGACATTACAAGACGATAGTTAGCGTACCAAGAAGACAAAACCTCCTAAATATGTATACAACAAAGAAATATAATGTATATAAAGTAGAAATTGATAGAATTCAAATAGACAAATCCACAATTGTAGATGGAGATTTTAACATCCCTCCTCCTCCATTACTGAAAAGACAACTAGACAAAAAAGTTAGTAAGATTTATCAACCATCAGGATCTATTCAAAACTTACATCACGTAAGACGACATATCCTTTACAAACACCCATAGGCCAAATACAAAGATAAATCATATGCTTAGTCATAATACAAATCTCAGCAAATTTAAAACAACTGAAATCATATTCTCTTAGGAGAATAAATGACTCTTTAAAATGTCAACATAAAAAAATGGTAAAAACTTTCATTAATCCACCATAGACATTTTTGTACAGGGTAATAACCACAGGCACAGAATGGATGACTTCTGTCACTCTTTTACCTTTGATCTCCTTGTCCTGTTCTTCCACCCTGGAGCAGACCGTTCTGGTCAGGCTCTCCACAACTGTGTGCATCAGGTCAAACTCAGCAACATTGTAGACATGCGTGCTGTCAGGCTCAGAGGCAATCTCCTGTAGCTCATTCTCATCCGCGTTTTTCACCCCTGGTATTGGAGAGAACAGGGACAGTGGTGACATTCATGCTCCATTTGAAAAGGCAGCTTCTGTTGCCTCGTCTCAAGAGATTCAGCTGGTTAGTCTCCTCTATAACTAAGTATCTGCTCATTTAAAGGGGAATCCATCATGTCAGATAGTTTCTAAAAGTCACATTCAGAATTACTTTTCAATAATTAGATCTTAATTTCATTCAGTATATACTCACAGGAAGATAATCAATGAAATTAATTTCTGTCTTGCATGAATGTTGCAGAATAATAGTAATAAACCATTCTTCTAGACTATCAGGGCTTCAGCTTTAAATCTATAAAATTAATTAAACTGAAAGATACTGTCAGGACAAAACATATGCATATAGTCATTATCATTATTATCACTATATAGCCTTAAGAGGAGGCTTGGAAAATTATAACATACTCAAATGCAATTGGCTAAGACCACTGTGATTTTGCTAACAGAAATGTAGATGCTCTAGTTCTTCCACAACATTTATTGAATTCCAGTACTACAGGTCAAGCTCAATGCTGGATGTTTGGAAGACAGCAGAAACAAAGAGCTTATCCAACATTTCCAGTCTATCTTCACACACTATGTGCTTGCTATATCCAAGCACTGCAGTGCTTTACATCTATAAAAACAGTTAATCTTCACCACCAAACCTATATGTTTGGTGCTATTGTTTCACCCACATTACATGCGTAAGCTGATGCACAGAGAGGCTAATTAATCTGCTCATGGAAACACAGGCAGGTGATCTAACTCCAAAGTCAGGCTTTTAACCCCTATATCATATTGTCTTTTGAAGATTTGCATTAAATGAATATTTACCCAAAAGCAGAAATAGAAAGGGAGAGACATAGGATTGGGTTTTATGGTACATAAATGTATTGGAGGTACTTTTCTCTTAAGCAATCAAGGAGAATTTTTTTATGAATCTCCGTCTTTCCAATCATCTGAGGATGTTAAGAAGAAATTACGGAAGCAGTGAAGATTACCTGGGGCAACATAAATTAATCTTAGATGCCTGCTATACAATTTAATTTAACTTCCAACTTCCACATATTGAGTAACAAAGCAATGGTTGTCTCTGATTATTGGGACCACTGATAATAGCCAATATGAAATGTCTTCAGAACCCTGTTTGGAACTTGCTGGGGCATTTTGACTTGTATCTCAGTGTTGCTTAGGAATCAGACTTTCTTTTTCTGCTGAGAAAGTTTTCCAGTCTCTACTAAAGAGAAAACCTCCCCACTGCCAAAGAAAACCAAAACATTTTAATCAAGAGGAAAGTTGCATCATCTACTATTTTGGAGTTCTGAATTTGCACCACATACATCCTTCCACACAAGAATAATACTTTATTCAGGACTATTTTCAAAGAACTAATACTGCATATCTAGGACTTTTTGCTTTCTTTAAATATAGCCACAGCACCTTATTCCTTGAAAATGATAAATTAATTCTTCCCTATATTACCGGAGAAGAGAGAGCTGTAAAGTGATACTAAAGAGAAAGTCTTGACTAATGGAAAGGTAACAAGCACCTACCTAGCTTTTGCACACTACTTTATGTTTTTCACATTTTATGTTTGATTGCTCACACTATAGGATTCATGGTGGTAATCTTCACTTCCATTTTAAGGAGTAGGAAGTTGAGCGCAGGTCACATGACTGGTTATGATTAAAGTCAGAACCAGAAAGTCCTTGCTCTCCAGAAGGAGTCCTTCACCCTACAAATGGTCTTAAGGAGTCTATTTTTACTGTTGAAACATGCCCTAGGTAACACGTACCTATGGCAAACAGTTCTACACCAGAATCGCGAAGGTTTCTGGATGGTGGAATAATATCATCTTGGGACTTTCCATCTGTGATTAAAATGCCAATTTTGGATACTCCAGTCCTTGCTCCTGCTTCTGGCTTAAAGCTATTTTCAAAGATGTAGTTCAAGGCAAGACCTAGAAGAAAACAAGACAAAAATAAACAAAACCAACCATGGCTTATAAAAATTCTTCCAATTCTACAACATGAAACCACAAGAGGAATGACTTTATTGAGAGCTAAGAGAGTTTTTATTACATGTGAACTCTCATCTTTTCTTTTTGCAACAAACTTTTTCTTGACAGATCTGATGGAAGAAGTAAAAATCAACCAGAATAGAGGTAATAACAATAATTAAATTCTGCATCACTTCAGAAATTAATATCATTTATAGAGAAAAAGTCATTCAATCCATGGCCAGAGGAGGCTGACAGGTTTGTACACAAGGAAATTTAAGTCTTTATAAGTTTACGATGAAGAAAGTCAGTCTCAGCTGCAAATATTATCACTATGCTTTCAATTTTGTTCATCGTGTTCTAAAGAATCAAAAATTCTTTCCTTTGCTCTAATTTTTTAGGAGTTGTGTGGGCAGCTTTAACGTGGTAATTGAATTTCTACTTTTTGAGTGTGCTACTTTTCACCCAGAAAAAAATAAGAAATGTTGCAATATTATAGGATATATGTTTAATAACTCTTTGTTGTATTAACAAGAATTTCATTAGCTTATGCCTCAAGCGGGGGATTGATCAGATTTTAGTGATCTGTTTCATCAGCATCTACATTGTTTAAACTGAGCACCCAGGGACCTCCCTGGTGGCACAAGGGATTGAGCACAGCACTATGAAGCAATCTACAGGCTCTGCAGTACGAGTTCGATGGCCGGATGGCCAGGGAGCAACCCACATGGCACAGCAGACCTCTCCTGTCTCGCCTGCTGCTCCCCTCAGCAGTGTATTTCAGTCGATCTGCCTATTCTACTCCCCACTCTGTCTCTGGTGAATCCTCTCACCAACCCTCATCTCTGCCCTGTACACAGCTTTTGTATGCATAATAAATCCTTAAAAAAATTTAAAAATATTAATAAACTGAGCACTCACATGGTGTGCCTGGAAGGAAACAGAATGTAATGAGGTTAAAGTCTGTGCTGTCTTCCTGTCTTCCTTGATTGAGAATTACAATCTAAATATTCTTACATTACTCCTTTATCAAAAATAGCAGTGAGCCAAAGATTCACAAATATTTTCATGATAACTAATAATTGCAGAAAAAGGGCCAAGAAAATACCTTGGAAATAAAGTAGAGATAAAGTAGACATTTGCTTTCTCTTAGATGCAGGGTGGTTGGAGGAGAAAAGAGGTGAAATGAGAGGAGGGAAAATGAACTGACAGGCTGAAACGGCTATGGAAGGGTGTCAGCCTTTAGGCTTGCTCAGTTTTCTTTCAGCCCAGGAAGTCACATCATATTCACCTGGGAAAAGGAATGAGATGTCTGGGTTTTAACTCTTGGAGTCGAGTTTGGGGTAAGTGTGATCTAAGAATTTTAAAGGCTAGCTGGGTTTTAAAAAGCGCTATCCTAAGGCTTACCAAGTGGCAAAAGAAATGATGACTCATCTTTATGATCATTAAGATATGTGGCTAAAACTCAGACTGAACAAAACATACCTGTTAGTGTATTTCCTCCCTTGTATGGGAGATTGCGGACAGCCTCGATTACCTCATCTTTTGTGCTGAAAGCATTCAAGTGCCATTCTATCCTGGGGTCACCGCTGTACTGTGCAAGACCTGGAAAAGAAAGATGAGAAGCCCCCAGAAAAGCCATGTGTTACTCAACGATCTAGTGGGCTATTCTAGAAAATAAAATGATGAAGGATCTAATCCTTATATTTTTTTTCTCTGGCTCACTATGTGCTTTCAAATAGAATTCCTAACATAAATTTAAGGAATTAGTTTGGATATATGTGGGGGCAGGAGGAAAGTAAATAGTTTCTAGTCATTTAGAAGTAAACATCCAATTGGATACCTGGCAGTTCAAAAACAGATCTGATCATGTTTGTAGGTAACAAGCCTTGATATGTTTGTTTTTATTTCAAAGGAATGATTTTTCTTTTAATGGCTATTTCCTATTAATGACTATTTAAAAGTTAAATTATAGGTCTTTATATAACAAAGTGGATATTTGATCAAAGATTAACAATATTTTTTTGCTTTTTATTAGAAATAATTTAGCAAAGATTATCTTGAACTAAAACATGACTACCTAGTTCTAATTTTCTTAATTCAACATTTCAATAGATTCAAATGTTTCTTTTAAATGAAAACTTCTTCCTGATAATTTCTTATACCAATTGTAACTTTAAGAGTTTCATTATTGCTACTATGATTATTATGCAGAGATTTTGACTTTTCAGAAAATCAAAATGCGTTCAATAATTAACTGAATGTCAGTGTCAAGACAAAATTAGTAGAAATATTTATCAATCCAAACTGGAGCATTTGGGAACATCACTATATGGATTTTATTGCGTGGAAAGTCACTTTGGAAAGAGCTTTTGAGATTTCTCAAGAAATTTTCCAGGGACCTCCCTGGTGGTGCAAGGGGTTAAGCAATGCACTATGAAGCAATTCAAAGCCTCTGCAGCACGAGTTCAATCCCCAGGGAGCTACCCACATGGTACTGTGGACCTCTCCTGTCTCTCCCACTGCTCCCTTCAGCAGTGTATTTCAGTGGATCTGCCTGTTCTGCTCCCCACTCTGTCTCTGGTGAATCTTCTCACCCCCCACATCTCTAGCCTGCACCCCAGATCTTGTATGCATAAATAAATAAATCTTAAAAAAAAAAAGAAATTTTCCAGCAGTTTTACACCAAGAACTGAATCCTGTCCCTAAGAGATGTACCAATACGTGTCTTCTCTGAGCCCACGTTGAAAGCTGTAACTAGGTTTTCTAAGAAAAGCCGAACCAATCTGAAGTTGAATCTTCCAATACTCCAGGAACCATCGACCAGGATGACAATATCAGCAATAGCTGGAGTTTCACAGAAAAACTTCACTTCTGTAGAGTACAAACCAGAAAAGCAAGTATGATACTTTGGAAACTTTTAAAACAATGAGTCTATTTTAATGTCTTTCAGATAGTTTAGTGCTAATACAATAAAATTCCCATTAAGGCAACCATATTTTTACAACCCTTCTCTTAAATGTATTTTTACAAGGAAAAATTTTGGTAACAGTCAGCCCCAGAGGCAGTGTTCTGGAAATAGTTAGCAAAACACTGGCAGGTTCACACCCTCCTGGCAACTCAAACCTTCTGGTATTTCAGAGAGTAGTGTCTGTGCAAAATCATCCAGCTTTGCATTTTAGCCTGCAGATTCTTTTCAGGAAAGGCCTTAGCAACACCAATGTGGGAGAGTCAGCAGAGATGGGAAGATAGCCAGGAAGCTCTCCTGCTCTGATAAGTCTGCTGCAGGAAGTGATAGGAGAGAAACACAGGCTTCCTGAATTCAAGGAAAAGTCAGTGCCCTGCGGAGATCTTTGCTGAAGTGGGAAGAAGCAAATCAAAAAAGAACCCAAGACCTTCCCCCAATTCAAATTCTTTTAGTTACAAATCTGTTGACAATAACATTTTGTTCCTAAAAATCATTTAAGTAATTGATTTTTAAAATGGCTCAGTTAGGTCTCAAAATAGGGATCTAGAAAAGGACATCTAGAACTAGTAGCACTACTCTAACTTCAGGATTTTTTTTCCTTTTTTTTTTTTTTAATTGAGATAGCAGTGGTTTACAGCTGTATATCATTGAAGGTTACACATCATACGCCTTTTCAGATAAATGTCATTATCCCATCCCTGACACCAAAGCCCCACAGTCCTCCAGCACAGCCCATTCCACAATTTGCTCCCCTAAACTTTACCTTCAGGGAAAGCTCCAGCAGCTGCTATCAGGATTGATGAGCAGGGGAACCCACAGAGGGGGAACTGGCTGATGATATAAAGTATTAACTGGGTGATAACCACTGCTTGCGTTCACAGAACCAAGGTACTAAAATATTCCTAAAACATTTAAGAATTCTTAAAAATTTCAGAGTATTGTTAGTCCCTGTAGTAGCAATAATTTGTACTTTAGCTTGTGCTAAAGAGGAGAGCTTAAATTCACTGAAATTTTATTTTAGGCCTAGAGATCGTGTGTGTGTGTGTGTACATGTACATGTATACACATGCATGCATCCCTTCATGTTCATTTCAACTCCTTGAAACTGTTCAGCAAATACCTAGTTTTTTTTCTAACATCACATTGACAATAAAGTATTTCAAATATAATTTTTATAGTGAACCCCAAAATATGGAAGTATTCATAAATAAATGGAATATATTGTTTTCCTAAGGGAAAAATATTTAAATGTCTATAGTTTATTATATCTCTGCACTTACCAGGCCACATTTTACCAAACAGACCTTGGTTTTTTCCTAGACAAAACTGTGCATGGAATACCTAGATCCTTTTACCAGATGGGGAAAAATGTATTTGCCAATGAAATACTCAGATACTCAGTAGGGCAGCTAAGCAGAACAGTTCAATCCAAAGTTTACATATTACATGTGTGGGCACCAACTTGTCTTTCTTTAATATAACCAAATACAAAGTCGCCCCCAATCCTACTATTTTAAAGCAGAATAATGCAGGAAATTATAGGATAGAAATGAATTTGTTTTTTAGAAATATTCAAGGAAAAATGACGTCTTATAAAGCTTTAAGAACCCATTTATCACAACTTTGATAAAGAAACTTACCTCAAATGAAGAGTAGTTTTCCTTCTCCCAAAATTATTGGGAATATTATTTCACTTTTTAAATAATTATTTGGATAATTGTGGATAGGGTCTCAGAAAAGGAGCAACTTCTCTGTGCTTATTTAAAAGAGAACCATAAAAATTGGTGTTTTCTTTAGGGTTTTTTTTTTTTCTCATGAATAACTTAAAAATATTTAATATCTTTAAATTTATTTTTTAATTTATAACCACATGATTTCTATCTTAGAGTGGAACGGTTACATATGAATTTTATGGTTACTGATCAAAATGACTCGAATGAGCTAAATGAAATTGGATACAATTTTAAAGTAGGATTTCATGAGTCAAAATGTTTTCAGTCCTAGGTGCTTATGTGAAAAACACATAAACCACTATTTTTTTTTTTTGCTGTTATCCAGTTTGTTAAAATTTTATTTTTTAAATTTTCTTTTTATTTATATATTTTTACATCATTGTTTATTTTTAAACAATGTTTGCTCCCCGCCCCCGTGTAGTCCCCACAGAATTTACTTCACCAATGCACCCCTGCACCATCACCTCAGTCCCCTGTGCTCCTCCCTCCCTCCCTCTGATCCCTCTCCCACCTCCTCCCCTGCAGGGTGTCTCTAAAAACCACTAATTTGAAGGGATAGATGCACTCCTATGTTCACTGAAGCTTTACTTACAATAACCAAGTTATGGAACCAGCCAAAGCGCCCATGGATGGAGGGATGGATAAGAAAAATGTGGTACATGCACAATGGAATAGTACTTATCCATTAAAAAGATGAACTTTTGGGCCTCCCTGGTGGTGCAAGAGGTTAAGATGCAACCTATGAAGCTATCTCCAGCCACTGCAGCACGAGTTCGATCCCCGGCCAGGGAGCTACCCACATGGTGCAGCAGACCTCTCCTGACTTGCCTGCTGTTCCCCTCAGCAGTGCATTTCAGGCAATCTGCCTGCTCTGTTCCCCACTCTGTCTCTGGGGAACCCTCTCACCCCCCACACCTCTGGCCTGTACCCCAGTTCTTGTATGCATAAATAAATAAATCTTTAAAAAAAAAAAAAAGGGCCTCCCCAGTGGCGCAGTGGTTGAGCACGGGGTTGCGAAGCTGCCCGCAGCCTCTGCAGCGCCGGTTTGATCCCCGGCCGTAGGCGAGGGTCCTACATGTCGCGCAGACCTCTCCTGCCGCCCGCTGCTCCCCTCAGCAGTGTACTTCGTCAGTCTGCCTGTTCTGCTCTCCGCTCTGGCTCTAGTGAATTCTCTCACCCTCCCATGCTTCCGACTGTACCCAGTGCTTGTATAAATAAATCAATAAATCTTTAAAAAAAAAGAAAAGATGAACTTTTACCATTTGCGGCAACACGGATGAAACTAAAGGGGATTATGCTAAGTGAAATAAGCCAAAAAAAGAAAGACAAATACTGGATGGTTTCACATATATGAATATAGAGAAACAAAACAAATGGTCAGATAAAACCACACCAATAACAACCCTAGAAAACTGACTATGGAATCAAGCTTGAAAGGGAGAAGGGGAAACAGTGTGTGAGGGGGGAGGGGACAATGGTCTAAGGCTGCCTTGGTGGTGGGTGTGGTGTGAGGATGCCCACTGAGGAGGTGTGACCCTATGCCTCTGAGTCCCGATCAATATTATAAAACAATGTCACCTCAATAAAAATAATTCTTCTGTCCACATAATTCACATTTCCAGCAGGGCACTAGAAAAATGTGCCATGATGACAGCTCAATGGAATATGACCTCTTCTCCCTGGCACACCACTAATTTGAGAGAGTGGATGACATTTTTAGGAGTCAGACATTGAGCCAGGTTTACCTGTCTTCCTAGAAATTTTCCCAATGCTGGATGCTAATCTGGATAGAAGAGAAGCCTATACTATTTTACTCACATTATTTTATTAAGTGGTCAGAAGATCTCATGATGATTTCAGGTCTGCTCTATGATTTATTTAATGGCTTTGAATTATTTTTCTCTATGCCACTAGCAAAATATCTAGCTAGGTTATTCATGATGTCAAAAGAGAAACTGTGGCCACAAAACCATTTTTCACTTAAGTCTCCTGTGAGGTCAAGTTCAAGTCTCCAAACCAACAGCAAAACAAAACTGCTAAAAATGGTGCAGAACTACTGGAAGTTGGCGTCCAACCTTGACATTGGCCACATCACTGAAAATACATCTTTTAAAAGAGTTGTCAAAGAGCCTAAAAGTTCTCAAGTGTTTTTCAATACACTACACATCCTGATTCTTACACCATTCCCATAAGGAGTCATTATTTGTCCTCGTTTTTTAGGAAATAAAATTGAGATTCAGAGAGACAAGTGAAAGGCTCAGTGGTTTATGAGCAGAAGCTGTAATTGGTAGATGCAGGACTGGATACCAGGTCTTCTAAATGCTTGCTCCATAGGCCTTGTTCAGTAGATAGTGCTATCACAGCTGCAGTTGTCCTCACATAACACATCGGGGAATGTCATCTGTCCTCTGGGACAATGCCATAAGTTGTCTGTCTAGCAGATGTGGAGCAAGGTCTGTATTTGGAGTTCATGTAAGTCACAATGAGCATGCTACTGTTTTGTTCAGTCATGGGGAAGACAGACCTTTCATCCTGAGATGACTACTCTATCTAAAGCAGCTCTCCCAACCCCTCTTCCTTTATTATGCTTCATTTTTCTTCACAAAACCTCCTAGAAATATCCTCTACAACACAAAGTTGATTTTGTGTCAACTTTGACCAGACATTGGGTCAAACATTATCCTGAGTGTGTCCGTGTGGGTGTTTCTGGAGAAGGTTAGCATCTGAGTCTGTAGACTTAGTAAAGCAAATGGCCCTCCCTGAGCTAGGTGGCCCTCACCTACCCACTGAAGGTCTGAGTAAGAGAGAACTGCTCTTCCCTCCTCTTTGAGCTGAAGGATCAGTCTCTTCCTGCCTTCAGCTTCAAACTGAAACACTGAATCTCAGGTCTGCCAGTTTGAGACTGGAACTTCCATCTTCATCACTCCTGGAACTCAGCCCTTTGGACAAGAACTGTAACCACTGGCTCTTGTGCCTGCCGACTGCAGAGGTTGGGAATTCTTAGCCTCCACAATCCCATGGAGGTTATAATATGATAGGCCATATATTAATATGATATATATTATATATATAATATTACTATATTACATGCTATCTTGGGCTTGACAGGGCTTGGCAGTCCTACCTTCCCTCCTTCCTTCCAAATATTTTCCTTCTGTGATAGGAGTTTACTGGCACAGTAACTAAATAAATCATGGGTACTTAAGGCTGTTTCCATAACTTGGTTGCTGTAATATTATATAATATATCATTATATATATTACACATATTATAATAAGTCAATAATATGACTATTTATACAGTAAACAGTAATTTATTTATTGACTATGGCAGATGCTTTTTATTACCTTTTTTTTCCCTTTGCAACAAGGAGACCTGTCATTTAGTGACTTTTTTTGTCAGATACTTTGCATATATCTCTCCCACTTAAGCCTGTTATCAATCCCGTAATGTAGGTATTATTCTCACTTCAAAAAGGAAAGTTTAAGTAATGAGAAAGGTTAAATAAACTGCCCATCATCACACGCAGAGCATGTGGGAAAGCTGGAATTCAAATTCAGGACTACTCCAAAATCTGAACCCTTTCGTTACTGTGCCAATAAACTCCTATCACAGAAGAGAAATGTTTGGAAGGAAGGGGAGGGGAGAGAAAAGGAGGGAGCGAAGGAGGGAAGTCAGGCAGGCAGGAAGGCTGAGTTTTGTAATTAAAGATAGCACGTAATTAAAGTCACCCACTTGTCTTATATCCAACCTCAGATGAATAACATCATGACAACTTGCGGGCATGTGAAGTCAAATCTCTGCAACACAGCCAAAAGAGCATTTCAGCTGTCACTCAAAGCCCTGCATCTTACCAGTCACTGCCAATACCCAAACACCACATTTGTCACATTTCTCCTCTGCTCATAAACTGTAAGGGACAAGGGGGAGACATGACAGCTGTCTTCAAATATTTACAGGGCTATCAGACAAAGGAGGATTAAGATGTTCTGTATGTTCACAAGGAAATATATTTCAACTTAGTTCAAGAAAGCCCTTCTTGACAGTCAAGATGTCCAAAGACCACTGACTTGGAAAGTGGTGAGATCTCTGCCAATGAAAGAAAAGCTGGTCAGCCCTCAGTGGCATGAATGAAGAGCCTCCACGATCCTCTTAATGGGTCAACAATGAATGGAAGAATCCTGGCTCATTTGAAGAGTATAAATTTGAACGCCTAATACATAATGGACACTGGTCCGTGATTATGAATTCTCAAGGGGACTGTTTCCCCGACTCAGTGCACAGCTATAAACAGAGGGTCTCCCTCACATTCTCCCTGTGTCAATCAATGAGAAGAGATTTTCTAGTTGACCTAGTGTTGTTGCTGGTACATGTCAACTGCCTAGATAATAACAATTACAATCACAATGAGAATAAGGAGGGGGAGGAAAGAAGTAGAAGAAAAAAGAAAACAATGATGAAAGAGAAGAAGGAAAAGAAAAGAAACACTAAATATTTACAGACCACACTCTGGGCCAGGCATCCTTCTAAACCTTTCAATCCATGAATTTCAGCCCACGACCTGATCCCAAAGTCCAATTAGGACCAAATTACTTCCTCCCCCTCACTTCTAAAAGTCAAGATCTAGCCAGCATTGACCTACAAAGCCTACCTGTCCCCTATGTGTTAATTGTTATTCTGACTCCTGCCTCATAGAAATTGAATTTTCTCACCAGTCCCATTCTTACCAAACTGAACTCACAGTCTTAGGCTTGGCAGAGCAAAGACTTAGAATAGTGATGGAAAATGTGTGAAATTTTAAATTGGTCTTTTAACTGTGAACCAAGAATCCTAAAAGTATTAATGGGAAGTAAATAATTCCAGTAAGTGAAAATACACTTTGAGAATAATTATGTGTCTTGGTTCTGCTCAGCTGTAAGGGCTGGACATAATTCAAAAAGGGTTTTTCTTTAATAGGGTGCATGTGTTGAGACCTTACTGGATCATGTACATCTCATGAGGGTAGAAGCATGCTTTCTGTGATCACAAATGACTAACTCAGAGCTTAGCACAAGGGGCTCATCACCAAAATTCCTCTCTGCATTTATTGTTAAATGAATAAAATAAAAAATGTTGTTCTGAGTGCATGACTTCATGCAAACTATACAGTCTAATACTAACAGCAAATACTTATGTAAGCACTTGCTATGGTCTAAAAACCTTATTCCTATTCATACATTTCATTCTCATACTTTTGAGAATTCTCATGTTTCAGGTAAAAATATATCAACTTCAATTGTAAAAAGCAATATAAAAGATGAACTTTCGTGTGAGGAGCCAGAGGGGAGCGGAGAAGTTCACCCAAGATGCTGGCCAGTCCCAGCAACACAGTGTCCGAATACATACGACAAATTAGAAAACTTTAAACATTCTAAAGGAAAGATCAGCAAACTTTTCTGAGAAAGGCAACATAGAAAATATTTTCCTTTTTGCAGCCCAACGATCTGTATTACATCTGCTCTGCTCTGATATTGCGGTAGAATAGCTACAGATAATATGCAAAGGAATGAGCATAGCTGTGTTTTAATAAGATCTTATTTAGAGGCGAGGCAGACCTCTCCTGTCTCGCCTGCTGCTCCCCTCAGCAGTGTACTTCGGTC
This sequence comes from Talpa europaea, assembly GCF_964194135.1. NCBI lineage: Eukaryota > Metazoa > Chordata > Mammalia > Eulipotyphla > Talpidae > Talpa > Talpa europaea. The sequence goes on from NC_140069.1 coordinate 14,166,499, forward strand.
CTTCTGCCTGCTCTGCTCCCCGCTCTGTCTCTGGTGAATCCTCTCACCCTCCTGTGCCTCTGGCCTGTACCCCAGCTCTTGTATAAATAAAAATAAATCTTTAAAAAAGATCTTATTTAGAAATCAGACAGAGGCTTGGACTTGGCATATGGGCCAGAGTTTGCCATAAAATGCGAAGACTGGGGCTCTCCTCTTATCTTCTCATTGAAGAGAACTTTTTTAAAAATTCCACTGAAAGGCAAAAAGAGGGTCAGAGATCTTAATTGAAAAACCATTAAGAGAAAAAAAAACAGACTTTCTGCTACTTTTTCATCTGTCTCATAATCTTTTTCAATCAGGTTTTGCATTCTTGAGCAAAACACCAAAAATAGCTGGAGCTGTTTGGCCAACAAAAGAGAAATAGTCATTGATGCAAATGTGCCAATATTATGCCCAAAGGCAAATACCACTTTTGTCTGGGAGTTTGTTTTGGATTATTGAAGAAATATGTACAGTAGATTGAAAACAAAGTAACTATTTAATAGCACAGCAACTTCAGTTAAGGAGCTTGGTTCTTTACATTTACACTAAAGTTCTAAACTATGTGAAATATGCCTGATTCTATCTGAGCCACCATCAATGTAGACTCTTATACCAAAAAAATTGTAGATTGTAAGGAAAACAAAGGGCACCATAGTTTGACATGAATCATGGGAGCGACACCTCTTGGAAGAGGGACTATAGCAAGTGGTGCATTGCAGTTGGGTGGGGAAGAACTTTTTATCCCCAAGATCCCATTATTGACCCCCTACTTCCTCTTGGGAGCCCTCGCTCTAGGCTGTATTGGCACCATTGCTTAAAACTCATTTTTTTTTAAATATTACATTTATTGAGGTAATCCTGGTTTACAACACTGTGCATGTTTTAGGGGTTCAGGGTCACACTTCTTCAGGGGGAGAGTCCCACAGAGCCCAGCAGATGTTGACATTGTGTGGAGAGACTGCAATTGGACAAGGGTCTACGAGAAGGCCACAGGGTTAGGCAGCAGTGACTGCTGTGAAGTGAGGGAGCTGGGTGGGTTAGCAGCCTACATGGAGCCTTTGATGTCTTGTTAAAGATTCTGACCTCCGTTCTTAGAGTAGTAAGAAGCCACTGAAGGGGATTTAAGGTGTGTAGAGAAGAGCAAAAGTGGGATTTGTCTTGAAAAAATTGTTCTAATGTCTAAGTAGAGAACAGGGGAAATGCTGCTAATATTATATACCAGGAACGGGACATCAGGCCTGAATACTGGCCACAGACGTGGAAAGAAATGAACAGATTCTCATCAGTATTTCAATAGAAGATAAATTCACTGGAACTTCATGGTGTCTTAATGCAGGAGAGTAAGGAAGAAGGAAATGTTGACCGTCATTACTAGTGAAAAAGGAAGGCAATTGTGAAAAGGGAGATTTTTGTACCAGATCTGTGTCTCTTTCATCTACAGTGATATAGGTGTGTGTATTGTCTGTGAATTTAAAATAATAAAATAATTCAATCCCCCAAATAAGCAAATTTTTTTAAAAACTGACCTTCTGAGGATGATCTACTTCCATTTCCTTTGTCCACAACCTTAACTCTGGGTTTTGTGTCCTTTCTTTTTTCTAAATCGTTAACTGGAAGAAAAGCAGAAACACAGCAATGTGCATGTTAACATGTATATTAAAGTCAAAAAGAAATTTTTTCATGTGCTTTACTAAAACCTGACAAGTATTGAAAATACTAAGTAGAAATGAACTCCATGGTAGAATCTTATTCCTCCAAATTGGATATGTTGTTTATTTTTCCCCTGGTCATGGAAAATTGTGGGAAATAGTTATGGAATTACTTTGATGAAGGATTTACTATAGATTGATATGTCAAATAAATTTAATCCTTATACCTACCATAAAATGGGTGTGGGGATCCCTATTTTACACGAGAGAACAAAAGACTGGATGCTACATAATTAAAACATATCTCATAAAACCAAAGTGCAGGCACAGGATTCAGGCTATTTCTTCAGGGCCCTGCGCAACACTAGAGACTTGAAGATATGAGCTGAGCTGACCCTATTCTAAAAAGATCTTAGCCACAAATATCCTCATTTGGAATTGTTCTATATGCCATGGAAGGCGGATAATCTCACGATTTCCTTTCAAATTTCTAAGTTTCTCTACTAATACACATCCCTGTTTCCTTGTCACTTCCATTATGAAATATCCAGGGATCCAGAGTGCCCCTGGGCCTGAAATATATTCATGTAATATGTTCTACACTATTTGCTTCACCTTCTACTGAATTTTCTGCTCAAAACTCCACTGCAGCTTCCCTGCTATTGTCTGGCACTTCATACTACGTGAGTCAGTTGAGACCACTGCCAAGTAGCAAGGGTTTCTGCACAAATAAAAATACCCTTTGAAAAAGTGTAAGTTATCCTGTGGCAGGAGATTTCATTTCATGGTTACATTCACTTCATAGAGACCAACAAGAGTGGACTATTTAGGGGAAGCAAAGATTTCCTTTGAACCATCCTTCCTGCCTTCTCTAAGATATTTTTCCATTAATCCTGTGTTTATCACAACCTCCCTTCTTTCCACTGGCTTCCATCCTTTGCTGAAAGGATGTGAGACTTGCCATCTGCCAAGATCATGTTACTCTAATTCTATTATTCCTCTCCTTAGAAACCTTCCTTGGATTTCTGGCACCTAGAGATCAAATTCCAAGATTAAAAAAAAAACAATCATAATAAATACAAGATGCCTTGATTCTTCTATGCTCACTGACTTTCTACTTTTCTAAATTCCTATTTTTTAGACCTCCCTCACTGACTTCATGATCTGTGATTACCCTGGAACACCCCCTTTATTAAATTCTTTCCCTTCCCAGTTTTTACAAAGGGATTCCTTGGGTTTTCTTGTATTCCTCTGAGCCTTTCATTGTTCTTATTTTTTGGATCCTTTTCTGCTTCCATTCCTGGAATGTGATCGTATACTAAATGTGCCTTGCATCTCTGTACAACCCACTTGTAATATGATCCTGCTACAATTTCAATTCTCACCCTGCTGTGGATAATTTCCAAATCTACTCCTTCAGCCCCACCCAACATAGGACAAGGCCTCAAACTGCTTATATTCTGCAAAAGAAAGGCTACCTCCAGGAGGAAGGAATTGTTATAGTCATGAGTTATTAGAAATTAAGAACCATGGGGACAGGAAAGTGTCATATTCCCAGTGTTTAGAATAGAACTCCATATGAGCAATGCGTATGTGTTAAATAGAAAAAAAGTGAATGAATGTCCCCTGAAATGCAGAATAAGCAAAGCTTGTGTAAACAACTTTTAAACTCAACTTAAGGAAAGGCTTTCTAATGGAAGATGGGCTGCAAGCTGACAATAAACATTAACTAATTAATTTGGGGAAAAAATTAAATTCCTTGCTGTATGAATTGTCTGCATACAAGCTGGATTGGCACTTGCTGGGATACGCAGGCATCATCAGTTGGGTCATTTCATAAGTATTGACTGAGCATGTATTAAGTGCTGGGTTGATAAGAGGTCTGGGGAAGGATCAGGGGACAGAGTCAGGAAGAGCCTTCGAAAAGTAAAACTCAAAGAATAAATAAGAGTCTGGTGAAAGGAAGAGCAGAAAAATATTAGAAATTGAAGTAACTCATGAAAGATTGTACTAAAAGCCTTTTAAAATCCTCTAAAACTAAAGAATCTAAGGTTTTGACCTGTTGCAACCATGTTTACCACAGGCTCACACTCAGAGCTGGGACAAAGTCCTGTGATGGAACATTAAGATCTGCAAATACGTACTTCTGAATTGGCCTTGGGCAGGCTTGCTTTCTTTGTCTTTATTGTATGCAATAATTTGAACTGTGTAATTCTGGTCTGGCATAAGACCTTGAATAATTGCTTTAGTTACAGTATTCTGGAGGTTCAATTGATTGGTTTTTCCGCCTGTAATAAAACAGAAAGATAAATCAGTTCTGGGAAATAGGTTAACTATGCATTAAGCAATGAGTTGACCAGCAATCAAGGTTTTAAAAAGTGAAGACATTAAAATATATATATTATGGGGGCTCCCTGGTGGCGCAGCGGTTGAACGCTGGGTTGCGAAGCTGTCCGAGGCCTCTGCAGCGCTGGTTCAATCCCCGGCAGCCGCCAGGCGAGGGTCCCACATGGCGCGCAGACCTCTCCTGCTGCCCGCTGCTCCCCTCAGCAGTGTACTTCATCGCTCTGCCTGTTCTGCTCCCTGCTCTGGCTCTGGTGAATTCTCTCACCCTTCCGCACTTCTGACTATACCCAGTGCTTGTATAAATAAATAAATAAATAAATCTTTAAATATATATATATGTATTATGGTGCATATATGGGTGGAACTTAATTGTAATATAGTTTTCATTCTCATTTTCAGTTGTACTATTTGTACTAGACAACATAAAGAGTTATTTCGATTAGATAAAAGCACATTCACAAAAATCCTTCACCACAACACACCATTGTTTGATACTCTGAGACAAACCATTGCACAAGATTAGAAGACAGAAACCCTCAAAATCAGATATACTCTTCCAGGAAAGTAATCCAGTTAAAAGTGAAGAGAAACATAGGGGCAGACTGAATGTTCTCATCTATGCTGGAATTTTTTCTATGGTACCTCTAAAGTGAGTCAAAGCATCCTTGAAGCATTAAGCAACTTAATTATCCTGAATCTTACTATCTCTGGCTTGGGATGATGATGGAACCTCTCATTGCTTTGCTACTTAAAAGTTAGCTTGGTTCATGAAAAGATTTCAAAGCCCCATTATTTCTTTAGCAAATTAGAATGCTGTCTAAGGCTTCCTCAAGAATGCTGTTGATTAAATTCTCTGCTTCTGTGCAAAATTCCAAATATACTTTTCTCCTCTAATTTCTGGCAGTGACTACATCTGACAAAAGGGAAATTAATTAAGATGTCTGTCTCTCTTATAATAACAGCAAAAAGTGTCTGTAATGTGCTAATTAATCAAGCATAACACATATTACAATAAATTTTCATCATATTCTAATGAAATTAATAATGGTAGGTCTCAAATGGATGCTGATCTCATCACACCACCTGCTACTAGAAAGTAGTGGCTAATCCTCTAGATAATACAGCTGATTATTTTTACCTGAAGTTGGAGTCACGAGAAGTTTGTATCCACCAAATTTCCCTCTTGGAGCCTTCCATGAAATCTGTACACTATCATGAGATAACACATTGTATCTTAACCGTGTGGGTGGGGCCACTGAAAAGGAAAAAAACAAAAATTGTTTAAATATGGAGACATATTTAAACTGTTAAATTGAAAAGTTAAAGTAATATCATCAAAACACATGACACTTTTTCAATCTCAAAATAAAAGCTTTCTCCAACCCCATTCATGAGTTTACCTTGCAAAATAACACAGACCCAAGAGCATGTGTTTCTTTATTAATTAGCATTTGTGACATAGTACTGACCAAAGACTACGAGTTATGCTTAGCATTTAATACTCTAGTCCAGTCAAATAATTGAAGTCAATCTTGTAAAATGTATGTTGCAAGAATGAATGTTTCTAATTAGAATATGTGAGCTTTTATAATCTACTCCACTAGGACCTCTGATACCTTCAGATTTTCTCTCTAGTAATGCACTATTTTTTGCAATATGTTAATTTAAGAAGGCTGTTTACAGACATATTATAATAATAAGATCTTCATTTAAAAAAAGTATTTGAAAATGAGACTGCAAAAGATCAAAATAAAAAGGTCTAAATAGAAGATAATCGTATTTTATAAATTTTGATCCCTCCTTTAAGTGTAGTTGATGTGAGAAAGTCACACAGAAAGTTACATAGCCCGGGACATGAACCATCCCTGTATACTTCATTTTCTGATAACTAACAAAAATGGGTAGATCTCTATTACTTTTCTGTCATTCAAACTTAAAAACACATTTTGGAACCCCACATCAGTGTTCCAGAGTTTCAAAAGAAATACTTTAGTACAAAGATTTTTTAATATAAAATTGTTTGTCAAAAAGAAAATTAACACAACAAAAAAGTGAGTACTTATTAGCCACCTTTGCGCCCAGCCTTTCTTTCTCACTTAACGAAACACAATGGGGAGAACTTCACTTATATAGACATGTAGCAGACTACAGGGTGTGGTCCAGACTTAGAGCCCAGTTCTGTTTTTTATTAGAAAAATAACTTAAGTAATTGATTGTTTCTCTCAAAGTCTCACCTTTAGAAATGGTGGTAATACTTTGATGACAACTTTAAGTGGGAAAATGAATATAATGCATTGTAGTAGGTGGTTAATAACTCTTTGCTCCTTTTCCCCTTGATTTCATCTATTAGGTGATCACCAACACATATCTAATCCTACAAAACACATACCTAATCTTACAAAAATGCATTGCTATCCCAGTTTATAGATAGGAGGATTAAGGAGGGGCTGAGACACTTGCCAAATTCACATACTGATGAGTGCCATTCTGTGACCCCCAAACAAGATGCTCTTTCTTTGGGGGAACAATACATATTAAAAAGTCATCCTTCATTGAACTAGATAATTGAGTCATTTATTTTTCACACACCACCCACTCATTTGAAAGCAGCAAGCACCAAAGGATTCACTCTTAATAAGTCCTCTCTTTGCAATTTACTCTCTCTCAGTAAAGAATGCTACCCCTGCCAAATAAAACATCAACTTCCCACTCTCACTTTGGCATACATAGAAAAAGGCATTTACATTTCTCTGGTATACAGGGAATCATGAGTTGATCATAAAAACAGTTTTGAAAAATAAAAGAGGAAAGTGAATAAACCTATCACTTGGATGAACAGAGAAACAATTTCTATTTTGCAACTTGGGGAGAAAATTTTATTTGTAGTTAGATTTATTACTTATGGAAGAAAATAAATATATTTAATTAAATATATCAAATATATCAAATAAAAATTTCATAAAAATCAATTAGGCATTTCTGAGGCAAATCTAGTGAAGGGCTGGAAGATATCATTGGCCAAGTGTCTTGCAAAGCTTCGCATGAATGAATGCAATGACGAGAGAAAGTCCAGGAACCATGAAGTGGAAAATACCACAAACCGGATGAAGGCTTTGGACTAGACAATTTCAAGAGGGTCAACCAATTCTGTCAGCATTGGCGTGTTGTCATCTCAAGGATGGCAAAGAAGTTAACAACATCAGGATTCCTAGATGGAAGATTAGAAGTCCATACAGCTTTTTCTCCCCCAGGCTACAGTTCTAGAAATGTGGTGAGTTTTCAGTCTGCACCATTTGTAAATGTCTAATCCTTTATTTATTTATTAAAGATTTATTTTATTTATTTATGCATATAAGAACTGGGGTGTAGGCCAGAGGTGGGGGGGGTTTAAGAGGATTCACCAGACAGAGTGGGGAGCAGAACAGGTAGATCTGTGAAATACACTGCTGAGGGGAGCATCGGGCGAGATAGGAGAGGTCTGCTACGCCATGTAGGTTAGGTCTTTGGCCAGGGGTTGAACTCATGTTGCATTGGCTGGCAATAGCTTGATAGCACTGAGACTTTAACCAAAGTGCCACCAGGGAGGTCCAACAGCTAATCTTTTAAACCTCCAGCAGATAATACAGAGGATGACACTGACCATGTCCTGACACTAGGGCTCTATCAGCACAATTGGTAGCACTGGCTACCATTCAACTACACAAGGAAAGTAGTGGGAAGCAAATGCAACAACCAAACCCATCAATATCCAAGTGGCTTGACAATCTGCATATGATTCATATGGCTATAATCCCATTTCATAAGCCTGTGTAGCCATTTTCTCTTTATCAATGGACTGCATCTCTTGCCTATATATGCATAAACACTTTCACAATCATTAAAAGAAAATCTTGGTTAGAAAATTTCTTGGTTAAGAAATTCACATTTCCTTAAGACTTTTGTCTTTTGGGAGTGGGCGTGAGGAACACTGAAAAGAAGAAATGTTAGTTAAGAAAGAGGCATGAGGTCACAGTTCGGGACTTCAAAGTTAGCTCTTTTCTTCTCTGTATGGAAGACACTAGGACTCGTGCCAAAGAAAGGGCAGCAAGATTGACAGAAACAATGTAAGTGCAGTGTAGAAATAATTGTTCTTATCTCATGGAACAAAAATGTGTGCATATTTCATTCCAGACCCAGGATTTTTCTTTTTGCAAGCACAAAGGAGAAGCTTCTATACATAAACTTAACTTCCAGTAATAATTACAAAGGCTTGTATGAACTTGACCGGAAAGTTAATTTGTGTCAGTTAAAATCTTAACCTTTTTAAAAAGACAAAAATCGAATGTTAAGTTTGATTTCTGGCACACACCACGAAACAGGGTGAGCCAACAAACCCGTCCTTTGTGTGGTCAAGTCCAGCTTCCTTTGCAGGACAGGGTCAAGTATAACATTTGCAAACACACACAACCTTCATCACAGGGGTTTGAGAGGAAGACTGAGGTGTGGCCTTTTGTCGCCTTCCCCTCTACTGCAAGGCTATGCTTGTTACTGGAAGTATAGGGGTATTTTGTTTTATGTTGTGTTTTGTGTTGTGTTTTTTTGAAAGGGAAGATTTTCTTTACACTCAAGCATTTCATTGCAATCATTTTGTAGAAATCAAATCTCATAGACAGTTTATACTATTCCACTGAAGTCTCACTGTTTCAGCTACTTAGGAAATTTTATTTCATAATCTGACTACCTATAAAAAAATTAAATTTCCTTCCTGCCTGCCTGCCTTCTTCCTTTCACATCACCTCAACTCAACTGAAATCCTGCTGTTTGGGACAAGTGATAAGCTATGCAGAGATTTATCTCTAATGAAATATTCCCATTAATTTCTTGAAACACCACTTTTTACACAGGAACTCGGAAACGGACATCTTCTGTTCTTCACTGCCCAAAACGTCCTCTTCTATCCCTTCCCGAGCAGCACCCTGGTTTTCTTCCAAGGAACGACACTCCCTCACCACTGCATGAGGCCTTGGCTGCACCATCAATTAGCCATCCTGCCCTGGCTAGGGGATGGGAAAATGACTCAAACCAGGTCAGACAGACTCTCCGAGAAGAATCTGAAATTTGTGTCCAGTGATGGAAACATGGAAAAAAGCTCTGGTTGTTTCATTTCCATGACATGCCCTAAAAAAAGGCCACTCGTTCCTAGAAACTACATCCAGGGTGCCTGCAGATTCCTATCCTTTGCAAAGTTTAATTATGTAACTCTTACTTTAATTACATGAGCTATTTCATAAGCTACCAGTAGATATTTTTTTTGACCAGAGAAAAATTGCCTTTACATACAACCAAAAATCTCGAACTGATTGTGATGGAGTGGCATGGGCACAGAGAGTGTTTTCCTGTTCAAAGCATAGCTCAGCATGCTCAAATATGGAGCCACTTATTATATTTATTATGCAAAAGGCCTTTAAATAGCAGAAAAGTATTTGACTTATTTTTTCCAAGTGACCTTAAAAAAGTCAAAACAACATCAAAAAAATCTTAGCTTTTTTATCTGTGACTTTCAGTTAAATGCAATGCCCAAATGTTCTATAAATAAGAGAAATTAAAATTTGAGAGAAAATTATTGCAGGATATGCTAGATGATTCTTTTTATCTTGCTTCAAATCTAATATGTCTAATATGTTAAATGTTATGATCTATTATGAAGATGCTGAAAACAGCAGTAAGAAAAATGTTCTCTACTTCCAAACATGGCTGGCTACTAATAACAGTCCAAAAAAAAGTGTAAATGTGTTAACACAGAAGTCTTTATAAAATTAAATCTAGCCCCCATGCACAGTCTCCACTTTTATGTGCTTTGAGGTTTTTAAATGACAGTTACTTTACCTTCGGTGGTTCTTTCTTGCAACCACCCAAAACAAACATTGCTAGAACTAAGTACAGATTTACTGTGAAATTCTGAGAAAGTATTGGTGCCACCATTCTGTCATGCTGTGCACATTTTTCCTCTACAATCCACACATTACTTTTTCTGTGCTCCAATTCATTTAACAGCTTGTCTTTAAAAGAAGATGCAGGATTAATCCAGGTATAACAGTTACTTGAGCCAATGTGGGTTCACATTCTCTGCAGAGGGGAAGTTCTTCGTGTTACATGGAGTGACTAAGTCACAAAATGCATTCTGTTGATTAGAAATTAAGAGGGGAGAGTTAATGTTCTCTGTGCCTTCTAATGATAAGTGTATTAGTTCCCAGTGGCTGCTATAACAACAAATGATCACAAACTTAGTGGCTTAACACAATAGAAATATATCACCTAAGAATGCTGGGGGTCAGAAATCTGAAACGGGTCTCATCTCACTAGGCTAAAATCAAGCAGTTGAGAAGGAAAAAGAAAAATATTGGATGGTTTCACTTATAGGAGGAATATAGGGGAACCAAATAAGATATCAGGAGGAAAAATAACAACAATACAAAACAAAAACAGACAATTATAAACCAGAGACATCCTGCAGGGGAAGAGGGAGAGGGATCAGAAGGAGGGAGGGAGCAGCACAGGAGACTGTGGTGACGGTGCCCGGGTGCCTTGGGGAAAGAAATTCTATGGGGACTACACCTGAGGACGGAAGCAAAGATTGTCTAAAATTGAACAATGATGTAAAAAATACATAAATAAAAAGAAAAAATAAAATAAAAAAAACACAAAAATAACCAAACCATACTAGAAAATCCATTTTTTAAATAATGGATCTGTATCACAAATATTCTGTTACCACATGTTTTGTATAATTAAATGTCATATGAAGTACCAATAAAGAAATAACTGTTGATAGGGTTGATAGGCTTCACTACAGGACAATCCATTTTCTTGCCTTTTCCATCTGCTAGAGCTGTCCCACATTCCTTGATTTGTGGCCCCCTTCTATCCTCAAAGTCAACAATGACTGGTCAAGTTTTTCTCACATAGCGTCATTCTCACACTGGTTCATCTGCTCCCTCTTCCACATGTACAGACCTTGGTGATTGGGTTCAAATTGGTAATCTCTCTATTTTAAAATGAACTGATTAACAACCTTAATTGCATATGATATCTTAATTCCCCTTTGCCATATATTATAACATATTTTCAGGTTCTGGAATTTGGGATGTGAACATCTCTGTGGTCCTATTATTCTGCCTGCTCTGCTGACTTTCTTTTTTTTTTTTCATTTATACATAAACATGACTCCAAAGATGTTTATAACAACATTGGTTTGAGAGTAATTCATGTCAACTGGCAGATCAATACACCTGCCATTAGCAAAGTACCTTATTAAATATCAAACATGTTGACATATTTATGACTTTGCTAATTAATGTCAAAACTAGCCAACTCACAGAAATTCAGTCAAATAGTGTAAGTCACATTATCTATACTTTGCTGAAAATCAATTGTTTAAGTAAATGGTGACACAGCAGACACAGATTTGGGTTCCCAAAGCCTGGCATATTTCCTACAAACCAAAGTCAATGACAACTGAATTTTTTTTCCCCACTGGGATTTTCTCCATCCTCCTTATTTTTTTTTATAGCTTTTTTTTTTTATAGAGGCATGTTTTTTATTTATTTATTTTGTTTGTTTGTTTTGTTTATACATGCACTGGGTACAGTCAGAAGCTCGGGAGGGTGAGAGAATTCACCAGAGTCAGAGCGGGGAGCAGAGCAGGCAGAAGGACCGAAGTACACTGCTGAGGGGAGCAGCGGGTGGCAGGAGAGGTCTGCGCGCCATGTGGGACCCTCCTCTGGTGGCCGGGGAGCAGCCGGGGATCGAACCGGCGCTGCAGCCGCGGGCAGCTTCGCAACCCAGCGCTCAACCGCTGCGCCACCGGGGAGGCCCTCCATCCTCCGTCTTTAGAAGTTTCTGCAGCCTTCAATCTAGATCATAATATTCCCCTGACCCTCTTTATAAATGATTTTTTCCACACTTTCAATCAGTCCTCTTTCTGCCTTTATCCTGTTAACTATTGATTGACATCCTCACAGCTCTCTGGTGGACTTTAATTTCCAATTCTACCTTTTATATCTCAAAGGTACCATTTAGCAAATTCCTAAGCACAAAATAATTCTTCTGCCCTGATCTTTTTCTCCTGAGCTCCAGCCCTGACTAGACACCAGACCTAGACACCAGACTTCTCTCCCTGGATGTCCAATGGGCACATCAAGCCTCATGTATTTGTTAAAGGCTGAACTCATTCTCCAGTTTCAAATACATGCTTCATCTTTCACTCTCATTAATCTCTTCGAGAAATGTCTGCTATGACTGAGGCGTTGGTCTTCACTGGAGATAGACACTAAAGAGAAAACCACTGTCTTCTATAAGCATAAATAAACAAAGAATTACACAAAAATATAGAAACAGTAGTAACACAAGTGTTGAAATTTAAGTCCTAATCTACTCGATTCTCTAGTAAAATGTCTCGGAATCATCTTTGATATCTCTCTCTCTCTCTGTGTCAGCTCCTTCCACATCAAATCAGTAAACAAGTTTTATCTCTTCTACCTCTTAAATATTTTTTTGGATTTATTGTCTTCTCTATATTCCTCTACTTACTTCAGACCTTCAATACTTATTTCCTCAACAACTTAATGTAATCTTCTAATGATCTCTCTTATTTAAGTTATTACTATCCCACAAACTCATGAATCTCAAATGCATATCACAGTTGCCTGTCTAAAAAACAGAACTGCTTAAAATTCCGCATAATCTGGCTCAAATTTATCAGTCGACCCTGAAGAAACATCCCCAAAAACTCCCCCACAAAATTTGTATTGAGATATATCGATCAAACTTCTGTCTCCTGGTGGACAATAAGCTGTTGAAAAGTTCATTAAACTTTGTATTGTAAATCTAAAGCACAGAATGCACCCCACACACATTAATTTAAAACAGAGTGACTAATGTGTATCTGGTGGCATTCCTGAAAGTATCCCAAAAACTTTCAGAGGATAATGAATGACAATATCTGAATCAGTACAGACTGAGACAGCAACTGACAGACTTCATCACTTGTTCCTAAGTCTTGTACCTCATCGTTGGTGGGTGAATTAACAAGGATCCCCATTATCATTTCTCCCATTACCACAGATCAAAGCACTCTTTCATTGACGTAAATAAGATAAACACAGTTGTCTCCTCCATTGATCTCTGTGTGTTAAAACACGAAGCAGCTGGAGATAGGGTCCTCACCTCCGCTATTTGAGAGTCCTCACCTCCCCAAATGAGTAACCCTGTTTAAGGTAGCAGGATGTGGTGATCCTTGTGGTTAACTTTTCTACTAAATTCAGCTGAAAACATTAGATATTAACACTCCTAAACCCATCTTTTTCTCCCATATAGACTTCCTTGCTCAGTAGATGACTATTTCCACACCAACATTTCCACTTCTGCAGCATGTTCATGTCCAGCTGGTAATCTCACCTTGCACACTTATATACACTTCTACACCTCATGCACTTCAGAGGTTAGCACACTTTTTCCATAAAGGGCCAGATAAAAATATTTTCATCTTTGTGGGCTGCACAGTCTGTGTCATAACTACTTCACTTTGCTGTTGCAGTATGAAAGGAGTCACAGGCAACATGTAAATAAAAGAAATGGCTGTTTTCCAATAAAACTTTTACAAAAATAGGCTGTGGTCCAAATTTGATCCATAGGTATTAGTTTGCCAACTCCTGACATACTTTCTAAAACTGAGTAGAAATAAATATAAGGGTGGATCTCAGATTACAAGTAATAGATTTCAAGTTCAATTAAAGCAAAGATAGAGGGCCTCCCCGGTGGCGCAGCGGTTGGGCGCTGGGTTGCGAAGCTGCCCGTGGCCTCTGCAGCGCCGGTTCGATCCCCGGCTGCTCCCCGGCCACCGGAGGAGGGTCCCACATGGCGCGCAGACCTCTCCTGCCGCCCGCTGCTCCCCTCAGCGGTGTACTTCGGTCCTTCTGCCTGTTCTGCTCCCCGCTCTGGCTCTGGTGAATTCTCTCACCCTCCTGCGCTTCTGACTCTACCCAGTGCTTGTATAAACAAAACAAACAAATAAATAAATAAAACATGCCTCTATAAAAAAAAAAAGACTTTATTAAAAAAAAAATAAATAAATAAAGCAAAGATAGAAACCATTAGATATGCTTACAATGGTATACCAGCAGCCTCTGCTAGACCCATAGTAATTTACAGATTATATGCTCAGTTTTTGTTTTTTTTTTTTTAGATTTATTTATTTATTTATACAAGCACTGGGTACAGTCAGACGCACGGGAGGGTGAAAGAATTCACTAAAGCCAGGGCGGGGAGCAGAACAGACAGACTGACAAAATACACTGCTGAGGGGAGCAGTGGGCGCTGCAGGAAAGGTCTGCACTCCATGGGGCGCCCTTGCTGGTGGCCGGGGATCGAACCAGCACTGCAGAGACTACAGGCAGCTTCGCAGCCCAGCGTTCAACTGCTGCACCATGAGGGGAGGCCCTATATGCTCAGTTTCTAAAGAAAGTAACAAAATTAAGGACCAAGTATGAAGTGATAGAAATATTTTATAGATACCATATTAAAGAGAGAAGGCATGATTGGATACACACACAAGCATTATAGTAAAACTGATTTTGTAACATGCAAATCTGACTTTTACTGATTAAATTTGCACAGCTTTCTGAGAAGCATGCTAAGAACATGTTCAACCAATTGCCACAAAATTACTATGCTTAGTCACTGGTGGGGTCTCTTAACCCTTATCAAAGTTGTGGCCTGTTTCCACAGTCTAAATAGTTGGTAAAATTGAGTAAAAGCTAGAAACAATTGAACAAGGAAGCACTTTTAGGGTTAAGAAAGTAAAAAAGCAATAATCAGAATCAACATGGCTAGTTCCCAAACTCTAATGATTATCTTAAAGTTTCCATTACCTTGACTCTGGACAATGGCGCATAAATGAGCAATTGTCAAAAAAGCTGGAATCAGCCAGTAATGCATCTTGCACCAAAAAGTCTTCATTTTATGTCCTGCCCTTCACATGGGATGTAGCAGCAGTCCTGGAGACAGAGAACATGGGGACATTTTGAGAAGGTAGAAAATAAAACATACATAGTCAGCTAGGACAGGAAACAAGCCAACATGGGTTAGTATTGCCAGGAAATAATTCACTCCCTGGGATGCTTTATATTTCCCTCCAAAACATAAACTGATAAAAGATTTCTGAGAAGATGCTGTAAATGGAGAGAATAATTTTTAAATATTTAGGAGACAAATTTAGAGGAATAAATGATAACGCTTTGAATTTCCCAAGTGAAAAAAATTCCAAAAGTTTACCTGAATGGAGCATTATCATCAGACTATCACAATTTGTCAGTAACCTGCTCACCCAGCATTTATCACATAAATTTACAAGTCCTACTGCTGCTTTATAATGCCTTCAGAGTGCAGACATATAGGAAACCTTCTTTCAGTGATTAAAAAAAGAATATTTTTTTAATTTTTTTTTAATTTTTTTTATAGAGGCATGTTTTTATTTATTTGTTTGTTTGTTTGTTTGCTTTGTATATACATGCACTGGGTACAGTCAGAAGCGCAGGAGGGTGAGAGAATCCACCAGAGCCAGAGCGGGGAGCAGAGCAGGCAGAAGGACCGAAGTACACTGCTGAGGGGAGCAGCGGGCGGCAGGAGAGGTCTGCGCACCACGTGGGACCCTCCTCCGGTGGCCGGGGAGCAGCCGGGGATCGAACCAGCGCCGCAGAGGCCGCGGGCAGCCTGCAACCCAGCGCTCAACAGTTGCACCACCGGGGAGGCCCTAAAAAAAGAATTTTAAAAACCACTTCATGCCAATATTAAATCATTGCTCAGCTTTGATTTCACTGGGCTGAATACTCCCTAATTCTTTGTCCTTTCTATAAATCCTTTCATCCCATATGTGTAAACCTAAAATTCTTCCAGAATTTTCTTTTTCATTAGGATATCAATGAAGGAAGAGTGAAAGAAAAAGAGAAATAAAAAGGTGAGAAGTCAAGAAGGAAAGAAAATATAATGGGAAAATTGCATTAAGTGGTCATTTTGGGAGATAAAAGTCCTACTACACTCAGATTCTGTGATACCCTGGCCTCAGAGATCTCACTAATAATTTTATTGAAAAGAAAGATTACAAGCAAATATATTCCAGAGCTAAATGAAATAAGTTTGAAGTAAAACAAAGAGGCATTTGAGCCCAAATTAATTTATTACAGGTTAGTAGATGAATGATTTGTCAGGGCACAGAGGCAATGGGAAAAAAATGGTGAATAAATTTTAATAAGTATATAAAGGAAGATCCCAAGACATCTATAGACAGCTAACCCTTCAGAGGAAAACTGACAAGAGAAATTCAAAGGGGTATTGAATAACCCTAAAGAGAGAAGGCATGAAAAGAGGGGACACAAAGTTATGAAAGCCGGTATCAATCTTCTCATAACCAATATATCTGCCATTCACCTTATAACTGTCAATTACTCCCAAAGAAAACCACAGCAGCAGAATCACTCAACTCAAATAAAATATTCTTTTGAATATTTTCTTCCCCAAACATTATAGTCCTAAATTACAACCAGGACAAGGCGAAGAGATGGAGAAGCAAGCAAACAGGCCACTTTCTGGCTTGTACTTTAAGGTCAGCCTTTATCAGATATCTTATGTAACTGATATCTCATATTTAAAATCAGAGAAAAGGGTCCTGGTCAAGACACAATCCAAAAATCTTTCCTTATTCTCATCAAAGAACTATACTTCCCATGCCCAGGTGTTTTGAAGCAATAATTAAATTTCCATCATTGGAGATTAATCTGCATTTCACATGAGATAGACAAACAGACAGACAGTGCTGTCCTAGTCTTGACATTTTTGAAAATTGACTATTATTTATATGGAAAAAATTCATTGCCTATCTTTAAATTCTTCCCTTTTTGTGGTTTATTTTCAATTAGGATGAGTAATGCCATATTGGAAGAAGTGGAATTTTAGTTTTCCCAAGGTTTTCTGCCAAGTCTCCAAATTTTTGGACAGTAAAATAAGGACAAGAAAAATCCCAATTCCTATTAAAGTGCCATGAGATATTTTAATATTTACCAAAATGTCAAAGTCTAATTTGTTGAAACCCTGCCCAAAAGCTTGCATAAAATAAATAACTTTCTTATTTTGCTTCAAAAACATCATGTTAGAAATGGTTACTGAGTGCAAAGTTCAGAAGGTATATACCCAATTTGAGGAAGTGGATAACATTTAGTACAAGTTTTCTCAAAACACTGTCACAATTTTGCAATCAGTAACTTATAACTCTTCCCATAGGGCAACTTCCATCTTCCTCTAATTCATGTTTGTTTAATCTCATTTGTACAATTTAACAAGGAGCAAAGGCCATGAGTACAAGCCAGTTATATCAAAATGCCTTGAAATATTTATTCTGAAGTTTTTGTAGATATCTCTCTCTCTCTCTCTCTCTCTCTCACACACACACACACACACACACATCTATAGACTGTACACACACATACATACACACACACACACATACCCTCAAACCCTGGATGATGTTCTAGTCAATCAGTGCTGATTGACCAAAACAAAGCAAAACAAAATCCATAAACTTAAAGTTATTGCTAGTCATCTGCCATACCATAGTACTAGAACTTTCACTCCAACAGTCCCTTACTGGAATCACACTGAATAATCAAAGTTATCTACTTAGTGCTAAAAAAAAGATTCAAAATTTCATTCTATAGAACCCCTTCCCTCAGTGATCTCGCTTACAATTTTATTGAAAGGAAAGATATAAGCGAATATATTCAAAAGCTAAATAAATGATATGAATAGAGCAAGAGTTAGCACAAAGTGGTGGTATAAATAAAAAAACTGGGAATTAGGAAGACAGCTCTGCCAATAATTTGCAAGGGATTCTTAAGTGATGTAACTACTCCATGATTTCCAAATCAATAAAATGTACAAGATAAGATTTACCACATAGGGGGATTAGAATCATGGAAATAATATACCTAAAAAAATCAATGGTTCTCAACAAGTTCTCATTAGTATCATGTAAGCAGCAGGTTGAAAGAACACAAAGGAAGAGGGAATGATAACAATGAATTTGCTACGTGGGAGACGCTAAAGGGGGAAGATGAATCAAGCAGTCTTTATATCCCCAACATATTAAAGTGTAGTGTTGGATAGAGCTTCCATATGATCCAGCAATTCCACTCCTAGGTATTTAGCCAAAGGACACAGAAACATCAATTCCAAAGAGCACCTGCACCCCTATGTTTATAGCAGCACCATTTACAATAGCTAAGCTTTGGAAACAGCCCAAATGCCCAAAAATAGATGACTGGATCAAGAAGATGTGGTACATATACACCATGGAATATTACTCAGCATTCAGGAAAGATAAACACATGCAATTTGCAGCAACATGGATGGCGCTGGAAGGGATCATGCTCAGCGAAATAAGCCAGAAAGAAAAAGAAAAATACCGGATGGTCTCACTCATATCAGGAATCTAGAAAACTTAAATAAGGGACCAGGAAAATGAATAACTATAAGAAAGTGAAAATCAAAATCAACAAAAAACTATGAACCAGAGACACTTTTTGTGGGGTGGGGGGCGGGAGGGGAGGGATTGGGGTCAGAATGGGGGGTTTGCAATTGTATGGGGGAATATAAAAATAAAATTTATTATTTAAAAAAAAAGAAAATATACTGGCATATTACGTCATATTAAAAATTTTAAAAAATAATAATAAAAAAAAATAAAGTGTAGTGTTGGGACCTCCCTGGTGGCACAAGGGCTTAAGGCTCAGCAATATGAAGCTATTGGCAGCCACTGCAGTATGAGTTCAATCCCCAGCCATGGAGCTACCCACATGGCACAGCAGACCTCCCTGTCTCACCTACTGCTCCCTCTCAGGAGTGTATTTTAGTCAGTCAGCTTGTTCTGCTCCCCACTCTGTTTTTGGTGAATCCTTCCACACACACACACACACACACACACACACACACAATTCTAGCCTACACCCCAGCTCTTCTATGCATAAGTAAATAAAATAAATCTTTTAAAATATTTTAAAAATAAAGTATAGTGTTAATTTTCAAAACAATTTAAGGCAAAACTGAAGATTCAGATAATAACAGAGGCAACGATTATTTGCATAAGTGAACTGCCTTTGACTTCAAAATGTGTTCATATCCGTTTTTACCATTTTCAGTTCTCTGCAGTTTCAAAATAATCAACCATATGAAGGAGCAGAAGATTTGACTTAAGAGTAATTCAAAGACTTAGAAAAAAATCTTAGTTCTAGTTGACAAGTTCATGCAAAGAAAATTTGAAAGAAAGGGGATGTTTAAGCATGTTTTAAGCATTAAAAAAATAAAATCAGAGGTACACAATATATGTCTTCAAATATTTGAAGTGCTTTCATGTGGAAGATAAAACAAGATTATACTATGCAGCTCAAGTTCTGCAAACAGAACTTGTTTTTCTTTTTTCTTTTAAGATTTTTTTATTTATTTAATTATATATTTATACAAGCACTGGGTAGAGTCAGAAGCGCGGGAGGGTGAGAGAATTCACCAGAGCCAGAGCAGGGAGCAGAGCAGGCAGAAGGACAGAAGCACACTGCTGAGGGGAGCAGCGGGCGGCAGGAGAGGTCTGCGCGCCATGCAGGACCCGCCTCTGGTGGCCGGGGAGCAGCCGGGGATTGAACCGAGTGCAGAGGCTGCGGGCAGCTTCGCAACCCAGCGCTCAACCGCTGTGCCACCAGGGAGGCCCCTGCAAACAAAACTTGAATCACTAAAAAGATCCTTGGAGATGACAATTTGGACATAAAAATTCTCAATTAGAACAGGTTCTCCTCTTTTACTCAGTTCTAAAGCAAAAAAAAGCTGGTTAAATTTGCCCATAAGAGAATCTGTGGGCAAAGGAACTAAACAAAATGAACTTTAAGATGCCTTCCACTCTACCTTGTTAATATTTGATTTTATAAAAAGAGAATTTCAGTCAATTGCTGATCTACGTTATACAGGTTTGTAGGTCAAAATGGAAGGCCTAATGCATCAACTACAGTCTTATTAGTGTAATGTGTTGAAGCGTTCAGGCATGCCAGTCTGGAAATTGAGAGGAAAATGTTGGAAAAGAGTGAGCACAATGAAGTGGAATTAAAATCTGCATTAAAAACCCCCATCAAATCCTGCTAAAAAAGTCAATTAATCAAAGAAACTTACCAATTATAACTGTAGATGTACAAAATAACGTAACATAAAAAACATGAAGCAAAAACCAATAAAACTCAAGAAAGCATAAGCAAAAGAGATGTTAACACTACTCTCAGAACTCACTGAACAACTTCACAAAACATCAGTAAAGGAAAGAGAAGATGTCAACAATTTTATCAACTAATTGATATTTATTGAATATTACATCCAAAAAGAATGTATCATTTTTTAGCATACATGGAAAGTTTTTAAAAATGGTCTGAATGGAGGGCCTCCCTGGTGGTGCAAAGGGTTAAGCACCACACTATGAAGCAATCCGCAGCCATTGCAGTGGAAGTTCAATCCCCAGCCGGCCAGGGAGCAACCCACATGGCACGGCAGACCTCTCCTGTCTCACCTGCTGCTCCCCTCAGCAGTGTATTTCAGTCAGTCTGCCTGTTCTGCTCCATACTCTGTCTCTGGTGAATCCTCTCACCCCCTCCCCCCTGCATCTCTGGCCTGTACCCCAGCTCTTGTGTGCATAAATAAATAAATCTTTAAAAAAATGGTCTGAATGGTCATAAAATAAGACTCAATAAATTTCAAGATTAAAAGCAGGATGTTTTCTGATAGCAGAATTAAATTAGAAATTAATAAGAATAAGATATTCTCACAAATTCAAAATATTTGGAAATTATACAAAATGTTAATTCATGGGTCAAATAAGATATTAAAATAGAATTTTTGAAATATTTGGAAGAGAATAAAAATAAAAGGAAAATGCATGAAAATTTGTGGGATGCAGCTAAAGAGTTAGTGAAATCTAAGGATTAAAATGTTTTCATAAAAAAAAGTTTAAAATCAAGGATCTAATTTCCCACCATAAGAAATCAGAAATAAGAGTGAATTAAATGCATATTAAATTGAAGAAAAGAATTAATAAAAGCTAAACCAAAGGAATATAAAATTAATATTAGTGAAAATTAACAAAGCCAAAATTTGCTTTTTTTTAATAGTAATAAAATTGAAAAACCTTTAGAAAGAATGCTCAAGGGAAAAAAAACAGAAAATAAAATTAATAAAGCCAGGAATAAAGGAAAAACATCTTTTCATATTTTATACACTAACAAATTATTATAAAAAGGAAAAATATTAATAATGTTATGCCAATAAATACAACTTAGTTCATTTGGGAAAATAATCCTTAAAATTCTGAATTTATTAAAACATATACATGAAGAAATAGAAAATACAAATAGCCCTACATATATTACAGAGATTGAATTTGTTATTAAAAATAATTATCTCACAAAAAAAATTCCTGTTCTAGGTGATCAAATATTTAACAGTATGTTTAGTGACATATTTAATTTACATCTTAATAAAATTTTATCTCATCAAGGCAAGTAAATTTGTGGTTTGGCAACAATCAGCAAACCACAGTTTACATAACCTATAATACTTACCCCTCAGTCTTAAGTGAAGGAATTAAGTTATATATTCTAGTAGGTGAGGCCACCTTATTAACCTTGAAACTCTGGCTACCTCAGAATCACACTGCCTCTTGGAAGTTGGACTAATGCTGTGGATGTCACTTTTTGCTTTTTGAATGATGGCTTGGGAAAAAATTAAAGAATTTGCTCTCCTGTAGATGATTATGAGTTTTTGGGTGGCTAAAAGGGAACTTCCTAAGACTGCATGAGTATTGGATGATTCTCATTTCATATCTATAAGTAATTTTAGTTAAAGATATAGAATGAGCATCATCTCTCACCAACAGGTTTTCCAACTGATTACATGTCTCCCTTATCCCATTGCAACTCTGAAGCTAATTTTAAGGCATCAGTAATTATGTTTATCTTCTGTGTCTTGAGTACCAAATGGGTGTTCCAGGACACCAATTTACTATGTGGGAAGGGAGAGTCCCCCACATCACCAAGCAATTCTCCAGACACAGCTTAGGTGCCTACAATTCAACTCCATTCTGACACTACCCAGAGGTTCTATCAGATTCCACAGGTTAAGGGCTGGTCTTACAAGACTACCAACCCCCCACCTGCAGATGTGAATAGCAAGCCCAGGTTATCACCTGTGCTTCTGACCAACCCGCTGTAGTCTGGGGGCTTCAATGACCTCTCTTTGGACTCCAGGTACCAGTCGTAGTGCAGGTTGTCATGCGTACATCTGACTAACTAGCTAGAAACCTCAAATTTGATTAATTTTCTAGAGTGGCTCACAGAAATCAAAGAAACATTTCACTTATTGGGGTACTGATTTATTATAAAAGGATGTAATTCAGTGGACCTCCCTGGTGGCGCAAGGGGTTAAGCACCACACTATGAAGCAATCCACAGCCTCTGCAGCACAAGTTCGATCCCCGGCCAGTCAGGGAGCAACCCACATGGCAAAGCCAACCTCTCCTGTCTCGCCTGCTGCTCCCCTCAGCAGTGTATTTCAGTAGATCTGCCTGTTCTGCTCTCCACTCTGTCCCTGGTGAATCTTCTCACCACCCCCTCCAAAACCCCCACACCTCTGGCCCCAGTTCTTGTATGCAGAAATAAATAAAATAAATCTTAAAAAATGAATAGAAAAGGTTAGAGAGGTAATGAGGTGGGTCGCGTATGTCATTGTAGATCATTGTAAGAATTTGGTTTTACTGAGTGAAAGGAGAGCTTATTGGGGGGTTTTGAGCCACGGAATAACGGGATCTCACTTAGATGTTACAAAGAGCACTCTGGGGGCCTCCCTGGTGGCACAGGGGGTTAAGACGCAACCTATGAAGCGGTCTGCAGCCTCTGCACCATGAGTTCGGTCCCCGGGCAGGGAGCAACCCACATGGTACGGCAGACCTCTCCTGTCTCACCCACTGCTCCCTTCAGCAGTGTATTTTGGTCAGTCTGCCTGTTCTGTTCCCCACTCTGTCTCTGGTGAATCCTCTCACCCCCCACATTTCTGGTCTGTACCCCAGCTCATGTATGAATAAAAACAAATCTTTAAAAAAAAGTTGTTTTTTTTTTTTTAAAAAAAAAGGATGTAATTCGGTGAGCCAGGTGGAAGAGATACAGAGAAGGTATAGGGAGAGGATGAGGAGCCTCCGAACCCTCTTGGAGCTCAGCATTCTCCCAAGATCTCCACCTACTCACCATCCCAGAAATACGCTAAACCCTGTCCTTTTGGGGGTTTCATGTTGTCTTCATTACATAATCATGATTAAATAAATTATTGGTCATTGGTACTTAATTTAATCTCTAGATCCTCTCCCTTCTTTCCTGTCTGGAGGTCCAGGGAATGGGACTGAAATTCCCAATGTTCTAATCACTGGTTGATTCTCCTGGCAACCAGCCTCCATCCTTAGGTGGGGTTCAAAAGTCACTGCATTGACCTAACAAAAGTCATCACAAAAGTTGCAAGAGTTTTAGGAGAAGTGTGCCAGAAAGAGGGACAAAGGCGAAATCACAAGCACTGTAAGACAACCAGATGGGCAGTTGAACCCATCACCAAAAGTTTCAAAAAGTCTAATAGGCAATGAATAAATACTAAGTGATGGAATAATCAGGGTTGATATACACAGGACACAGTTGCTGTGCCCAATTTGCACGTGGCCAGGTGAGTGCAGACACTCTCCCCAAGTTGTATGCAGAGCCATGTTAGAGGAAAGGGCACTATTTTCCTTTCCCACTGGCATGGGACTGTCCAGAGGGACCTTTTCTTAATTCACAGGAAGACCCATGAAGGGTTGACAGCAGTCCTGTAAATGACTCTTAATTCCAAGGATTTGACTGCAAATCAGCCATTGCGATGCAGCTGTCCAAACAACCTTAAACTTAGTGCTGCAAGTTTTACATGAAAGAAGGCACAGCCATCCCCCAAGTATCGCAAATTGGAGTGACAACTCCTTGATTCAGGAATGTTCCATCACTTGGCTTTATTTCTCTCTCCCTAATTATTTTTTTTCTTTTAAAGAAATGGGGGTTGTTTCAAAGCTCTGGAAATAGAATAAAGGGTAGAGACAACTATAGGAAGGCTTCCTGATCTTCCAAGACTGGGCCAGATGTGGGGTCTACAGCAGTAATCTTTATTTTCCATTTTGTAGTACATAATACAATGCTGTATTATGGTTATTTGTATTTTCTACCTACCATTGTGTAGTATCCCCAATGTAATTTGCACATCTAGCACAGTCGCAGGAGTACATGGCAAGAAGCAGGACTGGGAAGAGTAGGAAGAATGGAAACATAAAACCTGGAGAACATCATGTTTTAGGAATTGATTCAGTGTTTTCTTACTTGTTTGCAAAAGCTAACAGAAAGACATCCAGGAACAGCATCATCCAATAATGTGTCCCCTGAGGACCTCAGTTATAGATACATCCTCAGACACTTGGATGGACACAGCAAAGCACTGCCTCCCTCTGGATCAATTTTCATTAACAATCCAGATAATTTCAGGAAGGAAAGAGACCAAGTGTTGCTCCCTAAAATTAAAAAGTTAGGGACACCTGCCAGTCTAGCTACAACAAAGTCCCATGGGCACCGAAGTTCATCAAAAGCATTGATTTAAAAAAAAATGCCTTAAAGAAATGGGTGTTCTAGGCTCTAAGACCTGATTTTAATTGATACTCAACTATCAGCACTTCTTATAAGCCCTTCCAGTTCTAGTTCCTTCAAAAGATGGAGCAGAGAAAGAGAGAAGAGGAAACATGGAAGGAAATCAAAGTAAGTAGAAAGAAGGAAAAAAAGAAGCAGTAGATAAGCCACTGTTGTCTTCCAAGCTCTGTACTAAATCATCGTAAACTATAAAATAACCCTCAAGAGTGGCTGTTATTCTTTTTTTTTTTTGCCAGATGGGAAAACTCAAACTCAGATAGGGGACACAGAAGGAGCAGGTATAGATTTCACCCTTCTCTGTCTGCCTCCCATCCTCCATTGTAGCCTTGATTTCCCATCTCGCAGCTGTCACCACGAAGTAGACATGCTGTTGGAGTAATGTCTGCACCAAGATATGTTCTTGTACATGTAGTGAAATGAGAGCACAGGAGCCACA
Source organism: Talpa europaea (assembly GCF_964194135.1). Taxonomy (NCBI): domain Eukaryota; kingdom Metazoa; phylum Chordata; class Mammalia; order Eulipotyphla; family Talpidae; genus Talpa; species Talpa europaea. The sequence goes on from NC_140069.1 coordinate 14,191,767, forward strand.
GAACTGGACCCCACCAGTTATTTTCAAGATGGTGACCAAGTGGCAAAAGGAAATGCCTTGAGTAACAGGGGGATCCCCAGGAAAGGGGGAGGTTCCAGGTTTCCTGCCCCACCCAAAAGGAGGGTGAAGCCGAGCAGAGGAAGAAGCTGCAGGGGAGACTGAGGAAGGAGGAAGCAGGATGGAGCCAGAAGGAGACCTGGAGGAGGCACATGGAGCTGAGAGACACGTGAAGAAACCACACTTGCTTTTGGTCTTGGACTGGGTGACACAGATGTGGGTGAGACCCGTGGGGAGGTGACAATGGTGGTTTTTATCCTGATTTTGATTTTGCTCTTTTCCTTCCAGACTTGTCTGGTGGTTTCTGATGATTTTCTGTGGGTCCCCACTGGGGGATGCTTTAGACTTGTGGCAGGCTTTGGGGCCTTGCTCTGGGCCAATCCTGCTTGGGTGGACTTTTTTACCCACGAGGGGACGGGTAACTTTGGGTACTTGATTTAGAAACTGTAGTCTTTGCCTTGCCTGTATTTTTCCTAATGGTATTAAAGTTCCTTTTCATTAAAGTCTCATATGTTTTGTGTTGATGCAGCAGATGGCAGAACCTATTTAGAGCAGGCAGGTTTGCGGGGTCTGGGGTGCCCCTCTCCCTGCCCTGTAACACTTGGGCATAACTGCTGAGAGTCTACCCTGAGTCCCCAAGACTCTGCCTTGAATTAGTGACACACCAGTCTTCCTAAATAAAAGGAAATCCTTCTTTAAGACTCAGAGAGTAGTTGCTCTGAACACAAATTCTCCATTCTCCATTGTCAGGCAATAAAATTCTTGGTATGTTAAACAGAACCTACTGTAGTTTCTGAATTTTTCGCTTTTAGTCACCAGGCAAACAGACCCTCACTTAAGGGGATTTCCATAACAGCACTTAACACAGTACTGTAATTGGTGATTAGAATGTAAAGCCTCTTTTGACATCATTTGTTTCTGGTTACATACCCCTCCTCCCACTGCCCCACCCCCCAAGAAAGAAGCTGATGAAGAAAGTATCCAAGGGAGTCTGGGTTCAAATCTCAATTGTTAGGGGGAAAAGGCTGTCCTAAAGCTAATTCCATACAGGCTTTGTGGACTCCACCCCCACCCCAAGCCAAAGCCAAAGACACTGGGAACTCCAAATCCCATCACCACCAAAGGGAAGGTGGCTGGGACCTGAGGGTGGGGTTCAGCAGCCAGGTTGGTATAAGACCAGACACAGACACGTGGGCTTTGGAGGGGTCCCCCATTTTGGCTCTCCGCCAGCTCGCAGCGTCTGGCCAGCTCTGAGAGTGACTTTGGGTTTCCAGGTCCGCGGATCGGGTAGGACGCATTAAAGACTTTATTTCCCTATTTTCTCCCTGAGTTGTCCATTTTCCTTATTTCCTTTTCCCTTGTAAATAAACCTTTTATTAACCTTTTGTGTGTGCCTGTAGTGGAGTATTTATAAGTCCCTTTTAAGCGTGCGGGTGAGGACCCACAGCCAGGCAACCCGTTCAATATCGGGGCTGTCCTATAACAAATGGACTTTTTTCAATTTATATTTAATTGAGGCAATGTTAGGATAACTCCATCAGGAGTTGCCAGTGTAGTTCACCCACCACCAGATCACCATGGTGCACCCTCATCATCCACTATGCTTCCTTCCCTCTTGGTTCTGACCTCTCCCCCTTCACCCCTACTTCAGATCTCTAGTCAGCTTTCAAGGGTTGGTTCTTAATCACATATCTTTCACTTGCTGGTTTTGTGACCCCAGACAAGGTAGTTTAGATCTCTCAAGTTCAGTGATCTTACTTGTAAAAGGAAAATATTTACTTCTTGATGAAATTGGGAGGCTGACATATGTTTCTGAAAGAGAAAAGGCGAGGTTCTCAAGAGGTGGTGCAAGGGGTTAAGTTGCAACCTATGAAGCAATCCACAGCCACTGCAGCACGAGTTCGATCCCCGGCCAGGGAGCTATCCACATGGCACAGCAGACCTCTCCTGTCTCGCCTGCTGCTCCCCTCAGCAGTGTATTTCAGTCAGTCTGCCTGTTCTGTTCCCCACTCTGTTTCTGGTGGATCCTCCCACTCCCCTGGCCTGTACCCCAGTTCTTGTATGCATAAATAAATCTTTAAAAAAATGAGGTGCTCAAAAAATATGCCAGCACTTCACTGCCCACCCCCACATGCCAGCCCCTGCACCAGAACCGGATGAGGTTTGGTCTTCACTCAAGGCTTAAGGTATATTGAAAAGTAAGTAGCTGGAATTGCTGCCACTCTTCTTTTATTGGTAGAAAGAAAAGAGAATGATTGTTTTCCTGACACAGCAGTATGGGGACAAATCTGCCAAGGGAGGAAGTTTGTTTTTGTTACTTTCCTCTCTCCTCCCCCCATACTTCTGCCCCCTCAGGCCCCTAGTAAATATCCAGTGTCTCATTCTATACAAACTGTCAAAATCCCAGATCTTTTGTTAGCCCAGAGGGCTCAGACAACACTCTTTCAGGCCGCAACAATTCAGGATGACCCTTGTCCTTAAAAGGAATATTAGATTACCTGCCACAGGCCAGGAAAATAGCAGTCATTTGGCTGAGTTTAGATTAAAATGACAACAAATGTGGCAGTAGCATCACATAACCAGAGAGCCAGTCAGCTGAAAAAAGGCAAAAAGCTCTGCGTGCTTTACTAGGTGGCACTAGGAAGCAGTTAGGAACCTCAGCGAACACACTCCAAGGAGCCTTTTTGGTGGGTTAGGGCTGGCCCCAGTGCCCCTCAAATCATGCCAGTGTGCTCAGTCCATTCCTAGCCTCAGCCCTGCTGATTCTGAAAACCAAGACTATTCAAGGAAGGTTCCAAGAGTTCTCTGAAATCCTCAGCTGGACTGTTAGCAACAGGACATGGGCCAAAGGGCTCCTCCCATCAATCTTGGAGCTTGAGACTCATCCAAAACTACTCCAGGAATTCTGATGGGTTCCAAGACACCCTGTCTAGGGAATTACTGAGAGGCCTCCCCAGTGTGGCTCTGGTCATTTCAAAGGGACCCCCAGGAGGTCAGGGCTGCAGTGGAGGTTCTGGTCTAACCTGGCTCAGGGCTTCCCAGACAGAAGGAGATGCCCAGTGTTTAGTATGAGAGTATCCTGTACATCACAGATAAACCTTGAGAATATTTTGCTAGGTGAAAGGAGCTAGTCACAAAGGACCACACACACATAGTAGGCTTCCGTTTATGTGAAATGTCAACAGAAAGTCAATTTGTGCCTGCCAGGGGCTGGAGAAAGGTTCAGAAGAAGCGAGGAGTCATTTTTTATCGGTAAGAAATTTTGGGGGGAGTGATAACAATGTTCTAAAATTGACTTTGATGAGGATTGCAAAGCTCTGCAAATATATTAAAAAATAAAATCAACGAATTGCACATCTCTGTGGTAAAGGAATTATATCTTCATCAAGTTATTTTTTAAAATATTCTAAAGTCTACCTTGCAGTAACCAAGCCACTGAGGGCCAGGTGCAGAGGAAATCCATCCAGATTGTTCTCTTGGAACAACCAAAAATCCAAATGCTATCCATTCAGTCTAAATGTACCACTGCATTCTGTCTGCAAAACTGGATCACCTTGTCAGAAACAGAACCCTGGGTCTCCTTATCACACCCAGCTTAAACCTTTGCTGGATTTGAAAAGGGCCTTTTATCACTTGCTGAACTCAGTGCCCTGTAAGTGAACAGCCCCAGAGTCTTAACAGGAATTTCAGGAAAACCTCCTTGTCCCTTTGACTTCCCCAGAGTCAACAAACACTTAATGCCAAATTTTTCATTTCATTTCATTTGAAGAGTCATCTTCAAAACGTCCAGAGGGAAGGAGCTCTCAGCAGCAGCATCTCCATTTGAGCCCTATCCCTAAGGACCAGTCTAAGCAGAAGACACCCCTTTCTTGTCCCACCACGCCCAGCCCTGAGCTCGGGAGACACAGAAGAGCTTCCCACCGAGGACCCAAGAACCCAACACCCAAATCGAGCGCTGGTGTCCTGGGCTTGCAGCGATTCCAAGCCTTTCTTGGGCCGGAGGCCATTTCCAGTGGCTTCGCGCCTACTCCGCTTGGTCCGCCCCCAAGCCCGGCTCTTTGCGCTCACTGCAAGCCCAGTCCTAGCTGCCCAAATGCTTCCCCTCCAGGCGTTGCAAGCTAGGAGGCGCCTAGCAGGAGGGGTCCAGAGGGATAAAAGGAGCCAGGTGAGCGGTGGAAAAGCCAGTGCGGAGAGGGCTCTCCAACACCGCAGCCTGGCGGCGCAGGTCAAAGAGGCAACCTCTGCTAAGACGCCTAAGAAAAACCCTCGAAGCTCCTTGGCTTGCTGACCCAGTTATGAAGCTGCCACTGCCAACATTTTCTATGAGTGCACTCTGCCAGGCAGGTCATCTTTGCATCTAGCGCTTGGTTCCCAGCACGAATCCAGGACAGTACCAAGGGCTGACAGGTGATCTCTGTATCCCATTAGCTCCATGGACGGCTCTTCAAGCGACCCCAAGTACAATCTAAATAAAAACGGCGTGCTTTCCATCTCTATGCAGTTATTCAACACGAATCCCTAAGACCCGTTCCCACTAAATTGAGCGTCCCCTGAAAGCCACTGGATCTGGAAGCCAAACCCGCCTCTTCCCGGCGCGCACTAACTGCACCCAAACCCTGGGGCAAGCCCCCGCTGGCCACACAAGACATCCTCGCCCTCTGGGTATTCGCATCACCCAGCGCCCCTCTCCTTGGAGTTCAGAGATCCTGTCCAAAAGGTATCCGAATGCACCGAATCCCCCCGCAAGGTCCCTGGCCACCTGGGCGCGCGTTTAGGTAAGGCGCGTGGAATTGCATTACTTCTGCAGGTGCCTCGCCTTTTTCCCTTCTTCCTCACAAACGTCTAAAAGCCCACCCGAAGAAGAGCAGAGAAATATTGAAACTGACCTGGTGCCCAGCAAGGTTCCAGCCAGGTTGAGAACCTCTCCGCGCCTAGGGAAGATCCAAGTTTCGCCGCCAGTTAGTTAGGTCTTGGCGACGAGAGCCTTTCGCTCGCTCCCAGCCGCGTGTCCTTTTTAATTAACGTCTCTCTCACCCCCTCCAGCTCCTATCCCTGGCGCCCCGGAGCTACCTCCTCTACTCCAGCGCTCCCCTACTGCTGGGCGCCCGGATCAGATAAGAGGAAGGGGAGACCCGCGGGCGGCCAATTATAGAGCGGAAGGTGGCCGCGGGGGCGGGGGTTGGGGAGGTGGGAGGCAGGCCTAAGTCCCTAACGCCCCTATTTTCTCTCGTGCTCCTCCTCTCCCCACCTCCTCGTCCCACCCCCACTCCCAGCCCTAGAGTGATGCTCAGAGCAGCCGCCCCGGGCCGCCCGCGCGCCACCCTCAGTTCCAGAAGGACCGCCCGCCCAGGTGCGCGCCGGAGCCTGCAGGCCAGCGCAGCAAAGAGCCTCGTTTGCACCCTTCTCGGATCCAGGTGGTGTGAGGATGCTAAAGCCCGCCCTGCCCTGGCTCTGGGAGGTCTGGAGCCCGCCGGGGCGCAGGTGCTGTGTGTCCGCTTCCCCATGCCCAAAAGTCAGCCTCGCCTTCCAGCGCCTTGGGACCCTGTGCCCGCGCGCCGTAGCTATTGTAGCCACGGCGTTGCTCGTCTCCCCAACCTCTCCTTTCCTGTTAGGACGATTCCTGGAAGGGGCTACGAAATGCCAAACAGGTTGCCCCAACTAATGCGCAGGAGAATCATCTGAGGACGACTTTGAAACGGACATTTGTTCGGTTTACTAGCACGGAGGTCGGCTGTTTTCGGTGCTCAGACTTCCTCACCTGCACATCCCCCTGAGGTCTCAGCCGAGCCGGGCATTCTGCATTTATCAAGTGCTTTGGTGGTTCCGATCCAAAAAGCCCACCCTGACAGCTGCTTTGCGCAGATGTGAAGCACGCGGGAGGGGCGCGGGGCTCCGAGAGGACCCGCCCTGGACGGTCACCCTCTGCCCCCCGGGGGGAGTCGTCAACGTTACCTGCGTTTTGAACACCGAGAGCATCATCCCTCTCCCGCGACTTTCTCTGCAGCCCTGCTAGTCATAGACATACAAGTGCAAGGGAAAGAGATAGAAGTGAGAATTTACCAGGGACCTTTAAAAAAATTATCGCTTTGGAAAACTGAAAAGCGGGTATCTCACCGCCAGTAAAGACTAGTGATGGAAAGAAGAGAATAGATAAGTGAGTCTCTTAAAATCTGCTTTCATCGCGCTCCGCTGAGACCTCCCTGGTGGCGCAAGGGATTAAGCACCGCACGATGAAGCAACCCGCAGCCTCTGCAGCACGAGTTCGATCCCCAGCCGGCCAGGGAGCAACCCACATGGCGCGGCAGACCTCTCCTGTCTCACCCGCTGCTCCCCTCACCAGTGTATTTCAGTAGATCTCCCTGTTCTGTTCCCCACTGTCTCTGGTGAATCCTCTCACCCCCCCCCACACCTCTGGTCTGTACCCCAGTTCTTGTATGCATAAATAAATAAATCTTAAAAAAAAATCCAGAACGAAGCGCAGTGACGCTTGGAGAGTTTCGAAAATGTTCCTAGGACGTTCTAACTTTCTGTACCGCTGTAGCCACCTCCCCGCCTCGCCGAGATATTGGCATCCCTTTGGCCTTGCGCTGCGCTTCCCCGCGGCTCCTGCGCGTGGAGTGGAAAGGGTCTGTGCAGCATCCACTGGTGCTTTTCCAAATGGGCCTCAGCTCAGCCCCAGGGCGTGGGTCTGCTCCGCGCGCTTCTGGGAACTCAGTTCGCTGGGGTCAGGCAACCAGCGCGGCTTTTTAGTAGACTGGCCCCAAGTATTGGGGCTCCAGCGCTTGGACTGCAATGGTGCGAGCGTCACCTGGTGGCTACATTTGCGGAACTGGGATAAGGCGGGAATCGGAGAGATACCTGTGCACCTAGACTGACCACAGGGACCAGGATTCCTGAAATATAGTATTTATTCCTGGAGACAGCTAATTTTTTGATCTGAACTTCTTTCCTCGGTTCCACATGCTGAGTACCTACCTACTGCCCTCGTATTCTGTCCCGCCTTTTCACAAATAAAATCTACTTTTTTAGAATGTTGGGGGGGAGGTGAGAATAAAGGGCTGTTGTTTGACAATCAAATTCTATTTTAATAGGAATGCTAAAGAATGAAAGGTAAAAAGAACTTTGAAGAAGCTGTTTTTCTATGTGAAGACTGCACTAAATGCACGCAGATCCCAATCAGCATTGGTGATACGTTTGATAGTGACAGCTGAGCTGCGTAGTGATCACGGAGCAGACGTCATCATTTTGGACTTTAGCTCATACCAGAAAGCAATTTGTGCCAAAGAAGGTCAAGGAATATTATCCATTTGAGGCACAATTCCTGATACGATCACAGATTCAGGAAAATATATAAAACTACAAAATGTTTACCAGGAAAAAGCACAGAGGGATGCAGCTGCTGTGGGCCATCGTTTTGCCAGATTACTCAGTCTAGAGACCAGGCGGTAATATTCTGAGTTTCTTCCTGTGCCTAGATGTTGAATTTTAGCCAAAGGATATGACTTGGATACAATTAACAAGGATGAAATTGTTTCCAATATGGGCGTTCAAGATCATGAGATAGTGCTGTCCTTGATACTACAGGCTGTTGATAGATTTCATAAGCAACACAAGAGATATCCAGGGATATCTATCAAATTGAAGTCCAAATAGAAAAATTGAAGTCTTGCCTCACTGGTTTCCTTCTGGAATATGGATAATCCCATGAATTTTGCTGATAAGAAACTGCTAAGCTTGTGCACCATTGCTGTATTCTTTAAGGGAATGCTGCACAGGAGGTTATCAAAATAATCTCAAAACAATTTGTAATTTTAACAATACTTGCATTATAGTAGCATTGACAAATACAAGGAACATCCCAGTTGTAGAAAATCAGCCTTTGTTGTATGTTAACCGTTGAGACTATAATTGTCTTCAGGATGTACCCTAGTCTATAAAATTCTGCTACAAAGGAACTGTTAAATTGTTTCCTGAATAAACATTTTCTCATTTGTCACCACAAGCTACTTTTTACCAAGAGTAAGATGACTAGTGTAAGCTTAGCTTGTCTTGTAATTCCTTTGAGGGAGGGAGTTAACCAAAGTTTTAGACAAAGGGAGGGAAAAAGCACTTATGATGGAATTTTAGAAACTTGGTAATGAGGAAATCCTTGATGACACTAAAATGGAAATGTGTACAAAAATCCATATGCTGCTAACAGAGAAGCATCATATTTGTTTGATACATAATAATGTAGATGGATTTTGTAATTGTGTAAAATATTGTTTTTTTTTAATTCAAATTCACCCTCTCCACCTCTCTAACTTTTGACTGCTTCCATTTCACTTTCAATGTAGATAAGCCTCAATTAATGTTGAATCAGGATGGCTGTTTTCAATGTTTTCCATTTAGTTGCAGTTGTGTGTGAATTTCCAGCCCCTTCAAGGGAGTGTTTATTCAACATTTATCTTAAGGTCAGTTCCTGGAGTCTGACAGAGCACTGAGAACGGAATCATAGAAACAGAGCAGAAGACCCCACTAAAGTTCTGCCCCTTTCAGTCTAAGGAACATTCCATCTGAAGGCATATGTGAGTATCCTGTACCTTTTCAAAGATATCCAAAAATTCCAGCTTTGCACGTTAGTTGATTCCAGGACTCAACCACTGTTGTACAGTCTCATCCTGAGTTTGTGACGTGACTGTGATCTTGCTTCTGTGAAGGACCCCACCATCACACACACATAAACACACACACACACACACAGAGACAGAGAGAGAGAGAGAGAGAGAGAGAGAGAGAGAGAGAGAGAGAGAGAGAGAGACATCCTCTCTCTTCTCAGTCCCCTGAAACCTTGCAGGAAGATTTTGGACTCAAGTTGAAGAGCCTCCACCCCTTGCTTCTCTCACTTTGAAGAAGTTACTTTACCTCTGGAGTTTAACTCATTCCTCTTTTAGAAGGAGGAGGATTGCTTGCACATCTGGAGATGGTCCTGGTGGTAAAATGACAGATGTGCTCCTGGACCAAATCCATAATAACATGTGGCAGCGTATCACCCAACGTGGGACTATCCTTCCTCCACTCAGCGCATATGGTTGTACTCTCTTCTGCTGTTCCTTCCATAAAAATCTCCTTGCAATATTTCCCAACACAGGCACTGTTGGTATTTGGGCAGTAAAACTGCCTCAGACATTGTGGAATATTTATTGTTCCTGGCCTCACCACCAAATTCCAGTAGCACCATCCTGTTCTCCTTGTCATTGTCAAAACCAAAGTTCGCACCATGCATTTCCTTAGATTTGGGAGTAAACTCGTTTTATTTGCAGTTCTACTCCAACCTCTCTGTAATGACCAGCTATGATTTTTCCTCATCGCCTCATCCAATCCCCCTTCTTTGGTAACAGGTTTCATACTCAGTTGATAGGCAGGCACCAGATGGCAGTAGTCTGCCATGTCCACAAGCAATGCCCTACCCCTGTTTTCATGCTCCCTTCCTGCTGACCATATCATTGCTCTTGGGACTTTTGGTGCTTGTCCTGATCTCGAAACAACCAATTAGTAATAGAGGGCTAACCACCAGCACGGAACCTTCAGGAACCTGTCCCAAGTCCAGGTTTGAGGTTCCATATTGATTGTGGTTCCTGCCATACTAGCTGTTAAGCACTCTGTGCCTCACCCTAGAGTAACAGTACTCTGAGTTGTGTTAGGATGCTGCCTCCATTCCGTTGGATCAGGTTGTGTTGGGATTGTCATTCAGAGAGCCCTGTTCTCTAGCCCAGTGTGGGCATAGCCTCTAAACTACTCAAATGTAAATGTAAGCCAATGGAACACAGACTGGGAAGAAATGTTTGTTAAATTTTTATCTCCTGGCAATGAAGCCTGAAGGAACAATAATAGTTCCTTGTATCTAGACACAGTTCTAGCATCCAGTAGGAACACCACAATGCAACTGGGCAGGTTGTTTAAATATTGAAAGAGAGGAAACAGGAGGGAGGGAGGGATTTTGGAGGGAGGCAGATGGGGTGTGGGCACAGGTGTTTTTTTGCAGCAGGTGAAGAGAACATGTGCACATAACATATGGAAGAATAAAAATGTAACTCCAAAAATAAAAAAAAAGTATATTATAAGACTTCTATGTTGGTGGAGAAATAGCTGTTTCCTGAAATCCAAATGTTATTTCACCATCCCTTTCTTGGGACCAGCTCCTAGATCTACTTTTGATCCAACTTCTGAAGAGTTCACCCTTGTGCTGTGGTCTGAATATTTGGGTTCTCACAGAACTCATTTGTTGAACATCTTATCCCACAAAGGTGATGGTATTAGGAGATGGGACCTTTGGCAGGTGTGTTAGTCATGGAGCTTTTGTGAGTAGGATCAGTGTCTTTGTGAAAGACCCCCAGAGTGATTCATCACCCCTTCCTCCATGGGGAAATACAAGAAGTCTGGGACCCAGAAAAAAGCCTCAACTGTGTTGGCACCCTAAATTTTCAGCCCCCATGACTGTGAAAACTGAATTTCCATTGTTTGTAAGCTACCCAGTGTGGGGACTGAGGAAACCAAATTAGCGGGATGCTTCTAGGGGCCTGCTTAACACTGGCTGCCCACCTTCCTTCTGATGGCCTGTGCCTGTGCCATCTTGTCATTCAGTCTTTTGAATGTCAGCCATGCCCAGAGTCTAAATTCCTGAATTTTTGTCTCAATTCCTTCCTTCACTGGCCACAATTTTGCCCAATCTGATTCCTTCCCCTGCCAACCCAGGAACCCCAACTGAATCCATCTTCATCTTACCAATCCTGAAGCTGGGACAATAGGCATGAGAGAATCTGTTCAATCCTTTGGGAGAGGGTAACTCACAACATAAATACTGAAACGCAAAGGTCTGAACTCCCACGAGAGTGTATCGGCCCTTTCTGGGCAGTGTCAGCAACGCCTCCTATGCTGGCTGAGGGTTTTGACCTTATGAAGTGCCTTCAAGTGCATCGCACTATTTAATACACCGACTCTGCAAAGTAGGAGTCACTGCAATGGTTCAAGTGTATTGTCTTCTGTCCTTTGCGTGGCTGGGGTCGCCCCTGCTCCCTACAATCAACTCTCCTGTTTCTGAAGCACAAATTAAGACATTCCTCAACTTCTTGGGCTCCAGGGCCTAGATCAAAGTCAGGACTTTAAAAGCAGCCAAGCTTTTCATGTGTGACAGCGCCCTGTCAGTGCATGTGTGTTACATAAAAGGTGCTATTCATAGCATAATAGGGCTGGAGCGGACCTGAGAGGGTACAGACGCACCCCTTCACCTTCCCAATGAGGACACCGAGGCCCGATGAGTTAATACCCTATTCAAGCCCCCATTCCAGTCAGTGGCAGATATTATTAGATACAATATCTATCATCTGACAGTAGGCTAAGACTCTTTTCAATGATAATAATATCTTGAGAAGAAAAATCACCTTTATTGAGTCTTTTGGATACCAAATATTTTGGGGAAGCTCACAAAAACAGCTTTCATTTTTTAAATTGGTATTCTATTAAAGTCATTCACTGTGTAATTTTAAAATTCAAATATTACTCAAACTTCATTTTAAAAAATGTCTTTCTTAACATAATAACCACTTTTGACTTATTATTACTGAAGTATAATGGACAGTCAACATTATATTACTTGCAGGTGTAAAACACAATGAACGATTTGATACTCATATTTCAAAATATATTTATGTAGTATATATTTTTCTACATATCTACAAATAATACTCAATAAATCTAGTGAATAGCTTTTACCATACAGTTATAATTTTTCTTGTGATGAGAAAATTTAAGACTTACTCTTAACTTTCAAATATATAACAGAGTATTACTATAGTCATCTTACCATACATTACAACACCCAGGACTTATTTATTTTATAATTAGAAGTTTGATCTCTTCACCCCTCCTTCCCCATTAAATCCACCACCCCCTGCATCTCTTGCCTCTTATGCTCTATTATTGCACCAAATTATTTTCCCTAAATATTATATTTGATTAGATTATTTAAACATATAGATTGAAACCATTATGAAGTCCTCAGGTGGGGATTATCAGCAGCCTAGCACCCTTTGTTGGGCTTCAACAAAACTTGCCAAATTAAATTTTATCTGAGTAGGAATCAGAAGGACTGGAGGTCCCACTAGTTGAGGAAATTTTTCTACTTTGGCTCTTTCTATGTAAACTGAATTGTAAACTTATCAATTATAAGACTGTTTCAGAGACACAGATGTGCTAATTACAACTCCCACATAGGGTTATACTCACAATTGGGGTTTGGTAAGTGTTTACTACACTGAATCAGGTGAAATTAACCAGATCTGCTCCTTCAGTTCTCCCTATGTGACTCTCATTAGTTTTAAGTCATCCACCTAAATCCACATGCTGTCTTTCTTTAAAAAAAAAAAAAAGTTATTTATTTATTTATGAGTAGAAGAACTGTGGTACAGGCCAGAGGTGCAGGGGAGCAGACAGAGTGGGGAGCAGAGTGGAGAGGAGAACAGGAGGATTGACTGAAACACACTGCTGATGGGAGCAGTGGGCAGGAGAGACAGGAGAGATCTGCTGCGCCATGTGGGTCACCTCCCTGGCCAGGAATGGAACTCATGCTGCAATACTACGGATTGCTTCATAGTGCTGATGTTTAACCCCTTGTGCCACCAAGGAGGCCCTTGTCTGTCTTTCTGAGTAAGAGCACAGGCAACAAGTCTAAAGAGTTATGCATTTATTTGCATATTTGTTCAATCACTAAATACTTAGTAATCACCCATGACCTGCAGGCAGTAGTCTAGGTATTGGGAACACACACTAAAGAAAGGAAGTTCCTGCTTCTTGAAATTTCTTTGTGTGTGGTGGGTGGAGGACAGGCGAGACAAAAACCCATAAAACAATAAATAGATAACACAATATCATTGATAAAAGCTAGGGGGTTAAGACAAGGTGACGGAAATAGGAAAAAGCTGCTCTCGTAGACCAGGTGCTCAGGGATGAGTCCTGGAGGCAGCGTTTTAGCTGAAACTGAGTGAAGCCTGGGAGCCAGCCATGGAGCAAGTGGGAGAAAAGTCAGAGAGAACCAAAAATGCAAAGTTTCTGAGATGAAGGAATTACAAGGAGGTCTGTGAGGCCACAGGGGTGCAGATGAGGGATGAGGTCAGAGATGCCTGGATTCAGATGGTGTAAAGCCTGGAGGCAAAAGACTAGATATTACTCTCTGCGAGAAGGGAAAATCTAAACTCAAGAACAATGAGGTCAGATTTAACTACCAGGAGGATCACTCTAGCATCCAGGTCTGTCTTTCTCACTGACTTCCCTTCTCTGGAAACCTTGCTATTGACAGTGAGAATAGTGAGAATATTTATGGGGTGGCCATTTTGATCTCAAGCTTCCTGAAATAAACCATCAGCCACAAGCCTTACCACTGACCTGTGGGATAGAAAGGGTACTGAGTACCATCCATTTAGAAAAATTAATGGATACATGAGGATATTAAATTAAAAAGATTTCTTGGGGGCCACTGCAGAGTTCAAGGAAGCATCACCTCTTCAGGATGGGATTCAACTTGCTGCATAATTTTGTTTTAAAGATCCATTCATTTATGCATACAAGAGCTGGGGTGTAGGTCAGAGGTGCAGGGGTGGGGGTGAGAGGATCCACCAGAGCCAGAGTGGGGAGCAGAACAGGCGGATCTACTGAAATACATTGCTGAGGGGAGCAGTGGAAAGACGCACCATGCAGTTCACCTTCCTGGCTCTGGATGGAACCAGCGCAGCAGTAGCTGCAGGCTGCTTCATAGTGCTGAGGCTCAACCCCCTGTGCCACTAGGGAGGCCCCCTTGCTGCATAATTAATTCACTTGAATTCTCAAACTCTACAAAAGACTTCCCTGAGAAATGCTGGCAAACTTTCGGCATTTCTTTCCAAACCTCGGAAGTGAACATGCCAAGCCTGATCTGTCTGCACTTGTGATGATAAAGTAATTTATGGCGGCCTGTGGTGATAGCACTCAACAGGATTTGAAAATCTTTTATTACTACATAGGACAACAATGCATTCCCTTCTTAGGGGTCTCAAGTCCATAATCAAAATATTTGACTCTGACTAAGGCTACCAGAAGAGGGATGTGGTGGGGTGGGAGCAAAGAGGTGAGGGGGGTCCAATGGAGGATTACTGGGGACTTGGTGGTGGGTTGGAAATAACATACATTTGTGTCGGTGTAAACCTGTGTCCCTAAGACATATACTGTGATGTGAATTAACATTACTTCAAGAAATATAATTTAACTAATCACTAAATTTTTTTAAAAAAAATGTATCCATTAGATCTTTGGGAAAAGCAGATGTAGTATGGTTGATTTATTACCAGGGTGTAATTTATATTCATTTATAACATAGTAAAAACTTTCAGTTGTTTCATAGTACTTCTATCCAATCACATCCAGAGGAATCAAAAATTCTATTGGTAAGGATGTGAAATTCTGATAAACCAGCAGTATGTCTTGGAAAGTAGTTCCCTTATAAACAAACATAACCTCAACAGCAAGGTATTAAAGTAAATCAAAAGTTGGGCTCCCTGGTGGCGCAGGGGTGAAAGACATAGTGCTATCAAGCTATTGCCAGCCACTGCCACTGCCACTGCACCCTGAGTTCGATTCCCTCCTGCCAGGGAGCTACCCACATGGCCCAGCAGACCTCTCCTGTCTCACCCGCTGCTCCCCTCAGCATTGTGTTTCAGTAGATCCACCTGTTCTGTTCCCCACTCTGTCTCTGGTAAATCCTCTCACCTCCCTCCACCCCCGCACCTCTGACCTACTCTTTTATGCATAAGTAAATAAAGTAAATCTTAAAAAAAAAAATGTGTAACAGAAGTCAAGAAGGCAAGTAGTTCCTTTTAAAAATTATGGCTATCATTTAAAACTTTGAACTTTCCAATTAAAATCTCTGGTCATGGACCTCCCTGGTGGTGCAAGGGGTTAAGTCTCAGCACTACGAAGGTTTCCTCAGCCACTGCAGCATGAGTTCGGTTCCCATCCAGGAAGGTGACCCACATGGTGCAGCAAACCTCTCCTGTCTCACCAGTGCTCCCCTCAGCAGTGTATTTGGTCAGTCTGCCCGTTCTGTTCCCCACTCTGTCTCTGGTGAATCCTCTCATCCTCTGCACATCTGGCCTGTACCCCAGCTCTTCCACATAAAAATAAATAAAATCTTTAAAAATAAATAAATAAATAAAATCTCTGGGTACCACCAAGTCTGTGGAGCTATCTGAAAGGCAGGCACTGCCTTGTATGACCTAACACACTTTCTTTCTTTCTTTTCATTTTATGATGTATGCAAGTGGAATTTTCCTGGAGTCCCAAGTGTATTCTTTTTGTTTTCCCAAAGTTTTTCAGTGCATTACAGCAGCTGCTTTTGTGCACGGTTCGTCTTCGCGTGGCATTTTATTTCTTGCCCTTTTGTCCAAAAGAGGGTCTATCCTAATGTCCTCAGTGTTCACATCCACTGATTTCCACATGAAATGTCTGTCCATGGATGTCTCTAATCAGTTCTAGGAAGAGTTATTAATGAGACTGACTCTCAAGGAGTTGAAAACTGAAGGTCTCTTCATCTGGAGTTAGTTAAATGAGGTAGTGAGGGAAAAATGAGAGATCATTCCAGTCGAGCAACACTCCTAAAAAATAACAGAATCATCCTCTGGAAAACATTTGGGGGAGGATCTTCTCTATTTTCTGGTCCAAGGAAAGACATCATCTCTGTCATCTCAACTCCTCAAGCTACCATCAAACTTTTGGAAGACTCCAAGAAAGGAGAAACATTCCCACCTGTTCCCTTTCTGCTGACAGCCTCACTTGGGAGGGTGTTGGGAGGGGGGCAAGCCTTTCATTGCTAGAAACTAGCTGGCTCCACAGAAAAGTCTACATGTGAGAGGAGGTACGTGTTGCCCACCCCACTTATATACAATTGCCTTGGGCTACACGTTCCAGTGTGCTATTGGGAATGGGGAGCAGAGCTGAGTGGCCAGGTGAGGTTGTCTAACAGAGAAGACAGGTGGGTGGAGAAGGGCTCTTATATCTGCAGCCCTGCTTGTACCCTGGTGCTGCTGGGAAGGAGATGTGGAAGGAGACACTTGGAAGAGATACATGGGTGAGAGACTTGGGGTGGCTGACAATGGTAGCCTTTCTCTTGCTGTGGTATTGCCTTCTGCTTTGGGACCTGCTTCAGGACCCCATTCCTGTGGTCCTCTGCCAGAAGGTGTCTTAGATGCGTGGAAAATTTTTGGGCTTCAACAGCCCCTCTTCAGGCTGACCCTGGTTGGTTGGGCATTTGCCCACAAGGGGATGGGTAATTTGGGGTGTTTTTTGGGGACACTAATAGCCTCTTCTCTTTCCTCTCTTTGTACATTAATTCTTTTTTTTTTTTTTTTTTTGGTAGAGGCATGTTTTTATTTATTTATTTGTTTGTTTGTTTGTTTGTTTTGTTTATACATGCACTGGGTACAGTCAGAAACGCGGGAGGGTGAGAGAATTCACCAGAGCCAGAGCGGGGAGCAGAGCAGGCAGAAGGACCGAAGTGCACTGCTGAGGGGAGCAGCGGGCGGCAGGAGAGGTCTGCGCGCCATGTGGGACCCTCCTCTGGTGGCCGGGGAGCAGCCGGGGATCGAACCGGCGCCGCAGAGGCCGCGGGCAGCTTTGCAACCCAGCGCTCAACCGCTGCACCACTGGGGAGGCCCTACTTGTACATTAATTCTATTAAATATAAGAGTATATTTCCTTTGTCTTAATGTGGTGGATGGTAAGAATTTATTTCAGAGATGCACCCCATAATTTTCGGGGTCCCTGGGTAATGCTAACATACATACCAAAGTGATTTTGCCCAGAGGTCAAAATTTATCAAAGCTGATAAGTAAAAGATACTCAATTTTCTTTGAGAAAAAACAATACCATTCTTATTTAGTAATGAAACACTTCAGTCCATAGTTGTATGAATTTTCAGTTTTTAATATTTTAGTCAAATAATTCATATTTATTATGTTAAATTATGAAGGGAGAAATGAAAGAAAAAAAGGATCATCCAAAATTCAACCCCCTTATAACATCCATTGTTATTTAAAACTGTTTACTCTGTATATAAGGTTCTCTGTCCCCTGATCCCTTTCCCTCCCCCTACAACCTTAGAGCCCTCAACTGTTTATTAATGCCCACTGGTTGTTGAAAGTGTTTTATGTTGTTGAATTGTCTGCTATGTGAATGACCAATATTTTTTTTAATCTTTGTGACTTACTTTATTGCATATAATTTTCTCAAATTCCCTCCATTTTGTTGAAAGGGCTGCATTTCATCCTTTGTTATGGCTATATAGTACTCCACAGTACCGAACATCTTTTTGATCCATTTGTTCACTGAAGGAGATTTAGGCTGCTTTCATGTCCTTGCTATTATAAGTAATACTGCAGTGAATATGTGGAACATATGGGGGTTTTGTTAATTGTTTCATATATTATTACATACACCCAGGAGTGGGATTATCAGGTTGTGTACTATTTCCATTTTTAATTTTTTGTTGTTGTTGTTGGCTTTTTTTTAAAAAAAAAAGATTTATTTATTTATTTATTTATACAAGCACTGGGTACAGTCAGAAGTGCGGGAGAGAATTCACTAGAGCGGGGAACAGAACAGGCAGACCAAGGAAACACACTGCTGAGGGGAGCAGCAGGCATGGCAAGAGAGGTCTGTCGCGACATGTGGGACACTTGCCGGCGGCCAGGGGTCAAACCGGTGCTGCAGAGGCTGCGGGCAGCTTCGCAGCCCAGAGCTCAACCGCTGTGCCACCAGGGGAGGTCTTCCATTTTTAATTTTTTAAGATAAATCCATGTTGCTTTCCATAATACTTTCTCCAGTTCACATTCCCACAACATTGTAACAAGGTTCCTTTTTCTCCACATCCTCTCCAGCACTTGTTGGGGATCTTTTTAATACGTGCCATCCTCACAGGTCTGAGGTGGTATCTCATTGCAGTTTTAATCTTCATCTTTTTTATTAGCATGCATATGAAAAATGGTTCCATGTGGGCCCTTCAAACTCTGTGTACTGACTGACCCAGGAAACACAGTAATTACATTTGGAGGAATTATCTTAAGAAATGATTGTGGTTATTAGGTTAAGGATAATCATAAGATGAAACAAATTGTGTCGTAAATGCAAAAGAAAGAATAGATATCAAGGTATAACCAAATTTTTTCCTCTCTTTTTTTAAAAAGAGAGGTACAGGCCAGAGGCGTGAGAGGGTGAGAGGATTCACCAGAGACAGAGCAGGGAGCAGAACAGGCAATAGGACTGAAGTACACTGCTGAGGGGAGCAGCAGGAGAGACAGGAGAGGTCTTCTGCGCCTTGTGGTTTTCTCCCTGGCTGGCCAGGAATCAAACCCACGCTGCAGAGGCTGTGGACAGCTTCACAGCGCTGAGCTTAACCCTCTCTGCCACCAGTGAGGCCTGATATAACCAATTTTTTTATGGGTGACTAGATAATATAAAATTCTTTTTGTTTCCTTCAATTGCTAAAATTCTCTATAATGATTTTACCTTTTATAATTTTTACAAAGTATATTTTTATTTTTTAAATTTGTACACAGATCCTTTCTGAGTATGGAAACATTTTAAAATGCTCTATGCTCCAGGAGTAGAAGTTAAACGTCCAAGGAAGAAGAATCTCTTTCCAAAGGAGAAGGTTGGGGAAACAAGGAGAAATTGAGTCTCCTCCCTACCCTCAGAATATGTTCTGATATTAGGCCTGGTCTCCTCCAGCCCACACTCCGGCCTCGAAATGACGCCACTGAGTCATGTGGACACACCTGCGAGAGGCAGAGAATCAATGTTTGGGCAGAGAGCCTGGAAAATTGGAGGGTACTTGCCAAAAGGGAGTTCAGATCCCTTCAGATTTTCATTGTTTTCCATTTCACCATGTCTAGGTGACCTCTTGGCCGTCTCCTTTCCAAGAATCCCCCTACGCGTGGGTCTTACTCAGGTCTCAGCTATGAACCATCTGGAAAGAAACGATTCTGAGAATAGACACTTTCCATACCAATGGAGTGTCCGACTCTGATTCAAGTGTTCGCCCCAGTCCCTCGACAAATTCAAGATTTTCCCAGGAGTGAGAGAGTAAGCAAGATGCTGTGATAGATGGCTGGAGAGAAACAGGTGCAAAGGTCTGTGGGTCACTCGCATTTTTGGAACAGGGAGAAAAAATGGAGTAGTAGATAGAAGGGGGTGGAGGGAGACTTCTCGGGTCCTGGTATGGTCTTTTTTCCTGACGCAGGTGTTGATTGTAGAGTTGCGGTCGTCTCAGGGTAATTTGTTTTGCTGTGTGCTTCCAGTTTGTGTATTTTCCTGTATGTAGGTTTGTAATGGCAGGAAGTCCACAGGGCAGGTGGTTCTATATGATCCGAGCAGACGGGGTAAAGGAGGAGAGAGTCCTGGAGCCCTCAGTGGCTTTTCATGCTTTTATTGGGATTTACCAGGTACATGGCAGGCAGGGGTGCTGGGGGCAAGTCTTCACTCTATCTGGGCTCTCCGCCGTCCTCTCTGCTTCTCTTGTGGTTCTCCTGGCGTCCCCATGACGCCACCCCTATAAGCTCAGTCTCTCAGCCCAGGTGCACCCATTTACACATGCCCACACCCTACTCCAGGTGCCCGCCATCAGGCATGCATTCGGGACCACAGGGTTCCGTCACCCATCCTAATGGCAGGAGGGCAGAAAAGCCTGATTTTATTTACTTACCCTACGAGGTTGTACTCACATTAAATGATTTATTTTCAGAGTATGATATGCACTGAATCTGATTGAGGGAACTGAGCAATGGAATTGATTTTAAAGATCTTACATGCCTTACATGCTCCCAGACTTGGGATTTGTGTTTGGGGTATGCTTTTTTTTTTTTTTTTAAAGATTCATTCATTTACTTAGTTATGCATAGAACTGAAGTGTAGGCTAGAGATGGGGGGAATGGGCAGTATGGGGTGGGGGTGTGTGAGAGGATTCACCAGAGACAGAGTGGGGAGCAGAACAGGCAGATCTACTGAAACACACTGCTGAGGGGAGCAGCGGGCAGACAGGAGACATCTGCTGTGCCCTGGGTTAGCTCCCTGGCTGGGATAGGCCATTGTGGTGGTGACAGTGCTGAGACTTAAACCCTATGCCACCAGGGAGGTCCTGGGGTACATTTTCCCACCATTCCCCAAGGACAAAGTGTTGCCAAGTGACAAACGGGCAATCACAGGACCCTTCCTGGGTATGGCTTCAGCATTCCAAATGAAAGGGATGCTCTCTCTGATGAGAAGAGATTGGCATTGAAAAAGGACTTCATCTTAAAACCAAAGATCAGGGCCTCCCCAGTGGTACAAGGAGTTAAGTACCGCACTGTGAAGCTCTCTGCAGCCTCTGCGGCACAAGTTCAATCCCCAACCAGGGAGCTACTCACATGGCGCAGCAGACCTCTCCTGTCTCGCTTGCTGCTCCCCTCAGCAGTGTATTTCAGTAGATCTGCCTGTTCTGTTCCCCACTCTGTGTCTGGTGAATCCTCTCACCTCTCCCCCTGCACCTCTGGCATGTACCCCAGTTCTTGTATGAATAAATAAATAAATCTTTAAAAAAAAGAATTGAAAAGCAGTGCGGATGAACCCTGAGAAAACACTAGGGGGCAGCATTTCATAGCACTGTACCTGAAGCACGAGGACCAAGTTTGCGTAAGACTAGCAAGATTGAGAATGGGCCTTACAAAGAGAAAGCATTTTGAAACAGAAGTCCAAGGAAGTTATTGAGTCACTTTACCTTACCTTAAATCATAGAGGTCAAGAATGGCAAAACACGAACACCAAAATTTATTTTCCTACTATCGATTAAGCATTTCCCCACTCCATATTGTCAAAAGGGGTCTTCCTGGACTACAAGTCACCTGTTGTGTGCTGAAAATGGCAGCTTTATCACTAAAATAAACACAGCTGAGAGCTCCATTGATCGTGAACACAGCAAGAGTATGAAAGTCCAGCATCTGCTACTAAAGGTGAGTGGTGCAGTTTGAGTAAAACAGGAATCCACTTCCAGAGCAGAACTCTGTTCCCAGTGTAATTATGTGATGATTTTTAACACAAAGGAAGCCTGAGGGAATGTGGACTGTAACCGTTTGAAATCTGGTTTTCAAATGTTAAATCTGTGCATTTGCATCTCACCTTGTCTCCAGTGTTACTGCATTTGCTGACTTGCGGGGAGGGGGTGGTATTGTTAAGCTTCAGGAGAGTGGAGGTAGTGCATTTGCCCTCAGAGGCTGACAATGAAATTGGAAGAGAAATCGAAGGTTGGCACTAGCTTTCAGCTACACAGCACATCCCTATATCAAGGTGTAAAGGGTCAGGAATGGACCCAGTGCAGGTTTTCTGATCCCATGCAGACCGGGTAAAGTAGGAGTCAGAGTCCTCAGTGGTTTTGCAGGTTTTTTATTGGGGTTCACCAGGCATATGGCAGGCAGGGGTGCTGGCTGGGGGGCTGGGAGGCTGGCAGACCTCCCAGTCCCCAGCAAGTCTTCCCTCTATCTGAGCTCTCTGGAGTTTGTTCTGCTGCTTCTCGGCTTCTCTTTCGGCTTCGGCTTCGGCTTCGGCTTCGGCTGCTGCTACTGGCGTCTCCGTGACGCCACCCCTAAAAGCACAGTCTTAGCTCAGCTGAATCCCATCTACCTATGCCCACACCCTATTCCAGATGCCCGCCATCAGGCATGCGTTCAGGACAAGGATCCATCATCTATCCTGATGGCGGAAGGGCAGAAAAGCCTGACATTTTCTTTACCCTACACAAGGTTAGGCCTAGTAGACAAATGCAGAGTTCTGATAGTATAAAACAGCCACCTTACCTGCCCATGATGTCAGGACATGAGGCTTGTTGCTCTAAGGGGCAATGATGTCAGGAAAATAAAAGATAAGCTCCCTCGTCTAACTAAAGTGATGTGGGAAGAAAGGAAAGAAAACTAGCAGGAGGTTGACATGTTCTGAGGTGTGTCCTGATTTCCCCTCTCCAGGATAAATCTACAACATGGAGGGCCTCCCTGGTGGCGCAAGGGGTTAGAACACAACCTATGAAGCTGTCCACAGCCACTGAAACACAAGTTCAATCCCCTGGCCAGCGAGCTACCCACATGGTGCAGCAGACCTCTCCTGACTCGCCCACTGCTCCCATCAGCAGTGTGTTTCAGTCAGTTGGCCTGTCCTGTGCCCCACTTTGTCTCTGGTGAATCCTCTTTCTCTCTCATGCACACACACACACACACACACACACACACACACACACACACACACACCCTTGCATCTCTGGCCTATACTCCAGTTCTTGTATGCATAAATAAGTAAATCTTAAAAAAAAAAATCGACCAAAAAAAAAAAAATCGAGACTTCCCCCCCAGGCCTGAACAGGAACTCAAGGGAATTGGTGGGTTGTCATGGGGGAGAAGGGATTTAATGTTAATTAAATTTATCAATGGTAAATTGGCCACGGTTCAAATCCCATCTCTGCCACTTACTGTGTGACTTTGGGAAAGTTGCTTAACCTCTCTGTTAAGCCTTAGCAGTCTCACCTGTATAATGAGGATGATGCCACCTACCTTAGAGGGTTGCTGTGAGTGTTAAAAGGAGTGGAGTGAGATAATCCATGTAAGTAGTGTTTGAAGCATAGAGAGGACAATAAATGTTACCTTTTCATTGGTTTATGGTTTTAACTTGCTAAAAGTGTAAGACTATAATGCCTAGAAATCAACAATTTTCATACCCAGGTGATACTGATACTGAATCATATTTAATTTCTATTTGCTGGTAGAGATTCTAAAACCTAACCTACTTTGTGGCCACACCTGGATTTAAGAATTCACTGCATCCACATCTGGCCCCACATTCTGGGGTAAAGGCCTGAGCAGCTGTTCTCACTAGCAAGACTGAAGTGGCAAGTTAAAGGGACAAGACAGGCAGAAGGTGAAAGAACCTTGAAGTGGTAAGTTAAAGGGACACGACAGGCAGAACCTTGACCTTTAGGTGCAGCTCTCACCAGATCCTGACCCTTTCAAGCAGAGATTAGAGGCATGTGGTGGAGAGGAGCTGTGGGCCCACAGAGGTATTGTGTTTTGCAAGGGCAAAGGTCTTGTTCCATTTTGTTTTCAGACACTCATGGGAACCAAATATATTAGGAGCCTGCAGTATGCCCAAACCCTCCCCAGCCCACTCCCACCCCCACTTGTCTAAGTCCCTGCATTTTCCTGTATTCACCTGTCATTTAGGCATGTAAGTTTAGCCCCTCTCCAAAAAAGTCTCTGGATTAGAACCTACTTAAATTTCTGCCACTAGTCTTCTCACTGCAGAAAGCCTATCACTCATCCCTTGTCACAAACACCAATCCAAACACATGGGTGAGCAACCACCTCCCAGACCTGCCCATTCCTTACTCAACTCTTTACAGCTCACTTCAACTCTCCACCCTGTGCAGGGGTGTGTTCAGCAGATGGGAGGAGCCTCCAAGAATCTTTTCAACGTTTCTCACCTTTTTAAATAGGCCAGACAAATTACTTGCCTCTTTTCAGTTTTCAAATGATGACTCTTGGCTCAGACTTGTCCTAAGTAAGCAATAAGGCAATAGGCAGATCCAAGCCTTCAGGCATCTTCTGAATCATGGGGAAGATGTATGCATAAAGGCAGCCCAACCATTGGGGCTGAGTGGGTGTAGCGGCAGGAAGGGCCAGAGCAGGATCTCTGTGATCTGAGCAGATGGGTGAAGAATGAGAGTCCTAGAGCCCTCAGTTTGGCTTTTCAGACTTTTATTGGGATTTTACTGGGTACATGGCAGGCAAGGGTGCCAGGGGGCTGGGAGGATGGCAGCCCTCCCAGCACCCAGCTAGTCTTCACTCTTTCTGGGCTCTCCGGCATTCACTGGTGGTCTCGTTTTCTGCTGCTCTCTTGGTTTCTGCTTTCTGCTGGCGTCCGGTGATGCTGCCCTTAAAAGCTCAGTCTCTCAGCCCAGGTGTACCCACTTACGCATGCCCACACCCTTCTCCAGGTGCCAGCCATCAGGCATGCATTCGGGACCACAGGGTTACGCCATCAATCCTAATGGCAGGAGGGCAGAAAAGTCTGATACTTTTTTATTTACCCTACCGAGGGAGAAACTTCTGGATTTTAGGATTCCTTTCCTTGCTTCCATGTTCTTTCATGTCAAGCAGGATCTTCAAGTGACACTGCTATAATTCCTATACTGAGGTCACCATAAGCCAGGTTGAGTCCTTAAAACTGAACTCATGGGTGTAGAAGATTTAGACATTTCTTCTATCTTTACACAACTGTGTTTAATTCCCAGTTTAAGAATTCCAGCAGGGGTCTCCCTGGTGGCGCAAGGGGTTAAGATGCAACCTAAAGCTATCTGCAGCCACTTCAGCACAAGTTCGATCCCCAGGCAGGGAGATACCCACATGGTGCAGCAGACATCTCCTGACTGGCCCGATGCGCTGCTCAGCAGTGTACTTTGGTCAATCTACCTGTTCTGTTCCCCACTCTGTCTCTGGTGAATCCTCTCACCCCCACACCTCTGGCCCACACCCCAGTTCTTGTATGCATAAATAAATCAATCTTAAAAAAAAAAATCCCAGCAATTGTGTTCTCAGGAGTTTGTCATTACTTTTTTGTTTGTGTTTTGTTGTTGTCTTGCTGTGTTTGCCCTGCAACTAGAAGGAGAGAGATGTGTTAACAGGAAGGCGAAAGAACAGACAGAAAAGCATTGGTCTAAATACCTGGAATGATCTTGTCATTTCTCAGCTGGGACACACGGTGGTGTCTCCCACCATGGCTTCTAAAGCTGCATTTCCTTCCTGTAGCAAGTAGATTGTAAACATCCAAAAGGATGTAAGCAGGCAAACATAGGCAGATGCGAGATAGAAGAAGCCGGATGACGCAAATGGACGGATGTCTGGGGAAACACCCCTGATGAGGACTATATAAGGACTTGCTCTCACAAACCTAATCAGAGCTGAGCACGGCAAGTGTTGAGCACCGGCCTGGACAAGGTTTAGCTCAAAGTCCTCCATTTGTACCTCACTAGCTCTCCAGCCGACATAACCTCTCCGATGCAGCCACCTGTGTAACCATCTCACCGCGAATCCTCACCACCTGAGACATCCACGGCCTTGGGAGCCTGCGAGCATCCTGGGACTAAGACACGTCGCAGGTACAGACTTTGGTCGAGGTACTTTGGGACCAGCTTTTCCCCTCCTTGTGTGTTTGCATAAATAAAATTCTCTTTGAGAGCCAACACTCGACAGAAGCTTGCTTCTTGCTCATGACACGTCCCATGCAAGTAGAATCAAGTGATATTTTTTAGTCTATTACCTTGTGCTAAGAGTTTTGGTTACAGGGCAGAGACAGGGAAAAGGCCCTTTAAGGCAAGTTCTATTGTGTAAGGGAGCTCCAGGAACGGCATGTGGCCTGGCCTCCAGGGGAGCCACTCCTCAACATTCTGTGAATGTGCCCCATACAGGTACACGTATGTAAAAGCATGGCCTACAGGAGTTGGCCTTAAAAAAAAGTGGTCTTGGGGGGCAAACAGGTGGTCTTGGACCTCCTAGTGGTGCAAGGTGTTAAGTCTCAGCACTATCAAGCTATCGCCAGCCATTGCAACATGAGTTCCACCCCCGGTCAAGAAGATAACCCCACATGGGGCAGCAGACCTCTCCTGTCTCACCTGATGCTCCCCTCAGCAGTGTATTTCAGTAGATCTGCCTGTTCTGCTCCCCACTCTGTCTCTGGTGAATCCTTTCAACTCCCCCTCCCGGCCTCTGGCCTCCAGACCAGTTCTTGTATGCATAAATAAATCAATCTAAAAAAAAGTGGTCTTACCTATTTTGTAACTGTCTATGCCTGTTTTAAATAGATACAGTCTGCCCACTTCATATAATTTACTTCTGAGGGCTCTCTGCGAAATCATTTAGTTCCAAACTGCCATTTTAAAGATGAGGATACGAGGCCTAAAGAGATGAGGCTGAAAGAGGTTAAGTAATTTACCTGGGGTCCAACAGGACCATTATATTAGTTCTTGAATACACAGAGACTTCAGGCCAGTGTTTAACCGTGAACACTTACTTGGGGCACTTCTGAGAGTGCTTTGAAAATGACAGTGCCTCATGGAAATTCAAAGTAATGGCCTTATCACAGTGCAGATAAAGTGTGGTGATGCAGGGCTGAGACTTCGTGAAACTGAATTTCATATGTTGCCTCTGCCACTTAAGAACTGGCCTTATCTCATTAAGCCTTTTTCCTTATTTGGAAAAGGAAGATGACCTTCCTTTTCTCATATTTTCCTGATGAGCAACTGAGATAACCAATGTAAAGTGCTTAGCACAATGCCTGACCCATAATACTTGCTGATTTGTTGTCAATTTAATATCAAATTATTTGTTTTAAAAATTGCAAGCAGAAAACACCTCCTGGGATTGGAAAGGGTCAGGATTTAGTGAAGATGGTTGTGGCTAGGGGGAGCTGAATCCCTGGACATCACACAGAGATTACATCCTGGAGGATCAGAGGCCAGCCCTCCCCCTTCTGTTTGAGGTTGTGGTCTGTTCCCCAGGAACAATAATATTTTCGTGTTCAAGGTCACTCTGCCTTTGCTATTTCTCACATGTGATGGCTGAATGAATCTGAAAAAAGCGTGCACCCTCTCTTCTGCTCACAAAGCGTGCCATCCACTTACTGGTCTCGCCACTCTGCAGAGACACACAGACAGACAAGGACCCTCCTGTTTCGCTCTAACCTCTCTTTGGATACTCCCCAGGAAGCACATCCTTTTCTAAGGGTCCTGACAATTGTGAACAACATGTCTCTTCTATGTAGAGTCCCATTATTTGGGTGGACTCTTATAATTCTTGCTGGCACCCGCTCAGAGTCACCACGTTGGATTCCCTGCACCCAACAGCTGAACCCCATCTGTGCCCTTGGCTTCCTGAGCCCCACCTCAATTCATTTTTTCACCACATGAATCCAGGCTTTGCTCTTGTGGATAAATATCATTTCTATTTTCCCTTTCTAGCAATTTTGTAGCCCAAATTTCATGCGTCTTTTCTTCATCTGTCCCTTTCTTTGTCCTAGAGCAAAATAGCATTCATCGGGGCCTCCCCGGTGGCGAGTGCGGTTGAGCGCTGGGCTGCGAAGCTGCGCAGCCTCTGCAGCACTGGTGGTTCGATCCCCGGCTGCTCCCCAGCCACCAGAGGAGGGTCCCACATGGTGCACAGACCTCTCCTGCCGCCCGCTGCTCCCCTCAGCAGTGTACTTTGGTCCTTCTGCCTGTTCTGCTCTCCACTCTGGCTCTGGTGAATTCTCTCCCCCTCCTGTGCTTCTGACTGTACCCAGTGCATGTATAAATAAATAAATCTTAAAAAAAAAAAAAATGCCACCTCAAAAAAAAAAAATAGCATTCATCTTTCCTTCTTATCAAAGATAGTCTCTGTGGGATTTCCCAACAGTCAAAGGTAAAGAAGGGATTGTCTTGATAACCCTACAGAAAATGGGCAGACTTGAATAGAAATCCTCAAAGGAGAATACTCAAATGGCCAATAAGCATGATAATGTGCTCAGCTTCATTGGCCTCCAGGGAAGTGAAAATTAAAATAATAATACACTACCACACTCTCATCACTGAGAATGGAAAATACCAAGTGCTGATTTTAATGTTCATGCACTGCAAATGGCAGAATGACTTGATACAACCACTTTGGAAATCTGTTTGGCAGTATCTTCTAGAGCTAAATATCAGCAATTCCCTATGAGTGTTTGTGACCCTCCCAAAACTCTCCAGAATGTTCGTTGTAGTGTCATCCTTAATTTCCTCAGACTACAACTACCCAAAAAGCCAGTCGACAGAGTAGAAAAATAAACTGAAATACAGTCTCACAATGGAATATCTAGCAATAGCAATGAATTATAACCTCATGTACCAACATGAATGAATCTTATGATATATTGAGTAATAGAAATGAGACACAAAAAGAGTCGGTACTAAAAGATACCATTTATAGAAAGACTAAAGCAGATAAAGCTATTCTGTTAGAAGTGTTATCCTTGGGGATGGGAAGACTGTGCGGCCTGTCTCTTGATTTGAGTGCCCGGACCCCAAGGCTGTTCATTTTGCCAAAATCCATCAAGTTCTGCAGTTATAATAAATGAACTTTTCTGCTTATGAGTTACATTATCAGGGGTCAGGTTATTTGGATGAGAGACTCTAGAAAGGGTGCTCTCAGGAACAGTATCTCTGGGAGTCAGTCATGACTGAGCAGCGAGAGCAGGTGAGTGGAAGAAGTCGTTACCAAGGTCATGGCCAATTCCACCAGAGGAGGGAGGGGATCAGGCCTTTATACACCCATGTGGCCCCATGTTTTCCTATGAAAAGTGTCACTTCAGGCCTTTGTGTACTTATCGCTCTGCAAGTTAGTCCGTTCCTGGATTGCACCCAGGAAGGGGGCTCGGCATTAGACAATGTATTTATCTTTTTTATTTATTTTTTTGGTGAGACCATGTACTCTCTTAGCAAATTTCAATTGTAAGACAGTGTTATCAGCTATAGCCAGCTGGGTCCTTATTCTTATTTATCTGATAACTGAAGCCTTGTGCCCTTTTCTCCACCTCTTTGTTTCCCCCACCCCTGAGCACTGGTAACCTCTTTGCTACTCTTTCTATGAGTTTGACTTCTTCAGGGCCTACATTTATAGGATACCAGGCCTTATTTGTCTTTGTCTGACTTTTCCCATTTAGCGTAACATCTTCCAGTTTTATCCATTTGATGCAAATGGCAGGATTTTATTCTTTAAAAGGTGGATGATATTCCAGTGTCTGTACATTATCTTCATCCTCTCATCTGCTGACGAACATTTAGGCTGTTTCCATATTGGCTATTGTGGCGGGGGTGGGAAGCAGCATTAGCAGAGAGATTGTACCGGAGAGAGGCTCAGCCAGGGCTTCTGCCACCAGTACTGCCTGTAGCCAGGCAAACCAGTGCCTC
Source organism: Talpa europaea (assembly GCF_964194135.1). Lineage (NCBI taxonomy): Eukaryota > Metazoa > Chordata > Mammalia > Eulipotyphla > Talpidae > Talpa > Talpa europaea. Next base: position 14,220,874 of record NC_140069.1, read on the forward strand.
ATTCTGGAAGGAGACCACAGCTTGAAAACTTGAATAGAAAGTTAAAAAAAGAGCCAGAAATTTTCTGTTTTGAACAAGAAAAGAAAAGAGAAGAAATACTTGAAATACAAATGAACAGACTGGCACATGCAGTATGTACACTGACCACAGACCAGAACAAAAATAATTCTTTCACTCTGTAATTTGTTTCTTTACCTGGACTCTGGGTCACGGTCATCTTGACATATTTCATAAGCTACTTCTCCTGAACCAGATGTTTGTTTATTCACACTCTGATTTGTTCCAACAAGAGTCTCCTATGATTTGCCCAGATACTCAAAGGCCAGAAAGAGACATTTCACCTAATAATAGCTCATCATGGAATCTCCATGTACAAAATGGAGCTCCAAGTGTTACAGCTTCCAGCATTTCCAACTTTGCTGGCTGTTTCAGAATGGCAGGTCTTGCAGCCCATATTCCAGTTGTTCAGCACGGTGGCAAGGATAGCCCTACTCCAGTGGAGCTGAAGCGGAGCTGCTTGGTTATTTATTAGCATTAAAGCTGCAGTTTTCTGGAAAGCACAGATGACTTTGAGGTTGAAGAGCTCTCTCCAGCAAACACTGTGTTCCCTGCCCATTGCCAAATCACATTCCTCTGGGCCTCAATCTCCACCCTGCCTCTGGGCTGAGTCTCTCCCCTCCCTGTGGGAGGGAGGGCCCAGTCTCCCAGCCAGATTTCCACACATTTATGCAGTCTTTTCCCCCAAGGGAAAGGTTGGGCTGGGGACAAGCAGGTTGCTGATGAGTTTTAGCCGCCAAGGCACCCTTTACTAGGTGGAGACACACCCCAGGGTGGTAGAAGCTAGAGTCTCTTTCTGTTTCAGGTTTCGTCATCAATGATTGGATTTCCAACAATGGGGCTAACACAGGAGGTGGCAGCGACAGAACTAGAAGCTTGGAGGAGCTCGGATGGAAGGGAATCCACCTCTAGCAGTCCTCTTTCCCAACCTCTTTCTATAGAGCTCTTGTCTTCCTCTCTATTACTGAAATCTCTGTTTAAAACTCCAGGTGAGGGGCCTCCCTGGTGGCTCAAGGGATTAAGACGTAGCATTATGAAGCTATCCCAGCCACTGCAGCAAGAGCTCAATCCCCAGGAGGCCAGGGAGGAGACACAGACCCACAGGGCACCGCAGACCTCTCCTGTCTTGCCTGCTGCTCCCCTCAGCAGTGTATTTCAGTCAGTCTGCCTGTTCTGTTCCCGGCTCTGTCTCTGGTGAATCCTCTCACCCCCTGCACCTCTGGCCGGTACCCCAGTTCTTGTATGTATAAATAAATAAATCTTTAAAATAATAATAAAATAAAACTCCAGGTGACTTTATGGCTCCCCAATGGGATTTGGGACAAAATAAAATAACACCAAAGAATCCAGATCTATCTTTTTCTCTTCAATGTCACCGTCACCACCACTTCCTTGGAAAGGTGCTAGATAGTGGCTCATAGGAACTGAACCCTGAGGCCTCACAGGTGTTGAATGGACAATGATGCACCAGACTGGAAAGGGATAGAGCAACCCACCTTGTTAAAGTGAATTGCAAAGTGTTTCCAGGGTTGTGGAGTTCATGGTTTAACCAATAACCCAAGTAACTCCAGTCTGCAGACAGTTTTTTCACATAACCTGTGTTTTATCTAACAGCTGTGTTTTGTGTTTCTATACTGCTGAAGCCAGTGTATGCTCTTAATTTAGCCCTTGAACCACCACTTGTTCTTGTCCCACAAGCCATAAAAAGGAATTCACAGGCTTTTTAGGTAAGTAAGCAGAGAGAAGCAAACTTTGTTCAAGAACGTAAAGAACAGTTTATTTAAAGGAAGAAAGCAAGGACTCCTAGGCATGCTGCACCTGGAAGGGGCAAAGAAGCTGTTAGGGGCCCGTGTCTAGGGGATATTTAGCCATCGAGAGATCCTTGGTGGATAGTCACCCCAGAGGGGTAGAAGGTAGTGTCTCGCTCTTTTCCAGGTTTCATCATCAATGTTTGCGATTTCCAATCTTTTTTCTCTACTGGAACATCTGGTCATCCTACTCTCTGATTGGCTCTCTCTCTCCTAGTGGTTATACTCCTCCGGGGAGATGTGCCCATTTTTAAAGCTCTTATCTTAGCCTTTCTTTCACTGCCCCTGTCCAAGATCTCTTGAAATTTACTCTCCTTATTAGCCTTAAAATTCATGGCCCTCACTAGCCCTTCTGGATTCCTGACCTCATCGCTGGAGTATGTTTGGTTAGCACTTCTTGGAATTTATTGTCCTTATCTCAGAAGGCTCTTAAACTGTCCCAAAGTTCCTGCCTGTGCTGTCCCCGAAGCTGCCTAATTAACTAACTTGCCCTAGGTCTCACTGCCTAGGCTGTGGCTGTCAGAGTGGACATGTATGATTTTTATCTCTTGGAATAATAGCTCTGCTCTTGAGGGAAATGTTGCTTCAAACCCTTGGTCCATACTTCTCTTATGTCTCTGACATAGAAAGGGAGTCCAAGGTGAAGCAGTGGTAAGACTCTATCCCCTTGTTCACGAGATGGTCCAGGGATGGTGATGGACACCGAGAGACTACTTGGAATCCTGGGGCAGGATATTCCATACTTGAGTCAATGGAAAAGCATCCTTTTCCCTCTGATTACAAGCTGTAAGAATTTAAACCTGGACCTTCTGGTGGTGTCTCCCCTGCTGTATAAGCTTATGTGAATAAAACTCTCACAAGAGAAGTAGAAAGAGAAAAGAAAGAGAGAGAGAGACAGAGACACACAGAGAGAAATAAAACTCACAAGAGAAGTAGAAAGAGAAAAGAGACAGAGACAGAGACAGAGAGAGAGAGAGAGAGAGAGAGAGAGAGCCTTGACAGCCTTTTAGGTTTTTTCATTCTGATTTCCTAACACTAGAACCAGCAGACATCCCAGTTTGCCTATGGCTGTCCCAGTTTACACCCAGATACATCACTAAGCTCCACCTTTCATTCTCTGAGGTGTTCCAGGTAGATGACAAATTACATAACCATTGCTCCTGTTGCAATATAGTTAAATAAAGCAATATGGTCTCTTTTTTCCCTCTTAAGTGAGTTCAAACTAGTTTCTGTCACTTGCAACTAAAAAACTTTTTGACTGATTGACCACTATTTCCTAATTAATCAGGAAATCTTTCTATAAGACACCCTCTAAATCTGCTTGCTTCTACCTGCTGGAGCTCTTTGGCAGATACCTGATTTTTTTTTTTTAAGATTTATTTATTTATGCATCCAAGAGCTGAGTGTAGGTCAGAGATGTGGGGAGTGAGAGGACTCACCAGAGACAGAGTGGGGAGCAGAACAGGGGGATTGACTGAAATACACTGCTGAGGGGAGCAGCGGGGAGACAGGAGGGGTCTGCTGTGCCATGTGGGTTAGTAGCTTCATAGTGCTCAGACTTAACCCCTTGAGCCCCCAAGGAGGCCCGAGTGAGTTGTTTAACTATATGTCACTGGTAAAATGAAAACATAAAGGGCCTCCCTGGTGGCACAAGGGGTTAAGACACAACCTATAAAGCTGTCCGCAGCCTCTGCAGCACGAGTTCGATCCCCAGCCGGCCAGAGAGCAACACACATGGCACAGCAGACCTGTCCTGACTCACCTGCTACTTCACTCAGCAGTGTAGTTCGGTCGATCTGCCTGTTCTGTTCCCTGCTCTGTCTCTGGTGAATCCTCTCACCCCCCACACACCTCTAGCCTGCACCCCAGCTTTTGTATGCATAAATAAATAAATCTAAAGAAAAAAAAGAAAAATTGGAGATGATGTGGCTAATCTTTCTGGAATAAACATGAACCCCAAATCTGACCACTATTAGTGATAATAGAGTTAATCTTTATATATTTATTTATGTGTCTGTATTTCATTATCATGACACAGAATTATTGGCTGGTTTTTATAGGAAATTTGGGGGAATTTCCTGCTGTGCTCTTGCCTTAAGTCCACAATTCTGAGTCCTCTCCAGCAGGGCTTCTCCCTTCGCCAACATCAAGTTAAACCATTTCTGACACCCTCCTATGTTTTAGTTTCCAGTTTGAGCTGCTGTTCCTGGTGCTGTCACTGTGCAGCTGCCATGTTCCCCTCTTTTGGATTTTGGTCTCTTACTTCATTTTCCTACTTATGGCACATATTACATTTTGTACTTCCAGTGCTGCTGCTTCCACTTTGATTCTCTCTTTTCCTTCATGTATAAAAGCCCTTGGCTAGCAAAGCATTCAATCTAATTTGGCCTCTGAGCTCTTGTAACTTATCATTTACTCTTTTTTTTTTTTAAGATTTATTTATTCATTTACACAAGCACTGTGTTTAGTCAGAAGCTCAGGAGGGTGAGAGAACTCACCAGAGCCAGAGCGGGGAGCAGAACAGGCAGACTGACAAAACACACTGCCGAGGGGAGCAGCAGGTGTGGCAGGATAGGTCTGCGCGCCATACGGGACCCTCACAGGTGGCCAGGGATCTAACTGGTGCTGTGGAGGCTGCGGACAGCTTCACAGCCCAGTGCTCAACTGCTGCGCGACCAGGGGAGGCCCTTAACATTTACTCTTGCAGAAGGTACCACTGGTTCAGCCCAAACTGATGAAGGATATAGTCAACAGAAGTATTGGTTCTGAAATCAGCTCTGTCCAGTATATCCCAGCTGTGCTATCATTGTCATTGAAAACCTGGGACTTAATTTTCTGGCATAACAATGCCCTGGAACTTTCCAAAGGCTTCACACACAGACCTGCAAATTTGTTTCATGTGTGACTATTTACTTCTGCCTTATTTGGTAATAAGTTATTTGTTTCCAGATAACTAAGTTAAATAATATTTGTTATGCATTTCTTCAACACCCTTATATTTATTTGGGTAACATCATGCAATAGCAAATAAAGCTCCAGATCGCCTAGGTTTAAATAATAATTTTTTTTTTATTTTCTACTCACATCATAGCCTGAAGTGAATCAGAATGCTCTCCTCCACAGATGACTCAGGATCCAGGCTCCCTTGCTCATGAGCTTCCATTATTATAGCAGAATCCTTCTTTTATAGCCCCATGATGGGAGAGAGAGCCTGTGTAAGATTTCACAGGATTTTATGGTCTTGGAAACAGTGGATATCACTACTACCCACATACTTTTGGCCAGAATTAAGTTATACTGTTCCACTCTGATGCAAGGGGGAGCGTGCATCTTGAACAATGGAAAACGCCATTTTCCATTCCTATGTGCAGAGGAAGAGGATGCAGGATTGGTGAGCACTCTCCAGTCAGTCTACCATAATCACATTTATTTCCCAGTTGGTGTACTGAAAATAAAACTGCAGTGACATTATAGACTTACTGTAATAAGTAAAGTGGTATGAAGGGCCTCCCCGGTGGCATAGGGGTTAAGTCTCAGAGCTATCATGCTATCACCTCTGCACACTGAGTTCAATCCCCGGCCAGGGAGGTGGCCCACATGGTGCAGAGACCTCTCCTGTCTCGCCCACTGCTTCCCTCAGCAGTGTAATTCAGTAGATCCACCTGTTCTGCTCCCCACGCTGTCTCTGGTGAGTCTTCTCACTCTCCACACCTCAAGCCCCAGTTCTTCTCTGCATAAATAAATCCTTTAAAAAAAGATATGAAGCATGGATATATGCCTCACTGACAATAAGCTCTTTCTATGGGCTGTCTCACTTAATTTAACCCTCGTAAAGGTGTTATAAGGATTAAACAAGATAAAGGTTGTAGAAATTTATTTCACTTCTTATGCATTGCACATTCCACAGGGCAACCACCCAAGTTAGAAGATTAAAATAGCTCCCTGGTATTGTCTTTAGCTCACATGCTTGAAGTCGAACCCTCTTGTTATAGAGTTACATGATAGGATTGTGAGGCCTGCCGAGAGGAGTATGCTAGGGTCGTCAAGGATAAGACCAAACAACTGCATAATGAGAGTTCACATGAAGCTGACAGTTATAAGGGTATAATGATAAGCCTGCTTAATTTAACTTGGGGTGATTGTATGATCTGATTCCCCAAAAGTGTTCAGATAGACTTTTCCCAAGATGTCCAGAGTAAACCTTCGCCAATGAGTGTCACCTTTGTCATTGGAACTAAGGTCAATTGGTGCCTGTGAGTCTCAGAAGAAACTACTACATAATCTTAAATATTGAAGATTACCTAGATTTAGGGGCATCTTCAGAAATAACCCTTTTAATATATTTTTAAAGATTTATTTATTTATGCACACAAGAGTGGGGGTCTAGGCCAGAGGTGTTGGTGGGGGTGGGGGGTGGTGGTGAGAGGACTCACCAGAGATGGAGTGGGGAGAAGAGCAGGTGGATCCACTGATCCACTGAAATACACTGTTGAGGGGAGCAGCGGGGAGACAGGAGAGGTCTGATGCACCACATGGGTCAGCTCCCTGGCAGGGATTGAACTCGTGCTGCAGTGGCTGTGGATAGCTTCACAGTGCTAAGACTTAGCCCCTTGTGCCACCACGGAGGCCCCAGAAATAACCCTTTTATGGGAGAATCTATTTTAAGGTAGATCAGCCATCTAGAGGCAACGTTTTGTCCTTTGAAGACATCCCTCTTCATCACATGAGACTCCACTCTCTCCCACTAATGACCCGGCATCACCTGGCTGATAGAGACTCGAAGGAAGTTCAGGAAGATGCTGCTCCCAAGAAAAGATGTGGTGCTTTTTGTCTGTCTATTGTTCTGTGTCCTAATAATGTATATTCTGCCTAGATTATGCCTTTGGCTCCATCCCTTACTTCAGATCCTATCACAAGCACTGGCCCTTGCCTCCCGATATGCCCTTTGGGTCCTCGGTGCTGGTCTTTGGCCCTGTTCCCTGATTGCCACCCTATGTGGAAACAACAGATACAGTCTCTCCACATGGGCCTCCTGTGCTCCTCCCATTATATAACTTTGCCCCCACACTCATGTTTATATGCTTGTCCTACATCCCAGAATAGGTTCCAGAATAGGTTCCGCCTTCATTAAGTGCTAGAAGAGGCTGCTAGAAACTGATAAGGAGAAACAACAGATTTTGAGTCAAAATGGGGAAGGAAAGAGCAAGAGAGAGGGAAAGTCAGTTGGTGGTTAAGGGAACAAAAAGTCAGAGATCACCTTGATTCAAACTCGAACAGCACAACATTTATAAAAGGAAGGTTTACTTGAACTTTGTCTAGAGTCTAGACACTTACTATAAAGAAACATCATCAAGAAAGGAGAGCATTGAATGAAGAGCTGGGCAAGCACTATTTTTATTTTTTGCAATAGAATTCCTTTAGGGTGCAAGGGTTACATGGTGGTAACCTCCAGCGGGCACATGAGAGGCGTCCTCTGTTCATGCAAGGGGTGGTCTATTCCCTCCCTGAGCCCTCTGATTGTCTGATCCACTCCAACTGGCCAGACAAACCAATGGGTGCTTTGTTTCTGGACTTGCTCTTTTTCATATTAAGATGTTGACATCATGCAAAGGCATCCACAGCACTGTTGATGGGGAACAGAAACCATTTCCAAGGAGTAAGAAAAGGCACGTCTTCCAGTGGTTGAAAGGGCCTAAGAGGGACTCGGACCGCTGTGCTCATCCTCCATCAGGGTGGAGCTGCGGTCAGGAAGGCCCTTAGCAATTTTGTGTGCTGTGTTAAACAGTCATAAATATGCATATTCACTGAGATTTTCTTGTTCTGGACACTAATGAAGCTGGGCTATGAATAGCCATTTTTTCTCCTAACGAAACTCTACAGTATAATCTAAGTTAGCTCAGATATTGAGGGAAACTTCAAGATCTCAACGACATGTTCCTATTTCTAAGTGAAAAGTCTTACACACTCTTCCAGATTTGTAATTCATATAAGAAAACCACAACAATGCCCTCCCTGGTGGCGCAGAGGTTAAATACAGCGCTATCAAGCTACTGCCAGTCACTGTAGCACAAGTTCAATCCTGGCCTGCCAAGGAGCTGACCCGCATGGTGCAGCAGACTCTCCTGTCTTGCCTGCTGCTCCCCTCAGCAGTGTATTTCAGTTCATCCACCTGTCCTGCTCCCCACTCTCTCTGGTGAATCCTCTCACCCCCTACACCTCTGGCGTACACCCCAGTTCTTGTATGCATAAATAAATAAATCTTGAAAAAAAAAAAGAAAACCACAACAAATCCAAGGATAAAGGTTTTGTCAGGACTTAAAAGATAGCAATAGCATGCATAGTTTGCATTAAAATGAGTTTCCTTTCCTTCAAATTTGTGTGTGTGTGTGTGTGTGTGTACTTGCATGCATGCATGTGTATCACAGACCTCTTGCACTGTAATTTACTTGTTCTGTGTGAAAAGACTGTAGGGGAGGAAGATCAAAAATTAAAATTCAATTAGTGAAACCATATGAGATCATTAAAAAGTGGTTACTTTGTATTTAAAGTGGTTGTTTGGGCCAATGTACATTAAATTAATAAAAGCACTTAGTAATGTTTGAAAACCACTTAACGTGTATAGTGTATAATAGGCACTCAATAACTATCACTGTTGTCACTCTTTCTAGGTGCTGGAATTCTGAGGATTTACCTTGATTCTGATAACTGTCCTTCTAAAAGTAGGAGGTCCCTTTGTGTCTCCTAGGTCTTGCTATTAGCTATTTCCTTTCTTCTCTAAGCTCTAAGCGCAGACTGAAGGTCTCCTATGCACCAGCAGATGTCAGGCTGACCTTACTAGAAAAGCTGGAAAACCTGAAGATTCACAGCCTGCTTCCAGGAATGAATGAAAAGGTGGGTGGAGTGTTTTTCTCACACGTCATCTAAGAAAGGAAACAGGAAATAAGAGGAAGTCATCCGGAAGGCTTCTATTTACATTAACTAAGAGGTTACTGTGTGCTGCTTATTTTATTAGTTACTTTGTGATCACCCACCTGTCAGGATTAGTAGCTAACAAAGCAATAGGACACATCTATTATTACTGAATGAATGAAATAAAACAAATGCATGAAAACAAAAGCATTTCGGTGCTTGCTTCCAGAAAAACATCTAAGAAAGAAGCTGGAGAAATAGTCACCACATCTCTAACTTTGGAGCAAAGGATATCTTCAGAATGAAGAAAATGATAGGCAGAGATGTTGAGAACAAAGAGGAAAGCACTGGGGGATCCCTGATGTATGTCTGAGGGGAGCAAGCTCGTCATGGCAGTCAGTGGGGAAGAGGAAGGAACCCCAGAACATTAGAAGGGGGAGGTATGGTCTTCCACAGCATCAAAAAAATGGGGTCTTCTCAAGGAGCAAGTTCTGGCTCTAGATGATTCTCTGCCACTGTGTGCATATGTGACTTTGTGCTCTTGGGCAAAGTGGATAGTCATGGAAGGCAGAGACCAGAAGTCAGTGACTGAGTTCCAAGCCCAGCCTCACCATCTGGCCACTGTGTGACCTCATGCTCCCAGGTTTACCTTCCTAGACAACTGGGTTCATTGCCTATAAAATGAGGATTTTATTAGAACCTACTTCATGGGGTTTTGTCTTCGAGGATTAAATGAGATCATCTATTAGATAATACTTATTGGAGTAGCTCGTATATAGAGAGAGTGCAATGAGTAACTATAATTAACTAGCTACTATTTTTTTCCTTAAGACTGTTTCTCTAGCAGGAAAATGACAGAGTAAACCAGCAAATTAAAAGGTCTCTACAAATTAAAAAAAAAAAAATTCTAGTTCCATACATTTGTTTCCATTTATGTAATAAGATGGGAATGCTGGCAAGATAGGAAGCCTGTTGTCTAAACAAGAAGGAATGCAAAGTAGGTGGTTGGGGAAATAAAAAAAAAAAATGGATTTTAAAAAAAGCTTTATACTACCTTCTCCCAGTGCATTTCGAACAAGGAAATCACCAGTAACAGTCCTCACATCTGATTTAGCTAACAGACTGGCTGGTCTGGTGTTGGCAGACTCTACTCTTGCTTAGAGCTTGCTACACTTGTTTCTCTCTTTTTCTGTTATACAGCAGACCTGAGAGCCTCCCTGCTTAATAATTAACTAACCTTGATGTTCCCATGGTCCGTGGGTTTCCCAGGTCAAGACTAAGGGAAAATATTCTACTTCTACACCTTTTACTCTGGCAGAAACATCCAGATCTTTCAAAATCTGGGCCTGTCTTCTAGTTTGGCTGTACTCACAGACACGCTTTAAAGTTGAGCTAACAGAGAAAATGTCCTTTTTCTCGCTTCCTTTCCGCTCCTCGCTGTTCTATGTACCCTACGTCTGTCCACTTGGGCTGGATCTCAGTAGGCGTCACTACTTACCCTCTAAGTTTGTATTATGAATCAGCTTTTGTGGATCCAGGCATTTCAGACTTTAGAAGAAATGAGTTTAATATTTAACTACAAGGGAGCAAAAGTCATTTAGAATAAGACATGGAGTCCCAGTAGGCAAAGAGAGAAGGTCACATAGGCAGGATGACATTCAAAGAGAAGAGTTGTCCACTCCTGGATGTAAGAACACAACATGCATTGGCCAAGTTCCTTTCATAGCACTCCTTTATTTGCTCAGGGTGTTCATAAGATGCCCACGGCCAGCAGTAGCCTCTGCTTCCTCTCCCTGCCCTCAGACCTTATGCTAACAGAAGCTCAGTGTGGTGGTTTTGTTTACATAGTTCCAGCATGAAACCTTTAAACCTGTAGACTTAGGAAATTGCCCACAAAAGACAAATAGAATGATGTCTTAATCAAGGTGTGCTCAGAAAAGGAACCTCCTTAATAATCAAGACTAGGTCTCCAATATACTGTAAAAAAAAAATCTGCCACCCCCAAATATGTCTTTTTGGCAATGGATTAATTTCATGAGAGGGTCTCTGAAGGTTGAGTGGAGGCGACTTTTGAAAAAAGATATTTATATATAAACTTTTGTAAGGGCATGTATAGGGAAGACCTAATCTCCTCTTCTTGTCAATAGAGAAGGCAGAAATTAACCTGCATTCCTTTGTCTAGTGTGCCTTACTGTGTCTACAGTTAGCTCCTTAACTGACCTTCTCTTTCTTTGCATCAATCCCCTCTCACAACTCCTCCCACCCACCAAGTCCCCTTTGTTGGCTAAGCATTTAAGATGGTGTTTATTTTTTTTTAAAGATTTATTTATAAATCTTTATTTATATCCCCTATATCTGGGGTATAGGCCAGAGGTGTGGGGGGTGAGAGCATTTACCAGAGTCAGAGTGGGGAACAGAACAGGCAGACTGACTGAAATACACTGCTGAGGGGAGCAGCGGGCGAGACAGGAGAGGTCTGCTGCGCCATGTAGCTCAGCTCCCTGGCCGGGGATCGAACTCGTGCTTCAGGGGCTGCAGATAGCTTCATAGGTTGTGTCCTAACCCCTTGCGCCACCAGGGAGGCCCTAAGATGGTGTTTAAAAACCTCACGGGTGTGTTAGTTAGGCTGGGTGTCTCCCATGTATACAGGAGGTATAAATGTTATTATTAAACTTCTCTTTGATTTATTTATTTGTTTGTTTGTTTGTTTATTTATTTATACAAGCATATACAAGCACTGGGTACAGTCAGAAGCGTGGGAGGGTGAGAGAATTTACCAGAGCCAGAGCACAGAGCAGAATAGGCAGAATGACAAAGAACACTGCTGAGGGGAGCAGCAGGCACGGCAGGAGAGGTCTGCGCACCATGTGGGACTTGCCAGCCGGCCGGGGATTGAACCAGCACTGCAGAGGCTGCGGGCAGCCTTGCAGCCCAGTGCTCAACCGTTGCGCCACCAGGGGAGGCCCTGCATTATCTCATTTAACCCTCAGAGTAGTAAGTAGTGTTAACCTCAATTTACAGATAAGGAAACTGACACTTAGAGCATGATTAGTAACTGGATGTGTTTCAAAGTGCTAGAGCTGGAATTTGAATCTGTGTCTGTATGTCTCCAGAGTTCATATCGTCAATCTTTTCTGCCTTGCTGCATTTAGAACTTCCGTATCTTTGGCCTGCAGTACTCCAGATTTCACCAAGGTTGGCTCAATTCCATTTTGCACTTCAATGTGCATTTTCAAAAACTCGGGTTCACAGAGGCTTTTGCTCCGGGCTGTTGCATTGCATACCAGAGGGGGTGCTGTAGACATAGTGTGTAATGTGAATGGTGACTCACTGGAGTTGAGTAACATGGCAATTCTGTTTTCACTGATCATCTCAATGAAATCCTGGTCTATTATCCTATTTGGTTTTGTTTACTCTTAGCATTTAACCCCTATCTAAAGTGAACTGTTTTATTTATATAACTTTACTGTCTGTGTGCCTCAAGAATATGTAAATTTCATAAAGACAAAGACATGTCGGACTTGTGCTTGATATATTATTTCTTGAATGTTCTTGAATATTTTATACTGACTTCCAATAATCCTTCCCTCACTAAGATCACAGAGTTGGTGTAAGCTAAGGCATTAGGGGCATTATGAAGACATTAATATATTAAGTTAGGAACACAAATGCTTCTTTTATTTTCTGTGCTTTCAATTTTATGAATTTAACAGAAAATTAGGACTCTCAATATCATTGGTCAAAAAGACAATTATTTGGGCCTCCCCTGGTGGCGCAGCAGTTGAGCCCTGGGCTGTGATGCTGCCTGCAGCCTCTGCAGCACCAGTTCGTTCCCTGGCCACCAGCGGGGTGTGTGTGTGTGTGTGTGTGTGTGTGTGTGTCCCACAAAAAAAAAAAAAGACAATTATTTGACAGATGTTAAAAGATCTCAAAATACCTCATGTTAAAGAAGATAGTGATCAACATATTTCATGTTTATATTTCAGATGCATGTACATTGCAAAGTTCAGCCACTGCAGAAGTGTGTTAGATGTGACCGTATAAGATGAGCACTCACATTTCTCATGACTCAGCAATTCCCCTCAGTGGATCCCAGTGATGCCCCTTCACACAACCCCAGGAGATGGCATGAGAATGTTCATAGTAACACCATTTGTGAAGACAATAACCATGGTCACAAGGCAACTTCCCACTGACAAGACAAAAGACAATTTGTGCTCTGGAAATTTATGAAGTTGTGAAAAATTACAACTATACATAAAAATCTAGAAAATCTTACTAATACAATAATGAAATTAAAAAAGTAAGTTTCATGAGTATGTAAAACTTGCTCTTTTAATAAAATCCATTGAAAAAACCCAATCAATATTAAGATCAAAAAGAACAAGAGAATGGTAAATGTAACATTCACCATTGTCATTAGCTTGGGTAAGGGAAAGTGGGGAACAGGATTGGGAAGAATACAACTAAATATAAGTTGTCAGTTTTCAGGTTTTTGGATTGGATGGTGGTTTGTGGTGTTAAACCATCTGCTTCAACAAGATGGTTTCATATTCCCCCTTTTCTATGGAGGGAAGACTTCTAGGAGGCAGGCTGAAAGGTGACTTCCTTAAAAGCTGACCTGGATCCAGCCAGGATTGTGCCTACCCAGTTTTAATTTTCTAGATACTACATGTAGTTTCCAGCTACATGTGGAAAGTCAGTGAGGTTTCTTGAAGGAATGAGTTAATAAATGAGAGAAAACATCAAGTTCTTTTGGTTAATATTGAATATAGTGTGAATAACCACTAATGCCCAGGCTTTATCTTGCCCTCTGCAAATATTGAAATATGTAATTGATTTCTTAATTAGTTAAAAAGAAAAGTTTTCCCAGTGTGGTAAACAACCACACAGGATTTTGCAAGTAGACTATTTCCTAACTCTCGTCAATACTGGAATGAGTACAGAAAAATGATCCCAAATCAAATACAATAAAGAAAAAACTTTTAATGCACTTTTGTTTTCAAGCAAAAGAGGTTGAGAAAACATCCATAGTTTTACAAATGGCACTTTGGGCTACATTAGAGAATTAGAGGAGTTTTGAGTGTTTTCTCAGGTCGGTAGATCATCTTCACAATACAACCCTTTCAGGATCAAAAAATGGCTAATTTGTTCTAAAAGTTAGGAAAGCTGAAATCCTAAAGTCATTGCTTTACATTTTTAACATTTATTTCATGCTCTATGATCTATTTTCACATGATAATTTTAAGCACTGGCTACAATTTTTAAGAAGGGGAGAAAATAAATTTCAACAGAATTTAAAAACAAACATATTAAACACATATATTAGTGCAGATGACAATACTATATGCTAACTTTGATGAACTTCATTTTGGCACACTGCAGATTTGTCTTTTTGGTATTGAACTGAAGAAAAACATTACACTAGAAAGTCTATCTTAAATGAGTAAAACCACGGTCAATGGCATCAATAGACTAAACAGTCAATAAAACTGAAATGTTCTAGACTTACTTGATCATTTACAATCAAAATTAAACAGGATCAACCTTCAATAGGAGAGAATAACTAATATCATTAGTTAAAACAGATCCTAAAAGCAGATTATTCTCACATATATTCAAAAGAAAGAAGTATTTGGAAATGTGAAACTATTTTGAATTGAAAACAGTGATTTTTAAATCAATTACTACTCCGATGAATTTTATAGGATAGTGTGAAGTTGATCACATCTAATCTACTCAAACATGGATATCTTCAAGTTATCCATTTCTCAACTAGTCCCTTTATCAGTTTATACAATTATTTTATAGAGATTACTAGCAAAACATCAGATAATAATACCAACCCAAAAGTCAATTGCATTTTTTCCTCTACAGCAGAATTAGCAAACATGGCTTTTAAATTTGCACTGATATCACATACTATGCTAATGAAGAAACAAAACCTACTCCCATTTCCATCACTAAAACTTACACAAACACCTAAACATTCGAAAGTATGCTCTGTGAAAACAAAGCAAGCCATTGTAGAGATTCTCAGTGAGTTAAACCTCACATACAATACACAGACACACACAGACACAGACATGAAATAAAAGCTCTTAGAAATATTGCTTATTGCTAATGTAGACTACATCTTGGTGCTACATTTAAGAGAGAATATTTTTAATAGTTGAAGCAACTGTTGAAATATTACACAAAATACTTATTCTTGTATGTGATGTGACTTAACCACCCAAGTCTTGAATCAATTAGATCATCTGCCCTTGACCTTCACAGGGTCAGGCCATCACCTGCATGTAATGAGTCCACAAAAGTCCACAGTCTATTTTTACCGCACCCCCCACCCAAAAAAAAAAAAAAAAAAAAAAACACTATGCACTGCTCTGCTCGACAACAGGTCCCTGGAAAGTTTGGGTTACCTGAAGTGTCCTCACCATCCAGAGGGGAAGAAGACAGCTTTGTACTCTGTTAGCCTCTATTTTAAGATTTTGACTTTGGAGTTGTCAAGAAGCACAAGGCTTCATTCACAACTTCACACTAGGCTGCTACCCAGAGGTTGGTCAGTAACTTGCATCTAGATAGCTGAAGTCTTTTCATAACCAGGCTATTTCTTGGTCATTTATTCAAAAAATAGTGAGTACGTAGATTAAAAATCATCCCAAGTCTACCCCCAACCGACCTGCTCATTGACCACAGAAATATGTGGAGTGAAGAGGATCCTCCAGGCAGAATTCTACCTGGACTGTTCACCCCTGGGATCCCCAGCAAATAACCAGTGTTGGTATAGCACATTTTGGGGGCAGTTCCTGGAAGAGCAATGGGGTAGTGTACCCCTACTTCTCTGACAGGAACTGCTAGGTGAAGGGCTGCTGTGGTTCACAGGGCACCGACAGTGTCTGTTGTGCAGATGCAGTTATGGAGATGGGTGTGGACGGCACAGTCTCAGAAGCAAGTGTCTTTGGTGCTAGGGCCGACCCCAGAGAACTGGTGCATCAGGGTCCATGCATGGGAACTTAAAGAAGGGGCATCAATCCTAGAGCTAGGGAGTTGGCAAAGATTTCTGGGGGTGGGGATGGGGGGCATTTCCGGCAAAGAAGGATATTGCAGGGAGGAGAAACTGCAAATGCAAAGGCTGGGGGAGCTAGATGGGTCTCCTTGGGGAGCAGGAGAAAGTCTTTCATTTTTCCTCCTCAGCTTTATTGAAGTATAGTTGATAATTAAAATGTAAGATACTTAAAGTATACGTGTGATGATTATAGGGAGCACTCATTTTAGTTACAGTTTGACAGTGTCAGAGGTAGGCTGGAGGGGTCGCTAAGGCCACATGCTCTGGACCTTAAGTAGAATTCTCTGGCATGGGGCCTGAGGGTAATGGCAGCCAAGGAGCAAATAATTCATTCCTCCACTTCTTCCTTCCTCTCCTCTCTCTCTCTCTCTCCCCCTATCACTTCTCTTTCCACTCCCTTTCTCCTTTTCTCCCTTCCTTTCTTCTTTCCTTCCTTCCTCCACCTCAATATTCATTTGATCAAAGACATCAACATACTCTCTAGGTCAAAGAACTCTCACAGGCATGGAGCTGTGTGGAACAGACAGACAGGCGCTCTCTGGTGCTCAGATTGCCAAAGGGGTATTATGCCAGGGTCCCCAATAAGGGATATTAGGATGTGAGTAAAATGTACAAGGAGCATGTGGGAAGATAACACTCCCCAGAAGTGTGTCTTCTCTTCTTTTGTCAATGAATGAATACCTGGGGACAGAAAGCATTTAAGACTCATCTTTTAAAGATGTTTCAAAAAATAACTTAAAATGCTGAATGTTGAGGTTTCCCACTTACTACTTGCTTGGCCTCGAGTACAAGTTCTTCAGGAGTCAGGGTCTTTAACTTGGAAATGGGCACAATGAGCATAGGACCCTACAGGTTATGAAGGAGAAGTAACATGTAGTTTTAGCAGAGCATCTGGTACAGCAAAAGCCTCCACAGGAGGTCCCTAAATGGGCAGGGGCAGAGGTGGAGTAACATGGGCTTTAGCATGACATAAACCCGTGTTTGAATCCGAGTTCTGTCATGGAGTAATTCTTGCAGGGGTGTGAACTTAGAGGCCATTTGCAAACTTGCTCAGATTTTATCTCCATATCTGAAAAATGAGGGTGATAATACTGACCCCTCAGGCTTGTGTTGAGGATTAACAATATCCTATATGTTAAATGTCATAGCACAGAGCCTGGAAAACAGTATAAACACACATACATACAGAGGCGATGATCTTTTCAAATGTAACATTGGGCGGTCTCGATTATTTCAGAATCCTAGTCTCTGACTAAAACTACAGATCAGAAAGGCTGGATATCACCCAAACATATACATCACATCTTTAGCATGGTATGTCCATTCTACCAGTACCAACATGATAACCTATCACAAAAATGGCTGAGGTACAACATTCATATGTTCTTTTAACACATGATATAAGTCAGAATGCATTATTTAAATTATGAGGGATTTTGCGTTCTCTGATACCCTGATTTGGCACTTTGAGGAATTTTCTCTACAAACCACATCCCCAAATGCATTCTTTACTAGACCAAAAAACAAACAAGCAAAAATGCATATATGCATATAGACAAGTGAGCTGAAAAGTCACAACATAAGAGAGTGATTTGGGGGGAAAAATTCCCACCAAATAAGCAGCATTTCATGTAATTAGAACATGGTACACTAGACAGCTAGTAAAAATTCAGGCCAACTAGGCAATTTAGAGTTTCAAGATTTGTCACATATGGGCCAAGTTCTAGAATACCTCACTTCAAAAGGGCCAACTTCAAAGTGAAATCTTGCCAGAAGGCTTGACTTTGAATTTACACGTGTATGTACAACCTTCTCTGATTTGACATTTAACTCAGATTAATTCTGGAAAGCTGCTGCCGGTGATTGATGAAACCAAATAATGTAGACCCAGAAAGAGAAAACAGAACAAACCATTTCAAATATTTTCTCCCTATCTACCCTACCCACATCATCAGAAAGTTTTTGTTTTTTAAGTAATACCATCATTGAAAATATTTTAAAAGTTGATACGAAAGGCAGGAATTAAGAAAGTAATTTTTTTGATGGCTTTTAAGCAGTTGAAGGCTTTAAAACCTTCGTAAGATCTTCCTTAACATATAACATTTTGGATGTTGCTTTAATTTGAAGCTTGGTGAACTCTGTAGTCTCTTATAAACAGCTAATCTTGGTGAGAAGCCACCTCGAAGTCTGTGATAACTAGTCTGTAGACTCCTAAGGAGATAGTAGCATGCGGCTGTTTGGGCTAGAGAGGTTTTTCAACAATTTTCTGCGCACTAAGATTGGAAAAAAAAAACAAAAAAACAATGAAGGCGAACTACCAAGAGAAGTCAAGTAAGGCGATTCTACCTTGTAAGAAAATTCTGTTTCTCCATTTTTTTTCTACACTGACATAAGTCGTGTTTTTCTTTTTCTTTTTGAAAAATGCATTACCCGGGTCTTCCACCTTCAAACAGTGTATCAACTCAGACTCAGACGTGGATGTGCAGAGAAAACACTTGTCTGTCTGTCCACAGGTGGCCAGTGGGAGGAGGTCTTCACCTTGCATTGCTCTGTGCTGCCCCGGCCATTCGGGGGGTCGGGGGGCCAGGGTGCGCCTGCTCAGCACTCCAGCTCCTCCATCACCTCCATGACAATTGTCCGTGGGCCCGTCAGAATCAGATTGCTCACGGTCCGGTAGTCCACGTGCAGTACATTGAGCCCATTGACCGAGACCACGAACTGGCACACCTGCCGGAGAGAGGAGTGGAGGGTCCGTTATGGTCCTGCTTCTTCACACACCTCTAATCAAGATGGTGAATATCTTTGCAGGTAACTTCATTTTTAACATACCCACCCACACCAGGTGACGACTCCCTTTCAACAGCTCCCACTTTTTCCGTGGAGGGCATAATGATGGAGAAAAGCACATGTTTTAGTGTTTCACAAAATTGAGTATAAACGCTAGCACAGCAATTTAGTAACTTAAGCTTAACCCTACCTTCCTTATAAGATTGTAAAAATTAAGGTGACCTGTACATGAAGCTTCTGCTAAAATGCTCTGAACTTCATTGGTACCATTCAATTTCACACTTGCAGTGCTCGTGCTGTTAATATTCATTTGGACTCAACATCCAGGGGGACTCGATAGCCCTGTTATTCCAGCCCCATTCCTTATTTTTTAAGATTTATTTATGCATAAAACAACTGGGGTGTAGGTCAGAGGTGCAGGGGATGAAAGGACTTACCAGAGACAGTGGGAAAAAGAACAGGCAGATCTACTGAAATACACTGCTGAGGGGAGCAAGTGAGACAGGAGAGGTCTGCTGCGCCATGTGGATTAGCTACCTGGCCAGGGATCGAACTCAGCTTAGTGGTGATAGTGCTGAGACTTAACTCCTACGCCACCAGGATGGCTCCCTCCTTGCATAATTATTAATAATGCCTCTATTAATGACACCAAAATAACATTAATTCAGACACTTGCAAAGGTATTCCATTGAGATGATAAATTCCATACATTTTTCCCCTTCCCAACGCTAATGAAAATGGACGAGGTCAACAGAGCTCAGCTTTGATCCTAATTGAGTGTTAACTAACCTTGGGAGGAGAATCACAATACATTAAAAGCATGATTCGCTAACGCGAGGTCCCTCTAGACATGTCACTGCTAGGTTGATGCTGACCCACAGCTACTGCCCCCCAAATGGAGGTAATTTTTTTTGACATTGGTAGTGGCATCAGTCACTGGATACTTTTCATTTAGCTGACATGCATTAACAGATGGTATACCTGTAGTGTGTGGCTGAAGTGGACTTTGGACAGGAGGGATTTGTTTGTGTCCCCAAATAGAAAAATGGAGACACACAGATCTTCAGCTGCCAGTGATAAAGTGCATCCAAGTAGTAAAAAGAACTAAATAGAATTTAAATACGTGCAATGACTGACAATAGAAGTGGTAAATTGCATAATATTATCAATCCCCAAGGATGTCTATGTCCTAATCCCCAGCACCCTTGAACATGTTAGTTTGAGTGGCAGTAAGGAATTAAGGATGCAGATGGGTGGGTTGCTAATCCGCTGGTTTTACATAGGAAGGTGTAGGGTAAGGTAAAAAGTATCAGGCTTTTCTGCCCTCCCGCCATTAGGACAGATGACGGAACCCTGTGGTCCAGAATGCATGCCTGATGGCGGGCACCTGGAGTAAGGTATGGGCTATGTAGATGGGATTTACCTGGGCTAAGACTAGGCTTTTAAGGTGGCGTCCCAGGGACATCAGAAGAAGCCGCAGAGAAGCAGAGAACGAACAGAAGAGCAGAGATGCAGAGCAGAACGCGAGAGAAAGCCGGAGAGCCCAGAAAGAGTAAAGACTTGCTGGGGGCTGGGAGGCCTGCTAGCCTCCCGACCCCCCAGAATCCCTGCCTGCCACGTACCCGGTAAATCCCAATAAAAGCCTGCAAAAGCCACTGAGGGCTCCAGGACTCTCCTCCCTTACGCTGTCTGCTGGGATCACAGCAAACCTGCACTGTGTCCCTCCAA
Source organism: Talpa europaea (assembly GCF_964194135.1). Classification (NCBI taxonomy): domain Eukaryota; kingdom Metazoa; phylum Chordata; class Mammalia; order Eulipotyphla; family Talpidae; genus Talpa; species Talpa europaea. The sequence continues at coordinate 14,241,232 of NC_140069.1, forward strand.
GCCCTACAGTAGGGTAGCCTGGATTATCCAGGTGGGCCCAATGTAACCACAAAGATTGCTATAAGAGGGAGACAAACAACTCAAAGGTAGAAGTAGATTTGACAACAGAAGCAAAATGATGTGAAGGGGCCAGGAGTCGAGGAATGCAGCTAGTCTCTAGAACCTGAGAAAGGCAAGGAAGCTGGTCCTCTCCTCAGAACCGCCAGAGGGAACACAGACATGCTGACTCCTTTGTCTTTTTTTCCCCTCCTCTTTCTCCATTTCTGCTCTTGGTTTGATTCTCCCTCTTCCTATTTTCATCAGACTCTCCTTCATTGTAAATTGAAACATAACTTTTTCCCTTTCTTTTCTTTTTTAAAATGATTTATTTTTATTTATGCATACAAGAGCTGGGGTACAGGCCAGAGGTGCAGGGGGTGAGAGGATTCACCAGAGACAGAGTGGGGAACAGAACAGGTGGATCTACTGAAATACACTGCTGAGGGGAGCAGCGGTGAGACAGGAGAGGTCTGCTGAGCCATGTGGGTCAGCCAGCTCCCTGGCTGGGGATTGAACTCATGCCTCAGTGGCTGGGGATTGCTCGATAGCACTAAGACTTTAACCCCTGCAGCACCAGGGAGGCCCTATTTATAGATTTCTTGTATAACAAGATGGAATGTGACTGCAGGTGGCACAGGAGCCTTTCAAAATGTATTTGCTCTAAATGGAGGTATTTTTAGTAAGACATTTTCATTTAGCACCATCCAATATATTTTTAAAAATTATGTTTTAACCCTTCAGTTGGTGAGTACTGCCTTGTTCCAATGTAAGGTGAAATGCAGACACCTGAGTTGAGAAGCAGAGAGGGATAAAAAGGTCTCCTCAGCTCTGACACTCTGGGTGTTGTCTCTCTGTGGCGAGGGGGCTCAGTTGCTGCCCCCCGCTGGCTGGTCTGTACTCTGATTCAGCATTAAAGACCTGTCAAAAGATAACGAAGGCTCCAAAATTCTCTTTCCATCTGTGAGAATCGACAATGAACCTACCTGGCCTGGATGGTTGCCAACACCTACTAGTCAATTTCTATTTTTTCTTATGATACCTGGTTTCTGTCATTGTCAACCATGATATTCAATAGTTTTTACGGACAAATTAAAATCTGAAAGGTTTGATTATTTATTAAAGGTCACATTTAAGCTCTGTAGCATACCACAAGCCTACATAATACCATAATACAAATTTATAAATAATTCATATATGTGTGTGTGTGTGTGTGTATGTGCAAGTTCTGGGGAATGCATACAATAATGGAAGATAAATGCTTTTCTCTTTGCTTTAACTATTAATTAAGCAGTCTTGGTCCACTCAAATATCTTAGAATGCCAATGATTTTTAGGTTCTTCCAACTTCATAAGGTTTTTCCTCTGTGAAGGTTAAGTTTGCTACCTGTGTCACTTAAAACCCTCAATAATATGTACTTAGATATCTGTTTAAGGACTTTTTCCTTGAATGCGGGGGGTGGTGGTGGTGGGGAAGCCTTGAAAACACTTATCAGGCTTACAGTCAAGGTAGTATTTTTAGAGTCAAGCTGTTAGGCAAGACGTCATCTCTCTTTAAGTGGTCCCAGCATCTGCTGTGGTGCCTGCAGTTCCAATCTCCTGTTACTAAAAATGTGCAAACTGATCGAAAGAGGCAGGTATTACTAGGTAAAGTATTCAGGCCTAATGGGCTTGGGATTAGCATCTATGGTACATTGTGTTCTGTGAGTCCACACACATTATGAGTAACCACAGGAGGCACACAGCCTGGGGGAAATCATTTCTCTGCTGTGTGAAAAAACGGGTGTGCACACATACACACACATGCACAAAAACACTGAGAACATGTAACCACTTCTGGGTGGACTGAGCTTAGGTACACATCACCTTCTACCTAGAGTGGGGAGACCAAGATGCCACTCATTATAAGGGAATGACAATCAAGTGAGGTTGTGATGCTCTTCTTCTGCTTATAATTATGTTTAGCTGATATGTGTTTGCAGATTTTGCCACAATTCTATCATTTTCCCAGTGCACAGAAAAGGGATCAATTGTGACCCTGTGTAATTGTTCTAAACTCATCTCTGCAAATTAGCGCCTTAACCTTAGCAATCAGGGATGTACAAGATACTCTCCTTAATGGAAAAGAAAAACAAAATCTTCACAGGTCATATTAAGCCTAGATGAGTGACAACTCTGAGCAAGATGGCAGGGAAGAAAACCCCTAACACCAAAGTTGGTGTGGTAAGGGTTAGCAGGAAGAGGGAGGCAGGACTGAGCACATTTCAGGGTGTGGTCAGGTTGGGATGAAAACCTAGGTTGAATGCCAGTCTTCTCCTGATAAGAAGCCAAACTAACTAAATAATCTCGTGTCTTATTCCTCTCCCTGCACCAGTCCTGGCAGATGCACATACCCCTCCAGGCTGAGTGCCCACGGGATTGTGCAATTGCACATTCGTTCTTGTACAATAGAGTTCCATCGCAATTACTCAATTGTTTCATCTGAAGTGGGAGTGAGCTGAGGAGAAACACTATACCTGTGACTGCCTCAATGTCTTTGCACTGCCATAGAAATCTACATTCACCAAGACCCTTGCCTCCGTGCAATAGCTGCATTCTATGAATGCTACTGTGGCTTCTCTCATTTTTCTCTCTTGCTGATCTTGAAGGAGAAAAGAATTGAAGATGAGGCTGCTTCTTTCCCTTGACACTAATAGAATATTTAGCAAGACAGAGACCATGAGAGATAAAGTTTCTGAGACAGAAAGAGTCATAAGGAGAAGAAAGATAAATGCAGAAAATAATCAGGAGGAGCTAAGTCCTGGTTGATGGGATATGGAAGTCCTTTTAATCAAATGATACAGAAAGCAGAGCCAAGATATGAAATAACAAGCAATACTTACATTCTTAACTAACACACTCACATGTATTCCAGACATCATTTAGACGAAGCCCCATTAAAAGCTGAACACTTTAGTACAAATCCTCACCAAGCTTACAACCTATACAGCTTGAATACTACTTATGGATGAGCAATTCACCTCTAATGAGGATGCCTTTTTTTTTTTTTAAAGATCTATTCATTTATGCATACAAGAGCTGGAGTGCAGGACAGAGGTGAGAGGTGAGTGGTGAGAGGATTCACCAGAGACAGAGTGGGGAGCAGAACAGGCTGATTGACAGAAATACACTGCTGAGGGGAGCAGTACGTGAGACAGGAGAGGTCTGCTGCACCTTGTGGGTAGCTCCCTGGCCGGGAATCGAACTTGTGCTACATACAGTGGCTGTGGATAGCTTCATAGTGCTGCTTCATATGGGAGGCCCAATGAGGATGCTTTTTGTTGCTAGTTGCAAGCTGAAAGTTTCAGCTATGCATTCGGTCAACATTATTTAAACCATTTCACTGTTCAGTTGCTTATGTGAAAAGCACACCCAAATATAAAAAGCAACTCTCAAACTGTAATGCAAATATGAGTCACCTTTGGGAGCCTGTTGAAAATGTGAATTCTCAGATCTCACCCAACATCTACCAAATCAGACTCTCAGGCTGGATCCCAAGAATCTGTATTTTCATTGAGCATATCAGGGGATTCTGATTTAGCTATAAATGGAGAAACAGTGCTATAAAAATTCTGCCAAAATTTTTTAATTAAGAGTTAGTTTAAATGTGGAGTCTCCCTAGTGGCTCAAGGGGCTAAGTCTCAGCACTATGAAGCTATCTGTGGCCACTGCAGCAAGAGCTCAATCCCCGGCCAGGGAGCTGACGCACATGGCGCAGCAGACCTCTCCTGTCTTGCCTGCTGCTCCCCTCAGCAGTGTAATTCAGTAGATCTGCCTATTTTGCTCCCCACTCTGTCTCTGGTGAATCCTGTCACCACCACCCCCCAATTCTGGACCACACCCAGCTCTTGTTTTCAAAAATAACTAATATAAAAAAAAAAAGTTAGGGCCTCCCTGGTGGCACAGGGGTTAAAGACAGCACTACCAGGATATCACCAGCCACTGCAGCAGGAATTGATCCCCAGCTGGCCAGGGCCAGGGAGCTGACCCACATGGCGCAGCAGACCACTCCTGCCTCACCCGCTGATCCCCTCAGCAGTGTATTTCAGTACATCTGCCTATTTTGCTCCCCACTCTCTCTGGTGATCCTCTCACCCCCTGCAACTTTGGCTTACATCCCAGTTCTTGTATGCATAAATAAATAAATCTTTAAAAATAAAGTTAGTTTAAATGTTTATCCCATACCTCTTAGTATGATAACAATGCATTCTATGACCATGAGCAATAACAGCCTCAAGTGCAAGAGAAGTTGACATCTCTGCTTTATTGTAATTATCACTTGCCTATATTGTCTATTTCATTTTTATAGCTAAATTTTGCTATCTCTTAGATTTTCAACTTAATAATAGCAATGCATAAAATGCTCACATTTAGAAGTATTATGGGAAAGAATATTCAAGTTGCTGAAGACACAAAGCTAAAAATAACAAAACCTGTTGCCGTCTTAGACCACACACACCACTTTTAAAGTCACATGTGAGCCTGCCAACTTTCAGTTTTGATGTGAAAAATATATACTATCATCAGACCTGCTTAGAATGAGGTTTGTGGTTTTTTCATAGAGTATCAAAAAAAAGAGAAGGCGGAGGGTAAACCACAGCAATGAATGTCCTAAGTAGGTTAAAAGATATAAAGATGCTAAAGTTTGGAGTTTAGAAAGAAGAGTTATATTTTGATTGTTTTAATTTCTTTAAATCTTGCTCCAAATCATATGACATGACTTTCATAATCTGAAATTAGAGACTGAAAGCAACAACATAAGTATTTAATAAAGTGCTTTTTTTTAAAAAAAAGATTTATTTATTTATGCATACAAGAGCTGGGGTACAGGCCAGAGGTGTGTGTGTGTGGGGTGTGTGTGAGAGGATTTACCAGAGACAGAGTGGGGAACAGAACAGGCAGACTGACCAAAGTACTGCTGAGGGGAGCAGCGGGCGAGACAGGAGAGGTCTGCTTCACCATGTGGGTTGCTCCCTGGCCAGCCGGGGATCGAACTCGTGCTGCGGAGGCTGCGGATTGCTTCATAATGCTGGTCTTAACCTTTTGCGCCACCAGGGAGGCTCCACTTTATTTTTATGGCTGATTTGCTACTTCTCTTTTCTATATACATGCCCATGAAAACCTAGCTATTTGGTCCACACACGCAGACCATTTCTTAGTCCACAACTTACCCGTCAGCATAAACAGAGCTTTAAAGAGCTAATAGCAACACCTAACACTTACTCAAAGTTCTTTGAATGTGCAATCACATTTAAAACTCCCACAATCCAATAAGACCTATACTATTCTTCTTCTTCCCATTTCACGGAAGAAGGGACAGATTCAGAGAAATAAAGTAACTGGCTCCAGTTCATGGAAAAAGTAAGTGGCAGAGCCAGGACTTTGACTCATACTTAAATCTAAGATGCCCTGCCTCCTGAATAATAGACAATAAGCTTACCCCAAATTGGCCCTACACCATAGGAATGGACACCTCAGCCTAGTATCTCAGCCCCTCTCATACTCAGTGAATTTCTTAAGAATGCTGTATTTGATTTTTCCTTCCAGTGTCCTTGAAAATGGAATGATACTCACTTGACACTATCATCATCATTATCAGGGAAGAAAATGATGGGGAATAATAAGAATAAGAATAACTCAGGCTAATCTTTACATATGGGCTAGACCTGGCAGGGGTATATGCCATCTGGATTTCAAATAACCATGTTTATTTGAAACCTGGAGGAGAAGGAAGAAATACCCTTTCGCTCAGGCAGCAACTGTCTTGTGCTAGAGTGAAGATTAATGACTCTGGATGAAGATTTTAAAGATTCTAGGAGGAAAGACACAATAGGAATAAAGGATATACAGTTATCCTTGGTATGGATGCTGTGTGTAATTCAGGCTGCAAACTCTTTTTACCAACACCATTTGTGAAAGTGATTATATTATTCAATCTGGTATCACCAATTCTTTGTACATTCCTTTTGGGTTGTTGCAATTTTTTGCTTTACAATAGAAACAGGAGAGCAGAAGATCTAACAAGCCATCTGTCTTCTGTAGGTGGGTGAGAATATTAGGGCCAGGTGATCTAGTCAGCATGGTGTCTCCATGAGCTACAAGAGGCGCTCTTTACTGCCATGGAGCTTGGCTTATACATAGTAAAAATTGATTTTTTAAGAAGTGGATCTCCAGGGATACCCTCATTTTTTCCTTTCCTTTCTGCCCACTCCAGTGAAGATTTCCCCAAAGGCAAGTTGAGTGCAGAGTGATGGAGAAAGCACTAGTCTAGAAGACTGGAGTAATTCTACTCTTATCTATGTACCCAGCTCTGTACCCAATGAACTGAGTTGTTTTGAACATGCAAGCATTAGTTCTTCAGTTGATAAATTACCTGGAAAAATATTACATTAGGAACCTTAAAGTATCACCTTAAAGTATCATTTTCTTTTAAAGCTCCCAGGGGGGAAAAATTCACTTCTGTTTATTAATGATTCAACAACATATTTACTATTAACAACTTTAGTTTACTGATTACTTATATGCCAAGAACTAGGCCAGGAGTTTGCTTTCATTAAATCTGCAAAGGAGGCATTATTTTCAGATATGAATGGAAGTTTAGAACAATACAAATGAAAGATAGTAAATGAGAATTTCTCATGTACTCATGTGGCTTATATACATATAAATAACAAAGGCTGAAAGATATATTATTAAGGTATATTCCATGAATGCAGTATAGTATTGGTACAAGCAGACAGGCCAATGTGACAGAACTAGAAATGCAGAAACTGACTACAGATGGGCATTTGACTTAGGACAAGGCAGCAGTGCAGATGAGAGACATTTTATAAAGTTGGAAGTTTCAACACACCAAGAGAATATAAAAGTTGCAAATACTGAGACCTAGCAAATACATTTATACCAAGTCTAACAAGAAAGATCCAAAATACATAAAGCAAAATTCATGGATTCAAGGGATAAATAAACAATCCAATAGTAATTGTTAGAGATTATTCTACTCTACTTTCAATAAAGGATAGAACACTTAGACAGAAGATCATGCTAGTCATCTGTAACACATATGTAAAACCTATGATCCAACAAGTCTACCCTAGATATGTCCCCAATACTGTGATGACAATATGACTAATATTGTCACATGAGTTTCAAAAGTAGACAACTAATCTATGGTCTTAGAATTCCTGGGCCGTGGTTACACCATTATTACACTTTGCAATTATTTGAGTTGTGCATAAATGACTTGCAATTATTTGAGTTGTGCATACATCTCCTATACAACAAAACTTATTTTTGATTCTCACTTTTGCAATGTACTCATAATGTGACTTTGGGAAGTTGCACTTTCTTTCATTTATACTTTATTCATTTTTTTTTAATAATAAATTTTATTGTTATATTCCCCATACAATTGCAGCCCCCCCATTCTGACCCCAATCCCTCCCCTCCCACCCCCGCCCCCCTAAAAGTGTCTCTGGTTCATAGTTTTTTGTTGATTTTGATTTTCACTTTCTTATAGTTATTCATCTCTAAAATGGAGATCAAGTTTATTTATGAGGATCAAACCTGATTATGTACTAAGTCCCTTGTTTAATACAAGTGAATGTTAAATAAATATTGGCTTTTCTCTTCCGTCATTCTTTCTTTCTGCACAATCTCTCCCGTTAAGCTTAGCGAAAGCAGACTGCTGAGATAGAGACAAACCAGCACATGGGTACACATCCAGGAAAGCCATTTTGGGCGCTGGTATAGGAAATGAAAATAGATTCTGATTTGGAGTAATTTATCTAGAACAAAAATGAAAATTAAAGGTGATAAAGAGTATTTTTCTCAATCTAAGAGACCCTATAAGGCTAGAGAATGCAGAAGTCACTGCAACAACACGCAAAATTTTAAACAGAGCAGTGGAATTCACTTACGGACCCGCCAATAAGAGATGTGCATAAATTATGTGTACATCTAAATTGTTTCAGAACTAAAGCAATCACGCAGGCTAACTAGACTCCTGGATGGTCTTTCACCAAAATATTATAAACACATAAGCTGAGTCAAGATTAGCTAGTTACAGCTATAGACCAGGTCCCTTAGATTGCTAAGAAAGCATTATGTTTATAAAAACATTCACATTCAGCAAGGGCACTACTTAGGAGTCTGGACCACAGCTGTAGTAAACAAGTTGTGTGTTTGTGTTTAGTGCATAACAGCCCTGACAGCAGAACACTGTTCTTAGGGGTGGGGGATGGAAGAAATGAAAAGAAAACTCGCAGCTGTATGCTCAGACCCATAAATCTCTCCACCAAATATGCAACTGGCTGAAGAGTGACTGGTGTAGGAGGTAGCAGGGGTCCAGCTCTTGGACAAACAGGATTCTCTTGGGAGAATTACAGCTTTTCTCTGCACTGTCTACATTGGAGGCTTGCGATCTGGCTGTGTGGTGTCCCCAAAGCACAGGCTGGGCAATTAGCCTTGAAGGGAAGTCAAACCATATGGAAGAAAGACTTTCTTTCACAATAAAATAACAACAACAACACTGAAGAGCTTCTGTTTCAAATTGAGAAATGAAAGCATCTGCTGGTTTTAAACAGAATCAGCTCTTTCCTCCCATCTAGTTCAAACCTACAAAGTTCTGCTTCAGACCTGGGTTGGCTTATGGTCCATTCTCCTAAGATGTGTGGCCCAAACCAGGGGGAGGTTTGTGGTGCATTTATAGGGGAGCCAAGGGGAACGCTGGTTCAGTTCATAGAACTTATATCCCCAAATTAAGAAGAAACATCGCCTTCCTGGGGATTCCCTCTAGAGATGTGGATTCAGCTGAACTGAGGCTTTGGGGCCCACCCTGGAGGCTCCTATCTCCTTCCCACAGGCAGCTCATGACATCACTAGGAACACTTCCAACGGCTGCTTGTCCTAAGCTCTCAAGCTGGTGGTTTTCCTAACTTAGGAGCATGTTATCACAGGATTTTTCCTTTGTACTGGAAGGAATGGGATTTGTCACCTGGAACCTTGATACTACAGGAGATATACAAGTTATCATGTCCCCCCTAACCCAAGTACAAAACCAATTTAGTGTGGACACAGGAAGTTCCTTAGAATTCCCCTAGTTGGGAGAATTGGGGCTTCCAACAGAAGAGACACAGTCTCAGCACATATGACAACTCCCCCAGGAGCTTACAGAGAAGAGGAAAGAGGCTCCATAAGGTCACATTTCCTCCCTGACCCCAAATTCTTTTCCCCTCAAGAAACTTTTACCCAGTTAGCTATTTGACTTTTGAATGCTTATTATTAACTACAGAAACATCCTGGATTATGCTAAAATGTAAAATTAATATGACAAAGATTTTAAAAGATAGATTACTCAATGAAATTCAGTACACACAAGGTTACTCATCAAGCAAATAATTGCATCATAACTTTGTTTTCACAAATGCAATGCATGATGCATTCTTCCTATATTATTTCATTCATAAGGGTGGTGTGTGGGAGTTGATACTATTGAACCTCTAAGAGAGGACCAAGTCTAGTTCCCTTATCCTCCTTTGAAGGTAGTGCTGCTTTGACTTGGGCTAAGAACAAAGTGTGTGCTTTACAGAGACACACAGGCAACCCTCTCCGTGGGGGTGGGAGGGGGGGTTTGGTGGAAAAAGTGAAAGGGTTATAGGTTGGTCAAAGCATGGAGCAACCTCTTTGGGCTGTGACAAGATCTGGACTAAGCAACCATAGATATTCTTTTTTTTTTTCCCTTTTTTTTAATAAAAAAAAGTATATATATATATATACACACACATATACATACGCATATATATATATATATTTTACACCATTGTTCATTTTTGTACAATGTATGCTTTCTCCTCTCAGGTGTAGTCCCTGTAAAATTCCCACCATCATGTTCTTTGCCAAGGCTAATGAGAACTGACTGCCCTGAGTGGAGGAAGCGGCATCTCTGGTTTCTGCAGTAGAACCCATTCCTATTCCACCAGGACCTGGGGCTAGATTCAGGATTGAACAACCTGTGGCAAGGGAAGTGGTGTCAATCAGGCTCCTCAGAGCTGGTTCAGTTCCAGAACTTATGTGAAGGGTCAAAAGAGGTCCACACTGGCTAGGCTGAAGGTCCCAACTTTAATCTCCCACCGCGGGCATCTAGGAGCCATCAGTAGGCTGGCTCAAGGTGTCACCTGGGTCATATGCTCTGCTTGTCCCAGAAGGCCATATGGATTTGAAGAAGGGTATTCCCTCCAACCCCTCCTCACCTAGAGAAATACCTAAACTCTGGCAGGATTGATAAGCTAGTTTGCCAAGATTAGCCAGACAATACAATACAATTCAATACAATATATTAATAGCTAATATTTAGCTCAAGGGTTGTAGAAAGACTGGAGGAGATAATACATATTCATAAAACCCAACCAAAGATAGTTCCTTCTTCCTACAATCCCTCTAGAACATACCAGGCATTAAGTTACATTAAGTAGTCTCTCCTGTAGGTCAGCTTCTTTTATCTACTTATTCCTCTATGTATATATCCTATTTCCATAAGATTGGAAAACCCTTGAAGAAAATGACTTTACTGGGGCCTCCCTGGTGGCACAAAGGGTTAAGCACCGCATTATGAAGCAATCCGCAGCCTCTGTAGCACAAATTCTATCCCCGGCCAGCCAGGAAGCAACCCACATGGCACAGCAGACCTCTCCTGACTCACCCACTGCTCCCCTCAGCAGTGTACTTCTGTCAGTCTGCCTGTTCTGTTCCCCACTCTGTCTCTGGTGAATCCTCTCACCCGCCCACATCTTTGGCCTGTACCCCAGCTCTTGTATGCAATAAATCTTTAAAAAAAAAAGAAAATGACTTTACTGTCCACCAAGTCTGAGACATGTGAGTCATGCCCCACATATGGGCCACAGCTGAGGACTCCCCTGACACAGACAAGGGTGCCCAGAAGTCCCCCTGTTCCCTAGCCTAGCCACGGGAGGGGACAGTCATGCACCTCTGAGCCTACAAAGAGGCGGTCTGTGCCCAGTCCTGATTACTCTGGCTCTGCGAGCAGGAATTTAATCACATCAACCCAGCTATGGGTACATGCAGGCAGTCACCACGCCCAGAATACAGTATAGTCAGGGCACTGTGGTCCTGAGGTGGTGAAACAGCTGCTCGCGCACAGTTCGGCTGTGACAAAGGCAGCTTTCTACTCTGGAGTGCAGCAGAGTTCTGCATCCTGCACAGATCACTGTATTTCCCGCCCCACTTAAAACCTCACTCTGGGAACTTTTCATCAGTCAGCACAAACTTCTGCCAAGTATAGGTAGTTACAAGTTTGAGTATGAAGGAGGAAAAAAAGAAAATTTCCTCCTCAGCTATCCTTGTTTTAAGATCCAAAGTATATTTGAATTCCTAAGAGATTGACTTCCACCCACCTTCAACTTTCCTTGGGACAATGGGTGGTATATTTTTCTTTTCTTAAAACAAAATAAACAACAACAACAACAAAAGAAAAAACCTTTGCTGCTCAAAGAGATGGGACACTGTGGAATCTTCCTGGCGTAAAAGACCACAGCTGTTCACTGGCAGGTTTCCTGTTAAATGGAGCTTAAACCCCACCCTGAAATTCCATCTCAAAATTCGGGACATATCAGGAGTGCTATGTTTCACACGGGCAGTCATGGGAGGAGGGTTTCTCGAATGGCACAGCTGCGAGGATTCGAAGGGGCTGAGATGCAAGTGCAAGCAACATGAGCTTGAAAACAGTGCTTCAGAGGTGTGGGGGCTGCTTCTCTGCTAGTTTTGTTCTGCATGACTTTGGAGCTAATGTATTCATACCTGATACATGACATGAAACACCTCAATGCCAAAAGTAGACCATCCAAAGCCTCCCTGGTGGTGCAGCGGTTGCGAAGCTGCCCGCAGCCTCTGCAGCGCCGGTTCGATCCCCGGCCGCCCCGTGAGGGTCCCACATGGTGCGCAGACCTCTCCTGCCACGCCCGCTGCTCCCCTCAGCAGTGTATTTTGTCAGTCTGCCTGTTCTGTTCCTCGCTCTGGTGAATTCTCTCACCCTCCTGCGCTTCTGACTGTACCCAGTGCTTGAATAAATAAATAAATAAATCTAAAAAAACCCCAAAAAACAAAACTAGACCATCCAGACATTTTCGTAATGCGTTTCGAAAACAAACCTTGGAATGCTGCCTTCTGTTTGAATCAGAGGATTGAATGTGAAGAATCAGAACAGCCCCTCACTCAAAACCAGGAAGGCATTCTGCAGCATCACATCCAGATTTGAAGAGGTCTTGGGATGGGAGTCGTCACTACCGACTGATCACCAGGGAGTTTCCAATGAATGCCACTGTCTACATCGCCCTCCTGATCAACAGAGTCTGCAGCTCTGTGTAGCTTTCAAGAGTGATTCTGATATACAGTGAGGGTTAAGAAACACTAGTCTGGGCATTCATTCAACAATCTTTGTGTTCTTGCTTATGCTTGTTTTAAACAAGAGGATTACATGCAAGCCTAGTAGCCCCAATGGAAATTGTGGCATAGGCAGGGTTGGAATTTACTCTTTACTTGGCTTTGAACAACTTACTTGGGTCTTGATTTTCTTCCTAACATGTAAAGTAGAGTTAATAGTTATTACTCAACCCTATTTCAGGGATTTGTGAGAATACAATGAGAGATGTAATATTCTCTGACACACATTTGACAAAAAAAAGCAAGGCACTCTTATTACTGTTAATTATTATTAAACAATCACGCCCCTATCTGCAAATAATGAACTAGATGAAAATGAAATTAAGAAAACAGTACCTTTTACACTAGTATCAAAAAAGTATTAAACACCTAAGAATAAACTTAACAGAAGCGGTAAAAGACCAACTCAGTGAAAGCTACAAGCCATTGCTAAAAGAAGTGGAAAGATATTCAATGATCATGGGTGGGAAGAATTAACACAGTCAAAATGTCCATCTTCCTCAAAGCAATTTACATATTCAGTACAGACCCTATCAAAATTCCACTGGACTTCTTCAAAAAAATAAAGCAAATATTATTGAAATTCATTTGGAACCACAAAAGACCCTGAGTAGCCAAGCAATTTTGACAAAAAAGAAGGAGGTTGGAGGTATCATACTCCCAAGACTTCAAGACCAGGGTAATGTTACAAGATTAGGGTAATCAAAACATTATGGTATTGGAATAAAAACAGACACAAAGACCAGTGGAATCAAATTGAAAGCCCAGAAATAACCCATACTTTATATGTGCATTTATCTATGACAAAGGAGCCAAGTATACACAACAGAGAAAGGAAAGTCTCTTCAACAAATGAAACTGGGAAAACTGGTCAGCCACATGTGGAAAAATGAAATCACACCATTCTCTTACACCACACCCAAAATTTTGAGTTAATATTTGTGTGAAGATGATACTGAAAGACATGCAATATTCACACTGGGCCAGAGAGATCCTGTGGGGTGAAGTCACAGTACCCTTGGGTCCCTGCCAATCTGGATGGCTTCTGTAGAGGACTAGCCTGGTCCACAGGGGAACTGATGGAAGGAATATGTATTTTCACTGGAGGTGCAGGACAGATGGGGCAGGAAAAGAAGTCTTTTTTTTTTTTTTAAAGATTTATTTATTTATACAAGCACTGTATAAAGCACAGTCAGAAGTGCGGGAGGGTGAGAGAATTCACCAGAGCCAGAGCGGGGAGCAGAACAGGCAGACTGACGAAGTACACTGCTGAGGGGAGCAGCGGACTGCAGGAGAGGTCTGTCGCGCCATGTGGGACCCTTGCTAGCGGCCGGGGATCAAGCCGGTGCTGAAGAGGCTGCGGGCAGCTTCGCAGCCCAGTGCTCAATCGCTGTACCACCAGGGGAGGCCCCAGAAAAAGAAGTCTTAGAGCAAAGAGACACAGTCTAAGGAATGAACTCAGCCAGAATAAAAACTTGAACCAGTGTCACACAAAACCCAGAATAAGGAAAAGCCAGATACTGAGTGAAATAAGGCATCTCATGATGCCCAATACTTTGCTTAAGGCTATCTATAATCATGTCATCAGAATTTACACTTGGTATCATGAGACACTATGGTTCATGCTTTTGGGTTTCCTTCCAGCAGAAAATATTCATTCAGGTGTCCAGCTGAAATGCCAAATGTCTCATGACATCCCAAAGATCCACAGATTTGGTTGCTCAAATCCTTGGGACACAGCAAGTTCAGAGATAAGGACATATTCTTTCTGGTTTTCAGAGCTCAGCCCTTTCACTTTTAAGGTGATTTAAATTTCTTAGCTGGCAAGAATGCCATCCATCAGTATTATGTATTATGGTCTAAGAGGACATAGCAGTGCAATGAAGACCAAGCAAAGTCGGCCCAAATAATACCAAAGTATTATGTGTCTGTCACAGATCATCTAAGCCCATGATATCAAGGGCATTTCTGACTTTATCTCCTTTTGATAGAATCAGTTACACACATGTACAAAAACAGTTCCAAGCTCAGGATGTAGACGCAGGCATATCTGATTTCATCTCAACTTTAGATAAAGTTCTGAATGACCCCTACAAATATCACTTTTCCTAAATAATATCACTCAACTAATATTGTTTTAATTTCCCTTTGAACTGTTTGCACTAGCTCTCTATTAAAACTATGGAAAGTGTAGGTGGTGTTTCCAAAAATGGTAAATGGAAAAACTATGTTTTAATACATCCCGGTTTGAAGAAAGAACTAAAATGTGATAATGGAGGTGAGCAAGGAGGAGACCAGCAGGGAGTTAAGATTTGGAAGAGGTCAATCACTAGGCCTGAGGAGGATGGGAAGGATTTTAGATTTTATCTTAAATACAAGGATCCCAAGAAGGGGAGAGGAAGACCCCAATGTTTCTGGCTGGTAGGCAGGGAGTGGATTACAAGACTACAAGAATAGATATAAGAAGACCAGTTAGAGCCAGTCATCCCAGTTAAAGAAGATAGTGGTTTGGATTGGGAGAAATAAAAACAGATGAAGCCAAACTACATTTTAGAAGTATCTTGAACTGGAGAGAGAAAAGTAAGCCTGACTTCTAGGTTTCTGGCGC
This sequence comes from Talpa europaea, assembly GCF_964194135.1. Lineage (NCBI taxonomy): Eukaryota > Metazoa > Chordata > Mammalia > Eulipotyphla > Talpidae > Talpa > Talpa europaea. Next base: position 14,256,370 of record NC_140069.1, read on the forward strand.
AAGGCACTGAGTGGATGGCAATGATATTTACTGAGATGGCAGAGACTGGAGGAGGAACAGGAATGTGCAAAACAAAGCATTCAATCAACTCAGCTTCCACAATTCCCGTTCCAGCGATCTGACCCTCTGCCAAATGAATGCTTTCCCACTTGGCTCCATCATTTCACTCCTCTCACAGGCTCTGCTCAGAAAACCACAGCTAAAACTGTAATACCACCAATATTTGGTTTCATCTGGCAGGAAAAAAAAAAAAGATGAGTGAATTAAATGTCCCTGCAATTAAAGGCAAAACGACCGGCTCAGCACATGACTTTATTGTTTTTGGCATGGAACTTGAAAATGAATGAAATGTGCAAATCTACAAAAATTGGTATCTGAAATCCCAGTTTTTATATCTAGTAATATCCCCGATGAACACATAAATCATGGCATGCCATTAAATATTTCTTGTGACTAGGTCATATATATATTTTTTTCAAAGATTTATTTATTTATTTATATAAGCACTGGGTACAGTCAGAAGCACGGGAGGGTGAGAGAAGTCACTAGAGCCAGAGGGGGGGAGCAGAACAGGCAGACTGATGAAATACACTGCTGAGGGGAGCAGCGTGCACGGCAGGAGAGGTCTGCGCACCATGTGGGACCCTCACCCAGTGGCCAGCGATTGAACCGGCACTGCAGAGGCTGCGGGCAGCTTCGCAACCCAGTGTTCAACCGCTGTGCCATCAGGGAGGCCCGGTTATATATATTTTATCTTTGGACCTGAAGCTATGTGAGGACAGGGGCCTCCCTGTTTTGCTCACCACAGGATCCCCAGGGGCTGCAGTGGGGCACCCGCTACACTAGACACTCAGTAAATGTTTGCTTAAGGATGTCTGCACAGCTTTATCTGGTCAGTGTCAGAAACTATAGGTTGTCCCCCCATCCTTTGTTATTCTGCGTTTCCATTGTTCTCATGTCTTTATTAACAGACACGCAATCACTCCCAAATAATCATGTTTTATTGTGTCACTGTTCTGGAGGCTAGAAGTACAAAATGAAGTGTCAGCAGGGTCACGCCCTCTAATGGCTCCACAGAAGAGTCTTTCCTTGCACCCCTAGCCTTGGATATGTGCAGGCAATGTTCGGTAATCCTTGGGTTATAGTTGCACTGGTCGTATGGCTATGTTCTCCATGCGTGTCTTCAAATTGTCTTTCTTCTCTGCACGCCTGTCTCAGATTTCAATTTGCCCTTTTTTATAGGACACTAATAACACTGGATTGGGGCTAAGCTAGTGACATCATCTTAACTTGATTACCTCTGTCAAGATCCTATTTCCAAATAAGGTCACATTCTCATTCAGCGGTTTGGGATTAGGACATCAATATATCTTTTTTGGGAGGGACAAAATTCCACCCATAACAACCACCCAGAATAAACTTGATATTTCCCAGATTCCCTTTTATCAAATTGTAGCCATGTGTGGTTATGTTTTGAAACAGAAGGACTGCCCAACTTCCAGGAAGTGTCTTTGAAGGAAGAGCATGGACCTCCCTGGTGGCGCAGGCAGTTGAGCGCAGTGCCTTGAAGCTGTCGCAGCCTCTGCGGTGCCGGTTTGATCCCCGCCGGCCTCGGAGCAACCCACATGGTGCGGCAGACCTCCCCGTCTCGCCTGCTGCTCCCCTCGGCAGTGTATTTTGGTCATTCTGCTTGTTCTGTTTCCTGCTCTGTCTCTGGTGAATCCTCTCATCCTCCCACGCATCTGGCCTGTACCCCGGTTCTTGTATAAATAACAAATAAATCTTAAAAAAAAAAATATATATATATCTATCTCAAGGAAGAGCATGTCCTCCTGCTTCTCTTCTTCCTTTATGAAGGTTGGAATGCAAATCTAATGGATTTTGCATGACAAAGAAGCAGTAGTCTTGACCACTGTTTTAAAGGAGTTTAAGTCACTCTTATTATTTTTTAAAGATTTATTTATTTATGCATACAAGACCCTGGGTACAGGCCAGAGATGCGGGGGGTGAGAGGATTCACCAGAGACAGAGTGGGGAGCAGAACAGGCAGACTGACTGAAACACACTGCTGAGGGGAGCAGCAGGCGAAGCAGGAGAGGTCTGCTGCGCCATGTGGGTAGCTTCCTGGCTGGCTGGGGATCAAACTCGTGCTTCAGAGGCTACTATTGCTTCTTAGGGAGGTGCTTAACCCCTTGTGCCACCAGGGAGGCTCAGTCACTCTTGAAGGAACCTGACTGTTACTGACATATGGCCTCAAATTGTAGAATCTTCTGTAAGCCACACACCAGTGGATACTATGTCGACACTATCATGTTTATCTTTACTTCCGAAGGTACGTGGATTGGTCATAGATAAAAGAGTCTGGCTTTGGAAAGAGAAGTCTAGCCTTGGTTAGGATAGCTTTGAATTTCCTTTAGGGCTTGTAGGAGGGGATCCCTATGTTATACCCGAGGCAGTCTTAGGGTTATCTGGTTCTGAGGAATCTCAGAACTATAATGCGCATGGACTTGATAGCTCATATGCATGTTCTAATTCATCCTCAGTTAAGCCATGGAACAATTCTCACTGCCACTACAAGATGAAAGATGGAGGTTTAGCATTTCTAGGAAAGTGACAGAATTACAACAGCAGGCTGCAGAGCAGCAGACACATTACTACAAAGACCCTGCTCCCCACGATATCCTATTTCAACAACCATTTAGGTACATGTTTGTAAATATGAACTTATTTAAGCAAGAATAAATCAGAATAATACAGTGATCATAACAAGTGATACAATAAATGGGATCTACAGATATGTATTGCTTCTCATGAGCCGGCTACTTTGCTAGACATTTCATTTAACCCTATTTTAAGAGCCATTTCAAAGGTGAAGAGTTTGAGGATTCAAGTTTACTTAGTTAACCTGTTCCTATAGAAGGGTTGAGGCTGGGGCCCAAACATCTGCTGTCTGATACTTAAATCTGGACTCTGCAGCCCATGACCGGGCATCAGGCACAGATGAGAAGTTGGAGCACTCAGTTACCATGGGGTGGGCCACAAGATGAAAGGAATGTGATGCAAGGTGCAAGGAAGGAGGATGAGGGGCCAGGAGACATCAGAGATGTTTCTGGGAGATTACTGAAAGTGGGGGAGACAAGGTTCCTGAATGCATCAATCAGAAAGGACCAGTGTCCTCAAAACCCAGCTGTGGCTTTTCAGACGAGCTTAGAAGAAGAAACGGAGGTAACATGGAGGTGTGGGCAGAATTCTTGCATCACAAGGCAAAGGGCTACTTGGATTGGAAGCGTGGGAGGTAGGAAACTGGAGAAGGATTTCCAAGACTGAAGAAATCCTGCCTTCTACAAGCTGGACACTGCTTGTTGCCTCTTGGACACCTGCGCCACATGTTCACACCTGGTGGAGGCAGCAAGGGAAATCTCTGTGGCGACCCTGTGAGGAAAACACCACGAGTGTCCTCGCAGAATAGAGAGAAAGGCCAGAAAAACGAAATGGCTTGCCAAACATCACAGAGGCCTGCGAAGTGCAGCCAGGATTCTGTCAGACTCACTCTGAAACCCCCAACTAATTTCTGTAAACAGAAATCATAATAGTGGTTGCCTCTGGTGGGATGGGAGTGGTAGGGAAAGAGGCCTGAGGAAACTTTTCTGTAGCGCTTGGATATGTTCTGACTGGTGGTTACACAGGTGTATATGATTCACAAAACTCAGCAAGCTATATACTGCAAAACTGCATTTTGTCACATGAAAATTATGGTTCAATTTAAAACATAATTTAATGTTTTTAAGCTTTTCTCCCCTGACTCATGCATTCTCATTGGAGGTGGCCTAGCTTCCTGAAGAGTTAAAAAAATATTTTTATGTATAATGTATATACATGTATATATATATATATAAACAAAAATGGGCATATAGTATATCTATGGTATTGATATTTCATGAGGAAGGAAAAAGTCTTTCAAAAGTCTACTTATAAGACCAATAATAGAAATATAATATAAAACAGGTTGAGAAATACTGTACTAATTCATTGTTCCTCACCTTCCAGAACTCTCTTCACACTGAAGTCCAGTCAAGCTTTCATTCTTTTCAACCAAGGCAACTGCTTCCATCCTGGGTCTCTTCTATATGGATAAATCTGTGTGTGTGTACAGACTTACACACGTGAACACACATGCAGCCATACACAATATACACCTGTGCACACACAAAATGCACAGACACACTCAGGCTTAGTTGACTTAGGCTTCACTGATTTCTATTCATTTTTTAAGATTTATTTTATTTATTTCTGCATACAAGAACTGGGGCCAGAGGTGTGGGGGTTTTGGAGGGGGTGGTGAGAAGATTCACCAGGGACAGAGTGGAGAGCAGAACAGGCAGATCTACTGAAATACACTGCTGAGGGGAGCAGCAGGCGAGACAGGAGAGGTTGGCTTTGCCATGTGGGTTGCTCCCTGGCTGGCCAGGGATCGAACTCGTGCTGCAGAGGCTGTGGATTGCTTCATAGTGTGGTGCTTAACCCCTTGTGCCACCAGGGAGGCCCTCTATCCATTCTTTAGCTCTCAGCTCAAGCATTCTTTCCTCAGAGAAGTGCTTGCTGTGCTCACATCATCATACACAATTAGAACCATCAGCCCTTTACTTTTTAGCTCAAATCTAGGTTTCTAATTATATCTTCAAGAGCAGAATTATCTGAGTCAGGTTTCTCTCCTTCTCCAGACTGCATATACCAGGAATGCCTAACATAATGTCTGACCGATGGCAGGGGTCAGTAAATACCGAACAGAGGACCGTCTTCCCCAGGGCTGTCAGAGCCTGGCGTGAGGAATGACTTCCTGCCCAGGAGGGGCACAGAGCAAGGGATCTGAGAGGAGGTCCTGAGAAGGGGCCTGTCATCCTGGCCAGGACCTCCCCTCCCAGCCATGTCTGATAGCAAGCTAAAAGCTACGTTTTGCAGACTGACAAACAACAGCTCTCCTCCAGGAAGGCATAACACAGTGCAAAAATACACCCGTTAGCCCCACAGAAGACTTTGCTGAAATCAACGGGAAAGGAAAAACTTTCAAACATCGCCAAATGCACTTTTTATCTGTATGGATGACTAGCCCACAATTTGCCATGTCAGTGCCCAAATTGTCTTGGCTAAATTAATAGGAACCTCAAATGGTTTGCCCAACTTGACATCTTGGTTCAAAAGGAAAATTCCATGAAATATACAGATTTGTTGCCATGGCGAGGAAAAGACCCAAAAGCAGACTTGGACTTTTTTTCCTCTACGAAAATAGGAATTTTTGAGAGGAGGGGGAAAAAAGAATAAAATGACCACTAATTTCTTACTGTGACTCAGAGAGTTCTGTTTCTATATAAACATGCAAAGAAACAAACAACAAACTGAGAAAAGAGACTAGTCCGTCCACATCCATCAATTCATCACAGCAGGAAACAAAAAAGAAGCCAGGAGACTGGCAGTCCCTTTGAGAGTTGGCACGAGATTGCATGAAAACTTGAATACCCTTTCTTACAGGGTTTAATTATTCCCACCCGAAAAAATAAACTTTCTAGAAAAAAGCATGTCTATCTTTTGTTCCTCAGCTGTAAGTCAGGTTCAAATTCCTTCAGTCTGACAACTGAGTGGTTCACTCTGACACGTTTAATTAAACTAACACAAGGGAATATTTTGCATTTTTCACTTGGATGACCCTGCAAGATCTAGACCTGACCTAACTGAGGGGCTGGTGCCGAGAATAAAAATTATTTATTTGATCTTCTTCAAATCAACTCAAGTGAGAATGTGACCACTCTAGCAATCTGTTTTGAATAGAATACAAATGCTCCCTGCAAAAGATATGAAAGGTCAGGTACCCCTGAGCAGTTTATGAGGGGTTTGAAGTTTTAATAGGATATATAATTTATTGGGATCTGCCTCATGGGTTTATGCAATAGGAAACATTATTAGGGCTTTGGGACAGAGAATCCAGTCTAGTTCTGGTATTTACAAGCCAGATGACCTTGGGAAAGGGATACCTTATTTGCAAAGAATACTACCCATCTACTCCAGGAGTTGTGAGTACAATAAAAGACAATGTGGCGGCACAGGGGTTAAGTTTCAGCACTATCAAGCTCCTGCCAGTCACTGTGGTGTGAGTTTGATCACCAGCCAGGGAGCTAACCCACACGGTGCAGCAGACCTCTCCCGTCTCGCCCGCTGCTCCCCTCAGCAGCGGGTTTCAGTAGATCCACCTGTTCTACTATCCACTCTGTCTCTGGTGAATCCTCTCACCCCTGCACTTGTGGCTTATACCCCAGTCTTGTATGCATAAATAAATAAAATAAATTTTAAAAAACAGATGATATGTAGGGAAGTATGGAAACACTATGCACAAGCTCAATACATGAATTCACTAGAGAAACACCACAATTTACTGGATTGGTCAACAGACTTGCTTTCAGCACTTACTAAATGTCAGGAATTTGCTTGTGTTGGGAATGTAGTAAAGACAGACAAATCCCTACATTTATGCAGCTATTAGAGACAGATAATAAACGTGTAAGTACTATTATCAGATTCTGGCAAATATTATGTCTTGAAAATATAAGATAGGATAATGTGACTAAGATTAACTGCAGTAAGACAGGCAGAAAACATACAAGGTATTTGAGGATGGTTTCTCTGAAAAATTGGGATAATATGATGGCCAGCAGGGCCCAAATCATGGGTTCTGCAGGCCATAGAAGGCATCTAGAAGTTGTTCTCATCACAAAGGTGAGCCACCTGGGAGACTGAAAGTGCCAGAGTCACCAAGCCAGATTTACTTGAGGGCCAGATATAAGTATCATTATGATGGATTTGTAAAATGTAAAACTTCTACCCTGACTATAGTGGATGATAGCTTCTAGAGCATCATGTAAAATAAAGTTACAATAGATAATGTAGTCCAGAAATGGATTTAGACTTGATGCGTTTTAAAAAAAGATGTGATAAAAGTTGTCAAAAGAAACCTACCTAAGTAATATTCATTAGACTGTAGCCTGTACAATATTTTGGGAAAGGAACTTTTTCCTTTTCAAAATACAAGAAAAGTGATAACAAATAGAAATATTCTTCCTGGAACAGTTTCTTCCTCCAGGATTTTAGTATTTAGATATTGATATTTAATGCACTTATGTACAGAAAGTACCTGGCATGGTATAGGGTAAGGCATACAGAAAATAACTTAATACAATATAATTCCTTCTTGTCTTTCTTCCTTTCCCCTTCACACTGAAATGAACCAGAAGGTACCAGCATGGAATTCCTGAAGGATGAGTAAAAAAGTTGGCAAAAGGAAAATGTAAGGAGACAACCTCTTCTAAATGAAAATGCATTGCATGGTTGACTAAACTTTTGATGATTCGCATAGTTTATTCTCCATTCTAAAGTTGTAACACTAGGAAAGGTCCTTTAAGCCAGTAGTTGACAGATTTTAAGTAAAAGAACCTTCAAAAATAAGAACGATTCCAAATTCAAAGATGCTGGATCAAGTGAACATTTTAATAAGGCTGTAACTGCAGTTTTCTGGCGCCACAGGGCAAGACAGTGTGAACTAATGCAACTTAATAGAAAAAGTATAATTAATTGTTCTCTCTCTCTCTCTCTTTTTTTTTTTTTTTCTGGTTAATCTTGACTCAGACAAAATGAGAATTAAGGGTATAGTCTGGAGTCTCTGTTATAACAATTGTTCTCTTTTTGGTCTCTGGGAACCAGCAGAATACAGGAAGGTTAGTGGAAGGGAAAATGAAAAGTAAACTGTAGTAAAAATAAAATTTTCAAATAAACTTGAGGTCATGTAAAAGTCTAATCTTTGACCAACACACCTACCCCCCTGCCCTACATGGGTATATTTTCAGTGGTATGCACCTGAGCAATCCCAGCCTGCAACTCAGCTGCCTGATGCAGCCCCCAGCAGCCTAAGTCAGCTCTACAGAGGTGGCCCAGGCACAAAGGTCTCAGATCTCTCCACTCTGATCCAGAACAAACTGTGCAGACCTGATCACTGGCCTGAGGACACATTTTCTCTGGAGTTCTTCCAGACTTTTTAGAAGTACATTTGAATACAGGTACAAGAGTCTCCCCTCATTATGGACTAGGGTTCCATTTAAATCACACAGAGAACTCTCCTTTGGATCTGGAAAGGTCTAGAAGTATTAGCAGAGGGAAAAGGAGACTGAGTCTCTTCAGTTTGGGGTCTGTCTTGTCCACATACTGATGGCCCACATTCTAAAACATCCAGAGGTTAAAAAAACCAAAAAACTGTAATAAAGAGGTAAAATTGAGATGAATGGTAAACATGAGAACCTTAGTTAAATTCCTGAGTTATCAAATAGGGCAGTGAAATGAGGCAGCCACAGTAAAAGTATAAAAAGTCCCACTGGAGAGAAAGGTCACAAAAAATGCAGCTGCAAGATCTTATCTATCTTTGGAAGCAGGAGAAACCCAAGGCCGTTGCTTGAGGACAGAGCCCTGGATTCCCTCGAGAGATAAAGGCAGGCAGAGCGAGCACATTGCATTGTCTGGGTCAGCTCTTGCCAGTCCCAGGTGCTAGGAAGAGGCTGCTGGCTAGAATTTTGGACAATTTCTACCATGCAGACCAAGCAGGTCAGTCACTGTCCAGGCTGGGCATCCTCTCGGAGGGTCCTCCTTCAAAGACCCTCTGGGACTGGATTAAACACATGACTTTATGTAAGTGAAGTTAGTCTGAAGCATTTACATGTGGTAAAATTATATGAAAAGAAATGTTTCCTGTAAGAATGAAACATTCAATGTTTTCTATAAGAAAATAACTATGAGTCACATGAATACCCACAGGCAAACTATATGGTAGGACATGATAATCCCTGTCATTTTTATTTAACCAACAGTACAATTCAAAAGATGTCTCTGTGTATCCATTCTGATGTAGCTTGTGACCAAAAGTAATTTCTGAGAATAGTTTTAGGGCCACATCTTAATGATCTGAAGATTCCATTCCATTTCTATTAAATGATAAAATGTTGTGTTAGACAGTCTAAACAGGATTTTGTTCCCTGCAGGATTTGCCAGAATGTTTAATATGCTAATGTGCTTTGTGAATTTTCAGGAGGGGAAATCAAGTGTGCAGTGGGCTAAGATTGCTTTGATCATAGAACCTCAGGACAGGATGCTTGGTTTGACCAGAGAGCTGTATAATACAATTTGGAAATGATGTTTTCTGAATTCTTTGTTGCTCTACAACATATGAAAACCATCCTATGCACCCTGAGAAATTAGGACTATGAGGCTTAGGAAGGATTAAGTCTATGTTATTGAAACAAACAAACAAAAAATACATAGGTTCCCCATCTATCAGGGCATAGACATTAAGTAGCTAATGAGTTAATCAACTGACAAGTCCTAGTTCAGTCATGTGTGTTCATCAGGAAAGATGGACTGAAATCAATCAAACACACTTGGCCAAGCAAAACAAGGTCTTCAGCAGCCGTGTAACTCCACTGCTTTCCCAAAGGAAATGTGCTTTAAGTCAAAGTCCCATGCGAGAGAATGCCTGCTAAGAATTAAAGCACCCTGCCAAAAATAATTTATACTAGGTAATTTACTGTGGAAATATAATATCAAGCCCTTCCCACAGCCAAAAGTTCCATTAGAAAATGAAAAGTTCAGCCTCGGCAGCGATACAAGTGCTTGCCCTTTACGGTCCCGGCCAGCGCTCTTGCTCCGAGTTTCCTCGGTGCTGTGCTGGCTGCCAAGGAGGCAGGAAGGGACGAGGTCTGTAACTTGCCCAGAGACAGAATCTGGGAGCCAATCCTTGCCTGCATGAACACTGTGGAAATCACGGGCAGGCTCAACTGCTGATCACACCAGCACATGGTGCCAGCCTGGCAGTAACCTGTACTCTCTGCTCCCTGGATCGGTCTCTGCTGCCCACCTTTCTTTTCTAGTAAGCCAGGCAATGCCAGAGAGCAAGTGCTGGAGAACAGCACAGTGGACTTCCAGGTCATGCCTACTGCTGTCTGCTGCTCTAGAAAGGGACGAATGGGAGAGGATGAAAACATAGGGAAAAGGATCTCTAGCTTTCGAGACTCTGCTTGCTCCCGCGGTCCTAGATAATGTCCTCTGAAAGGTTTTACAGATGAGAGGGCAAAGCTGTGCCAGATAAAGGTGTATTGAAGCAGAAAAGTGATGTTCTCTTCAGCCTCTTATATTAGGCTTCTGTATAATTAAAAGCTATACGTACAACAAGTCAGAAGAATAGAAATAGAAATGTTACCAGTGCTGTGCTTTATCGTAAGTCAACTATACTTCAACAAATCTGCTTTACAATGTACATGGTGCTTATCAATTAGGAAAGGTTACAGGCAATTTTAATTTCTTTCTTTTTTAAAGAGTTATTTAGTTATGGATACAAGAACTGGGGTATAGGCCAGAGGTGGGGTGTGGGGGTGAGAGGATTCACCAGAGACAGTGGGGAGCAGAACAGGCAGACTGACTAAAATACATTGCTGAGGGGAGCAGCGGGCGAGACAGGAGAGGTCTGCTGCGCCATGTGGGTCAGCTCCCTGGCCGGGGATTGAATTCGTGCTGCAGTGGCTGCGGATATCTTCATAGTGCTGAGACTTAACCCCTTGCACCAGCAGGGAGGCCCTTAATTTCTTTTTTCTGCTTGCCTGTTATTTTCCAAATTATCTTGACTGTCTATGTATTGCTTTCATACTAAAAAAGCATAAAAAATATTTTAAAATTCTTATAGGATTCAATTTTTTTGATGTTTATATACTTCTTTAAACTTTATCAAGTGTTTCAACACATTTAAGCCACAAAACAGCAGAAGGAAATATTATGGTTATGATTTCAGAGAGGGAGACACAGACCTGAGATATGATGAACTTGTCAATGTCTAAGGCTAGTAACTAACAGATCCAAAGTGTGATCCATGTTTCTGCTGACAAATTCCATGACTTTTATTTTCTATTTTTTTACCATTTGTCATTTCTATGATCAGCATATTTTACTGGCTCTATGAATCCCATAGGAAAATGCTTTGTGGAGAACAGAAGCAGTAGAGCTAGTATATAAGATTTAAGATAAATGAAAATTTCATTCAAACTCACTCTTGGTGAAGGAGAGAAATGTGAGAAACCAATGGGATGGGGACTGGAGACCCAGGAGGCCCAGGCAGAGGGCAAGGTCAACTTTTTCTCCAAGTTGCAGCATCATAGTTTTTGGCTGCATGTCAACCCCATTCAGAAAGGGAAAAGAAAACTTGATAAACACGAAATCAAAGCACTTAGGGAGAGAAAGTACAGATGGCAGCGAACAAAGAGCAGGAGGTATCCAGCACTAGCTTTGTGAGCGGTACCTTCATTCCCGCCGCAGCCGCAGGGCCACTGGGGTCCACAGCCTGGATGTGGCATGGCTTGCTTCCTCGCACCACGAAGCCCCAGCCGACAGCATCACCCACGATCTGGAGAGGAAAACCACAATTCGCCATCAGCAGACAGTTCCTGGCAACTTGCCTGTCCTTCCAAGAGCAAGAACCAGCCCAGGATTAAGTGCACGCCACCCCATATCTCCTCTCCATTTCAGTGGGAAAAACGCACTGGGCTCCAAGATCTCTATGCAGGAATGTGGTGAAGAAACACCTGTTCGGCAGAAAGAAACTTCTGGGGGGCGGGGGTCACTACTGAATCAGTAAATGGTAGATTGCCTCAGATCATAAAAACATGGTTGAAAATTTCTCCCCAGATGTATTTTCCATTTCTACTATGTTCCTTCTCCCTGGATCCAATGATACCAAGTGTTGGTGATCTTGCGGCATCACCTAAGCCTAAGGTAATGATTTAAATTACTAATGATGGGAAATATAAAGAGTCTGGTCTTTCCTGAAATACAGTTTCCTCTACTAAGAAAAGAAAGTACATACTATTCACAATTTACAAGTAGATGGTGGTCAAAAAGTTTCTTGGAACCCAAGGGTGCCTTTTCCTACCAACTCTTGATTAGAAATGGCAGTGACAGTCTCTAGGCAGCTCCCAGGCACATCTTTAACAGCCCCCCCCCCCAATGAAATACAGACGAGACATATTCACCGACAATCACCAGTAATGCAGGTATTTAATTTTAAAAAAAATATTCAAGCAGAAACAAAACAAGACAAATAGTGGATGGTTTCACTCATATCTGGAACATAAAGAAACAAAACAAAGGAGAAGACAAAACTAAATCAAAACAAACTCTAGAAATCTCATTGCAGAATTGAGGCAGTATACCAGAGTGGGAGAGGTGAGGAGCAGCAAGGAGAGGTGTTCAATGGGCTGTGGTGGAGGATTATGGAGGTGGGTGTGGGGTGGTAACATATACCTGAAGAGGTGGGAACCTGTATTTCTGAATTATACACAGTGTGGTAAACCAATGGTACCTTTATTAAAAAAGTTATTAAAAAAAATATGTATGGAGGGCCTCCCCTGGTGGCGCAGGCAGTTGAGCGCAGCGCTGTGAAGCTGTCCACAGCCTCTGCAATGCCGATTTGATCCCGGCCGGCTGGCAAGTGTCCCGCATGGTACGGCAGACCTCTCCTGTCTTGCCCGCTGCTCCCCTCAGCAGTGTATTTCGTCAGTCTGCCTGTTCTGTTCCCCACTCTGTCTCTGGTGAATACTCTCACCTTCCAGTGCATCTGCTCTGTACCCCGGTTCTTGTATAAATAAATAAAAATAAATCTTTTAAAAAATATGTATGGATAGATTCCCAGTGCTATGACTGGATCTAGTCTATTTTTTTTTAAAGATTTATTTATTTATGCATACAAGAACCGGGGTACAGGCCAGAGGTGCAGGGAGGTGAGAGGATTCACCAGAGACAGAGTGGGGGACCGAACAGGCAGATCAAGTGAAATACACTGCTGAGGGGAGCAGTGGGCAAGTCAGGAGAGGTCTTCTGCTCCATGTGGGTAGCTCCCTGGCCAGGGATTGAACTCATGCTGCAGTGGCTGTGGATAGCTTCATAGGTTGCATCTTAACCCCTTGCGCCACCAGGGAGGCCCTGAATCTATTCTATTTTAACTCTACAATTCTCAGAAGGTGAAGGAGCCCTTGACAAATGTTTGCAAGGAATGAAAGGTATCCACAACCCACACAGACTAAAAGAGAAGAGTTTGAAAGAGGACCTCAAGGCAGACGTGAGGACACTGAGAGGAGGAGGCAGGAGGCAGGAGGAAGGAGCATGAGTAGGTGAGATGTTGTTACGCAAGCACGTGGATTCTGTTGGAAAGAAGCCAGTGGGTCCAGCAGTGGAGGACGCTGGGGAACCTTCGAGAAGGGGTTGGTGGGGGAGCTGCTTGCACTCCCAGATCAGGGGCTTGTCTAACTCAAGCCACGGTAACAATGTCAAAAGCATTTATCGATTGTATGGTGATGGATGAAAGCCAGACTTCTGGTGACAAGCATAATGTAGCATATGCAGATGTGGCTATTTAAGTATGTACACCTGGACCCTGTGTAATGTTCTAAACCAACGTTACCTTAATCTAAAAAAAATACAATAAAAACTATAACTGATGAGAATGGAAAAGCATTTTCCTTATAGAATACTCTAGCCAATTGTTCGCCTTCTCTTATGTTAAGACTCCCCTAATATCTTACAAATGATTTTTAAAATTAACCATAATGCTGAAGGAATTATCAGCATTATTGTATGACCACTTGCCTTAAAATATTAGGACAAGAGAAAAATGTAAATCTTTCTAAGGACACATCAAAAGGAATGAAAATGTTATATTAATAATTACATAATATATATTAATATACATAATACATATTAATAATAATAAAAAAACACATCAGGTCCTAATACACTTTAGTGCCTAAGAAAGTGTATTACTATAACTGTACTGAAAACAAAAAGGAAGTGAGGAGAAGGTTTTCGTTTCCTTCTCTCAGCTACACGCTGACCCCTGGACATGTGGATATGGCAGACAAGGAGAAGCCCAGGAGGAAAACCAACAGAGAGCCTACCGTGAATGTCTTCCTAGCATAGGGAGCCCCAGGTGTCAGGAGTTCCTCTGACGTGACAGGTCTCTTTAACACTGCAAAACAGAGTCAATGTCAAGGTGCAAACCCTTCTCAGCTCCCTATTCACTCTCTTGTAGATTTTTATGACTCTATCCTTGGAGCTAATCACCCAGAAGGACCAAAAAAAAAAAAAAAATTAAGAAAAATACCCAACTGTCTATACAAAAGCATTAGATGACAGAGTTGCCTCTTAAAGCTCTAGAACAGCAATGGCCATTCCTTATCTGCAGTAACTCATAGGATTTTCTTTTTCTCCAAAGAAATGGTATGTTCACAAGGGAAGTGGTCATAACTTCTCATCTTTTGTATCCCCAACATCTGGTGATGGGGACACAAAATGAACCAAGTCTTTTTGACACTGAACTGAGGTTGGACAGGGCCCTAAACAAATGGAGCAGGGCATTTCTTCATGGGTAAGGGAGAGAGGGAAGGTAGGGGTATCAATGGGTTGTAGGTTCCAGAAGGGTTGAAGAACAGATTGGGTTAAGGAAGGATTGTTTCAATATACAGGTTTATCAATGGTCCTTGCTCCTAAATTTTTCTCTGAAATGCAAAGGTCACAAGTCTCTGAGAATCGATTCTAGTTGGATTTGCATAGATCCTTCCTTGGGGGTAATTCTTCCTTAGGGATGCTGGAACCTCATAGATCTTTTCCTCCATTGTGGTTTGAAGAAGTACCATCTCCCCCAATGTTGAGAGCATCAATGTGCTGCTCTAAGCCTCCTTCAGATGGAGAGGCTTCAGAAGCTGGGAGTAATAATGGCAGGGACTCTTGGTTGTCTTTAGGAATCAAGTCTGAACAGACCTACCTTGTCCAAGGTCATGACTTCCCCCAAGCAGCTAACACCTAATTACTGGTCAACATTTGGACATGGAGGCCTGGCCACACCCTAAGTCATTACAGTTCTGAAGGGGACTGTAGCCTTCACTGAGACTGTATCACCGCCCGTTTCTCTCTCTGCCTGACCCTACTTCCTTCGTGTTCATTCAACAGTTGCTGACCCCAAGACCATGCTCTAACCAGCTTTCCACACGCTAGTCTCCCTCTGTCTTAGAATGAGCTTTCCAGGGAAGCCAGCCTGCACAACTGCCCAAGTTCCCACACTCAGAGTCAGGCCAGAGTCCCCACTCACCAGACTTAGGGTTGCAGAGCACAGGGGGGCTGCTGCTGAGGGTGGGGCTGCTGCTGAAGTAGCCACTGCTGCCACAGCTGCTCATGCTGCTCCTCCTCACTGCAGACACGATCTTGATCTCCTTGCTGGGGCTGACTGTGCGGGCAGAACACACAGTCACTAAGGGTGCTGGCTTTGGCTTCCTAGAGCACAGGGTTCTTAGCTGTGGGCACAGTCACATGTGCCAGGAAAAGCACTCCGACCCAGGTCAGAAAAGCAAGGATGGGCACTGTAGTCCTGTTACTCACTGACAGCACAACCTCTCTCCTTCTCTCCAGATCACTGAGCCTTAGCTCCCCAACTGTTAGAGGGGAACAAAGAACTCTCATAGGATTAGTGCAGGAGTAGATCATGTAATGTATGTAAAAGTCTAGTTACATAAAATGTTATTTCAAGAACTACAGAGCCTGTGCTGAGCAATCCCTGCTAGGATGTAAATTAAGTGCTGGCTAGACACTTAACAAATAGCAGTGACAGTAAATACCTCCTGGTTTAACATGAAATCATTAATCACTTGGAGCCATGATAGAAAGGGTTTAAAATACAGAGCACATATGCAAGCTTTGAAAGTGTATGCAAGGTAGTGGCTTCAATAATCTGATTGGATCCTCTTTGTCATGGAGTTAACTGCCCAGAAACAGCAACAACTTGGTGGCTTATATTTATATTTATATTTTATTTATTTAAGCATACAAGAACTGGGGTATAGGCCAGAGGTACGGGGGATGAAAGGATTCACCAGAGACAGAGTGGGGAGCAGAACAGGTGGATCGACTGAAATACACTGCTGAGGGGAGCAGGGGAGAGACATGTGGGTCAGTTCCCTGGCCGGGGATCGAACTCATGCTGCAGTGGCTAGAGATAGTTTGCTAGAGCTGAGACTTTAATCCCTGAGCCACCAGGGAGATCCTACTTTTTTTTAAAACATACTTTTTGGTAATAAAAAAAGATTTACTAGAGAACAGAATTTCACAAAGGCGAGTTATCATTATGCCATCTCTCAGAAGACAAAAACACAGGAACAAACAGCGGAACTCACATACCGGACATAAAGCTGGTAGATTTCCGATTGTCATGGCCCTGCTTCCGCAGGCAGAAGGGGCTGTCGTGCGTCTCCTGGGATGAGGGAGATTTCTCATTGAGCAGCTCCATCAGCCTTCGCCTCCGACGGAAGTTCATTCTGAACTGGTAGAGAAGATTGCTGTCCACAAATGGGTGCTTGTTGGATACTGGGGAGACACAAGACATGATGATGTCTGGCACCCTGACCTCCGAGAGCTGCTGCCAGCCCAGCCAACAGGGGCAAAAGTCTCAAGAAAGAGTTTAGTCATCCTGATGCCTCATGAGCTTCCATCTGTCCACCCACAAATGGTCCAGAATCTTTTCATGTGTCATGCACTTTAAAAATTAGCTGATTCATTCCTCTGGGGGAACTTTTTTTTTTTCCCCCTCTGGGAGAACTTTGCCCAAGCTCACCCCAAGTACCCTGCCCAGGGCTTGCTCCATCACAAAATGTCCATTCATTTTTCAGCTATTTTGAAATAACTGCAGACTCACAGAGTTGTAAAAAAACAAGAAAGAATGCAGAAGCCATATAATTATTTCATTCATGTGACATACCTGGAACAAGGAAATGTGTAGACAGAATAGATGGATGGTTATTAGGGGCTGGTGGGGTCTAGGAAGTTAGAGAAGAGTTAGCTTTAAATATGGGGTTCCTTTTTGAGGTGAGGAAAGGGGTCTAAAATTGACTGTGGGGTTGATTGCACACACCTGAGAACACACCAAATACCAAATCATATACTTTAAAATGAATGAACGTTATGGCATGGAATGGAAGCTACATCTTGATAAAGCTGTTAAAAAAAAAAAAACCCAGTAATAAATTATAACTTGAAAATATCTAGCTCTGTATACTTTTATAATCACCTA
This sequence comes from Talpa europaea, assembly GCF_964194135.1. Lineage (NCBI taxonomy): Eukaryota > Metazoa > Chordata > Mammalia > Eulipotyphla > Talpidae > Talpa > Talpa europaea. The sequence goes on from NC_140069.1 coordinate 14,273,555, forward strand.
CTGTTTTCTATTTGTACAGGGAACTACACAAAATATTGGCTTTCGTATCAATAAATCACAAAAGCATTCTGAAGCCAAACAAATTCCGTAACAGATAAAAGCACTTTAAAAATATTTTTCATTCAAGTGGCAATCTGGTTGCTGATTTAATCATATGTCTCCCCAGGCTTTAGCTACAAACCCAGAGTTTAATTTTTACCCAACTAATTTACAACTAATTCACACCCATTCTCCAATATTTTGTCTCTTCTGATCTAGACCATGTATAGCTAAGAGGGTAAACAGTCCATGTAGGATACACTCATGACAGATGTGAAGTCTTAACCAGCTCTCCAGGTCAAGTTTAGCAAGTATCCCATTGGAAGATATTTAAATTTCATAAGTTAAAGGAAAGCAAGTAATTAAAGAGTGAGTTATGACAAAGAAAATTTGGAGAAATAACTAGACTAAGAAAGTCAAAGGATAGTGATTGGTGTCTCTAAATCTTGAGACACCAGATTAGCTCCAAATCTGCCCTTTTCAGACTCCAATGCTATATAAGATCTTTATATTATATATTGTGACATAGATAATTTAAAAAATTTCCTTCTTTGCTCCTTGAGAATATTAATTTCTAAAGAGGAAGAAGAGGCAAGGCTTAAAGACTATGTTCAATATCTAAAGTTCTAGTTGTACTCCTATCAACAGCTATAATGGATGTTGACTTTTTTTACACATCTAATTAATAAATTTCTGGGACTTTCCAAGTCATCCCTTTTTAGATTCTCTAGGATTTGGCTTGGTATTAATAGGGAGACAAAATAGAAGGAGAAACATGCCAAAAAAGCTGAAGCAATATAAATACAAGAGGCTCTATCGCTCATGATGTTGCTGATATTTGGTAAAAAGAAACAGATCTTTATTCACTGAATGCCCTTACTTTTCAGACAGCAGGAGGGAAATGTCATGTTGTCTACCAAATTAATAAAGTGACAAGGAACAGACACATTCTTTTTGTAGACAATGTAGCTATACATTTTTCCTTTATAAATGATTGGATTGGAATATTAGCAAACAAAGAAAAATTAAAAAGCCAATCATCTCAAAGGGGAAAAAATGGACTTATGCTGCACACATACACGATGTAATCCCTGCAAGTTCAGCTGGATATAAAATACATTGCAGGCTGCTTATCTGGCTGGTGGGAGGAAGGTCATGTATTTTCATCCATCCCTGAAATGTCAGCTCTCAAATGACATCACCCAACAGGCATCAAGAGATAAGTGAACTGAATTCTGCAGCGAAGGGAAGGACAGTTGGAGGGCAGGAATGTGTATCCACTAGTCCCTGGAGAGCACATCATCAAAAATTTTTAAGGAGCAGCCTTTGATTTGGGATCACATGAGCACTTTAGTAGAATATGAAAGAGGGCTTAAATAAAGTAAAACAAGAGGGGATAAGAACTAACACAAGGAGGAAGAAGATCAGCAAGGATGAGGCTCAGGAGGCCACCACTGGTGTCCAAGCTAAAATGTCTTTAAGCCTTAAAGACAGATGCTCAGTTGCTGTGGGATCAGCATCCTCCTCATCACTGCATTCCACAGCAGAGGTGTGTGCTCACCTCTTTATCTGCCTACAATGAGCAGGGCAGGGCTTTTTGTGGGCCATTGATGCAACATGGCATTCCATCCCACCTCTCACTCACTTCCTCTGGCTCTTTCTTATCTCCTACTGACCCCTAGATCTCTTCCTAAAAGGTCCACATACACTCACAAACTTTAAGAGCACTGACAAACTTGAAGGATAAATAGGTGGCAGATGTAATCCTTGGACTCAATGTTTCAAAAAGCAAATATAGGGGCCTCCCTGGTGGTGCAAGGGGTTAAGACATAGTGCTATGAAGCTATCTGCAGCTACTGCAGCACAAGTTAGATCCCTGGCCAGGAAGGTGATCCACACAGCACAGCAGACCTCTCCTGTCCCGCCCGCTGCTCCCCTTAGCAGTGTATTTCAGTAGATCTACCTGTTCTGCTCCCCACTCTGTCTCTGGTGAATCCTCTCACCCCCTGCATCTCCAGCCTACACCCCAATTCTTATATGCATAAATAAATAAATCTTTAAAAAACGAGAACAAACAAAAAGCAAATATATTCTGCATGTGAAACTGCTGCAACTTCTCTGCCAACAACACAAATCTTTGAGTTGTTTCCCATGTCTGGGGATGACTGAGACTCTATTGGCTTCTGCTCCTGCCAGATCACAGGCCTACAGATTTCAATTATTTGATGTCATTTTGTGTTGCATATTACAAAAGCTGTCAAGACTAAAAAAAAAATCATTATCATGCTTTTTCATTGTGAGTTTGGTGGAGAACATGAGTTGAGACTTAATGATAAGAGAAGATGAAAGCTATTTTCAAAAAATATCTGGACCCACCTCAAAGCTAAAGAGATGCAGTAGTTTTTAAGAGCCCTGTTCCGTAAAGCAGCAAAAGTCCTTGGTTTAAGAACATTAGTGATTGTGTCTAAGTGCCTGTGCCACTTAAGCCAGGGTTAGGTTCTTGGGATACAAAGCACTTCAAGAGGCAGTAACAGTGTGAGTCAGAGAACTGAAATAATGACTTCCTGAGCCCTGACAACATTAAGAAGAGGCCATGAGAGCAGGAAATTGATTTTAGAAAATAAAGTCCTATTAACTGATGTTACTAACACGAAACATTTCACATTCACAAAGTTAGAACCCAATTAAATTTACTTAATTGATTGAGGGGAGCAGAAGGGATAGAAAAAAGAAGAAAAAAAAGGGTTTAGAGCAGATAGCAGAAAAGAGGAAATGAAAATAGAACATTGTGATGGTACAGGTGCCTGCTGTTTTTGTCTTGCTGCAGAAATGGAAAGGTAATAAGCAGAGGGAAGGCAAGAGTAGGGTTTATTTTTCTCTCTGCATCATTAAATAATAGCTGGGAGCATTCCAGAGACTAGCACCTCTATTGTTAGTGGGTACGCTTTTCAGAGATGAAATTGTTTATCGGAGACTAGATTGTATACAGGTGCAGAGAAGGCTAAAAACAAATTTATTTTGGCAAATGGAAGACCCTAGATACAATTCAGTGAAATAAATCTGTAACTCTATTCTAGATCTTTTGAAATTGTTGACATACATTCAAGGACTAATTAAAGCACTTTGGTGTTGATTTCCTTGACAGTATAGATTCAGCATCGAGCATGTGTAAGACAATGCTTAGGATGAGCAATGAATAAGACCATAAAGTCATATGAAGCTCTACCAACTAAGGCATTGGAGGAGGATGATGTTGGTAATGACATTAGTACCAGGTGACATTGACTGAGTGACATGCCAGGCCAGGCTAAGTACACTGACTGATTATATCATTTCATTCTCATACCTGCACTGTTAGAGAGTTGTTCCCATTTTAAAGGTAAGGATTACACAAGGCAAATTTGTCCACCATCCCCTGGTTATTAACTAGATAATATGAGGCAGAAACACTGACAGATTAACTAGAACCCCGCCCCTTAATCACTTAAACTGTCTCATCCAAAGAGGCAATCGTGCGAAAGGACCAGGCCGATGAGCTTATAAACACAAGATCATTTATTCCTGTCTCCAGGTTACAGAAAGCAATTTGGCTGGGCACATTTTCCACAAAATTCTTCACCAGAACAAAAATGTTTATTACTTTAGCATTGCTTATACAAAGACCATAACGACAGCACAGGAAACAGCACTCTGGCCTCAGATGGCCCTGGATTGAACACCAGCTTCACTATTTACAAAGGTCCTTAACTACATTGACCTTCAATTTTATTCATCTGCAAAATGAATTGAATGAACAATGAAATAACAAGGGCAAAAGGTCTGTTAGAGTTTCTGGTCCATGGAGACTCTCAATTCATGACAGCCATATACGGGCTTCCCACTGAGGGCGCAGGCAGCCAGCACCATGGCACATCTATGTGAGGTCTGAGCCTTTTCAGACTTCACCTGTGTAGGGAAGGAAAGGGTGTAGCAACTCTAAGTGGTCTGGAGGACAAAGAGGCATCCCTCAGTAACCAGATAAATTCTGCAGGATCAGCAACACAAAGGACATCCTATACAACACAGCAGGTATCAAAATAAAATCTTTTTTTTTTTTTAAAGATTTTATTTATTTATTTATTTATACAAGCACTGGGTACGTCAGAAGCGCAGGAGGGTGAGAGAATTCACCAGAGCCAGAGCGGGGAGCAGAGCAGGCAGAAGGACCGAAGGACACTGCTGAGGGGAGCAGCGGGCGGCAGGAGAGGTCTGCGCGCCATGTGGGACCCTCCTCCGGTGGCCGGGGAGCAGCCAGGGATCGAACCGGCTCTGCAGAGGCCGCAGGCAGCTTCGCAACCCAGCGCTCAACCGCTGCGCCACCGAGGAGGCCCTCAAAATAAAATCTTACCCAGAACACTGGGTGTAAAAGTTCACCAAAATCTCAATCTCACTATCCCGGAAGGTAAGTGCATTATGCTGCTGCTGTCCTGTGCAGTAATTGTCAGGTATGCATTATAAGATTGAATAGACTAGGACCCTAGAATGGAGAGAAGCAGATGTTTAGAAAAGAAAGAAATCAGTAGCAAGATTGAGTCTTTTTTTTTTTAAACTGCCTCCATCTATTTTCCATGTTATTTTTATTTGTACTCACCTTCTCTTAAAAAAAGAGTTATAGGAAAAACCTTTCCTACATATTTTTCCAGTAAATTTTATATTCTGCATGTTTGTAGCTATAGAAAAACTGCACAGATTGTACAGACAGTCTCATACACCTTTTACCTAGCACCCCCTAATGTTGATATAGCCATGGCACCTGGGTCAGAACTAATAAGGCATTGAGGTCCTCCCTGGTGGTGCAGGGGTTGAAATCTCAGCTATCGCCAGCCACTGAGGCATGAGTTTGATCCCTGGCCAGGGAACTGACCCACATGGCACAGGAGACCTCTCCTGTCTCTGATGCTGCTCCCCTCAGCAGTGTATTTCAGTAGATCCACCTGTTATGCTCCCCACTCTGTCTCTGGTGAATCCTCTCACCCCTAACTCCCACACCTCTGGCCTAGACCCTGGTTCTTGTATGCATAAGTAGGTAAAATAAATCTTTAAAAAACAAAACTTAAGGTATTGACATTGGTAACCCACCTCATTTAAATCCAGCTTAAAGCTACAAGGCATCTCTGTGTATGGACACAGGAAGAAAACTGCTCCTGGAAGCTCACATAATTACTTAATGAAAAAGACATTTGTCCCTGTAGCTGACAATGCTAGCTGTGGTTCAAAACCCATTCAACCTTTTTTCCTCTTGTATAATTTGTACAGGGTGGCAGTGTGCCCAGCTAAAGGCTTTAGATTCACTTCCAGCAAGGGGTGACCCTGTGACACAGTTCTGGCGCAAGTGATGTAGGCAGAAATCCCTGAAAGAACCAACCTTTCCTAAATAAAAAGCAAAGCACTGCTAGATGACTCCTCTCTAGATGAGTCTCTTTGGCAATTTATCTGTTTGGCATTCTATCTTCCTCCTGTCCAGAACGCAGGCATGAGGAGCAGTGCACACTAAGAATGTCACAGCAGAGAGAGTGGAGGAGACTGTATCCACCTCATTATTAGCCCAGGACTTCCGACCACACTTTGCTTGTCTCACAAGTCAGGAGTCTAACTAGACAGGAAGTCAAGCAGGCAGAAGACAAGCCTTACAGTAACCAGGCTCTGATTCCCCGTGAGACACAATTGTTTATGGACACTACCTGGCCCCAACTTCCCATCTAAGTAACAGAAACTACAATGACTCCTTTTATCCAAAGCAAGTGAAATAAATATATATAAGGAGACGGGTAGTTCTGTAGAAGACAGAGTTGTATTAATGCCAATGTACCATGTATAATATTGCTCTGCTGCCAGCAAAAATCCAAAGGATCCCATAAAGAGCTACTGGGAGTTGAAGAAAGTTCTCTGCATTTTAGGCCACCCACTCAGCAAAAAGAGAATTGCCAAGAATGGGCCTAATTCATTGATGGTAACCAACTATTTCTGACTCACAGAACAGAATTAGATTTTTAGTGGTAAAATTAATGGAGAGATGCCCATGTTGATTTTCAATGATGCATGACTGAAACTCATATAATGTTACAATACAATGTTACTTCAATTAAAGATACAGTAAGAACAGAGAAAGAACCCTTGGCTGTAGTGGGAAGGGGAGAATTGTTAGTCCTCACTATTCCAAACCCTTATTTGGCTGGCTCCCAGTTTTATTTAAGTGTCCAGAACTGGCGCAGCAAAGTTTAGATAGCAAGGTACACTCCCCACACAAACTCTGTGCTGTACGATTATAAAGGTATGTGGTAAGGGATTAAAACATGAAATGCACCCTCACCAGGATACCACCTGCCCTGTGTTGGTTTCAGAAAGGTCCAGAGCTGTGTTCTTCAAGAAGGCAGCCACCAGCCACATGAGGCTGCCAAGTACTTGAAATGCTGCTTGTCAGAACTGAGATGAGCTGGAAATGTAAGATAAACTCTAAGTGCTAATGGTTGAACGTGAATGAAGAGTACAAAACAGCTGTTGATGTTTTCATAATGTTAACTTGTTGAAATGATAATATTTTGAATATGGTTAAAATATATTAAGATTAATTTTACCTGTTCTACTTTTCTTTTTGAAGCTACTATATATTTGAAGTTAATGGACCTCCCTGGTGGCACAAGGGGTTAAGCACAGCACTGTTAAGATATGGTTTGATCCCTGGCTGGCCATGGTGCTAACCACATGGGGCAGCAGACCGCTCCTGTCTCGCCTGCACCCCCCTCAGCAGTGTATTTCAGTCAATCTGCCTGTTCTGTTCCCCACTCTGTCTCTGGTGAACCCTCTCACCCTCAGCACCTCTGGCTTGTACCCCAGTTCTTGTATGCATGAATAAATACATCTTTAAAAAAATTGAAGTTAAATAATCTGGATTGCCTCTGTGGGTGACAACATATTTCTATTGGAAACAGGATTGATCTAGAGATTGATCCCCCAAGACAATCCTTTAAAAGTGTAGCACTTTGACAACCGTTTGTTATAAAAAAAAATAACCTCTGTCTTGAGCTTCTGAATCAAGAATTGTTGTTATGGCTGTCATTTTTTTCCCTTATACTCTTTTCCTTCCCCCTTGTCCTTTATTTAATGCAGAAGTATGTCCAGATTCCACTCACTAGCATTCCCCCTTTGAGGCTATGGTCCAGCAACTGTTGCAGGGGACTTCACCGACAGAAGTAACCCAGTGGCAAAGCCAACATCGTTGGCCATCAACAGGAGGGCTCTGGCAATTTCCAGTTAGACTGAAATTGGGCAACAGCTGAGGGAGTAGCTAAGATAAAATGAAAAAAATATAGACTCTGGTATGCAGGCCTTCCTTGGATGGAAGGAGAAAAGTGTGGGAGCAGGCTCTCAGCTGTGCCAGATGTCATCACTGGACAAAGAAAGTGAAGAGGACCTTTTTTGGAAAAAGCTAGATAACATGCCAGGGCCCTTTCAATTTTGTGGATTTGGAATTAACATAATTTTACAAAAAGACCACACTCCAAGTTAGATCAATAAATGCAATTTTTCCCCCAATGGTATCAGGGTGTGTGTGTTTGTGTAATTGCTTCAATTTTAACTTAATACTGTTCCAGAGTTACAGTGATCAGAGTTTACATACAGTCAGGTTTATAATCACTCCATAGCACTTGTTTATTTTAGCTTGTTTATCCATTCCTGGCTAAAGAGGGAAGAAGGAACAGGGAGAAGGGCAGTCAAAAGAAGGAGCTTTTCCAAAGAACAACCCAGATATATCCTCGAAGTCAGGAGTATCAGCTAAGAGATACTGACTCAAAGTGAGTGGCTAAGAAGCAAGAACCAAGAAGTTACTATTGGGAGAATTTCTAGAGGAAGAACCATGAGAGACAGCAGTGTGGCAAGGATGAAATGGCTGTGAGGATAATTACTTGCAACTGCACCAGGGGAACCTGGGTCTCAGACAAGAATCTCTACCCGAAGCCCCAGTCTCTCCGCTGTGGAGGGCGGGGGAGGCTGCACAGAAACTCACTCAAGATCAACAGAGTCATAGCAGGGCCTCCCTGATGGCAAAAGGGATTAAGAGGCAGCACTGTGAAGCTGTCTGCAGCCACTGCAGCAAGAGTTCAATCCCCGGTCAGGGAGTTACACACATGGCGCAGCAGACCTCTTCTGACTCGCCCACTGATCCCCTCAGCAGTGTATTTCAGTGGATTCGCCTGTTCTGCCCCCCACTCTGTCTCTGGTGAATCCTCTCACCTCCGCACCTGGCTTGTACCCCAGTTCTTCTATGCATAAATAAATCTTTAAAAAAAAAAATCAACAGAGACACAACAAAGGTCTGTCTGTGATGAGAAAGAAAAACAGTTCACTCCTTAAAGCACAGCCTCTCAGCTTTCTGCTCACTCCCACCTCCAACTCCGCTGTGAAGGCTCTGGTCAAGGTCACATCTGGCAGTAACCAAGACTGAACCCCACAGTGCTTCTTAAGCGGGTGAAGAGGGGAGGCGCATAGCAGGTCAACAGTTTGAACTGTCCATTCCACCAAAGAGATCCTCATATGCTCTTCCAATAAGCCTGAGACCTTGGCCTACACGGGCCGCTAATAATGACCACTGGAATCTAGCTGAGCACTTAAATGACCACATCAGGCCAAGCTGCCCACTTCGTATGAGATTGCCACTTTCTGTGCAATCCAACTGCCCAGAAACGGTGTGCTTGTGTTTTAGATGTCTTTGTGCTGTTGTAAAAGCTTCATATGTAGGCAAACTGAGGGCCAGTACTGCAGGGGACACTGGCAACAAGCTGTTGGGGACCTTGGTGGGAGTGGGTAGTAGGAGCCCAACTGAGTCAAACGTGGTCTGTATCTACAGGATTCATTTCTGAACATTTGACAAAAGTGAAACTAGAGTCAAGGAAGCAAAGAAATATTTACAGCTTTGACAGGATTCACAAAAGTGCAGAACCCTCATGTTTGGGGAGATTACATAAAATAAGGCATCGTTGATTCTTTTCACACTATTGAAAATTTAGGGCTGTTTTCCTTTAAACAAAATCAATGCTGTATTATGTGCCAGCGTGTCAGTCCTTGACTTCAGCAAGTAACCTTGTTACCGTATGTTTATATTGCAAAAGAATTCTGGCTGTGTCCATTTTCCTCCTGCTTTAGATTCAGTTCCAGTAAAAAGTAAGACAGAGCCAAAGCAGATCAGAGTGGAAAAATCCCCAGAAATTCTAAATTCAGAAAGTGAAAAAAAAAAATGTATTTGATTATGGCTGCTGATAAAGATATTAACATTGAAAGTAGATTAAGAAAATACTCTTGCCAATCTTTACTTTATCTATTCAGAGTTCAACAGGCAGAAGCTAGGAATGACCATACCAGTTGCAAATGTTTTAATGTCCTCATGTAAAACAACAGGGATAATGTTACCAACTTCATTGGTCATTTAGGAGGATTAAATGAAATAGTTACTAAGCAGTGGAGAACAGTCTACCGTCTTCATCTTCCCAGCACTCAGAACATTAAGAAATATAATTATTTTCCTTGATGGAATGATACTTCTCCCCCACTTGGTAAGTCTGTCAATCAAAGGGTCCTTTCATCCAGGATCAGGGAGTGGGCATGAGACCCAGTTCGACCCAACTATCTTTAGGAGGATTAAATGAATTAGTTAATAGCAGTGAAGAACAGTCTATCGTCTTCAACTTCCCAGCACTCAGAACATTAAGAAATACAATATTTTTCCTTGTGGAATGACACTTCTGAAGAGAGTAACTGAATGGGGAGAAAATAATCAGAGCTGATTTATCCTGCTAAGGTGTCGAGGAGGGATTATTCTGTTGTAGAATAACCCTGATACAAAACGGGGTGCCTGACTGTGGGTCCTCACCCGCACGCTTCGAGGACTTATCAATGCTCTACTGCAGGCACACGCGAAAGGTTAATAAAGGTTAATAAAAGGTTTATTTACAAGGGCAGGGGAAATGAGGAAATGTACAGCTCAGGGAGAAAAGTGGGAGACAAAGTTTTAAATGAGTCCTACCGGATCCGCCGATCAGGAATCCCCAAATGGCACTCTGAGAGCTGGCTGCCAGCCAGGAGCCGTGAAGCCAGGAGGCGAGTGACAGCGAGCCCCCCAAGGCCCACGTGTTTGGTTTTTATACCCAACCTGGCTGCCCAACTCCACCCTCAGGTCCCAGCCACCCTCCCTTTGGTGGTGATGGGATTTGTCTTTCCCAATGTCTTGATGGCTTTAGTCTGGAGTGGGGGTGGGGTCCACAAAGCCTGTATGGGATTAACTCAGGACATCATTTCCCCCTAACAATTCCTTGAGTCACTAGTTCCTGGCCACTAGGATCTCTCACTGCTCAAGTTCTTCTTCAGGCAGCTGGTTTTTCAATGTTTCCCTTAATTGTCAGCTAGTTCTGCCATAGTTTTGAAGCAACTGATAATTGGGGATGCTTATATTCAAAGAACACTAGCTGGTATAAATACCCAGCCTTGTGCCAGCAAATGGCAAGTCCTCATAAGTGGTTATTACTGTCATTCATGGAATATTTTTTATTCAGAAGTTAATATATAAATGTCAAGTCACTGGGAATACAGAGATGGAGAAAAGCATATTCTCTATCCCCAAAGTACTTACATTTTAGATAAGAGTAAAGAATGACTAAGATACTGGGTACCATCTGTAAAGGGGAAAAATAATCTGCATTTTTGTTGGTGGCAAGAAGTTAGCAAATGCAAAAGGTAAGAGAATGTTAGTAGGGGAATCATGACGAAGAGGTTGGGCAAATAGGCAGGCAAGGGTAGGTTGCCTTTGACATAAACTCTCCTTGTTCTGATATAAGTGTCCTTCCGCTGAGTCCTCTTTTCAACTAGGTTGTCATCTTGGCCTTTAACTAAGGTTAAGGTCAAGGGGTCTGCCCAGCCCAGTCTCAGCAAAGAATCCTGCTAAATCAGTTTAGTAAGGATCCCTCCACCCTTGATATCTGATGACTCCTGATATTTATCAACTCCTTAATCCTCTATCTTTGACATAACAACCCTTGGCTTTCCTTTGGTAAGAATTCTGTTGATTTTGCAAGAACACTCTCCACCCTTTCCCTGACGTCTCCTATTAATAATTTTCCTTACACTGACCCTTCACCCTGTTCCTTGACTATAAAGCCACACTTGTCATTGTTGTACCTCTAACCTATTGCAGTAGTCTTAAAGAAAGTCTTCTTATCATGTTGACATGTGACAAAATACTTTTTAGTTAATATCAAATGATCGTGGACAATTTACAAACTTGCCCATCCCTTCAAACATCAGTGCCCTTTTTTCTTTCTTCCTACATTCTTTTCTTCTTTCTCAACACTTCTATCTTTATTTCTTCAGTTAGGCTATTCCAGGCCTAGGCTCAACTCTGTCAAGGATCTTAATTACTGGAAAGATGGGCTAATTCCTGTCTGGATCTGGCATGTAGCCTCCTTTGCAGCAGATTCTGAGTTCTCTCTCTGTGATTGTCAGAGTGAATGTCTCAGCAACTGTCTCCCTGTCTTCTGTTGGAGGATGCGATAATCACAATTACCGTCAACAGCTGAGAGCATTAAAAAGCTAATATATGTAAAACTGCTTTGTGTAAAGCAAAACATTATACCAATATATTTTTAAAACAAAAGAAAAATAGGGATTGATGAAGTGTTGAAATTATCAACGTACTCCAACTAAATCTTTAAAAGAGGAAATTATATGCCTGGACACATCAGTAGTAGCCTGATTAGGCAGGGTCAGCTGCTGCAGCTGTGAGCAATTTACCCCCATGATTCTTTGGTTTCTCGCTCCCTCCGTTTAAGGATAAGAAAGCTGGAGAACAGCAAAAGCAGCTGAGGGGTCATCACAATTGCAGCAGTTACACAAAACCTCAAGATACCTGGTCACTGTTGAAGAAAGGAAATCATATATTTTAAGGACTCACAATTTATATAGTTGCAATAGCTGCCAGACTATGTGAGCTGATACAATAAATTGAGAATACTTTTTCTGGTCGAGGTGGGATTCCAGTTAGCCTCCAATCTTTTTTAGGGTTGAAGAGCCAGATTACCTTGATTTGAGACTTGAATCTACCATTTATGAGCTCTTGTCTTCTGCAAGTTACTTAACCTCCTCTCAGAAATTGAGAATAATTATGAACCCTAACTCGTGGAGTCACTGAAAGGAATAACTGAGTCAATGAGTAGAGTGATTAGAATAGGGGCTGGCACAGAATGGAGGCTCCATAAATTTTAACTATAGCCCAGAGTTGATCAGATCTTATGTAATAGCTGGCACATGAGGGCCATAGGAGGTAGAAGCTGTGCTAAAAGCTTTTGCCAACTGCTATCATTTCAGTCTCTAACAGTGCAGGAAAGTGACCATGCAGCCCAGATAAAGGAGGGTCTGTTCCAGATATTGGCCTAGGGTTACCAGGAACTTGACTTTTGAAAGCTTCCCTAAGTTACTGATAGGGCAGAGTTGCCCACCTGGAGTGCTGAATTCTGCCTAGACGGTTTGTATAAACTGATTTATGGGGACACATGCTTTCCTTCTGGAAAGCAGGCCATTATGCCTGGCCAAGTAGATCCCTCCCCCAAACTGCCCAATAAAATCCTTGCACTCTGAGTCTCAAGAGGGATTCCCTGCACAGAGATGTCGTACATGCTTTACAGCGGGTCTCTGCGGAGGAAAGAGCCAGGTCTGTGTGCTCTCGGGTGGGGGGGAGAACAGGATGCCTGCCCTGGATTTATCTAGACTACACCTGATGTATCTTTTTCTCTTGCAGATCCTTCTCTGTGTCCTTTCATTATAAGAACTCTTAGCCATGAGACCAATGCTATGTTGAGTCCCCCCCCCCTTTTTTTTTTGGTGGGACCCTCGCTGGTGGCTGGGGAATGAACCGGTGCTGCAGAGGCTATGGGCAGCCTCGCAGCCCAGCGCTCAACCGCTGCGCCACCAGGGGAGGCCCTATGTTGAGTCCCTTTTGCACATATGGGTGGCCATAGGATCTCAAAAGAAAAAATCTCAGAGGTATAAAATGTGGCCCTAATGTCATAAATTTAAAAACCTGAAGATTGGGAGCACTGAGATGTTGACAGTAAGTGAAAGAGCTAAATCCTGTTTGTCTCCCCTGCAAACAGCTGCACCCAGCTATAGATACATCTACCAAAGAAAACTTTTCAAGGTGCAAACACCTAGTAGCTACTGGTTAACGTTGCAAGTGTTAGGGGGAAATGATGTCCTGAGTTAATCCCATACAGGCTTTGTGGACCCCACCCCCACTCCAGACTAAAGCCATCAAGACCTTGGGAAAGACAAATCCCATCACCACCAAAGGGAAGGTGGCTGGGACCTGAGGGTGGAGTTGGGCAGCCAGGTTGGATATAAAAACCTTTCACGTGTGCCTGCAGTAGAGCATTGATAAGTCCTTTTAAGCGCGCGTGTGAGGACCCACAGTCAGGCACCCCATTTTGTATCGGGGTTGCTCTACAACACAAGCAGAGGAAAATATCTTTAAGACATTAAATTTCAGATTTCCTCACTGTAAAATTGTGATAATAATACCAATTCCATAGAATTGCCATGAGGATTAACGTGATTAGAGATAAAATCTATAATTCATGTATGTGAAGTATGTATGGATTAAATATGCAACCTATTAAAATCTATAAAACATTTAGTCCCATCCATGAAAAAGTGATATTTATGTACTTGGTCATCACACAACGTTTATATAAATATGTACATTTAAGTATACACTTGGATGTGTGCAAGTTTATTACTTATCTAATAAGCCCTGTCCTGATTACAGAGCATCATTTACTGTTCATAATGATGTTAGTGAGGATGTCTTAAGTTAGCTGGTTTCCATTTTGGGAATCACCTTTGTCCAGAAACCTGCATGAAGCCTGTGAGCTGACTTTCTTAAATGTTAAAACTAGGAAATTAATATGTGGGCAATTTGGAGCTTTGCTGGAGACACTAACTGGTATTTATCATCAGCTCTAATATGCACACGCATATGGCCACATTGGCATCACTCAAGTTCAGAACCTGTAATGTAGCAATGAGCTGCTGTGCTGGGCAACTGGGGCACCTTTGGTTTCCCCACTATTTTTTTTTAAGATTTATTTTTTTACTTATGCATGCATGCAAGAACTGGGGTGTAGCCAGAGGTGCAGGGTGTGAAAGGTTTCAGCAGAGACAGAGTGGGCAGCAGAACAGGTGGATCTACTGAAACACACTGCTGAGGGGAGCAGTGGGCGAGATAGGAGAGGTCTGCTGCGCCATGTAGGTCAGTTCCTTGGCCGGGGATTGAACTCATGCCACAGTGGCTGGAGATAGCTTCATAATGCTGAGACTTTAACCCCTGCACCACTAGGGAGGCCCAGTCTCCCCACGTCTACATAGAGAATATTCAGTCCTCCCCAAACCATGGAAAGTACACTTCAGCAGCTGAGATTTGCTACCAATAATCCCTGTTTTATCCTTTACAATGTGCTTTATGGCATTTATGTTTATAGCACTACAAAATTACACTGTAATTGAAGTATAATTACTCACTCTTTGGAAATCATTTGGAAACAATTCATGGCAGCCTCAGCCTTCTCTCTAAGCTGACATGCATAGTAGATCATAATTTGAGACTAGTTTTTTTCTAGAACTCGGTATTGCCTGACTTTCTGTCTGGAGCAGAGAAGACACAACTAATTCTAATTAACCATACACAGTATTTATTGATATGCAAAGTCCCAGCCACTCCACCCAGCTCTGACTCTAATCAGCAGCAATAGCCATTCAGACATACTACCTGGGTGACTTCAGACAAATCATTTAACCTACTGGTGCCTGTTTCTTTACCTGTAAAATGGAGATGATAAGAATACCTGCCTTACAGTGAACAATACTATATCATACACTCAGACATTTGTTAAGAAAGTTGATCTTGTATTATGTGCTCTTCCCACAATAAAATAAAATTTAACAAAAAACATCTGCCTTAAAGGTTTAATAAATTATTTGAAAATCATTAGAACAGCATCTGGGACATACTATAAAACAAATAAATGAAACATGCTGTTCATCTTCTGTTTCCTCAATTGCTCCTGAATCCATTTATTAGTCCCAACAAGACACAAAGCTGTTTAAGCCCATGGACCCCAGTGACACTCTGCTTTTTTATCCACCTTCTCAGCCTCAGAACTGGACCCAGCAGGAGACATATTAAGTCATTATAGTCACATCACATTGGAGAAAACACCCAGAAAATACTGAACGGCTTTAATGCCACTTTCACAAAAGCTTCGAGATTGGAGGTACTGACCCCAGCACACAGTAACAGTTTTAATGTAGCAAATCAACATACACATGAATAAGCCCATGTTTATACAATATATCCCTAACTGAAGTAATATTTTGCAAAATATGCTCTAATATGTGCCATTTCCCCCTACCACTTACACACATCCACCTTGGCCACGGTCACAGTGTGCCATGAGCCAGACTTCCAAAGCGGGGGCACTACTGGGAACTAGGAGCTAAGCTAAGCAGTCAGGTGAAACTATAGAACACGGAACATGTAGGCTCAGGGGCTCTTGCTTCTCTGGCTTTGACTTGTACCCATGGATTAGGAAGGAGACACTTGAAAGACACACGTTGGTGAGAGACACACTGGCAGCTGTTGTCCTGACTTCATAGTGGATTATTTGGTACATTTTGAATTCTGACTCTCTCCTTTTACCCCAACAGTCTGATGCACCTAAGATCCTTTTGTGGGTCCCTGCCAGAAGGCGTCTTTGACTTGTGGCAAGCTTTGGAGTCTCAGTGGATCTGCTTCTGGCCAACTCTGCGTGGCTGGGCATTTGCCCATAAGGAGTTAGGTAATTTGGGGGATTTTGTTGGAAAATTGTTATTAGAAATAGCCTTTTTTCTTTCTCAATGCATGCCAATTCTATTAAAGATCTTTCACAGTAGGAATCAGCTTCCTTTGTCTTTGTGCTCATGGATGGCTGGATCCCTTCGGAGCGTGTACCCTTTAATAGTTTAGGGTCCCTGGGTGCCCTCTGTCATGCAGCCAGTTTGCTATGGCAGCAAAAGCTGGCCATGCACTCACCATGCTGGATGATGCCATGCTCCATAAGCCGGTGGCACAGCTGCTCTGCCTCTTTCCTTGTGGTAGCCTCACCCTCCTGGACCAGCCAATCCAGGAACTCAGATGCCATGAATGTGCGCTCATATTTGACACCTTCCTCTTCCCTGGGCTGCAGGAGTGTGCTTTCAGGACTCATCAGCCTGGAAGAAAGGGAGAAAAAATAAACAAAAGGGAAACAGCTCAGTTGAAACCCTACATCACAGGCTTCTGTGAAGGATCACAGAGAAGTTGCTAGACAGATGTGGCAGCCATGGCTGCCACAAACATCATTTCTGAGAGGCACCTCCTTCAGAAGTGAGCATTATAGGGTCTCCCTGGTGGTGCAGAGATCTCAGCACTATCAAGCTATTTCCAGCCGCTGCTACATGAGTTTGATCCCCGGCCAGGGAGCTGACCCACATGGTGCAGCAGACCTCTCCTACATCCCCTCAGCAGGGTATTTCAGTAGATCCACCTGTTTTTCTCCCCACTCTGTCTCTGGTGAATCTTCTAACCCCCCATACCTCTGGCCTATACCCTAGTTCTTATATGCATAAATTAAAAAAAAAACTAAAAAAAAAAAGAAGTGAGCATTATACATTTTCTTCTGGTAATTAGAAAGAAACTAGAAATGCAATCCAACACTATAGTGTTCGCGGACAGCAGTCCATTTAGCCCTCTTGAATAGGAGTTGCAATTTCCTGGCCAAGCTCCACCCTATCTTTTAAAAAAGCTAGGATTTTATTCCTGAAGCCATTATTCCATTTTCCAATCATGGTGGTAAGGGCTGCAAGTCCTCATATTGAAGTGCCAATCCCAAACATGGTGGTATTTGAAAATAAATTAATCAGATTATGTGGGTGGAGCCCCCCAAATGAGATTACAGCCTTTTAAGAACAACAAAAAGAAGTGACCAGAAAACTTGCTTCCTCCTTGTTTCTCTGTGATGAAAGAGTAGGAAGAGTCTGCAAAGCAAGTGATTTTCTCTCACAGATACCAGGTCTACCCTTGCCTGGGTCCTGAACTTTCCAGTGTCTAGACAGTGCAAGAATAACTGTTTATTGTTTAAATCATCCAGCCTATGGTATTTTTAAAGCAATTCGACTAGGACAACTATTTAAGTCATTCCTTTTACAATTCCCCTACCTTCATGTGTCTTGTTTCTCACACCTACCATCCCAAGCATTCCTCAGTTAATTAATTCTTTGGGCTTCTAGCCTTACCATGCTTCTGAAATAGCTTCCACTAGGGCCATAAATGTTCTCCTACATAGCTACATATGACAGGCAATTGGCAAGTCCTCATTTTAGGCGACATTAATAGCATGAGATGTTATTGGCCACCTCTCTGAACTAGAGGAACATCATCCTGCACTGGTTTCCCTCTGTCTGTCTGTTGTTCTCTTTTTCAGTTACCTTTGTGCTGGAATTTTATCTTCCTCATTTCCCTGGACTTAAAAATACTGGAACCCCTTGAGATGCAAGGGGTTATTGTCAATTTTTTGGTACTGTTTTTGTGATTGTCAGATTAAAGACTACCTCCCCTATTCAATTATAAGCTCCAATACTACAGTTTCAAGTTGTCCATAAGGCTTTTTTTAGTGAAAAACAGATCCTCCTAAAATGTCACAATCATTGTATCATCTCTTCTTTAAAAGTATTCTGGATACTTATCTTCTACATGAAAGTTTATTTCTCTCTTTTAAAAACCTTCTATTTCTTCTCAAACAACCATATACAATCCAAATTGTACTATATCACTTCTAGAGCAGGAAGAACCTTAGGGCTCATAGCAATTCAACATATCCACCCCTATGAAAATTCTCATCCAAATAAGAATAAATAAATTACAACACTGAATACTTTGGGAAGGAGGCTAGCTAGAGGTCAAGCAAATGCTAATAAGCACTTTACACACGTTTATAAGTCATTTCATGTGGGGTAACTAAACCTGTGTCCTTGAATGTCCATTCATATGATTTCATTTCAATGCTTTCAGTCTTAGAAACCCATCCTTCTATGGAAGAACATGGGGCTAGGGACCCTGGAGACCATGTCTATTTGGACAAGTCACTTGTCCTCTTTCTAGCCCCCCTTTTCTCCATTATAATGATAGCTTCACCCAGCTGTTTGAGGATCCTATGGGAGTATGGGTGAAACAGACTTTACCATAGAAAAGACAATGCATATACAATGTGCTACACTAAACTAATCACCAGCCTGCATCAGGGCAGGAGGAATGCATATCTAATAGCTACAAACTGATGACTATGGAGAGTCCTTTGAGCTCCCCTCACTCTCCCCAGCAGAATTCTCAGAGTCCTACTATTTGGAAGCCATGGAAGGGGCACAAGATTGGGAAGTAGGCAGACACAGCTCTGTCACAGACAAATCACATCATTTTTTACTGCTACATTGTACCCAAACTCACATCAAATAAGGAAGATTAATACCTATTCTACTTTTTTTACTGGATTGTTATTATCATCAAAAATTGTTAGGGGAGGGGCCTCCCTGGTGGCACAGGAGTTAGGACGCAACCTATGAACCTTCTGCTGCCTCTGTACCACAAGTTAGATCCCCCTGGCCAGCCTGGGAGCAACCCACCTGGTGCAGCAGACCTCTCCTGACTCGCCCTCTGCTCCCCTCAGCAGTGTACTTCAGTCATTCTGCCTGTTCTGTTCCCCAATCTGTCTCTGGTGAATCCTCTCACCCCCCCACACCTCTGGCCTATACCCTAGCTCTTGTATGCATAAATAAATGAATCTTTAAACAAAAAATCATTAGGGGAAAAAAAATCCATGAACATTCTAAGTAAATAAATGTATGCTTTTATATTAAAAGTACTTATAAAAGCTATTAGCAGATGAACAGAGCCACAAACAGCCTTCTTATTGTGCACACAGTAGAACTCATTTTTAAATCTCCTTTAGACTGCTCCCTAAGGCAGTCCTCTTCTGTACAAACAACTGCTTGGCTGCTTTTTCAGGGTTAGTAACAGCTGAGTTGGAATGGACAATAAGAATTATATTTAATATAATAATGACCAGGGCCCTCCAGAATGTGGAAAAGATAACTGTCATATTTACAACAACACAGACATTCCCGACACTCTATAGATTATGCGCAGAGAAGGGAGTCCAGATTCTAAGTCCCCTTCTTGCTTAGCAGCTTGTCTCTCAGGCTGTGGTGGGGACAAGTTGTTGGAAGCTACTTGTGTCATGTCTTGTAACCAGAAATATGACCTGCCAGCCCTCCAGAGCTCCTGCTAAGTAGCTGGGAGTTTTCTGGACAAGTGGCTAGTTCACTACTTCTGCCAGTGTGAACTTTAGAAAAGAGACCAGTTGGAAACCTGCCTGGATTTGGTTCAGCCTGCTATTTAAAACATGCCCCACACCCTGAGCTCTTCCTCACTTCATTTCCCCTTGAAATAACAATGTTCCCACCTAGGTGCCCTTCTTTGAAGACAAAGCCTTTTATGGGATTTGATCTTCATATTAATATGTAGTCACACCATTTAAGGAAGAAGTTGCCTTACTACTACTTGCTCCAATTATCTCTTGCTATAGAACAAGCTACTCCAAAACCATCATTTAATTATGTATTGTGTGGGCTGCCTGGGGCTCACTTGGCCAGTTCATTTATTGCTCTTCCTTGAGGTTACTCATACAGCTGCAGGCAGAGGCTGCTAGGATTGAACGTCTCATACACACACAGAGTTGGACAACCATCATTGCAACCCAAGTTAGAATATTCTCATCATCCCAAAAGGAAACCCTACACCCATTAACAATCATTTCCCTTTTCCCCATTACTCCAACCCGAGATGACCACCTATCATTATCTACATCTATGAAATTGCCCTAGACAGAATCATATAATCAGTGATTCATGGTGACTATTTCTTTCATTTTGCTGAATCTTTCAAGGTACATACAGCAATGAAATAGTATTTCATTTCTTTTTTATTGCCAAATAATATTCCTTTGTAAGGATATAACTCCCTTTGTTTATCCATTTATTGATGAATGAACATTTGTGTTAATGTCATTTTAAGTTATTATAAATAATGTGGCTTTGGGCCTCCCTGGTGGCACAGGGGTTAAAGACAGAGCTACAAAGCTATCACCAGCCACTGCAGCATGAGTTCGGTCCCCGGTCAGGAAGATACCCACATGGCGCAGCAGACCTCTCCTAACTCACCCGCTGCTCCCCTCAGCAGTGTATTTCAGTAGATCTGCCTGTTCCGCAACCCACTCTCTCTAGTGAATCCTTTCACCTCCCCCACACCTCTGTTCTACATCCCAGTTTTTGTATGCATAAATAAATCTTTTTGAAAAGTTAAATAAATAAATAATGCAGTTTTAAACATTCATATAACAAAACGTTTTTGTGTGGACATGTTTTCATTTCTCTTGGATGTAAACCTAGGAGTAGAATTGCTAGTTATGTGGTAACACCATTTAACATTTTGAGAAACTGCCAGACTATTATTTCCCAAAGGGTTGTACTGTTTACATTCCCACCAATAAAGCATGAAAGTTCCAATCATCAGCATTTGTTATCATCTGTTCCTTTTATTAGCGTCACCCTAGAGGATGTTAAGTAGCATCTTAAAGTGGTTTTGATTTGCATTTCCCTGATGATTGATGAGACTGAGAATGTTTTCATGGGCTTGCTGTCCATTTGTATATCATAGAAATATGAGTTCAGATCTTTAATTATTGAATTGTAAGTGTTCGTCATATATTCTGGATACAAGTTCTTTATCAAACATATGAGTTACAAATACTTATTCTCATTCTATGGGTTATTTTTTTTACTTTGTTTTTAAATTAAAAAAGAAAAAAACACCCTCAAAGCCACCTAAGGAGGTGTTTTCTGTTTTTTTTTTTTCCCCCACTTTCTTGGTATTGTTTATAGCCTAGAGTTTTCAATTTTAATATAGTCTAATTGATCCATTTTTTGCTTTTATTGCTGATCCTTTTGGTGTCACGTTTTAGAAACAACTGCCTACACGAAGTCTAGGATGATTTTCTCCTATATTTTCTTCTATGAATTTTATAGCTTTAGTTATTACATTTAGTTCTATGATCCATTTTGAGTTAGCTTTTCTATAAGGCATGACTTGATGATTGAACCTTTTTTCTGCATGCAGCTATCTAGTTCTCGCTGCACCATCTGTGTTAAAAAGACTATTCTTTCTCCATTAAAATTATCTTGGCATGCTTGTCAGAAATCAACCATGTGAGGACTTCTTAATGGCTAGGCTCAGAAGTCACAAAATGTCAACTGCCCAGGATTACACTTGTTAAAACCTTCAGACCCAAGGGGGAGGGACACATGTGTCACCTCTCCATGGAAAGAACAACATGCACATGTTGTAAAATATGAAAATATTTTGGGACCTTTTGGTAGACTAGATTCCATAGCACTTTATTTACTTAGCTAAAAGGCAATGGCAATATGTATAGCTCCATCACAGTTTTGTGTTATGTTTTCTTTATTTAGGTAGTATTTTTTATTTTACTGAAAGTATAGGGTAGGTTTAAAAGCATGAGATCTAAAGACCTCATTTGACTGCAGTGTCACATCCCAGCTCTGCACGTGTTAGTTGTATGATTCTGCTCCCCAAGTGTAAATTGGGAATGATGACAGTGCTCCTTGGGGAGCTGGCATGCAGCTGAAGTGTGATAATGCGTGAAATGCTTCAATTCTGGTGCCTAGTACACCATGAACACTGAATACATGCAGCCATGAGGATGATGATGACAGAGCCATTATTAATACAATCAAGCTCTTTATGGCAAAATGAATTAAGACTGAGTATTTCTTCAGACAAGAATAACAATTCCATTTTGATTAAAAATCGGAAATGTATATGATGCTTCAAAACTTGTATTTTATAGATCAAATTCATTTTTCGCTAAATTGTCATGTGCTGGCCCACAATCATGACTAAAGCCACACACCTTATAAGGTGTCAAGTATGAGCAATACTTGCCTCCAGCAAGTACTCACTTTTGATTGTGTATGTAGCTTTTGATTGTGTACGAAAGCTGATTTCCACCTTTCCTGGATATATATCTGAGTCAGATTTCCCAGACTCATTTTAACCCAGGGGGAAGGCAACATTACAATAGAAGGAACTGCTACATTTAGGGGCCAGTACAGGAATAGAAATAAACTGATAGTGATCTCCTTGTACATTGAAAAAAATTCAAAGGCACTGAGAAGCGTCTATATAACGTGGGAACATGTGTGAATGCAAGAGAAGTGTACAAGCTAGGGAGTCAAATGGTGCTTTAGAATTTAGAGAAGGCTTTAGAAAGAAAAAAAAAAGTCAAGTGTTAATATAATGATATTTTAAGAACAAACTATAAGTCTATATATTGATAACTATTAAATATTAAGAATTCATTCCCTGAATATTAAGTGTTACTTGCCCTGAGGGTAACTTATGAACGATGTTTCTTTTCTTTTTAAAAGAATTTTCTATTATTCAAATTATTCCCAAAAGGGAATGTACTACATGGGGGAAAATATTTTAATCAAGAAGTTATGTTAAGGTTAAGCTTATGTTTAATCAGATGACTTATTCCTGACAAAATGCTAATATTAATAACCAGTATAATAAAGCAGCCCCCCGATATATGCTATATATTCAGATGTACACTTCCAACACAGTTTGAATTGACTTGTGTGATTAACATGAAAGTATTAGAGAGCATTGGCATTTTTAAGAACTCTGCTATTATCTACAGAACCGACAAATGGACACACTTTTCCTAACAGGTTTATAACCAGCAAACAGGAAGCTATTTGATTAATATTTATTAGGAAAATATTACATACTGCAAAGGATGGGAAGAAAAAACACTTAAGCTCTTTGCCAAAAAATCTTTTCTACCTTCTTTTACTCATCTCCATTTCTACACAGAACAGAACATACTCATTCTCATCTTTATTCATTCCTCATGCTATTTCCTTACATTTGCACTCCCTTCCTTTCCCTGGAGAAATCCAGAGTATTCGTAAAAAGCAGAGGTCATTCATGTACAGTCATAAAGGTTGTTCACCGCACAAGGGAACCTGACTTCCAGGACAGACACGGTTAAACTGCAGCCCTAACTCCTCATGAGCAGTTCTATGGGGAGTGAGAGACTGTGCCAGCCTGGAGGAAAGGGAAAAGGTGCCTGGTCCTCGGATGCACAAAGGGGCACACAAGGCAGTGGGGCTCTACTTTAAAGCCTTGCTTTAAATACTGTTCCCTCATGCTCAGCGAAATAAGCCAGAAAGAAAAAGAAAAATACCGGATGGTCTCACTCATAGCAGGAATTTAGAAAACCTAACTAAGGGGCCAGGAAAAAGACTAATTAATACAAAGTAAAAATCAAAATCAACAAGCAACTATAAACCAGAGATACACTACGGTGGGGGGGAGTGGGGAAGGGGAGAGGAAGGACTAGGGTCAAAATAAGGGGGGGGGTGCAATTGTATGGGGAATATAACCAAAATGAAAATGCATACATTGTGCAAAAATGAAAAATGATGTAAGAATTATATAAAATAAAATATTAATTAAAATAAATAAATACTGATCCCTCTTTGAAAGTGTCCCAACTATAGACCCATACAGATCTCTCCCTTGACTGAATTTACAAGTTGTACCTTCACTTTGTACATATTCTCTCGATTTTTAATGCATTATTTTTACCCCATCAATTAAACTGGAATCTCCAGGAGGGCAGACAGCACATCTTAAATATTTTTAATTTATTTAGAATGCTGACACCAGAGAGTGGGGGAGGGGGGGATTAGGTGCTCAACCAAAACTTGGGCTTAACTAACAAGACTAAGAAGAATACTTCAAGCAACAGGAATGCAGAATGCTGTCTTTGAAGGATAAAATCTCTTTATCTAAAAGTGAGAACTTTTCAGTCCTACTTTTATGTCCTGAAGACACTGATATTCTGCCACCTAAGTTATAATTTTCACATTCCCCATGGTTTTTAGTGTTGTACTAAACATGTTCAGAAATCAAGACCGCTTTAGAGAGAAGCCGAGAACTGATTCCAAGGCCACATCCTAAATAGCTACGCACAACTGTGGTTTCATAACTGAAAAATTACACAAGGCAGAGACAAAGCAAGCACTCTCACACTGAATTCAAGACAATTCCAATCTCTGTGAGGGTTTTCAAACAATTGTCCAGGGAGGCTGGGTTCTAAAACATATTATAAAAGTTCTTTTGAGGGGAATGATTTTAATTTATTTTGAAAGCTTCCTTAATTATTAGAAAATAGAAGAATTTTCTTCCAAAATGAACACAGAGGGGAGGGTAAAGGAAGATGTTTAGGAGGGAGAAGATGAAGTAATGACAAAAAACTGAAGACAATAACAGTAAAAATCAAGATATTTAAAAGATGTAAGAGAGATATAGAGGAAAAACTGAGCAGGAGCCTCCCTCATGGAGCAAGGAGTTAAGACACAGCATTATGAAGCTATTCCAGCCACTGCTGCACAAGTTCAATCCCCGGCTAGGGAGCTGACCCACATGGTGCAGCAGACCCCTCCTGATTCACCCGCTGCTCCCCTTAGCAGTGTATTTCAATCCATCTGCCTGTTCTGCTCCCCACTCTGTCTCTGGTGAATCCTCTTACCCCTAACTCCTCTGGCTTGTACCCCAGTTTCTTGTATGCATAAATAAATAAAAGTCTTAAGAAAAAGAAAAGAAAAACTGAGCAGAGGGATCAGAGGGAGGGAGGGAGGAGCACAGGGGACTGAGGTGATGGTGCACAGGTGCATTGGGGAAGGAAACTCTATGGGGACTACAGCTGAGGGGGTGGGGGGAAGCAAATATTGTTTAAAAATGAACAATGTTGTAATAAATAAATAAAAATAAAAAGTTCAAAAAGAAAAAGAAAAACTGAGCACCATGTCAAATAGGGGCTACTTTTTTTTTTTTTAAGATTTATTTATTTATGAGGCTCCTAGTGTCTCCAGAGACAGAGGTATGGGGGGTGAGAAGATTCACCAGAGACAGAGTGGGGAACAGAACAGGCGGATGGACTGAAATACACTGCTGGCCAGCCAGGGATGGAAATCATACTCATAGGCTGCTCCTTAACCCCTTGCACCACCAAGGAGGCCTGGGGCTACCTGTCTGCAGGTAATGGGGTATGTGACACTGGGATAACTGTGGAAGTGATATGAAAAAGCAAGTGTCTTCTACTGCACAATCCACTGTACAAACAGGCGCTTACACTGTACACTTATAAAAACTCCTCTTTTTCTATACATCTGTGGTCAATTGGCTTTTGACAAGGATGTCAGACCAGATACGAAGGTCACTTCAACAAATGGGACAACAGGAGAACCACACACAAAAAATGAAACTGGTCTCTTACTTTACATCATACACAAAATATTACTCAGAATATATTATTAAAGTCTTAAATATAAGAGCTAATACATTTTTTTAGAAGAAAACATAAGGGTGAATTTTCATGACCTTGGATTTGGCAAATATCCTTAGATAGGACACTAAAACCACAGTGACAAACTTATAAAAATTGATAAGCAGGACTATATCCAAATTTAACACTGATGCTTTAAGGACACCAGGAAGAAAGTAAAATGACAACTCACAAAAAGGGAGAAAACGTTTGAAAATTATATATCTGGTAACAGCTTTACATCCAGAACATATAAAGAACTTAAAGCTCAATAAGAAAAAGCCATATAATCCAATTTTAAAACTGACCAAAGAAAATTTACAAATAGCCAGTAAGCACAGAGAAAGAGGCTAAGTCACATTAGTCTTTAGAAACTGCCAATTAAAACCACAATGAGTTACCACTTCACATACACTAATTGGCTAGAATCAAAATGTGAGATAATAACCAGTAATGGCAAGAATGTGGAGACAGTAGGAGACTCATACACTGTCAATTGGAAGGTAAAATGCAGAAAAGTCTCTTAGTTCCCCAAACCATTTAACATTAGCTATCATATGACCTGTCCATTCTATCTCTACATATGTGCCTAGAAGAAATGAAAACACACGTTCACAGAAAAGCCTGCACACAATTGTCCACGGCTGCATTATTCACTGTAGTCAAAAAATGATGCACAGTTTCTTCTTATAGGTAATGAGGATAATAACATGTACCTTAACAGGGTTATAAAAATGAGAGCTAATTCGTATAGGGCATCTGGCATATCAACTGGCACAAGGCAGCTGTGAACAAGTGATACACGTGTAATATAATATATCCCTCCCTGCTCCCAAGAACTGACTCTTGCAGGGTATGGACAAAGAGTCCAAATTGGCCAGAAAACTGGGGAAGGGAAAGAGCATTAACATGGTAAAGTGAAACATAGAAAAGGAAAAGCAATTTACTCACAAGGGGAAATTTTATATTCCAGAGAAATTTTATATTCTGATGGAAAAAGTTAATTTTGTTTCTGAAAATGTGTTGAGTTGCATTGTGAACAATTAGTGTACTATATATATATAAAACAAAATTTCACTAAATTTAACTTGATAGTAAATTCTTTACTGAAGTAGAACTTTAACCAAGTGAAAAATGTTATCTGGACTTGCTGCCTTCCTGTTCTGAAAGACTCTCATTAGGGACTCTGAAGTTAATAAATGCATTCTGTCAATTGGGTTCTTTTTCCATCTGGTGGAATAATGCCCTTGCTTTCACGCCCCAACTCTGTGTGAAGAGACTGTAATTAAATAGGGAAGTTTGCATTCAGCAAACAAAGTAAGATCAACAGCATTGCAACTACACCTCTTGAAAAACAACTCTACCTTTAAAGACCAAGGCATCTCTACCTTTAAAGACTAGGGAGGCTCTATCTATCTATACAAAGCCTCTAGTAATGGAAGAAAACGCTGCTCCCTTAAAAACTCCCAGCTGGGCCTCCTTGGTGGTGCAAGGGGTTAAGACGCAACCTATGAAGCTATCCGTAGCCACTGCAGCATGAGTTCGATCCCCAGCCAGGAGACTGAAGTCACATTAGTCTTTAGGAAACTGCCAATTAAAATCACAATGAGTTACTACTTCACATATACTAGTTGGCTAGTGTACACACATGGCCACATACACATGGCACAGTCCTCTCCTGTCTCGCCCACTGCTCCCCTGAAATACACAGGCAGTGTATTTCAGTCAATCTGCCTGTTCTGCTCCCCACTCTCTCTGGTGAATCCTCTCACCCCCAACACCTCTGGCCTGTACCCCAGTTCTTGTATGCATAAATAAATAAATCTTCAAAAAAAAAAAAAAAACCCAAAAACCTCCCAGCTGCTGGTTTCTATCCTAGAAGATTCACTTTTACTTTGCTTCCTCCCATCTGTGTCACTTGGGTCTGAAGGATCTGGCCCCTCTTGTACTCTGTGTGTGTTCTGTTTCCCCTTTGTTACAGAATGTTAGGCTTTGCCCCACCCAGCCCCAGCCCCCTGATCCATTTACTCTAGAATCTCAGCACTAAAAACAAACGAGTGCTGTTTCCTCTAGAAAAGGCTCTGAGTTCTTAATCTCTTCCAGAGGGAAGACATTAACACTTGTGTGAGCTAGAGTTGCTGGATTCAAAGCACATGGGAGATGGAATTCAATTTGTTCAGATTCATTCAAGGAATTTTATGTTTTTAATTTTTAATGCCAGTTGTAGAGAAAGGAAGAGTCAGCTGGGAGGGACTTTTGACGAGCATTGCTCTTTAGAAACTGCAGACTGAAAGCATGTTACTTAACTCATCTCAAATTTGCTTTCCTCACCTGTAAACTGATTGTGAAAATTTCTCCTTCTTAGAGGTGTTGGAAGAACTAAATGAAGTAATGCATGAAAAATACTTAGAATGATGTCTGCAGCCCAGAAGTGTTAATATCACAGCTGTGATTGCTGTTCTTATCCGTTGAATGATGATCTGAACCACAATGAATAAATATGAACAGTGATCTTAGAATAGCAAAACCTACTACTTTCCATTTCATATGTTAAGATAGAGAGAAAGAGTGTGCCCACGCACTTCTTTCCTAAATAATAATGTCATTCATTCATCTATTCATCTTTTCAACAAACATTTAACTGGCACATGCTACATCCTGGATAATGAGGTTCTAAAGTTGAGTGTGGCCTGAAAGTCCATGACCACAAGAGCTGATTGTCAAGCACTGTCACCTTGGGGAAATGACTTTTGTACCAAGAACACAGGGTGATTGATAGACGAGCAGAGAGGAAGGAGCCAAAATAATTCATTATAATCCAACCATCCTCCCTACTCAAACAAGAGTATTCATGGAGACTTCCTTGTGCCATTTCCAACCAATCCATGAAACACACATAGGAAAAAAAAAAAAAAAAAAAAAAGGAACCAAGGAGCAGGTGGATTTTCCACTGGTAGAGTGTGGGTGATGGTGCCTACCTGCTCCCTCAAGGAAATAGTTGACAACACATTTCAGTTCCCAGGCTCTACCAATCAGGTTTCTAGCAGGAAACTACAGAAAGGACAGGCAAATGGGCTCATAAAATTTATAATTAAAAAAGAATTACAAAGGCTATGGAAAGGATTAAAGGAAACTAAAAGGGATGGAGAAACTCCTAGTTTGGCCGACTGCAGTGACCCTTAACCTCTCAGGCCTGAGGATTATGGTGAGAGCAGTTTCCAGAGCCAAAGGGAGTAGGTGCAAGAAGGTTGTTTGACAAGAACTGTGGCAGTCAAGAGAGGGGAGGGAGCAGAGGAATAAACACTCCCCTCTCACCCTCCTCCCTTCAACTACTTCCTCCACTGACAGTCAAAGGCAAAGTGCCTGCTGATGGATCCATATCAGTGAGCCCCTGGAGCACCAGGCAGGTTGAGAATGGATCTGGAGGATAAATGGGGATGTCCTGATACAAGCTGGGCATCACCCATGTAGAATATCATTCTAGTATATAAAGGCATGGGTTTTTCCACAACTTGAGTAATACCAGGATACTTTGGACTGTATGTATTTTCCTTTTTTTTTTTTTTTTAAAGATTTATTTATTTATACAAGCACTGGGCACAGTCAGAAGCACGGGAGGGTGAGAGAATTCACCAGAGCCAGAGCTCACTCTGCTGAGGGGAGCAGTGGGCGGCAGGAGAGGTCTGCGTGCCATGTGGAACCCCCTCCTCAGGTGGCCGGGGAGCAAACTGGCTCTGCAGAGGCTGTGGGCAGCTTCACAACCCGGCTCTCAACCTCTGCGCCACCGGGGAGTCCCTATAGGTGAACTGCAACATGTCCAACATTAGCTGGGAGGCTACTGAACTTTATTTCATTTTGTCCTCAAAACAACATGCCTCCCCTGGTGGCGCAGGCGGTTGAGCACCGCGCTGTGAAGCTGTCTGCAGCCTGCAGCGCAGGTTCAATCCTGGCCAGCCAGCGAAGGTCCCACATGGCGCAGCAGACCTCTCCTGTCACGCCCCCTGCTCCCCTCAGAAGTGTATTTCGTCAGTCTGCCTGTTCTTTTCCCCACTCTGTCTCTGGTAAATCCTCTCACCCTCCCACACATCTGGCCTGTACCGGTTCTTGTATAAAATAAATAAATAAATCTTTTTAAAAAATAAAATAAAATAAAATAAAATAAATAAAAACAAAAATGTATGTGAATTATGCATTTTCTTCATATTTTACAGGTGAAAAAAGGCTCAGAAAGATTAAAAGTCTCAGCAAGTGGAAGAACTCTGATGCATTCCTCTCTCACTCCAGAAATTTTAAATGGTTTTTCCATTTGACCAAGTTGAAAAGTAACTAGAGAATGATCAGTGTTACAGATGCTGAGTTCATAACCCTGCAATTACACAGAATCAGGGAAACTTGGCAGAAGTAACCAATAGAGTTGATCTCAACTGTCAATAAATCTGCTTCATGGTTAAAGCAGCAATGTGCTTATCTTTCAATCAAGTCATTTCTAAATAATCAAGCCAAGCTAGAAATCTGTAGATGATGATCTAGGACTGAGGACTTTTGACAAGCACAGCTGGCCTGCAGTCTGTTCTGCATGTCAACATGGTTTTACTATTATTGCCATATATTATATAGAAGACAGCATGATAGAAATGGTATGAATAATGTCATTTCCAAAACCAGACCCAAGGACTTGTGATATGATGTAAGGAAAATTTTCCTTAGCCCCTTAGAAAAATCTCTTAACCTGCCTATCATTTACCATTTTCTAGTGATGCCCAAAGGTCAGCCTCCTAGAGGCCAGGGCAGGTGGTGGAGCTTACAGCCTTGGATAGAAACTGTAGAGGTTTGGGGAAGTAGAAGTTGCAGACAGAAAAGTAGTTGAGATCATGGGCTCTGGAGCCAGAAACCAGGGTTTGAAATGCTCCCCAGGCTTTCTGGCTGTGTTAGTGTAAGCAAGTCTCAATTTCCTAATTTGCCAAACCAAGAGCATTTAACTCATTGCCTTTGTTTGCTGCTTTCACCATTACCAGGCTCACTTTCTAATTCCTGTGATCCAAAGCATCTGGCCTGGTATAGCTATCACCCTGCTTTTGTCTTGCTCACACTTGCCAGTGTTCTGGTAAGACTGACCCCACTCCTATTTTTCTCTTATGACTTTTAGATTTTTCTTATTCATTCATTCATTCATTTTATTGTGATAAATATACATACAGGGCCTCCCTGGTGGCACAAGGGGTTGAGACGCAGCCTATGAAGCTGACAGCAGCCACTGCATCACGAGTTTGATTCTTTTTTTTTTTTTTTAATAGAGGCATGTTTTTATTTATTTATTTATTTATTTTTGTTTATACATGCACTGGGTACAGTCAGAAGCGCGGGAGGGTGAGAGAATTCACCAGAGCCAGAGCGGGGAGCAGAGCAGGCAGAAGGACCGAAGGACACTGCTGAGGGGGCAGCGGGCGGCAGGAGAGGTCTGCGCGCCATGTGGGACCCTCCTCTGGTGGCCGGGGAGCAGCCGGGGATCGAACCAGCACCGCAGAGGCTGCGGGCAGCTTCACAACCCAGCGCTCAACCGCTGCGCCACCGGGGAGGCCCCACGAGTTTGATTCTTGGCCAGGGAGCTACCACATGGCGCAGCAGACCTGTCCTGGCTCGCCCGCTGCTCCCCTCAGCAGTGTGTTTTGGTCAGTCTGCCTGTTCTGTTCCCGCTTCTGTCTCTGGTGAGTCCTCTCGCCCCTTCCCCCACCCCCGTGCCTCTGGCCTGTGCCCAAGCTCTTGTATGCATAAAAATAAAATGAATCTTTGGGAAAAAAATAAAATATACATACAACATTGTAGCATTTAAACCAAGTTTTAGAATGCAGTTCAGTAGCATAATGCACATTCGTATTGTGTTATCACCACCATTCACCTCCAGAACTTGTCCATTTTCCCAAAGTGAAAGTCTGTACCCACTATACCCCCATTTCTCACTCTGCCCTCATTTGGTTCAGGTAGCTGAGTCAGTTAACTGAGGCCCCGGCAACCTGTTTTTTTACTTCTATGAATTTGAATACTCTAGGTATATCATGGACATGAAATCATACGAGATTTGTCCAGTTGTGACAGGCTTACACAGTATGTTTTCATCCATGTCGTAGCATGTTAGACCTTCCTTCCTTTTTAGGGCTGCATAATATTCCATCGCATATGTACACCACATTTTGTTTATTATGCATCCATCAAACGATCTAGGTTACTTTAATCTTTCAGTTATATGAGTAATGCTATTTTGAACATGGGTGAATGAATATCTATTCAGAACCCTGCTTGTGATTCTTTTTTTTTTTTTAAACATTTATTTATTTATTTATACAAGCACTGGGTAAAGTCAGAAGCACGGGAGGGTAAGAGAATTCACCAGAGCCAGAGCAGAGAACAGAACAGGCAGACTGACGAAGTACACTGCTGAGGGGAGCAGCGGGTGTGGTAGGAGAGGTTTGCGCGTTTTGTGGAACCCTTGCAGGCGGCCGGGGATCGAACCGGCACTGCAGAGGCTGCGGGCAGCTTCGCAGCCCAGTGCTCAACCGCTGCACCACCAGGGTAGGCCCCCCGACTTGTGATTCTTTTGAGCACATCTCCAGAAGTGGAATTGCTAGATCCTAAGATAATTATATGTGTAATTTTTGAGGAACCATCCTACCCCTTTTTACAGCAGGTGCATCATTCCCTTGGCAATGTATAAAGGCTCTGATTTCTCTACATCCTCACCAGTGCTTTTTCTTTTCTTTTTTTTTTTTGGTTTGTTTAACTGCCATCTTGATCAATGTGAAGTGGTTGCCTCTCCTTTTTTGTGTGTGTACAATAGCGCTGTGTCCCCAGATGCATTCACCACCCAATTTCCCAGTCCTTAGGCGTAGACACTGACTAGTTCTATTGCCAGGAAAGAAGGTTGAGTTCAGCTAACTGAACCAAATAGCCATAAGGCTATTTTCTGCGCTGGCCCTTCTTTTACTGGCTGACATTACTATAATAAAAATAGAAAACAAGCAAGCAAACAAACAAAAAAAAGCAAAAAAAAAAAAAAAGTGAGATAAACCAGGGCCAGTGGTTTGCAACATGCAGGTAACTCTCTTGTGCACTTTAAACCACACTTATAATTCAGAAGGCAGTGTTCAGAAAGAGAAGTTATTTGGAAATAATGGCAGCATGATTTTTTGTTAGTATTTAAAATAAGACAGTGAGTTTGTTTTATATGAGTCTCTCCAGTCCAGGACCCCAGTGGGAAAATTATTAAACATCTGAATAGCCCATCAGGCAAATAATACAACTGTGCATAGCCTGCTATAAAAAAAGAAAAAGAAAAAGAAAACATAAATGGTAAGGACGGAGAGAGGGAGGTTGGGAGGGAGGGAGGGCAGGGAAGAAGAGAGAAAGGCAGGCAGGCAGGCAAGCAGGAGGGCAGGTAACCAGAAGTTCCTCATCCTTGTTCCATTCCTGTTCATCTTTTTTTGCAGACTAAATCACAGAAAACCAGGCTGATAAGCTGAGACCAAGATGCATGCAGAAGATAAAGGTTAAGCCACAATATCATTATCATAGTAAAGAGCATGCCCACCAGAGACAGGACAGCTCCAGTCAAGACCAAACTGGAAGAAAAAGGGGCATGAATGCAGTTCCTGGAACACCACCAGTTCCTATTTCTCTGAAATCCTGCTGACACGATCCTCTAGACTCTCCCCTCCTCAGTACTCCCCCACACAAGTACCTGCTTCTCCCCACTTCAGGGAGAAGGGTCTAGAGCACTGGTTCTCTCCTCCATTCTTTGACCCAAGAATGTGGGTTGACCCTTTGCTTCCAGTGTCTTTCCTGAGCTTGTTCAGGTATCAGATGGGAAAAGAACTCAGTTGTTTGGTCTCAAAAAGAAGGAAGGAAAGAAAGAAAGAAGAGATAATCAGGAGCATCCACCAGGGATATAGTTCTAGGTCAAAAAATCCCTGATTCTACTTAGAGCTGTACATCCAGTGAAACCAACTGCATTTTGTTCTAAAGTTGTCACTAAATGCCCTGTGAAAAGGAATGATGGTCTTTTAAAAATAGCACAGTTTAAAAATACCTCAAACAACCAATCTCTTTTCTCAAAATCTTACAGAAAACTCCATTTTTGTAAGTTCACACTTGCAAAGCAATATTTACTTCTAGAATTTAAACAGTAAATAAAAACCTGAAAGGTAGTTTTGATTAACACAAAAATCTAGAAACCAGGAGTGGTAAAGATAATTATGGCTTCCCCAATGATCGGCTACCAACTTCAACAAATTTGTGTATTTTTATGTAGTTGTTGGGAAACAATTTTCCAAGGAACTCTCACCTCAAGTTTTCAAACACTAACAGCTTATATTCTTTCTTCCCAAGAAAGTTTGTATCATGAACAGACTTGGAAGATAAAGACAGTATCTTGCTCTGGAGCAAAAGGGCAGATTTGTTTACTGTCCAGTACAATAGAGACAATGTTTTCCTCTGAGTCAGAACCCATGCTTGCTTCAAGACCATTACAAAAGATTCAGGTTACTCAAGCCTGGGGTTCCTATGAAATATGAAAGCCCAGCCCAGGTAGGTGTGATCTGGTCCTCATTGTGCTGTTCTGTGGGAACAAAGGCTTGGGGAACTAGTTCCAGAAAATGATGATACTCTATTACTGTTACTATCACAGCTATTACTGTCCTTTGGCCCAAAGCCAGGGGTCTCGTGCCTTCTGCCAAGCACCATGACAAGGTGGCAGACAAACTTGTTCCAAGTCAGTTAAATCTCAAGACTCTTAGCAGTTCCTGACATTAGTGATACACTATTAAGATCATTCCATGTCATTCTGATAAGCAGATGCAAAAGGCACCAACTTTTAACCCATTTTCACTGCAATCTTTGGACACTGCAAATAAGCTAAGAAGGCAGGAAACAATTATTTCAAGGTTCTCTGAAGCCACTAACTAACAGGGCAACACAGCAAACTACGAAAGCGGCATATATAATAGTATTAGAAGGTATTTTTTATTGAAGTTTAAAAAACAATTAATACCTATTTATGACACAACCTTTGAGACAATTTGCAGAACTCAGGATCTCAGTGTGAAAACCACTTCTCAACTAAAAGTGGAACAAAAGGAGCCAAATACTTAGAGACATTTTTTCTGGAACTCTAGCTCCACGGTTTAGAGGTTCAACCACTGAACCTCTCTTGAGCTCATGTGCCCCATCTCTATGATGGAACTAACTGTGGCTAAATCTGTGCACAGAATTGTACAGAATATCAAAGCTGTTCATGTATAAACTGCTTTGTAAATTCCAAAAAGGCAAGACAAGGTAAACTCTGCATACTGCTGCTTGTCATTAAAAGCAAGTTCTCTCCAGTCCCTTTCATGGTACAAGCTCAGCAAGCAGTCCAGAGCAATCACAGCATGCAGAGTCCTTTGTTCGTTCAACAAATATTTATTGTGCCAGGCAGCGGGAGGAACAGGAAAAAAGATCCTAGGGACAGGCACATGGGGAGGAACTTCTGATAAGATAAAACACGCAACAGGGCTTTTCCCCTTTGGATACAGTCTCTGTCTTCTATTTCTCGTCAATCCTTAAAGAAGAGAAAATATAAAGGAAGCAATGGGAACACACACAGATCTTTAAACCAATTCTTCAATCAGGTTTATCGTCCTAAGCAGAATAGACTACCAGTTGCTCGAGACAGAAGCTCCTGCTGTTGAGAAAACCAAGGCCTTTGGGGTAAAAAACTAAACTAAATTCTCTATGAAGCAAATCTAGGAGGGATTAAACTCCATGATAAGGCTGAGGTTCAATTTGAATTGCAAAGTCTCTACACTTGAAGATGAAATCCAGGTCAGCTTAAAATGTATGTTTCAATTATTTGTTTTAGTAAGGCAAGTCAAAAGTGTAGTTCAAATCTACATCCTCTTTTATATAGCTAACTCTGTTTCAGTATATAAAGCATTTGATAATCCTAAGCTCAACATTTTTCTTATAGATATCAATTTTGTGAACTTCTAGAATAAAATAAAATTCTGTAGTCTGGAACGTGCAACCAAAATATCCTTTATCATCTGAAAGAAGTATGTCCAGATTCAATGCTGTTCTTTTAAGTTACAGATATTTATCCTGTTTACTAGCTTTATTTGAAAACTAAAAACTCTACTGTTTGGGAGAATGTAACAGTAATGGCTATTACTATTACTATCACAGCTATTGCTGTAATGACAGTATGTCTGGGGCAATTGAGCTTGTGCAAAATTAAGCGGGGTCTACAAAGGGAAGGTGACAAGTAGACCTCAAACCCAATCTTGCTCTTAGTCATCATACTCCTTAATCTGATGATCTGGGCACCCCTCCTCCATGCCCCAACCCACCCATCGTAGAGTAGGTGCTATGTGATTAAGACATATTTCCAACTCCATGCAACCTTGGGAGGCAGCTGGAATTGAGGAGAGAGTTGCCAGTACTCCTGCACTACTTTTTCTACTGGTTACACTGGGAAGAAAAAAATAAGCAAGTACGGTGGAATGAGAAAGAGAACACAGAAATAGAAGATCAGCTCAGAGACAGAGCACTGGGGAGATTCAAGATCTACCAACCCAACGGATGGAAACTAGATATTTGGTGGCAAGCATGATAGCGTATATGCAGATGATATAGTATAAATGGATGATGATGTACAACCCTGGACACCTGAAACCTATATAATGTTATCATCCAATGTTCAGTTTTCTTAAAAAGTGATGAATGAAAGGAAAAACCAAAGATCTACCAACCAAATACTCCTGAGTTACATTATATTCATGTTTCCAAAGTGCTGAGAGATTATTCCTGTTACACATTCTGTTATCTGAAGTTCTTTCACCATTCATCTCTTAAGCTGAACGTGAACTTCCCCTGTACTTGACACTGCTTCTCCAGCCACTGACAAGACTAAACCTCCAAGTTATCCAATAACAATATTTTATGAAGAGAAAGGGCTGCAGCATCACTGCAAAGATCACGTCAAGTTTTGCAAGCTGACTTAAATATGGAAAGCATTATTTGAATACCAGTGATCTTATGATATCAATTTAATTTCTGGAAAAGAGAAAAGCAAACGATGAGAGAGTTTTCTCATAGTAAAAGGAACAGTTATGTAACCATCCCACATGGTAGAGCCAGGCTGAAGTCAAAATGATAAAAGATTCAAATAGCCTCAGTTCCGTCAACAGGGAATGTCACATGCAACATACTTCTCATAGAGCCTCTGGCCTCGCATGAAGGCCTTCACTTCGTTGTCCAACGGGAAGGTGCCATCATCCTTTCTAAAGCGGTAGAAGAGCTTGACATCCTTGAATTCCTTATGCTCATCACACACTGAAACACAATATATAACAAGAGGCAAGTGAGAAAAAAAAAAACACTTATTTAATGACTCAAATGAAATAAGATGCTAACTGAGAATTGTTTTACTAACTAATTTTCTAAGTACACAAATATCTACGATATGATTGAGTGCATGTAAAGTGTAACATCTGTTCCAGTACCTGGAGCAGAATAAGTGCTCAGAATTATTAACACCATCATTACCATCATTATTACTATCCATGAAAAGGATCACAAAATTCAATTTATCAATTATTCCACAATTTCTTTCTTTTTTAAAAAAAAAAGATATATTTATTTATACAAGAACTGGGGTACAGGCCAGAGGCACTGGAGGATGAGAGAAATCACCAGAGATAGAGCGAGGAACAGAACAGACAGACAACTGAAAACTCTGCTAGAGGAGCAGCGGGCAAGACAGGAGAAGTCTGCTGTGCCATGTGGGTATCTCTCTGGCCAGCTGGGAATTGAACCTGAGCTGAAGAGGCTGTGAACAGCTCCACAGCGCTGCGCTCAACCCACTGCATCACTGGGGAGGCCCATTCCACAATTTGTTTTTGAGCATGCTATTGCAGTAGGCCTCACTCTCAAGGAAAGTGCAGTCCATAAAGATTAAGAGGAATGTCAACATGTAAGTAAACCATGGTGTAATAAAGCCATGAAAAAGGTGAGATGAGACTGTTTGAGAGTCCAAAGGAGGAGCACTAGTATCCAAGTCACTTAACTTTGGGATATGGAAGCTTCTCTGAGGAGGTGGCACATAAATGGGCTTTGAAGAATGAGTAGAAATTAGTCAAAAACGAGAAGGAAGGACATTGCTGCCCAAGAGAATAACAGCAAGGAAAAGGTCTCAGGCAAGGTTAGAGATTTAAAGGGGACAAGTTCAAGAATATTTACTGAACCACTCATTGTAACAGCAAAAAATTAGAAGCAATGTAAATGTCCATCAGGAGGAGAATGGATAAGGATATGTTGGTGTAATTACACATGGCACAGGACACGGTAGTGAAAATGGACAAACTGGAGATACACACTGTCTACATGGATGAAGCTCAGTGAGCTGGTCAAGGTGCAAAAGAATAAACGTGCATCTCTTTAACAGCTTAAAACATTAAAATAGGAAGATACTTTGATGGTAGAGGCATGTGCAGAAAGTCCATGGAAATAAAATGTCTCTTGGAGGGAAGAAGGAAATATAACTGGACAGAGGTACACAGGGGACATATAAAGTAAAATGTGTTATTTCTTAAATGGGTAGATTCAGTACTGGAATAGAAGTAGTTCTGGGGGTCTCCCTGGTGTCACAAGGGGTTAAGTTGCAGCACTATGAAGCTATCCGCAGCCACTGCAGCATGGCATGAGTTCAATCCCCAGCCAGGGAGCTGACCCACAAGATGCACCAGACCTCTCCTGGCTCACCCGTTGCTCCCCTCAGCAGTGAATTTCAGTCAATCCACCTGTTCTGCTCCCCACTCTGTCTCTGGTGAATCCTCTCACCCCCAACCCTGCACTTCTGACCTGTACCCCACCTCTTGTGTGCATAAATAAATCTTAAAAAAAAAAAAAAGATGTAGTTCTTTGTTCCTCTCAGGGTACCTTGACTGTGCCACCTCACTCACCATGATGAATAATGCCCCGGTCTGCTAATTTCTGCATGAGTTTAATTGCAGTCTCTCTGTCAGAAGTCTCTTTGTGCTCAATCAACCAGTCAATCAGTTCTTTTGCGACAAAACAGTTTGGGTAGGTCTTGAGATGATGTCTTCTATCTTTAATAACCTTCTCTTCATGCAGCCTGAGCCTGAAAAGAAAATTGAGCAATCACTTTCAGATTTTTCATGACAACACAAATGATTAAACCATTCCTAGAGAAGAGTATCAGAATGGGAGCTCTAAATGCATTAGTGTCCACCAAATATCTTTAACAATGGTTGATTTCCGTACTGTCAGAATCCAGGAGGTGATTCTCCCATCCAATCTAGAGATGACACAGGAAAAATGGGTGAGAAAACCAACCTCGGCTCCCTAGAGGTCTCCTACCTCTCAGGAGGGTGAGAAAAGCTCTTTCCCATTGCACTGGCTCACTCCCCCCTCTTCTATTTCTCCATCAGGATTAGGGCTTCAACCAACCAACCAACAAAAACAAGAAATCTGCTGCAACAGGGTAGTTTCTCCTCATCACAGGTAGCCGAGGGTCCACCATATTTACATTCATTTATTCACATAATAAATACGAGTGAGGGTCTACTACCTGCCCATTAGAGACACACAGTTTTGGAAAATACAGAGAGACACTTGGCTCTGTAGGCCTTGTTTTTCTTTTTTCTTTTTTTTTTTAAGATTTATTTATTTATACATACAAGAACTTGGGTACAGGCCAGAGTTGTGACAGAGTGGGGAACAGAACAGGCAGATGGACTGAAATGCACTGCTGAGGGCAGCAGTGGGAGAGTCAGGAGAGGTCTGCAGTGCCATGTGGGTAGCTCCCTGGCCAAGGATCGCACTTGTGCTACAGTGGCTGTGGACAGCTTCATAGGTTGCGTCTTAACCCCTTGAGCCACCAGGGGGGCCCTCTGTAGGCCTTGTTTTTATACGAACAATGATTAATCCTTTGGTGAGCATTTTTCAAAGACTAACTCACTTAATGTTAACATCAGTTTCATGAGAAGTCATTATTACTGTAACTGTGTAATCTCCATAGACAGGAGGGTTTCCATGTTCCCTGACCCACGTAAGGAAGGGAGGGTCATAGGGAAGCTAGAAAGGATCGGGGGGACAAAACTTGGAAGAGGCATGTGGAGAAGAGATATGTGAAGAAGCCGCTCTTGCTTCCCAACCTTGGATTTGTATCATCAGTCTTGCATTTACTTTTTACTTCTTGGTGAAGGGCTTGAATTGGGTGATCACAAGGTTTGCTTTCTCCCTACTTTGCCAACATGGCTCCACCTCCTTATCAACTTAATATTGGTGAGAAATGGGCATAAAGCACCCAACAGTGATGTGACCTGGGCAAGCGACTTCATGTCCCTTTCTTCCTCAGTAAATGGAGGAATTAGGCCTACCAAGTCCTTGGTGGTGTTGAGATTTGGGGGTATAATGTGTATTCAGCACCACCGTATTGCCTGGCACATAACAGGTCTCATTCTCTTTCCTCCTCATCCTAAATCACAAACTTATCCCCCTCTGGTGTGCTTTTTGAGCAGAATGCACTGAAGGCATTGAATGGGTCTGGCTATCACAAGGGTTGCCATTAGGTGCTGAGCACACACTGGGCTGGAGCGTCCAGGCTCAGATGCCCTTCCTTGCTAGACCACTGCTAGGGGCTGAACTATGTTCCCTAAAATCGACATGTGGAGCCCCATATTCCTCATACTCAAGACTGTATTTGGAGACCGGGTCTTTAAAAGTGAATTAAATTGAAATGAGATCATGAAGATGGAAGCTAACTCAAATGAGTAGCATTCTTGTAAGAAGGGACTGTGCAAAAACACAGGGAGAAGAAGGTTATTTACAAGCCCTGGGGCGAGGCCTCAGAAAAAACCAACCCCACCAACTCCTTAATCATCTCCAGGACTGTGAAAAAGTCAATTTCTGTTATTTAAACCAGCCAGTCTGTGGTACTTTGTTATGGCTGCTGATCTGCCTAAAATAACCACCAACTGCTTGAAACTGGAGTCTCCTCAGGAGTCTGCCATGAAGGGCTCAGTTGGGGCGGCTCAGCGGGGAAACAGAGGAGGAGAGACTGAGAAGTCTAACAGCTGTAACTGCATAGAAAGAAATGAAATCTTAACTGAGTTCCTACTACACGCTGTGCTGTACTACACATTTCCACACATGCTGACGGCTTGGTCTGAAGGCTTGCAGCCCCGTCCACAGGTTGAAATACCAGTCCCTAAAATGTCAATGATGAGGACAGTTGGGAAGACAGGACTCAGAATATGAAGAGCTGGCTCTCGTCCTGACAGCAGCAGTAATTCCAGACCACTGAATATCTGATCGCCAGAGTCCTCACTGGAAAGACAGGGATGTGGTCCCCCCTGTTTACCTGGCCCCACTGTCAGCAAGCTCACTCACGAGAATAAAGAGAGCAGTTGAGACCTTCCCAAGTATTGCAGTTTTAACTTCTTTGTTGGCATCAATCCTCATAACAACTCCCTGAGGTCGGTAATGTTAAAACCACAAAGGATACCATGTAGATATGTAATTATTAATACAAAATAAATGAACCCTAATTAAAAAGAACACATTCACATGAGCGAAAGTCATCCCATGAATCCCTCTAATTAATTCAGTGACAATGACACTGAGTAATTTGTTGAACATGCTGGAAGCGGCAGGATGTGAAACATTAATTCTTAGACATGATGTCTGTCACGAACCCAGGAAGAATGAAGACCAATTCATTTAGAAATTGAAATGTGGAACAAGCTACCATATAATTTGGTGGAGGAGGAATATGTTATGAGCCAAGGGAAGAGTTTGAGCTCCTGTAACCTTTCCAACTTAAAAAAAAAATAATTATTCGGTAATGTTTATCTTTAAATACTACAGAACAGAGCCTTTCAGTGACTATCCTTCCATGAACCCTGAGCTCGGTGCTAATTCTTGAGCATGTGGATTCCTACCGGGACCCACCTGCAATGGAGGGAGAAGCGCTAAATGCCAACCATTCCATCCCACTAGGGCCCTGGTACATTTCCATGTTTAAAAATCCCCCGAGCAGAATAATGATGGAGAGGAAGTAACTTTGGATCCTAAAGCTAGCCGAGAACTTGCTATTTTTGACATATTATGAGAGGTAAAATATATTCAATAATCATGCTACTATCTTTTTTCTTTTGTAATCAGAAATAGGTAGCTCTAAAAATGAGCATTGAAGTGGGTATTCCAGAGGAATTATCCCAATAAAGAGATAAGAGTGTCCACACTGCAAAACATAACCAAGTGTTTTGCCTGCCTAGTAGGTACTTAACCAAATATTCAGTGAACAAATGAAGGCACAAGAGCACTAACAGAAATAACACCATTTTCAAAGAGGTAGGGAGGCTTCTCCTCCTTGGCTCCTACTGCGCAACTTAGTAAACACCTATTGTCATAGAATCTATCGTATTTTTTTTTTAAACTATTTACATTCCCACTTCTAGGGTAGTCAATTCCAAAGTATTAATCCCCAGTGTGTGTGTGCTTTAAAAAAGCATTTTCTTTTGGGCCTCCCGTGGTGGCGCAGCGGATGAGCGCTGGGTTGCGAGGCTGCCTGCAGCCTCTGCAGCGCCAGTTGGAATCCTGGCCACCGGCGAGGGTTCCCCCGCCCCCCGCCCCCCCCCACACACACGCCTTTTTTTTTTTTTTTTTTTACTTGAACTAGACTTACCCTATACAAGTTTCACAACTTTTATCATACTAGTAGCATGCAAGTCTCCTAGAAGGGGATAGCAAGCAAAATTTCAATGTCTTTTTGGGGAAAAAAAAGAAGGAAATTTTGTGAATCCCTTGAGGAATAGCATTCTCTAGAAAGAAGTCACAAAGTGTTGAGCTAGGGGCTAACAGCCACTTTAACACAGCATTTTGGCTGGTCAGATCAGTCATGTCGTTTACCATCCTCAACATGTCTTTTGATTGAAAACTGTCTTCACACCTAACCCACCCCAGGCAGGATTCAAAAGCTCAGTCTGGGCCTCCCTGGTGGCCGAAGGGGTTAAGTCTCAGCACTATGAAGCAATTTGCAGTCACTGCAGCACAGTTCCATCCCCGGCCAGGGAGCTGACCCACATGGCACAGCAGACCTCTCCTGTCTCACCTGCTGCTCCCTCAGCAGTGTAGCCTGTACCCCAGCTCTTATATGCATAAATTTAAAAAATCTTTAAAAAATAAATAAATAAATACATAAATAAATAAGTAAATAAATAAAAAGCTCAGTCAGTTTGCTGCTGTGAAACACTTTGACCCTGTGTGTAGAACACAGCCCCAGGCAGTTCAGTAAGAGCCAGTATGAGATTCTGCCCAGTCTAAGGGACAGCAATTAGCTAAGCCAGGCAGAATGGGTCCCTCCAAGATCCAACCTAGAGCTAAAGTTCTCTATTTGTGCCCTGAGACCTTGTCTTCAAGTGGAGACTAACCCAGACGTCACTGTGTAAAACCAAGCAGTGTGAGGTGTGCATGTGTTCAAAAAGGTAGGGCCGGGTCTCCCCTGGTGGCGCAGCGGTTGAGCGCTGGGCTGCGAAGCTGCCCGCAGCCTCTGCAGCACCAGTTTGATCCCCGGCAGCCAGCGAGGGTCCCACATGGCGCGCAGACC
The DNA here is from genome assembly GCF_964194135.1 of Talpa europaea. NCBI lineage: Eukaryota > Metazoa > Chordata > Mammalia > Eulipotyphla > Talpidae > Talpa > Talpa europaea. The sequence continues at coordinate 14,316,875 of NC_140069.1, forward strand.
TCTCCTGCCACGCCCGCTGCTCCCCTCAGCAGTGTGTTGTCAGTCTGCCTGGTCTGCTCCCCGCTCTGGCTCTGATGAATCCTCTCACCCTCCCACGCTTCTGACTGTACCCAGTGCTTATATAAATTAATTAATTAATTAATTAATTTTTAAAAAAAAGGTAGGGCCCCAGGTCCAGAGTTCATCCTGGTGCTCTCTCTGGGTTCTCCCACTTACACCCTCCATATGGCCCAAACTAGCTACATGAATTCCTAAGCCAAAGGTAAAAACACCTCAGGACTAGAAGACCCCAACCAGGAGTGGGGGGAGTAGTGGGATGGGGGTGGGGTGGGGTGGATAGACCAGCACAGAGAGGCTGAGAGGGCAGGAGAAACAGCTCCTGAAACCCGAAGGAGAGATGGCAACACATCCTGGTGCACCTTGGTTCTTTAGAGTTTTCCAGTTCTTCTTCCAAGCTAAGCACACCTCAGTAATAACCACAACATCATGTGGCCACGTAAGTTTCTATTCCCTAGATCCAGAAGAACCTCATCAACGCAGGTTCTAGAGTGCTCCTCCTCCTGAGACCACCCACCCACCCAGGCTTGCTCCCGGGCTTCCTCACTTACTCTCACCTCCCAGGTACATGCACAGTGAATTCTTCCCCATCCCCTGAGCAAGCCTTCACCCTTCCTGCTTCAACTCCAGACAGGGACCCCTCTGCTTAGAATGCTCCCTCCTCCTGCTTTCAACACTCTGAAAGACTCCACTTCCTCTTCAGCTGGAAAGGCACTTCCTCTGAACATTTTCACAGCCTGCTGGAGCCAGACAGCAGCCTCCTGTCCTCTGTCCTCCCACAATAGTTTAGTCACCAGGGTCTCCCTGGTGGTGCAAGGGGTTAAGCACCGCACTATGAAGCAATCCGCAGCCTCTGCAGCAACAGTTCGATCCCTGGCCAGGCAGGGAGCAACCCACATGGCGCAGCAGACCTCTCCTGTCTCGCCCGCTGCTCCCCTCAGCATTACATTTCAGTAGATCTGCCTGTTCTGCTCCCCACTCTGTCTCTGGTGAATCCTCTCACCCCCTGCATCTCTGGCCTGTACCCCAGCTCCTGTGTGCATAAATAAATAAATCTTAAAAAAAAATAGTTTAGTCACCAGTAAAGCACCCACCCCACTGTATTACAGGTTTATGAGGTGGGATACAAGGCAGAGTTGCTTGTTTATTTTTTAAAAAGATTTATTTTTATTTATTTATGCATACCAGAGGTGTGAGGGGTGAGAGGATTCACCAGAGACAGGGTGGGAAGCAGAACAAGGGGATCTATTGAAATACACTGCTGAGGGGAGCAGCAGGAGAGACAGGGGAGGGTCTGCTGCCTCATGTGGGTCAGCTTCCCGGCCAGGGATTGAACTCAGGTCCCAGTGGCTGGCAATAGCTTGACAGTCCTGAGACTTAACCCCTGCACCACCAGGGAGGCCCTTATTTATTTTTGCAACAATTGCATCAAGCACAGGGGACAGATCTTCCCTGATGTGAAAAATCAATTTGTGCAAAATATGCACTCAGTTTTCAAGTGGCAAAGGGCAGAACAGTCTTCTGACGCACCTTGTCCCAACCACCCTGAACCCCTGGGGAGTCAAACCCTCTTTACTGCTGTTGCATTTTCCTTCCCACTGGCTAAGGAATTTAAATACAAAAACCATCTTCCCATCATTCTTCTCAGACAGCTTGGTTCACAAGCTTTAGTCAAGGTGATTTGGTAATGTTCTATTCCTGCCTAGCTAACCAGCTGCCAAAATTGCATCAGACAATTTCCTCTCCCAGCCTTAGGAGAACAAACACCCTGAGTGCAGGGTGTTAATAATTTCTACAAAATTACCATCCATCTGATAAGAAATGTAGAAAATGTTTTTCAAAAAATAGCTTGCAAAGAACTGCAGTGGGTTGTGGGACCCAGGGAACAAAGGAGAGACGGAAACTACATTTTCTCATTGAAAAACAGCATCATAAATCTCAGCCAAAGTAAACAGCTTAATTAAAAAACACGGCAAGCCAGGCTGATGGGTGAGCCTGGCTGTGGCACTGGCTTAGATGTGCTTCATGCCAAAGCTATTGTCCTTTCCAGATGTTCAACAATAGCCAACATTTGTCCTTATGGATCAGAGAACTCTGAGAAAATCATTCTTAATCATTGACCTTTGAAATGTCCTCAGTCTAAAAGGATGAAGGGAGGGCCTCCCTGGTCGCACAAGGGGTTAAGCACTGGACTAGGAGGCAATCTGCTTCAATCCCCGGCCGGCCAGGGAGCTACCCTCATGGCACAGCAGACCTCTCCTGTCTCACCCGCTGCCCCCCTCAGCACTGTATTTCAGTCAGTCTGCCTGTTCTGCTCCCCGTTCTGTCTCTGGTGAATCCCTTCACCCCCCCCCATCTCTGGCCTGTACCCCAGCATAAATAAATATGCATAAATAATAAATAAATTGTATTCATAAATAAATCTTTAAAAATAAATGAAAGGATAAAGGGTGAAAAAAAAGACAGGAACACATGAAACTTAACACACCGCATATCCTCTTAAAGTTCAGATTTATTTTACAATTAAGATTTTTAGTTACCAAAATAATTCTTGCTCATGGTAGATAATAATTTTATATGTGTAAATGATGCTCGGTGGTAGACTGATTGTTCAGGCTAGGACATGGTTCTACTATTGTATCTACTCTACTAGTGTAGAGGAATTGGTTCTACTATTGTATCTACTTTGGAACATGTTCGACATTTTCCTTGCTCCCCAGTCCCCCCACCCCTTTCCAAAGGAGCCCAATATCAAGAGTTGCTTATGTATATGTATTTTTGTAAAACCTGTTATTAGGAACACATGTATGGCTCTCTCTGTGTATTTCTATGTGAAATAAGATCACAATATACATCTCATGTAGTTTTACTTCCAGAAGGTACTTGAATTCTCTCAGCCTGATAAGAACAACATAACAAATACAGACAATAATAGGAAGAAAAGAGTATAGAACTGGTCGATGCAAACAGAACACATTTGCTTCTGGAAAGCCAGAAAGAATTGGCCTCAGACCACACACACACACACACACACACAAACACACACACACATGGAAAGCTATAGTCACCACCATCACCAGTGGTAATGGAAACGCCAAATGTTCCACCATGAACCCTCCTTACGGCAGGGTGATAAGCAATGATTTTGTGAATCAGAAACAAAGTCAGAGCCATCAACTCTAATCAAAGACCATCTAGGCCCTAAGTCCTCAGTAGAAAGGCAGCAAAGTTCCGAGAATGCTGTGTGTCACATTACTGCCATGAACAGAGATGGTATACACACCCAGGAAGGAAGCATAGTTCTTGTACTATCTTTGGAATCATGATGAGGTTGTATTAGAAGAAATAAAAATAATAATACCTTATAGATTCATACACTGGCAGAACTCAGTCTAACAATATCTCTGAATCAGCACTGTCATACCCAAACGGCAGATAAGGAAGTGAGCTCAGAAAAATTAAACTGATCTGCATAACTCATCTCTTTAACAAAGAGTAGAGCTAGGACTTGAACCCAGATTTCTATGATTAGACAGCTTTCCATACCATCAAACTTTAAACGGCAGGAGCACCTGTCCTCTGACTATTTGGTACTCATCTAAGTTAAGAAGCAGAAAAAATTTTCTCTTTGGGAAAGTGACAAGGTCAAGAGGAGAATTTATGCAATTTATACATCCCATAGATATGGCTATATAAGTACAAATGGGGCTCAGAGAAGTGCCTACAAAAGAAATCATTACCTGGTTAATGTTTGCATGGAGCACATAATGTATGATTAAGATATCACTCCTGGAGGCGGGGACAGGAAATGGGCCTGCTGAGTCTCACCATCCCTAAGAGTTAGTATCAGTTCCTGCGGGGCACATAACAAACACTGTCTAATGATGTGTGCATAAAAGTTCAGGAGGCCCTTTTAAATCCCTCTCATTCTTGAGATAACAGGTAAATATAGGGCCACACAGGAAAGCTTCTAAGTCAGCTTCTTCTCACATTAGCCCTGAGATTTTTACTGAAATGTCACTCTGCCTGGACTCCTCTAATGCTGTGGAGAAACAAAAGGGGTGCCATCAGCACCTCCAGTCGGGATCAATTCTGCCACTGAGTCAGAAGCAAGTATTCTTCCCACCTGCGGAGCACCTTTCTGAGAATGTCAAGATTTTCTTTTCCAAACAGGCTATTGTTTGTTTACATGCCACACCCAGGAGGATCAAACCTCTAATTGCCATCCTCCAGGTGAAGAAATATCTAGAATGGTTCATGTAAACTGCTGAAGACTGTGACTCACAGGCACACAGGGGGTTACTGAGTGAAGGTTCCTTTCCGACTTGAAGAGGGATTGGACAGATTCTTGCTGCTTGGCAGCTGCCTCCAGCCCTGGGCCCCTGACCGCCAGCCCCTCTATAATGGGAGGACACTGCACCCTGACTCTGTCCTTCAAAAACACAGGGCTTTGTTCTTCACTCAGAACGGTGGTTTTCAAATGGGGGTATAAACACTGCATCTCTTCCTCTGCCTTTCTACTCCAGGATCAGGCTGCCACCTGAATATTCCAGTGAGGGCTGAGAAAGAATAGTTCCAGGTAAGAGGGGGATCTCAGTGGCATGAATTAGTGAATTACAATAACTTCCTGATGACTCATTCTCATCATTCACTGGTTATAGAGCCAGGGAGCCAGACCCACTGGTTCAATACAAGTCCCATCCATTACTGGCTGTGTAACTTTGGACAAGTCTCAGTGCCCTGCCTTTCTCATCTGTAAAATGGGGAATTTTTAAATATTATAAAAAAATCTATCTCACACTGTGAGGATGAGACACTTAGCATATGGTAAGTTTGCAATAAATATCACCTCTGACTGCTATTGTTATTATTACTATGTAATATATTTCAAGTCAGATTTTGTCAGAAGCACCATCAAGACGCCACTAAGTATGCATTTCAGTTACTTTTCTAGGACAAATACCGTCCTCGGTTGCCTCCCACTGTTTTCCAGTATGGAGGTAGGAATTCACACTACATTTGTTCATGTCTCTGGGAGTGAATCAACAACAATTGGCGGGGGGCTGGTAATGTAACAGGGTGGTCCCCAGGAAAGGGGGAGGTTCCCTGCCCCACCCAAGGGAGGGTGGAGCTGAGCAGGAAGAGAAGAAGCTGAAGGAGAGACTGAGGAAGGAAGAAGCAGGATGGAGCCAGGAGACCTGGAGGAGGCGCATGGAGCCTAGAGACACGTGAAGAAACTGCGCTTGTCTTTTGGTCTTGGACTGGGTGACACAGATGTGGGTGAGACCCATGGGGAGGTGACAATGGCAGCTTTTATCTTGATGTTGATTTTGCTCTTTTCCTTCCGGGCTTGTCTGGTTATTTCTGACCCTTTGCTGTGGGTCCCCACTGGAAAATGCTTTAGACTTGTGGCAGGCTTTGGGGCCTTGCTCTGGGCCGATCCCATATGGATGGACTTTTACCCACAAGGGGACGGGTAACTTTGGGTGCTTGATTTAGAAACTAGATTCTTTGCCTTTCCTGTATTGTTTCCTAGTTTTATTAAAGTTCCTTCCCATTAAAGTCTCCTATGTTTTGTGTTGATGCGGCGGATGGCAGAACCCATTTAGAATAGGCAGGTTTGCGGGGCTTGGGCTGCCCCTCTCCCTGTCCTATAACAGTAACTGCTGAAGAGACTAGACTATCTTTGTTAAGGCCTTAGAAAGTGAGTCACATAGAAGCAGGGACAGGTAAAAGCAGAGGGAACTGCAGGTATGAGAGAGGGCTGGTCGTTCTCTGAAAACAGAGGTCTTGCTCACTGTCAGCTTTGCTAGAACCTTCTATGGTATCAAACCAACGGATAACTAAAATCACTGAATTGCATCAACTGGGAAGAACCTTGTCTAGTGGGCCACCTAGTTCAAGTCCTTCCTGACATCACCAGTTCACAATGGGAAAGCTGAGACTTAGAAGTTAGGTGACCTGCCCACATTCTCTTACTGGAACTGCCACTTTGGCCTCTGGGCTCTGAAAAGACTATCTGTTGAAGTCCACTGTGGGAACAGGCTGTTGTCAGTCCAGAAGGAGTGACCCACCGATGAGCAAGCGGGTTTGAATTCTGTCTGCGGCAGCCGGACAGAACTGGTAACTCCCAGTCCTAACTCACTCTTAAGAAAGGCACTGCCTTCTAGATCAACAATTAATGTTGGAAACTGAAAACTTCATCCCTGACAACAGTCTCAGAGTCAATTTTATTTATTTGTTTATTTTTCCATAACTTTATTTTGAGGTAACACTGGTTTGCCACACTGTATGTGATTTAGAGAAATAGGTTCACAACTCTTCAGGTGTGCATCACCATACACACCACCAAAGAACTGAAAAGCTCCTCCTTGGTTCCCCACCTCCTCAATTCTGCATTTAGATGTCTAGGGCTTGTGTTGATTTAGTTTTGTCTTTTCCTTTCCTTTGTTACTTTATATTCCAAATGAGTGAAATCATCTGGTAGTCTCTCTCTGAGTTATTTCACTTGGCAGAATCCACTCTAGTTGCATCCATGTTATTGCAAATGGCAAGCTCATGTCTTTTTATAGCTGAGTCATATTCTATTGTATCTATATAAGCACATCTTTATCTATTCATCTGTTGGGCACTTAAGTTGTTCCCATAGCTTGGCTATTGTAAACAGAGCCACAATGAACATGAGTGTAAACAATCTTTCAAAGTAGCTTTTCCCTACTCTTCAGGTAAAAACCCAAGAGAGTGATTGTTTGATCATATGGTAGGTCTAGTATTTTTAGTATTTTGAGAAACCTCTAAACTTTTTGTCTGTAGGGGCTGGACCAATATACTTTTCCATCAACAACTATGAGGGTTCCTTTTTTTCCACACCGGTACCAACATTTGTTCTTTCTGTTTGCTTGTTTTATTTAATGGGCCATTATTCAGGTATAAGGTAGTTTTAATTTACATTTCCTGGAAATGCAAATTAAACGATGAACATTTTTCCATGTGCCTGTTGGCCATCTGTATGTCTTCTTTGGAGAAGTGATTATTTAGCTCCTCTGTCAGGGCCAATTTTAGACAAAGAAAAAATATGTGGAAAAGTTACATACAAAAAAAATCATGAAATAACTAAAATATTGTTCAGTACACCTTCTCCTCTGTGAATTATGGAAAATACATGCCAGGTGAACCAAAGGCGAAAGGAGAGGGTCAAATAGGAGAAGGTGAGAGCAGTGTCCTTCAGACAGAACCTGCATTAAGATCCTCTAGAGAACTGGGGCCCACCTCCTAAGTATCTAATAGAGCAGGTATGGGTGGACCCCAGAATTTGCATCTCTAACACATGCATTGGTGAGGCTGATGTTGCTCCTTAGGGAGCAAACCTGGGAGAGTTCAGTGGGCTGGGATGAGAGAAAAGCAACAATAAAAAAAGGGCAGGTGATGATGGAGGCAGGAAGGAAAGGAGCTCATTAGCTGAGCTCTGGTCCCAGCAGAGCTGTGGCCTGGCAGTGGGAGAGGGTCTCCGGGACCCGACATGCTTCCAGGCACTGGCATGTCCTCCCTAGGAATCAAGAACCTGGTGGGTCTACAGCCCACACCAAGCGGAAGCTCTAAAAAGACTGATGCATGAATTCATTCCAGAGTCAAACTTACGGTGTGATCTTTAGGGATCACTTTGACTTCCTTTAAATAGTCACTGAGCCTTGCTTAGGTGCATGACAATTCCAGTTCAATAAAAGGGCACAGCAATCTTGTTTTATAGACAGGTCTTTGGCTGAGGAACAAGTGACAAGCTCATGCATAATAAATGTAATCAGTCAGGCAGCAAGTGCTAATGTTCCCATTTTGACTAGGAGGAAGTTTCAAGTAGGAAGGTGTTTTGAATTCAAGAGAATGGGGAAAGAGTAGTCCCAGGATCTGGGAAGGAAACCCAAAGAGGAAGCAGGGCTCAGAAAGAGGACTTGACAATTGTCCTAGCAGTCACCTTCACAGGCCAGATGCTCATGGTGTCCTGGAAGAGGCAGAACCCTCAAAACTATAGCAGAGCAGTTTCTGTCTAGGTAATGATGTCTGGGAGGCAGGGAGGTGCAGTCTCTTACCAAATTAGGACCTCAGTTTCCCAGTCTGGAAATGAGGAAGCTGACTAGATTTATCTTTTCCAATTCTAACTTCTGTTTTTATAGACACTCTGATGAGCCTCCAGGGTAAATCCTCACTGACAAGATCAAAATAGAACAAACTGTTTGAGGCACATTTTGTACTGAAAAGATCTACCACAAACCACAAGGCCAGGAAGCACAAAACAGCAAATTTCATTTCCTTTGGGCTTCCAAACAAGGACGAACATATCAAAGTGAATCTTGCGCTAAGCATGTACAAACACTGGCTAGAGTTACAATCCTCTATTTTCAGCTCCCTGGACAGAAGCTGCCAGACTTCCAACGTGCCATAGGCTCTGGGTGTGTGGGTCTATTAACATGAGAATAAGTGAGGTTTCTGGGGGTTTAAAAATATTTCGAAAGTTCCCAAAAGTGTTATCAGGGAAATCTGTGGCTATGGTGTAGGCTGCTTTCAGTTAAGGTGCTTGTATAAGATTTCTCAGACAACATACTTTTACAGCGCCCCTACTGGATTCGAGGTATAGAGAAAGCACTACCCAGGGCAGATGTTTCTGTAGTTCAAGGACCACATCACTGAACTTGCACATATGAGAGTGCACACATGTGTGTGCGCACACACACACATACACCCCCCCCCAGTCAAGGTCTCCATGCTGAATCTCTCCAATAACATTTTTCTTTTCCACTATTTCCTCTTTTCCTCTGTTTTAACCAAATGCATCATCTTTCTGGCTTCTGTCCCTAAATGTATGCTATCCCTCTCCCAGGATATGCTCCCGATTTCCCCACATCCACGCTCTAAAGTCTAGCTTGACTCAACTTTCTATGTCTCCACTCATCTCCAAACAGATAGGATCTAATCGCTCTGATTCCTCTATGATAATTTTAGGCGGTGATCATATTTACTCATATATTATTTGATATTTCTTTATTCTCACTTGCATACATTCTCTCTTCAACCATACTATGAATTCTATCAGGAAAGAATTATCTCATTTTTCTTTCTTATTTCCCAAAGTATCTGGGACAAGGCTAATGATAAATGATACTCGGTTAATAAAAAGGTTTGAGTTTCTAGGTGGAAATAAGGTTGAACACAGTATGGAAACAAAGGTTAAATCTCTAGTTTTGGGCTTTTGATGGTTCCCTGCAACCCAGGTGGATCATAACCAGGAGACTTCTTTGGAGTGCTTTTGCCATTGCCTTTCTCTTATTAGGAAGGAGTCTGCAGACCACCCTTGTGTTTCAGTGGAATAGGTGTCCCCCAAAAGGATCAGACAGCCTTTTGTCAAAATGCCCAGAGTAAGCATTTTCCAATACCTGTCACCTTGGTGTATAGTGCCAGGTCCAGAAAGAAACTATTACTATTACCTAAAGAGTGAAGGTTATAATTAGGGATTGAGGATTACCTGCACTTTTGTGACATATCCAGAAAGAACCTTTTTATCAGACAAACTTATCTTAAAGGAGGGAAAACATCTAGAGACAAGGTTTTGTCATATGATATCATCCTTCCTCTGTCCTTAATACCCTAGCCTCCTTACAGGATACAAACCCCAAAATTTGTCCCATTTACCTTAGTAATTTAGAGCCATGTATGTTGTTTAAATGGGTCTCCTACGAATCTTTCTGATGTTAATTTGTTTGTTGTCCAGCCTCAGAAGAACCCAGAATGGTGGAGGGCAAATCAGGCAGACATCAAAAGGCTGGAGGCTGCCTGTTTCCAGGGACCGTTGCAGAGGAAGAGAGCCAGGTATTCTGGCAAGTCTAAACAGCATGGTAAAGAATTTTCCCATGTTGTTTTACCACATTGGACTCTGATCTATCTTTCTCTTTCTGTAGAAATCTAATGGGAATAGAGGTAAGAGAGATTACATTTCTTTTTTTTTAAGATTTATTTATTTATACATACAAGAATTGGGGTACAGACCAGAATTGCAGGGGGTGGGAGCCTTCACCAGAAACAGAGTGGGGAACAGAACAGGCAGACTGAAACACACTGCTGAGGGGAGCAACAGGCGAATCAGGAGAGGTCTGATGCGCCATGTGGGTATCTCTCTGGCTAGGGATTGAACTTGTGCTGCAGTGGCTGCGGGCAGCTTCATAGGTTGCATCTTAAACCCTTGCACCACCAGGGAGGCCCAAGAGATATTACATTCCTATTTAAATTTTATCGGTAGGAGAAAACACTGGCAAAGCTAACTTTTGGGTACTGCATTAAGATTTAAGGGTTCCATCCTTAATTTTGGTTGATCCTTTTCTCCCAGAGAAGGTCTTCTGTGTTATTTGCTCATGGCATGTGTTAAGTTTGTCAGAGATTTCCAGTTTGGGACTTGGGACAGGTTTCTTCCATACTGGGTATTCTCTTCCATGGGTATGAGAGGCAGTAATAGGTTCTCTTCCCCCACCAGGTTCTTCAGTCTTGACATTCAAGTACAGGTATTTCTACCTCCAGACTCCGTTTTCTGTGGGGTTGTTATAAGAAGGGAGAATCTTAATGTAAAAGCTATTGCTATGAAAATCTTAAAAGCCAAGAAAATTCTGGCCCATTTTGGGGAGACTGATCTTAGAGTTTCCCTGGGTAAAAATGTTAAATACACGGCCTCCCTGGTGGCACAGGAGTTAAAGTCAGTGCTATCAAGCTATGGCCAGCCACTGCAGCATGAATTCGATCCCCAACCCCAAGCCAGGATGCTGACCCATATGGCACAGCAGACCTCTCCTGTCTCGCCTGCTGCTCCCCTCAGCAGTGTATTTCAGTCAGTCTGCCTGTTCTGCTCCCCACTCTGTCTCTGGTTGAATTCGCTCACCCCCCGCACCTCTGACCTGTACCCCAGTTCTTGTATGTATAAGTAAAAATACATCTTTTTTTTTTTTAATTAAATACAGTGGACCCTTGGGGCCTCCCCGGTGGCGCAGCGGTTGAGCGCTGGGTTGCGAAGCTGCCCGCAGCCTCTATAGCGCCGGTTCGATCCCCGGCTGCTCCCCGGCCACCGGAGGAGGGTCCCACGTGGTGCGCAGACCTCTCCTGCCGCCCGCTGCTCCCCTCAGCAGTGTGCTTCGGTCCTTCTGCCTGCTCTGCTCCCCGCTCTGGCTCTGGTGAATTCTCTCACCCTCCCGCGCTTCTGACTGTATCCAGTGCTTGTATACATAAATAAATAAATCTTAAAAAAATAAATAAATAAATACAATGGACCCTTGCACAACTGGGGTTGAATTACACAGGTATGCTTATTCATGGATTTTCTTCCATCTGCTTATTCCACATTCATGAATTCAACCAGTCCCAGATGTCAGTTCCAGGATATGGAAGCTGCCTATAAGGAGGGGTGATTATAAGTTATACTCAGACTTTCAAATGAGTGGAGGTCAGGGTCCCGAGCCCCCGTGTTGTTAATGGGCTGATTACACTTCTTCCTTCAGCAGAAGCACACACTATTCTTCACAGACTGTGTAACAGCAGGAGTCTGAGCTTTAGTTCACACTCCGCTCCCTATCAGGATCTGGTCAGAGGGTGATGGGAAGCTGTGACTGACTCAACCACAGACTGGGGAAGTTGGGGATGGCCCAAGTGTCTGGTCAATCCCAATGACAAGGAACCCAAGCCAAACATGCTGTATTAACCAAAGTGCTGTGAGGCAATGGAACAGAAGCAGCTCTGCTGTGGGGAAAAGGTAAGGAACACACACCAGAAAAGGAATGTTGAGAATCTTAGTGTGTGATAGGAACACACACACACACACACACACACACACACACACATACACAAACCAGGACACAAAAGCGGTCACAAGAAGGTTTGGAGGAACATCCAAAACCACTCTCTTAAATAAGCATGTGGAGTGTTGGTTAACTGACACTTACAGGTACTCAATACACTTATAACCAAATGTCCAGGCCATCTTATATCCAGTGTACAGACTAAATACACTTGGCATTGTGATTTTTATCTAATGAATAACAGAATGCAAATGGAACCATGGGAGAAACTCATAGAACCTATAAGTCTGTATTTCAGTTATGACTTGTATAAAAAGAGGTTTCTCAAGGACTCTATGATAAAGTGTTATTTCACCTTACTGATAACCCCCTCAGGAAAGTAAATACAGAAGACCCTGTAGTAAATAAGGGCCTCCTGTATTTACTACTCAGGAAAAGTAGTAGACACAACTGTCAGAGACAGCAAGTGAGAAGAGACTACTGGTAATCTAGATATTGGGGGTGGGGGAGACAAAACTAGCTGGCAAACTATAAATCCGAGACATACAGCAGGGAAGGGAGTCTATGGTGAAGGTTCACGGGTGATTTGGTGGTGGGAGTATTATGGGGATTACACCTGAGGGTTTCGAGAAACCAAACATTGCACAAAAAAGAACAACAATGTAAAAACCATAAAAAAATTTTAAAAGTTTTCATTTCCCCTTTTTATTTTTTTATTTATTTATTTTTTTATTTTTTTGTGGGACCCTCGCCAGCGGCCGGGGAATGAACCGGCGCTGCAAAGGCTGCGGGCAGCCTCACAGCCCAGTGCTCAACTGCTGCGCCACCAGGGGAGGCCCTACATTTCCCCTTTTCAATGTAGTTACTCTGATCCTTGCAGATACTCAATACATTAATAGTTACATTTTCAAAGCACATGTGCACCAGTGAAGACATCAAGTACGTAAGTCAGTATATGTTTGCTTGCATTTAATGAGGCTTTAGTCCACATAATCTCATATATATATATATATATATATATATATATATATATATATCTAGACCCACACTTATGTGGATCTCATGTCACTCAAACTGAGCCTCAGAAAGAAGAAGAGAGGTGAAAGCAGAAGCAAGAAGCCACTGTCAACAATCAAAAAGGAATCATGTCAAGTGTGACAGACTAGGCTAGACTCTCCAGCTGTCTATATCTCTGAGTCACAATGAGGCCACACATATTAACAAAATCACATGCCATGCGCTGAACATAATATGACTCATAAATTACTGCCACATACTTCATCTCATTTGACTCTGTAAACAACTATGTAAGGTGATTGGGATGCGGTGGAGGTGATTGGGGTGCAGAGGAGGTGATTGTCCCCTGAGTACTGATGACAAAAAGGAAGTTTACTCTTGTTCATCAAGAGTTTACAACTGGGGGCCTCCCTGGTGGCACAAGGGGTTAAGCACAGCATTGTGAAGCTGTATGCAGCACAAGTTCAATATTGCGCCTGCCAGGGAGATACCCACATGGCACAGCAGACCTCTCCTGTCTCACCCGCTGCTCCCCTCAGCAGTGTATTTCAGTCAATCCACCTGTTCTGTTCCCTACTCTGTTTCTAGTGAATCCTCTCACCTCCCGCACCTCTGGCCTTACCCCACTTCCTATATACATGCATGCATGCATGCATGCATGCATAAATAAATAAATAAATAAATAAATAAATAATTTTTTTTTTTGAGAAAAAAGTTTACAATTGGTAAAGCCACACATCACACCTAGAACATAAATGTCTTACTTACCAAGACTCCACACTTAAAAGACTGTATCCAACCTCAGTATAAGAATTTTTATGAATGGCTGTAGCTAATTTTATTAGCAGAGTAGTACTGGCAAAATAATATTTTTCATAGCTCCTCCAGTATAAGCACAACAAAGACTCCATTTTCTTCCTATTTTGCTATGGTAGATGGATGGGTATTGAAACCCTGACTATATAAACAATCTAAAAATCTGTCAGACTCTGTTTAGATCCCCAAATGTCTAGCATGGCTCCAAACACCTGTGGCTACTTTTGAAACACAGCACTCATTAAACCAAAGACAGTGTCTTCTAAAGATAGCCAGATAACTAAAGATCTTGTCAGCTTTTAGCCACATTCTCCTGGCAGCTGTCATTTGTTCTTGTAGTGGCACTTGGCAACAGCTAAAAAGTCACAGTTAATTAGGCTGCCAGAGGCAAGGTAGGGAGGCTAGAAGTGGACTCTTCAGAAGGCATTAAGATTCTATAGGGCCTTTGAAAGACTTTTCTCAATTTAATAGCACCATGCTACTGCACCTGTCTCCCCTAGCTTTCAATCCCAACATTTGCTTTATAGTGTGTAAGATGGCAAGAAGCAAAGCCAACAGGATACTCACTGTAGGTACCAAGAAGTAAATGTCACTTGCATTCTGTGAATTTGTGAGCTGTCCATTGTGCTTTGTTTTTTAAGCTTTATTTATTTATGCATACAATAACTGGATACAGGCCAGAAGTATGGGGGGTGAGAGGATTCACCAGAGACAGAATGGGGAACAGAACTGGAGAGTTTGATTTGCATCACAATCACATCTGCCTTGGGGTAGCTGATAAGTCAACTACCTGGTTTGTGCCTTGAGAAAACCTAATATGCCTTGCAAATCAATCTCATTTCTTAAACTGGTAACTTTCCCATTGATTTCACCTTGAAGGGACAAATACTTAATTTGATTTCATTGCCACTTAATTCAATAGCCATTCAAGTTCTCAATTTGTTTGTTTTGAGGAGGAGTCATAGGCAAAAAGTGAAAGCAGCCCAGAATAAGAGGTTCGGATTTAGACAATGATGAAACATGTATTTTAATAAAGGGATGTAAATTAAAACATAGAAGAGGGTTATGTGTTACTTTGATAACAGAAAAAAAAAAATGATTTGAATGGCATCAAAACAATATGTTGGTGGGCCTCCCCGGTGGTGCAGCAGTTGAGCGCTGGGTTGCAAAGCTGCCCGCAGCCTCTGCAGCACCAGTTCAATCCCCGGCCACGGGGTGAGGGTCCCACATGGCACACAGACCTCTCCTGCCGCCCGCTGCTCCCCTCAGCAGTGTACTTCGTCAGTTGGCCTGTTCTGTTTCCTGCTCTGGCTCTGGTGAATTCTCTCACCTTCCTGTGCTCTGACTGTACCCAGTGCTTGTATAAATAAATAAATAAATCTTTAAAAAAAAAAAAATGTTGGTGACCATAGCTACTGAACAAACAAAATTAAACATTAATATTAAACATTCATTAAATATTAAATATGATTATGTTCCTAGAATCATATATTTTATAGTCCTTCCTAAGTTATTATGGTTATTTCTAAAACTCTTTTTCCATAAAAAAGAAATCTCTCTCTCTCACCAGTCTTTCTCTTTTCCTTTTTTAAATTTATTTTTAATTTATTTCACTTGTTTCAATGACCACATCATCCAGTTTCCTAAATCTCCCTGAACATATAACCCAAACCAAACCCAATAGGTGAAACTTTGTACAATGAATCACACACCAATGAGTAAATTCTGGTAGCACATTGGATGAGCAGTTAGTCCTACTTACAGTATGTGTAATAACATACCCTTACCTGAGAATAAATTTCATTTGTTTTCTTAAAGTGTCACTACATTTTGAGTTTTATATTGATCTGTTGAACTCTGACTTAAATTAATGTTATGTTGACTCTGCATTTCCTGAATACATGAGCTGAAGGTCAGGAGGTGAGCATCAGAATTCATAGAAAGATAAAAGTCTTGTATCAAGAAATCAGTACTACATGGAACTGATTAAACTAGAGGGGAGGGGCCTCCTTGGTGGGCAAGAGGTTCAGGCAAAGCACTATGAAGCTATCCTCAGCCACTGCAGCAGGAGTTAGAGTCCTGGCCAGGGAGCTACCCACATGGCACAGAAGACCTCTCCTGTCTTGCCCTGATGCTCCCTTTGGTAGTGTATTTCAGTAGATCCGCCTGCTCCCTACTCTGTCTCTGGTGAATCCTATCAGCCCCTCACCAGCACCTCTGACCTACACCCTAGTTCTTGCATGTATAAATAAATCTTTTTTAAAAATAGGTCATGTTTAGGGGCCTCCCGGTGGAGCAAGGCGTTAAGACGCAACCTATGAAGCTATTCACAGCCACTGCAGCATGAGTTCGACTCCTGGTCGGCCAGGGAGCATCCCACATGGCACAGCAGACCTCCTCCTTACTCGCCTGCTGCTCCTCTCAGCAGTGTACTTTGGTCTGTTCTGTTCTGTTCCCCGCTCTATCTCTGGTGAATCCTCTCACCCCCCTGCACTTCTGGCCAGTTCTTATAGGCATAAATAAATGGATCTTTTAAAAAAAAAAATAGGTTATATTTATAGGAACCACATTTAATTTATTAACAAATAATTTTATAGTATTTAGTAAAATTGGGGCAAAGAGAAAAAAAGTGTGTTTTGGTAACATCCTTTTGTGCACATTAGAATCTAGTCCTCTTACTCATTTTTGAGGCTTTTTACTTTCTAGCTATGAACTAGACTGGGTCATGAATTTTTCTATTATTTGGCTATAAATTTACAAGCCAATATTTCCAGTTTTTCTCCCAATCTTTTTGGTTTGGATTGATTGAAGATTTAAGCCAAGTAAACTGAAAATGGAGAACTTGACAACAACTTCAGAGAGATCCACTACAGTGGCGATTCAGGGACAATCCTCATGGCTGATGTTATTTTCCTAAATACCTGCTGACATCAAATTGCAAGTAGGGGGCCTCCTCTGGTGGCGCAGCGGTTGAGCGCTGGGCTGCAAAGCTGCCTGCAGCCCGTGCAGTGCCGGTTCGATTCCCAGTCGCCAGCGAGGGTCCCACATGGTGCGCAGACCTCTTCTGCAATGCCTGCTGCTCTGGTGAATTCTCTCTCACCACCACCCCACCCCACGCTTCTGACTGTACCCAGTGCTTGTATAAATAAATAAATAAATAAATAAATAAATAAATAAATAAATCTTAAAAAAAAAATTTGCAAATAGGGATCACTCCTGTGACCTGCACTGTGAGAACAGCAGCAGGCAACTGCCAAGTACAAGGTGAGAATGCCTCAAATAGCCCAGGGGTCAGTCCATGGCAGTCCATAGCGATTTAGTAATCACTAAATTACTGAATAAAGGAATAATAAATGACTTCTTCCCTCTTATCCAATCACCCACCCACTCATCTATTTAAAAAAAAAATTGCAAATTGGGAAACCACTTCCTGCTTTCACATCTCAAGATACTTTGAGACTAACATTTAAAAATCTTCTCTACTGAATGCCCTGAGGATTTGTGTTGTGCCTCAAACTTTAACCTTTGTTTTTCTTTTGTTTCCAAAGAAATGCCCTCTTATCACTTGTCCAGGAAAGGCTAAATTCTGGGTCCTATCTACAGGATTGCCTTCAAAACTGAACACAAATGTTTAACTGACATGATCTATTCTCAGGACTGAAAGAGAATGGTTCTATGAAATCATTAAACAACTCAGCTTGTGAGTTTGGAACTTCTTGAGAAGTTCCAAAGATGGGCCTCCAGGGGCACAGAATTCTGCCACCCTGAAATGTGTCTTTTTATCAAGAGGTTGATTTCATGGGAGGGTGCTCTGAAAACTGGATGGAGATTGCTATTAACCCCCCTCAAAAAAGATATTTACATGTAAACTTTTTTAAGAGTATGTACTAGAAAGGTCTAATTTCCTTATCTCTTTTCAATGAGAAGTCTGAACATAATTTGCCTATCTTTTTCTACTCTGCCTTCCCTGACAACCTCCTTAGCTTTCTCCACCCAAGTCCTACTGTATTAGTTAAGCTATATTAAGATGGTGGCTGAAGCCACATCATGCTAGTTCCCCCAGGTATACAGGAGGTATAAAGGCTATATCAAACTTTTTTTAATCCCTTAGAAAAAAGAAATCAGCAATGAAAGATGAAATCCAGATAATAAAGCACTGTTTGCACTTGGATAGTGATATTTTCTTCTTTGTGGTCTTTAATTTTATACCCCATGGTATCTTCCAAACTCCTCTTTAACACTACATAGTGATTCCATAGTAATCATCAATGCCTCTGATCCTTCTTTTTTTTTTTTTTTTTTTTTTGGTTTGGATTGATTGAAGATTTAAGCCAAGCAAACTGAAAATGGAGAACTTGAAAACAACTTCAGAGAGATCCACTACAGTGGCGATTCAGGGACAATCCTCATGGCTGATGTTATTTTCCTAAATACATGCTGACATCAAATTGCAAATAGGGGGCTTCCCCTGGTGGCACAGCGGTTGAGCGCTGGGCTGCAAAGCTGCCCGCAGCCTCTGCAGCGCCGGTTCAACAAGATTTTATTTATTTATGCATACAAGAACTGGGGTACAGGCCAGAAGTGCTGGAGGTGGGTGGTGAGAGGATTCACCAGAGACAGAGTGGGGAGCAGAACAGGCAGATCTACTGAAATACACTGCTGAGGGGAGCAGCAGGCAAGTCAGGAGAGGTCTGCTGCGCCATGTGGGTCAGCTCCCTGGCTGGGGATCAAGCTCGTGCTGCAGTGGCTGAGGATAGTTTCATAGTACTGAGACGTATCCCCTTGCACCCCAGGGAGGCCCACTCTGATCCTTCTTTTAACCCCCATCTGGGAAGCACCATGCGGTCAGGTGTATCCATACTTGGCAATCTCAGGACCTGGCATTGTCCTCCAAACTCAACATACTCAAACATGGAAGACACAACTCATTATTTCAGTGTTTCTCTGTTCCCTCCACCTCTGTCCCACCTCCACCCACAAACATATACATTCTCTCTCATAACCACTCTCTCCTGCACACATTCTTCTTCCCAAACATCTGACTTTCATGAACGATTCCCCACATATTCCAGCCATGCAGGTAAGAGATCTTAGATTAAAAATGCTTTAAAGACAGAAATTAGGATTTGGTCCATTTTTGTATTCCCAAAATTCCACATAGTCTCAACAAGAGCTCAGTAAAATATTTCCTGTACTCGATTTTTTTCAATCTCTATGTTTAAGTTGTCATCAAGTTCTGTTGTTGCCACTTGGGAATATATTACTTGATCTTCCTTCATTTACTGTTCTAATCTTTTCTTTCCATGATCACTTTCACATCAGATCCTCATTTGGTCTCTGGAACGCTGCTCTTCCAGTGCATACTTGCTGCCTGATTCACCTCTCCTAAGGACACACAGAGGCTCCCTTTTCATTTTGACATGCCACAGGCCTGAGTCTTCTTGCAGCAATAAAAGCCCCCTGTGAGCTTCCCTCAGTTTGCCTTTCCCCTTATCAACCATGTTGACCTGTTCCAGGCTTTTGCTCCAATACAGTAGGCACACATCCTCTGTGTGTGCATTTCTTTTTTTTTTTTTCAATTTATTTATGTATATAAGAGCTGGGGTACAGGCTAGAGATGTGAGGGGTGGGGGGGTGAGAGGATTCACCAGAGACAGAGTGGGGAACAGAACAGGCAGATTGACTGAAGTACACTGCTGAGGGAGCAGTGGGCAAGCCAGGAGAGGCCTGCTGCGCCATGTGGGTTGCTCCCTGGCCGGCTGGGTATCGAACTCGTGCTGCAGAAGCCGCGGATTGCCTCACAGTGTGGTGCTTAACCCCTTGTGCCACCAGGGAGACCCTGTGTGTGTGCATTTCTGTGCCTTGTTCATGTTATCTCCATTGCTGGGAATTCTGTTCTTCTTCAACTTTGGTAAAATGTACTTCTGTTTCACCATGTCCTGCTCTGCTGGTCCCACATGAAGTTATCTGTTTCTTTTCAAGTCACAGGGAGTTCTCCTTCCTAAAACTGTTGCTTCAGTTCTCCATGGTTCTTTGCAATTTTTTTTTTTTTACTCTACCTTAAAAGTCATCTGCCTAAGAAGAAGAGTCATGCTGTTGCTGTCTACTCCTTATCTTGGCCAGTACAAAAGCTATATAATATAAAAGCTCTAGAATGCCAATAAATATTTGTGGGCTGATTAACAAGACATAAAAGTATCAGCAGACATATGTATAAGAAAATTATTCTTGGAGGAAAAGAGGAGAAAGGATATATCCAGGTTTCTTGGGAAATTGCTGGATAAATCTGTGCTCTATTTATACCTAAAAGTATATAATCTTAATTGATCTCTACAAAAATATTAACTGCACTTTTGAAAAAAGTTTTCACATATATGTCCTTAAATCTTGTTCAAATTCATCTATTAATTGCAAAACATTGAGACAAGCCTTGTTTTGTCTGCTGTCATGTGAAAAGGACAGTTCTATGTCTACAGCATCACAGACCGCTGGATTCAGAAGGCAAACAGAAAAATATGCTTTTGATGTAGTTACCATTACCAGAAAGAGCTACAGCTGGAGGAAGAATGGTCCTCATTCTCTCTGCCAGCTTATATAAGGGCTATTTACCATTTTGATAGGCCTTTCATCAGAGCCAAGTGCTTCACAACAATATCACTTTTATTCGTCAATCACCATAAGCACCATGTGATGGGCAGAAATGTCACTGGCCCTGTTGAACAGCTCAAATGCCCTCATGAGACAGAGAAATCACAGGAGGGACTCCCCCACCCTAAGTCAAACAGTGAGAGTCAGAGACTGAACTCAAAGCTCTGGTGCTCTGCTTAGTCTTGGGCAAATCTAAGCTGAGAAGCTCATGGCTATAGGCTAAGTGCCCAGTATTACCAAATCAACTCAATCCAACAAATACATATTAGGTAAATCCAGTAGTACTAGACACTCTGCATGACATGGGGGCTACAACAGCAAATGTGAAAGACCTCACCTCCCTTATGGCATTTAAAGAGTGATCTATAGGGGCCTCCCAGGTGGAGCAAGGGGTTAAGTGTCAGCTCTAAGAAGCAGTTTGCAGTTACTGCAGCAAGAATTCAATCCCTGGCCAAGGAGGTGACTGACATGGCGCAGCAGACCTCTCCTGGCTCCCCCGCTGCTCCCCTCAGCAGTGTATTTCAGTCAATCCACCTGTTCTGCTCTCTGAAGTTGCTGTCTCTGGTGAATCCTCTCACCCACTGCACTTCTGGCCTACACCCCAGATCTTGTATGAACAAATAAATCTTTTTTAAAAAAGTGATCTATAAATGAACAGTCCAAGACCATCCTTCGATTGTAGCTAGAAAATACTGGAATGTCTACATTTCATCTCACCTTTATAAGGATTTTTTTCCTTCTATTTTGTATGTATTATGACAGATAAAATGCAATGATACAGTAATACCTGTGTGTAACTGTGAAATTAATATGCTCAGCAGGGGGAATCTATGCTTAACAGATTTTTACACATATGGATGGGCAAGCAGAAACATTTGCAAATCAAGGGACTGCAGGAACATTTGGACATGTGATGACTTCACATGTTCACGTGTTTTTACTCACTATTTTCTCTGCCTATAATGCACCTCTCTTCTGTAAAACCCAGTTCAGCTATCACTTGCTCAAGGAAGTTTCATTATCTCTTGCTCCAGGCAGTCACTTCCAATCTAAGCTCCATTCTACCTTGCACATCCTTCTATTGAAGAAATTTTGATGCTGTTTGTAACATAAATTTACCCCCATTTCTATCTCTGGTGCTAGCTGACTGGAATCCCTGGCTGTGAGCTCCTTGGAAGTTATCTCTTGAGCAGAGATTTCCCCTAATATGAACATATTAATTTCACAATCACACATAGGTACTACTGTAGCGATGTATTCTGATGGTTTACCTTTTGTTCTCAAGAGCTAACATGCCTGGAACATAAGAGATTCTCACAGATTATGCGTTTTTCCCCTTTCTAATTGTCACTGACTTGAAGAAGACAGAAGTAGCACGTGGGCAATCTAACAGGGTGGAGTGCATTTCACTTCCTCCTTTCTCCCCTTCTGAAGAAGCAGGGGTGCTTTGGGGTTAAGCGTGTTCCTCCTCAAGGCATTCGATAGAATACAACCTGACCAACTCCACCCCTAGTTAATTTAGAGCTGGGATGTGAGAAAGCTAGACACTTTAAAGGGGCCAGTGAGGATTGGCCAGTTTCAACGTTGAGTTAAAGATGGAGACATATTAGTCTCTCTGGGAACAACTAATCAGAAATGCAGAGATATGCAGGGTTTGGATGAACTAGGCTTGTACAAATGCCTGCAGGACTGAGAAGAAAGGAGCCCAGGGACTGAGTTATGAGCCTTGTGTCCAGTCTCAGCTCCACCTGCTTTACCTTGGGGCCACAGAGTCATCAGAGAAGGAGAAAGTCTTGATTCCACATATATAATTTCAGTTAACAATAAAGTAGGGGGTAGGGAGGAACAAGACAGGCAGTTCCATCCCTGCTTTGGCACCAGGTCAGATGGCCAAGTGAACATGAGTGAAAGGGCTGGATTAGATTATCACTCAGGTCCCACCAGACTAAATTCCAACAACCTCTATTTATATCATGGAGGTGGTTTGCTGTCACCATGGTCTGATTAACCCAGTTAGTAAGACTTCCCCTTAGGTGTAACGTGGAACAAATACTTTCGTTTTCTCAGTGTTGCTCAGCCAGCAAAGGTGAATTGCACACCTACTGTTCATCAAGCACTGTGTCTGGCACTGGGTGTACAGGAGTAAGCGAGACAGAGACGGGTATGCAGATTAGTCAACTTCCTTTCCTTTCCTTACATCCCCAAGTGTAAAGATTCTTTCATGTCTAAAAACACTGAAATGTGATGATTAAGCTGTAACTCCAAAGTATTATCAAGATTTCCTCTCCAATTTCATATATATATTTTTATTTTTTTTATTTTTATTTTTTTTTTAAAGATTGATTTATTTATTTATACAAGCACTGGGTACAGTCAGAAGCGCGGGAGGGTGAGAGAATTCACCAGAGCCAGAGCGGGGAGCAGAGCAGGCAGAAGGACCGAAGTACACTGCTGAGGGGAGCAGCGGGCGGCAGGAGAGGTCTGCGCGCCATGTGGGACCCTCCTCTGGTAGCCGGGGAGCAGCCGGGGATCGAACCGGTGCTGCAGAGGCTGCGGGCAACTTCGCAACCCAGCGCTCAACCTCTGCGCCACTGGGGAGGCCCTCATATATATATTTTTAAAAGCTCCACTTGTATGTAATCAAAACTACAGAGGTTCACCTTAGCTATAAGATAATCCATTCAATTTAAGAGATCTATATCTTAAGATTTCAAATTTATGTCTTAATCTTAGCTCTTATCATTGAAAACTCCTCCCATTGCATCAGCATTACGAAGCTGATTGGGATTTGAAATTAAAAAGTCCTAAATTCTGAGCTTTGCCTCCACTTAGTAACTGTGTGTCTGGGGCCAAGTCACTTTCTCTCTGAATTGCATTTATTTGGTCACTTAGTATATTTTTATTCCATGAGTACATTTTTATTCCATGTCAACTATATACCCATTTTTTGCCAAGCACTGGAGACTTAAGAACGTGTGACATAACCTCATGTAAAGCACCTCACCTCTATGTGGAAATCAACATTATCATTCAGTTTCCTTTTAGCTCACAAGCTAAAGTTCCATAGAATGAGACCTACAAAATCCCTAAAATGGGTGCCCCCCTGGTGGTGCAAGGGGTTAAGGCTCAGCACTATGAAGCTATCACCAGCCACTGCAGCATGAGTTTGATCCCTGGACAGGGAGCTGACCCACATGGCGCAGCAGACCTCTCTTGTCTCACCTGCTGCTCCCCTCAGCAGTGTATTTCAGTAGATCCACCTGTTCTGTTCCCCACTCTGGCTCTGGTGAATCCTCTCACCCCCCTGCACCTTTGGCCTATATCCCAGCTCCTGTATACATAAATAAATAAATTTTTAAAAAAATCCCTAAAATGTTTAAATGATAGTGGTTCATAATTTCCATCACAAATACTTATCATGGAACTGAGATAAAGTAAAGAAAAATTATTAACAGAATAATGGAATTTACTCATATTTTCATTTCACCCAGCCAAATGTTCTGTCCTATAGACCAGTGGCTCACACTATGATTTACTCCCATTTTTCCTGAAGGCATTTGAGCTATCAACTAATACTTGTGAATCCATGAGGTCGAAATTATCATATCTTCCTAAGAGCAGCAGTGAAAGCTAAAAATATTAATGTTTCCGTGTCTTCTTACCTGCAATTGCATAATCAGTTAACTCTAAATGGGATTTTATGTTTGTACCTAAATTTTCAGCAATTTTAACACCACACTGAAGTGATAGACTAAAATATAAAAAGACCAAAAAAAAAAATGTTATTTGGCTCATGATAGAATTGCCTAAGTGTCTTTGTCCATGAACAGATCTAAAACTGTAAACCATGAAATGAAACCAATTAAATAAAACATTCTCTGCCGGTTACTCCCAATGTAAATTGCAAAGTTTAGAGAACTTCCGTTTCTGAAACTTATTTTTCCTATTTTTAAGGGAGGGAAGGGAAGAATGAAATTTTATTATTTGGAAACTAAAAGCAATTTTCATTTTCCATAAGAGATCCATCAACAGGCATTTATTTATATTCTACTCTATTCCTAGAATGGTGGTGATGCCCATGAGAATTACAAAAATAGAAGAACATGTAACAAATGTGGTCAGAAAGCCAACACTTTTACATATTAAAGCTCATACAAGTGTGAGAGTTCATAAAATGCATCATAAAATGATTATTCTAGGGCCTCCCTGGTGGTGCAAGGGGTTAAGATGCAACCTATGAAGCTATTTGCAGCCACCGCAGCACAAGTTCGATCCCCCACCAGGGAGCTACCCACATGGCACAGCGGACCTCTCCTGACTCACCTGCTGCTCCCCTCAGCAATGTATTTCAGTCAATCCTCCTGTTTTGTTCCCCACTCTGTCTCTGGTGAATCCTTTTGCCCCCCCGTACCTCTGGCCTGTACCCCAGTTCTTGTATGCATAAATAAATACATCTTTAAAAAAATGATTATTTTATAGCCAAGCAGGATTAGCCTTTATTTACACTTTGCAGGAGGCAATATTTTAATACAAATATCTCAAACTGTGCTTTTAGCAAGAAAAAAAAAGTGCAGTAAATTTGTGATTTTTGCCATGGGGTATTTATATACATCATTCCTGGTATGTTCTGTATCCATCAGGATTACTAGAAACAGAAACCAATTCTGGCTAAGTTAAGCAAAAGAGGATTTTACGGAAAAGATAAAGAAGCTCTTACAAATTCTCGAGAAGGCTGAAGAAGGAAGCTTAGAAAATGCAGGAGCTGTGCACCTCTGCAAATATGCTCAAGTCTCCTAAGGAAGCTGGTGACAGTTAAAAAGATTTAACATCAGATAGGCAAGAAGTTCCCAGAGATTTTTAAAAACATGTAGGTGACGAAGACTGCAAGATCTGGAAACAGGCTAGCAAACTAGGCAATGATTCATGGGGGAGCATATTGTGGTTGTTTCAAAACAGATTTGTGATATATTACAAAAAGGTTTACAAAGCAAAAGTCACTCCAATTGCCAATGACAGGAATGTTAACTCTGAGTCATCTTCACCTATTTCCTATTGTTCATAACAATAGCAATGAGTGTTCCCCACAAGTTAGGCCCAATTCTTAAGCTTTACACACATGTCATTTCAAACATATTATTTATTCTTCCCATTTTTTTAAAGATTTATTTATTTATGCATACAAGAATGGGGTACAGGCCAGAGGTGTGGGGGTGAGAAAATTCACCAGAGACAGAGTGGGGAGCAGAACAGGTGGATTGACTGAAATACACTGCTGAGGAGAGCAGTGGGCGAGTCAGGAGAGGTCTGCTGTGCCATGTGGGTAGCTCCTTGGCCAGGGATCAAAATCGTGCTACAGAGGCTGCAAATAGCTTCAGAGGGTGTGTCTTAACCCCTTGCACCACCAGGGAGGCCCAACTCTTCCCACTTTATAGAAGAGAAAACTGACAACTTAAACTTGATTAGTTAGAGCCCCCAGATCTAAAGAGAGCTCATTTACTTAGGAACTCATGCCGAGATGGCATAAATGCCCTTTAAAATATTCCTGATTTTCTTCTCCTAAAGCAACTGTTATCCTCAGGATACTTAAAAATTCTAGCATTACACCCAAATATCCCCAACAACTTAGATGATGTTTATACTTCCTCTGCCTTGCATCCAAGATTCCCCAAACCTTAGAGATTTGCTTTCTTATAATCCTAAAAGGAATACCTAAAACACATAATCTATTTTCCATCCCAGCTTCAGATATGGTGTGAAAAATTCTGTTATAATCATAAAATTATTACCCAATCCATCCTACAAAGGAAGCAAGAAGGTTTTAAACTAAATTCCCAGTGCTTTTCTTGGTATTTCAACTTACACTATCTGAGAAGAATGAGTCAAAGGCTCTGCAGTTAACTAAAAAACTTTATTTCAGCTCTAAACAGAAACTGAGCAATACCTTGAAAAGCTCTTAATCTACAATGTACCAACGATATTTGGAATATTTTCAAATGTTTCTTGCATCAGATTCTACTGAATAATCTATTCCCTAGGTGTCAAAAAGAAATTTGAGAATACGCATTTTCTTAGTTTCATGTCCTAGAAAAGCAGCAATAACTCCTTTCAGAGCCTTAGACTCATATTCCAGAAATGCTAACATTTTTAGTTAATCAACAACTCATGACCAAAGATTATTTACTATTATCTTCAAGTAAAACACACCAGAGTTAATCTGACATATTTCGTAATACATATATTTATCTATTATATTCATCAGCATGCTTCTTTATGGTATTTAGGCATATGTAGTAGTGTAAATAGCTAATTATTCACATAACTAATCACAGATTTTATAGTGTCAAATATTTCTTAATTTTCAAATGTACAATTGTACATTTAAACATATAATTTTCAAATGCTGTTGCCAGTCATCATTTTTAAGATGTAGTTGATGAAATCGCTATGTAACATTGTTATTATACCTTCTTTTTTTTTTTTAATAGAGGCATTTATTTATTTATTTATCTGTTTGTTTGTTTGTTTGTTTTGTTTATACATGCACTGGGTACAGTCAGAAGCGCGGGAGGGTGAGAGAATTCACCAGAGCCAGAGCGGGGAGCAGAGCAGGCAGAAGGACCGAAGTACACTGCTGAGGGGAGCAGCGGGCGGCAGGAGAGGTCTGCGCGCCATGTGGGACCCTCCTCTGGTGGCCGGGGAGCAGCCGGGGATCGAACCAGCGCCGCAGAGGCCTCAGGCAGCTTCGTAACCTAGCGCTCTACCGCTGTGCCACCGGGGAGGCCCCATGTTATTATACCTTCTATAATTAATATTGTTGATGATGTAATAATTGTTATATTAGTATGTTAATTTATAATTATCATATAGCAATTATTATATAATTATGCAGTAGAATTTTAATTTTTGTCAAAGACAGACACAAATATTCAGAGGAAATTGAAATTCAAAGCTCTAGGCTCTTTATCCATGGTAGCTGGAACATCGTATGGTCTCCAGGCTGCCATGTCTTAGGGTTTAGCCTAGCTGTGTCCTCAACCTGTAAGAGCTAGGAGCATTGCTTTGTAATCTCCCTAAGTCTCTGGGTCCCCATCTCTAAAATGGAACTAGACACCGACTCGAGTGTCAAATAACACAATTGGTGTGAAATGTTTATCACACTAGCCGGCACACAGTAAGAGTTCCATAAATACTGGTTATTATTATGTTACTATTATTCTATTATTGCTATTACTTACAGGGGAATAGAGGCAGCTCAGTGTTAAGCAGTTATAAACCGAGCCAGAGGTTAAAGACTATAACCTTGTTTCACCTTTGAACTAACAAACCCTCATTTATAAGATAAAGTTTAAAGTCCACATTTCAAAACTTCAAAGAATACCAAAATCCTGTGGGAGTTGCAAGAATAGTAGGCTTCTTCCCAGATTGGATGCTTGGAGGCTCTGGACCTACAAATGAATAAGGTGCCATAACTCACCCTGGGGAGTGCACAGACCTGCCAGCTAGGGAAGAACACCCAGGATTTGGGGACATGACCTTAGAGACCCAGCTTCATTTGCCAATAGTGAGTTGCTGCGACAGGCAGCCTGACCTTTCCCCAGCAGTCTGGGCTGCGACTTCAAAAGAAGCTGCTCGGGTCCCCCCCCCCCCCACGCCCCGGTGCCGTGCACCTGGCCTTTCCCAGTCCAGTCTCTCTGGTGCCAAAGTGCACAACACGTGCCCCTCAGACATGAGGGCATCCTCACGCTTGCACCAGAGGAAGGTCAAGTACAGGTGCAGGGTCCTGACTGTGGAACAGAAACATGCCCGTGGAGGACGGTTTCAGACACAAGCCTGGCTCTCGTGGGACAAGAGGATGGGGGCTTTGTGTGTCTTCTGGCTGGCCCTGTGCATTTGTGGGTCCCCAGTAAAGGTGTTCCTTAATCCTGCACCATAAAGCACCCCTTGAGCCATACCAGGGAGTCAAACATGCACAAGGGCTCAGATGCCTTGCTAGAAGTCTGCACAGGGGCCCATGAGGTTCAGAGTGGGAAAAGCACCCACTCTTTTAAGTCATTGATATAGGAAGCAATGAAAGCTTGTTGCCCCTTGAAGAAAGACAATGCTTGCATCTCCCATTCCTTAAACTCTGATGGCAAAAGGGAGACAGGCCTGAAATCCCCCGTCCCTTTTCCGGAAGAATATCAAACTGGACATAGGCGTCATTGGGGAAGAAAACATCTGCGCCTTGAGAAATACACTTCACTTTAACAATCCTTCTGCCATGAAAGGCATTTCAGGTCAAGATAAGATACACTTCTCAAGGCTTCATGACCTAACACTGAAATGTCTGCATCTACTATATGCAGCTTGAAAGGGCTAATTAAATTTCTCAGATTTAATCTTTGAATAAGTGTCTGAATAGCTAACAACCTGTCATTTTAAATTAATGTTTTCTTGGATAAATACTCTATAGTATATTCTCTGCGAAGGTCTACCTCTCAGACATGGCCAGAGAAGGTAATTAAATAACTTGGTTATGCTCGATTAAGAATATTTTTACTACAAGATAAACAAACTGGCATATTTTATTTTAGGCTGATGTTCTTCTAGGGACTGCTAGGATACATGGCATCAATTCCCTTTCACGCAAACTGCCAGTAAAGATGGCAATGATTTGCAAACACCTACAAGATTCTGTAAGTATTACTGCTATGCTTGAGGTGACCGTTCCATCACTGCCCATGCATTTTAGAAGCTCATGAAGAAGACATTGTGTCTTGGCCAATTGGTAGGGTAGGAGAGTTAGGGAGGAAAAAGAGGTTCTGAGTCTCCAGGATCTGGAGAAATTCCCCCAAACATCCTCAAGCATTCTGGCTACAACCAGAAAACCTTAGACTGTAGACTGAATAAGGACAACACAGAATAACTGAAAATGTCCATATAAATCCCAAGTTCTTACATTTTTCAAACCCTCCCCTAAATATTCTTCTAGAACTGCTGACAAATAGCCAAAACAACTTCCTGTCCTTCTGTGTTCCCCTTTTAGAAATGAAATTATCTAGCAGCAAAATAACCACCCAAAGTGGAACTAACAGGAAGATAATTGAAGAAATTCCCTCTGGTTAATTGAGCATATAAATAAGCACACCAATTTGACCCCTGATAACAAAATGGCCCAACAAATCCTGCTGCACCAAAGCAGTGGTTTCTAAGGAATTCCTGGCCCTAAGCAAGGCACCTTCGCTTGAAAGCCGTAGCTGTGAATTATAATAAAGTCCTGAGTAATCAGACTGCTCTTCTTGGCTTTCAGCCCTCGAGAATGCTAAGTCAGCAAATGGCGAGCATGTAGACAAATGTGTTGGCTCCATGCCCGGCTTCTTAGATTTCATGGGTGCTCCTCAATGGGTTGAACTGGAACCTCTCACTTTTGTTGTCAACACAGGACTACGAAAAATCAGGCCTTTTATAACACAGTTCCTCGTCAGTACTTGATACCAAAGGTTGGCTGTTTTTGTACACATGACACCCATTTGGAAGAACAAAAGACTAAACTCACTGGGTGTTATCCAGGAATAAAAGCACTTTTACTTAGATGTAATGTTATTAGTTATCTTGATGGTAAAGTGTGGGACAACATCAATGCCAAACTCTCGATCACACTTACTTCTATCACAAGTAAGATAGAAACTTACTTCTATCTTATAAACAGTGGATAAGGGCCTCCCTGGCGGCCTGAGGATTGAGTCTTAGCGCTGTCACCTTGACAGCCTGAGTTCAATCCCCGGATAGGGAGCTGACCCACATGGTGCAGTAGACCTCTCCTGTCTCGTCTGCTGCTCCCCTCAGCAGTGTATTTCAGTAGATACACCTGTTCTGCTCCCCACTCTGTCTCTGGTGAATCCTGTTATCCCTGCACCTCTGGCCTGTACCTCATTTCTTCTATGCAAACAAAACAAAACAAAACAAAAAAAAAGTGGAGGGAAACCTGGCTTCTTGATAACTGTCAGTACCTCTCATTTCCCATTTATGGAGAAAGGAGGGGGGAAATAGATAAAATATATTGAAACATATATCTTTCCCAGTTGAGTTATGCAAGTAAAGGACTTGTTACAACTTTCCCAGCAAGTATGCATCTTAATTATTTCTAAAGCAGAGGGGTTTAAACAGATCACATTTCCACAGCTTTGGCTGGAACTATCTCTGAGTAGAAGTGTTTCTTGGAAAGATATCAAAACCCAAGTGATACCAAAATCACTCTTTGTGATTTAAACCTCAGTGGCTTGCCATCTTAGTCATCTGTTGGGTGTTCTGTTTTACTTCCATTACTAAGCAGATCCTGAATATTAGAGGCACTGTCACCGTGTATTCACCCACTAGAAAGTCTGTGAGACCTGGCTTCAAAACCAACTCGCTGGTCAAATGCCTTAGTTTCTTCTATGTCAAATGGGGCTTTCATGCTGCTGTTGAGATACCTTTGGCTTCAAAATATATAATCCAATCTTTTCCCTCTTCCCCCTTTCACTGAGCTTTGCAACACTTCTCCTGAGTTCTGGAAAATAAGGTGAGGTGAGGATTCAATATACATGACAACGCTAACAGTACAGTCATAATTTTAAGGATGCAGTATTATTTCCAGAGAAATAATTACATATGCAAACTTGGTTATTGTATTTCAAACAGACCTTCTCTCACCTCTCTGGAAAAAATGTCATTTTGTATTCTCTTTACAATAAAACACACAGTGACTTTAAGACAACTGGCATGTGATTCAGAGGCACAGGATCACACCTCCTCTGACGCATGACACCACACCACACCACCCACCACGGCACCCACAGTTCCCCACCACAGTCCACCAGGTGCCCTCACATTTTGTTTCCCCCTCTCCCTCTGACTGTCTCGTGGCCTCAATTCTATAGTCTTATCTCTGGGGTCTGCTTCTGGCTTAGTTTTGTCTGATTGTTTGTTTTGTTTTTCTTTATTGTCCAAATTCCATCTGGTATTTGTCTTTCTCCTTCTGACTTATTTCACTTAGCATTATCTCCTTTAGTTCTATGCACGTTGCTGTATATGGCAAGAGAATTGCATTTTAAAAAGCACAATAACTCAGAATCCTAACAGAAATACAGGCTGAATCCTTCTTTTATATGGAAAAAGATGCCTTCTTGATATCTTTGCTTTGTAAATCTAAATTTTCACATATTGGTTTAGACCAACAGATAATTATGTCTCTATACTATTCTTCTCAATCTTCCTTGCTTTTTCTGTTGAGAAAGAATTCATAGTCTATTCCTCCAGAATTTCATGACTTATTAGAAAATAGTCAGACTTTACTCAGAATAAAAATGCACGGACTAACCTAACTGATGAAAATAAGGATTTTTCTCTTAAAAAAAAAAAAAGGACAAAATTAACAAAGCTTATTATCAAGAAACTTTAGTAGGTTTTTTTAAAAGACTGAGAAAACTGAATGATGAAAATCCACAACACAATATATACCAACAAAGATAATTAAAATAATAAATACTACCTAAATTAAAATATTCTAATTTAGGGCCTCCCTGGTGGTGCAAGGGGTTAAGACACAACCTATGAAGGTAACTTCAGCCACTGCAGCACATGTTCAATGCCCAGCCAGGGAGCAACCCACATGGAGCAGCAGACCTCTCCTGACTCTCCCGCTGCTCCCCTCAACAGTGCATTTCAGTCAGTCTGCCTGTTCTGCTCCCCACTCCATCTCTGGTGAATCTCCTCACCCCCCACATCTCTGGCCTGTACCCCAGCTCTTGAATGCATAAAAATAAATAAATATTTAAAAAATTCTAATTTAAATTGTTAATGATAATCTTTGTGATGGAAGCACCTGTATAGGTACCCATCAATGAAATGACTCCAGCCTATAAAAAGACGTTCTATGCTTTCTCAGGCAAGAATGTTCATTTGCTTCTCATACCTTAAGTCAAAATCAGAATAGCTACTAAGCATTCTGGGCTAGGACCAGTCCTTCTAAATCCCACCTGATCTGCCAAAAAGCACAGAGTTCAGTTCTTTGCAGCTATAACAGTTTCACCAACCAAAGAAGAGCCTCACAGAGCTGGAAGCTCTAAATCACTCATTGTGAGTGCTGGGGCACAGTTTATCTCAATACAAGGATAAATATTAGGTAAATATCAGAAAATCTGCAGGTACAAGTGCTGCAGACAGTGTCATCAGGATTAAAACAAGTTAAGCCGGGCCTCCCTGGTGGCTCTAGGGGTTAAGACACAGCACTGTGAAGCTGCCCACAGCCACTGCAGCGTTTCAATCCCTGGCCTGGGACCTGACCTACATGGCACAGCAGACCTCTCCTCACTCACCCGCTGCTGCCTTCAGCAGTGTATTTCAGTGGATCTGCCTGTTCTGCTCCCCACTTTCTCTGGGAATCCTCTCACCACCCCCTACACCTCAGGCCTACACCCCAATTCTTGTATGCATAAATAAATCTTTAAAAAAAAACAAACAAGTAAGCCAACTAGCACCAACAACTACAAAAACACAGATGCACAAGCAAACTCAGAGGGGTAGGAGTGGAAAGTTTTAAGCCTTTCTGATGACATTAGCTGTTAACTACCTCCTCCTCAGCAGCTGTCATGGGCTTCCCCAAGCTCAAGGTCCTGGCATTTGTCTGTCTCCTCTCGCCACACCCTAGCAACAGCTGTTATCTGAAAACTGGAGATCCAAGAGGACATTCTTGTCCACACTCTCAGGCAGGATTTCTCTCTCCATCTTGCCTCTCCTATCCAACCTTGAAAGTATTTTAAAAGCTAAGAAAGGGGACTCTATGTGCAGCCCTGAGTAAGTCAGTGATCTCTGAACTCTTCCAAGATTGAATCATCTTAGACAGCTCTGATGAAAATAGCTCCTGTTGCTCCTGCTGGCTGGCACTGCCATGTAGAGCAGCTGTTTGCAAGCATGCCTTCTGACCCATTAGAGACCTCTACCACCACTCTATCTCCACAAAATAACTAATAACCCATGAGAACAATCACTAACATAAGCTTCTAAGTTCAGTTAAGGTTGATCATACTGGCACAGGAGTGAGATCTAGTACCTATCTCCTTGGTAGGTAATGGGAAGAATACAGAAATGTGTGATGATTTACTATGGAAAGGGATTTATCATTTCCTTTTCCTTTTTTTTTAAAGATTTATTTATTTATGCATACAGAAATGGGGGTACAGGCAGAGGTGTGGGAGGTGAGAGGATTCACCAGATACAGAGTGGGAAAAGAACAGGCAGATAGACTGAAATACACTGTTGAGAGGAGCAGCAGATGAGAAGGAGAGGTCTGCTGCGCCACCTGGGTTGCTCCCTGGCCAGCCCAGGGATCGAACTCGTGCTGCAGAGGCACAGACAGCTTCACAGAGCTGCGCTTAACCCCTTGCACCACCAGGAGGCCCTCCTTTGTCTTTTTCTAATCACTAAATTCACAGAAGCCCAACTGTTTAAGAGCTACCCCCCTGATAAAACAAAGGGAGTTCTTGATCCAAATAAAAGCTAGAAATAACAGGCAGGGAGATCAAGCTGCCTACACCCCTTTATTGAGGTGTATTTATTTTCAGGTTTATTGAGTCCAAAGCTAGTGGGAGCCATAACATAAATATCAGTATTTTCCTTTTAGAGAAGTAATCACTTCTCTAAGTAGAGAAGGTAAGTGGAGCTAAGGTTCCATATTAATGGTCCCCAATAGGTGATCCCCACTATGGCATTCTCTATGCCACCCTTAAAGTTTCTTAGTTTTATTTGCCATAATGAATTATTTCTCCCTTTTTCTATTCTCTATGCTTTAATTGTCGTATCACCCATTTGCTTTATGGTAGCCA
This sequence comes from Talpa europaea, assembly GCF_964194135.1. Taxonomy (NCBI): domain Eukaryota; kingdom Metazoa; phylum Chordata; class Mammalia; order Eulipotyphla; family Talpidae; genus Talpa; species Talpa europaea. The sequence goes on from NC_140069.1 coordinate 14,351,079, forward strand.
GGTCTTTGGTTTAAGAAGCTGAATTTGAAGTTTCATTTGCATACTGCATTAATATTTGCAGGAAAGCAGCTCAATATTTACTGAACACATTTTTATGGAAAATGTAATTGCAAGGCTGTAAGAATCTGGAAAGGTACTGTGAGAGTAAAAAGACAAATATGTCAAACAATTTCAAAGAACTGCAATTTCCTACAACTTAGCTAAAACTCATTGCCTGGTAAACTGTTTTGGGGAAACCGGCTTTAGTGATTGGATAGGACTACTGTAATTAGCATAGTTAGTCAAGGTAGATGAGCATAACAGAAATGTTTGAAACATTTTTCGCTCTTAATTACACATTCCTCATTGCATTCTTAATTCTCTCCACCCCACTTCCATCCTCACAGATGGCTTAATAGTGAACTGCAATTTATCTTCCCATAAAGTAATCACAAATTGAGAACAAGTACAGTTCAAATTCCGTTTTCAAAACCACATGGCCAGGAAGACCCAGTTTGATAGTTAAAAGAAAGTGACCATTGTAGCTTGTCAAAACATAAACACTTCCAGGAATAAATTAGATTTTTCCCAACAGATTGGAAAAAAAAAAACATGTATCTACTTTTTTGTTTGCAAAAGTCACAACTAGAATGTGATATCTTCATATACATGGTTCTGTTTACATCTGTCTCATTATTACATTTTTCAGCCCTTTAAATTACTAGTTGGGGAAACCATTAAATTGCAGTTTAGCATCTTGCTTAAGGGCATGAGCTCTCAGCTCTACCACTTTCTGGCTGAATAACCTATGACTAGGTAGTCTAAATGCTCACCTCCTCAGTTTCTTCCTCTGCAAAGTAAGGGTGAATGAGAATAAATTGTATTTTTTACATGGAGTTGTGATAAAGATTAAAGGGGTGTGTGTGGATATATGAAAGTGAGCACTTAGTAAGCACTTACATATTAAAGCACTTAGAAAGTCCTTGGCAGGTAATAAAAGCTGTAAGTGTTATCATTACTACCATGTCTACCATTACCACAAAGAAATAGTGATATTGTTGGCCTCTATTTAAATACTCTATTGCAAACCACTTTCTTGTTAAGTATCTCTGGGATCAGCCTATAGAAGAAGCATGCAGTGGATTTTGAAAGTCTTGATTTGAACACCATAGCTATGATTACATAGGCAATTTCAAGATAAAAGATACACACACACACACACACACATAACATAAAATCACTGATTTCAAACCTCACTAAGAACTCAAAACAGCACTAAATTTTACATATAAATTAATGGTAATAGGATTCCCAGAACCAAAAAATAATCTACAAAATCATAACCAAATACAAACATTCTATTTTCAGATCATGGGGGATCTGAATATATGGTTAATTATCTTGAAATGAGGAATGTCCTAAGAAGATTTTCTTGACTACTTAATGGTACCTTTTCTGGTATATATCAAGAATAAAGCTGTTAAACTATATATGCAAAATATCAGTCCCATCTGGTATGGTAATGTTACCTAACTTGTGATATCATTGCGCTTTTTTGACAATAAAAAAAAGGAAAGCAAAAATTTTATTTTAACAGTTTTAATAGTTGGGCTCTTATTACTCTAATGTGTCATACAAATGCATTTTGGAAAGTTTTATTGAGATATAATTCACATACACAATTCATTCATTCAATTTGTGTATTTCAAAATGTACAATTCAATGAGCTAAGTATTTCCAGAGATATGAAACCATCACCACAAAAATTGTAGAATTCTTCCACCATTCCAGACAGAAACTCTACACCCATTAGCTATTACCCTCTATGCCTGCTCCCCACTGTCAGTCACAATTTCTGTCTCTATAAATTTGCCCATTCTGAATATTTCATGTGAATAAAATCATAGCATATGTGACATTTTCTTACTAGCTTATTTCATAGATTTTCAAGGTTCAACCTTTATTCCCTTTCATTGCCAAATAACATTTCTTCACATAAATATACCACCCTTTGTTTATTCGTTTATTAGTAGATGAACATTTGAGTCCTTTCTCTTGGGGCTGTTTTGAAAAATGCTGCAATGAATAGTTGTGTGAAAATCTTTATGTGGACATATGTTTTCATTTCTCTTGAACATATATTTAGGCATAAAATTGATAGGTCATATGCTAACTCCATGTTTAATCTTTGAAGACATGCCAGCTGTTTTCCAAAGTGGTTCTATTATTTTACCTTTTCACCAGCAATGTATGAAGTTTTCAATTTCCCTTCTTTCTCATCAACATTTATTATCATCTTTCTGATTATTGCTATCCCCGGGTACCAAGTGGTATCCACATGCTTTCTTAAGATGCAAAAACATGGAAATACATTGGGTAAGGAAAGTCTTTGATGTCAAGGGGAAGGCATGAAGAGATTAGGAAAAGATCCTGCAATCAGGCTGGAAAAGGAAGCAGAAATATTTTTTAGGTCTATTACTCAACTTAATGTTCTTATGCAAACAATTGTCCTCACCAAAGGGTCAGGATTGTGGAGCTAGCCAAGCCTTAAATCTCGAACTTAAACTAATATAACAATTACTTGATTTATTGATTTATTTCCTATGCTATACCCATTTGATTCAATACCACAAAGGTGATGTGGAAGGATATTATTCCCCTTCCTCAATAAAGGTGCTAACCTAATGAGGTTAACGAGTTTGCCCAAAGGAACATAGTTAATAATACATATATACAAATGTAAATATATACATATGTAAATAAATAGAATTCAGGGGCCTCTCTGGTGGTGCAAGGGGTTAAGACGCAGCACTATGAAGCAATCCGCAGCTACTGCAGCATGAGTTCTATCCCAGGCCAGGGAGCTGACCCACATGGTGCAGCAGACCTCCCTTATCTTGCTCACTGCTCCCCTCAGCAGTGTATGTCAGTCAATTTGTCTGTTCTGTTCCCCACTCTGTCTCTGGTGATTCTCTCAACCCCTGCACCTCTGGCCTGCTCCCCAGCTCCTTATATGGATAAATAAATCTTTAATAAATAAATAAATAGAATGCAAAGGTGGGCCTGGAATACATTTCAAATCACAATCCTTGGCTCCCTCCTTCCTCTTCACCTTCACTTGTCTCATCTTTAATAACCCAGAAAGTAATGGAAAAGGAAAACAAGGCAGAGGGGACTTGTGGATATGTGTGAAGCAATTAATGGCTGGAGACCTGCCTATCACACAGTCCCCACAATCAGCCTGGGAGAGGGCAGCTGGGGCCAATGATAACAAGCATGGCTATCGTCCTACTCTTTTTTTTTTTTAAAGATTTATTTATTTATTTATACAAGAACTGGGGTACAGGCCAGAGGTGCAGGGGGTGAGAGGACCCACCAGAGAAAGAGCGGGGAACAGAACAGGCAGACTGATGAAAATACATGCTGAGGGAAGCAGCGGGTGAGACAGGAGAGGTCTGATGAGCCATGTGGGTCAGCAACCTGGTTGGGGACAGAACTCGTGCTGCAGAGGCTGTGGACAGCTTCATGGTGCTGTGCTCAACCCTTTGAGCCACCAGGAAGGCCCAATCATCCTACTCTTGATAAGAGTTACATCCAGGAATCAAGAAGCCCTAATCCCTGCATTCTGAATATTATATTATTCTGTACTCAAAGCAGTATATTTAACTACATAAATTATTCATTCGACTATTAATAAATAGTCTATTAATAAATAAGTAGTCACTCTGTGCTAGGCACAGCACTGAGATAATTGAGAGAAAAAGGCAATGATTACAATGTTTCAAAATAAAATTAAATAAGGACCATTTGCAAGCCTTTTGTGTATAGTATCTCATTTAAGCCTTACATATACAAATGGAAACTGAGGCACAGACAAGTTAAGTCAATCATCCCAAAATCACAGAACCAATAAGCGGGGATGCAGAATAAGAACCCAGGCAGCCTGGTTCTATACTGTGTACTTAACCACCACCCAGTTCCTCCTGCCAGCTCTTGCTTGGAAAACACATGTGGTGAAGCACAGAAACCAATAATACTAATTAATTCCAGCAACTATTTGTTGAGTTATTAATACATGAAGCCCAGGCACAAATTCTCACAACAATCCAGGAAGCACTTCTCTTCATTACCATTTTATAGATAAAGAAACAGGCTCAGAGAACTGAATTAACTTGCCCAAGGTCACAGAGTTAAAATAGGGAAGGTCAGCACTATACTTAATATGTACCATTGTTCTAAGCACCAATTCATCTAATCCTCATAACAATACTAGGAGATAGGTTGATTCTAACCCATTCTTAGTCTGTAACTTGTTCAAAGTCCCACCCATAAATGGCAAAGACTGGATTTACTCAAAACAACTTAATGCCGTCTCTTATCTGTCTAAATAAGTCGAGTTGAGAAAGAGCCCTCTGTCCTCTCAACAAGCTAATAAGCAGGGTCCTCAGAGCTGCCCTAGTGCAGTGGAGTGCTAGGAGGGGGGAGGGAAACCCAGGAAAAAGGAAGATGAAGTTGCATCTCAGAGGAGATAGTGGCACCATGCAATTTAGTAAGAAAAGTAGACTTTGAAAGACAATATTATATTAAAAATATAATATTATAATATTATAATGAGAAAATAAGCTAAACTACCAAAAAGAGGGTTTCAGAATTGAATCAAAAAAGCCTCATTTTAATACTTGTCATTTAGAAAATAGGCTTGATAAAGGAAAATAAAGTTTTATTCTAATTTTGACCGTACATGAAAATATCAACAAGGAACAGAAATGTGCAACTTGCCTAAACTCAATTCATTCTGACTTTCAAGATTTACTTGCTGGGTCTAAGTGCTGCAAGCAGCGTGGTTTCCAAACTTGAGGGATCTTTATAAGATTCTCTATCCGTCAGGTCCGAAAACACAGCATTTGCAAACTAAAGAAGCCTGAGGACTCAGGCCGAGAACTCGAAGGAATTCTTTCCGGCGGGCCAGGGGCCGGCAAGCAAGCTGTGGCTCAAAAGCTGCAGAGCCGGGTTTTTTCCCTGGCAAAGTGATTTATGACCACACGAAGACGAGCAGCTGCAGAACCGGTCAGACCTAAGTACAATTCTCAAACACGAATCCAAGAAGGACCAGGAAGGGACAGGGAAAGGGAGGGCGGGTAGGTCACTGCCTGTCCTGGGCGCGATGAGACCTGTCAAGTCCCAATTCCCCCAGGAGTCCGGGACGCTGGACACGACCGCCCACAGCGCGAGCGCGAGGGAGCTGGCACCGCAGCTGGGCAGCCGGGCAAGGTGCCTCCACGCCCCCTTGCGGACTCACATTATGATCGATGAGGCTGTGCCAACTAAGTGATAGGTACAGTAATCACAAATAGTCTCTCCATTTAAAAGCCCCCAAGCATCCCGCAAGGAGCCGCGGCGATCAGCCCCACTTTATAGCTGCAAGCACTGAGGCTCGGGAGCGTGAAGCAAGGCGTGCCAGCAAAAGGAAACCACAAGTGAAGGCGATCTCTGGGCTGCTGCCTGCATCCAGGAGGAAAGGCGCAGGAGTAGGAGCCGGCTAGGGAGGCCACACCGGGTGCGCCCTCGAGTTCTGGGCGGACTGTCAGCTGGAGGCCTGGCAGCGCCCAGGTGCCCGGGCAGAAGCAGCCAGGAGCGCGCGCGGTGTGCAGCGCGCCCGTGGCGCTCGGGGCTGCAGCAGCCTGGCTGGGGCGCAGCGCGCACCTCCCGCCCGCGCGCGCGGGTCTGCGGAGCCCGCGCCCGTGCCGGGTGCACCCGCCCGGGGCTGCAGCAGCCGAGCAGGGGCGCAGCGCGGGCTGTCCCCGCGCGCACAGCCGCCCCGGAGCCCCGCGCGAGCCGCGAGCCCCGAGTCCCGGCGCGCGCGCGCGGCACCGCTGCGGACACGGCTGGCAGTGCCCCCGCGAGCCCACGGGCGCTGCCCCTCGCCTTACCGTAGCTGCTCCCCGGTGACCAGCACCTCAGCCATGCGCTCCAGCTCCCGCTGCTGCGCCCCGCCGCTCCCGCTGGTGCTGCCGTCGCTGCCACCGCTGCCCGCGCTGCCGCCCTCCTCCATGGTCGGGCCACGCCGCTGCCACTGCCTGGGCTGTCCGCGGCGGGCTCGGGTGTTGAATCAGCCTGCCCTCACTGAGGCCGCCCTCGCCATCTTGGTTAGGGGCATGCCCGGAGCTCACACGCGATTGGCTGGAGAGGGAATCCCGGCGGGTGGCGGAGGTGCCCGGCGACCCGCCCCTGGAGCGCCGGCCTGGGGGCGTGGCTCCAGCCCACGTGGGCGGGGGCGGGGCCAGCGGCGGACAATATAAACATCTGGGCGGGGCGCTGGCTTGGCCCTGAGTGTGCGCTGTGGTCGAGCGCGGTGAGGTCGGTTTCCTTTACCCTTGTAGGTCGTGCTCTGGGGGCCTGGGGACAGGATGAGAGGTTATTAGAGCAGTGGGCGAAATTTTGGTACTGCTCATGTCCCACATTGCCGGAGAATAAAAATAATAATAGCCGGTGGGGGGTTGGGAAAGGTGGGATTGGGGTCAAAATCAGGGGGTTGCAAGTGTACGGAGAACATAAAAATAAAAAATAAAAAAAAAATAATAATAACAGCCAAATACTGGGCAAAGGGTACACGTGTCACTGCAGGACTTGGAGAAATTAAACATCTTCCATCCCCAACCTGGTCAGCCAAGATTGCTTACTTACCTGATGACGTATTCGATAAAGTACACGGGCCTGGGCTTTAGACCTGGGATCCAAGTCCACTCCTGTAATTTCCTGCCTAAATATGCGTTATTCTCGGTGTCTTCCTTTACAAATTGAAAATAATTGTGACTACGACATCTTGAATTTGCTGTATTAAAGATGCTTTAGGTCGTCGTTACCTTTTAAAATTATTGCAACAAATCATAAAGCAAATATTGTTTATGATTGTTTGTTTTTTTAATCAGGGAACAGGTTTGGAGAGTTGGGGTAACTTGTCCAAGGCAAGCAAGTAATAACTGCAACAACAATCAAACCCAGGCGATTCTGGTTTCAAAGTTGTGTTTTTTAAAAGAGTACCTCTTAAAACAGGGATGTATTGGCATCATCTAGCTTGCAGGGACTATGGCAGGAACTTTGACTAACGCCAAATAAATGTCCTGTTTTTCTCTTTGATGCAGGGCCAGCCTCTGGTCTGCAGAAAGTCCAAGTAATGCTAAGGGCAATGGGCATCGTTGTGGTAAAGGAATATTTGTGTGTAGACTTTTTATACAGCTTGCTGCATTTTTTTGCCTATGTTCCAGACTCTGCACTCCTACAGCAAGTAAATTTGGATCTGTTTTTTTTTACTCAATATTATCTTAAAGACATAATCTCTCAATTGCAGATATGTAGTAGAAATCTACAGAATAAAAATGAAAATGACAGAACTCTTGAGAACCAGCAGTCTGTATATTTTATATCAATTCTATTATTCAAAAGTATTTATACCCATTGTTCTGCAGGCTTGTTATATTTTATTATTTTGTGTTTAGAGAGGACCGCAGTAACCTTTTCCAACATTTTACAACATCATTCCTTAAATTAACTTATTGAATAGAATTTGCAACAATTCTTTGAACATTTATTCTGTGCTTTAAATTTTGGGTTTTTTCCATTTAACTCCAGATGTATTTTCATCTAAATTTGGTCAACTTTCTTTCTCTAAAAAATAAAAATGCATTCTTATAGTTTCTGATTTTAAAAAGGTATATTGAAAGAAACTTTTATCATAAAGTTTAAGAATTAAAAAATCCCCCTCCCTAATGTGTGGGTAAAAAATTCAGGTCAAGAAAATACCTATTTCCTCTACTGCAGTAAGAGCAAGAAAGCAGAATGTATTTTTCTTGCCTGATGTGAAGGATTGTGTGTGTGCACAGGAAATGGGACTGGTTTGTTGTTATTGTTTTAAACTTTCCTTTGATATATAAGGTGCATCATGCTCCCCTGCATAAAAAGATCAATCCTCCTAAGTTAGGAAGAAATTGGTGAACTGATTCCGGATGACATTTGGACACCACTCCCTGAACCAGGAACTCTGGAGCAACTGGCTCCAGCATATACTGTGATCTATAGGTATGATAATAATAGAGAGAGCAGGACACTGACCTGACTGTTAATCAGCATGAGGATGTTAGAAGGGGTGAAAATTCTGACAGACTTCACTTGATTCCTGCCTCCAGCTGACCATTATTTTCTCTGAATTGTCTGTCTTGCTTTGGTAAAGTCAAGATTATACTACCAAGTCCATTGGGTAATTTGAAGGAAGGATTAAATAAAATTAAAGGAGATTGCTCTTTATAGAAGTCACCCACTCTCCTGTTTCTTGCCTTTTGACTATTGTAGTACTCTGGAGCCAGTGCTTCTCAAGCTTCCGAGGGAGGACAAAGTATGTGTGTGTGATGTTTTCAGTAATACTAATACTTTAGTGGGCCTCCCTGGTGGCGCAGCGGTTGGGCTCTGGGTTGTGAAGCTGCCCGCGGCCTCTGCAGCGCCGGTTCGATCCCCGGCTGCTCCCCGGCCACCAGAGGAGGGTCCCACATGGCGCGCAGACCTCCCCTGCCGCCCGCTGCTCCCCTCAGCAGTGTACTTCGGTCCTTCTGCCTGCTCTGCTCCCCGCTCTGGCTCTGGTGAATTCTCTCCCCCTCCCGCGCTTCTGACTGTACCCAGTGCTTGTATAAATAAATAAATAAATCTTTAAAAAAAAAAAAATACTAATACTTTAGTAAAATACAATAAAAATGAAAATCAAACATTGAGCACAAGTCCAAAATTGTTACTATTATGGGCAGACAGGAAAGAGGCAAATTGCTATAATCTTTTATAAATGATTTCTCTCCATGTCTGTACATCTCAGTCTCCCTTATTATCGATAATTCACGCTTTGTATAGTGCTAGTTAAGGGTGAGCAGCATTGAGAGATGAACTTGAATAAAATGTATGAAAAAATATTGTCAACTATGATGCTTTATAATATGCAATCTGTTATGGTTGTCACCTCTTAGTATATATCTGTATTATTCCCGCCTGACTTTAAAGACTTACTCAAACCCCATTTCTTAGTGTTATCTTCCTGAACTTTCCCAAGCAATTTGGTATTCTGTCCTGTGAATTCTCATGTTACCTCAAGATACCCATTGTTCTTTAACTATTAATTGGAATCTTGATTCTCCAGTTCCCACCATTATTATTCTCTCTTTGTGAATGGAAGAAGATGGATGGCTTAGCTATTTCTGTTCATTGATCTTTAACGAAGAAAACTTGTCCTTAAAAAGAAGATGGAGAAAAATCAAATTTTCATGTGTTCCTCATACACACCCGTGTTTAACATTTTTGATTCATATTTTCATAGTGATATTGCAAATAAAGTTGATGTTTCTTGCCCTCCAGACCTGTTCAACTCTCACTGGATCTCAGTCATAACCTTGGTTCCCTGCAGTTCTTGCTGCTAAAGGGCGATTCAAAACTGTCTATTTTTTGTTATATGCTGCCACCTAGTGATATCTTTTGCAATGACATTAAGTGACATTGCTTTTCCTAGAGAGAACCGACTACTACCCCCAAGAGGACTTTTTGGAAATTTCAGATGGATGTTGAGGTTTGTTGCATTATTGGAGATGCCACTGACTTTTAGCAGGCAGGAACTACAATTGCTAGATATTTGCGTTTGCTTGGGACATAACTTACAAAAAATTGTCCTAAAGGGCCTCCCCGGTGGCGCAGTGGTTGAGCGCTGGGTTGCGAAGCTGCCGGCGACCTCTGCGGCGCCAGTTCGATCCCCGACTGCTCCCCGGCCACCTGAGGAGGGTCCCACATGGCGCACAGACCTCTCCTGCCGCCCGCTGCTCCCCTAAGCAGTGTACTTCGGTCCTTCTGCCTGCTCTGCTCCCCGCTCTGGCTCTGGTGACTTCTCTCACCCTCCCGCGTTTCTGACTGTACCCAGTGCATGTATAAACAAAACAAACAAACAAACAAACAAATAAATAAATAAAACATGCCTCTATTAAAAAAAAAATTGTCCTAAACACTGAATGTCTTATGTTTTGTAGGAGATTCATGTGAAAGAAAAATCTATTTACTGTTATCTAAGTCTACCACTTAATTGGTTACATAAGGAAACAAAGTATTTTTTGCACAATTTTAATATGAATTGTTCAGGAATGCAATTATTTTGTACATTGAGAAAAATTGTTCTTGGTTCAGAACTTTACTAATAAAGGTTCATCATTGCATAAAATTGATTCACTCACCATTTGTGTGGTCTGCATATTATAAATACAGCACAACTTTTTCAGTCTGCATTTGTTAGCTGGGACTTGATGTGTAGGTTTGTATAAGGATATGTTATTTAGCTAAATTTAAAATGCCAGGTAGGGCCTCTCTGGTGCATCAAGGGGTTACGAGTGCTACAGTGGCTGGTGATAGCTTGATCACGCTGCCTTTAACCCCTGCGCCACCAGGGAAGCCCCAGTTTTCTTTTTATGGATCACAAGTGTCCTACGAGATCACTGAGTTTTGTTCTAAACGTGTATACTCCTGGAGGGTTTTTCTGAAAAACAGGGCTGAAAGAGCTCTCAGTAAAGGCACTGAGAGCAAAAGAAAGCTCAGAACTCTGCAGGCTGTCAGCCACAAAAATCTTAATATTTGAAATAAAAACAATATTGTAAATGTAACAGCTAGAAGTAATGCCTTATTTTATTTTATCTATTTTATGTGTGTAGTGCTTGCTTTATACTAGGTGACTAAGTGCTTTACAAATTTTAAATCATTTCCTAATACTAGACTGTAAGGTGCTAATCTTTTACTGCCTGTTTGCTTTCCAATTTCCAGGACTTCTCCTAGCTTCACTTTAAATCACAAGGGTCCTGACTCTGCAGACTGCATTTCTCAGGCTTCTGTGTCCTGTAGTTTCCAATTACATTTAAATAATGGGAGGCATTAATGCAAGATTAGAGAGGGGGCACCAAGGAGAAGCCAGGAGATTTCACTTCTTTCTCAGTTTAGTGCTTGACTCCGCAGACAGGTGTTCCTTCTCTTGTCTTTTGTAAGGCAGAGGAGATGGGAAAGAATCAAGTAGGCTGCTCTGTGAAACATGAAACAACATCACCACCTAGAGGGGAAAATCCTTATTGTTTTCATAAGGAAAGCCTAAAAAGTTCACTTAGAGGATGCAAAGTTGCCATTTCAATGGCTGTATTTCCCATACAATGAATTATACCTTGCTGTGCATCAGAGCTTCCTTTTCTGGAGTAATTTTTAAAAAGCACAAGATAAATTTCTTCCAGGACACAATTATATTTTTGCCACTTGCAATTTTTTCCTCCAGGAAGTATTTCTTTCAAGGCTTCCACTTCAAATGTTGGTAAAGCTTTACCTTTAGCCCAGTTTTTAGTTATAGGCCACACTACCCCTGATTGATTTCATTCACAGGCACTTTTATAACTAAGAGTCATCATGTGCTCTTAAAAGCTTTATGTTTTACAACCCAAATGCCCAAAAATAGATGACTGGATCAAGAAGATTGGTACATATACACAATGGAATATTACTCGGCAATCAAAAAAGATAAACTCATGCAATTTGTACCAACATGGATGGAGCTGGAAGGGGATCATGCTCAGCAAAATAAGCCAGAGAGAAAAAGAAAAATACTGGATGGTCTCACTCATAGCAGGAATTTAGAAAACCTAAATAAGGGACCAGGAAAAAGACTAATTGTAATAAAGTAAAAATCAAAATCAACAAGCAACTATAAACCAGACTTAGTACGAGTCGGGGGGAGGGGAGGAGGGATTAGAGTCAAAATAAGGGGGTTGGGTGGGAATTGTATGGGGAATATAACCAAGATGAAAATGCATACATTGTGCAAAAATGAAAAATGATGTAAAAATATATAAAATAAAATTATATGTATATGTGTGTGTATATATACATATATATATATATATATATATATATATATATATATATATATATATAAAGCTTCTGGCCAGATCTTTATTCAAAGTCCATGTTCTAGATCTAAGTTCAAGGCCTGTCTTGGTTCACCCATAGCATTTCAAACATTAAAACTAGATCTCATCATATTTCACCCCAAATATTTTCCTAGTCTTCCTACAATATGTTGTAAATGAGTGAAAATTTGGATTCTGTTGTCCATGATTTACTTCCAGAGATTGTAGGGGAAAAGTACAGCTACCCCTGAGCTGGTTTCATCTCCTGGGTGATGCTGCTTTCCACTGCTCCTGGAACTCACCAGCCACTGGGACTTTTCACTGCCTTTCTGTGAGCATTTCCCACCATGCTTTAGCCAAAGCTACTGCCAGCTTATTATGGGCGGACATGAAGGAACCACCAATGAGTAGGGAACACCAGACCCCAGTCTACCTCCTGGATTTCTCCTTAGCAGTCACACTATTACCACATTGGCACACTCCTGTCAACACATGTGCATGGGTTTTTCCCCACACCAAGTCTAAGACACCTGCTAGGTGTACTACCATTTAGCTAACTTTTGACACTCTCTATCTGGACAAAGGGTGAGATCCTGCAGCTTAAGATGGTACTATTCCAAGACTGCCCCCCCTCATTCGATGACAATTGTGAATAGTGGGTCCCAAGTTACCCACAAATTCTGTCTGACGTGGCTACAAATCAGAGGTTCCCATGATCTCCTCCTTGGATTTCATTATTTGCAAGAACAGCTCACAGAACTCAGGAAAACTCTTACAATTATCAGCTCATCAACAGATATGATAAAGGATACAGACATGTGGGGAGAGGCCCCTCCAATCAGGCACTTATGCCCAGGTGGAGGTTTCTATTGCCTTCCAGGGGACCACCTATCTGTTCCAGCCCTGCACCTGCCTAGCGGTGCAGACTAGGCACTCAACTAATGGATGCTCCGAGCCCAAGTCATTGTCTCCTGGACCCAAAGAAGTGTGATGCTCGTCGTGTTCACCAAGGGCTGGCTCCAGGTCCAAGCAAGGTGCTTGTTTGTTTGTTTTTACATTTATTTATGCATACAAGAGCTGAGGTACAGACCAGAGATGCAGGGGGTGAGAGGAGTCACCAGAGACAGACAGGGGAGCAGAACAGGCAGATGTGCTGAAATACACTGCTGAGGGGATCAGGTCACCTCCCTGGCGGGGTATCAAACTCATGCTTCAGTGGCTGCAGTTAGCTTCATAGTTCTGCGTCTTAACCCCTTGCTCCACCAGGGAGGCCCCCAAGCAAGGTATTTTGCACAAAACCCTGCAAGATGTTCCTGAACAGTGCAACTTCCCGCCTCCTGTCCTCGCGGTTACCGAGCAGCAGCTTGCATTCTCTTTTTGCAAAATGGGATGACATGGGGCCACCTTACAGGGCTGTGACAATGGATTCAGTGCACTCTGCTTGCAAAGTGCTTATCACAGCGCCCGCCACTGGCAGAAGACGACACAGTTCTGGTGGCAAGGCCATGGGGGTATCAGCAGAACTGGCCGGGGTGGGGGTGCGAGCGAAGGGACGCGCGCGGCCGCCTGCCCACCTGCAGCTCAGCTCCTGCAGACCCCGGCGGCTTCCAGCTCCGAGAAGCGGCTGCCCAGGCCGGGGCCCCGCCCGCCGGGCCCCGCCCCGGAAAGCACGCCCCCGGGCCTTGGCGCGCTTTTGGAACAGCGTCTAACAGCTCAAGTTAGTTTCGGGGTTCCGGCCTCCGGGCGCCTACGGCTCTCGCGCGCTAAGTTGGTGCCCCCGGACCCGGCGCCGCCATGAAGAGGACGCGCGAGGAGGTGGACGCGACGCTGGAGATCGCCAAGCTGAACCCCGACGAGCTGCTGCCGGCCGCGCACTGCCTGGGCTTCGGCCCGCGGGCCAGCGGCGCGGCGGCCGGCGACTTCTGCCTGCTGGAGCTGGAGCCCGCGCTGTGCCAGCACCTGGAGGCCGGGCACAGGTGAGCCGGGCGGCCGCCGGCCTCCGCCTGCGCGAGGCCCCTGCGCATCTCTCCAGCGGGGGCCACGCAGGTGGAGGAGGCTGACCCAGAGAGGGGCCTGGGTTTGGCTCTGGGCCGGGTGGAGGTGGGCGAGCGCGCGGCTGGCTGGTGGCCGGATGCTGAGCCACTGCTCCAGCTGACCGTGCAGGCTGGTGTCCGTGCAAACAAGTCTGAAAACAGACCCTCAGGGAGGTTTGAAAGACGTGAACAGTGATGCCGAGGACTCCAAAAACACTGTCATTCTTCCTTAAAATCCCACTGGGTAATATCTAATGCGTAAGGAGTTGTTCTGAAATAATACTCAGATTGTAGGAAATCAGCTGAAAGCTGTATTTTGCACACTTGGGACCTGCATGGGACACCCTGGATCTGAAACTATTTCTTTTTTTTTTTTTTTTTTAAGATTTATTTATTTATGCATACAAGAACTGGGGTACAGGCCAGAGTTGTAGGGCGTGAGAGGATTCACCAAGATAGAGTGGGTATCAGAACAGGTGATCCACTGAAATACACTGCTGAGGGGAGCAGCGGGCGAGACAGGAGGGGTCTGCTGTGCCATGTGGGTCATCTCCCTGGCCAGGGATCGAACTCATGCTGCAGTGGCTGCTGATAGCTAGATTGTTTTGGGACTTAACCCCTTGCGCCACCAGGGAGGCCCCCCATGTCTTCATTTTAAATTTCACAAGCTTAGAGGATTTGGGAACTGTTTATAATGAATATGTTCATTGCAGCCTCAGTCAACCAAGTCTTTTCTTTCCCATTTTCCCAGTCTTGTGATTCGTGGTCATAAAGACGAGCAGGCTGTGGTGTGCAGTAAAGACAAAACATACGACCTGAAAATAGCAGACACTTCCAATATGTTGCTTTTTATTCCTGGTTGTAAAACTCCAGACCAGCTGAAGATGGAAGAAACACAGGGTAACATTATTTACACTGAGGTACTGTTTTCAGTCTCCTGATTTATACCAGAATGAGAAGGACATCACATGTGCTAATCTTGTCTTTAAACACTTTAGGTATGAAATGAATATTCACAGGGGAGCTGATATATATTTTATACTTTCTAGATCTTCGGTTTTTCTAACAATTATTGGGAATTAAGAAGATGTAGACCTAAATTAAAGAAGCTAAGGAGACTTTTGATGGAAAATACCTATGAAGGACCTGACAGTCAAAAAGAAAAGGATTCAAAGTGCTCAAAGGTGGGAATTTAAAAAATAGCACTATGATCAGAGGAGATATTGTTAATTTTTCAAGTTTATATTATGAAAACTTCAAACACACCCAAAAGTAGATAGAATAGTATAATAAATTCTATATCTTCATCATTTAGTTGAACATTTGTTAATATTTTATTCATTTTGTTTCTTTTCCCTGCTTCTTTCCATCCTTTGTGTGTGCATGCGAGCGTGCATGCGTGTGTTTTAAAACAAATCCTAGATATCATGGTTTTATTTATATAACTGAAAGCTGCTCATGTTCCTAACTATTAAGTATACTTTTAGAGGTAAAATGCATAATTAAAAATTTATTTAGGTACTCTGGAGAGAAGGCATCAGGAACATGGAAAGTATTCTTACTCCAGTGTCAAAACTGACTATTTTTGGAAGTATAGAAAAATATTTATAGATCAATAAAAAAATTTAATTTTTAATGGAATTCAAACTTAAAGATCTCTACTGGTATTCTGAAGATCATATTTGTATTAAAAGTTCTCTCTCCATTGACTGATTTAACTTCTTTTTCTTTTTTGTGATTAATGAGATATAATACTTATGCCATATCACTCTTTTTATAATTTAACAATTCAACAGTTTTTAATCCAACAGTTCAACAGTTTTTCGAATTGTGAGAGAATCATCACCATGATCAACACCAGTAGTTTGTCAACCCAAAAAGCAATCATGTCTCCTTTTAGTACACTTTCCAATCCTATCTTCTCCTTCCCTAACCTTAGTCTTGTGTAATCACTAATCTACTTTCTGTCTCTATCAACTTGCTTATTCTGGACATTTCATGCAAATGGAGTCATGATATGTGACCTTTTCTGAGTGGCTTCTTTCATTTTTAACATCATGTTTTTATGGTGCATTTGTTGTAGCATAGATCAACACCTGTTTTCCTATTTATTGTTAAATAACAACTCCATTTTATAGATACACCATATTTTTTTCACCCATTCATCCACTGATGAACATTTGGGCAGTTTCCACTTTTTGACTATTGTGAATAGCACGGCTGTGAACATTCATGTACAAGTTCCCAACAAACTTGTGTTTTCATTCTCTTAGGTACATACCTAAGAGTGGGATTGATGGGCCACAGGGAGGCTCAGTATGGCCTTTGGAGGATCTGCCAGACTATTTTCTAAGGTGGCTACATCATTTTACATTTGCATCGAATGAGGGTTCCAATTTCTCCATCCTTGATAACACTTAACATTATGTTTATGCTCCACCTTAGTGGGTTTGAAGTGGTATCAGTGTGATTTTGATGCACATTTCCCTGTTGATATAGAGCATCTTTTCATATATTAGTAACTATATATCTTTGAATGTCTGTTCAGGAATTCCTTTGCCCACTTTTTAATTGGATTATATCCAATTGTGTTGTGATTATCTTTTTATTACTGAGTTCTTTAGATGGACTAAATCCAAGTTCCTTATCAAATAGATGACATGCAAATATTTTCTTCTGTGGGTTGTCTTTTCACTGGTTAATTTTTCTAATTGTGATAAAATGTACTTAACATAGCGTTTACCTTTTTAACCATTTTTATATGTACGGTTTTCTCTGGCATTAAGTACATTCACATTGTTCTTCAGCTATCACCACCCAGTAAACTCTACCTTCCCAGTCTCCCTTGGCCTCCCAACCCTTTGGCCAACACTATGCAAGTTCCTGTCTCTATGAATTTGACTACTCTAATTACTCCCTATAAGTGGGTTTATATATTACTTGTCATTTTGTGTTTGTCATGTTTTCCAGTACAAAAGATTTTCATTTTGATGATCTCTAAATTGTCTATTTTTTTCCTTTTGTTGCCTGTGCTTTTAGTGTCATATCTAAGAAACCATTGCCAAATCCAGTATCATAAAGATTTCTCCCTTTATTTTCTTCTATGATATACATTGATTGGTGTAATAATCATTACACATTTAAAAAAAGACACTAAGGGCCTCCCTAGTGGTGCAAGTGGTTAAGACGTAACCTATGAAGCAATCTGCAGCCTCTGCAGCACAAGTTCAATTCCCGACCAGGGAGCTACCCACACGGCACAGCAGACCTTACCTGACTCACCCACTGCTCCCCTCAGCAGTATATTTCAGTACATCTGCCTGTTCTGTTCTCCACTCTGTCTCTGGTGAGTCCTCTCACCCTCCACACCTCTGTCCTGTACCCCAGTTCTTGTATGCATAAATAAATAAATCTTTTAAAAAGAAAAGACTGAGCTAGTACATAAATACGACTTTTTTTACATAAATATGACTTTAATAATCTGTTCTATATACCTATTCTCCTAAGTTCAAAAGAAATCTAAAAAAAAAAAAAATCATTTAAAGACCTTAACACTTTTTTTTTTTCCTGTTTCAGTATACAACTGAAGATTTGCTTGATCAAATTCAGGCAAGTGAGGAAGAAATAAAGACCCAGTTACAAGCTCTAAATGCCTGTGAGATTGGAGGTAGCATTACTTACTATTATTATCAATAATGATGGAATTGGTCATGATATGAGAGAGAGAAATTTTTAGACAACTTTATCCTATAGCATATTGTTTATTTAATCTTCTTTGGGGCTCTAAGATGATAATTGCATTTTGGGGTACATAGTGCTCATCCTTCCCCAAAGAAGTCAGGGTGTGACTTAGGACTTTAATCACACCTTATGGGGCCTTTTTCTTTGGGTTAAGTAAGTGGCAATAGGAGAACCATGTTAGATCAAGAAATGTTTTTAGATACCAGGTAATCTAATCACTTCACTATTATTATTTTTTTGTTGTTGTTGTTCATTTTTGTACAGATGTAGACCCCATAGTTGTCCTGCCACCATTATCACCCATGAACCATCAACATATTCCTTTGTGTTCTTCCTTCCCTTGTTTTGACCTTTCTCTCTCCTGCTTCATTAGTTTTAACAGATGAGAAAATTAAGGACTAGGAAGGGAAACTGACTTGTCCAGGGTCACATGTTGAGTCTATTATAGAAGAAGTTGCAAAACTTAGGAACTTGAAAATCAAAATTAATTTAGTAACTACATTGTATTTCCAAATTGTTTGCAAGATGGGACTATATTTCTTAAGATGACTCTTAATATATTTTTCAATATATGTTGAACAGTTTATATAATAAATTCTATAAAAGGTTTACATGTTGGTCTCAGTCTGATGGACAAGGCCAGCAGTGTCTTCTTGAATGTTTGCTGGCTTCTGGTGGGGAATTGAGCTTTTTTTACAGCATCTGGACTTGGAGTATACTTGAGTAAATGTTTCTATGTATTTTCAGCTCACTTATGCTTGTCACTGAAACAGCTTAACTCTGCACCCAAGTGTTAGGAAGGAGAAATTTGCATGGGTTGATAAAATGCACTGCTAATAAAGCAACTATATGAAACTGTAGAACTAAGTGAAAGCACAGCTCTTTACTGTCCCACAGATATACACTTAGGAATTTTAGTCCTAAACATCAGAAATAAAATTTTAATTATGAATGCCTGCTGCTAATCATTGTATGGGGATATTACAAATGTTAATATTTAAAAACAAAGGGACAAGAAAGCCTTAAATAATGAATTTTTAATGCAGCCCTTGGCATTATTCACTCATTCTATAGGGATGGATAAAATCTTGTTGGGGATGGGTGCATAAATTATTCCTAGTTTTCTTAATTTTACATGACACATTCCATTTTTTAATATTGCCTTTAGTTTTTCAGAATAAGAATAGCGATTATTAGATGTGATTAATGTGTATTTGATTTGTTTCTTCAAAGAGGTCAGTAGTGCCTTCAATTATAAAGTGCATTTCATTGTCTTTCCCTGCAGTAGGGAAAGGTTACTTGATGTCCAGTCTTTATTTTGCTGCCGATCCACTTTGTATCTCTGAGTCTGTCTCTCGACTGTATGAGTATAGACATACCTCTGTAAGTTAGCTCTGATGAGCATTTATCTATGTCAGTGTCCACAGTGGAGATTGCCTTATCGGATATGGAACCTGTGACTTTCATTTCATTTATATGATGTTCTGATGAAATGACTGTGCCATGTACGGTTTTCCATATTTCCACCTAAAACGACAATATTATTATGAAATAATTGAATCTTAAAACACTTTAAAAAATCAAAATGTTAGTTACATGTAAATTACCCTTTGGAAGCCATTTGAAACCTCCTCAAGATTCAATTTGAAATAATTGGAGCAAAGTATAAAAAGATACTGTTTATAAAGTAAGCTTAGACTTTTAGTGTCTGGTTTTTTTTTGCAGTGGGCAAGAGTATGCTGCTACTTTATCAATCTGTTTTCTAAGTAATTTGCTTAACATTTATTTGGTAAAGATGACTTTTGGAATTTGTAGGATATTGGAGAATTCTGGAATTTGATTATGAAATGAAACTTCTCAATCATGTAACTCAGCTTGTGGATTCAGAGTCTTGGTCTTTTGATAAAGTTCCTTTGAATGTGTGCCTTCAGGAGCTTGGACCACTGGAGCCAGAGTAAGTGTCTTCATTTCTTGTCCCTCCAGATTTCCTTAAGGGGAAGAATGTTATTTTTCCAGGCTAGAGCTAAACTCAGGGCATAGACTTTTTATTATTATATCTTAAATAATTAAAAAAAAGTACACAGCTAAGGAGGACTTGGCAATTGTGGTCATTGGGGGAATAATAATGTGCATCATCCTTTTTTTTTTACTTTGCCATAAAGATAAAAAAATGATTATGCTGAAGTTGTTATATTATTAAATGTGCTCGTTTAATTCATAAAAGTATTTAGCATGGGATAATAAAATGTACTCTTGTGACTGACAACAACATGGATGGAACTGGAGAGGATTATGCTAAGCACAGTAAGTCAGAATAAGAAAGACAAACATTGGATGGTGTTGTTTGTACGTAGTATTCAGAGAAACAAAACAAAGGGTCAGATAAAAGACAACCTAATAACACACCCTAGAAATCTGTAGAATTTAGGATACCAGAGAGAGAAGAGGAAGGGGCACAATGTTCTATAGGGGTGGGTTATAGGTCTTGGGTTGGATGTGATGTCGTGGCCTACATCTGAAGGATGTGATCCTATACCTCTCAATCATGTACAGCAACATTGTAAGCCAAAGTTGCCTAAGTTAAAAAAAAAAAAAAAGTCTAGTATGGGGCCTGGCATATAGTATCTTCCCAGTCTACTTCAGTATTATTTAGCAACCAAACTCACTTAAATTTCAAATCTCAAATTTATATCTTAGTTTCTGAAATGAAAAATATGGTTTAAAATATAATGCAGGGCCTCCCTGGTGGCACAGAGGTTAAAGTCTCACAGAGCTATATAGCTGTCGCCTGCCACTGCTGCAGAGTTCCATCCCCAGCGAGGGACCTGACCCACATGACACAGCAGACCTCTCCTGTCTCGCCCACTGCTCCTCTCAGCAGTGTGTTCCAGTAGATTTGCCTGTCCTGCTCCCCACTCTATCTCTGGTGAATCCTCTCACTCCCCACACCTTTGGCCTTCACCCCAGTTATTTTATGCATAAATACATAAAAAAAATCTTAAAAAAATTAAAATAAAATATAATGCATCAGATTGTTGATGACTTTAAATGTCTGCTTTCAATTTTTCAGGGAAATGATCGAACACTGTCTTAAATGTTATGGAAAGAAATATATAGAGGAAGGTAAGATCTGGAATGTATTCTGATGGGTATTTTAATTCTTTCATGTTACTTTTGGTATGCCTTTCTGAAGTTTGTTTATGTTAAAAATTAGAACTCTGCATTGTGGGAGTTAACTTGTGTATAGTTCTGTGAACTTGCATTGAAGGAAACTGTTGTAGTGTATTTTATTATAAGAAGACAAAATGAAGAGATCTGATGCTTTTTCCTTAGGGGAAGTATATTTTGAATTGAATGCTGATAAAATATGCAGAGCAACCGCACATATGTTACTTCAGAACGCAGTAAAATTCAATCTTGCTGAGTTTCAAGAAGTGTGGCAACAGAGTGTTCCTGAAGGAATGATAACTAAACTTGATCAGCTTAAGGTAATGGCCACAGTGATTGCTACCATTCAACAGGTTATCATTAATTACTAGGTGGTAATTACATGGATGGATGGAAAGGGGGGTGAGTGGGTAGATGCATGGATGGAAGCGTTAATGGGTCGATGGATGGATGGGTAAGTTGGTATACAAATGGATAGAAGGTTGGCTAGAGTATGAAAAAGGAGAATTCTCTCAGTACCCAACTATTAGCCAATATTCTTAATAAAAGAGTACTGGCTAAAGAAATAGTTACAGGGAAATGGATAGAAAAATCTGTGATCTTAACAAATTTATAGGATTTAGTAAGTTCATGGGGGTGGAATTCAAATAAGGGAATCAAGGAGAATGCCTAGCTTTCCAGGCTTCCTAGGATAGTGGAACTATAGCAAGTTTGTGTGACAAACACAAGTTCCTAGATAGGTGTGAATACATAAGTTTTGTACTCCAAATGATTTGAGCTGAAGATACAGATACTATAGCCATTAGCAAGTAAGGGGTGTTTGAAATCACACAGTAAGGTGAGTTTCTTCATGAATAGTCACAGTGAAACAAGAGGGCTAGGGCTAGAGGCCCAACATAAAGTTAGGAAGAAAATAATGGGATGTGATCTTAGAGAGAAAGGAGTATTCAACATTAAAGAGAACAGAGCCAGGGAGATGAATCCAAGATATGGCCCATTGATTTAGAAATGACACATCAGTGACCTTTAGTGTCTTGATCAGTTGTTGGCTGTCAAAGACTGGTTACGGAAGGGAAAACAAGTCACTGCTTAAAGGAGCTCTTTTTATGAAAAAGGCTATTGTAAGTGTGGGTGTAAGTTTTATGTAGTTGATATTTTAAATGCCTTGAGGTAAGGTGAACCCAAAGATAAATTTATGAGTCTGAGTTATACCTTAAAGCATTTAAACATATTCAAGCATAGATCATTTTTTAACTGTCCCTTTCTTCTCTTTTCTTGTAGGGTTTAGCATTGGTAGATAGACAATCACGACCAGAAATCATATTTTTGCTAAAAGTAGATGATTTACCTGAGGATAACCAGGAACGTTTTAATAGTCTATTTTCTATAAGGGAGAAGTGGACAGAAGAAGATATTGCTCCTTATATTCAGTAAGTAATTTATTAAAAAATGAATTTTGAGGATTATTTTTAAAGAGTGGCATAGGCTTTCAGATTTATTATAAGAAACAAATTTTTTTAGAATGTTCTTGGGAATTTTTTTTTGTTTTTTAAACTTTCTCAAGTAGTGACTCTGTTCTCTGTCACTCTCCACAACTGCTGATTCTGGAGATGGGATATATGTACTTTTTCTTTCTTACTACTGGCTTCTAAAACCATTTCTCTTCCCTCCTTCCTGCAAAGCTGTAGCTCTTAAAGGAACACACTACATACCCACTGACTCTTTGACTGCTACCTCCTTTCTCCTCCTGTCTTAACATTTTGGTAGAGGCCAAATTGCAGAAGGACAATTTTGTTCTGAAATCACCATTTACTGGACCAGAAATCTACTAACATGACCACCTCTTCACTGGGTCACATGTCTTAAGTGCTCCCTCTTCTCTTTACCCAGATTGCATTCCTGGCCAGTCCCTCTAAGTTCTATGCATACCTTATTTCTTTGATCATCTCGCCTTGTCAGACCTCTCTGGCAAAAATTTACAAAGATTAAGCCCAACTTTTTGCTAACTCTGTGCCTGCATTTGGACAGCTACAGGCACAGCCTCACTTTTGAACTTAAGTGATTCTCATCAGGGTCCCTGGCAAGGTTCCATTTTCTTGTGAAACTTTTCTACCCTCAGAACTTAATTTATGTTTTCTGTACAGTTTTTATTCTGCAAAATTTGGCTTTATCCTTTACTACCTATCTGAGCTCAGTTTCCTCTTATGAATATGGGGGTAAATAAGACTTAATCCCTTCTGTTAATTTGAAGGTTAAATGAGATAATACATGTTATGTAGCTAGTTCTATGAAGACTTACTAACCTGCTCCACACACTTTTTCTTCTGTAAACACACACTGTTATATTTATTGGGAAGATGGATTTAGGAGAGAGAGATAGAAATTACTAGTACTGTGAATATTATTGTTCCCTAAAGTTGTCATGCTACTTGATTGCCTTTTTATTGTTCCCACAGGGATTTGTGTGGAGAGAAGCAAACAATAGGTGCATTACTCACTAAATATTGCCGATCTTCAATGCAAAATGGTATTAAAGTTTATAATTCAAGAAGACCCATTTCTTAAAAGAGCAAATATTTTCTTTGGGACTGAAGTTGCTTTATAAAATTTTTATTTCTAAGACAATGATTCTTTTATGTATTTGTACTTAGCATTTTTATATCACTTTTCCATTTTTTAAATGTAGCAGCATACTTTTATATCATACAGATTATGTTTTGTATTGTGTATGTATGTCTGGATTATGTGCACAGTACAAAGACAAAAGAAAGTGTTATTTCCTATGTTTAATGTATCTTTGTAGTCCATGAGGTTTTATTTTATTTATAGAAAATTTTACTTTTTTTTTTTAATTGCATTTCTTTGGTAAGAATATGACATTCTAGTCATTAGTATATGTAAAGTTTTCGGAAAACTATGAGTAACAGTTTCCTAAAGAAGAATTATTTATTAGCTTAAATGTCTTATCTTGAGTTCCCCTTCACCTTCCAAGTTCCATCAAAATAGGAAGTCACTAGATGCTGTCATCTGATGAGAACTAATTTGTTCCCTAAACTAGCTGTTTGCTGTGATGAAAATTGGATTGTTAGCTGCTCCAGTTTCCTGGTAGAAGTAAATGAAATGGAGTTGATCCTACAATCCTATATGAAGACTATTAATAGAACAGTCTATAATCCTATAATGGAGAATATTGATATGGGTATTACTCACTAGGAAACTACAAGTAACTTCTAGCTGATTTCGGAATGCTTAAGAAAGTTCCTTTATAGCCTTCTTTCCCTAACTTGTTTCACTTAGACCAAATTTTAATTCAGCTAATGAATTTATCACAAGGACATTTGGTAGTTCTAGATTAAATCTGGCTCAGAGTTTAAAAAAAAAGTTAATGGATAATCCACAATTAATCAGGATTCAATCACTGAAACTGACAACCGTTTTATTCTCTTGCACACTAAATGCAAATACATGCATCAAAATATTTACCTTGTGTTTCAATAAATTTTTCTGCATCTGTGTGTATGGCTTATTTTTAAAATAAACACTGAGGCAGCAATGCCTAGTGAGGATTCTGGAGGTTGAGTTAGATGACCTGGGGTCTACTCCTTCTACAGTTTAAGTCACTGGGCTCCAATGAGTTTATACTATCTGCTTACCCAGAAAACTTGAGGGACAGCCCTCTTGGCTTTATGCAACCCTGATTTCCTGGCCCCCAGGCCCTGCTTCATCCACCAAATTTTGGGGTCGTAGCTCCTAAATAGCAACAATTCTCAGCCATGGTGCTGGTACTGACAGGCAAACACACAAGTGGCCTTTGCGCAAGCCCCACCCGCTGAGAAGCTTCCGGCTCCGCCCCCGTCACCGCCCACTTCCGCTTACGCAGGGGTCAGAGGTGACAGGCAACATGGCGGCTGACGGTAGTTATCAGCGGTTGCAGAGAGGCGCATCTCGGTGACAGGAGTTCTTCGCAGGCTGTGGAGGGGAGCAGAGGCGGTGGAGCGAATTTGAGGCGGCAGCGGGTCGGGTGGGGCGCCGAGGGCGCGGGAGGTGACTGTTGGGGGCGCGGGGGAGCGAGGACTGAGGTGTCGGAGGCCGGTAATGCCCCACTGCTCCCCGGGAAGCTGAGGAGACGGCCCCGCGGGATCGCTTCATGCCGCCGACTGGTTTGGAGCCCGCCAGGATGAACAGGAAGAAAGGGGACAAGGGCTTTGAAAGCCCAAGGCCATATAAATTATAAGTATTTTTTTCACCTCCTCTTCCTCTTTCAGATTTCGTTATCATGTGATTGTAGTTTGTGATTGCTTTGGAAACTGACTTGATGGGCTGGGAGATGTAGCGAGCAGTAGAACTCACTCGCCGGGGTGGGAATGGTGTTTGTGGGGGCGCCTTTTGAGGGAAAGTAGTATGCGATGGACCTCATGCCCCTGGCAGGAAATAAACCTTTCCGTTAAAGCATTTTGATCAGAAGAGATCTGTTTAATCTTTTGTATGAAAAGCGATCCGCTGCATTTAAAACAAGGAGTTACCTAAATTTGTACGGGCTGAAAATGAAAGCTGAAGTATGAGTTTGAGTAGCTTAATGCATCATCCTGGTTTATACTTGGATAGACTTATGCTTTCATTTAATCGAAATATTTACTTTACTTTTATATTTTTTGATATACAACCCATCAGGTCGTCTGCATCAACAACATAAACTTCCAACGAAAATCTGTTGTGGTAAGTATCTTCTTCACAATTATAAGCAGAAACAAGTCCGTCCTGTATATGGTGCTTAGAGACTTTCCCATCTAGACAACTGTATTACCAGAAATGGGAAGAATTAGAATTCAGATCTATATGACATCAAGGTCCAAAACCTGCCGTCTGTGCTGTCTCTTCAGTTCTCCTGTTTTCTCCTGTTTACTGATTAAACTTTTGATCCTTCTAATTTGTTGTGGAATATGAAAATCTTATTAAGCATTTTACAATTGTGCATGAAACAAGAATAAGCCCATGGTAAGATTTCTTCACGAAAAAGTTAATTAAGGTTAGTGCACTCACTGACTTAGGTTGTTGGCTGCTAAGAAATCCGTTTATTTATTTATTTTTTTTTCTGATTCTTGGCTGACCTGGTTTAGGTGACATTACTTTGTAGCACAGTTTTAAATCAATTGTTTGAAATCAATGCACCCCAGACCCTAATATGGGTTGTTGATATAATCCGTTCTGGGAAAGTCCATGACTACCCAAGTACTTAATTTACTCTCTCAGGGGGACCTGTATTAAACCAACTGCAAATCTTAGTAAGATTTGTAAGTAAGAAGTGATAACATCAGGGCTGCCCTGGTGGCTCAAGGGATTAAGACGCAGCACTATGAAGCTATGGGCAGCCACTGCAGCAGGAGATCGATCCCTGGCCAGGGAGGTGACCCACATGGCCCAGCAGACCTCTCTTCTCCCTGGTGCTCCCCTCAGCAGTGAATTTCAGTTAATCCGCCTGTTCTGCTCCCGGCTCTGTCTCTGGTGAATCCTCTCACCCCCCACACCTCTGGCCTGTGCTCCACTTCTTGTATGCGTAGATAAATCTTAAAAAAAAAAAAAAAAAAAGAAATGATAACATAAACTTCCTCTCAAATATTTGCCTGTGTGTATATAATGTTAACATTAAGCTAAAAATAAATGAATAAATAAAAAGGTGCTTTTTTTTCCCCATAAGAATCATAGGTTCTTAGATTTGTAAGGATTGTGAAAGGTTTATTAAGTCTAATCTTATTTGAGAAATTTCTCTGTTAATTTCCTTACGTATCATTATTTACCTTTTCCCTTGCAGAAGGATGCTTTGAGTGTGTTGTGTGAAACTGGTTAGGGAAAATATGAAAATTGGGGAGCCTCATTAAAAGGTTACCCAAGTAACTTAGAGCAGAAATCTGAATGAAGATATCTTTAGTGAAGATGATACAGAAACAGAGTTAACAGAACTTACTGAATTATAATGAACATTTATTGAGTACTTGAGTAAAACTTTCTTCTAATCTTCTTACTAACTCCTCAATAACTTAATAACTCTTCTCAATAACTTCTCAATAATTTAATCTTCTCAATAACTACGTGAGGTAGATAATATATATTAATCCTTATTTCTGTAAATCAACTGAAAGAATGAAAGCTCACTGAATTTTTAAGGACATACAGTTAGCAAATGATGGGGCTGGTTTTTAATTTTTAAATTTTTTTATTTTTAAAGATTTATTTATTTATACAAGCACTGGGTACAGTCAGAGCACAGGAGGTTGAGAGAATTCACCAGAGCCAGAGCAGGTTGTAGAAGAGGCAGACGGATGAAGTACACTGCTGCGGGGAGCAGCGGGCGGCAGGAGAGGTCTGCGTGCCATGTGGGAACCTCGCCCGGTGGCCCCGTATCGAACCGGCACTGCAGAGGCTGCGGGCAGCTTTGCAACCCAGCGGCTCAACCGCTGCGCCACCAGGGAGGTGATGGGGCTGTTTTTAATCAAGGATGACCTAAGAGTCTCCTTTCTTCTCTCTACCTTCTCTGCTTCTGGCAAAATGACAGAAGAAAAATGTATCCAAGTTCTGGATGATTTTTAGGTTTCCCACTAGAAAAGTTGGATGTTGTATAGGATAAGTTTTCAAAAATTTTCTGTTCACTTTATAGCCCTTCCATATTTTGTATTTTAAGTACAACAGTTTTCAACCCAGAATATTAAAATCACTGAACATATGTTCTCTGTTTCTTTAGTCAGTCTTTCCCACTTGATTAATGTAAGAGAGTGGCGGTCAGTGGAGTTAAGAATAGTTAGCTTTCTCTCATGTTGTAGGAACACATTTCAGATAGATTATCCCCACATGATTAACATGGTAGAACTATATGTGGCCACAGAAGAGATGTCTATGAACAGAGACTCATACTTGTTAGCTGCGGTGGGTACTTTTGTACTGCCTTTGGAAGGCCATATTCTTAGTCACCAATCTAGTTTTCATTTTTCTTCTGTTCTATCATTTTTTCCCTTCTTCTGCTAGAAATTCTACTTGAGTGTACTGAGTCTTTTAATTTTTTTCTAGCAGATGGTTAATTTTCACTGATAGTGAATGTGAACCACCAAGATAAAATAATAGATAAAATATGTAAATAAAATGTACTTAATTCACACCATTCAGTCACTAGGACAGCCATGTTAGAAATGAACATACTTGCAGAACACCTAAATGTTTGTAGTAATTTGGGATGAGGCTATAGTCTAAGTAGTAGAAATCAAAGAAATATTTTCTAAAATATACCACTCTTAATTAAAATGAAATTATTATTCTTTGTCTTTATAGGGATTCGTGGAACTGACGATATTTCCCACAGTTGCAAACTTGAATAGAATCAAGTTGAACAGCAAACAGTGTAGAATATACCGAGTAAGGATCAATGACTTAGAAGCTGCTTTTATTTATAATGATCCAACCTTGGAAGTTTGTCATAATGAATCAAAACAGTAAGTTATGTATTTTAAACATTGATATCTCTGACTTTATTGTTGTTGTTTTTTCATATGATTGGATATCTTTTCTCTATAAATTTTTCTTACATTGTTTTTAGACTCTGGATCCTCAATTTTGTTTTCTAATTATACTTTCTGTTGCTTTTACCAGTCTGAAAATTTCACTCAATAAATGTTGCCACTTCTGCACACACAATAAGTTTTAATGTTTCCCTTCTTCAAAGAAAAAACATCATGAGTTTTCTGACAACCCAATATATACTATATATAAGTGGTTGGATCCCTTATCGATTATGGTTAAGAAATATAGATAATTTTTTTAACTCAATCACGATTACTCAATGTTAGTTGTTTTAATAGTATTACTTAGAATTACCATTAGGGTTCTAAGAATTTTCATTTAATCAGATTTTCCAACAGGAATTTTCCCTATCCTCCTACACCTTCTGCTTGAATTGAAGAGCTAACTATATCTTAAAGGATTCCTTTTGTTATTTCTGAATGCTCCAAGGTTCTTCATTGCATTGAGCTGCATTCCATTTTGGTATAATGTTCACAAACTTACCTTAATTAAATATTATTTTCCCCGAAGTTTACTCTTTTCTGTGATATAGAATTTCAGTACTTTCAGCCATTCCTCATGTAAAATTTTTTGCAAATTTGTCACTATTCTCTTAGCCCTTCTCTGGATACTCTCTGGTTTACCTGTGTTTTCTTACATGTACTGATCCTAGAACTAGACATATACTTCATGCTATTGGGACTGATCAGCACATGCATAACAGTAGAGCCATTTTATTCTTTATCAATATTTCTAGTGCCTTGAAATTCCTTAGCCTGTAACAACTACTTTAAGAATAGTTAACTCAAGTTTGAGTTTGTAGTCAGTGAAGCCACCTAAACAAAACCTGTTAAGGTAGATTTTTCTCTTAAGCAATCTTTTTACATGCTTTTGATCAAATTTTTTTGAGGATTTAAGAAGAAAAGTCATCCTTATTAATGTTGGTATTAGTCCCATTTCTGGAAACTGATTTTTTTCTCTTAGCTGGCTTTTTTTTTTTTTTCTGTATGTAAACTATCAAACTTAAAAGCAAGATAATGAGTGTTGACTCATCAGCATGTACAGTAACTAGAACTCTCAAACACTGCTGTGAAAATGTGTGTTGAAATTGAATATATGCATACTCTGATTTACAGTCTCACTCCTAGGTATTAGAATGAAATAGATTGCAATAAAAATTTCACAAAACAAAACAAAATTGTGTTCAGATGTTCACCAAGAAAATAGCAGCATGTGTAATAGTCAAAATAGTCAAGAGTGGAAATTACCTGAAAACCCACCAGTGTTAGAGTGGTAAATTATGTTATGTTTTCATATTGTTGGAATTCTAAACAGTAATGAAAATGAATATCCATTAATTGTATATAATAGTGTGGATGAACCATATAAACTTAATGTTGAGTAAGAGAAGCCAGACACAAAAAGATATATATTAAGCTGTTACTCTATTGAAAATAGATGCCAGGATAACAGGTTGCCCTTGGTGGTGGGAAGTAGGCTTGGTTAGTGATCATAAGAGCACACAGGAAACTTAATGGGAGGCTGGTAATGTTCTTTTGTTTGGGATGTTGGCCACTTAGGTTTTTCAGTGCGGAAAATTTATCTAATGGGATACTTACACTGTGTGTACTTTCCTGATGTATACTATACTTCCATGAACATTTTTTTTAAAGATTTATTTATTTATTTATTTATACAAGCACTAGGTACAGTCAGAAGCGCGGGAGGGTGAGAGAATTCACCAGAGCCAGAGCGGGGAGCAGAGCAGGCAGAAGGACCGAAGTACACTGCTGAGGGGAGCAGCGGGCGGCAGGAGAGGTCTGCGCGCCAAGTGGGACCCTCCTCCAGTGGCCAGGGAGCAGCCGGGGATCGAACCGGCGCTGCAGAGGCTGTGGGCAGCTTCGCAACCTAGCGCTCAACCGCTGCGCCACTGGGGAGGCCCCATGAACATTTTTTTTTAAAGATTTATTTTAAAGATTATTTTTAAAGA
Organism: Talpa europaea; assembly: GCF_964194135.1. Classification (NCBI taxonomy): domain Eukaryota; kingdom Metazoa; phylum Chordata; class Mammalia; order Eulipotyphla; family Talpidae; genus Talpa; species Talpa europaea. The sequence continues at coordinate 14,381,489 of NC_140069.1, forward strand.
TTTATGCCAGTTGGTGAGAAGATTCACCAGAGACGAGTGGGGAGCAAAACAGGTGGATCTACTGAAATACACTGCTGAGGGGAGCAGTGGGCGAGACAGGAGAGATCTGCTGCGCCATGTGGGTCAGCTCTTGGCCAGGGATCAAACTCATGCTGCAGTGGCTGTGGACAGCTTCATAGTGCTGAGACTTAACCCTTGCACACCACGGAGGCTCCACTATGAACATTTTTTAAAATAGAAAGTTTCCAAGCATTTGTATCATGTTTTGGAAAATCTGCACCTATATCTTAAGAATCACATGTTCTTTCTGTGACAAAGAACTAACAGATTATTTTAATTAAATGTGGATGGTTACAATGGTTCTCAGAATAAATTGTTTTCATTGCCTTAATTTAAAATTTTTTCACTATCCCACTTTTCACATTTAAGCTTTGTTTCAATGAGAAGGACTAGACTTTGGGGACCATGGTGGTTATAGGGCCAGGGCACATTAATATTTTACAGTCCTCATCATTCTGAAAATTGAAAACACATAATCCCACCCTGTAATTTTTCACTTTTATGAGGTTATTTTGAAAGGAAACATATTTGATTCATGTTATGATAGAAAACACTGGAATCCAAACCCTCAGAAGATTTAATTCATAACCAACTTCCCAAAGTTCCATTTATAATGACTCACCATTTTATTTGGCCCACTCTAATTTTTCTCAGGAGATGAGGGGATTAAGTGAGAATAATTTCCCATAAAAAACTAATCAGTTTAATATGTAATGTTTAAATTTGAGTTTTTTCTGCAACAATTTTTCATTTTAGAATTTTACGGATAAATTGAGCAAGATACAATTTCTTCAAGCAATCTCAAATTTCATGTTTTTAAATTTTGTTGAAAACAAGTTACAATCTATATGCATACAAAATAGTCTTTAAAAATGAATGGTGGGGCCTCCCTGGTGGGGCAAGGGGTTAAGCACCGCACTGTGAAGCAATCCACAGCCTCTACAGCATGAGTTCAATCCCTGGCTGGCCAGGGAGCAACCCACATGGTGAGGTTGTCTTGCCTGTCTTGCCTGCTGCTCCCCTCAGCAGTGTATTTCAGTCAGTCTGTTTGTTCTATTCCCCGCTCTGTCTCTGGTGAAGCCTCTCACCGCCCCACCCCCAACCCCAAGCTCTGGGCTGTACCCCAACTCTTGTATGCATAAATAAATAAATCTTAAAAAAAAAAAAAAAGAATGGTGTCTTAATTAAGTGCTGGCAAAGATGGAGCAACTGGCACTTTCATATATTGCTATTCAGAGTGCAGAATATGTTATAGCCATTCTGGAAAACAGTCTGGCAGATTGGTACAAAATTGAACATACGTTTACCCTGTGACTCAGCAGGCCCTTTCTTGCAGGTTTGTACTACAGAAATGAAGATTATATTCACATTAAACCCTATACACAAATATTCACAGCAGTGATAACCACAACCTAGAAACAACCTATCTTTTAGTAGGTGAATGAATAAACAATCCGTGGTACAATCTATATAATGGAATACTATTAAGTCTGAAAGGAACAAATTACTGGTGCCTGGATGAATTTCAAAGACATACTGTATAGAACAAGCCTTATTTGAGATGTTAGAACTTTTCTATATTCTGGTTGTGACAGTAATCTGGTAAATCTATTCATGTGTTAAACTTGAACCTCATAGACTTGTATACCAAAGAAAGTAATGTTACTTGTAGTATATGACAATTTTTAGAAAGTGTATATTAAAATAGTTACTGTGGCCCTGGCTACTTCCAGAATCTTTTGCATTTGTTAAGAAACATAATAATACATTGTTCTTAAAACACATTAGTGGAGATACAGAGATGGCAGAGGTGGGGAAAGGCCTCTGTCAAGTTAAGAGTATATAACTTTAATGTTTTCTTTAGTGACTTTTAGTGACCTTTTTTCCACCATAATCATTGTAAAATATATAAAATTTCTCTAGGTTAAAAATTTGCCAGGCTAGGGCCTCCCTGGTGGCTCAGGGGGTAAAGCTCAGCACTGTCAAGCTATTGCCAGCCACCTAGACATGAGTTCTATCCTGGGCCAGGGAGCTGAATCACATGGTGCAGCAGACTTCTCCTGTCTCGCCCCTGCTCCCCTCAGCAGTATATTTCAGTCAGTCTGCCTGTTCTGTTCCCCATACTCTCTCTGGTAAATCCTCTCACCCCTTGTACCTCTGGCCTACACCCCAGTTCTGCTATGCCTAAATAATTAAAAAGTCTTTAAAAATAAAAAATTTGCTAGACTAGTGAAATGTCACTAACATTACTTGTGGAATTTTCTAATGACCAGATGGTACAGATAAAGATGCACAAGAATATGACTCATAGTATTCGTGTCTTTTATCTTGATTTCTTGCTCTTGCCATTCCTTGCATTTTGTTTTTTTCTGTTTCTTCCATATTCCTTTAACTGATTTCCCAGAGGAAATATAATATGTATATATGTTTAGAGATAAGCTGTTTTATGGAGTTAAATTGGAATATCAGATGAGGAAAATGTTTCCATGTTTTCAAGATAAGACATAAGACTTCTCTGTGGTTTTCATCCAATGAGAAATAAAGCCAAGTAACTACAAGTAAATATTTGCAAATCCTCTGGCATATATAGGATATAACAGAACCAGCCCAAAGTTCCCCTCCTTCATTAAGCTTACATTGCTGTGTACTAGGGAGTGAAGGTGAGCAGAATTACATTTTGAGAAAAATAATTCACATCCTGACTTTATACATCATAATTTCTGTCAGACCTCTTAATTTAGACATTTTGAATTTCCATTCAAAAATTTGTTAGGCTGGTAAAAAATATTTCCTTAATTCTACATATATTTTTTACACTTTTATCAGAAAAAACTAGTGGCTTTGAATTCCAAAATTAAGAGATGTAGTAATCATAATAATCTCATAGCATGGTAGCATGTGGAATATATATGCCATCATATTTATAGTTTAATAGTGTATATCATGATGACTAAAAAGCATTCTGAAGTATTATGTAAGAAGATATAATGCTTAGAAATAAATGGTGGAAACATTTAAGAAAGTGCTTTGTGAAATATATGATGTATTGTTAAAGTTGTCTCTTTTTTCCCCCTAGGAGAAATCTCAATTACTTTTCTAATGCTTATGCAGCTGCCGTTAGTGCTGTGGATCCTGATGCAGGAAATGGAGAACTTTGTATCAAGGTTCCATCAGAGTTATGGAAACACGTTGATGGTAAAATACCAGCTATCTACTGACTGTACAATGAAATTATGTTAGACCCCATGACTGGAAATTTTACACGAAAATTAATGATGTCAAAATTGTAAATTAACCAGTTGAAATAATTCAGGAGTTGGAAGCTCTTTTTTTTTTCTCTAAAGGATCATTTCACTGTTGTTTTTAAGGTGAAAGTTATAAAAAAATTGAATGATGCAGTTAAGATTTGAGAACCCACAGAATATCAAATCAGTTTAGTATTTTAATATTTTATAGCAGTAAGGATCCTAAAAAAAAATCATGTGGTTCAATTCCTTCCTTTTACAAAAGAATGATCAGCAGTCCAAGGAAAGTAAATAGTTACTAATTAGTAGTAGAGTCAAGACTAAACTATAGAGTTCAGCACCCATTTTGCATACTTTTGAAATACTCATGCCTTCTTTCTTTCTTTTTTTTTTTTTTAAGATTTTTTATTTATTTTTTGCATAGAAGAACTGGGATATAGGCCAGAAGTGTGGGGGCTGAGAGGATTCAGCAGAGACAGAGTGGAGAGCAGAACAGACGGACTGACTGAAATACACTGCTGAGGGGAGCAAGAGCCAGATAGGAGAGGTCTGCTGTGCCATGTGGGTCAACTCCCAGCCTGGGGATCGAACTTGTGCTGCAGTGGCTGCAGATAGCTTCATAGTGCTGAAACTTAATCCCTTGTACCATTTGAAAGGCCCCCTCATGCCTTATTTCTGTGTCTGGGTTCTGTATAAAGTTAACCGTCATTATAATAATAAAACATAATCTTCCGCCTTTATTAAGCTTTATAAAAATTAATTAAGATAGGGAAGAAAATCTTTGTTTTTGTTTTCTTTTCGTAGTTTTTTTGGGGTGTGGGGGCATTGCCCAATTTTGGAGACAGGCATTGTGACCATCATTGTGTATTCAGGTATTAGAGATAGTTGTATGTTATATTTGTAGTGTTTTGGGTCGGATTAAAAACCTCTTTTATGAAAGCAACATATTTATTATATAGAAGTCAAACATAACAAAAAACACAGTATATAAAAAAATGCAGAATGTAAATTCGTGGATAGTCCTTCCCACCTCCTTTTCCATACTCCTCAAAGTCAGCTAGGGTTAGCAATCTGTGGAGGAATGTAATAAGAACAAATTTGAAAAATATGTTTTGGTTTGGATCTGGAAGTCTTTAAGTGTCCTATGTGGAAATTTTGAACTTTTTTTTAGGAAATTTTTAAGGTAACACTATTAGTAACGCTATTGGGAGGGCATGGCATGACCAGAAATATATTTTGGAAGAACACAGCTAGCAGTGACGGGTATGAGTGTGGTTAGGATACCAGTGGGGCCAGGCAACTGAGTGTGAAGTATAGATGTAGAGATGGTGAAAGCCTGAACTAGGGTAGGTATTGTGGTTTTTCATGTAAACCAGAGCCTTTAATTCTGTTATGTTCAAAATAAATCTTTGCCTTTCTTACATTTATATACTATTATTACTTAGTTATGCATTTTAATATATTAATCTTTATATGTATTTATCTGTTGCAGAATTAAAGGTCCTAAAGATACACATCAATTTTTCCTTGGACCAGCCAAAAGGAGGTCTTCATTTTGTGGTACCCAGTGTGGAGGGAAGTATGGCAGAGAGAGGTGCTCATGTTTTCTCTTGTGGGTATCAAAATTCCACAAGGTAGATTATTAACTTTTATATATTTCAATTGTATTTTTCTCTGTTATGTAATACATGTATTTAATGTAAAATGGGCAGTACAAGTTTGATCCCCTAAAGTACTACTGCAATTCTGGATCTTGTTCCATTTATTATTCCTTTTCTTTCTTTCTTTTTTTTTTTTTTTTAAGATTTATTTATTATGCAAACAAGAACTGGGGTACAGGCCAGAGGTGTAGGGGGTGAGAGGATTCACCAGAGACAGAGCGGGGAACAGAACAGGCAGATTGACTGAAGTACACTGCTGAGGGGAGCAGTGGGTGAGCCAGGAGGGGTCTACTTGCGCCATGTGGGTAGCTCCCTGGCCGGGGATCGAACTTGTGCTGCAGTAGCTATGAGGATAGCCTCATAGGTTGTATCTTAACCTCTTGCGCTACCAGGGAGCCCCTATTATTCCTTTTCAATCCCAACTTCCTCTTCTCTGGCATATAATAAATAAGGATATGAATTGATAAAAAATTGAATAGAAACCTTATGTCTAGCTTTATCAACACTCTGTTTGAATTTATACAGTACATCACATATTGTAAAAAAAAAAAAAATCTTCCTAACTTGTGGAATAGATTCTGAATATTGTGTTCTTTAAAATGATTACCATGTTTTTAGTTTCTAGAAATATATACTACTAAAAACTAATGCAGATATACAAGTTGAAGTTTTTAATTTTAAAATTGCAAACAAAAAATTCAATGCCTTTTCATAGGGTTAGAACTGGCAAAATCACATAATATATTAATATTGCCAAATAATGTTTGGAAATAGGTTTCTTTTTTATTTATTTTATTTTTTTTATTAATGAAGTGCCATTGCTTTACTTTGTTAATAGTTTGACAATATACGTTTTTCCCATCACGTGTGGTCATCATAGTGCCTTCACCACCACCATAGCGCCCAGGGTACTTCGCGATACTTTGTTGTGTTTTCCCCTCCCCCATCTCTCCCTCCTCTAGCTCTCCCTTCCTGAATGTCTCATATCTATTGTCTGTTGTCAGGGGTTGGTTTGACCTTTTGGTTTCTCTATATTCCACATATAAGTGACACCATCTGGTATTTATGTTTCTCCTCTGGCGTGTTTCACTTAGCATCATTCCAGCTCCATCCATGTTAGGTCTCTATTTTTAATCAGGTTCTTTTCAGGTTCTTTTAAGCTACACTGAGTAAAAGGCTTTAGTAGCTAAATAGCTGAAGTTTCCTTTTTGTACATATTCTAGAAATGTTAAAATAGGCTGTATATGGTGAAAACAAATGTATGTTCAAATCTCAACGTATGTTCTGTACTGTCTTTTTCCCTAGATTTTGGTTCCCATGTGTTGATTCATACTCTGAGTTATGTACATGGAAATTAGAATTTACAGTAGATGCTGCAATGGTGGCTGTTTCCAATGGAGATTTGGTTGAGACAGTGTATACCCATGATATGAGGAAGAAGACCTTCCATTACATGCTTACCATTCCAACAGCTGCATCCAATATCTCCTTAGCCATTGGACCTTTTGAAATACTTGTTGATCCTTATATGCATGAAGTAAGTTGTATCTTCCTGTTCCTTTCTCTCCTCCCACCCTACTGCTGGTTAAAAAAGATATTAATGAAAAACTAATTTTTTTTTTAAATAGAGGCATGTTTTTATTTTATTTATTTATTTGTTTTTTTGTTTATACATGCACTGGGTACAGTCAGAAACGCGGGAGGGTGAGAGAATTCACCAGAGCCAGAACAGGGAGCAGAGCAGGCAGAAGGACCGAAGTACACTGCTGAGGGGAGCAGCGGGCGGCAGGAGAGGTCTGCGCGCCATGTGGGACCCTCCTGCGGTGGCTGGGGAGCAGCCGGGGATCGAACCGGCGCCACAGAGGCTGCGGGCAGCCTCGCAACCCAGCGCTCAACCGCTGCGCCACCGGGGAGACCCGAAAAACTAATTTTTTAATTCCTCTTTCTACTTTTGAGTATCCTGAAAGAAAAACTTTTCCTTATCTGATATATTTAATGATATGAATTCTTGAATTCCTTTCAAAATTTTGTCATATTAAATTTCAGATTTTTTTTAACAGAGATTTTAGTATTCCAGAGAGCTTTGAGTATACCTTAGGTAGAGTATAGATGATTTCTGTAACTAATTCTGTTCATTACTAATGTTGTGTTTTTATTCCGAATATGTTTTTTGAATGTAACAGTCTCATCTCTAGATTCTAAAATATTGTAATTTCAAAATTAAAAATGTTCTTACTTCAGCATATGCGGAAGAAAAGAGAAAAAGCTGAGGCAGAGCTGGCATTCTGCCCAGCAAATTCAGTGAAGCCTTCTTACACGTTCCTCCCAGTCTGTATCTGCCATAAAGCATATCCTAATTGATAGGCCAAATAGTGTGTTTAGATGTCCCATGCATGGACTCTGGTTAAAATGTGATTTATTGATTAGTAAGCCTCTTGGCTTCTGTACATATAAAAAGTAACATTTGGATGAGTCTTTTTATTTACTTTTAGTCCTTTAAATTTTTAGTTTTATTTTTCTTATTTTAAAATATAAGGCTTATATTGTGACAATGTATATCTCAACAGTATTTCTTTTAGCTAGGTGGGCAAAAGTTGAGAGAACAAGGTTTAGACTACTAGTAAGCAACTAGGTCTCTTCTGATAATTGCTTTTCTGAAATTCATGCATTTGATAAAATCACTCATGGCAAATACGATATTTTGTGAACCGTTTCTGCTCTTGCTATCTTTATAAAAACTTTTTAAAGTGTATTCACTGATAAGATTGGCAGTGAATTTTACCATCTTTGGTAAAAAATCAACTTTAAAATCAATATTTGAGTAGTACCTACTTTGTTTTTTGGAAGAATTTTTTTCTCCCACCCCAAACCATGGGTATAGGAAAAAGATAAATGACAATTGGGTATTTTTCTTGAATACGTACAGCCTGTGACTTAGTTTTTTTTTATCTCAATAAATAGTTTTTACCACATTATTAATTAATTTGCTATCATGTAGCTCTGTCTAAATGTGAATCTTTTTTGGTGAACATTATTTTTTGTTCGTATGTCAAGAGGAGTGCTAATATACATTTTGTCATCTGACTATTAATAACACATAGTTAATCATCCTTCATTATTGTGGTAGTCTCTACTCTGTTCTTTTATATTGCTATTGGGACGATTTTTCTTCTTTGTTGTTAAAAATGTTTTTGTCTGCACAATCCAGCAGTAATCAGAACTCTTATTTATTTATTTTTTTAAAGATTGGTTTATTTATGCATACAATAACTGGGGTACAGGCCAGAGGTGTGGGGGGTGAGAGGATTCACCAGAGAGAGTGGGTAACAGAACAGGCAGATTGACCAAAGTACTCTGCTGAGGGGAGCAGGAGAGGTCTGCTGCGCCATGTAGGTTGCTCCCTGGCCGGCCGGGGATTGAACTTGTGCTGCAGAGGCTGCAGACAGCTTCATAGGTTGCGTCTTAACCTCTTGAGCCACCAGGGAGGCCCAATCAGAACTCTTTTACATGACTTTCAGGCTATTCTAGATTTTGGGCCCAGTTTTCTTTTCCAATCTTTTCGCCATTAATTTCCCATCTGTATTTGTTATATCTTATGAAGTTTGCATAGATTTTTCTGATCATAACATATTTCTTCCCATCTTTGAGTCTATTTGTTATGTCCTCTCTTTACCTTATGAAACATCTGGTCAATTCATAAAAGATTAACTTATATTCAATCACCTATGTAAAACCTTAATGGGTCATTCTAGTAATGGTGATCTTTATCTGATTGATGTCATTCATTTGACACAGACTCATAATATGGGATAAGAAGGTACATGACATTTGCTTGTCCGTGTCCAAGGTGGAATGTCAACTATTATGAAAATCAGAATTAATAATTCTTTTGTGAGTGTTTATCTCCTAATGACCAATACATTTCCCTGCTGTTTTCAATATGTAGTTGATATATTAAAGGATGATTACAGTAATTGTTCTTTATATGCAGTTAGGATGGTATGATTAATATTAACTATTAGTTATTAAGATAGTACTATGACATTAGGTATTTGTGAGTCAAAGGTAGCTTTACAGTAAACTTTGGAAAGTTAAATCTTGTTTTGTGTGTGTATGTAGAATAAATTTTAATTTGAACTAGTTATATTTTCATTAGATCTAAGCATTTCCCAGATTTATAGTCTATCAAGAATTTAATTTCTGAAATACAAATAATGTTTTGAAAATAGTAAACATCACTAATCACACCAGCATTTTCTTTCAGTGCCATGATTTGGGCACTTTACCATAAAAGGGGGAAGGAACTTATGTGAAACCTTATTCATAATTGAGATATTTAGGAGATTTGCAATATTAAAGTTAAGTTTTTCAATTAATGATCTTTTCTGCTTTTTATTTTTAGGTTACTCATTTTTGTTTACCCCAACTTCTTCCATTGCTTAAACATACCACATCATACCTTCATGAAGTTTTTGAATTTTATGAAGAAATTCTTACATGTCGTTACCCATACTCCTGTTTTAAGACTGTATTCATTGATGAAGCTTATGTTGAAGTGGCTGCCTATGCTTCCATGAGCATTTTTAGGTTGGTGTCTCCAGAAATATGAAATGCCTAAATTTAGGGTAATGATGTGAAGACAGGTTATTTTGTAATCAGTTTTAAGGATATGTTTTCAACTTTTTCCCTTAATTTAGAATGATTGCCTTTGTAGAAGATATAGTATTTTTAAAATTTACAAATGTAGAAAAGCATATAGATGTAAATTTTAAAATACCCCAAATGCTCATATTATCTTCTTCCACAATTACTGTACTAGTATTTTACATATTTCTTGTAGTGTCATTCCTGCTTATGCATTTCAAAAAAAAACTCACTCATACACTTAATAAAAATATGATTATATGGATCGTTGGTAGGATTATTTTCCTAGCAGTATTTTAAAATAGCACTATTTAAAAATATACCAAAAAATAATACTGTACCAAAAAAAGAAAGGGGAAACTTAATTTTCCTTATTTTTCTATCCTCTCTTCTTATTTCTTTCATTACTTGAAAGGTTCCAACTTTAGAGGTTTTATATCTCCATGTCATTTATTTTACTTTTTTGTACCTAAATTTTCCCATCTGCAAAACGGGAATGGTATTGCCCTCGCGTTCTACAGAGTGTAGTTGTTACAAGGATCTGATGGGTGATATATGTGAAAGTAAAAAATAACAAAAAAAGATTATTTTTTAATAGAGAAAAATTATTGATATTAGAAGAGTGCTTCATAGCAGGTCTGGTCTCTGATTAGTATGTCAGTTTCTGAGTAATGATGATTCTCCATCCACACCCCCAAAAGTATTTATATTTTTTGTGGAATGAATGGGAAACTTTGTATTCTTGCTTTTAGCAAAAGTTTTTAAGGTAGCTTAAAAACTTGGGTGGTGTCAGTTAAATTTTGAAAGAACATGAAAGGTCTTGGGGAAAATATTGTGATTTTTCTTTTTATGTCTAACTTAAATTTCATTATTTTAAAAAAATTGACTATTTTATTTTGACTAATTGTTTATTTCTTAGTTTTAACTGTCTCCTCTTAAATTCCAGCACAAATCTTTTACACAGTGCCATGATTATAGATGAGACACCTTTGACTAGAAGGTGTTTAGCTCAGTCCTTGGCTCAGCAGTTTTTTGGATGTTTCATATCCAGAATGTCTTGGTGAGTAATTTCAAAGTTTATAGTTCCTGAGAAAAAGAATTTCATAGTGGATGTTGAACTTTGTCCTACTTCTGGATAATTAATTTAAGACACTAATCTGTATTTAGGTAATATAAATTTCATCCTATATTTTCTACCATGAGTTCAGTTAATTCTCCAGTTTATAATAAAATAAAGTGAAAATTTTGATAGCAACAATCTTAAAGAACTGAATAAATACTATAGATATAAGGATTTGGGTGTAGAAAAGTATAGCTGGAATGCTAATGTCAGTGTTCAACATAGCTGGCAATGGTCAAGGTAATGTTTAAAGCAAAATATATTTCTGTACAGTCATGATAAAGATGTAGGGATATTCTTGCTATCACCTAGCTCTATCCTAATTTACTTGAAAAATGCGAGTTAAAACACTTTTCTCTTTTCATTTTGATTAACTTGAGGTGAATTTGAAGAAATACATGGTCTCCCTTATGATTATAGTTTATAGTTATGACCATTCTGTACTGTACATAATACATGAATCTTAGTTTCTTTTCCTGTCCTATTGGAGCGGAGAAGACAGAGGGCAAGTGCTCATGATTTGTAATTTTCCTAACATTACTATAGTTTTATTAAAGACTAATGATTAGACCATGGCAGGCAAAATGTTTGAGTAAGCAAATGAAATGAAAGGATAAATATGCAAGTGAAGAAATGAAAGAATGGTGTCAATTGTGTTTCCTCTTAAGAAACTAAAAAATCATTTAATTACACATGGGGTCTTGGAATTTCAGTGATAAGTATGCATGGGATTGACAGTTAGAATGAGGACTTTGAGAATTGAATAGTACGTTCCTGGTTCTGAGAAGTAAGTATTCCTTGTAAGTAGACAGTGTGAGCAGAGTTGGGCAGGAGGGAAACAAACAGCACTGCCAGAACAGAGCACAGCATGGATACATTATACTTGTGATAAGACTATAAAGCTGTTTTTTTAATTATTATTTTTACATTGGAGAAGGACAGGTTTATTAGGAAAAGGAGAAAAGAAAAGGAGACACCTGATAGCCACAGGTGGGCAGAGAGCTGCTGCTGCTGCTGCTTTGCAAAAGGGAAAGTTTTGTGAAAAATAAACGCCTGCATAGTCACAGGCAGGCCGGGGAGCTGTCTATAAAACAGTTTCATAATTAATTGAGATAAAGCCAGATATGATGAAAGTTTTAATGAATGGAAAGGTAGAACTGGAGGAAATGGAAAAATCAAATAATTGATAATAACTTTAAGAAGGCAGAAAAGTACACCTGGCACTGTTCTGTTACCTTCTCTGGCCTTTGATCGAGAATTTTTATGATTAAAAGAAATTTGTGTTTTGCTTAGGTCTGATGAATGGGTACTGAAAGGAATTTCAGGCTATATTTATGGACTTTGGATGAAAAAAACTTTTGGTGTTAATGAATACCGCCATTGGATTAAAGAGGTAAAAATAGCTAAATTCATTTTCCATGTAAAAGTTAGTATGACATGTGAGTATTTTCCTGATTCTAAGTCACCAAGTTCTTTATTTTAAAAAATTATAAAATATTTACTGCCATTTGAAAGTCCTTAACATTTCCGACAACATGAAGATCACTTTACTGAGAAAGACTAATGGTCTCTTTTATCTAGTTTATTGTGTGGTAGTGGGTCTCAAAACTTTTTTAGGAGGAGAATGTTTAAGCTCCTTACATATCAAATTAGTCTTTAGAGATATCCACGTCCTGATAGTAGTATTTATAATGTAACTCTGTATATTCTGGAGTCAGATTGCTTTTGAATTTGTCTCATACATTTACAAACTTTGTGACTTAGTTTAATCTTTCCAAACATCATCTATGAAAGGAGAATAGTAATGGCATTAGAAATCCTACGGACAGGGAATTGTGAGACATCACGCATGTTCAAGTGCATGGGGCCTGGTACATAGTAAGTGCTTGTTTTTGCTGACTAGTCTTTATGCATATATGTGTTCTCTCTCATTGTCACATCTTTTTCCTGTTATTTAAAGATTTAACCAAAAAGAAAAAAATAAGCCATATTTTGCTTAACCCATTCTGGTTATATGCATCTATATTTTAATCATGTCATGCTTTAGCTTCTTCCTCTTCAGGTAGAAAAACTTCAGCCATTAATATTTTCATTAAATAGATCTCTCCATCTGTTCCTTTTTTTCTGGTTTAGATATTTTCATCATCCACACCAAAACTTAAGTAAGGCAAAAGGTAACTATAAAAGATTTTAACTATTAAAGAATTCATACACTTAAAGCTAGAAGAGTGCACTTTTCATATTAAAAACTATTAAAGAAGAAGGGAAAAAAACCAACACTTACAATATTTTAGGCACTATTGTAGACATTTTGTAAATATTAGCTATCTTAATCCTCTTAAGTCTACTCTGCTATTATCCCCATTTTACTGATGAAGAAACAGGCATGGAGAGGTTATTTGACTAAAGTTACATACCTACTAAGTAGCAGAGCCAGGATTCAAACCTTGCTTTTAATCATTTCACTATGATTCTTACTACTACTTCAGGCTGCTTATATATAATTTCAGCTACTTAAGAGTTTTCAGCACAGTTGTATTATCTATTCTTCTACTTTGAATTTGTTTGTTTTTTTGTAGTTTGATCTATGTCATATTAGAGAAAACTAGAGAAGTTTTAAAATGATAATTTTTAAAAATACACACAGGAAAAAAAATACACATGGAATCCCAACATCATTTTATTCCTGTTTTCTTAAGTACTTCTTGTGAAGTTGGGATTCCATGTGTATTTTTCTTGTGACGTACTTAAGAAAGAAAGAAGGAAGAAGGAAACTTGGACCATTGGTCAGAGAGATTGGGAAGAGCTGTTAGGAAGAGTTAGTTGCCAGGTTATTGGCCAGTCCTCAAGTCACAAAGTTGAGAAAGCTATTGGGCCCTATCATTTAGCCAGCTGTGTGGTCTGCTTTGTTTATAGGATCATAAACTACTCTCTAATATATTTCATTTATTTTAAGAGATTTACATTCTTATTCCATGAAACAAGAAATTTTCATAGTTCAGTTATAAAATTTGATATGTGGAAACATTTTCAGTGACTCCTATTTTTATCTTTTAGGAACTAGACAAAATCGTGGCATATGAACTAAAAACTGGTGGAGTTTTACTACATCCCATATTTGGTGGAGGAAAAGAGAAGGACAAGTATGTTTATTGTTCAAAGATGATATAAACCTTGTTTCATGATGTAACTATTAGGACCATTTGTATGTATGTTGAGATTCTCCAGGCCAAGGAGCAATATAATAGTATAAAATAATGTTGAGGCCACAGACACTGGCAATATTCCCATTACTACTGTCAGTGCTGTACTGTTTTTATCACCTGATAGATTTAAAAAAAAAATTACTTAAAAAGTATAAGGTTTTCCATTTTTCTATGTTTATTTCCTAATCCAGTTATATCATACTTTTCTTAAAAAAGTTTTAAAATAATGGAAACAGGTATTTTGTTTATATGCCATTGATTGTGTGTGTGTTTGAGTAGATAAATTTCAGCATCATGATGTCTGTTTATACTTATTATTATTTTTTAAGATTTATTTATTTATGCATACAAGAGCTGGGGTACAGCAGCGGATTGTTTCAGAGTGTGGTGCTTAACCCTTTGCGCCACCAGGGAGGCCCTGCTTATACTTATTTAGCCAAATAGTCACCTATCTAGATACTTCTTACTCTTTCTTTTCTTCTTCCTTTTTATTTCCCTCCTTCTCCCTTACTCTTTTCTTATTTTTTAACAAGAGACTGTAGTTCATTTTCTTTGTAATCTTGTGTATTATACACATTTAAAGTAGTTTCTCAGATGGGGCCATTGATTGCCATTGTCTAAAATCATAACAAATATTAAGAGACTTGAAGTTGTATAACCTGTAATAACCTTTTCTTTGTTGTAGTATGGTCAGTGAGACAAGATTAATTCCCTGGAAAAGCAGAGCAATTTGGGATTAGGCAAACTTGGATTTTTATCATTACTGATTTTTGTGATTTAAGAAAATGGCAGAACCCTTGTGTGTGTGTTTGTGTGTGTGTGTGTTTGTTTTAATGTGTAAAATGACAACAATGATCCATTTTAACCAGATTGGTTATGAGGATTACTGGAGATAAAGCTTTCTACATAGTACACATGCAATAAATATTAATTCCTTTTACTTCTCCTGACTGCCTACTGTACACCAGTTTCCCAACAAATAGACCATTCTCATTGTGTGTCAATATTATTCACACTAATTATTTTTACCTTGCTTCTGCCTATTTATTTACTTCTTTGTATATGTTTAATCTTTAAAGTTTATGTATAAAAGCATCAAATGCTTTAAAAAAATTCAAAAGAGGGCCTCCCCGGTGGCGCAGCGGTTGAGCGCTGGGTTGCGAAGCTGCCCGCAGCCTCTGCAGCGCCGGTTTGATCCCCGGCTGCTCCCCGGCCACCGGAGGAGGGTCCCACATGGCGCGCAGACCTCTCCTGCCGCCCGCTGCTCCCCTCAGCAGTGTGCTTCGGTCCTTCTGCCTGCTCTGCTCCCCGCTCTGGCTCTGGTGAAATTCTCTCACCCTCCCGCGCTTCTGACTGTACCCAGTGCATGTATAAACAAAAACAAACAAACAAACAAATAAATAAATAAATAAAATATTAAAAAAAATTCAAAAGACCTTTGAGAAGTATGTGGAATAGCAAACAAAAGATTCTTTTTAGCACTCACATGCCACCCCTTTCCTCTCCACCCTCCACCCTTCCTTAGAGATAACCATGATTATTAATTTGGTATATTGCATTCTAGACCTCCTTTTTACTTTTATTTACATGTATATGGCATTTACAAAATGTAATTTAATCATATGCCTATTAGTGCTTTTCTGTTTTGAAAAATTTATCACATTTGTGTATTATGGTAGGCATTCCTTGTGCTATACATAAATTATTTTGTTCCATTTAAGAACTTTCTAGTAATATTTCATTTTATCTTGGAATTTATTTAACCTTTCCATATTGCAGTCTGTTATTAATAAACTTGGAAAAAATAAGTGAACTATAAAAGTAATTTTTCAAATACTGAGTTAACAAATAATATTTAATTTCAGTATAACATTTTTTTAAGGAGGTGTAATGACTGCTATTATACATTGATTTGGAGAGTATAATTTGGTATAGTACTTTCTTGGTACTAATCACAATTTTAAAACCTGTAATTTTCAGATTCAGCAGTTCTGGAATATTATGATCTAGAAATTCTACTCCTAGACAGGCTTTCACTATACAAAAATCTTGCACATGTGTTAAGATAATATTCACTACAACATTATTTGAAACAGTGAAAAATTATAAACATATGTTCATAGATACTGTAAATATTTTCTACTAGATTGTACCTTTTTCTTAATTTATCAAAAATTTCTTTCATTATTTTGGAGTTTCTGATTTTTATATATTCAGTCTGGTCATGTCTTCCAAATTTCATACTTTTTCTTAGGCATATTTTTCCCACCCCAAAATCATGAAAATAAATTTTGTCCTTTATTTTCTTCCAGTACTTTTATAATTGCATTTGTTTTAGATGTGTAACCATCTTGAACTTTTTTTTATGTGTGTATGTGCAAGCATTAACCATATGATATTGATTGGGATTACTTTGTTTGTATTGATGAATTTGGAAAGAAATGAAATATTTACAGTATTGTGTATTCCTATCTAGGAATGTAGCATGTACTTCCATTTATTCAAGTTTTTTCTTTATGTCCTCTCATAAAACATCATAATTTCTTTTAGATGTTTCCTAGTTTTTATTGTTCTCATATTAAGACAATTGCTATGATAGTCCCATGAGATTTTTGAGCTATTATCTTCAATTGGCTGTGAAATTTATTGCCTATTTAATACCAAAGTTTGTTTTATTGATTATTTTTTTAGTCCAGCATCCCATCTACATTTTTCAATAAAGCATCCACATACGCTTTCCTGGGAATACTATACTATGTTTCAGTGTAAAGCTCACCTTGTGATGAGATTGATTGAAAATAGGATCAGTATGGAATTTATGCTACAGGTAAGTATTAAAGTTAAGAACAAGATCTGTTCTGTATGTGTATAATCTGTATACTGGTCTATAGTCAGGGCATCTGAGTTTAGAACTGGAGTTTAACTTTTTTTTCCCCCCAAAGATTTATTTTATTTATTTATGTATACAAGAACCGAGGTGTAGGCCAGAGGTGCAGGGGGTGAGAGGATTCACCAGAGACAGAGTGAGGAGAAGAACAGGCAGATTTACTGAATACACTGCTGAGGGGAGCAGCAGGCAAGACATGAGTGGTCTGCTGTGCCATGTGGGTCAGCTCCCTGGCCAGGTATCTAACTCATGCCACAGTGGCTGGTTATAGCTTGATAGCACTGAGACTTTAACCCCTACACCACCAGGGAGGCCCTAACATGTACTTTTTGTTTGTGTATTCTCAAATGTAGAATGGATATCAATGCTTTACCCATTTAGTGCAATATTATAAAAAGAAAATTAGAATGTGAGGATGAATGCAAAGCCTGTTTATGCATATGATTTTGTGTTTGTCATTATTTAGAATATTAAGGATGAAGTATCATTTAAAATGTTTTCAATAAAAAGAAGCAAACCTAAGTGATGTTTGTGTTTGGTATTGCTAAATCCTGCCATATTTTTAGAGCAAGTGCTGGTGTGTATAGTTGAGATATAGTAATTGAGATGCTAGAAACCAGATGTATCATTAATGTATAGTTTTATACATGTATTAAAAATGTTATGTTTTTCCCATAACATTTTAGAGGTCAGTGAAAAAATAACATTATTTAAAGCATTTCAAATTTGCACTAAAGTTATTTAATCCTTCTATCCTTCAATTCACCTTTAAAGTGAAGAACAGTAATTTTAAATGAGAGATGGTTCATAAACAGCCAGTGAACTTTTTAGGGTAATATAAATCCTAATGAATGTTCTCCAATCTTAAATAAAAGCTAGTTTCTGTGTCAAGCTCATAGCACAATACATTATAGGTATTGTATATAATTTTTACTAAATACAGTAATCACGTTTACCTAGTGTATCAGTAAAATTCAATTATGTTTATAGGAAGAATGGTTTATATTCTGACTGTGCAAGTTTTGGCATGTTCTTAGTTTTCATAACCAGTACAATCTGAGCAGTAAGATATGAAATTATTGTCTTCTATAATTGACTATAATAAAGTTTTAATGAAAAGTGAGTATAGTGTAGCACTGACCCCAGGATGTATTGTTGTACAGCTAATTATCAATTTTGTCTTTACAGGTTTTCAATAAACTGCTAAGTTTGGCCAGTACTGCTTCATCTCAGAAGTTCCAGTCACATATGTGGAGTCAGATGTTAGTTTCCACATCTGGGTTTTTGAAATCCATTTCTAATGTTTCTGGCAAAGACATCCAGCCTTTAATAAAGCAGTGGGTGTATCCTTTTCAATAGTAGTTCAACAAGGCAGGGGAGGGAATAAGGTTATGTGTGTAAGGGGAAGGAAGAAGAGAGATTTGGGAATAAAAGGAGGTAAGAACTATATAAATTTTTAAATAATAGTAGAATAACCAGAAGCTGTAAATCATTTCTTCTGAGATGACTATTAATCATTAAGATATACCCATGCAGGGTGCTTTCGGGAAGGAGATTCTATGGGGACTAAATCTGAAGGGGTGAGGGGAAGCAAATATTGTCTAAAAAAATGTAAAAAATGATAAATGTTAAAATAAAAAAAAGTTAAAAAAAAGATATACCCATGCACATTTGTAAAATTGGGTATATTTTGAAGTTCTTTTTAGTATGTAAGTAAAGCAGTAGTTTTAATGGTGAAAAGAGCAAATAATCCACAGGTAGATGTGTAGGGTTTCTTGTGAAGAGGCAGTGGTCTGGTGACTTATGGATGTGGTTAGTGTTTGGTACAACTTGAGTGACCGTTTGGAGATGTTCAACTTGACCATTTTTTTCTTTCAAAAACGCCAGTATACTAATAACCTGGTGGACTGGTTTTGTGTCTTTGAAAACAGATTCTTAATGCTTCAGCTATTTTGTTTGAATGTGTGGAAAAACTTTTTATGAGAATTTTGAATACTTTGCCACCTGGTTTACAATGAAGTAAGCTCAAGCTTTGAACTGGTTGGGGTGCGGGGTGCATTTTAAAATTATTACTACCATAATGAATTATTTTGTTTAGTACATTTTCATCTCAGTGTGCAAAAATTCCTTTACAATTCTTCAGAGACCAGAGCGGAGTAGTAAAATTTTATGGAAGTTTTGCATTTAATAGAAAACGAAATGTTTTGGAATTGGAAATAAAGCAAGATTATACATCTCCTGGAACTCAGAAATACGTGGTAAGCTATTTTCCAAAATAGCCTTTTGTTCTGCTTTCTCCCCAATTTCAATGCAGAAAGGGCTTAAGGGTGGGGAGTGGACATTTTGTAGTGAGATTTGTTTGCAAAGAATGAAATTGAGAAAATACCAAGTGTTAATTGAGGGGAAAGGAGTTAGGGGTGGGGATTTCAGAGTATACAGTCTCCCAAATTCACCCTTTGGCGCTAACTGCCTTATCGTGACTCCAGAAACACATTTTGTACAGTATTTTATATCTTGATATTTGTACCTGTACACATGAAAATACATTTTGGTGTTTTTGTAGTACTCTCTTTGAACAGTATGATTTCTTTTTAAAGGGACCGCTTAAAGTGACAGTGCAGGAATTAGATGGATCCTTCAATCATACCTTGCAAATTGAAGAAAACAGCCTTAAGCATGATATACCCTGCCATTCCAAAAGCAGAAGGTAGGCATGATTCATGACTATGAAGTTCAGTTTATAGTTTATAGTTATACTGTAAATCTTACAGATAAAAATACCAAAATAAAAATCTTATTGTATACTTAAATTCTTAGGTAGAGAACACACTAGCTTCCCCCCCACCCCTTTACTTAAGGTTAATGTTATCAAGCATTTTCTTTATTTGATTTCTGTTCTTGATGACATTTTTCTCCCTAGAGTTAAATAATTAAATGTGAAATTTACATACGAGAATCCTTATTTTTTGGGGCAGGGGGTGGTGGAATGGAAGTTGAATTTTTGGAGCCAGGAAAAATTCAAGGCGAATTGTTTAGGTTCATTCTTACTGATATGGTTGGATTAATAACTACAGGAAATATCTGGGAAATTAGCATTGAATACAGGATGAGCTAAATACATATATCATGAAAAGCCACAGCATCTTTCTACTATGTGTCTTTCTCCCCTTTCTTTGTATCAGCATGCCCTTATATCTTGAAGTCTTTCAAAGACACACTGCCATTTTACTTTAAAAATGCTCAGTTCATCTTTTTTTAAATGTATTTTTCCTTTACCATTCTTTTGTAACTCAGCCATTAGTGTGTACTATGAATTGTGTAAAGTTGTGAATTTTGTGAAAGATGAGAACATTTTTGTGATT
Source organism: Talpa europaea (assembly GCF_964194135.1). NCBI lineage: Eukaryota > Metazoa > Chordata > Mammalia > Eulipotyphla > Talpidae > Talpa > Talpa europaea. Next base: position 14,401,674 of record NC_140069.1, read on the forward strand.
TGCTAGTGGACTATGGTAATATCAATTTTGAAAGTAGAAGTCTTACACTCACATTATACTTACATCATCTCAGAGGAAAACAGTTGAGAACGTCAGTTGATTTTGACAGCCTTAGGAAATCTTGATTTCAGAAATCTCCCTATAGTCATTCTTTCTGAGAAATTTTTTTATTATTTGACAGTGAAATCTCCTTTTCTGTCCACCTTTGAAATTTAGAACATGTGATTGCTGCCCTTTTCATACCCTTTCTTTAGGTGTTGTCTCTATAATAATGGTATGTCATTTGGGTATTCTTTGGTGTAAGAAACACAGGAAGATTTTCTGTGTTTCTATTTTTATTCATTCTTACTCAACTTTTTTAATGTATTTTCTGGTAGGTTTTATGATTCAAAAGTAATTTGCTTGGAAATAGCTGCTTTTGTGTTGGCTTATATCTTCTGCATGTTAACTAGACATATTTAATCACCCCACTACACATAGGACAGCACCTTGTATATACAGCACTACAGCACACATGGTTCAGAATTCCTCACGTCTCCTTCAAGTATTGGTTATTTTTTCCTTTTTTTAAATAAGGATTTCTTTAGTGGGTTGTCCTCTTATTTTTTCTTTATAAAATAGTAGTTTCCTGTTCTTGGGGATACATACCTATTTTAGGTTGACATTTAATTATTTCTGCTTTTTTAAGCTTTGAGCAGTAAAACATTTCATTGTCATTTATTTCATTCCCTTCAACTTCAAAATAGACAAATTTTGTTAAGTTTAAATTCTATTACATTTATTGTCCCTTCTCCCATAGCACATCTTTCAGTGTTGCATTACATCTTTAATTTGAATTTTAACCGGTCCTTATTTTCTTTGATAATTAGAAATGTCACAATATTTTTTAAGAGTCATTATTTTTATTTATTTAGCATAAAAGAACTGGAGTGTAGGCCAGAGGTGTGGGGGGATGAGAGATTCACCAGAGGCAGAGTGAGGTGCAGAACAGGCAGATCTGCTGAACTACAGTGCTGAGGGGAGCAGTGGGCGAGACAGTATAGGTCTGCTTCACCTATACTGTGGGTCAGCTCCCTCCCTAACCGCGGACCAAACTCATGTTGCACTGGCTGGCCTTAGTTTGGTAGTGCTGAGACTTAACCCCTTGCGCCATCAGGGAGGCCTGAAAATGTCACAATTTTTAAAAATCATTTTCCTTAAATGTAGGAATAAAAAGAAGAAAATTCCACTGATGAATGGAGAAGAAGTTGACATGGATCTTTCTGCCATGGAGTAAGTTAGTTACTTAAATTTAAGGATGTAGTTATATACTTACATCTGATATAATAGGCAGTATCAGAATGTATTCTCATTTGTCTTGTTAAGCATATCTGTAAGTATGTAATCATCCTGAAATTAGTGCTTTTAAAACATATAAGAGGCAGAAGCCTTAATTTATAAACAAATCTTATACAAATAATAATTAATCTAACAGAAGAGTAAATTTAACCTGACCCAGAAGAGATGAAGAGTAACCACAGAATGATTGTGGAAGGACACAGCTGTGGCTCGGGCAGCTTTCAGCTCCTCTCATGGGCTCACCCAAGGGTGTGATCAAGCACTTGCCTAGTGGGTCCTTATACAATGTAGCCTTAATGGTCTCCCAGGTGTTAGTCATTTTCTTTATCTTTGGATCAAGGCTCTAGGGCATTTTGTATTTGCAAAGCATAAATACCCTATTCTAAATTTTCTGTGGTAATTTTTATTGGTTGATAGTTTCATTATTATATAAAATACAGTTCAAACTTCCCCCCCATCCATCCTGTGCCTGTATATTTTTTATAAAACATCTATCCAGTGATTATTTGCTAACTTTATTACCAAATCATCACAACTGTTTAGATACCATTTATGTAATTTTAAATTGTGCTGTTTGGGATTTATGTGAGGATAGGTTGGTGATGTGTTTACAAACTATGATTTCAGAACTTGCCATTTGAAAAAGTTGGTCATGAGTCCACATTTTAAAAAAGGTGTGAAAGTATTAAGTCATTTAAGAAAATTAATTTAATAAAATTAATAAATTCATCTTTTAGTTGCAGATTGATTTCCAATAAAGGGTGGTATTTATAACCATAGTCAGTAATTAACTTATAGGAAGTGAAATGAAGAAATTTAGTCTTATTCCCCTTTTTTTTAATCACATAACCACATAATCACAAATCTGAAATCTTAATCAATATTTTGAATCAGAATATGTGACAGTTATCTTCTTGCCCTTGGAGATCTTTTCAGCAAAATTGATACGGATGAAAAGTGAAAATGTTAAAATGCACTGAACACAACAGGCAAGTTGACTGTCAGTGTGATTTAAGAAATGACTACATTCCTTAAAAATGTAATCACATTTAGAAAATGATTACAGTAGTACTCCAGGTAGTCTTGAGCACCACAGAAAGAAGAGATTCTGGTTAATAAATGCTTTGCTTTTATTTTTCAAATATGTTGAATTGAAAAAATAAATAAAAATAAACTTGTGTTTCCTTTTAGTGCTGATTCCCCTTTGCTATGGATAAGGATAGACCCAGATATGTCGGTATTGAGGAAAGTAGAATTTGAGCAAGCCGATTTTATGTGGCAGTATCAGCTCCGGTATGAGAGGGATGTTGTGGCACAGCAGGAATCCATTTTGGCCTTGGAAAAGTTCCCTACACCGGCATCTCGGCTTGCACTCACTGACATATTAGAACAAGAGCAGTGTTTCTACCGAGTAAGAATGTCAGCTTGCTTCTGCCTTGCAAAGGTGAGATTGTGTGCTGCAGCAAGAAGTCAAGATGACTACTGCATATTGAAAAGAAAAACTCTGAAAATGAATTGGAATTCATCATAGTATCCAACCTTACTTAGTAGCCAGTCCCTTGAAACCTTCTGCAAATGCTTTTAACAAAACTGATTTGAAAGAAATATGTATTGGCCTAAAATAGATATGCACTAAAATTTCATGATTGTCAAACTGAGAAGTCAGATTTTAAAACCAGAGAGAATTTTTTCACTATTTTATTGAATTGTTAAACATGTTTTTAAAACCAAGAATGTTTTTGGTAAGAAATTCCTTGGTACATTATAGTACATGAGATCAATTCATCGTAATTACCCCACTGTGGTGATTATCTCCTGTTGGTTTTATGCTTAGTAATCAGTACTAGTGATATGTAAAATGATAGGTTCTATAACATAACATGCTCAAAAAGTTAATTTATTAAGAAAACTAAATATTTTTCTTTAGATGCAAAAAAACTGAAGGTATAACAAATGAAAACCAGAAAAACGCAGACAAAAATTTGACAGAAATACTGGTTTCCAGGTATTTAAAAAGCATCTTGATAATAGGTTCATTCCCATGTAGTGACTCTTGCCTTCCTCACTGCTAAATCCATTTGTCCAACCTGAATATCAACAGTTTATAATGCTTTAGATTTACTTGTTTTGTCTTAATGCTAGTTGAATTCATCCATTTTACTCAGGTTGTGAATAGAAATTCCCTCAAAAAGAAATTTCATTTCTTTTGTAGAACTCTGATTCTTGCATGCTAAATTCTTAGCAGATCCATAAAATTTTAAACTCTATAAACTGTTATGTGAAGTTAATTTTATTCTTTTCAGACTTTTTTTTTATTTGCATGAGAAGTATCAATAGCTAGATAGGGTTTTTGGTAAGTGGTGGTACTGTATTTGACTTGTATTTCAATTAGCCTAGATTGAAAACCTTACTTAGAAAACATGACACAGTTTCTATGGGATAAATTTAAAATGTTAATATTTTATCTACTTAAATAGACAAAAGACAAACTTACTCAGAATAGAAGCTGTTTGCAAACATATTTCCTTAAAACATAAAAAGGATACTTTAATTTAGAAATTAACTTGTAGAAAATGACTGTAAATGCATGCAAGAATTTGGAGAGGTTGAGATTAAATATTTTCTTGGAAATGATAATGAAAGGCTAAAATATATTAAATTTCTGGGAAGTGAAATTGTTGAAGACTAATCCAATTATATTGGTGACTTTTACAAAGCTGTTTCATGTAATTAAAAATATGCAGTAGTGATGCAGAGTACTTCATTTTCTAATTATTTACAGATTGCAAATTCAATGGTGAGCACATGGACAGGACCACCAGCCATGAAGTCACTCTTCACTAGAATGTTTTGTTGTAAAACATGTCCAAACATTGTGAAAACAAACAACTTTATGAGCTTTCAAAGTTATTTTCTACAGAAGGTACAGTTTACTTTCAAATTTCTTAAAATTGTTTTATCCCACAATCTATTTCCCAGTTTAACTTGGGGATTAGTCAAATAATTGTTTACTTTCTTATAAGTTTTTGCCCTTATTCTTTTCTGCTTCTAAACTTTCCCCAAAACTAGTGATTCATTATTGATTTTATGAGCTGTATGCAAATAACTCACTAGCTGCATTAATACTAAAATAAATAGAATAATTTAACATTTTGCTTAGTTACTAAAATGGAGATCTGGGTAAGTCCTTTTGGTGGCAGTCCTTCTGGGGTGTGGACAGCACATCTGAGTCAGAGATAGTACGGCTTACAGCTCTTGCTTCAATCTCAGCTCTGTTATTCACTAGCAGTTTGCACAATGGGACAGGTTTCTTCACCCTCTAAGCCTCAGTTTACTCAATTATAAAATTTGTCTTCTTTAGAATTAAGATCAAGTTTGTGAGGTGTTTCACACTATGTTTATCCCATAATATTTTGTAAATGATAATTTAGAGAGCGGTGGTGTGGTAGAGTTGTTTAAGGAAAGAATGTGGAAGGTGGTTAGCATGTGGGCAATTTCAAAATCATTTATAAATTTGTTGAGTAAATTAGTGATAATGAAAACAGATTAGATAAACTAAATTGGAGAAGGAGGAGGAGTGAAGTAGAGAAAACTAATGAGGCATATTTCATGATTTTTGTATTGAAGGGTATGGGAAAGAATATGCTGAACAGGGTGGAGAAGAGGACATTTTGAGTTGTTTTGTATGGAGGGTGAAAAACGAGTCATGTTCAGCACAGAGAAAGGAATTGGAGAGGAGATACAAAATATTCAACTGAGAAAAAGAAAATACAGAAAAAGAAAGATGTAGCAAATTCTGAAGATAGTGGTGATAATATAATTGGAAAGGTTTACTTTAGAAAAGATAAGAACATTTCTTTTTTCTGAGACAGGTGAAAGCAATTGAAAGAAGTGGAATGATCGATTTGTCGGGGGTGTTAGGCAAGTTGAGATTTATTTACGGAAGAGGGATTAATGGTTGCTTCTCAACCACCATTGAGAAGCATCAGTGACTCAGGTTTCTATCTTCTTAGAAAAGTTGGGTATGAAGCTTTGGAAAAGGAAAGATAAGCTGGAATTTCAGAGAATTTACTGTTTTTCCTAGGCTAAGGAATGGTACTGGAGAATCTGTCTTTTCAGATTGACGGCTAACTCTGCTATCTGCTACATGCCATTGGCCACTCTGTCATTTAATCCTGAAAATGACTGAGGAAGTTAGGCTCCTGCTTAGTAAGCACCTAGGCACCTAGCCATAATCATCCAACTCACTAGTTAACGGAGGAGGACTTGAGTAAAGGTCTGCCTAATAAACATTAAAACTTACACCTTTACCATTATGTCACAAAACTGAAATTATATAATTCACATTATGCATACTTTGTTCTAGCACATGAAGACAAAGGCACAGAAGGCCCAGTGTGCATCCACATATTCAGCTCTCCTTCCTCCTGGTTTCCTACCCAAAATTACATTAAAACCTTTGAGGCATATTTCCAGTGTGTGGGGGTGGGAATTAGGGAGTTAGACCCCAACAAGATACCAAAAGTAACCATTTCTTCTATAAATACACCTGTGAATTTTAGTAGAGTTGATTATATGCTTACAAAAAAAATTTTTTTTTTGTAGACTATGCCAGTTGCAATGGCTTTATTGAGAGATGTTCACAACCTTTGTCCCAAAGAAGTTTTAACTTTTATATTAGACTTAATCAAGTACAATGACAACAGAAAAAATAAGGTAAGACACCTTTCTTCATATTGTAAAACTGACCAAAGATATTTGTTTTTTAAAGAGATATTTAGTCTGTGAAATCATTGTTAAATCCATGGTTTTTGAAATTCCTAGAGATAAAATGTGATTTGTTATCCTACCCAGTAGGTGAAAACCAAGATTAATTGGTTTAAATGTTTCTCTTACCAGTCATAATGTGCAGTTAGTGATGCATCAAATTTTGGGGAGCCAGCTAAAATCTGTTTTGATGAAATCTGACTAAAATCAAATTTCATTTCTCTTTTTTCAAGTGATACTCAGAAAGAGTTCCCTCTTGAAATAATGTTTGTTGATGATTTGACTTTATTTTTTGAACCATGAAGTGTATTTATTTATTTAGCAAATAGCTATTGTGTGCTGTGCTTCAAAAGCTATTCACCTTATTTGTTATCAACCTAACAATCACATTTTTGAGAACACTGCTCTAGGCAGTGTAACATTAAACATAAGAGATGGTAGATGCCTTCAAGAATTGCATTTGTTCTTTAAACATCTGTTGAACAATTGCTATTTATCACAGTCTGATTCAGTCCCTCCACCTAATGGAGAAATCAAACAAATAAGTAAAGAGTCATTCAGAACTGCTGGAATAGAGGTATATATACATAATTTCCTTTGGAAACTTAGAGGAACTCAAGGATACTTCCAAGGGTATAGAGAAAGGGCATCAGGGAAATTTTGTGCAGAAGAGATGGTGCTCAACGTGAGTTATAAAGATTTATAGGCTTTTTGCAGTCTGAGTAGACCTTCATTCCAGGAAGACCAACAAAAGGAACAGAAGAAACATCAGATACAAAGACCCATGTAACTGGTAGGACAAGTCAAATTAATGAAAAGTGGACTGAATATTTTAGCAATTAAAAAAAAAGGTTTATTTTAAAAATGATTTATAATGAAATTCAGGAAGACAACTTTTCCTATTCAAAGTGATTTTAGCGAGAACGAATCCTTAAAAATTAGGGCTTTAAAAGAATACACTATATGTGGACATACTTTTCCATTTTTGAATATTGTTGACTTAATCTTTGGTAAAATTTATAATCAATGCTCTGTCTCAGCTAAGGTATATTAAGGACACAGGATTCCATGGTAACTTTTAGTTGCTTTTGTCATGGGTCAAACTTTTTTTAATGAAGAGCAAGGTTTTCTAGGCAGACCTGTGAGACCTATATTTTTTTTCATTGTTTTCTTGCATGTGCATGATGAAGATGAGCAGAGGGCAAATTCTATATCTAAACCAAACATTAATAAAATTTAAAAAATACAATCTAAGCATGCTATTTAGAGATACAGAAGTTGAAGAATGATGCTGTTTTATCTGTAAGTTTGATAGGACAGCTGAGTTTTAAACCACAGTCATATTTCAATAAAAGTATGTTATGCTGTTAAAAGGCATATCCTTGCTTATTCCTCGAACAATATTAATGGTTTGGGATTTCATCCCCTCTGGTTTTCTTTTCTTGCATATGCTATTTCCTTCAAGTTGCTTTTTCCCCTTTTTTCTGTTCTCTCTTATTTATCTTGCCACTGTCCTCAAATAATCTGGTGATCCTTGCTTGTATGTTGTGTAAGTGACAGAAGAGCGCTAAACAGCTGATTTGAAACTCTGTATTACCAGCAGAATTCATTGACCTTGGTGTTCCTTTTCGAACCATCTGACTAGGTTATGAGAAGAGTGTCTTCCACATACAAAGTATTTGTTTATTAAACTAATGTATCACTAGTTAGTGAATCTCTTTTACTTTGTTTGCTAAGGTGTGACTCTGCACAAGGGCTGGAGTTGAATATTTACCAGAAAAGTTGCTTATGTTTTCAGATAAATTATGTTTTTAAATTACACTTATTTCATTAATTTTTGAATAAAACATTCATTTTTATGATCTTGTGATGATTTTTTGGCTTAGTTTTCAGATAACTATTATCGTGCTGAAATGATTGATGCCCTTGCCAACTCTGTTACGCCTGCAGTCAGTGTGAATAATGAAGTTCGAACTTTGGATAACTTAAATCCAGATGTGCGACTCATTCTTGAAGAAATCACCAGGTTTTTGAATATGGAAAAACTTCTTCCAAGTTACAGACATACCATCACTGTCAGGTATGATTTTATTTGTTTCTTGTTTCTATAATTATAAAAGAATTTTATTCTTATTATAGAAAAGTGGGAACTATGATAAAGAGAAACAATTAAAATCCTATACAATTCTACAATAATTATTACTATCTTAGAGAATGAACTATGTTTTATCCCCTTGTAACTATATACATTTTTAATTACTTGACATGTATACATTTTTTTGTCTTGGTTAAATCAAACATGTCATGTTATCAAAAATTCTTCATAAGCATTTTTTTAATATCTGGATAATCTTATCCCCTGTTGAATTTAGTATAAACATCCTTCTATTAGTAGGCCTCTTTTAAGATGATTTTTGGCTTCTATCAGCTTGTTTGTATATGATTACCAAAAAGTTCTACCTGTTTCACTGTAAAAAGTTGATTCATTGATTCATGTACAGTTATACTTTTCATATATATTAACGACTAAATATTATTAAAATATTTTTGACTATTGCTAAAACTTTTAGATATTATGCTAAATACATTTTTCTAAAGTTTGTTTCTGTTATGGTACCTAAAAATGAATTTCCAAAAAAGTTTTAAAATTTGATTTTTAAAATAGGTTTTCAATGCCTTTAGTTGTTAAGGTCATTGCAATCATTTAATATGATAAAATTAAAAGGTAGATTCAAATCACATCAGTTTCTCAATTATTATTTCCAATGCCTGGGAAATAAGTTTGATTCAGTATATTTTTAAAAAGTATTTCAATACTTTTTTCCAGTTGTTTGAGGGCCATACGAGTACTTCAGAAGAATGGACATGTGCCAAGTGATCCAGCTCTTTTTAAATCTTATGCTGAATATGGCCACTTTGTGGATATTAGGATAGCAGCTTTGGAAGCAGTTGTTGATTATACTAAAGGTAATGCTTTGAAATAGATGCTCGTTATCATTTTAGAAAGAAATGTTTACTATTTAAAATCAGTCTTAGAGGCCTCCCTAGTGGCCTACGGGTTAAATCTCAGTGCTACCACTGTGAAGGCTCACTGCAAGGGCCTGAGTTCAATCCCCAGCCAGGGAGCTAACCCACATGGCGCAGCAGACCTTTCCTGTTTCACTCACTGCTCCCCTTAGTAGTAAATCTGCCTGTTCTGCTCCCCACTCTGTTTTTGGTGAATCCTCTTATCCCTCCGGCCTCTGCCACCTCTGGCCTACACCCCAGTTCTTCTATGCAAAAAAATAATAAAATCTTTTTGAATAAATAAAGCCAGTCTTAGTTTGGTACAATACAAATATTTTAATTTTATATTCTTGACACTGATTTAGCAAGTGTTTTTGGTAAATGTAAAATTTATGTAGAAATAAATGAGAGAAAAGAATAAAATTATAGTGTCAACCTCTTGGGCAAAAACAGTTTATCATGCTGTTTAGTATAAGTGAGATACCATTGGGGTATCATATCTCTCTACTCTTTGATTTGAGTATTTAGAAACACTGTTTTATTTGAACATATTTTGCCCATTTAGAGTTATCATTTCTAATTTAGGGCTCTTAATTATAATTTGCTTTATGTTGTATTTGCCATTGATTTGCTTGAAATCAAATCAGGTGAAAAATACACACTTGCTCATGTTTATAGCATAGCACTTCTAAAATTTGGAGAGTGGTTTATTGCATAAAAAAATGTAAGAGATTGCCAACAGCCTTCAATACCGATTGGAAATCCGGCTAAGGCCGAGTCCTGAAATACTGAATGTAAACTCTTTGCTTATCATTATAATTAACAATAAATATATATTTTTTTCCCAGTGGATAGGAGTTATGAAGAACTACAGTGGCTGCTTAATATGATTCAGAATGACCCTGTGCCTTATGTAAGGTTAGTTGTTCTGCTATAATATTTTGTTTTTTGTAACTTCTAAATTGAATAATTTCAGAAGATTATACATGGAGCATTCCTTTTTTTATTATTTTTAAAATACAGGAAATTGTTTTCTATTCATATCCTTTTTTATGATAGCCTTTGGAAAGACACTTTTAAGAATATATTGTTAATAAGCAAAGCTTATTCCCTGTAATTTTAAGTATGATTTCAACTGTAACTTAAAGAAAAGCTTATGTAATCATCTATAGTGCATGTAGAATATCACTTGTACATCCAAAACTTTAAAATCTCTATTGGTTGATTCAGTCAATTTTAAAGGTAATTAAAGAGCAAGGTTTTGGAGTATCCCATCTGTCCTATCTCAGATAAAGTCTCAAAATTATTAAATGGACTGGGGATTAAAAAGTATCTTAGAATATTTTTTACAACTTTGAAAACAAGGGAAAGTAAAGGAAATCTCAGTCCTGACATAGTATTGTAGCTATTTTCAGTTTTGTAGCTTCCACTAGTCTTCATTTCCTTCATTTCTGTTGTCTTTTTGCAAAATAGAATATTTATGTGTATGTGAAAAGGATTAAATTCATTTTCTGTAGGCACTTGATTTTTTAATTCATTTTTTTTACTATAATGATTTCACAAAATGGAATTTGAAAGCTGGAAAGTAACTTAAATTATAGTTATTTTAACTAGAAACAAGGGTATAGACACAGATTTTAATAGCTCCTTAATGGAGTGGAGATATGATCTTTGGACAACAGTATATTTTAGGCTGCCTGCAGCAATGAGTTCTTGGTTAAGTCAGCTTATATTTCAGTGTTTTACATGATGCTTTTTATATAAATATTCTTTGTACAATTTTTGCTGTTAACTTTTGATAGTTCTTGATATGTGCTCTAATTTGTATTATAAATATTTGTCCTTATGTAATTACTGTATTCTAAGCTAAGTACACATTCATATAAAAGAGGATAGGCAGAAAACCAACCTCATTTCTTTAACTGACATATTTGAAGTTTTATAAAAAGATCCTACTGGAACAAAAGGTATCAATACACTGTAAATAAAGTTAATCATGTATACATTTATCTTCTCAATCACATCAACAGAATTAGCATTAAGATGCTTAATTCTGAGATCTTGAAATTGTGTTTTGAAGAACATCTTTAGCAGATTGTAAATATTATGCAATATTTTCAAGTTGTATTTCAAACTTACAAACTATAGACTCTAAATGGTTCATGTACAAGAACTGGGGTACAGGCCAGAGGTGTGGGAGGGTGAGAGGATTCACCAGAGACAGAGTGGGGAACAGAACAGGCAGATTGACCAAAGTACACTGCTGAGGGGAGCAGCGGGCGAGTCAGGAGAGGTCTGCTGTACCATGTGGGTTGCTCCCTGGCTGGGGACTGAACCTGTGCTGCAGTGGCTGCATACAGCTTCATAGGTTGCGTCTTAACCCCTGCACCACCAGGGAGGCCCCCTTAGAAGATTTTTAATGGCAATGAATGGTAACAGAAGTGTTACTACACAGCAGTGATTATATATGCTTTTTTTTGTTGTCTTGAGACATCTGTCTTTAGTTTTGTTTTTTTTTTCTGGGTTTTTTTTTTTTTAATTTTAACTTGGAACTCTGGCCTTTTTTCTTGGAGTCTCCATCATTACTTCTTCATTTTATTTTTATGGCCCCTGATTGATTTTAAATTTCCTAATGATAAAAATGGCCTTAATAGGCATTACATTTTCTAAAATACATTACCTTTCTATTTCTCTCAGCTTTAGAGTTATTGATTGTGGTTGAGTTAAATAGTGCCCTGAAGAATTATAGGATGAAAACTTAAAGTTTGGAGGGGGAAACATTAATTACTAATAATTACTTCTTTGTGCTATCAATTTAGAGCTAAACTTGAACATGACTTATACAAAGAGGCTACCTTGACTTCTTGTACTAGACCAGGTCCCTCAAGTCATAGTTGCTATTAAAATCCTACGCTTTTGCATATACCAAATACACAAATACTTTCTGGCCTGTTAATAAGTATTGATTTTATGGTTTGATTGTCTTGGTCTCCAAAAGATAAGGACCATATTTCCTTGTGCACATACATGTTGACCAGATGGTTGTATATTACAATTTTTTTTTCTTTTTCCTCTCTGTATATGTTTAATTCATGTGAAAGAAAAGTGATTTTAGGGCCTCCCCGGTGGCGCAGCGGTTGAGCGCTGGGTTGCGAAGCCTCTGCGGCCTCTGCGGCGCCGGTTCGATCCCCGGCTGCGCCCCAGCCACCGCAGGAGGGTCCCACATGGTGCGCAGACCTCTCCTGCCGCCCGCTGCTCCCCTCAGCAGTGTACTTGGGTCCTTCTGCCTACTCTGCTCCCCGCTCTGGCTCTGGTGAATTCTCTCACCCTCCCGCGCTTCTGACTGTACCCAGTGCATGTATAAACAAATAAATAAATAAATAAATTCATGCCTCTTAAAAAAAAAAAAAAATTATAAAAAAAAAAAAAAAGAAAAGTGATTTTAGCTCTATTGATAGTTATATGTAGAAAAAACTTTTTAAACAAATATTTCTAAATGCTTGGAAAGTTTTCAGTCATTTATATTGTTTGACATTTCCAATGTAGTGATAAGACTGTCTGCTTTCCTTGAACAGGAGATTTTCAGATTGCAAATCAGTTATTTAAGATATCTTAAGAATTTAAGCAAAATAAATGCTCTTCAGTTAATCTATGTATCAACCTGACAGATTACCATGAAATTTGCCTTAATTTTTACATGTAGTATATAGAATATTCTATATGCATCATTCTAAGTACATATTAAATCTAGGAGCGTTATTCTTACATTAAAAATGAAGTTTACATTTTGAACGTTAAGAGTTCCCTTTCAATGGAAATGATTTAAATATACTCAATGAATTTTTGGAATATTTGAAAAAATACAAAATTACATTAAGACTATTTTAAGTGGTATATTTTAATTGGAAACAACAATCCTTAACATTCATAGAAAAGGAAACAACATGTATATGGTCATGATAAGTTCTTCACGGGACAAACTTACATCTGATGCTTTTTCTTTGAGAGAGTGACTCCATTTCGTATTTCGTATAGCTAGTGATTGGCAAAATAAGTACACTAGTCCACCAAGAAAATTCTCAATTATTTAGGGAAGTAATAAGATGTTTTTGCTGCCGTGAACATGATAAAAAAACAACAATGAAACAGTGAGTTTCTCAAGATGTGCTTCAGGTCTGTTCCAGATGTCTGAAACATATGCTTATTGTTAATTTTGATGTTTCATCTCTGAAAAATTAAACATAAGATACTCGTTGTCTTCCTTTAAACATTATCTCCTTTGAGTATTGTTTTGAATGCTTAGTCATTTATATTTCCTTGTAAAAGCCTTTCTTCTATGCTCTAAACTTTAAAGAAAAGAAAAGCTTTCAAAGAAATGTTTTATTTGCTAAATGTGACACATGTACTAATCAATTTTACTCTTTTAGTGATCATTTCAAAGCTATCCCCAGAGCACCCTGTACAATTCATTGGCATGACTGTAAAGGGTTTGTAATGAGCTGAGTAAATATCATAAAGTTTTATTAGTTAGGCTCTACCACTTCAATATTAGGGAAGTTGGGAAAACAGCCAGATACAAATTTTTCTTCGTCATGTAAATTAAAATTAAAACAATATTCACATGCTCTAAAGAGCAAACTCATCTGTATTTTAAAAGATGTTATTTACCTGTAATATTGATCTACTATTATGAATAATGAGTTCCCTTAAGGGCTGAAATTGTGTTTATCCCTAAAAATAGTATGTCTGTCATGTTACCTATCTATAAATTGCATCTGCAACCACATTTCACTTTTTGTTCTTAAACTTTTTAGTAGTCTTCCATATAGTCTTAAAATTTCAAAGCCCACAAGGATATTGACAATGAGAATACACATCTTTCAGTTTTATAGAATTGAAATTGAAGCCAAAAGAGGTTAAATCGCTCACCCACCCCTAAGTTACAAATTAAGTTTCTTTCTTCCTTGGTTACATTCAAGCATTCCACTACTCTGAGGTCTCAAATTTCTCACACCTAGTCAGACTTTGTTTTTATCCCTTTACTACTACTATCCTTTTTCTGTTCTTTTCTTATGATGTCTCCTACTCATAGCATTGGTTGTTGGTGTTTTGTTTTGTTTCCAAATTTTCTTTTGATCTAATTGCTGTTTTGCAGAATATTCATTCAGTGTTCAGATTGACTGTCACATGAGATAAAAAATTTCTGATGGCAGAGTTTAACTATTACCCTATTGACTTTTCTCACTTCTGCTTACTTTGAAGAGACCTCTTTGCAATCTCCATATTTAAAATGCTTCTGTTAATTTCCATTCTTTACAAAGATACTACACTATTCATTTTGTCTCAAAAGTGGACTTCTTTTGGCCTTTATGTGCTTTCTGTTTTGCTCCATTTTAAGAACTTTTTATTAACTGACCAATCTTTGTACATTTTTCTAAGGAGGAGTAGAATATTTTACAAGTAGAATGGAAAAGGTGGATTAAGAATCATAGAGTCAGGTTTTGGAAGCCTTCTTTGTATACCAAGGCAATTTTAGAAAGAACAAACCCACCAGGAATTTTAGAGAAAAAACATTTACTATTCAGGATGTACTGTACCATCTTGTCTTTTCAAATAAAACTGAAACGCAAAGCTAGACCTGTGAAAGGAGATTTTGATAAAATAGCAACAAGGAGCTACAGATTATGAAAATGTTTAGATGTTTTTATTTACTATCAAAAATTTAATTTTTTAATCTTTCAGACATAAGATTCTAAATATGTTGACTAAGAACCCACCATTTACCAAGAATATGGAGTCTCCTCTGTGCAATGAAGCCCTCGTAGATCAACTTTGGAAACTTATGAATTCTGGTAAGATAGCAGTGGCTTTAAATTTTTTTTTTTTTTTTTTTGGTTGGAGTATTTTTACTTTATAGCAGGTTTTTTTTATATTTAGAGAATTGAGGTTAATTTTTCGATTTTTTTAAAGTAATATGTTTGTGATAGCCATCTTGGCAGTGGTAAGTATCATAACATTGGAAGGTATACTCACTTTGCCCCACCAGGCAGTTGAGGATACAAAAATTACAAATTATATGTGTTTACAGAGCTATAAATATGAACCTTTGAGATATTTTTGTTTTTAAAGGTTACAGAGGGTTAGCAAATTAGTCTTCTCACCCTTTCCCTAGTTGCTTAGTAGAGTTTCCAGAGGCAGCTAGCTTTTGTGTGTCCTTTCAGGAGTGGTACATGCCATTGTTGCTCACCTTGAAGATCATGGAGTCTCATCACTGTTGTAATTTCCAGCATTGAATGACGTCAAGAGGCAGGATAACTCAGTGCCTTAGAGCACTAGCTTTGGAACCAATTTGCTAAGAGTGAAATCTCAGTTCAATTTTCACCATCTCTATGACTTATTTAAGTCTTTGATTTTTCATTTAAAAATTGGAGGTGAAAGTGACACCAACTTCAGCAAACTGCAAATTAAATGAGTTAAATTTTAAAGCAGTGTCTGTTTCATATTAAGTGCTCAAAAATATTCTTATATTAACAGTAAAGATATTGTTTCTCATATATTTGTACTGTTTATAATTCCATTTTTATACATAGTAATATTTGCTATTTTTTAAATTGAAACATTGGTCTTTTCCAAATTGACTTATAAATGTGTATACTTAAAGATCACAGTGCAATACTACCAAGTAGAGGCACCCTAGTTGCTATTTCATTGAAATTTAATAAGATTGAAAATATTATGACCTTTTCTCAGAAAAAAAAAATCAAAAAATTAAAAAGTGCCATTTTTCAAAACAAAAAAATTATGACCTTTATTCTCATTGTATCAAAAACAACACATAAACCAGTTTATACGTATATTGTCAAATTATTTTTCTAATGTTTTCCTTAATTAGTAGAAGAATGATTGCTGCTCTTTGCACAAGACTTTTTTTTTTTTCCTCCTGTGGTTACCATAAAGGATGTTATGGCTGTTATTTAGATCTAGGAAATGAACACACAAATCCAGGAACTTATAAATGGTCATTCAACAATTAATCAGTGGTGTGAACTCTACTTTGTTGACTATATTCTCAACAAGAATGCTTGATTTAATGAATGTGATGGAACACACTTTGAGGAAAACATAATGAAATACAAAGAATTCTCTCATTACAGTCTATGGAAGATTTCTTAGACAAAATAAGTGTGTTTAAGATTAATGGGACAATTTCTGTTTCTATAAAAACATTTGAAATCCATTGTAAAGTTGTAATTGTACAAGTGAAAGCTGTGATTTATGTTTAATATTTAATTCTGATTGTGTTTAGTATGAAGTTGCTGCTTTGGTTTGGAATTCTCTGTGCCAGTAATCTAAACAAAGGAGATCAGTGAGGCCATAGTCATAAACAGTTTATTACTCAGCTCTTTAAATTTTTAAATAAATGGAGCAATATGAACAGTGGGAGCAGCATGAATAATTAGGAAGGCTGTTTTGTTTTGTTCTTTTAATGTTTTTGGAGAACATTGGACATTAGACATGGAAAGTTATCTAAGGGATTATTCATTTCCCTTCCAAGCCTGAACCCCAGGGATACATGAGTGAATCTGATCTAATAAGTCCATTTCCTTTTTAATTTATAAAGGGTTTCTTTTTTATATATGTAAAATTAATATAATTATAGGGGGTATCTGCATAAAAATAACAAAAAGGGAGATATTTACATAATTCCATTATACCACCACTATTAAGATTTGGGTATATTTGGCCTTTAAGGAAATAAAAATGTGCATGTGTGATCTGTCTTTGTGGTTGTCATGAAGGTCTTAAAATAGCATTTGATCATTATTTGATCAAAAATATTTCCATTACTGGGCCTCCCTGATGGCGCAAGGGGTTAAACGCCACTCTATGAAGCAATCCACAGCGTCTGCAGCACAAGTTTGATCCCCGGCCAGCCAGGGAGCAACCCACATGGCACAGCAGACCTCTCCTGACTCACCCACTGCTCCCCTCATCAGTGTACTTCGTTAATCTGCCTGTTCTGTTGCCCACTTTGTCTCTTGTGAATCCTCTCATTCCCCCCTGCATCTCTGGCCTGTACTCCAGCTATTGTATGCAAAAATAAATAAATCTTTAAAAAAAAAAAAAGAATATTTTCACAATAGTTTACTTTTTTATGTTGACACAAATAACATTAAAAAAAAACAAAATTAGAAAAAAATTTCCATTACTATATTATCCTCTTACTATAGTTATTGTTTTAAGAAATAGTAATGAAAACTCACCAGTAAAAAAAGTTATGAGTTTACAAGTCATTGTTTCTGCTGAACTCTGCCTACTTCTCAGTCCCTGTTGGGGCTTTTGGATTATCTGGTCAATTTGATTTACATATGAAGAACAAATTAACTTTGACCAATGTGGATTTATCTACATGTGGTCTGTCTTATTCCAAGTGGATTTGAGATAATTATAAAATTTGTTGAACTCATTTAAAATATATTCAGGAGGGTGTCACTGCAGTTAAGAAAACATCATCTTCTGAGATATGATCAGGTTTGACGAATCAAAACTTGTTTGCTTGCCTGGTTTTAGAAACTTTTCAATAAGAGAATAATTGTGGTAGGATGCATAGGAACAGAATTTAAAAAACAAATCAGGGTCTCCCTGGTGGCACAAGGGGTTAAGTCACAGCACTTTGGAGCTATCTGCAGCCACTGCAACACGAGTTCAATCCCCAGCTGGCCAGGGAGCTACCCACATGGCGCAGTAGACCTCTCCTGTCTGAACCCCTGCTCCCCTCAGCAGTGTATTTCAGTAGATCTGCCTGTTCTGCTCCCCACTTTGTCTCCGGTGAATCCTCTCACCCCTTGCACCTCTAGCCTGCAACCCAGCTCTTGTATGCATAAATAAACAAATCTTAAAAAAAAAATAGTTTGACAGTAAGGTGAATTAAGTAATTATATTCAGGTTTTTAAACATTCATATACCATTCAATAAATAGTAATAATAATATTTTTATAGCATACTAGGGGAATTTGGAGTTGAGGTACAGAAAGTAGGGGCTATTGGTAACTGAATCATTTTCATGGCCATGTGGCAGAAGGAAGGTTCCCCGACTCTACTTTTGAGCCTCCAGCATTGCTTGGTCTTTGCATGGTATGTTGTAGTTCACTAAGCTAAGTTCCGGATGCTACTGCAGTATCTTTACAAAGTTTTTATTTCGAAATACACACACACACACCTGTACACAGATGTCTTACCCATTCTTTAGTTTAATTCCCCATGTAACTTTTTCCTTCCTAACCAATTTTGAAATTTTCCAAAGTTAGACAAATTTAATGAATTGCAATTGAATGCATGTATTTTTGGTTCAGTTCTCGCATTAAAGTGATAGCAGTGGGAGGTGTAGCTAAAAGATTAAATAAAGATGGGTCTTTAAAATGCTGAAGGCAGAATTTGGGAGGCAGAATTTTTTTTTTTTTTGGTGGGATCCTCGCTGGTGGCCGGGGAACGAACCGGTGCTGCAGAGGCTGCGGGCAGCCTGTCAGCCCAATGCTCAACCGCTGCGCCACCAGGGGAGGCCCTAGGAGGCAGAATTTAGGAGATGTCTAAGGGTCTGTACTGGAACTGATGGATTTATAATCACATAATTATAGATTAAAGGAGCTGTTAAAGATCATTTAAGTTAATTGTTTTCATTTTAGGGCCCAAGCAGCTGACTTGCCAAGATCACAAAACTAAATAAGCACAAGTGTTTTTTTTTTTTATTCAACTTAATTCAACTATAATAATGTGACAACTGTTACAAGAGTTTTATTCCATGATCTTGAACTGTAAAGGAGTTCTGATTTTCTGTTTTGTTTAAGAAACTCAATTATCCATTCATTCATTTTCTACATGGAAATAGAATTAACATAAACCATGTTCTAGAGGTTCAATACATTTATCAGCTTTCATTGTTCTGCCTAATCACCCCTAGGCTTTCAGAAAACAACACTCTAGCTCATCAAAGTAGACTTGCTTGTAAAGTTTTTTAAACTTTGAGGGAATTCATGCATAATTGCCAGTTTTGTTTTGATGTCATTTATAACATATAAAGGTTCAGGATAGTTTCTTGCAGCAGACATAATTAGGTGATACTGATCTTCAGAGTTTATTCTTCCAGTGTAAAGGTACCTAAACCTCTCTAGTTTTCTTCCTGATGGAATTGAATAACCTGCCCTTTGCACAACCATTACATATGTAAGATGTTTTGAAGGAGGAGAATAATGAGTACTTTCAAAAATTTACACTATATCAGGCCATTAAAATGTCCAGATATACTTATTCCAGAGGAGGAAATGAATTTCTATTGTAAAATCCTTACTTTCATTCTGTGCTGTTCTTCCCATTTCTAGTTTCTCTATAATTTTTATGACATAAAAATTTCATCCTCCTTAAAAGTTCCTGCCCCTTTCTCTTGCTTTTGTAGTGGTATGTGTCTGTTACCTTACCACATAGTAGCAAAATTGAAAATACCTTAAATAAGATTGATGACAGTTGTTTCACAGCAATGCAAAAAAATAGCCTAGCACACTGTAGTATACAGTATGAACTCTGTAAAATTATAATTTCTCCTATTATGGATTTTCTTTATATATAATGAATACAGTATTCACTTATATTTTACAATAAACTTTAGCAAAGCCCCCACTTGATTATAATTTATTTACTTTAATACTTGCTGCTGAAAACCACCAAGCTTGATATTTATGTTGTCCAAATTTGCTGTAGCAACTTTTTTCCTTTTTGTCTCTCCTTTTTAAACATTATTGTATGCTTTTAAAACCAGAGGAATTCCCATAGTCCTTATTTTCACTTGTTTTAAATTCCCTAGTTCTTTTTAAATTCTGCCTAGAAACCACAGAGATTAATCCTACATTGCAGATTTCACCTGGTCAGTTTTATTTCATGGCAGTATCTCTCTGGAGTCCTCAAGTAAGGACAGAGTGGAAAGTAAGAAAGAAGTCTGGCCTATCATTGTTACTAGGTTAGGAGTAATCAGAGACTAGATAGTTTTTAGAGATGAAAAATATGAAACTCATAAAAAAAATGGAAAGAATTTACCTCCAATCTTTAATAACTACTTTTAAACTTTTCTAGAGAGTCATCTTTAGGTCTGTTGCCATCTCTGGCAACAACAAATACCTAGGAGAAGAGTGCAAATAGAAAGGTGTTTCAGGGCCTCCCTGGTGGCGCAAGTGGTTGAGCACAGTGCTGTGAAGCTGTCCGCAGCTTCTGCAGCGTGGGTTCGATTCCCAGCTGGCCAGGGAGAAACCCATATGGCGCAGCTGACCTCTCCTGTTTCTCCTGGTGCTCTCCTCAGCAGTGTATTTCATCAGTCTGCCTGTTCTGATCCCCACTCTGTCTTTGGTGAATCCTCTCACCCTCCCACGTATCTGGGCTGTACCCCGGCTCTTGTATAAATAAAATAAATCTTTAAAAAAAAAAAAAAGAGGGCCTCCCCTGGTGGCGCAGTGGTTGAGTGCTGTGCTGCGAAGCTGCCCGCAGCCTCTGCAGCTCCGGTTCGTTCCCGTGCCACCAGCGAGGGTCCCACGACAGACTTCTCCTGCCGTGCCCGCTGCTCCCCTTAGCAATGTATTTCGTCAATCTGCCTGTTCTGTTCCCCGCTTTGGCTCTGGTGAATTCTCTCACCCTCCCACGCTTCTGACTGTACCCAGTGCTTGTATAAATAAATAAATAAACAAACAAACAAATAAATAGATAGATAGATAAATAATTTTTTTTTTAAAAAAAAGGTGTTTCACAAAATATTTTCCTGTATAATAAGTTAATTTAGAATTATGTTATTTCAAGTAGTGTAGGCTTTCTTAACCATATTTAAAACCTGAAAGTAATAAATTCAAGTTAGGAGAATATGTTTCAAGTGGTTGGCTTTGTGAGGCTCATGGAGTGCTGTCATCCCAATGGACTATTGAAGAAGGAAGTCAGGCAAGATGAATAGAGAATGGATGGATGTGGAGTAGTTACCAAGGAGGAGGAATTAAAAGGGTGATTTAAAGCCAGGAAAAAAGTACTATTTTTAGATTATTAGTGGATACCTAATACTTTGTAAGAATATTTTAGTGGATACCTAATACTTTGTAAGAAGAATGGTGTGATAGTAATACATGTTATTCACTAACATGAGTGAATAACATTTATTATTTCTGCAACAATTTATAAGCATCTGTATTAAGATAACAATCATATTTAGAATTGAGAGTTCTCCTTTAGGTATCCTAATCCTTTCATGCCTTCACACTTTACAGGTTCTAGAATAGCTTGAAATGTATGAATAAATGTACATATTGACTTTAACTTCTTTATTACTTACTTTTTAGGTACTTCACATGATTGGAGGTTACGGTGTGGTGCTGTGGACTTGTACTTCACACTTTTTGGCCTCAGTAGACCTTCCTGCTTACCCTTGCCAGAACTTGGTTTAGTTCTTAACCTAAAGGAGAAAAAAGCTGTCTTGAACCCTACTATAATTCCAGAGGTCATAGCAGGCAATCAAGAAGCTGCGATTAATCCAAGCAGTCACGCACAGCTAGTTGGATTTCAAAACCCTGTAAGAATCACATGTATTACAGAAGATGCAGTTTTGTTATAAAGCATCATGTTGAGAAGACAATTGTTTCCTTGGAACTGGAAGATTTTAAAGCCACTGTCACATACTATCTTAAAAGCTGCTGGCTGACATTTATTTAGCCCTTTATATAAAGTACTTATCACTTCACATAACTATACATAACAAATAATGTGCTGCCAGTCCATATACTCCCTTCTGTGATTTTTTTTGTACTTGAGCATAGAATTTCTTCGTTGAGTAGTAGAAAATTTAAATGAATATTTAACTTATTACATATTAACTTGCCCATGTATGTTAATGGTAAACTGGACACAGGGACTCTGCCCTCCCCCACCACCAACTCTGTATACTTAGCACTAGTGCAATTCTAAACATATAAATACCTGGCAAATGCTTATTGAATTCAATCAGTCAGTATCAAGCCAGGTAAATGAGATTTGGGAGGAGATTATGCATTAAATATTAAAAATTTATATATGCATATATGTGTTTGGCTTCATGAAAGCCAATATATTTTAGCTGTGTATTATAAAATTACCAGATGTTTTTAATAGAAAAACCTGTAAGATACATATTAATTATTTTATAATAATTTAAAGAAGGTTTTCTAGAAATTTCTTTCTGATGACAAAATGTCCCCAATACCTCAAGCTTCATTTTTCACCAATATTTAGACCAGATTACTTGCCTGGCAATTCCCTACTGGTGTTCTAACACTCTTAAAAATCTGATTCTCTCTATAGTAGTTAGTAATAGTCATCTACAGATTTTAAAAAATACAGCAATACTCATTTGTTGTAAATTTAAAATGTATCCTTGAGTTTGGATTATGAAGAAGGAAATTTCCATAGGAAAGAGAGTTTCTTTAAAGAACTCTTTCAGATCCAAATATTTATAAATATGTGGAAATGGCTGTTTATAATTCTTGCTCATATATGTTAATTCCAAATTTATACTAGAAATCTTCAGAATAAGAAGAAAAAATGACCCCAAAAGACATACTCTTTTGGGTAAGCTCTGAAAGTTTACTTAAATGCTTCCTCCCTCCAAAAAGACCAGCAGACAGGTAAAGGTGAAATTTATTTTAAGCCCTTTGCTGATAACATTTAAGCACTGGGCATGTTGTAATCTGCATGGTTGCTGTAGCTATTAGTTTTCAACTATGATATGAGCTACTTGTCCTCAGAAATCTAATTTTGATCTTGAATATTGCCGCAGGAAGATGATCATCTTGCCAAGGAAGCATCATGTAATATATCAGCTCATCAGCAGGGAGTGAAGAGGAAGGCTGATACACCACTGGGGTCCCCACTAGAACCTGGTCAAATACTGGAGAAGAATGAGGATAGCAGTAAAGTCAAACTCAAAATCAGAGTAAGAAATACAGGTTAAACCTGTATTAACAGTGTAGGATATATACCTTCTTGTCAATCTTTTTGAGTACTTGAAGTGGTTTTTCCTTAGCAGGAACACATGGGACAGACTGAATCATAAAAGAGCCCAAATGTCCATCTAATGCATTCCAACCAATTATTTAAATTCCATTATCACATATGTCTTCTCTCTTTGGGGGAGGAACTATATGTGCACAGTCTACCACAGCTCACTATTTCCTCCCACAATGTAAAAATAGATTTTAGTAGCTAATTTATTTCTAGTAATTTCTAATCAGCTTCTTTTGGAGGCTGGACTATATAATCTTTTCTTTCTCTTAATGCTTTTTGAGAAAAAGATTAATTTTACTGTAAGATTATTTGGGGTTATATCCTATGGCCTCTCCGTTACTTTCCTAAGAGCTGAGATCCAAACATTAAGTGATCTTATGGTTCTTTTTCTCCTTTCTTTTGTGTATGTGCATTTTAGTTTTCAAATTCCCAAGATGAGGAGGAGATTGATATGGATACTGTCCATGATAGCCAGGCGTTCATTTCTCATCATTTGAATATGCTTGAAAGACCATCAACTCCAGGTATGATCTGTGTACTTCTCTCGCAAGGGTATGGGGAGACTTCATGTGTATCACTATTTTATAATGTGTTGCTTTATTTTCAAATGACTGTTATAAAGGATAAAAGTGACCAGTATGGAATAATGCAGCCTATCCTCAGGAAAATGCTTTCTCCTTTTCTTTGAGTCCCAAGTGAGTGGTTGTCCTTTGTAGCTAGGGTTTTGAACTGATGAACTATATAGCTTATCAGCCTAGCAAGTATGGTAAAGAGTGGATGCGACTCAAATCAAAATGCCTAAGTGAGAAACATCCAAGTCAATGAGGATGAAAAACTTCTACCTTTTTAAATGTTGCCATAAACTGAGTTATCTCACAGTTACCTGCTGCATCCACATCTGCTGCTGCCTTCACCAGTGGTTGAATCATATCGAGGTGCTGCTAGCAACAGTGGAGTGTCCCATTCTTGTTATGTGTGTCAGTATGAACTCACCTACGTGAACAACATAGCTCACAATAAATGATATTTTTAAACCAATGATACCGCAATAAAAATAAATACTGAAAAGCAAAATAAACAGTTCAAAAACATGTTATTTGTGTCAACATAAAAAAGCAAACTATTGGGCCTCCCCGGTGGCGCAGCAGTTGAGCGAATCTGCCCGCAGCCTTTGCAGCGCTGGTTTGATCCCCAACTGCTGGGTGAGGGTCCCACATGGCGCGACAGACCCCTCCTGCTGCGCATGCTGCTCCCTGCAGCAGTGTATTTCGTTAGTCTGCCTGCTCTGCTCCCTGCTCTGGCTCTGGTGAATTCTCTCACCCTCCCGTGCTTCTGACTGTACCCAGTCCTTGTATAAATAAATAAATAAATCTTTTTAAAAAATTAAAAAAAAAAAGTAAACTATTGTGAAAATATTCTTTTTTTTTTTTTAAGATTTATTTATTCATGCATACAAGGGCTAGGGTACAAGCCAGAGATGTGGGGGGGATGAGAGGATTCACCCGAGACAGAGTGGGCAACAGAACAGGCAGATTAATGAAGTACACTGCTGAGGGGAGCAGTGGGTGAGTCAGGAAAGGTCTGCTGTGCCATGTGGGTTGCTCCTTGGCTGGCCGGGGATCGAACTTGTGTTGCAGAGGCTGCAGATTACTTTATAGCGCAGTGCTTAACCACTTGTGCCACCAAGGAGGCCCTATTGTGAAAATATTCTGTAATGATAAAGATTGCTTATGTTAAAGGACTAAAATACATTTTTCTCTCAAAGAACTTGTAGTCATCACATTAAATCATTGAATGAAAATTATATATCAATAATTGCTTTTGTTTTTTTTTTTTAATAGGCACGTCCCTTATTTAAAAAATGCCTTTTTGCATAATTCTGAGTTTCAAATCCTGAGAAAATGTGTAATTTTATTTAGTGAAAAAAATACATGCTTTAAATGTCATGATTTATTAAGTAAACAGTATCCTAGAGATGATGAATTAAGTTTATAATACATTCTTTTAATGAATTTTTATGAATGCATGTCTATGAATATGACTTTTTTGGTTTTATTCTGGATATTTTATCTTTATTTAAAAATTCCATTCATATTTCATGCTAGTTGTCTTTTCTGATTCTCACTTTTGATTGAGTTTTTTTTCTTCTTTAACATGTTCCATTTGCCCATATTTCCCTTTAATCACCATGGTCTGCTTTTTGTTTGTTTGACTTTTGCCTTTATTGGTAATGAGACCTAAATTATTTTCACTAGTATCTAATAATCTTTTTTTTAAAGATTTATTTATTTATGCATATAAGAACTGGAGTACAGGCCAGAGGTGTGGGGTAGGGGTGGCAGGGTGAAAGGATTCACCAGAGACAGAGTGGGAAACAGAACAGGAGAATTGGCTGAAATACACTGCTAGGGGAGCAGCGGGCGAGCCAGGAGAGGTCTGCTGCACCATGTAGTTCCCCTTTCTGGCCAGCAGGGGAACAAACTTGTATGGGAAGCCTCATAGTGCTGCTTCTCAACCCCTTGCACCACCAGGGAGGCCCCTAGTATCTAATAATCTAAAGGTGGCCCCCAGTATCTAATAATAAATAATATTATTATTAGTATCTAATAAATCTAAAGGTGGCCCCTGGTATCTAATAATCTAAAGGTAGAACATGAACCAAATAAATATTTGAAAATTGACAGGTCATAGGTTCTTTGTTTTTTTATAATTACAAGGAATCTTAAAACAGTCCTTTCATTACTGTTAATTAAAACACTGAGAGATATAAAAGGACTTAACTTAGATGACACACTCAAGTAATAGCCACTTCAGAACTAGACTCAAATCTTAGAACTTTGCCATTTAACAAGTGATGGAATTGAGATAGGAGAATGCCTTTATGATATATCTAATTTGTTGATAATTTAGAATCAGAACCTGGATCTCTGATACCCACTATAGTGCTGTTCACATTATACCATTAAAACATTTCATACTTTAAGTATCTCCAATACCCCCTAAATTGTTTTCATCTATTTGTTGTGTAAATATCATTATGAAATTTACCAGCAAATTTTGGGGAAGTGAGCAAACTTTACTATATATAGTTCCACATAAATAATAAAAAATAGTGCATGATTTCTGCCCCAGAATACAGCATCCAGTTTATATATTTAGCAGGCCATAGTTACTCCCATGAAAGTGTAGTGTCCTCAGACTTAGGCATACAGAACCATGACAAAGGATTAAATCAAATAGGATCTTCAGTAGTTTTAAAAGTGACATTCATTTTATTATAATTTGACTGGTTGAACTGCTTCTGTGTTTTAAGGTAACTTTAAAAACCTGTCAGGCTTTTTTCTTTTGGGGAACAAAAAGAATGAATTCCTGTTTTTTCTTGTTGGCATGTTAGGGCTCTCTAAATATCGACCGACTAGTTCCCGATCTGCTTTAATACCCCAGCACACAGCAGGCTGTGACGGCACACCTACTACAAAACCTCAGTGGACTATGGAACTTGCACGGAAGGGAACAGGTGAAAGTATTATTATCATCATTTTGCTCAAGAACATTTCTATAAACTTCATTAAGTTTCATCAACTGAAAAGATCTAAGGACTTTGACTTTCCTTGCAATGGATTGACTTTGTATTATCTAACATATAGCCTATTGTAAATCAGAAATTTTACTACTTTAAGAATAATCTGCTCCTATTATAGAGAGCTTGGAAGTAACCAAAGAGTAGAAAGATGGGGGGAGGGGAAACCATCTCTCATTATGCCACCCAGGATACACATTTTATTCGCATTTTGTTCTTTCCTTGCAATGCTGTTTCTAAGGATATTATATATGAAAAACACCAACTTCAGTAGAAAGTGTCAAATCTGTGCCTTTCTACCTTTGTAAAATACAAAAATAAACTATTTCTCCCCTTTCCCGCCCCCCAAAATATTTATAATGGATCATTCTTAAAAAAGTGATGTTCCACTTCAATAACTAATACGTTCTGTCTCCTCAAGTACTTTGGTCTAATTGGGCTTAAGTTTATGAAAGGTAATTCAGTTCAGATGTGTTTCTACCTATTCTACTATTTCACATTGTCTTCTGCTTACTCTGTTCCTCTGTTGCTTATAAAAGAGATTATAATCCAAATGAAGTGTGAGCATTTGATGTGATGAGCTACTATGAAACGGAGACTCAGTCTTCAAGTTTTGGAGAAACAGGGAGTGAAAAGCAAGATACATGAACAAAATAATTAAAGAATAGCTTTTCCAGAAGTCATTAGTCAGACTGAAATTCCAAGTGGTGGAGTTGCTTGGATAAACCATGTTTTTTGGTTTTTGTTTTTTTTTTTTAAATATAAACAAGACTTACTGACTTGAGGAGCTTAGGGATCAACTTGCAGGAGAGTGCAAACAAAAGCAGCACCTCAAGATATTTTGATTTTGAGACCCCAGCCTATTGGTTGCTTATATTATCTCTTTGTGTGCTCTGTGTATGTACTGTAGTAGATTCATACAAAATCCATATCAGCAGAAAATAATCTGAAGACTTACTTCAACGTTTTGATAAGTGAATTTTGGCTTTTCTTGGCTTTGACTGATTCTGGTTTTTGGAGTAATTTTGCTTTATTTCACTTACCAAATGTTAGTAGACATAACTTTTTTTAATTATCAAGCTTAGTGAGCTTCAAATTTCTTGATACAGTTTGAGAGCGCCTGCCTTCACACCTTTAAAAAAATTTCCCTAACTAACAAATACACTTTTAACTTATACCATCTGTGCTCAATAGAAGAGTCAAACCTAGCCATGTGGGCAGCAGTGTTTCTGAGAAAGGCACACTCAGAGCTCCATCTTTTGGAATGTCAGAGCACTTGAACCAAGTAAAATTGGCAATAAAAGCAGGAGGTTCCTCTCTTACTGCTTCCCTGCAGTTGCCAGGAGTCTATCTCTCTCTGATAGCTAACTTGGCCTGCTATTGAGAGTTGGGGGTTAAGAGAAGACATAGAAGAGAAGCTGAGACCTCTTAAGTTTCTAGGGATTATACATTAAATTTCATAGTGGTTTTTTGGGGTGTTACTATATTCCTCTGTTGCAACAGGAGCATCTTTTATTTTGTCAATTAAGTCTTCAAAAAAATTTTGAAGTAGTTGACTGTATAGAGTACTGTTGAAAGTAGAGATTATATGTAAAAATGTAGATTTCCAGCTTTTTTGGAAAAAGTTAGCTCAGAGGCCCTCTCAGGAAGGTATGCTTTCCATCACTGATCCCTGTGTATTGCACTTCATGGTCTGCTTGCTCACTTACACTGGCTTTGGGTTTGAGGTCCCTGCTTCCTTTATTCATGAGCTGAGATGAAGTTTTAGATGATTCTTTTGGAGTCAGCTGGCCAGGCAGTAATTGAGAACTAAACTATGTTACGGACACTATCTGAGAGGGACAGAAGAAAGAAATGGTGGGGATCTAGGTAAGAAAAAGAGGGTTGAATGGAAACTTCTAAGTGAAGGACTGGTCACGGTACAGTTTTGCCATGTTTTTCCCCTCCGTTTTCTCTTTCCCTGCATATGATAGAAGAATATTTTAGGGTAGAAATGTTAGGTGGGTGATAGGTTAACCATTCAGGGTAAGAAAGGAAGAGTGGCAGGAGCATTTTTCTTCATTACTTTACTCCTTCCTATCTCCTCAGGAAAGGAAGTTGGAATAGGGAGAAAGGGCTGTATGGGAGTATGGAGACATAGAGATGGGCCCATCCCATGGTGATGGGCTGAGCGTGTCATGTCATCTCCTCTCCCACCCCTGTGGCTCTTGTCCAGCCCTGTAAAGGCTGCAGGAGTTGTGGTGATAAAGGAGGGGGACAGGGTGAGGAGCAGAGGGAAATCCCTAGTGATTTCTGTGGGGAGAAGGAGGAGAGTTCCTGCAATATTACGTAACACCTTCTTGTATAAGTCAGAAAAGTACTATTCTGGAGCATAAAATCCTTTAAAACAAAACAAAAAAAGCCCTGAGAATGCCAGAGTTCTTTCTATTGGAACTAATATGAAAAACAGCCTTTGATTTTATTTTAATTTTTATATAATTTGGACTTTATCTTTTTACAGTGCTATAAAGAGTCCAAAATACAGACTTGATATTTTCCCTTTAAAAACTAGAGATTTTGTGTTAAAGTTTAAACATATTTTGAATGAATTTAGTAGAATAAGCAGATTACATACTGTTATGAGTACTTTTATCAGGTAAGCTGAAAAACTTCCATATTAGACTTCTGTTAAGTACGTCTTTGTTTTGCATTTCTTAAATTGACTGCAGGCAATTCCTATCCATAGTATATTTATCATGACTCCAGGAAAGATTTTGTATTGGAGGGAACAACAAAACAGAACATCTGTTATATAACAGATGCTATAACATATATATCATATAACATGAAGTAGGAAAATTATGATGTGAGTTATATTTATCTCCGTTTTCGGGTAGATCTGCTATTTACAATGAGACATATATTTCAGGTTACTGTAAAGACTTTCATTAGCTTAAAACTGAGTGGTACCTAACCATAAGCAGGCCCCAAATTACCTGGCATCTTGTAAACTTTGGAAATGATATGTGAAATCATGTGTCTGTGCCAGGTGGATGGCAATATTTTCATTTTTCTCAGTAGAGATTATGTCGATCATCTCACAATGCTAAGGGAAAATAAACTCACTCATGTGCCCCTACTCGACATGGAAGGAAACTACATTTTTTAATCACCTTGGATTAGACCTGGTAAAAATTATTTAGGAAAGATAGAAAATAAGCAGACAAAAAAAATATATATTGTCTGAAATAAAAACAGGGAATAACAGTTGTTGGTGGTGATAGAGTAACATTAGGTTTTATCAGATGTTATGTTGTTATAAATAGTATTTAACAAATATTTATATGTAATATATGTCTTTGTACACATGTATGAATACATTTGTGGGGTAAATTTCTAGAAACGTACTTTCTAAAACAAAGAACGTGGTCATTTAGCTTTTTTATGTGTAGTGCCAAATTGACCTCTCTTTTTTAAAAAATGCTGCATTATGGAAACTATAAAGTCGGCACAAACTAGTATTCTGGATACCCACCTAGCCGTTAAGTTACCTTCAACAATGATCAGATCATGGCCAGTCTTGTGGAATCTATACCTTTATCCATCTCCACCTTTCTGAATTATTTTGAAACAAATCCTATGTATCATTTTATTCCTAAATAATGTAGTATGCAGCTCTCTATTAAGTTTTAAAATATTGTAACCACAGTAATATTTTTATACTTGTAAATTTTTTTTCAAATCATTAAATGCCCAGTCACTATTTAAATTTCAGTTGACTCATAAATGTCATTATTTTAATTTTTAACAATATGTTTGAATCAGTGTCCATATAAGGACCTCACATTGTAATTGACATATATCCTTTGTGTCATTTTTCATTTCCAGTCCATCTTTTTTTCTTTCCCTTCTCCCCCCCACACTTTGCAATATCTGTTGAAGAAACCAGGGTTTTGGTTTATAGTTTAAGGCCTGTATTTTTCTAATTGAATGTGATAAAATTAACATGTTAGAGTCCTCTGTTTTCCACAAATCTGTAGTTGTATCTAGAAACTTAATTAGATTCAGATTTATAATCAGTGGCTTGTCCTTCCCTCTGAAAGCACAGAGTGTCTGGATGACTCCCTTTACGAGGTTAGCCGCCAGGATGTTCAATTCACAAAGGACCTGCAAGATGGTGATACTCATCTTTCCATTTTTCTTTATAAGCTGGATTATTTAAAACTAAATCCCCCCTCATCTACTATTATCCAATGGTAGAGATCATATAGGAAAAGAAAGATAAAGGCTTAATTTTCTTTATTAATAATTTATAAAATAATTAGTTGGCTAACTAGCATCCTCCAGTGGTGATCACTCAGTGCCAGTCTACCACAGTTAATATCCTCATCACTATTCAAGTTATCCCGTCTTAGGACAGCAAGAACTTCTTAAATGGATACTTGAGTCCATTTGAGGAGACTTTAACTTCCTTACTATAATACCAGATGTTTTATGCTCACCTTGTAAATATTCTGCCCAAACCCGCAATCAGTTATTTGTTCTAATACCATTATTCTTGGAACTAGCTAATATATTGTCTTAATAGACTTCAGGCAAATCAAGAAAAATGTAAGATGTAGAATCAGTTATATCTTTAATATAAAGTGTAAGGCCACTAGACAGGAGGTTGGATTTACTTTAGAAGTGAGTGTAAGTATTGCTTTGAAGAGAATACTCCAAAGTACAGTCATTTGTTCATTTGTACTTTGTTGGTAAGTACATATGTTTCCAATATAATTATTGGCTTTTCTGCAAGCCAAGTAGTTTGGCAGGTGTTTAGGATTAGACGATGAACCTTCTCTCTGAAGAAAGGGACTTCAGACTTCTAAAATAATCTCAGACAGCCAATTGAAAATCTTCAGAGTTTGCTGATGTAGACTGAATAAATAATGAGATGTGGCTGAAGGATTTGTTCTTGAGGCTTTAAAGTCTCATTATTTCTCATCACCTGGCTATGTATTCTGTTAGGTGTGGATCTATTTTTCCGTATTTATAAAATTGGGATCATATCATATAATTAAAAATCTAAACCAAAATCATCTAGTGGCATATTTGACTAATACTGTAAATCAGGTCTCTCTCAAAAGTGTTCTCTTTCTGAAGAGTATCTGGACACCAATAATTACAAAAGATACCAGTCACAAAATTTAAGTTCTTTAATTTTTACATTACCAGTGTTAACTTTACCGAAAAGTCATGAATTTGAAGTATGTGATTATTAGTGAAGAGAAGTATGAAAAATCTGTGAGGACAGGAACTTTACTGACTTGTAGAATGCTGGAATGAGGCCTGATACAATGGAAGTATTACTCAATTGAAACCTCTTGAATGAGTGATTCAAAATAGTTTTTGTGCTTTACCTTCAAAACCTTGATCATCAAATTGTATTTAATTGGATTAAGTTCACCCGACATCCTATTTAAAAAGAAACACCGTTATGTAATTCTGTTATGTTAATTCATTAATTTAGCAATTAATGAATTACTAAGCAGCAGAGGTGGGGGTGTGTGTAGTGAGTGAGAGAGACTGTATGAATCCCAGGATTACAAAAATGAAAAAGACAAACTCCCTGATCTCAAGAAGCTCTTTTTCTCATGAGGAGACCCAAAGGTGTACAAAAGGATGCCCCTTGCTCCGTGCAGATGGGCAGGGGTTACTCTGAAGTCAGGTGCTCTGGGTTTGTAGCTCAGATCCTTCAGTACCACCTTGGGCAAGTCAGTTAATTTCTCTGT
The DNA here is from genome assembly GCF_964194135.1 of Talpa europaea. Taxonomy (NCBI): domain Eukaryota; kingdom Metazoa; phylum Chordata; class Mammalia; order Eulipotyphla; family Talpidae; genus Talpa; species Talpa europaea. Next base: position 14,434,176 of record NC_140069.1, read on the forward strand.
GCCAGAATTCTCTCATCTGTCTTATATTGTGGGCACATGAAAGAGTTGATGCTTTGAGGGTAGTTTAAAGATAATTTTCCAAATAAATGCCATTTGAGTTGAATTTTAAACTGTTAAAGAGTCTAGAAGTTTTTTTCTTTCTCTTCTCTCTCTGTTAGGGTACAGTTTAAATGGTCTTGGGAAAAGTTTGCTTCTGATTCCCTCAACTAATTTAAGTCTCCTGTGTTGCTTGTGTTTCAGCACAGTTTTGTCTTTTTATTATACAGGTGTACTTAGTTGCTTTCTTCTTTGCTAGTGTGTAAGCTCTGGAAGATTGAGATGTATCCAGTTCATCACTGTCTTCCCCAGTCCCCCTATAGTTTCTGATGTTTGTTAAATGAATGTGTGATTCAGACAAGAAATAAGGGAAGGGCATTCCAAACATAGGAAATAGTATTTGCAAATGGCGCAGTTATGAAAGGGCCAGCTGAGAGTGTGTAGAAGGAACAGAAAAAGGTAATTCTGGGAAAGAGAGTCCAGGACAGGCTGCCAATAAAATTAGTGCTGAAAAATGATTTTTGGAAACCATCTGTGATGATGCCTGTTTCATCAAAATCACGGTTAAGGAGCTGGCTTGGTTTAAAACTAGTGGTGAGAATTAACAAAAAAGAAAAGAAACTGTGTTGAAGTCTATTTTAATGAAAAGCCCCTGTTTTTTAAGCTAGTTTGGATTAAGAAGATATATTTTTTTCAGATATGACTGCCAAGTCCAAGGAATTTGGCTTTTATTCTGTTGGTGAAACCAACTGAGTTTTTAAGCAGATGATTACAATCAGCTTTGTTTTTAGAAGACCACTATGTAGCAGCGTTTCCCGTCCTGAACATTATTGGCAATTTGGGCGCAATTTGTCGTAGAAGTCTGTCCTGTGTATTACATGATGTTTGACAGCATCTGGAGCCTCTACCCATGGGATACCAGTAAGCTTCCTCCCTCAATCCCACCTCCAGTTGTGACCGATAAAAATCTCTCCAGATGTTGCCAAATAGCCCGGCATGGGGGAGGTTGTGAAGTGCTGCTCTGCAGCTATGTTGTAAAGTGTGGATTCGAGTATAAGGTACTTGAGGCAAAGAAAACAGTTCACAGGAGACTAGTACTGTAATCCAATGGGGAGAAGTGGTCTGAATTAATGTATTTGGAGAGGATATGGGTATAGATTTAAGATACTGTATGTGAGAGTCAACAAGTTTTAATAACTAACCAAATCTAGAAGGGAGAGCTTCTGAGGAGATTCTTAGGACCCTTGGCATACAGTAATATTAAAAAAATTCTCAGGGGATGGCCCAAGAATTATAAGGTGTGGAGGAAGCAAGAAATTCTTGTACACCGGTGTCTGAGAACTGCTGTTATGGATTCCTAGCCTGACAGCATGTTATAGAAGGAAAGAACCTTCAGAGACATTTGATCCATTTTAAGGTGAGAAAAAGAGGTAAAGCTATGTCTGCTGAGTTGACTTACAGTTCACTTGCCCATATAGTGCCAAAAATTGTTTTAAGTAACTATAGAGATTTGGATTTTTCACTAGGTATCATTCTCGGTAGCTAAGGTAATAAGTTTATGTGTGTATTAGGGGGTCTCTAGATGGCATATATAAATACTGCTATTATTCTCTCTAAACCTTAGGGCAGAACTGTAGTTCATGGGTCTATGTTTTCATTGACCAGGGCATTCTTACTGTATAACACACACACATAATAATCATTATTGTTGCTTTGTTGTACTTTAATAAACAATATTTTTTAGAAGATGATTGGTAACACTGGTATATGTCATCATTTGTATAGAGTATAAGGAACTCAAGTTTTCAACTTCCTGGTGCCACAATCCTGAAAATTTTCCCTCTGTCACTAGTTGGATATCTTATTTAGCTACTCCCATTCCTAATAATTCCCATGAAAGTGGTAAGCACTTAGGAATCTCTCCTTTCCATGCTGTCATCAGCTCCCTCTTACTTTCCTTTCACTTTTCCTTGTTATCAACAGGAATTCATGTGGGTGTTTTTAATCTTGAAGGTAAAGAACAGTCACCTTTGGAGATGAGTATGCATCCAGCTGCAGCAGCTCCTCTCTCAGCGTTTACTAAGGAATCTACGTCCTCCAAACACAGTGACCACCACCACCACCATCACCATGAGCACAAGAAAAAGAAGAAGAAGCACAAACATAAGCACAAGCACAAGCACAAGCATGATAGTAAAGACAAGGACAAGGAGCCTTTCACCTTCTCTAGCCCCGCCAGCGGCAGGTCTATTCGCTCTCCTTCTCTTTCAGACTGAGAAGGGGCCCAAGGAGACCTGTCACTCAGTGTCCACAAGAACATACGTAACTAAAGCTTTGTTCTCTGTGAAGAGTGATAAAAGGAAAAACGAAACAATTACCTCTCACAGAAATTCAGAATCCTTCTAAACATTTGATTTACATTATTTATACTGTTGAGATCTAATAAGAAAAATGTGTTTTAAAGTTCTAAATAAACCATTTCATCCCATTTCCTCCTTGAAACACACCCACACAGTGCAGACTTCTTTCCATAAAGGCCTCATACCCATTGGCAGTCCCCATTCATATCATGGTCTCCATGTGTACTGCCAAAGTCAATTATGTTTTAAAACCTTTGATGGATGTTATGCGGCAAAGTGATGTTTTAAACAGAAGCTACTGCCAAATCTGTGGTGAAACCACTATTTCCAGTGAGATATTGTATAACACCATTTGGAACTACTGAAAAGGACAGAGGCTTTTCTAGAGGAATCTTCTCTGTTGCACTGTTTTTGATGTTAACCGTTAAACTTAGCATCAGAATTTATGAACAAGAATACATGGTATTTTCTTTTACCCTGAAATACTAACATTTTCAGAAACAACTCTAAAAAATATTTTTTGATACCAAGTTCAGCAATTATGATGTTGGAATTTAATAGAAATGTAAAATCTATAATTCTCAAATCAAGATGTTTAAATTGTAAGTTCTTTTTTATTAAGTGTAAGTGACTATGTTCAAACATAGAATATGTTTTGCTAAATCTGGACAATTAACACCCAACACATATTCTAAAATTACTTCTATATAAAAAAAATATGATACCTTAAAAAGGTGAGTTTATATACTGTTATTAACTTGAACACAGGTAGTTGGGCCCTTGTGTGAGTATACCAGAAGCATTTAAAAGTATGAAACATTTTAGTTTCATACTTAAATTGTTTGTATGTTTGTATTTTTAGTTCTGGATTTACTGTGCTTTATTTCTTGTTTGTCTGAAAGTGTTTTTCATACCTATTCTATTTTTTATCACTTTCCTTATCATTAAAAGCTTGGCAAAACACTTCTTCCCAGAATAGATATTTTAAGGGACTGTAATAATGTTGGACTTTTACTGGTTCCTTTTCTCTCTGCCCCCATTTACGATATTGTCATTCACCCTCTCTTCGTAGTATCCTGCTCAGCGACGATCTACGTAAAATTGTGATTCAGGGGCATTTTGGTGCTGTTCGGAGCAAGAGCCAATGTTAGAAGTTCCCTTAGAAGGAAACATGTACTAGAGTGGAAGCATCTTGAGTGATTGCGGTAGAGCTCAGTCACACTGGGAGATGTGTTCACAATTGGGGTGCCTGGTAGCTGCAGTATTGTAATGTGTGAGGGAGCTACTGTGAGGTTGGCATATTCAGAGTTGCATTCTTGGAAGAAAAAAAAAAGCTTAGTTATGTTTATCTTATTTAATAAATGTTTTTAATTGGTTCTTCTGCCTTTGTATCTTTTGATATCTTTTCTTACTTATTTCTGCGTGTGCTTATATAAAATAAACTTAATTCGCCAAGTTTGTAAAAAAGCCATGTGAATAAGTGGGACTTGAGCTGACTTCAATTCTAATGAAGTAGGCAGAAATGGGGTGAAGTTCTCTCAGCAGGAGAAACAGTATTTCCAAAGTAATGGGGGAAGCACCCCATATTCAGGAACAGGAAAGCGCAGTCGGCCTGGAGTTTACAGGAAAGGCAATGTTATGAGACACAGACATATGTGGCAGTTAAATCCTAGTTGAGTGTTGGCACTAAAATTTTTTTGGGGAAATGGAATAATTTATACTGTAGTGTGCAATGATACTATATCTGGAATCCCCAACTTTGAAAATAGTAAGGATACATTTCAGTAACTATTAGTGTTGTAGGCAACAGTAACAATTATTAGAGTTAATGTGTGCTGGCAGCTGTTCGTTATGTGTGTGTTTTCTGAGCTGGATATTTACACTTGATATTTCTTCTGAGAAACATTTTTTATGGTCTGCTTTCAGTTATTTAAGCTGATAGTTATGAGCAGACGGCAAAAATTATTTTTACCAGTATCTTTTTAAATCGCTAATTACATGCAAGCAATGTAAAGTCCTGGTTTCAGTCTCCTCTGTTGTCTTCCCTGGAGACAGTCGCTGTGGCCAGTGTGACATGTATCTTCCCAGAGCTAGTCTGTACATATGTTACACCATATATACTTTTTTTTCACAAATGGTAATTGTAAAAATTTATTTTTGTATAGTTTACCTTTTTTGACACTACATTTTGTGTCGTACAAAGGTCTTATTCCATGATTATAAAAGAATTCATTTTTTCCCCCCACTGGTTTTAAAGTTTCATGTTTCAGGTTTATATCCTTTATCCAACTAGAATCCATCTGGAATTTATTTTTGATAGACAGTAGGAGGTAGAATCCATTTTTTTTTTCCCTTCCAAAATGCTACTCTACCCCATGTATTTAAAAGTCCTTTTCTCTGTCTAGATTTCAAGTGTTAGATACTAAATTTCCTTAGATATTTGAGTCCATTTCATGACTTTGAAATGTGATTGACTTTGTAATTGCTAGGTCCCGCTATGTGCAGTATTGTATCTCTATGATGGGTTTTGATGTGTTAGGCCTAGTTTTGCTAACATTTCTGGCTATTCCTCTCGGCTATTTTATTTTTTCAGGAAAACTCACTCCTGGTGTATTTCTGTAGGTTTTGACAAATGCTTGGAGTTGTGTTTCCATCACCACAGTTCATACCCCCAGGACTTCTCCAGCTGCCCCTTTGTAGTCAACTCTCCCACTACTCAACTCTCTTGTACTGATTTCCATTGCTATCATTTTGCGTTTTGTGGATTTATTTTTCTATATAAATAGAGTCAGTCTTAGAGTCAGTCTTTCCCGTATCTCCCTAAAATGGTTTTTGTAGTTGGTTGTATGTTAAATCAAGAGTTGGACTGGATATCTTGGTGTTAATCTTTTCTATGAGAGGTGTCTATATTACTATAACTGCATTATAAATTGCTTTTTTGTTTTGTATTCTATAGATGGTGCCTTTTCATTCTAAGTTTTTTTAAAATTTATGCTGATCTTGTGCTGAGCTGTTGCATTAAACAGAAGCTCCATAGAAATAGAGCATCTGTACCTTAAGAAACCTACCTCCACCTCTTTATTGGGGAGTGTCATTTTCTTAGACCTCAATTCAAATGCTAATCTTCTGACCTGCCCTCACTGGCACACCTGGAAATACTGTTTAATCAGCTATCTGCATGTCCTTTGGCTGAGTCAAGCTGACAAAATTAACCATCAGAGAAACATTACCAAATTCTCATTGTTTGTAACTTTTTTTTTATTTTATTGTGGTAACCCTGGTTTACAACACTGTACAAGTTACAGCATTGCAGCTTCACATTTTTAATGCATTTCTTGGGTTTCACTTGAAAGTAATTGTATCTTAAAATGATGGTGATTTTATTACCTCTGTTCTAATTTTTTACACTTTTAATTTTGTAACTTCCGTTGCCTGACTTCTTGTTCAGTTTGCCTGAGAGCTGTGGTGATGGGCGTCCTCTCTGTGTCTTCCTGCTCCCTGATTTCCTCTGCATTTGGCAGCCCTTCTGGTGTTCTGTGTTTGTGTTTCAAATTTCCTAGAACTTGAAGTTTACAGCTTTTGTTTCTTCTTCTTATTTCATTTGTGTGATTCTTCAAGAGAGACAAGTTACCACGAAAGTCTTATAAACTCCTTAAAAAGACATTTTGATCAAAGTATTCATTGTTACATTGAAATCTCTGGAAAAGAGCTGAAAGCTGCTTTAGTTCTCCCCTCCTCCTTTCCTAACCCATCTCTTGTGTTTTCAGCTTCTCTGAAGAAATGAATTTCTTCATATGAAATGTGCTCCAGTCCAAGGAGAATTGTCTTTCAAAGCTCTTGACCTTTCAGTGTGGGCTGGACTGAGTCACTTTCAAGGAATAGAACATAAAAGGAAAAAAACAAAAAAAGTACAGTTAAGAAAACTGACAGAGGGGGAGGTAGAGAGAAAATGGAAGGGAGGGAGAGAGAGGACGGGAAGAAAGCCAGAAGACTGCCTTAGATCTGGTCACCGGGGATACCCCATGTTAATATCACGCCCTCAATATGAAGTGATGAGAAGGGCCCTTCACCCCCGGGATGGCTTCTCTATAGGTCTAAAAACTCTTAATCCCTGTCTGTCCAGTCTTCGTGAGAGGGAAAGATCAGACAAACCCAAACTGAGGGACACTGTAAAATACCTGACCTCCTCAAAGTTATTAATTATGAAAACTGAGAGGTGGCTAGGAGGAGAGTGTCCCAACCAAAGGAGACCGAGGAGGCCTGACAGCAGTGCGCTGGGTTTTCCTGGTTTGGATCTTGCAACAGACATTAGTGGGAAAAACTTGTGAAATCCAAATACATTCTGGAGTTTAGTTAATGTACCAGTGTTGGTTTTTCAGTTTTGACAAATGTGCCATGGTAATGTTTGTTGTAACCAGTAGGGAAAATGGTGACGGGTAGATGAGAATACTTGCTAAGGAGGAAAATTTGCTGATTTTGAAAAGGACTGTAATCCTTCTAAGCTACAAAGTAGCTTTTGATCACTTCTGTAGCCTAACCTGTTTACTTCTTGCAGAAATAAAAAAAATTAATTTTTCTCATCTCATGATTTTACAAGAAATGTATGCACTTAATGGAGGAATATTTGGAGAGAGGTCAAAGGGAGTGATGATAATGACCCAAGGATCAAAAACTATAAAACCTTGTGAGGAAAAGTATAAAAGAATATTCTCTGAAGAGAAGAAAGGGGTTGAGAGGCTAGCCTTAATTTTTTTTAAGTCTCCAACTAGATTCTGTAAGCAAATGAAGAATATGTGATCGGGTACAGTTGGGGACTACCTCCTCCCTGAGTTTTACTGTGACCATCACTCACCTACCACAAGTACTTACTGGACTCTGGCTTACTGGACTTTTGCCTGTTACCTCTGTTAAAGTCAAGGAACACTTCTTGAAATTTTGGAAAATTCTATTCCATATGTTTTTCCATTTGATTTTCAATGTTAATATTGTACTTACATGTAGATATTTTATCACCAAAATATGACTTTCTCAACCAGTTTTAGAAAATGTGTCACTTAATATTCAAGCCTTTTGTTCAGTGAAAATTATTGAGAACCTCACATCATACTGGAGTACTGACATTTAAAGTTTCTTAACAAGCAGTGGTTCATGTTACTTTTTAACTCAGTAATATCTACATGATTTAAACACAGTAATTGAATGCCTATAAAGCCAGCACTACTTCTTTTTTCTAAAATCTGTTTCTCTTGGTTTAACTCAGAATCTCAAATTTTTGATTCACATTATTTTAAAAATGTGAGTGCCTATATGTAATGTATATATATATTTATAAATTTATGTTAGTACATATGCAGTTTAGTTTTAGGGTAAAATGTTTGTTTTTAATCCATGCTGACAATCTTTGTTCATTTGCTATATCATTTATATTAAAGTTATATAGTTTACATAGTTGGTTTTGTATCTATCATATTCACTATAAAATATATACAAGAAAGGATAGGATAAAGATGAAATAAATTATAAATGTTCTGCAATTCATGATAGCTTCATACTGTCATAGATTCCTTTTTTTTTTTTTCTGTCATAGATTCTTTTTTTTTTTTTTTTAAGATTTATTTATTTATTTATACAAGCACTGGGTACAGTCAGAAGCGTGGGAGGGTGAGAGAATTCACCAGAGCCAGAGCGGGGAGCAGAACAGGCAGAAGGACCGAAGTACACTGCTGAGGGGAGCAGCGGGCGGCAGGAGAGGTCTGCGCACCATGTGGGACCCTCCTCCGGTGGCCGGGGAGCAGCCGGGGGTTCGAACCGGCGCTGCAGAGGCTGCAGGCAGCTTCGCAACCCAGCGCTCAACCGCTGCGCCACCGGGGAGGCCCCTGTCATAGATTCTTAATGTCTTAAAGCCCAATATAAATTTAGTTCATATTTGTCAATCCACATTTCACATTAATAATTTTTTTTCTCTGATGTGACTAGGAGGTAATAAAAACTACCTATGAGTATGCGTTAGCTAATTTAGTCTTAACAACAACCATATGAGATAGGCATTATGATTATAATGAAGAAATGAAGGCATAAAGTGTTAAGCCAAAGGTCACACGGCTTATAACAGCATTTGGATTCAAACTTAGCTTGGCTCCAGTTATCTGTGCGACTTGCACTGTCCGGTGTAGAAGCCATTAGCCACATATGGCTAAGGAAATTGAAATTACTTTTTTTTTTCAAAAAGCATTTAGTATCTCATTTGCACTAGATAGATTTCAAGCTTGATAACCCTGTGTGGCTAGTGATCCCCATATTGGACAGATTCAATCTAGAGCGTTTCCATCATTGCTCTAGATAATTATTTTTTTATGTTTTTTATCTTGCCCTGGGGCTTTGGCAGAACGCATACTGTGAAATAAGCATTGGCTTAGTTCTCTTTCAGTTGTTGGCTTATGCTTGCGTGATTGGCGTTCAATCCAGTTTGTTTTTTTGTTTTTTTGTTTTTTTTTGTAGGACTGTCTCAAAGACATTTGTCTGCTTGTGGTATTTGTTTTAATTAAAACCAGATAATATGACCATAAGTCCATTTAACTGGACACATACATGACCTTCTCCTTCTGTCAAAATACAGAAACGAATGAGAACACCTCTGGCCCTAACCCCTTGATACTGAAATACCTCCCATGTTATCTGACAGAATCATGTGAAAATCTCAGAATCTGTTTATATGTAGGTAAATATAAAGGGAGGTTCTTTAAAAAAAAAAAAATTAACAGCTTTATCGAGATCTAACTCATCCAAAGAAGAATAAAGTGGCTTTTATATCTCACCTCCATGTGCAACCAACACCAGTCCACTTTAGACCATTTTTATCATTTCAGAACACCGAACCCTTTAGCTATCACCCTCCTCTCATTTCTCCTCCATCCCAAACAATCACAAATACACTTTCCTTCTCTAGGTTTCCCATAAGCACAGCCTCTAACGTAGCCTCCCTGGACCTCTGGCTCGCCCCCTGGAGCACACAAGCACCCTACTTGGAAGGTCCCTATTCTAGATCTTTGACCTTTACATTCCTGACCTGTTTATCCCTTTTCTTCAATGCCTTGCCTTTTCTTTTTTTTTTTTTTTTTTAATCATTGTTCCTTTGTCTTCCTCTTTGCAAAGGAATAAGCAAACCTTCCGTTTAGAGATCAGCAGGACTGTGGCTCAGCAGGGGAACTGAAATCTTAACGGGACACAGATGTTTACTATGTGGGATACAGGGCCAGAGGAGACAATAAATGAAAGGATAAATATGAGTGCTTCAAAGTTGCTTTCTTTTAAAACAAAACGTTGCTTCCTTGACAAGATAAAAATCCTTAACATGTTTTGCAAACACATTTTCTGCTTTTAATGCCACATTTTCTGTTTGATTTATTATCTCACTAGAACATTTTTCCACCATGTAATTATTTGAATTTATTTTATAATGTGATAAGCTGTGATACTTCTGTTTTTTTTTTAATGTGTGTGAAATAACAACAGAGTGACTGTAATTTCATTTGTAAATGTTTTTCAAATAGCTGTGTACATAGTGTTTAAAAATGAAACGTGACAGGGAACCAGTAGAAGTCATTACCTTTTCAGACTCCTGGGCTTCATGGGAGCACGCTCGGGCAACAGAGCGATTTTGTGCAAGACTGTCCCAATCAGCAGACATTTAACACTCTGGGCCTGGACCCCCAAACAGGCCCAGTCTTTGGCACAATCATAAATTGCTTATTTATCTTCAAACTCCCCCAGAAGTGGGTACTGCTGAGACTTTCTTCCAAACTCTCCTTCCTACCTGGCAACTTGCAGGAGAGAAGATTACTAAAACTCTCTACTTACAATGGGATAAAAATTCCCCAAAATGACACGAAGTTTTATTGTTCCTAAACACAGATCCCGCTGTTGAACATCTGCTGTACCTGGCACTGCACTACAAACTTGATGATGCAGTTTTCATGTTCATACTTGCTGTAGAATGTCAGCATCCTCATTTATAAAATGAGAAAACCATTAAGTGCATAATATGTGATGAAGATTTATCACCCAATAATTATTCAGTATATTCTAGGCACATAGAATATACTTAATGGAGATAAACTGTCCAGCAAGATAGACACAGGCACAATGTTTGCCCCCAACGAACTAAGTGAAAATATCCACACTTTTACCCAGGTTTGTCATTTCTCGAACTACCTCCTATTTCGACAATGACCTCTAACCAAATTATTTTCTTGAAGAAAAATCTAGTCAAATGAACTATAGCTGATGAGCTTTAAATATATTAAGAAGATACCCAGGACAATGCAGTAAGTCATCTGATCTCCCTCCCCCTAAGAAGCTGAAGCTTGTGTGTACGCAGCCCCAGAAGAGTTAAGTAGCACCAGGCACAACCTGCAGGGCGATAAATGAGCATCAGCCTGCTCCGCTCCGCCTTGGAAAGTTTTTCTTTCCTGCAGCGTGCTTTCCTGCCCAAGCAGAGATACCTCCTCTGACACATGAGTTTTTAGCATTATAATCAACCAACCTCCCTCCTTCTTCTCCTCCTTCCCACCCTCCCTTACTTCCACAATATCTTTGAGTGCCCACTATGTGTCCTTGTCCTGGGCTGTAATAACATAGTCTATAGACAGTGCCTGTCCTCAAGGATCACACCATGCAGAAGGGATCATTTTCCGTTGATCTGTGACTTCTAACCCGCTCGCATCATTGATTAGTGCTCTTGCTATGATGGTATTTGGAACATAGATCAAAATAACAATGCTGTGCTTTCTATAGTCATGTCCTTATTTTGATTGGTTATGACAGTGCCCAGCTTGTATATGTGGTTTTGTACAGAGCAGCTTTGCGTCACGTATACTATTTTATCTGCCGTCTCAAGCATGGAGAAGTAGGTTCTATTGAGCTTGTTCTTTCAAGAGGGTTAACCTGTTGCTTGTAGCTGATTTTCTGTGTGTTGTGCCTGTAGATATTAGGAGTACAGTAAAGAAAGAAAGAGGAAAGGGCTCAGCAACTTGGGTGGGTCAAAAGGCTTGAAAAATTTTATTATTTAACTTTTACCCCAAAAACATGTTCCCTGAGTGCATGAAGTCCTTCCCAATCGATTATGAGTCACTCAGGGTGGAGGTCAAGTCATTATCCTGCTTATGATGCTGATTCTCCCTTAACCATGTAGTGACACTAAGTCACTCACTTTTTACAGAGTTGATTTTAACATGATTGTGGAGCGATCACAGTTCTGGAAAGCAAGAAGCCTGGGTTCTGTGTTTCAATTTCATGCATGTGTTGTATTATGGCCTCAAATAAATCACCCAACATCCTTGAAAAATGAGGCAGGATAAGTTTGTCTCAAAGTTTCTTACCAGCTGCTAAACCCCTGTGATTATTCTCTTACCTCTAGACAGCAAAATAGGTTGAGAAGGTTGTGAGAAAATCGACTCAAAGATAAAGTCCTTATAGTTCTAAAATATAGACAGTCATTATTTGAATTCTCTAGGAAGAGTTTATCTTACCCTCAGACAACTATGTGCTCAGAGTAGATGCACAGGACATCATGGAGTTAGATATGTGAAAAGGAAGGTTTTCTTTTTTTTTTTCTTTTTTTTTCTTTTTTTTTTTTTATAAATTTTATTGTTATATTCCCCATACAATTGCAGCCCCCCCATTCTGACCCCAATCCCTCCCCTCCGGCCCCCCTAAAAGTGTCTCTGGTTCATAGTTTTTTGTTGATTTTGATTTTCACTTTCTTATAGTTATTCATTTTCCTGGTCCCTTATTTACGTTTTCTAGATTCCTGCTATGAGTGAGACCATCCGGTATTTTTCTTTTTCTTTTTGGCTTATTTCGCTGAGCATGATCCCTTCCAGCGCCATCCATGTTGCTGCAAATTGCATGTGTTTATCTTTTTTGAATGCTGAGTAATATTCCATGGTATATATGTACCACATCTTCTTGATCCAGTCATCTATTTTTGGGCATTTGGGCTGTTTCCAAAGCTTAGCTATTGTAAACAGTGCTGCTATAAACATAGGGGTGCAGGTGTTCTTTGGAATTGATGTTTCTGTGTTGAAAAGGAAGGTTTTCAATTGACTGGGTTGTTCTTATTTTTTTTCCTTATCTCTTTCCCTTCTTTTTAAGCAAGCAGCTCACAATGAATGATGTGAGCTATGATTGCTTTTTAGAACTTGAATGGACTTCACAATCATCGAGCCAAGTCAACAACTATCATTGGATGCCTGCTGAGTGCAAGATTTTAGGAAACAGGACTCCTAATTCAAGGGGGCTAGGTCCTTTCAGTAGAGTTACAACAAGTGTGTAAGCAGCAGCAGCAGGAACTTGAATTTGTAGTCTCAAAGATGAATGAGATTCTCTAAAGCAGGTTGAGAGGAGGCTTTCAACCTCCTGAAGCCTTTTCATTCTCCTGAAGCCTGCTACAGATATGCTCTCAAAATCTGCAATGGCAAGATTTAATTGAATGCATCCTGAAACTCTTGGAACCTGCTGGTAATCCTCTACAACGGAGCCCTCTTGGCCCTGAATCCAGAGTCCAGAAAGTCTACCCAGAGCTGAGGGGATGGACGCAGGATTGGCCTCTATGTCCATGTGCTGGTCTGTCCACATCAAGTGAGAAAAACTGGAGCAAGGGAAGATTATATTAAAGTTCATTCCATTTAAATGACTGCCTTTGGGGCCTCCCTGGTGATGCAAAGGGTTAAGTCTCAGCGCTTTGAAGCTATTGGCAGCCCCGGCCAGGGAGCTACCCACAAGGTGCAGCAGACCTCTCCTGTCTCGCCTTCTGCTCCCCTCAGCAGTGTATTTCAGTAGATCCACCTGTTCTGTTCCCCACTCTGTCTCTGGTGAATTCTCTCACCCCCCCCCCCACACCTCTGGCCTATACCCCAGTTCTTGTAGCATAAATTAAAAAAAGTAAAAAAAAAAAAAGTACTGACTTTAAAAAAAAAAGTACTGCCTTTTTTATTGAATTATTTATTCTTATTAAAGTATCATTGGTTTACAACACCGAACCATATGATTCAGAGGTATAGGACCACACCTCTTCAGATGGAGGTATACTGCCTTTTTGAAAGAAAACCAAAAAAAGCAGTGCTTTTTTACTTTGATAATAAGTCTGTCCTTACTATCAATAGTTGCTTGGTGTTAAAAAACCTTTATTTGAAGATGAAATCTTGCCATTTGTGACAACATGGATAGAACTGGAGGAGATTATGCTAAGAGAAAGAAATCAAAAGGAAAAAGACAAATGCTGGATGATTTCACTCATATGTGGGCTGTAGAGAATCAAATTAATGCTGTAGACCAAACTAAACCAGACCAAATCCCAGAAATAAGACTGCAGAACTATGTCTCCATAGGGTGAGGTGGGGGAGTAGGAAGCAAAGCGGGGACAGGGGTCCAATTGGCCAAGGTGGAAAATGGAAAATCATGGGGTCCTTGGTGGTAGGTGTGGTAACATAAATCTGAGGAGGTGTGACCCTAAACCCCTAAATCATATACAATGTTGTGAACCAGCATTGCCGCCATGTAAAATAAAACATTTTTCTGGAATTTATGACATTGGTAGGTGTTGATTAGCTGGTTGATTGTTGTGATGATCATCATTTTAATCTTCTTCCTTGGTAAGGTCAAACTCTCCAAATCTAGCAACCACCCCCATCAGTGCTTGGCAGATGTAGCTTGGGTCTTCATGGAACCTCTGCTCCTTCACCTTCTGGGAGAGAGTCAAGTCAGTAACACTCTGCTCATTTTATGGGTGAGCAAACAGACTTGGAAGCATATGTTCTCCATTTTCTATTAATGTCATACAGGTTTTGTCCTGCCATTGATTAAAAATCTGCTGTCCAGACACCTCTGTACACAGTAATTATCTGCATCAACTTATTATACATGAGATCACCAGACTTCACATGTTCCTTACACCTTGCAAATGTGGAATCAAATCCTTTTATGTGGTGGGAGAGGTACCGTTCTTTAAATATTGTGGTTTAAATTAGTTACGGTAAGTTTTTTAAGTGAAAAATAGACATGTCTATTTTCCTAGCCAAAGCTTCTAACATCTTTTGAATATCTTGCTTTGAGGGGACACTTCCCACATCAGGTTTTGATTCACATGCAGTTATTTTCCATTCTGAGAGGAGCCAACTGTTATCCTAAAAGGTCAGTGTTTGGTTTCCATGCTTAATCAAACAATCAAGCTTCACAGCTATTTTTCTGTTAAATACAGAGCTTTCTGTTAAATACAGATGTTCTCCTGCATCCTAGGTGGTTGCCTGGTGATTCAGAAGACTTGGCACAAGAGCTGGCTACTTCTTTTTCCACTGATTCCTGCAGGGGCTGCCGCTGAAGCATCCCTTCGCATATCTGTGAAGAAGAAAAAAGGGAGTGAATCTGATTGACAACGCTAGTCACTGATGTAATTTGAATTCAGACCCTGCAAAGCTCACTTCCTACCTGAGATCTTAACCGCGTATCTTGTGGTATTTGGAGGGGGAGAAATGAATTATATAAGTGAGTTTAGTTGGTACTCGGCATGTAGTACATACTCATTAAAATCTTAAGGTCTTCCTCACAACCACAGCAACATGTTAGGGTTTAACACGACTCTGGTTTTGATTCTCATGTAGGTATTTGCCATGATGAGAGCAACCAACTTTTATCAGAAAAGGTTGGTGGTGGTTTTCTCTGCTTAATTGAATAGTCCAGCTTCACAACTCTTGTATGCTTATTAAGTGAGTGAATGAAAAATTTTCTTAAAGAAAACTTCCTAAGTGGGCCTCCCTGGTGGCTCAAGGGGTTGAGTCTCAGTACAATGAAGCTATCTGCAGCCAATGCAGCATGAGTTCTATCCCCGACCAGGGAGATGACCCACATGGTGCAGCAGACCTCTCCTGTCTCACTGCTGCTCCCCTCAGCAGTGTATTTCAGTAGATCTGTCTGTTCTGCTCCTCACTCTGTCTCACCCCTCACACCTCTGGCCTACACCCCAGTGCTTGTATAAGTAAGTAAAATAAATCTTTATTAAAAAAAAAAGAAAGAAAGAAAATTCCCCAAGCACCATTTTTAGGAAGTTACTATATGCATTTGTGGTGAAGTGAAAGTTTAAACCAATAAGATTCAGTTGAAGCCTTTAGAAGTTAGACTGCCTGGGTTCAGATCTAGTCCCTACCACTGACTGATGAGCTGTGTGGCACTGGGCAAATGACCTAAGCGCTCAGCGTCTCTGTGGCTTTGTCTGTAAGATGGAGACAATAATAATCCAAACTGCTTCATAATAATATTGTTAGGACTAGTTGAAACAATGCATTTAAAAAGGCTTTTAAAAGGGCCCGCCCTATACACTCAACAAACATTACCTTATATGATAATATTATATTCATTCACACATACCCTTCCGAAAGTCGAAAGTCGTTTCAATTAATGAAATGATATGGAAAACAGGATCCTTGTGCAGTAGATGTAAAAATTTAAATGTGGCCTCTTGGTGACTTACCCATATTCAAACAGGACAGCGTCAGAATAAAAACCTGGCATTGTCAGCGTAGTAGCCCGTACCTGCATAAACTTGTGGGGAACAGGGGAACTCCTGGGTTCTTCTTGGGCTGGTTGAATAGTCAAATCAACACCAGACAGATCGGTAGGAGGAAAAAACATTTAATTTCGTATGTGTGGCGAACCCACATAGACCTAAGGGGTTTGAGAAGAGAAAGGTAAAGTGAGATCTAAAAGCTGTGTTAAATAGTAGGCTAGGGAGTCAGGAATGATACCAAGAATATTTGCTTGAGAGCAAAGTGAGGAAGGAACCATCCATTCATCCATGGAGGAACTTGCCGGTGGGGATGAGGGCTTGGAAAAGTCAAGTAAGTTAGAAGTCTTGCAATATTGATGGGAGATGTGTGTTGAGCTAACATTTTGAAATTTCACTCTCGATGCACTGTGGTTTAAAGGGGGACAAAGAGTGAAGCAGAAAGATCAATTAGTAGGCGAGAATTCAGGTGAGAAATGAAGGCAGGCTGGACCAGAGGGTCAGCACTGGCTTGCCAGATAAACGTCTGTGCAACAATAGAAATGGAAACCTGTCTTTGCCACTGTGTTAGGGTTGATTAAATAAATAAGCATAAGCCTCCATTTTCATTTGTGGATACTTTTGATTATCAAAAAAGGCTCTTGATGTCTCAAGGAATCAAAGTAGTCAAAGTATAATAGAACCTTAGAGAACATCTTTGCCAAAAGTTTTTAAATTATTCTCTCAAGAACTAAGGATCTCTGTGAAGGTAGCATGTCAGTAATTAAAAGGAACTAAAGAAAACCAGTAGAAGAGTCCTGATCTCTGTGTCAGCATGAACAACTGTCCCTTTATCTATTTTACTGATAGACTCTTTAAAATCTTTTTTTTTAAAGATTTATTTATGCATACAAGAACTGGCCAGAGGTGTGGGGGGTGAGAGGATTCACCAGAAACAGAGTGGGGAACAGAACAGGCAGATTGGGTGAAATACACTGCTGAGGGGAGCAGCAGGTGCAACAGGAGAGGTCCGCAGCACCATATGGTCAACTCTCTGGCCGGGGATTGAACTTGTGCTGCAGTGACTGTGGACAGCTTCACAGGTTGCATCTTAAGCCCCTGTGCCACTAGGGAGGCCTGAATCTTTAAAAGCTTTTGCTGAATTCATGAATCAGTCTTGACTCTGTTGTGTCAAGGTTCACACCCAGAATCCTTCTCACATAACATCCACTTATCTATGAATAACTGGTCAGAATGGGTCCTTTGGATGAGTAATGTTGGCCATTCCTCAAGTCAGCCTGGAGCTGGCATCTCATTGCAGAGCCATGGGGTATGCTCAGAACCTCTCGGACTTGACTAGTTTCTGCTCAGCACTCCACCCCACTCTCACCACTGCACAACTGACAGCCTTGTAGAGATCACAGAATGGTCAAGCTAGAGTGTTTAGGGTTGAAAATGCAAATGCCTTCAGAAGACAGATGGGCAGGGCCTCCTTGGTGGTGCAAGGGGTTAAGCACAGCACTGTGAAGCTGTCTGCAGCCACTGTAGCATGAGTTTGATCCCCGGCCAGGGAGCTACCCACATGGCGCAGCAGACACTCCTCTCTCGCCCGCTGCTCCCTTCAGCAGTGTATTTCATCAGTCTGCCTGTTCTGTTCCCCGCTCTGTCTCTGGTGAATCCTCTCACCCCCCTCCACACACACACGCACACGCACACACACACACTCCTCTGCCCTACACCCCACTTCTTGTATGCATAAATAAATAAAGCTTAAAAAAAAAAAGAAGAGGAAGAAGACAGACAGGCAAGAGGGCAAAGTAGAGCCTTAAGTGGGATGAGCTGTTGTTCAAGTTGAAACATTAAGAAATGTTTCAGACTGGCAAATAATGACAAAGAAGGGAAAACCATTGCCAATGCCCACGGGCTCTTTTCTGGTCCTCTAGGATCTTGAGCTGTTGCAGCGTGCCCATTTTCCAGATGAACCTCACAGAGACACACTGACCTGGGATCTGGAGCAGGCTGGGAACATGAAGCTCAGATTTCGGTGTCAGCCTGGCCTGGTGTGTGTCCTGGCTGGCTGTGTGAACTTGGAACGAACAGCTTCCGTAAGCCTCCGTTTCCTCGTCTGTGCATGCACAGGAAGCACTTGGCTCGGGGCCTGGCACTTTAAGTGCTCCATAAATGTAGCTGTTTGTGTTGCGGTCTGTAGGGTCACTCAGGGCCAGCTTGGTGTAAAGCGGGGAGACTCCCCAGCCATCAGGCAGCTGGTCACTGCATGTGCATGCGCTGAGCAGGTACAGCTGCTGGCTCTCAGGGTCAGATGGCATGGGGTGGAGAAAGGGAAAACCTGGGCAAGGGAATCATCAGATAAAGGGACGACTCATAGCAGGACACACTCTTCCTTTACCCCGATGTTGTTTCTGGGGTGCATCTGTTTCACTGTAAGCATGATTCACTCTAAGCATGGGGGCCCTTTGGGGAATGCTTTAAGGAAGTTGGAAGCTGATCTTTGCCTCGGGTTCCTCCAGCGCTGCCATGTGGTTGGGCACAGCCAGAGGCAAGCAGAGCCTGTGAGCAGGCAGCTCTGTCCCCGGGGAGCACAGTGCCGGGAAAAGGAGCACGCACTGCTGAATGGCTGTCAGGAGGGAACATTTTTCCATCCATTCAAATCTAGAGCAGATTTGAATGAATGCGCTGGAATTAAAAAGCCCTTCTGGCTCTGGCTGAATAGAGGTTGAAGTCTGCAAATGCAGTTTAAAGCATGTTGCCTGGATGGGTTTAATGCAGCAGTGTATCCTTCTATAGGGTGTTGACCACTTTATGCATATCTCTTGGCTGTTTGGGTGTAGTATGGTTTTGATTAAATTATGTTCCCAATTCTGTGGAAAGGGTTACCTGATATATCCACACAGTGGGCTTTCAGTGCCCGAAAGGAAATGCTTTTCTAACATCCACTCATTCAGTTCAGGACGCTGGTACTTGTAAATTAATCACTTATAATTAAATGGGTTTTTATGAGCTTAAGGGAGGGCGACTGCATGGTGTAATGGAAGAGTATGGACGATGATGTCAGAGGACAAATTCCAGCTCTCTGTGTTGCAGGTGTGTGACTTCAACAAGTCACTCTCTCTTTCTTTCTGTCTTTGTTTCTCTCTTTGATCAAGGGGTATGATAACCACCTACTCAGGACAGGGCTCTTGGGAGATTCCAGGGCCTGTGAATGAGTGGAGGTTCTGAACCCGAGATTACCATCCGCTGTCCTTCAATGACCTTGAAGAGCAAAAATAACGAGTCACATTGGTATAGCCTGAATGTGCAAAGCAGGAGGCAGGTGTCTTCAATTCAGGAGGAGTGATCTTGAGTAGCTTTCATACCCCATGACAAGTGCCAGGAGACAAGTCCAACAGAGAATGGAGGATATCACCTTCACTGTCCAGGGCCTTCCAGTGATCAGTGATATTTGCATTGGAAAAGTGCAAAAAAATGTAAACCACAATGGAAATCAATAGGTGTTCTTGCCAAGCAAATCAGATCAGCTTTGGAAGGTAGAACTTGAGGTTGGAGGCAACTTTAGGGTGGACTTAATGTCTCCTGGGGAGCTTTGAGAATTAAGAAGGGGAACTTTGAGATTCTGAGCAGATGAGTAGAAAAGTCAAAGGGCCATGGGCCTCCCTGGTGGTGCAAGGGGTTAAGCACCGCACTATGAAGCAATCCGTAGCCTCTGCAGCACAAGTTCGATCCCCGGCCGGCCAGGGAGCAACCCACGTGGCGCAGCAGTGTACTTTATGGTTAACCTGCCTGTTCTGTTCCCCTCTCTCTCTCTCTGGTGAATCCTCCGCCCCCTGCCCCCCCCGCCCCCCCCCGCCATGCACATCTCTGGCCTGTACCCCAGCTCTTGTATGCATAAATAAATAAATCTTTAAAAAAAGAAAAAAGAAGGAAAAGTCAAAGGGTCAGACTCAGTGGCTCCCTTAGGGTCCCAGACACCCTGGGCTCCACACATCGACCCAGGCCTGCCCATCTTTGCTACTGGACGCGACTGCCTCAGTGCCCTGAGCTCAGGTGCTCCCTGCTGTGAGCTCAGCTGCCAGTTGTCTCCATCCTCCAGTGGCTAAACTGCTCATCAGTCAGTCGGGTGTCGACCTTTTCTTTTGCATGTTTTTTTCTAAACCACCCACCCACCTTCTCATCCCTCTTATTAAAACATGAAACATTGCTGGGCAAGCTTTCCTGCTGTCCCCTCCTTCACAGGGTCTCAGGGCTGGTTTCCCATCACATAATTGAGGATGAGGGTGAGGACTTGGGCTGCTTAGTTTTATTTATTTACTTTTGTTATTTTTAAATTTTTTATTTTTATTTTTATTTTTTATTATTTTTTTTATAGAGGCATGCTTTTTATTTTATTTATTTTGTTTTGTTTGTTTGTTTCGTTTATACATGCACTGGGTACAGTCAGAAGCGCGGGAGGGTGAGAGAATTCACCAGAGCCAGAGCAGGGAGCAGAGCAGGCAGAAGGACCAAAGCACACTGCTGAGGGGAGCAGCAGGCGGCGGGAGAGGTCTGCGCGCCATGTGGGACCCTCCTCCAGAGGCCGGGGAGCAGCCGGGGATCGAACCAGCGCCGCAGAGACCGCGGGCAGCTTCGCAACCCAGTGCTCAACCGCTGCGCCACCGGGGAGGCCCTATTTTTAAATTTTTTAAAGATTTTATTTATTTACATTTGCATAGAAGAACTGGGGTATAGGCCAGAAGTTCGTGGGTGAGAGGATTCACCAGAGACAGAGTGGGGAGCAGAACAGGCAGATCTACTGATGTACTGCTGAGGGGAGCAGCGGGCAAGACAGGAGAGGTCTGCTGCACCATGTGGGTAGCTCCCCTGCTAGGGATCAAACTCAGGTCATTGAGGTGGGTCATCGTGGTGAAAGGGCTGAGACTTAACCTCTATGCCCCCATAGAGGCCATTCTAAGTTTTATTTTGTTATTATTATTTTTTAAGATTTATCTATTTATACAAGCACTGGGTAGAGTCAGAAGCGCGGGAGGGTGAGAGAATTCACCAGAGCCAGAGTAGGGAGCAGAGCAGGCAGAAGGGCCGAAGTACACTGCTGAGGGGAGCAGCGGGCGGCAGGAGAAGTCTGCGCACCATGTGGGACCCTCGCCCAGCGGCCTGGGATCTAACCGGCACTGCAGAGGCTGCGGGCAGCTGCGCCACGGGGAGGCCCCCCTGCTAAGTTTTAAAAGGAGGAGACAGATGCCTGAGATATTATCCTTTATCCTGAGACATCCCTCAGCACCAATACCCCATCCAACTTGTTCTTTTTTTTTTTTTTACATTGTTGTTCATTGTTGTACAATATTTGATTTGTCCCCTCAGGTGCAGTGCCCCTAATTCTCCTGCCACCACATCACCTGCTAATGTTGCCATAGTCCGTGTGCTTAGTCCCCAGCTGTATGCCTCAGATCTATGGTTTGCTTGCAAGTTTTGTCATTTTCTTTCTTTTTTTTTTATTTATTTTTATTAAATATTTTTATTTTCCTACATCATTGTTAATTTTTGTACAGTATTTGATTTCTCTCCTCAGGTGTAGTCCCCATAAATCTCTTATAACCACATCACCCATGAACAGTCACCACAGTCCTTGTGCTATTAACTCCCCTGTTTTGATCCCCTTCTCTCCCCCTCCCCCTGTTGTATGCCTCAGATCTATATTTTGCTTGCAAGTTTTTTTTTTTTTATAAATTTTATTGTTATATTCCCCATACAATTGCAGCCCCCCATTCTGACCCCAATCCCTCCCCTCCCGCCCCCGCCCCCCTAAAAGTGTCTCTGGTTCATAGTTTTTTGTTGTTTTTGATTTTTGCTTTCTTATAGTTATTCATTTTCCTGGTCCCTTATTTAAGTTTTCTAGATTCCTGCTATGAGTGAGACCATCCGGTATTTTTCTTTTTCTTTTTGGCTTATTTCGCTGAGCATGATCCCTTCCAGCGCCATCCATGTTGCAGCAAATTGCATGTGTTTATCTTTTTTGAATGCTGAGTAATATTCCATGGTATATATGTACCACATCTTCTTGATCCAGTCATCTATTTTTGGGCATTTGGGTTGTTTCCAAAGCTTAGCTATTGTAAACAGTGCTGCTATAAACATAGGGGTGCAGGTGTTCTTTGGAATTGATGTTTCTGTGTCCTTTGGGTAAATACCTAGGAGTGGAATTGCTGGATCATATGGAAGCTCTATGTTTAGTAGGTCCAGAAATCTCCACACAGCTTTCCACAGTGGTTGGACCAGTTTGCACTCCCACCAACAGTGCAGAAGAGTTCCTTTTTCTCCACACCCTCGCCAACATTTGTTGTTGCTAGTTTTTTTTAATATGTGCCATTCTCACTGGTGTAAGATGGTATCTCATGGTAGTTTTGATTTGCATTTCCCTGATGACAAGTGATGTTGAACATTTTTTCATATGCCTGTTGGCCATTTGCATTTCCTCTTCAGAGAAGTTTCTTTTAAGCTCTTCTGCCCATTTTTTGACTGGATTATTTTCTTTGTTGTTGTTGAGTCTCATCAGCTCTTTGCAGATTTTTGTGATCAGTCCTTTATCATTAGTGTTGGGTGCAAAAATGTTCTCCCAGTTGGTGGGGTTTCTCTTTGTTTTTGTTATTGTCTCTTTTGCTGTGCAAAAGCTCTTTAATTTGATGTAGTCCCAGCTGTTTATCTTTGCCTTCACTATCACTGCTTTGGGTGATGTGTCTGTAAAGATGTCTTTGATGTGCAAATCACGTAGTGTTTCGCCTATATTTCCTTCTATATATTTTATGGTTTCAGGTCTTATGTCTAGTTCTTTAATCCATTTTGAGTTGATTTTTGTGTATGGTGTGAGGTGGTGGTCAAGCTTCATTCTTTTGCATGTAGCGACCCAGTTTTCCCAGCACCATTTATTGAACAAACTTTCTTTGCTCCAATGCATATTCTTTGCTCCTTTGTCAAAGATTAGTTGACCATAAATCTGTGGGTTTATTTCTGGATTTTCTATTCGATTCCATTGGTCTGTATGTCTGTTCTTGTTCCAATACCATGCAGTTTTGATGGTTATGGCTTTGTAGTATAGTTTGAAGTCTGGGAGTCTGATGCCTCCATTCCCTTCTTTTTTTTTCAGGAGAGCTTTGGCTATTCGGGGTTTTTTGTGATTCCATATGAATTTCATCAATAATTGTTCTATTTCTTTGAAGAATGACATTGAAATTTTGATTGGAATAGCATTGAATCTGTATATTGCTTTTGGAAGGATGGCCATTTTAATAATGTTTATTCTTCCAATCCATGAGCAGGGGATGTCTCTCCATTTCTTTGTGTCTTCTTCTATTTCTTTTAACAGTGTTTTATAGTTTTCTTTGTATAGGTCCTTTACCTCTTTTGTTAGATTTATTCCCAAATATTTGATTTTTTTTGTTTCAATAACAAAAGGGATGGTCTTTTTGATTTCTTCTTCTTCAGATTTATTGTTTGTGTATAGGAAGGCTACTGACTTTTGCGTGTTGATTTTGTATCCTGCCACTTTACTGAACTGATTGATGAGTTGAATTAGCTTTTCTGTGGAGTTTTTGGGGTTCTCTATGTATAATATCATATCGTCTGCAAATAGTGATAGTTTGACTTCTTCTTTTCCTATTTGGATTCCTTGGATGTCTTTCTCTTGTCTTATTGCCCTGGCTAGGACTTCCAGTATTATATTGAAAAGCAGTGGTGAGAGTGGACATCCTTGTCTTGTTCCAGATCTTAATGGAATTGCTTTCAGCTTTTCACCATTGAGAATGATACTGGCTGTTGGCTTGTCATAGATGGCCTTTATGATGTTGAGGTGTGTTCCTTGTATCCCAAGAATTTCAAGGGCTTTTATCATGAATGGGTGTTGCACTTTGTCGAAAGCTTTCTCAGCATCTATTGATATTATCATATGGTTTTTATATTTCTTTTTGTTGATGTGTTGGATAACGTTGATTGATTTTCGGATGTTAAACCATCCTTGTGCCCCTGGAATGAATCCAACTTGGTCGTGGTGAATTATCTTATGGATACATTGTTGGATTCTGATAGCTAAAATTTTATTGAGGATTTTTGCATCAGTGTTCATTAGGGAGATTGGCCTGTAGTTTTCCTTTTTTGTGTTGTCCTTGTTCGGTTTTGGTATTAGTGTAATGTTGGCTTCATAGAACGTGTTTGGTATTGTCCCTTCCTTCTCAATTTTTTGGAAGAGTTTGTGAAGGATAGGCACTAATTCGTCTCTGAATGTTTGGTAGAATTCATTTGTAAATCCATCAGGTCCTGGGCTTTTGTTTTTGGGGAGGTTTTTGATTACCATTTCAATTTCGCTAATTGTAATTGGTCTGTTTAGGTGTTCTATTTCTTCTTTATCTAGCTTTGGGTGATTGTAGAGTTGTAGGAATTTGTCCATCTCCTCTAGATTGTTAAACTTGTTTCCATATAACTGTTCATAGTAGTTACTGATTATTCTTTTGATTTCTGCTGTGTCCGTTGTGATTTCTCCTCTTTCATTGATGATCCTGTTTATTTGTGCTTTCTCCCTTTTTTCCTTTGTGAGCCTGGCTAGGGGTTTGTCTATTTTATTGATTTTTTCAAAGAACCAGCTCTTGGTTTCATTGATCTTTTGGATTGTTTTTTTAGTTTCAATTTCATTTATTTCTGCTTTGGTTTTTATTATTTCTTTTCTTCTACTGGTTTTGGGGTTTTTTTGTTGTTCTTTTTCTAGATCTTTGAGCTTCGAGATTAGGTTGTTTCTTTGCGTTCTTTCTTGTTTCTTGATGTGAGCTTCTATTGCTATATATTTTCCTCTTATTACTGCTTTTGCTGCATCCCATACATTTAGGATATTGGTGTCCTCCTTGTCGTTCAATTCAAAAAATTTTTTAATTTCTTCTTTGATCTCCTCATTAGTCCAATGGTCTTCCAGTAGTGTGGTTTTTAATCTCCATGAGGTAGGAAAGTTCCTTGCCTTCTTTTTATGGTTTATTTCTAGTTTGATGCCTTCATGGTCAGAAAAGATGGTTGATATGATTTCAATCTTGGTGTATCTGTTGATGTTTGTCTTGTGCCCCAGTATGTGATCGATCCTGGAGAATGATCCGTGTGCGCTTGAGAAAAATGTGTACTCCGTTTTTTTGGGGTTTAGTGTTCTATAGATGTCTGTTAAGCCCAATTGCTCTAGGTCTTTATTTAGAGCTTTGGTTTCTTTACTTATTTTTTGTCTTGTTGATCTATCCATTGTTGATAGTGGTGTGTTGAAGTCTCCCACTACGTATGTGTTTTCTCTGATGTCTGTTTTCAGAGAGGACAACAGTTGTCTGATATATTTTGGTGCTCCTTCGTTTGGTGAGTATATGTTAATGAGTGTTATTTCTTCTTGAAGTATTGTCCCCTTGATCATAATGTAGTGACCATTGGGGTCTCTTTTTATCTTTTTGAGTTTGAAATCTGTTTTATCTGATATAAGTATAGCTGTTCCTGCTTTCTTTTTTGGTCCATTTGCTTGTAGGATTGTTTCCCATCCTTTAACTTTGAGCCTGTTTTTATCTTTTGTAGCTAAATGTGTTTCCTGGAGACAGCAAAAGGTTGGGTTTTGTTTCTTAATCCAGGCTGCAACTCTGTGTCTTTTTATTGAAGAGTTTAGTCCATTTACATTTAGAGTTAATATTGATATGTTAACATCTGTATTTGCCATTGTGTTTGTCTTTCCTTTGATTTTATTTATTTATTCTTTTAATAACTTTTTTTTTTTTTTGGCCTTCTTTCATTGTTATTCGTCCCTCTGAGGTTCTGGCTTTAGGACTCCTTGTAGTATTTTTTGGAGTGGGGGTTTAGTTGCAATGAAATTCCGGAGTTTCTGTTTGTCTGGGAAGGTCCATATTCTTTCTTCAAAGAGGAAGGAGAGCTTTGCGGGATAGAGTATTCTTGGTTGGCATCTGTTTTCTTGGAGTCTGTTGACTATGTCCCTCTACTCTCTCCTTGCCCGTAGTGTTTCTTCGGAGAAGTCTGATGTCAGCCTGATTGGTTTTCCTTTGAATGTTATCTGTTTCTTCCCTCTTGCCAGCTTCATTATTTTTTCCTTGTCTTGGATTCTTGGGAGCTTTACTATTATGTGTCTTGCTGTATTTTTCCTTTCGTCGTGGAAGTTTGGTGTTCTTCTTGCTTCTTGTATATCAATTTTCAGCTCCTTCTTCACATTTGGGAAGTTCTCTTCAATTATCTCTTTGAATATTTTCTCTGTTCCTACATCTCTCTCCTCTCCTTCTGGTATTCCTATAACTCTTATATTTCCTTTCCTCATGGAGTCAGATAGTTCCCGAAGTCTTTCTTCATTCATTTTCCTTCGTACTTCTCTTTCCTTTTCTGTTTTGGTTCTTTTTATTTCTGTGTCTTCAAGATTACTTATTCGTTCTTCCATTTCATCTATTCTGCTTTCATTGCTTTTCCCAGAATTCTTTAGTTCTTCCATTAATTCTTTGATCTCCTGCATTTCTTTTACTTCCCTCTTTAGGGACTCAATTTCTTTCTTCTGACCATTGTTTTCCCTCTCTAGGGACTCAATTGCATTCTTCTGATCGTTGATTATTTTTCCCTTATCATTGTTTTCCTTTATGACTTCTGTCAGTTTTTTAATCACGGCAATTTTAAATTCTCTTTCTGGAAGGCTCAGAAATTCTTCCAAGTTATTGTCGTTGCAATCTGGGGGCTGGCTTTCTTTTTGTGGTGTGCTTTTTCTCTGGAGAGTTGCTAGGTTGCGTGTGGTTCTTCTCCTCCCTACTGTCTGTTTTCTAATTTGCCGTATGCGTTGGGACACTGTGTTGTTGGGACTGGCCGGCATCTTGGGTGGGCTTCTCTGTTCCCCTCTGGTTCTTCCAGGAGTCATCTGTCAGTTTCAAGCAGCCTTTACTGGAGAAAGGTCCCTGTTCTAAAATGCCGATGTGGGGACACACTCCCCTGTGCGCCTGGTCTGCCCCGGCGGTGGGTTCCTGCTCCCCTCTGGGCTTGGACTGCAGGCCAGAGGGGGTCTGGCGTGGGCGAACTTCCCCCGCTCACCTCTGGCTCCTGAGGAAGCCTTCTGCAGGTAGTCTTTACTGAAGAAATGTCCCTGTTCTAAAATGGTGATGTGGGACACACTCCCTGCGCTTCTGGTCTCAGGCACACTCTTCTGCGCGCCTGGTCTGCCCCGGCTGTGGGTGTTCGCTCTCCCTGTGGGCTCAGACTACTTGTTCGGAAGGGGCCCGGTGTGGGCTAACTCCCCAGCTGGCCACTAGCTCCTTCAGTAGCCTGTGCTGGGGTCAAGTCGCTAGGTGGCGCCAGAGATCTCTCCTAGAGCCCTTGGGGAGCTGATTTTCCACCCCGTGGGACAGGGAGCAGAGCGGGGATGGTAGGGTACACCTCAACGGCTTTGGGGTGCTGTGTCTGCCTTGTGCCCCACCGTCGTGGGGAACCCACGCCCCTAATTTCGTGCCCCGGGTCTCAGTTCCAAAGCCCTCAGTTCCAGGACGCGGGCTGTAGCCCAGATCAGTGGCGCGGGAATGGCGCCTTTTGAATCCCGCTCCCCTGCCTGGGCGCCTTGTTCCTGCTCACTCAGGGAGGGCCTCCGCCGTCTCCCCGCAAGCCTAGGTCGCAGGCGTGGGGACCTGGGCAGCTGCGATCCGGTCCGGATCCGCGCCACTTTCCGCGCAAGCTTACCGGGCGGCCGGGGCTGTGTGCTGGTGCTGGTCTCCTCCTGGGGGGCGGGGCTCTCTTTAATGGCGCCTGGAGTTCACCTCCGCGGCGGATCCTGCAGGGTTCGCCTCAGCTCCCGTTCACGGGATGTGGTGGCTGAAATAGTTCCTTTCCACTCACAGTCCCGCTTGCTGCATCCGTTTTTCTTGTTGGGCGTTTTGGTTTGTTGTTTCCCTCGTCTCTGCCGGTCGGAGAGTGCCGCCTCTGTGGGCGGGGGAGGGGAGCAGGGTTCTGCGCTTCCCTCCCTTCTGGTCCTCTTTTATGGCAACTTTCTTCTTTGGGCAGTTTGCTGGAATCGTCCGTTTATCTTCCGTGTCCCAGTTCTCACTGGGACCTGCCGCTTTTCCTCCCTATTAACTTTTTTTAATGGGAGATCTTACTCGCAGCGTCTCCTCGCCGCCATGTTGCTCCGCCCCCTCAAGTTTTGTCATTTTCTTGACCCTTTGTTTGGTTTCCCTATAATCCGCCTATATATAAGTGAAACCATCAGGTATTTTTCTTTTTCCTTTTGACTTACTTCACTTAGCATAATCCCTTTCAGCTCCATCCATGTTGTCGCAAATGGCATGTTCTTTTTTTTTTTTTTTTAGGGTTTTTTTTTTTTTTTTTTTATAGAGGCATGCTTTATTTATTTGTTTGCTGGTTTGTTTGTTTGTTTTGTTTATACATGCACTGGGTACAGTCAGAAGCGCGGGAGGGTGAGAGAATTCACCAGAGCCAGAGCGGGGAGCAGAGCAGGCAGAAGGACCGAAGTACACTGCTGAGGGGAGCAGCGGGCGGCAGGAGAGGTCTGCACGCCATGTGGGACCCTCCTCTGGTGGCCGGGGAGCAGCCGGGGATCGAACCGGCGCCGCAGAGGCCGCGCGCAGTTTCGCAACCCAGCGCTCAACCGCTGCGCCACCGGGGAGGCCCGCAAATGGCATGTTCTTAATAGATCAGGTGTTGCTGCTCCGGAATCAACCTCTCGGAGCAATATCTAGGAAGCTGCACAATTAGCAAAGTCTAGGCTATTGGCTCACAGTTTGGTCTGCTTGTCCCCACTCTGGTAGAGAGACCATGGGGATGAACATGAGCAGCCAGATAAAAGATAGCCAAAAAGGCATCATTCCCAATAGAAATAGACATTCCTTCAATCCCAGTTGTGTCAGGAGAGTTGTAAGCATGTCAGGACCATTTTATTTGGAGTGGTAAGGAAGAGAGAAAAGGCATTTAGCAGCTTCTACAAGGTCATGGGTACGTGGCAAGCTCTTTCGAGTAAGCGAGCATTAAGTGTTATCCCCATCTGCTGTGACTCAGAAACTCACTAAATCCCTTTCCAATTTTGTGGGGCTGTTTTGTGTATTGTTAAGTTCTGTGGCGACCTTGTGTTTTGTTTGGTTTTGGCAGAGCTGAAGGAAAACTATAATGGGATTATTTTCCATATTTTTACCATAAATTTTTATTTATTCACCAGGAAAAATAAAAGAGCAGTAAATCGAATGTTCTGCTCTTAAGAGAGACAGGGACAGGGAGGAAGGAAATTCACAAGGCTCTCAAGGACACATTTACAAAGAAAGTCCTTAGAAATGTTCAGTGCTGCCAGTCAGATGCACTCAGTTGGTATCTGGAGGAAATGAATTGATTCCTGTTTTGTGTGAGAATGGAGAGGGGATTAGGCACAAGAAAGAGGGACATTCACCTGTGTGCCTGACCTCTAAACTTGCAAACAGAAATGAATGCCTTGAAGTATTTTCTGAAACAACTATAACTAATTCTGGTGGTTTTGTTTTCTGGTTGGAATAGAAGGACTTTGTGTCTTTAAAAATAATTTTAGGGGCCTTCCTGGTGGTGCAAAGGGTTAAATCTCAGTACTATGAAGCTACCCACAGCCACTGCGGCAGGAGTTCGATCCCTAGCCAGGGAGGTGAGTCACTTGGTGTAACAGACCTCTCCTGTCTCACCCGCTGCTCCCCTCAGCAGTGTATTTCAGTCAGCCCACCTGTTCTGTTCCCCACTCTGTCTCTGGTGAATCCTCTCACCCCCTGCACCTCTGGCCTGCACCCCAGCTCTTGTATGAATAAATGAATCTTTTTTTAAAATTTTAGAAAAGTAATAGTGTATGAACACTGAGGCTTGAGCTGTGTGTACTTAGGGTTTACAGAATAACTTCACACACTGAGCTTGCTTATAATTTTTACCTTGACTTTTTTTTTTTTTTTTTTTTTTGGCAGGACCCTCACCAGTGGCCGGGAACGAACCGGCGCTGCAGAGGCTGCGGGCAGCCTCACAGCCCAGCACTCAACCACTGCGCCACCAGGGGAGGCCCATCCCTTGACTTTTTATGATAGTCAAATCAAGAATGTATCAAAGACTTTGCATTTAATTTCATAACTGTAAATATATTGAGCATTTACTTTATGCCAAGTCTTACACAAATGCTCTATAAGTTTGTTCTTGTGAAAGATCAAAAGAGGTAAGCACTCTAATTTTTTATTTTAGAGATAAAGGAAGTGAGACTTTGAGATGCTCAAAGTTAAAATATAAAAGCAGGCACTGAAAGATTTGTGATTTGAAGGTAAACCATCCATGCAAATTGACACAACCCTGAGCTTACAGTTCTCTAGAATACTCTGCCATGTGTGCCCACATATGTGGGCACACCCATGAACATGTGCACACCCATGACCACGTGCACACCCATGAACACGTGCACACACAGAAGGAGAATGATCCCTAGGGACAAAATATTCCTTTATTTCATTTATAGGGATCAGGTTCAAGAGGGATAGAGGATATTAGATAAAAGGAACAAAAACTCTAGAAAGATGTTGACATTTGGAAAAATAGGACAGTCAGCTTCCTGATACCTATTTTATTTATTGATTAATTGGTTGATTAAGGGATTGAGTAAGTGGGTCTTTTTATTTCCATCTATCACTGTCCTAGCATAGGATGTCTATGTGACTGGTGGATTCATTTTTATTTATTTTTATTTATTTATTTTTATTTTTTAAAGATTTATTTATTTATACAAACAAGAGCTGGGGTGCAGGCCAGAGGTGCGGGGGGTGAGAGGATTCACCAGAGACAGAGCAGGGAACAGAACAGGCAGATTGACCGAAGTACACTGCTGAGGGAGCAGCAGGTGAGTCAGGAGAGGTCTGCTGTGCTATGTGGGTCAGCTCCCTGGCCAGGGATCGAACTCTTGCTACAGTGGCTGCGGATGGCCTCATAGGTTGTGTCTTAACCCCTTGCGCCACCAGGGAGGCCCAACATAGGAATTTTGAAGGAACACAATTCAGTCCTGAGCATGAAGCTTTAGACTTTCAGCCTCAGGAAAGGAAGAAGTTTCAGAGTGTTTATATTATCCAAGTTTACTTTTAATCAGTAGATAAATATATGTCTTTCTGACAAATTGAAAACCAACAACAGCTTGAAAAATCCAAAAGCTTAAAATTTTTCCATTCACTTAGGATTTTGTTGTTTGATGAAGATAGTGAGTTTTCAATTTTTTGGCACTAGGCTCTGTTAACCAGCCCTGACTGTTTTGTTTACTAAGTCCTTAGTTACCGCCTACAGTTGACCACCACTATCTTGCTCTGGAAATGTGTACACATTGTCCAAGCTCTAAAAGAGGAAAAAACATGATACTTTGTTGGCCCTAGGCAGAGATTTACCATAAAGGAGGATTTCAGGGGTGTTCAAAGAAGATAGATGTAGCTGATTGGTTTTCTTCCAATGGACATAGACGAATTGTTTGGACTTGGATAAGAGGAAACATTTTGACTTGGGATCAAAGGGAACAATGTGACATTAAGATTGTTGGTTATGCTTATCAACAGGAACCTCTATACTTGTTAAAGCACTTCTGTTCCCATAAAGAACATTTTTATTTCTGACTTTAGTCATGCCTTATAAGTGTCTGTGCAAAATGATGAGAGATAATGCAAAATTCCACCTCTGAGCCAATTTTGTTATTATCACAGGGTGGTAACTTAATAAAAAAAATCTTATGCATGGAGCACTAGATTGGAGTTATTTTTTATGATACAACCTATAGACATAAAATCTAATAATATGATTTTTTTTCTTTTTTTTTTTTTTTTGGCCTATTGAGTTTCAAGTATGACGTGATTCCTCCCTATCAGGATACAGCTGCAGTTACAGAAGCTGCTGAGAGAATGCAGTTTGAACAAGAACTACCTGTGGATGTGGCGGTGTTGTCCCCTGAGTGTTGTTATGGCACAGCACTGTCCTGCTGTCATTCAGTATTTCAGCCCCGGTCCCGCTCCTCTCATGCCTCCTATATACAGGAGCAGGAGGGTAGAAAAAATAAGCTAGAAAAAATAATTCTACAAATCAGATGAATTTAGGCAGATCACATCTAGTTACTGCTAATTGGGGACTTATTTTGGGGCAGTGTCTTCTCTAATAATATAATTAACGTGTTTGTTTTCCATCAAGGAAGAAAAATTTTGCATATTCACAAAACAGTTCAACTCTGAGATATTGTAAAATAGCTTTTTATTTATTGATTTATTTATTCATACAAGAGCTGGGATGCAAGCCAGAGTTGTGCGGAGTGAGAGGATTCACCAGAGACAGAGTGGGGAGCAGAACAGGTGGATCCACTGAAATACACTGCTGAGGGGAGCAGCGGGTGAGACAGGAGAGGTCTGCTGCGCCATGTGGGTAGCTCCCTGGCCAGGAATTGAACTCCTGCTGCAGTGGCTGTGGATAGCTTCATTGTGCTGAGACTTAACCCCTTGTGCCACCAGGGAGACCCTAGAGTAATTTTTTAAATTGCATTATTTTTACTGAGCTAACAATGGTTGATAACAGTGTATATGATATAGAGGTATAGGTTCACAACTTTTTAGATGTGTGTTACACTACACCCACCACCTGAATACCCCTAATCCTCTACCCTAAGTCATTGGGCCCCCTCCATCCTTTTCCTCTCCGCACCCCCATCCTCCTCCTCTGGTAGCTTCAATTCTGCAGTCAGTTTCTAGGGTTTGTTTTGGTTAATTTTTCTGTTCCTTTGTTTTGTTTCTCTATATTCCACACATGAGTGAAATCATCTGCTGTTTGTCTTTTTCCTTCTGCCTTATTTCACTTAGCATAATCCCCTCCAGTTCCAGCCATGCTGTTGCTAATGGCAAGGTTAGTTACTATCAAATATTTAATCATCAGTTATTTTCAGGTGGCGGAGGGAAGTGGGGGCATTAGTGTTCATAAGAACAAAAGGCTATCGTGCTTCCATGTTTTGACAGATGCCTCTTCCCGAAACAGCCCCCAACCATGTAAGAAGGGCTCTTGCTCATTTGCCTTTAAGAGAGAGATTACCTGACCATAAAGCACTCCTCCAAAACTCATGAGGGTTCTGGGCCATTTTTCTGCCTGGCTGCCTTCTACCACCAGGTCTTCTGTCCTCCAGCACTGATTCCAAGGGCCTCATCCCCATCCATTCACACCCACAGCATGAAGCAAGCCCCTGGTGCTTTGGCTTTCTCCAGCAGTGCCACGGCCTCCTGGTTGCTGAAGTCCACAAGTGCTGAAACTCCAGGCATTGGCTCACTGTGGCCATGATCTGGTCACTTCCCTAAGGTGCCTTGGAGATAAAGACCCAGCACCCATTTCCCTGGGCCTGTAAGACATCTTCAGGTATCTTGTTCAACTCCCTTATCTTAGAGGTGAAGAATCTGAAGTTAGCAGATGCTGCAGCTCTCTCTTAAGGCCATCCTATGCTTTACTGGAAGAAGCAGGACTTTAGCCAACTGAATTCAAGTTCCCCAACAACCCAGTTAGGGCTTGTTCCAGCCATAGAGTTGCATTTGTGTTAAATGGGACCTTTGAGGACGTAGTGTTCTTTTGTAACTGATTGTAATTAATTATTATTAACTAAGTACTTTGTGGCCCAGAAAGATGAGACAATCTGCTCAGGTCACAGGGAATTGAAGGCAGGCCTAGGAACTTAAAGCTTCATCTTTATTCTTAAGTCCAGAGAATGAGCCTCAGGAATTTCTTTCAAGGCATCCTGAGTGTATACTCTGCAGAGCTGGTGAGGGCCCTGGTTCTTTATCTTACAGGGGAAAGGAACACAGGGCTTGGGGCCCCTTGTAATCTTTATCCTTCTTTTTCACAGAAGGGTGGTGGGACAAGGCTTAGTGATTCAAACAAGGAAGTAACCAAAGTTCCAGTTTTCCTTACATGCAGTGGATCAGTTGAACAACAAGCTTATCAGTTGCTCAAGTTATTGGGTATCTGTTGATCTACAAAGATAAAAGAAACAAAATAAAAAACAGAGACACAGAAACATCAATTCCAAAGAACACCTGCATCCCTATGTTTATAGCAGCACTATTTACAATAGCTAAGCTTTGGAAACAGCCCAAATGCCCAAAAATAGATGACTGGATCAAGAAGATGTGGTACATATATACCATGGAATATTACTCAGCATTCAAAAAAGATAAACACATGCAATTTGCAGCAACATGGATGGCGCTGGAAGGGATCATGCTCAGCGAAATAAGCCAAAAAGAAAAAGAAAAATACCGGATGGTCTCACTCATAGCAGGAATCTAGAAAACTTAAATAAGGGACCAGGAAAATGAATAACTATAAGAAAGTGAAAATCAAAATCAACAAAAACCTATGAACCAGAGACACTTTTTGGGGGGTGGGGGGGGCGGGAGGGGAGGGATTGGGGTCAAAATGGGGGGGTTGCAATTGTATGGGGAAAATAAAAATAAAATTTATTATTTAAAAAAATAAATGAAAAAAAAAAAACCAGAAAAGTGTAGTCTCTTTCTGAACTCTCTCTCTTGTTCATGTGGGAAAACTAGACATAAACACACCAAATACACCTAAAAATAAGTAGAACTTTTTTTACTCACATTCCAGGTATTCCATTTATTATAATCTCATAGATATGTCTCCTATTCCATTTTATATTTTTTTTATGGTGAAAAAAACTTCTATCTAGAATTAGCCAGATGCACTCAGTTTAGATGATCCCAATTCTGTTGGCAACAACCAGAGCCAGTGGAGCACATGCCTCCTTCTCTCCCTCAGGTCTGACCAGTGGCTTGACCCTGGCCACATCCGTGTCATAGAGCCCCTTCACAGCTGCTTTGATCTGGTGCCTGTTGGCCCTGACATCCACAATGAGCATAAGTGTGTTGTTGTTTCTACCTTCTTCATAGCTGATGCAAGGTCAGGGCGACCTTGATGATGGCACAGTGGTTGGACTTGTTTCTTCTGGGGTGTTCCTCTGAGAATATTTGGGCTGCCTTTGGAGTCACAATGATTGGCCTCTGACAAGTGGGTGATGTGTGGATTTTCTTTGCCTTGTGCTTGTGGATGGCTTGCAGCACTGCTTTCTTGACCTTCAAAGCTTTTGCTTCGGCTACAGATTTGGGAGGGGCTTTCTTCTTTACTTTCAGCACCATCTTCATGAAAAGGGTCTCTTCTTCCCTTTTAAATGAAATATCCTTGAAGTTGAACTCTGTTGTGGTCATTCCTATCCATAGTATTTAGCATGATCAATGCCACTTTTTTAACTTAATGAACTGACATTCAACAATAAAACAAGATGCCCTAATCACCAAGATGTCATAAGGATAATAGGTTAGAGTTAGATTCAACTGTGGAAAAAAGGAAATAGAGACAGTAGCTTCAACAAGCAGATATGTGTTCCTTCCCCACACTCATTGGTGGTGACCAACAATCCATAGAACAGAGATATACTCATGCTCTTATTGGACTATCAAATGTGACTTCCATCCCAAAAAGATGGCTGAAGCTATAGTGATTATGTGTGGACTCTAGCCATCATGCAGGAAGAAGTGATGAAAGGGATATGGCCCTTTCTTTAAAAATCCTTCTGGGGCCTCCCTGGTGGCACAGTGCTATCAAGCAATCACCAGCCTCTGTGACATGAGTTGGATACTCGGTCAGGGAGCTAGCCCACGTGGCACAGTAGACTTCTCCTGTCTCGCCCGCTGCTCCCCTCAGCAGTGGATTTCAGTCGATCTGTCCTGTTCTGCTCCCCACTCTGTCTCTGGTGAATCCTCTCACCCACCATACCTCTGGCCTATGCCCCAGTTCTTGTATGCATAAATAAATAAAAAAAATAAATACATAAAATAATAAATAAAATAAAAAAATAAATAAAAATAATAATAAATAAAAAAAGAGAGAGAAAGAAGCAGTTATAGCAAGGAAGATAAATCCAGTCTTAGTAGGAAAAATTGGAAAATAGGAAGCATTAAAAAAAGAAAATATAACTAAAAGATGAGAACTAAGAACAGACACATCTATCATGTCAATAGATTTAAATGGGGGTCAAGTCATCCATTAAAAGAAAAACATAAAGGCATAAAGACCTATCTGATACCTTATAGCAAAATAAGCTCTTCAATTTCCCCAAAACTGCAAACATGAAATAGGAAGTCATAAAAGTATGAAAGAAAATATGGGTGGATTTAAAAATAATATTGGCATTGAGGAGACCTTTCTAAGAACTGGATAGAGTCTAGAAGCCATAAATAAAATCTTGGTCAACTGGCCTATTTTCTTAATATATAAGGAGCTTTTATAAATGAGCAAAGAAAAGACCACAAACTAATAGAAAAATTGGCCAGGAAAATTTTAAAAGCTTTCTCAGAGAAAGAAGTACACATGTTTTATAAACAGCAGTTGCTCATCTTCACTCAGTGAAAGAAATGTTAAGTCAAAATAAGGAAATAAAAGATTAACTTATCAGATAGGCCAAAATTTAAAAGTTTGGTAATAGCCAAAGTTTAAAAGTTTGGTAATGTTAAGGGTATGTGGAAATAGAGAGAGTAAACTCCAGTGGTGGGAGTAGAAATAGGGACTTTTTAAAATGGACAGATTGAAAATAACTCTTGGATTTTAAAAGCACAAACTCTTTGATCTCACAAGTTAGTTTTAGTAGTTTTTTCTACAGGAACATATATTTGCAAAGCTATATGGCTAGATGGTAGCCTTATTTATAATAATAAACTATTGAGAATAACTTAAATCTGTGCCAACTTGGGATTGATTAAATAAAAGATGATACAACAGGGCCTCCCTAGTGACCGAAGGCTCACCACAACCAACCACCTGAGTTTGATCCCCCGCCAGGGAGCTAACCCACAAGGCACACAGACCTCCTTGCTTCACCCACTGCTCCCCTCAGCTGTGTATTTCATTAGATCCGCCTGCTCCGCTCCCCACTCTGCCTCTGATGAATCCTCTCACTCCCCACACCTCTGGCCTGAACCCCAGTTCTACACAAAAATAAATAAATAAATAAAATCATTAAAAAAATAAAAGATGATACAACAATGTCGTGTGTGGGATACCACATAGCTGTTTAAAATAATGAGGTGAAGTTAAATATGCTCGATTCGAAATATCTCGACACATTGTAAGGCAGGAATGAAACACTAACAGCAATATGTAAATACTCATTCTCAGAATGGCTGAGAAGAATATTCATACGTGTAACTTTGTAAAAATATATTTTGTTTTATATAATTCTTACATCATTTTTCATTTTTGCACAATGTATGCATTTTTCATCTTGGTTATATTCCCCGTACAATTCCCACCCCCCTTATTTTGACCCTAATCCCTCCTCTCCCCGCCACCCATACCTGTAACTTTTCTGAAAAGAGAGAGAATAGGATTTCATACTGACCCAGGGTAAGAGAATTTATTTTTTATTATATCTCTTTGTACTATTGGAATTTTTCTAGTCTCATGATGAGCCTAGAAAACACTAAAACCAAAATACAATAAAACACCAAGGAGAGCATTCCCAGCCCCTTTAGCGAGCTTGCCTTGTTTACAGGATGAAAGCCAGAGGCTCCGCCTAGGACGAGGCTCTTGGTCAACAAGCCCCTTGACCTTGCCAAGCTCCAGCTCTCAACGTCTCACTCTTGATCTTCTCCTCTAACCAGTTATTGTTTCTTGAGCATAGCATGGCCTCAGTGTTGATGCATTTACTCCTCTGGCTTGTCATGTCACTGATTCCCCCTCAGGGAATGTTACTCCTTCCTAAGACCCAGTTGAATGATGCCTCGTCCCTGCCTTTTCCATCTTCCCCACACTCAGTACTTCCATGCAGGGAAGCCAGGTTTGTTGTCATCATCTGCCCTGGGAGCCCAGGAGCCCTGCGTGAAACTGATGAGGTCCCAGTTGCTGGGTAAACTGGACCCATTTCCTTCTGTGAGTGGGATCTGCATTCAGCTTCATTTCTGCCTTACAGTGTGTCATGGAGATGTTTTCAATTGAGCTTATTTATTTTACCTCATTATTTTAAATAGCTTTGTGGTATTCCACACACTGCAGACCCACACTTGTGGGGAAAGGTCATCATACAAAAGGAAAAGAACAAGAAAGGTCCATGTTTGCTAACTTCACACACGTATGGCTTTTGCATTATTTCCTCAGTCTTCATAACACCCTTTCAAAATTTGTCTCAAACTTAGTCTCATTATTGTTTTGTAAATGAAGAAATCTGAAACTCAAAGAAGCTTAGTAAATTACCCAAAAGTAATGGTGGAGTCTGGTTCCAAATTTGAGACTTACTGGCTCCAGCTCATGTGCCTTTTCCATTCTGGAATCTATGTTCTGGGAGGGTGGGAGGTTCAGGATGAAGTAACAGTGTCCTCACTTCAGAGGCTATTTCCCCAAGTTTCCTCTTCACTTCTGATACGGAGGTGAACATGGACTGGGCTGAGGACTAGGACTGGAGGGAAACACAGGGAGCTGGTTTGGGGAAGATGGAGTAAGCTGGGTGTGGCAGACACCTCTCTGCTTGGCATTTGTTTGCCTATTCTCTATCTATTGATGTCCTGGGTTTGTGGATGCTCTCCTGACCTCGGTCCCATCCTTCCAAAAGGCCAGCTGGGGTGATTCTGTTTTCTGGAATAACATAGGGCAGATGCTGATTAATCCTTGGCAAACTTGGAGTAGGAAATGTGAAACACGTGCCTGTGGGGGGCTCCACATGTTTCTAATCAACCAACCAGATTTCACATGAATCTTTTATGGCTTCTCTGAAATTTGTAGGGAAATTGGAAGCCATGTGTAGCCCTGGACCAATTTGCGGTTGCAATAATAATTTTCTTGACTCTTTCCACCCCTTAATGAAAATTATTATTGCAGTAAAATTTCTTAGTCATACACCCAGAGGTTGAAGTTTCTTTGTTTGTCCTATGGATAAATATTACATGATGTTATATTAGTGCAGTGCGGTGGGATGGATCTTCACTTGGAATCTGACAGAAGACATAGTCAAGATTAGATAGTGAAAAGTCTGTAAGTAGGATGTACTGTAACTTCAATAAATATTTTGAACACCTACTATGTATAAAATATAGTGGAACTTGGGGGGTATTCAGAGATGGCTCCTATCTTTATTTTTGATAAAAGTCCATCATTAAATTGAATACATCTTAAAATGAATTCACTGTCTTCAGGGTCTACAGTCAAGTGATGGTCCCTCTAGGGATCTGGTTGCTGAAGTTAGAAAATCTGGACTGATCTGATTCTTCTCTTTCCTTTATATCTACCACTTCTTGGCCTGTTGGCTAAGATCAAGTGTATATCCATTCACCTTTAGGGGAATGCAGTTGACATACAAAAACTGTATCTATCTAATCTATGTAATTTGATGTGTTGGGACATTAGCATACATGAATAAAAATAGTGCACAAGCATTCACGCTTCTGAAGGGGGAATGGGCTCTTGACAATTGAAATTCAACAAAGGAGTAGGAAGAGGAGCAAAACAAGATCTGTCTGTCCCCCACACTGGCCCAAATGAGTCTCCCTTACATCCTGTACTTATATGGTAACCTCACTAGAGTCTGATGAGGACATTTATGTTTGTGACAACTTGTTCTGTTTTTCCTCCCACTGGAAATATTTTTAGCAGACAATTGAAGAATCTCATTCATAACCCCCAAAAGCAACTCAAGATTTCACGGTTGTGCAATTGGACTGAGTTAAATTTTTACAGGCCCTTGGTCGATCCTGGCGTGGATGAGATGCAATACAGCAGGGTAGGGGTGTGGGACATACAGAGTCAGACAATAGTGGAGTTAGCCATATGGAGGTTGGGGTTAGTCTCGGTGACCTCAACCACAAACTCAGGGGTGCTTTGAGGACTAGTAAATTAGTAGGAAAAACTAGTCATGAACAAAATAATCATATTTTCTCTAACTTTCTAACCACATTAAAAATGCTGACATTTTAACTAAAGGAAAGATCCCTGTCATAACAAAACAAGGTATCAGGAGAGTTGAATTTGATCACCACTATCTTCCCTGTTCACACACTGGACACTCGATGAGAGACAACCCCATTTCCTGGTCTATGTTCTTGACGGAGTTACAGTCCCAGCTTCCAAGAAGTGCTTGCATTTTGAAGTGTTAGCACAGAGTAGGCTTTTGATAGATTTCTTTTTTTTTTTTTTTTTGTGGGTTTTGACAGATGCACAGGGTCATCTATCCACTACCCTGGCACCATACAATTTCATCACTAAAATTTCTCCTGTGCATCAGCTTTGTAGTCAGCCAATCTCCTATTTCCCAAGTTCCTAACAGCCTCTGATCTTTTTAGTTTTGGCTTTTCTAGTGATTGAGGAATGAGCATTGTATGCTAGGCACAGGGCTAGTTAGTGGGAGACACAAATGTAAATGGAAAATGTCCTTGTGTTTTAGGTGTTCACTGTTCTATACACAGGGAAGAGACAGGCACTGTCCTGGGGCTATGCCACAGGCATGGACAGGTTTTGGTAGCATCAGAGAGGGGAGGAAGGCTAGAAAGAAGGATGGTTGAGCTGAAATGAACAGAGGTTTGCCAGATGTGTAAGAAAGATATTCTAGAGCCTTAGAAGATGAAGGTCTCTTAAAACAGACACTTGGAGCTTACATACATGAAAAAATTCCCTGGTGCTGCTAGGGAAATTATCTGGCAATTGGTAGCAAAATTGATAATCCTGCAGCTACTTTCTACTGATGATTAGGCCTGATCCGTGGATTGCCTACCCTTGGTCAGCCATTCAAGGGCTGTTTTCAGATGTACTTAAGACATACCCCAGGGGACGTAGCAGATGATGCCCCTGGCAGGTCTGCTTATAACAATAGAAGGAAAAGAAATTGCTGGAGAGGAATGCAGGTGAGCAGACGTGACCTAAGGTCCATGGAGTCAATATCCTCTAACTGCTACTGGCACCTTTAATCACTTGGTGGGAAGAGCTAGGTTCCTTCCATTAATTTTATGCTAGAAGTGGACCTACCCTACCTCCTCCCCTACTTTCCATTAACAATTATTCTTTATCTTAGCTCATCTTACCATTGTCCCTACCCTCCATAAGCAGATCACAGATGACCATATCCCGGGGGATATCTGCATGGTGTGTGAAGATTCCTAAAGTAATGATCTGCATTATTTTGAATTATTTTAAATTTAGTTTTATTATTTTTATTTCTTTTAAAGGTTTATTTTTATTTAAGTATGCATACAAGAACTAGAATATAGGCCAGAAATGTTGGGGGTGTGTGTGTGTGAGAGGACTCACCAGAGACAGAGTGGGCAGAACAGGTGGATCTACTGAAATACACTGCTGAGGGGAGCAGCGGTCAAGACAGGAGTGGTCTGCTGCACCATATGAGTCAGCTCCCTGGCCAGGGATTGAACTCATGCCGCTGTGGCTGGAGATAGCTTGATAGCGCTGAAATTTTAACCCCTGAGCCAGCAAGGAGGCCCTGCATTATTTTTTAAAGTGATAGGATCTTCTTGCCAAATTAGCATTCACTTAGGAGACAATATATGAATAGCTGTGGTTAAACAACAGTAACATGAATATTTACTAGACATTGATAGCGTCCTAAGTAGTGTGCTATGCTGTGTGTAGATGCCCCCTCATTTAATCTTACAACCATATTATGATGTGGTGATTCCTGTAAGATAGGAATGGTTTTTATCCTCTTTTTAGGGAGGAGAAAGCAGGGAATGAATAAAGAGTCTCAACAAAAAGCTAGACTCTGGCCCTGCAGTTGTCCTTTAATGTGGGATCCTTATGCCACAGAAGGTCCTACCTGAATGTTGCAGCTGGGACAGGGCTGGTGTGGCAGGGCTGAGCCATCCTCTGTCCAACTCCTTTCTCTTTTATATATGGTAGCAAGTGGAACTAAATTTCTCTCTCCTCTTCCCCCAGCTCTGGAATTTGGATATTTTACCAGGTTTCT
The DNA here is from genome assembly GCF_964194135.1 of Talpa europaea. NCBI lineage: Eukaryota > Metazoa > Chordata > Mammalia > Eulipotyphla > Talpidae > Talpa > Talpa europaea. The sequence continues at coordinate 14,476,126 of NC_140069.1, forward strand.
GTATAATATGGTCTAGGAAATACAGCCTTGGTTTGTCCTCCAAATCCTTACCAAATCTGTATCTGTCACATCGACTCAATGGGAAAGGGAGGCTTGTAGTCAGATAGGTCTTCACAAATGGAAAAAGAAGCCAGTCAGAACAAGTGGACACTGCAGGACCCCAGCTATCTGAACCAGTCAGAATAGGCAAAGCTACAGAGACAGACAGCAGATTAGCAGTGACTTAGGCTGGGAGGCTAGGAAAGTACAGGGTAACTATACCTGGAACGGATTTTCATTTTGGAGAACCAATGACTTGCACAATTTAATGTGAGGAATTGCATGTTACGTAACATAGTTCAACAAAGCTGTTAAAAAAAAGGGAAAACAAAAAGCAATGTAGGGTACCTCATTAAAAAAATCATTCACGTGTTAATGCTTTCATTTATCAATTTGTTCATATCTGCGGAGGGCAGGGCAGTGTGCACATGTGGGGATCCAAGGAGAAACGAGCTATCTGTCCAGAACAATCATGACACAACAGCCATGGCAGCCTGGCTTTCTAGTGGGGGCAATGCAAGAAGTGGGGAGGCACAGGATTTTGGTGGGGGGAGACTGGGAAAGACCTAACAGAGTAGGTGGCATTGAGCCCAAACCACATTTTACCCAAGTCCAGCAGGAAAACTCTTAGGGAGCCAAGATGGGGGATGGGTGTTCTTGGTGAAAGAAGCGGTAGAGAAGGTTGGAGAAATAAGAGAAGAGGGTTTGCTTGGGTAACAGATCATGGATGGAATAATCAAGAAGGGGAATGAAAGATCAACAAGACAACTTCATTTCTTGGGTCTTCTGTTCATCATTTCTTCATACGCATCACCTGTGTGTCAGGAAAAGCTTAGGGCAGTGGTCTCAAACTTGGTTTTTGGAATTGCCCAAAAAGCTCAACAAAACGAATACCCCACAGAAAAGGGATTTGAGGGTGCACTGGGTACCAGGATTTTTCCAAGCTCCTCTGGGGATTCCAGTTGCAGCCATTGATGAGAGCCAGTAGGCTGGAGATGATGAAGATGGGAATGAAAAATTAAGGCAAAAGAGGTCGTTAGAGTTCATAATCCACAAATGTTCTCTGAGAACCTACTGGGCACCGGGGAGAGAGCAGAGAATACAGGGCAGGAGTCTCAGCCCTTGGGAAAGTGCAGACTGGCAGAACCAACAGAAAATAGGTAAGGAAGTGAACAAAGGAGGCTCTCATTGCAACATGGGACAAATGGCAGGAAGGAGACAAAGAAGCCAATATAAGAGCCAATATAAGAGCGAGGACGGCTTCTTAGATGGGCTGTTCAGGGGAGGGCTTTTTGGGGCAGGTGACTTCAAGCCAGGTTCTAAAGACAGAAACAGACTTGGGAGATCCACGGAAACTATGTACCAGGCAGCAGGGGTGTGTGGGGCGGGGTGGGGGGGTTAGGAGCAGGCACATATTCAGACCACGTTAGGAAAAATGAAGTTCATTGTATGGGTAAACTTGAATGTTTTTCTAGACTTTGGGGTTTTAGTTCTCCTTGTACACCCCAAATCAAAGATGCCAAGTCATGTGCTAGCTCTTTCTTTTTAAAAAAAGATTTTATTTTATTTATTTATGCATACAAGAGCTGGGGTGTAGGCCAGCAGTGCAAGGGGGTGAGAGGATTCACCGGAGACAGAGTGGGGAACAGAACAGCCAGATCTTCTGAAACACACTGCTGAGGGGAGCAGCGGGCAAGTCAGGACAGATCTGCTGTGCCATGTGGGTAGCTCCCTGGCCGGGGATTGAACTCATGCTGCAGTGGCTCCTGATAGCTTCATAGTACTGTGACTTAACCCCTTGCACCACCAGGAAGGCCCCATGTACTAGCTTTTCAAAAAAAATCTGTTGAAAACATATACTGGTAAAATCAGCAAAGAAGAAATTGGAAGATAGGGGGATGGCTGATGAAAGGTGTTCCAGTGGGAATAGGAAGAAAGACATTCCTTATCACACAGAAGGAAGGGCACCTCTGAGGGGTTAGGGGACAGTCCAGACTGGAGACAGGTGCAGGGGTGGATGTAGAGCTCCATCCTGATAGTGACAGTAACTTTGTTGGGGGAAAGGAGGTTCCGCACTGAAAGAAAGTCAGTGGGAGTGAGCTCAGGCTCTGCAGATATGGGGACAGTGGCCCTTTGTCATTGGAGACATGGATTGGCTGGGACACTGTGAAGATGACAGGGGTGCCGGGCACCAGCCACGGCTGCAGATGTGTGCCTGGAGCAGCTGGCTACATCTTGGGGAAAATTTTGCAGATGGGTATAGTAGTGGTAGCACAAGGAATTGGGAGGAGAGAAAGATCAAAACTGACATGCAGGTTTAGATTGGGACATTAAGGAGGTGCAGAAAGATAACAAGTGGAAAGAACGTAGGACAAATCATAGTGAGTCAAAAGCCAGGAGTATGGTGGGAAACACAGGAAGAAAAGGTTGTTCCTTGTTCCTCCTGGGACACTGCACACAGTAGAGCACTGTACAGTGTGACAATAGCTACCTTTTATCCAGTGCGACCTTATGCCACGAGAAAGGCAAAGGGTTTACCAATGCAATTTCATTTAATGCTCATAGTCTATACCATAACCCTCATTTTACTGATGAGAAAACTGAGCGAGGGGTTACATATATTGCTTGCATTTTTGTGGTTAGGAAGAATAAGCTGCATCTATTTAATGAAGCTAATGCCATAACCACCAAGATGTATATATATATATATGATATCTACATATCATATATGTTATTTTTTCTTGTTCTAGAACAACATAGGACTTCTGCATTCTTTTCTGGTGAGCTGATAACCCAGGGCTAGTTGTATCAACCCATTCAGCCCTGCAGGATGAAGTTCAAATTCCCTAGAGTGACACAGGAGGCTCTCAAAGTCCAAACCCACATCCTCCTGTCTAGATGTGCTTCTCACACCCCTGATCCTGCTGCAGGATGTATTTTTATTTCCACGAAGGCACGAGGATGGCTTTTATATGTGATGTCTTCTGGGTCAGTGATATGCTTTTCTCTTTTCTCCTCTTGGCTGCCTCCTTCCAAGCTGGTTCTAAATGTGACCCCTCCCCCGTTCTCTACACTGCAACAAGGGGCGTATGCCCAGAGCAGGGCATCACTGCAGACTTCCATCATATCTCTCCTCTTGATTTTTTATTTTATTTTTTTAACAGGAAAATGCGTACATTGTGCAAAGATGAAAAATGATGTAAAAAATACGTAAAATGAAAAAAATGAAAAAAAAAAAAGAAAAGAAATCCCTCTTCTTCAAATAACGTCCTAGCCACTTGTTCAGGCCTCTCTTCACAATCCCACAAGCTGCTACCTTTAGCAACTTGTAAAGAGATAAATTTAGATGCCTCCTCCCACGTAGTCAATGAACCAAAACAGCAATTACATTAAAACAATTTGTAACAGTCACTTTTATCATTTTAAAAAATAAAATAGTCCTAGCTGCTATTGCTTTATATTATTTATTATAACCAGGTATTACACTATACGCTTAAATATTATAATTCAGTTAGTGGCAGTGCATCATTCAGCAGGGAAGTGGATGATTTGAAGATGTAGACACCAGGTTGATGGAAAGTTTCCAGATTTTCACTTTCTGGTAAGGTGATTGGGCAAATATCTTATTTTTCCTGGAGTTTCTGTTTATGTGTAAATTAGCAGTCATAGGCTGGCCTCCTAAGCATAGGTTGGGAGGCCAAATAACAGCATGATTGTGCAAAGCTCTTTGTAAACTAACATGCTGCAGAGGGGACCTGGTGACATTATCCCCCAGAGTCAGAGAAACTTATACAGTATGCGCCAGCCCATTTCAACCTGGAAATGCTAATTCAGAGAAGTAGGCATTAACACAGCAGGACGCTTCGGCAGCCAGTCCTTTCAGAAACCCCCGGAAAGAATCCTCCAGAATGAAGAAGAAGAGGTAAATCAAACGACACCGGAGACTCTCCTTGGAGGATTACAGGATAAAAAATTAACTTGGCACGGTGGGGGGTGGGTATGTGGACGGCAGCCCTGGATGCCTCGTCTCCAGCCTGGGGACACTTTCCTTCCCCAAGCCATTTTAGTCAAAGGTCATGTGTGAGTCTTGTCAAAGGCCGGCCTCCAATGGAATCATTGTCCCCTGGGGCAGCGGCCCCCTGACTACATCTGCATTGGAGAAATCCCAAGAGCAAACGGGCCAGTGCAAACAAGAGCAGCCCGGGGCGGGCGTGCCGGGGCAGAGCTCACAGATCCGCGCGCCCGCAGGCGAGCCGCGTCCGCAGCGCCGGGGCCCAGCAGGCTCCCGCACGGCCGCAGGATGACCCGCCTCGACCATCGGGTACGGTAGGCGCCTCTCTCCTCCCGGCCTCCATTGCTGGTGCTCCCGGGGCCAAGCTGCTGTTCTGTCAGCAGAGAAACCTTGCAAAGGGCCTCCAGTCCCTGTTGGGCTGCGTTCCCGGGCGCTCAGCTGGAGCAACTTGCAGCGCGCAAGATGCAGTTTAAGTCATTTCGAGTTTTCATTGCCAGGGATTTTTTTGCATATGTAAATATGGGTCTGGTTTCTGGTAAAGGAGCGGGGTAGATCTTGCAAAGTGGGGCCGGGGCCGGGTCTCAGGTCTCTACGGCTGGACTAGCGCCCAGTGGGAGCTCCCTTGGGCACAGCGGGTCCAGGGCTGGTGAGCTCTGTCCTCCCGGGGCCGCGAGGCGTTTTGTTTATTACCTGTTGCACAAGGGCTTTGTGAGACGGGTGGGAATCTTTAAAGCCATCTGGTTCGGTCTTGCTCTCTGGGATCCTGCACTGACTCCATCCCTCTTTCTCGGAGATGGGGAGCGCCCCTAGCACGAGGCCGGGTCCCCCTCGCGGGATCCACATCTTTGTGTGCGCAGATGCGGCGCTGCCGGGGCTCCCAAGCCCTTTGTACTTAACTATGTGAACTCGCCTTTCAAATGGATCTGGCTAATTTGGGGTGAGAATTGAGGGAACCTGAGATCTCGATTGGGGAGGGGGTGCTTTTGATCTGGGCTTGGAAATCTCCTGGGGCAAACTGAGCAGGTGGGAAGGGTCGGGAGGGGGGTAAGGACGCAGCGTCAGGTGCCAACGGTGGGTCAAAAGGGTTACTGTGCGCGGCTGCACTGCCTTCCTCTGGTTTCATTTTAACAAGTTAAGCCCAAAGCAGTTTCCCAAAGATAAAGGCTCTGAAAACAAAGTCTCAACAGGACGCAGAGGGAAGCAGTTCTGGCGTCTGTTTATGTATTTATCACACACCCAGTTCCAGGGAAGGGAAGAGGCTTTCCTCAAGTCAGTTCACTCGTAGTGCGTTGGGTTTGCGCGCTTCCCCTCAACTGCCTGCTCCATTTTCCTCTCCTCTTTCCCACCAACCTCCTGGGAAAAGTGAGTGCCATTCCCTATCTCTGTGTCCTCACACCTAGTGACTCCTTCACACCCAGCAGCTGGTATCTGTCCTTGCTTTTGAACACCACCTTGGTCAGTGTCTGGGAAGACCTCTTGGAAGCTAAGTCCAAGGTGAGGGCTAACCTTTCTTCTCTGTCACTTTTTAAAAAAGATTTATTTATTTATGCATACAAGAACTGGGGTGTAGGCCAGAGGTGCAGGGGGTGGGAGGATTCACCAGAGACAGAGTGGGGAACAGAACAGGCAGATGCACTGAAATACACTGCTGAGGAGCTGCGGGTGAGACAGGAGAGGTCTGCTGCACTACGTGGGTTAGCTCCCAGGCCAGGGATCGAACTCTTGAGGCAGTGGCTGGGACAGCTTGATAGCTCTGTGCCTTTAACCCCTGCACCATGAGGGAGGCCCCTCTGTGTTATTTTCTACTCTTGGTGGTTCCTTTTTTTTTTTTTTTTTTTAACTCCTTCCTGGATTCTGTAATACTGCACTTCTCAGTCTCTGACCTTTCAAGTGACTATTTAATGCCTGCAAAGGGCTTGAGTGAATCAGTGTTTGATTGTCCCTGACCCTACCCTTTCATAGAGCCCCCCAAAATAATCTCATCCACTCCCATGTTTCAGCCATGACATGGAAGCTTGGCTTAGCCTGGTCATTTCTCCCAAACCCTAACCTTTTATGTAGAACATCTCCATGATGATACCTCAGGAAACACCTTAAAAGCAACCTGTTGAAAATAAATTTGTCTTCTTTGTCCTTCTCCCAGGCCTGTTTCTCCTCTTCTGCTCTCTGCTGCTCACATGGCACCCTGCTTGTGAAAGCCAGACCCAACTGAACCATCCTGGGGGATTTCCTCTCCTCCATTCAGGACACAGAATCAGCTCCCGAGTCCTATTTGCTCCACCTCTTTCATGCACACTCCTGTGCCTCTCTCCATCCTGCCACTGTTTTAGTTGAAGTCAGCACCCCCCTCCCCTATATTTGATCCTGGTCTCAACTTCCATCAGTCACACTTGGAGGCAGTCCTGTTCACCCACACCTTGTCACCATACTACAACAAGTGGTCTCTCTAAAATGCAACATGCCCAGGAGATCTTTTTCCTAAAGTCTTCCTTTTTTCCTGAAGTCCTGCTTTTTTCCTTTTGAGAATAATGAATAATGGGTATGTAGACATTCTCCATGGCTTGCCCTTCCCCTTCCTCTTCAGTCTTATCTCTTGCCATTTACTCTCTTCCCCCATTTAAGCACATTTTAATTCACACTTCATTGTGCACAATTTAGGCATATTAAATTACTCCCTGAACTTGACCTTCCTCTTCGTCCTTCTCTTAGACCTGTGTCTTACTTCCATTTTCCCTTAAGAATCAGCAGAGAGCCACTTTTGGAAATGACCCAGACCATCTGCTCCTCATCCACAGAGGTGACCCTCCCATATTCTCGCAGAGTTTTCTTTATCCCTTGTGTCCGAACATTTGCCTTTCTTTATTGTAATGATCTATTTACTTTCCTGCCCCCCACTGGTCTGTAAACTCCTCGAAGGCAGGGATCAGCTCTTTTGGGCTTAGCTGGGTCCACATGGGATGTTCAATGAATTCTTGTCTGTGACTGTTATGTTCAGATGTTGAATAAGGTGGCAGAGATACACAAACCTATCTGGAAGTGGTCATCCATTGTGCAGTGCGGTGAGATTGAAGGGTGATCAGCCATGATTATCAGGCAGAGAACAGACTCCACTTACTTAACATTTTGTATTTTGTATTTGAAATAATCCCCAAGTCTCCACATTTACTAACCATCTCTCTGATCCACATCTCAAAGAGTGATTTTCTCCTATTGCTACCCTTTGTTCTAACCTTAGCCAAAGCGGGGAAAAGCTGCAGGAAATGCCTGTTAGAATTTTGCTTTGATTTTGTGAAGGCAAAGGACTCCTTTGCAGGCTTGAATGTGGCATGGGAAGAGGCTACTGAAGGCCATGATATGGGCACTTCTAAGAGAGCCTCTGGACAAGCTGGTATCAAAGATACAAGCTGGTATATTTTGATAACTGAAAATGTGTCCATGGTCTCAGAAGGAACCAGTAGGTGAGGTCTCCAGGGTTCCTAGTGGTGATGGAAGCTTTGGGAGACTAGAGATGAGAACATTTAGCTTTGATTTTCTAAAGACAGAAATATATGCATCTGAAACTCTACATAGAGAGGTGAACCATGATTATTTTCTAGAGAGAGTGATTGAACTTCAACTTGTTCTTGTTTGGAGCCATGATCCATTTAAGATTCAGAGGTGCGTTATTCTCCTGAGGAAAAAATATGTATAATATTCAACCCTAGCACTTTTCACAAACTTTGAGGGGATTCAAATATGTTTACCCTTAAAACCCCTTGAGTTGTCAGGAAGTTCAGGGTGAGAATTTCTATCAAGAGGATTACTTCATTCAAGAGATATTTGGGAGAGCAGGTGGTGATTATTAGGAGTCAACCCAATACCAATTCTGCATATTTTCTCTTTTGAGAGGATCCCAGTGTAATGTGTGGTATTGACCGTGAACCTAGAGTCATAGGACCTGGGTGCATGTTCCTGTTCTAGTACTAACTACCTCTAGGACATTTTTTTTTTATTATTATTATCTATTAAAAAAGTATTACATGTGTTGGAAATTGTAACTAAAATAAAGTATATGAAAGCACCTGGAGCATGGTTATATTCAACTAACATTAATAAATTTGAAGACTAATCATTAATGGCTTTCAAGAATGATGTAGATGGGGTCTCCCCTGGTGGCGCAGGCTGTTGAGCGCCATGCTGTGAAGCTGTCCACAGTCTCTGCAGTGCTGGTTCGATCCCAGCTGGCCGGCGAGGGTCCCACATGGTGCGCAGATTTCTCCTGTCTCGCCCACTCCTCCCCTCAGCAGTGTATTTCAGTCAGTTTGCCTGTTCTGTTCCCAGCTCAGTCTCAGGTGAATCCTCTCACCCTCCCGTGCATCTGGCCTGTACCCCGGTTCTTGTATAAATAAATAAATAAATAAATCTTTAAAAAAAAAGAATGACACAGATCTTGTGATAGTTTTCTAGATTGGAAGACTACTTATGGGCTGGATTAATGACTCCTTGAATGAACTTATTAAGGGAAAACTGGTTAATAGATGGATTAACAGATGGTAGATTTTGGTGGGCTCTGTCTTCATTTCTGTTTTATTTAATATCATTGACATCCATAGAAACATAAAATATATCACATTTGAGAAAAATGCAAAAAGATTAGGAGTTCAAAATTATCAGAAAGTTACAGCCTATTTTAACTTTATTTTGGGGAGGATTGTGCAGAGATAGATATAACATGTATTACACATGGGTGTTAAGGTCAATTGCAAATTATTTGGTATACGTGAGGGAGAGGGGAAGCAGTGAGAGGTAGAGGGAGGGTGTGGGAGAGAAAGTGGAAGAGAGGATAATGAAGAGAGGTGAGGAGAAGAGACAGAGGAGGAGGAGAGAGAGACAGAAGATAAAGATAGAAGTCATGGTTTCATGAAGTTAAGGTTTTGGAATATAAACTGATTGTAAAATCAATTGTGAGATGTTTGTTAGGTTTTATTAAGAAAGGTATAGATTGTATGATGTGGAAGTTGATAGTCATTCTAGTCTGCATTGTGCAGAGCATATTTAGAGCAATTGTACTTTGGTGCTACACATTTACTGATTAGTATTTTCTGTGCTGATTATTGTACTAGATGCTGATGACAGCTGAGAAAGACAGACCTGCTCTCATGGAATTCACAAAAAGTTCTAGATGAATAGCAAAAGTTCTAGATGAATAAGCAGGTGATTTTAATGTTCTACTTGCTTTAAGAGGGAGAAAGCAAGTTCCTGTGGAACCACCAAAGAAGGGGTATTTAATTCTGTCTTACTGGAACCAGGGTAGATATTCTAGAGGCTGAATATGAGTTATCAACATGCAGTTGGTGGAGGGAAGACAGTTCCAAGCATAGGTGACCGTACGTTCCTTCAATAGATTAAGGACAAGAGGTCTATTCAAGGAGCTGGAAGAAGAGGGGTGAGGGAATGAGAGGGATGAGAGCAGAGCAGTGGTGGGGATAGAACTTGTTGTTGTGAGGCTGCAGTTCACCTGTAGGAGCAAAGGTGCCACTGACGATTGTTAGCAGGGCTGTGTCACAATCACGTTTGTGCTGTGGAAAGATCATTCTGGCAGCAGTTTGGGTAATGGGTTGGAGGGTTGCAATGAGGGAGAGAACCACTTAGGAGGCCTGGTGGTAACATAAATGAGAAAAGATGGTGGCCCTAACCAAGATGGTGGCTGGAGATGACAGAAAGAAACATTTTAAAAATGAATTAGGAAATAAAAAGCAAATGGTGACAAATTACAGGAGGGCTATAGGAAAGATGACATTATAGGACATTTAATCTGCAAAGAAAAAGATCTAGAGAGCCATTTATCTGTCTTTACATCATCCACTCTCCTGTAGAAGAGAGATTAGCATTGTGCTTGTCTCTGTGAGATAGTAGCACAGGGTGGGAGGTCCAGGACATCAATTTCAGCTCAATACAATGAAGAATTTTCTAACAGAATTGTTCCAAGCAATGCATTCTTTGTCACAGAGATATTTAAACAAAGACTTATAGCTATTCTTGGAAAAGCTGGAAAGTCAGGGATGGGGTAGTCAGGATGGTGGGATTGCCATTTCCTTTCAACCTGAAGATTCCGACTCTGTGTATGAAGTTCAAATATTTTAGCCAGCATTTAAAGTGCTCTGTGATCCCATCCCGGTGTCCCCGTGTGGTCCTAGAGCTTGCCTGTGGTCTCCTAGTAGCTATTAAGAGCATTCACTTTCACTCTCCAAAGGGTCTTAGTTTGAACAGTAAATTTTATGATCATCCACCCCCCTGACTTAACAATTCTGCTTCAACTCCTGGCAGCCTATTAGAGAACCTCTGAACTACTCTTGAAGTAGTTGTTACTCTCAGAGCAGACCCAGTATTTTGCCAAATGTTTGTTTACTTACCCTGTTTCCTGTGTGAGGATTATCCTCTGCACATTCTGTGTACTTCGCTGAGAATATACATTTTCATCAAAGTCTAACATGAATCAAATGTTACGTTCTTCATAAAGTTTTGTTATAATGTTATAAATTGCATTATAATGTTGAAGGTGTAATTATTTTATCCATATTTGATCTCCTCTCCCCCAGAAGTCTTGTACTAAGGTTTGTGAAAAATACAATATGCTATGTTATGAATGGTGCTGTCTATGATAATAATCATTCAGAAGGGAATGCCTTTTAAATGATGCATGGATTTTGTAGAAAATAATTAGATAATGGAAGAAGCAAGAAGAGACAAAAAATTGACTACAATCTCACTACCCAGAGATAAGCATGTTAAACTGGTGAATAACCCTTGTCTATTCCTTTATGTGCACGTGGTCTTAAAATGAGAAGTCACTGCATATCCTTCTGTAACCTGCTTTTCACTGACAACATATCAAGAATATTACCTCATACTATTATGTATTTTTCAAAGACATGGTTGTCAGTGGATGCATTGTGTTGTGTTCTGTACCTGTTCTTAACAAGCCCATCTGGGTAGGCATCAGACTAGTTCTACTTAGTTGATGTTACAAAAATGCTACCATGCTTGTAGATCCACTGTGCAGGGCACATTTACGATTTCTACAATTATAAGACAGTTAATGACTGAAAAATAATATCGAGTTGCTAGGAAAACATGAGTACACAAAATCTAACTTTAAAAAACTTCATATTTTATGTTATATTAATTTGTTATTGTAAGATTTTTAATTTATGTATGTGCTTATACTTGTTAATTCTGTAATTTAATGGAGGGCTCTGATTTTAAAGTGTGTCAGCAACCTGTAGGTTGATGCAGAAATGAGATAGAACCTCTAAGTATATTTTTTGACAAAGAGTTGAGTTTGACAGCTAAAAACTTTAGTGTCTATGAACTATAGTATCAGTAAGGTAAATTTTTGTTCTCAAGGTAGATGTAAGGAAAAGTGGTGCGATGTTGGTTCCAAGATAAAGAGAGTTCTCTGAGAAGAGGGATACCGCCTCATGTTTTGGTGTCTGGAAAAGTCTGTGGCCATAACCTTAGCTCCTGATGCTAAAGTAAACAGTTTATTATCCTAGACACTCAACAAGCTAGTAGGTCTCTGTTGTAGAGTGAAATGTTTTCATCTGAGAAGCTGGTCTTTGTTGGGAAACACTGTGAATTCTTTGGTAACTTTAAAACAAAATAAATAAAAGATGTTGTTATGGTTTGAATTATATCCCCATCCTACTCCCAAATTCATTGTCGATGTCTTAATCCTTGGTACCTCAGAATGCAACTTTATTTGGAGATAAGGTCTGTATAGTCAGGGTTTACTAGAATAGCAGAATCAATAGTCAGGCTTCTCCAGAGAAATAGAATAAGATCGATCAATCTGTCTATCTGTCTATCTATTGAAATTATTACAAGAATTGGCTCACTTAATAATGAAGTCAAAGAAGTCCTATGATCTCTCATCTGTAAGTGGAGTACAAGGAAAACTGGTGGTAAAATTCAGTTTAAGTCCAAAGAACAGGGGTGTAAGTCCTAGGGTGAATCCCAAGACCTCAGAACCTGGAATGCTGCGGTTGGAGGATAGAAAAATATGGATGTTTCAGCTCATTTGAAAAGACCAGCTTCACCATTCCCTTTTCTGTTTAGTTCCTCAATGGATTCGAAGACCTGGCTCATGGTGGAGGACCATCTTTACTGGCTTGATTCAAATGTTAATTTCTTCCAGAAACACCCCCACAGACATACTAGAAATGTTATACCAGTTATCTGGGCATCCCTTTGCTTAATAAAATTAACACAAAATTAACCGTTTCAGGGTTTTTACAGAGGCAATCAAAGTGAGGACAGTGGGGCAGGCCCTCCTCCAATAAGTGGTGTCCTTAAAAAAGGGGGACATTTGGACAGAGAGACTCATGTGGAAGGAAGATGATCCAATGAGATGCACATCTATAAAGGCAGAGAGGACTGGAGCAGATCCTACCTTCACTGCCTGCAGAATGATCCGGACTTGACTTTGGACTTCTAAACTCCAGGAACTGAGACAACAAATTTCTGTTTTCTAAGCCATCTGGTTTGTGACCCTTTGTTATGGCAGCTTTAGCAAATGGACACAGATTTCATGAAAGCATAACTCCCTTATCACGCTTGCAGCTGCTATCATTCAATACAGTGGGATTTGGCTCTTCAGCACCAGAGAATCTGCCATGGTCATAAGAAGGACAGACAACAGTATGTGGCTATTTCAAAGCATTTTCATATCCATCACTTTTTTCGACCATGACTGAAACATGAGACAGGCATTCTTTTTTTTAAAAAAAAAATTATTTATATATACAAGAGCTGGGGTACAGGCCAGAGATGGGGTGGTGAGAGGATTCATCAGAGACAGAGTGGGGAACAGAATAGGCAGATTAACTGAAATACACTGCTGAGGGGAGCACTGGGTGAGACAGGAGAGCTCTGCACCATGTGGGTCCACTCCCTGGCTGGGGATCGAACTCATGCTGCACTGGCTGAGGATTGCTTCATAATGACACTTAACCCCTTGGGCCACCAGGGAGGCCCTGAGATAGGTATTCTTTTGTGCATTGTCTGTGAGCATGTGTGTGTGTGCGTGTGCATGAGATATCCATTTAACGAAATCCTGTTCCCCAACACAGAAGACAGAGCAAATGATAGGCACAACCTCACGTATGAACTTCAAAGCGGTTATACTGATTGACAGAATCCAGACACAAGATTATATACGATATGATTCCATTTATATCAAATAGTAAATATTTAAACTAATCTATTGTCTGAAAGATCCGTAGTGGTTACCTGTGAATTTATATAGTGTTACAAGCAACCTTTTTTTGGTGATGGATAAATTCATTTTCTTGATGTTAAGCTTTCACGATTGCATGCATGCATCAAACTTAACAACTTTTATACTGTAAATATCTGCAGTTTATATAATATGGCATAGTAGCTTAATAAAAGATAGAAGTGGAGGGTCAGAGAGACTAAGTGAATTATTCTAGGTTGCACTGGTTAACAGTGGTAGTTAAACTTAATGTGGGTCTTTTGACAGTGAATATTGTACTCTTTTAATTCAAGAATGATATATTTCTCTTTCATGGGCAGATCAAATACCATTTTCCTTCTTTAAAGTTTGAAAAGAGGGGGGTGGGGGCAGGAGGGGAAGGATTGGGGTCAGAATGGGGCGTTTGCAATTGTATGGGGGAATATAAAAATAAAATTTATTATTTAAAAAAAAATAAAGCCAAAAATAGATAACTAAAAAAAATAAATAAATAAAGTTTGAAAAGATGTGGGTATTGGCATGCTAACCCATGTTTCCCCCCTTTTCCTGAACACCGAGAATGATTTTACTTTCCTCCTGTTAGAAGACATCTGATGCTTGAAGGCACCTACTCCACCCATGCCTTTGTCATCAAATATTTATTGTGAATCTTTGATTTAGGCCACTGTGTTTTTGTGCACAGAATATTTCTTCTCCCCTCAAAAGTGTTGTTTACTGACAAAATGGGATTTCTCAGCACACGGTTTGGTTGCTGACAAAAGCAATGCAAAACATTGGACGTGTTGGATACCATTGAGTTTTTCCATCATTAATACCGCTCAGATATTAATTCAACGGGGTGACTTGATGGATGCCTAACATTTCCAAAAAGCTCTTGACTTTAATCAGGAGGAATAAATGCAAGATTATTGCACTTTTTCCTTGGGTGACCTAAGCTTGTTCTTGGCACCCGTGAGCACAGAGAACTGGTCGTCTCTTAGTGTTTCAGTGGCTTCCACCCAGGGGACTTATTAGTTTTGAACTTTGGGGATAATTCCATAAGAACGCAATTCTTTTCCTCCCTGAGAGAACAAAATGTTACTTGTGTTGGGTTATTCTTATTATGTGATCAAATCAGTGGTTCCCAAATTATCGAACCATACAAAAGTCTGTGGTGAGGGTAGTCAGATTTAGGAAAAAACAAAACAGATGAGAGCAAAAGGAAAACCCCCCAGTATGTCCTGCAAATAATGGTGATTGCAAATAAACACCTAATACATCCCCAACCTTGGAAATATTTATACACAGTCTCTGGCAACCCTATTTATCTGGTAATATTGGAGGAGGGATATTATAATTTTTCAACATTTCAAAAGTCTATGAAAGTTACGCATTTACCCAAGCAAGACTTCAGATCTTGATGAAGATTGACACAAGTTGAAAGTTTCAGTTCATCTAGGCTTTCAGTTTGGTTGACCTGACTTGAAAGTATGGGTCATCTCATGCTGAAGCCATAGTTATGCTATCATTTTCTATAACTTATATTCTAAAGATCATGGAAAGCACATTCATTATCTCGTGTAATCCTCAAAACCAAGGTCACCAAACTATAGCCTGCAGAGCACATTGGATTGCCGCCCATGTGGTGAATGAAGTGTAACTGGAACACTACCGCCTCCTCTGCCCTTCCTATCCCCTGTTTTGCCTTCATGCCTCAATAGCAAGTTGAGTAATTGCTAATAGGGATGTAACTATACAATGTGTATTATCTGATCCTATACAGAAAAAAATGTGCCTATCCATGCTCAAAACCACCTTTGGAAACAATCACTGTCATTCTCATTTTTAGACTGAAAACAAAAATAAAAAATAGCTGAAGAGGTTACCTAACTAGACAAGGTTTCAAAGCTCTTATAAGTCAAACCAAGGACTATGAATTTCCAGACTTCAGGTTAGTAGCACTGATCTGAAGGTTGTTGGTCAACTAAGGTTGTCCCAAGTGGGTATAACAATGGGGAAAACTGTTCTGTGATTTATTAAACACCGTCCTTCTCGATACCAGGCAGATAGGATGGTGTCATGGGTTTGTGCTCTGGCTCTGGAGCCACATTGTTTAAGCCCCAGCTCCCTCGCTGCATTTCCAGTGGCTTAGTGTCTCCCCGCTATAAATTACAGATGAACATAATACTGATCTGTGTTCTTGTTGCTGAGGAAAGAGGTCTAAAAAGGAAATTAGAAGAGCACTCGAAATGTGGTCCACAAGGCATTTGTGGCTTCATTTCAAATACCTATTATTTCCAAGTAGCAAAAAGACTTTGGAAAGATTGGGAGCTTCTGTCATGGTTGGCTGATGATCGCCAACTGGGAAGTTGGAAGTGCACAGCAACTCCCTTGTCAGATCACATCAGGGAAGATGCTTTTTTTCTGTACAAAGCTTCTTTGTACAGATATCTTTGGCTGGAGCAGGTCTTCTACTCCTTAGCTGACCACATTTGTCTTGGGAAGGCGTGTAGTGAGATGCTGCAGGACGTTCATCCCGTACTCGCTGGACACTAAGTCCCTCATTACTGTTACACTCCCCGTGGCTTCGGAGTAAAAATGTAGTTAGTCACTCTGCCAGAGAATGACCTTCCTAAATAACAAGCAATTTTCTGCAGAAACACCTCAATCTATAATTTGATCTTTGGGCAAAAATAAGAAAAGTTTGAAAAGATTAGAAAATTTTTATATTGTATGTAAATAATTCAGTGGCTAGTTCAGATGAAGTAAGACACATCTTAAGGGTTTTTGTTAAAGCAAAGTGACATAAATACATGTGCAGATCATCAGTAAGATTTTGCTGTTTTCCCAGCCTGTCTAGGGATGGATGGGAATAGGAGCAAGAAAGTGGCATTGTTTTCCTCTGGTTGGGACTTAGTTCTCCTCAAGGATCTAGAGAATCCTTGAGAACTCTGATCAACTCTGACCCAGGCTGGGGAGGGAAGGAGGAGAAGACCCAGAAATCTGCTTCCATTTCACAGAGAGGAAAGCTGTGGGACAGTTGACTGATCCTCTGTCTCAACACGCCACATTCTGGTTTCATTATTTCCTTCCTCTTTCTTAATTTGTTCAAACAACAATAATATTTTTTCTGTTCTTTTTAAATTCATTATTTTTCTTAATGAAGTACCATTGCTTTAAATCTTTGTTAATATTTTGACAACAGTGAATAGCTCCCCTTAGGTGTGGTCATCATAGCTGTCCCTACACCAAAGCACCCATCGACCTCTGCCATAGTCCCCTCCTTTTCTCGTCCCTCCCTTCTAGTCCCTCCTCCTCCCTTCTAGCCTCTCCCCCTCCCTTCTAGTCCCTCTCCCCTCCTGGATGCCTCAGCTCTATGATCAGTTTTCTGACCATAGATTCTCTTTCTTTGACCCTTTGTTTGATTTCTCTGTATTTCACATACAAGTGATACCATGGTATTTAGATTTCTCCTTGTGGCTAATTTCACTTAGTCTAATTCCTTCTAGCTCCTTGTTGCTGCAAATGGCATGCATTTATCTTTTTTAATCACTGAGTAGTCTTTCATTGTGTATGTATAACATATCTTCTTGATCCACTCACCAATTTTTGGGGCATTTATTCTGTTTCTATGTCTTGGCTATTGTTAATAGCGCCGCAATAAACATAAGAGTACAGGTTTCCTTTATTTAGTGTTCTTTGGGTAGATACCTAGGAGTGGAATTGCTAGGTCATATGGCAAATCCATTTTTAGTCTTTTGAGAAAACACCACATGGCTTTCCACAGGGATTGGACTAGTTTACCACCAACAATATAAGAGGTTCTCCGCAACCTCACTAGTACTCGAACAAAAATATTTTTTTAAATTGAAATATCATTGCATTAAAAGCACAATATAAGTTTCAGATGTTCATCGCTGAGAATCAACATGTGTACAGACTACATTAAGTTCACCAGTGAGAGGCCAATTCTGTCCTTGTCCATTGTCCTTCTCTTCTCCAATTACCCTTTTATATTCCCCCTTTTAAAAAATATTTATTTTTATTTATTTATGTACACAAAAACTGGGGTCTAGGCCAGAGGCAGGGAGTGAGAGGATTCTCCAGAGACAGAATGTGGAATAGAACAGGCAGACTGACCGAAACACACTGCTGAGGGGAGCAGGGGTGAGACAGGAGAGGTCTGCTGCACCATGTGGGTAGCTCCCTGGCTGGGGATGGAACTCATGCTGCAGTAACTGGGGATAGTTTGAGAGTGCTAAGACTTTTACCCCTGCACCACCAGAGAGGCCCTATTATCCCCTTTCTTATCTGGTAACAACTAATTGGTCTTACAGTCCAAAAGTTTATTTTTGTGTTACTTACTTCATTTGCTAGTTTTCTCTACATGCTGCATATGAGTGAAGTCACGTGGTATTTGTCTTTCTTCACCTGATTTATTTCTCTTAATGTAATTCACTCGAGGTCTATCCTTGTTACAAAGGGTAGGATTTCCTATTTTTTATAACTGAACAGTATCCTGTTGTGTATAAATACCATATCTTCTTTATCCATTCATCAGTCAATGGGAGCTGAGGTTGTTTCCAGTTATTTTATAGTATAAGTAGTGCTGCAATAAACATGAGGATAAAAATATATATATTTTTGAATTAGTGCTTATGTATGTTTTGAGTAAATAATGAGAAGTGGGAGAACTGGCATTTCTATTTTTAATTTTTTGAGAAATCTCCATCTGCTTTCCATAATTTTGAGAGCAAGAATCATTCCCTTTTGGTTAAGATTTAGTGACTGCACCAATTTATATTCCCACAGTGTATAAAGCTGTTCTCTCCAGCACTTGTTTCTTGTCTTTCAGATAACAATTATTCTTGCAGGTACGAGATATGTCATTAAGCAACGTTACTGGACTGTCCTTGTGTGTCAGGCACTGTGCTAGACTTGGCAGATGAAATGGAAAAGGCATTGACTCCTCTTTAGTCTTGTGGAGATGACAGTTCAGTAAGAGAGACACACCTGCCAGGTACTATGTTGTGAGGCATAAAAAGAAGGGGAAAGAGAGAAAATGTGTGTGTGCATGTATGTGTGCGTGTGCACACATGCAATGTACTCAGCGATGATGACTCTCTGAGCTAAAAACTGAAGACTTAATGAAAGCAGAGAAGTCCAACCATTTACAGTTTCCAAACCACCTGCTAGTAAGTGGCAGCATTGAATTTTGAGAGTAAGTATAATTTCCAACTTAGGATGGCTTGACACTAAGAACTATCTACTTGTCACTAAATCTTAACCAGAAGGGAATTATACTTCCTCTCAAAATGTTTACATTTAGCTGGGTTGTACTCTCACTAAGCATCTTGGACAGCAGTAAGGATAAAAGTCTATCATTCGCTATACATGCATTCTGATCAGTTCCTATGGATTGGCCATGGTGTGCATGTCAGTGTGAAGTGCAGCTGTGGGCACCAGTACCAACGAATGTTGAGAAAAGCATTGTTAGACTGGAGTTGCACTAATGCAGTAAGAGTCAGGCATTCTTCAAACTCATCACAAAGCCCCCTTTTCTCCATAGATTATAGTTCTCATTAAAATGCAGGGCATGAACATCCCACTTGTTTATTCCTTTCATTCCTAGACAAGCACAAGTCTAATAAAGAGGCCAACAAGTCTGCCAGGTCATAATTCTGCTTGGGAATGTGGATACCTTGGGGAGGCTCGGCAGACTCTGGCAGGTTGCTGTTGCATCATGAGCTCAGAATGTCATTTGTGCTCTGGAGGTTCAGCGTAATCTTGCCTGCAGCACTAATTACACAGTGCAACTTACTGCCAAGGGATCCCAAGAAGGCCTGGAAATTAGAATAGGCAGCCATTTTTCTTGGGTATTTAGGTTTCTATCTGTGCAGGGATTGTGACTGTCTGAGATAGAGTATATCTAATACTTTCTGTGCCAGATGGTGTGGAACTTTGGGGAAATGATGGACATGCGGTTCTTGCACTGTAAGAACTTTCAGTTTAATAAGAAGAATTTCTGGCAGAATAATGGATGAGGCTAGTATAGTGGAGAGATTAGGGACTTGCAACTATTCAGACTTGAGTTTCAATCTTTGCTCCACCACTTAACATGTGCCTAACTGTTTTATCTTCCATGCTATTAAGTAACTACCTTCATAGATGGTAATTGTTATGATCATTGTTGCTGTATTCATCACCGTTATTATCAGAATATGGCAAATTCCTATTCAAACAATGACTGGATAACTCTTGGTAAATTATTCAAAACTCTTCCTCTATAGAAGGAAAATCCTAATGGCATTATTTGTGTCTTTCAAGTGCTAATAACTGCATTCTCTATTTATTCCCACTATCCTGTTTTATTCATCGTTCTTATCACAAATTGATGTGGTTATACATGTTATGTCTTTTTTCCATTCAACAGAATGGAAATTCCATGAGGAGATATTTTTGTTCTTCTGTGAATTGCTGGGGTCTTTCGTGCCTGAAACTTTGCTAGACCATCATAGGGTCTCAATGAAGTATTTGCTCCATAATTGTGTGAATGAGAAGTGAATGAAAGCTAAATCCTATGTTGAAGTGTTTAGCCAGGGACAGGATCCTGGCACAAGGCAACTTTTACTGTGCTTACTTGGTAGCCTTGTTGTGAGTGGAATAAGCTGGGTGCTGGTGAAAGGAACCAGCAGGTTGAGATTTCCCCAGCTCTGTTAGGCTCCGTCTTCATTCTTTGCATGAGCATCTCATCAGCTACCTGTCCTTGGCTGAAACAACTGCATTGTTATCAAAAAGCAAGTCCTGTGAGATTAATTGCAAGAATCAGACTTTCTGAATTTTGGTCAATTCTCAGGAAAAAGGGGAAACAGCTGCAGAAAATGAAAGGAGACTGGGGAAAGGAGAAAAGTGCATCTTTGGCAAAATGTTTTGTCACATGAGGCCATAGGCCATCAGTCTGTTAGCATGATTTGCCCAGATCCAGACCTAGAAAGCCTGCAGAGCCAGCTGCTTGGTCAGATGACACAAAAGGAGTATGCTGGCCCGCCGGCTCCAAGCTAAGGCTGGTGCCAAGCGAGAAACTGTCCTTTACACAATCTGTTCTGGTTCTGACCTGTTCAAAGCACTGGAGAAAACCCCTCAACTTCCCTCCAAATGTAAGGCTGGAAGAAATTCTTTTAAATTAATAAAACTAAATGTATTGTCACATAATGGACTACAGCAAAAAATGCAAAGAGCTGGACTGTGATTAGACAGACTCAAGTTTGAATGAATTTGTGTGAACGTTAGCAAAGCAAATTAGACTTCTGTGAGCCTCTGTCAAAAACAGAAACCAAAATGTACTTCAAAAGATGATTGAGAGAATTCGGTGAGATTGTTTCTGTGACTGCCTGGCACATCCTGAGAACTCAACAGATGGCAGATATTTTTATGAACCATAAACACCGTGTGGATTATTTTATTATTTTATTTAACCCTCACAACAACCTACAAGGAAGGTACTACTGGGGCTCTTCACATTGCATGTATGACGACATGGGGATCTAGAAAGCTTTCCTAACTTGGTCCAGGCTGCGAGTGAGTGAGCCTTGACCCTAATCAAGCCCCAGAGCCCAGGGTTTTAGTAATTGACAAGTTGTATAACACTGTTCATAAGAAAGTCAGAGGCCTAGCGGGACAACGTAACATCCAGGACTTCTGCGTTCTCTTGCATAATACTCCAGTGGCAAGCTGAGGTTATTGGATTTCAACTTTGCAGTGACTCGCTGTTTACAAAAGATTATGAGACCTATAAGGCCGGGAGAGGCAATATAAGGTCAGTTTGTCTTAGATCTGGTCTTCTAGATCAACCCAGCTGTATATGGCTTCATCTCTTCATCCAATCATTTGGTGAAAGGTGTTTACTTCTTTATTTGCTTCATTTGTTAGCCCTGGCAATTGTTTATTTTAATTGGCATAAGTTAAATTGCACTTACTAATTATGTAGTCAATTATACCTGCCAATTATATCTACCTGTATCTGTGTATATATTCCTTCAGGAGATGAAATAATATCAAAGTGTAGATAAAGATCCTTATCTTCCTTCTGATGAGACAGGAAGCATAGACATTACCTTTCCTTTGTAAACAAATGGACAAACAAGCCCAAAGTCAAGTCTTTAATTCAGTATTTCTTTGCTAATATTGTAGAGAAAAGATAAGCTCCTTAATCCTATCTCTACAATGTTTTGAGTTTTGAGAAGGAAAATATGTGCTTCAATTTGGAAAGGTTGTGTATAACCAATCTCTCTCTGAATTGAGAGACTTTAGAAGTCTTGACCAACCTTGCTCAACCTTGCTCCACCTTTCCTTGAAGAGTGACTGAATTCACTTTATTTTGTTGTTACTTTTTTCTTTCTTTATTGGCATAACGTTGGTTTACAGTACTGCGTATGGTTCAGAGGTGGAAGATCACATCTCCTCGGATGTGTGTTGCAATACCACCCACCGCCATGGCACCCATAATCCTCCACAGTCCATTGTGCTCCCTCCACACCCTGTTTCCCACCCTCTGCCTCTCTCCTCATAGCCTCAGTTCTGCAGATTTCTAGGGTTTATTGTTGGCTTTGTTTTATCTGACCCTTTGTTTGATTTCCCTGTATTCCACATATAAGTGAAACCATCTGGTATTCCTTCTAATTTATTTTGCGTAACAACACTGATTGCTAAAATTTACTAGGACATGAAAAGTACTCTGTAATTTCCAGTTTTACGCAAGGAAATACACACAATGAAACTCGTATATCTTGCCTTGCTCTTCAAGTATTTAAGGACGGCAACCACTGACACCTTCTCCCACCATCCACAAAGCAGGCAGATGATCCCGTCATACGTTTCGCATCCGCTGGCCATACGGAAATCTCGTTGACTATCCATTCTCTAATCGCAGTCAGAGTGAGTCTTTTGAGACATAAATCGCATCTTGTCACTGCCTGGCTCAGATTCCTCCAATATCTTCTCTTCACTCCAAATGTGACACACAAGGGCTCCACTATGACCTGTGAAATCCTGCTTGAGCCAGCAGCCCATGGCCGCTTTGACATCATCTGCCATTTTATCCCCCATCACTCACTCCGCTCCAGCTACTCTGGCCTTCCTGAACACTCCAGGCTGCTCCTGCCTCAGCACTACCCAGTTGCTATTCCTTCCAAAGACACCTGATTCTTCCCTGGCTCCATCCAGATTTCTGTTCAAAGGTCAGCTTTTCAGAGAGAGCTTCCTTGCCACCCAGTTGAAAGTCGCTCCTCCCACTATGCTCTGTTATGTTGTTCTGCTTTGTTTTGCTTATCTCTTACAATGATCTGACATTTCATTTCTTCCTCCTCCAGAGTGTGGGACGCAAGGGGCAGAGACTCTGTCCTATTCACTTTAAATCTCCTGATACATACTATGTGCTTAGTAAAAGTTTGGTAAATAGATAAATGAGTCAGTGAATTCATGAATGGATTGGGTGATGTGGACACCTCATCGTCTTGGTCATGCCTCTTTTAACGCCATCCGATTCATAGTAACCTAAGATGAGACAGTCAGAGGTGAACACAATCCGGATAGCTTCCAGGCACTCCAGGCTCAGCTTTGAAATCAATAAAACTGCAAGGCTGCTCACAGGCAAGGTCACGGGGCTAGAACACCTCTCACTGGAAGAGCAAGAAAGCTCGTAGGATAGACAGGCATTTGTTACAGTAGTTAAAATATCAACTGTATTTTTTCTATAAATAAGAGAAGGGCATTTTCAGCCGAGGAATCTCCAAGAGCCATGGCTCAGGACTGGCTTCATTTCAGAAAAGGTGAGGAGAGGGGAAAGCCAGTATATATGAGTGGTACCTTACCTAGCATGGGAAAGACACTCCATAAGCATAGCTAGCATTAAGTAAATGCCTGTTCCTTGCCAGGCAACATAATTATCTGTTTATCTGTCTGTCTGTCTTTCTGTCAGTCAGTCTGTCTGTCCATCCATCCATCCATCCCTGTGTATCTATCTGTAGGGGATAACTGGATTCTCTTCTTAGGCAATTTATTTTGAAATTAATGTAACAGGAAGACTGATGAAAGTGGTGTGGCAGCAGGCTGGAGGGGAGGGGAAGGCTGGAGGGAGAATCCCAAAAAATCCTCTTATTTTCAGAAATGTAGAGGATGTCATCACCCCCGGGTCTGGTTAAAACAGGCCTGCACTATCACTCACATGCCTCAGTCCTCCTATCAATTGTCAGGATCGGAGGGAAACTGAGGTGACTCAGAAGACAGTTTTGAAGGCACGGTCGTGGGAGCTCAGGATCATGACTAGTGTTCTCTTTCTGTGGGTCCAGATGCCCTGGCATTTGCTTAATTGCTAGGATAATCTACTCTCATTTTTTAAAAAGTGGTTTTTTTGGAGTTGTAATTCATCAACTATCAAACCCACCATTTAAACTGTACAATTTTATAAATATATTCAGTGGTTTTTAATACATTCACAGAGATATGCCAACATCACTCCAAAGTAACTTTAGGATATCTCATCACCCCAAAACAAAACTTCATATCCCAAAGCAGTAACCACCATCTCCTTACAAACACTCATGTTCTTTCCTGATGGATTTACCTATTCTAGATGCCTCATGGAAATGGAATCATACAGTAGGAGGCCTCTACATTTCTTCACTTAACATGATTTTTTTCAACGTCCATCCATGTTGTCCATCCAATTGACAATTATGTTATAAACATTTATGTACTGTTTTCAATGGACATATATTTTCATTTCTCCTGGGTATCTATGGGGGAATATAATTGCTGTCAGATGCTAACTGATTTTAACATTTTAAGGAATTGTCAAACTGTTTTCCAGAGTGATTGCACCATTTTACAATCCTGCCAAGAATGTTTGATGTTTCCTATTTTACCACATACTTTCCAACACTTGTTATCATTTGTCTTTTTAAGTTTAGTGGGTGTGAAGTGGTGTCTAATTACAGTTTTGATTTCAATTTCCCTAATGACTAATACTGTTGTGCATCTTTTCATCTTCTTGTCCATTTATATATCTTCATTCGAGAAATACCTATTCTGGTCCTTAGGCCAGTTTAAAATGAGGTTATGTGTCTTTATCAACAAGTTCTAAGAGCCCTTATGGATATATGCTTTGCACATTTGGGTCATCTTTTCACTTTCTTTTTTTCAGATTTATTTATTTATGCATACAAGAGCTGGGGTACAGGCCAGAGATGCGGGGGATGAGAGGATTCACCAGAGATAGAGTGGGGAACAGAACAGGAGAATTGACTAAAATACACTGCTGAGGGGAGCAGTGAGTGAGATAGGAGAGATCTGCAGCTCCATATGGGTTAACTCCCTGGGATCGAACTCATGCCGTGCCACCACAGAGGCCCCTCACTTTCTTGCTTTCTTAGCAATAATGCTTTCCAATCCACAAACAGGAATGTCTACCAATTTATTTAAGTCTTCTATAAGAAGACTTTTCAAAGTGAAAATTTCATATTTCTTTTATTAAAATGATTCATAAACATTTTAGACTTTTTGATACCAGTGTAAATACAAATTTCTCCTGTTAATTTTATTTTAGATTGTCCACTGCCATTTTATAGAAAAATAATTTATATTTTTATATTTATGTTGCATTATGCACCCCC
This sequence comes from Talpa europaea, assembly GCF_964194135.1. Taxonomy (NCBI): domain Eukaryota; kingdom Metazoa; phylum Chordata; class Mammalia; order Eulipotyphla; family Talpidae; genus Talpa; species Talpa europaea. The sequence continues at coordinate 14,501,081 of NC_140069.1, forward strand.
CCAGCAGTTATTTATTAGTTCTGATGGTTTTTTAATAGCTTCAGCTTCAGGATTTTCTACATAGAGTATTATATTGCCAATGGAATGGTGGTTTTAGGGTTCTTTTCAGATTTAAATTACTTTTAATTGTTTTTCTTGCCTAATTGCCCTGTTTATATGTTCACTGTTGAAAGGAAGTTGGGGGCAAAGCTGTCACTCTTTACCACCAAGTGTGGTGTTAGCTGTGAGTTTTTGTTGAAGTCATTTATCAAGCAGAGGAAATTTCTTTCTATCCCTATTTTGTTGAATGTCTCTAGTTGTTGATTGCAAGGGGAATCACAGAAATGTCAGTTTTGCTTCCACCTCCACCTCCCGCTCCCTCCACCACCCCCTAGGGTACCATGTCCTGTTAAGCATGTGATTACATTGTTCCAGGGGCAAGCTTGAACTTCCTTATAGGGTTGAATTCAAATGCATTTCTTGAATTGAGGCACAAATTCTTGGGACTTTCCAATCCACATATATGGGCTTTATTCCTGTGGTTGAAACCTGGGCCTTCAAGCCATTTCTGGAGTCACTCTAACTTTTGCCAACTAAGTGCTGCTAAATTACTCTTGAGGATAAGATTGTGACATTTTTAACTTTAACCTACCTATCATCTCCATAAGTAAAGGTAATTTTCCTGGAACCTATGTCACTATTAGGACCTATTATGTGACCAGCATTTTGCTACATGATAGGAGGTGATGCTGTATTAGCTTAGCTTCCTGTATCTAATAATGTCAAATATTTGTGTGTTTTCTATGATTCAAGCACTGAGCTATTTGCTTAACATGCATTATATCATTTAGTCTTCATATCAATTTTGTGTGTATCAGTATTTTTGTAAAAAGCAATCTGAGTTTTAAAGAAGTTAAGCAGGGACTCATGCTTGAAAGTGGCAGACCCAGGCTGGCTGAACTACAGAATCCAGATCCTTAGTCTCCTGCCATGTTGCTTATTCTTTTATTTTTTTTAAGATCTATTTTATTTATAGACGACCTGGGGTACAGGCCAGATGCGTGGGAGGGTGAGAGGATTCACCAGAGACAAAGTGGGGAACAGAACAGGCAGATTGATGAAAAAGCGCTGCTGAGGGGAGCAGCAGGTGAGACAGGAGAGGTCTGCTTCACCATATGGGATTCTTGCCTGCCGGCCAGGATTGAACTGCACTCAGAGGCTGCAAACAACCTCACAGTGCGGTGTTCAATCGCCTGCGCCACCAGGGAGGCCCCCATGTTGCTTCTTTCTCCTGTTCTCTGGTAAATAATGCTTTCGTTACTGAGACAATGAATACTCAAATAAAATCAGAGAACACCACAGGAGGTAAATGTCTCTAGGTTGTTGAATTGAAGGTGGTATAGTAGGCGTTATGATTGTGAGAGGGATATTTGGGGAGATGTTGGGCTTTGGGGATGATTATAGATGGAAGGTGGAACAGTGAGAAGAGGACTTCCAGATTGAGAAGCACCATGAGGAAAAGTGTGGATGCAGGAATGAACTTGAACTTCTTTGGGGAAGAGCTTGGCTGGAGTGGGAGTTTCTGTCACTCATCAATGGAAGATCAGTAGAAGGTAATTTGGGCCAGATATTGGTAGGTATAGATCTCTGAGTACTGCTGCAAAGGGTTGGATTCAGAAAAGTCTTTAAATGGTGGAATTAACTTAGTTATTGTTTTTGTTGCATTCCCTGAATTTCCAGTTTCTGTGAAGGTGTCATAGGGAAATGAGAGGAGGCTAGTTAGAGGGAATCTGGTTTCCCACCTCCACTTAAAAGTCGAGTCATTGCAAATTTAGATGTTGGTATTCATTTTGTGATTGTATAATATCTGAAGATAAAGTTAAAGTTTTAATGTTTAAAAAGATGTTATAAACCACTGAGATAGCCAGTAACCCAGGTTTACAGGTGAAGAAACATAGACTTGAACTCACATAGCTAGTTAGTAAGAGAGCAAGAGTTCAAGTTCACTTTGAGATACCAAATACTTGAGTCAGCAAACATTTATTGTCTGCGTATTATATCCTGAGAAAGGTGCAAATGGATCACTGGTTCTTGCATTCCCAGAGATCACAAGCTTAGAGATACCTAAAAAGTCTGCAGACAATGTAGAAGCAGAGTGGAGGAGTTCATTGCTCTGAATAAGAAGGACAAAAATCAGGGCAAGAGCAATGACACCTACCCGAATCTTCAAGAATATGTTGGAATTTGCCAGAGAGATTCGGTAGAGAAGGGCATTCTAGGTCAAAACAACAACTCTAGGTCAAAACAACAACATATATTAAGTAATGGAAGCGTGAGAAAGCTTAATCAAAGAATAGCAAATATTTCGCTAATTAATAAAACTTACCATTTATTAAGCATTCTGTGCCAGTCATTGTACTAGGCAATTTATATGGATTATTTTATGTAATGCTCTTAATAATCCTATTAGCAAGGTACAGATGAGAAAACTGAGTCACAGGATAGAGAAGTAATTTGCCTAGGGGTCATGAAAGGTCTCTTGTTAAGCCATGGTGGAATTGGGACCTGAATCCAGGGAGTTCAGTTTTGGACGTAGAGTCCTACAAACCTTGCTGAGCAGTTTGGGTTTCACCCTCTAGGTGAGTGGTTCTCAAACTTGCATCAGAATTACTTGGTGGGTTTGTTAAAACATAAGTTTTAGACTCTATACCCCCTGAGTTTCTGATTCAGTAGGTTTGAGGTAGGACCCAAGGATTTTCTGTTCTAACAATTTCAGTAACAGAATGTCTAGGGGATTCTGACTCTGCTCACAGGGATCACACATTGAGAACTGTTTTGATAGGAAGCCATTGGAAGGTTTTAAATTTGGGAGAAAAGTCATCAGAGTTGCATATTTAGGAAGTACTTTTTGGGCAATGAATGGGAGTGAATCACAGGTTGCATAGGACTCAACTCAATGAAATGGTGTTTGAAGGTAGCAGAGTGCAAATAAGAGCTGTTATGAGTTTAACTTATGCTGTGTTTCCAAAGAATGAAGATAGAGGGATAAATCTGAAAGCAATTACATAGGAAGTTAATTTAGGCACTAAATAGCACCCCTCAAGCTCTGATAGCAATTGTATTTAATAACTAGAATCTATAGAGGTGGTATCTGATCGGAAGTGAGAGATAAGGAGATTATTGTAGAACAAAAAGAGGTTGTCCAGGTAGCTAAGTTTGATGTTGAGCTGAGGTGCTCATTTGGTCTAATGGAAGCATCATGGTATCCTGGAAAGTGGACTGAACTGCTGTAGGTGGCCTGGTTTCTAGTCAGGCCTCTGCCACTTGTCTTTCCATGTTGGAGATATCACATGCTCTTTGAACCTCCATGTTTTCCTCTGAAAGTGGAGCCAACAACAGCTTCTCATATAGAATGCCTATGCTGGGAATAAAAGATGAGAGTCTTAAACCCTGTGATAAAACTTTTGGTAAAACAATTTTCTCCAGTCACCTAGCCACATATTTGTGCTTAGGTGTTACCCAGTCCTCATTGCAAAGTAGAATCAAATAGTAAAATCTTCATAGTGCGCTTATACGTGCTGTTGTTATAACCTTCTTCCATTTGCCTGGATATTTAGCAAACTGGTTTCAGAGCAACTGGAAAGAAATAGACTTACATGGAATTTTGAGTTTTAGAATGTTTTATGATAAGCTGGCGTTAGGAACAGAGTTGAGTTATTTCTTGGGGATAATTCTTTTTTAAACATTAATTATGAATATGTTTAGTTTCTCTTTTTTAAGTTCCAATATATCATTAATTTCAATTACTTACCTCAGATGACTTTTAAAACCACTGACAAATGCTTTTAAAGCTATTAACAACATCCTTCTTTTAACTAATTCTGGTGTTAACAAATGTATATCCAAATCTGTATCTTCTCTATAATATAATTAAAATTTAAGATGTGACTTTACTGAGTATGTGTTTGGTCTTCATAACTGCTTAGTGTTCATTAACTCAGGAATCACATGGAATGCCTTCTTGCTTCTCAATCTCCATTCTCAGTTGGTTAACAAGTCTTTTTCTCTACTCTCCAGTTTTTTCCCTCTCTGCCTTCACTAGGACCTAATTGGTGCAAGGTATCATTATTTTTTGTCTGGATTACTGCCATAGTTTCCAAAGTGATCAACTCTATCCATTCTAGATGCCCTCTAATTCATGTCCAGGCAGTACTGAAATTAATGCTTCGGAATCTGATTAAACTTCCACCTGCTTAAGCCCTTTTCATGGCTTTCCATTTCCAGTAGGATAAAGACAAAAATCACCTGACTTGACAGGGATGACCCTGCATGAACTGGCCTCCGCTGACCTTGCTTGTCTCATTTCACTGCACCCTGACTTTTGCTTTTCCTTCTCTAGTCCGGTCTGGCTGTCTTTTCTCACAGATGTGCCACTGTGCCTCCCCCAAATAGGACCTTTGCACATCTGTCTCCCTGCCTGGAATTCTCCACTCTTCTCTTATTTAGTTAGTCCCACCTACCCTTCAAATCACAGCCCTGTTGACATACCACAAAGTCTTCCCGGGCCCTCTTGACTAGATCAGACCTGAATTACATGTTCTTATAGCATCATTTTCCTCTTTATTTCTACACCCACCACAGCTGAGATTTTACATTTTTTCTGTGTCTGTTTGATTAATAAGGAGAGCAGGGGACTATGTTTGGTTCAGCTCTTTATGTAGCACAAGTGCCCAGAGGAGCACTTGGTACACAACAGGAGCCGATGACTATTTGTGCAATGAGTATTTATAGAGGAAAGAGAATGTTCTGGTGTAGGGGGTTCATGCTTACAATGTACTGGGAGCAAATGTATTGCATTGAAATTTATGAATAAGTTGAAGTCACTGAAAGATGTGACAGAGTTGATTTCAGATTTCAATTGTGTAATAGCTAATAACCCAAGTCCTGTTTGCATTGGAATAGGCGTACGCTATTTCTCCATGGGAAAACTCCTGGGATCATAGATTACCCATAAAACTTTGCTTCTGTGGTTTAGAATCTTAAGTACTGTCTACTTTATACACATCTGTGGGAGCAATGGAGCCAGCTTGTTCTTCTATTAGGCATCATCATGTCTTGCTCAATTTAGATGGGTAAATTACTTTTGCAAATAAAATACTGTTGTCCAGTGTACTCTGAATTTTCTAATAACCCCCAACCGCAGGAGAATTGAAAAACAAGATTTAGCTCAAAATGGTTTAAAATAAAACAGGAAGAATACATGTGGGTATTATATTCTTATTTTCCTGGTGAAGTGTTATAGCTGTCACTTAATGATACTACTGAAAATCATGGCGGTGGGGGAGGAAGAGAGGTCAATAATTGTCTAACATCATCGTCTCAGAGATCTTCTGGAAATAGTGTTAAGCAAAGTCAAGGCATCCTTATACAGCTAATTCTGCAGAATGAGAAACTGGATATAAAGTTTGAATCAGTCCATGAAAATCTCATACTTACTGTAGGGAGCAAGAATGACAACCATCAATTGCATATCTTTCAAATCTCACTGTTAACCTCCAGCCCTCTTACCTTAATCGGGGCTTTGGAACAAGGATTCACAGAACCATTTCATGAAAAGATAGACTGTGCATTTGTATAAATGCGACCTCTGTATTGCAATTAAGCAATATACACACTGCTGCTTTGTGCCACCAGCAAAGTAAATAAAATCCTGCTCTGCTGTTTACGGTTTGGAGATGATTCCCATGGAGGATCAGCCATGGTTTGTCATGAAAAGATCTAAATTTTAATGTCCAATTAACCCTGAGAGTTATTAATAATATCTTAAAATTACATTATGAATTAGGCCAAGCAATTCCATATTCAAGGTATAATGAAATTAACTCAGGATTATTTTAATGCTCTGTCATCTTTATGTTACTTGTATCAGAATAGTCTATTGTGCTGGCTAGTTCTTCTCCCCATCCTCTAGACCTTGGGGGTCTAGAATCTTGGGGAGTCATCCATGAACATTAACAATTTAAAGAAACCTCCAGAGTGATTCGTATGCCCAAGAAAGCTTGAGAACCAGGGAGTGATTTCTAGGGACTGAGACTGTTGAAAGGTTTGTTTATAGTTCTGGGTTTCTTCTGCCAGGGGGCAGTGTTCCCTGAAATACGGCTGGATTAATAAACCATGCTGGAAGTTCATTTCATCCTTTTTCATCCACTTTCTTCTGTACTAGCCCAGCCCTGTGTAACCTTATACTAAAATTTGAAACACCATAGCAGGTGAATTTTCTTAGTTTGGTTTTGTTATAGGAGGCTTTGGACTATGCTACAATCATTTTAGTTGAGTTTCTAGGCTGATTCAATTATGCATTATCAAGCTTTTTGATGTTCTCTGTTTTAGATAATGAGAGGTAATTGTATTCTGTAGTTAATTTGATGCCGGTGGAAGGGACTTTGGTTCATCCTGGTTAATTTATAATGATATCTTGTAGTAAATTCTGTTGAACTACGTTATGTGGTATGTGCGTGCGTGCATAGTACTCATGTGCGTTTGTGTGGATGCGTGTTAATGAATTCCGTATGCTGGATGACATGGTAGGAGATAAAGTTCTTTGGCAGAATGGTTAGCAGAAATCATGGCTGAGCTCAATCCTTTCAGATAATTGGTAACAAGTGCTGTACAGAAGCCAATTATGGATCAACTTGGCTATTGCACTTAAGGTTTTTTTCCCCCTGCACAGCTACTCTGCATGTCAAGAAATTTAATGGATGATGTTCAGCTTCTGAGTCTAATTTTTTCCCCAAGGGGAGCCTTCACTGTCCTCAAGCTGGGTTTCTACAATCAAATGTCAGACAGAATCAAAAGTCGTTAGACTCCAGTGGGGCTGGGGAGGTGGAGATCTGGGAAGTCTGTTTTTTTTTTTTTTTTTTTAGGCCATGTGGGACCCCGGAGCATACAATGAAAGCCCAGGATTGCCTTGATACTTTCCTCTCTGAAAAGCAAGCCTGCATCTTGAAATTTAACATAAACAGTAGAGAAATCTTACGTGGGGTTAACATCTTTCACAAGCCTTGTTAAATACCCAAGTCCAAATCATTTCAGTATGTCACACAGACGAAAGCAAGAGACTCACATAGCAAAACTCCTAAGCCTGCCATCTCTGCAAGAGTGCAAAACTAAAAGGGTTTTTAGAAAGGCAACAGTTTGGCAGTGAATTTTCTCTTTCTCAATTAGCTGTTACTAAAATTCTAGAATATATAATGAGAGCCAGGCCTACTGTATAATGACTCTACACAACCTCTGGCTTTTCTGCTATCATGTTTTATTTGTGCAAAGCTCTAGCTCTGACAGTAATCTGTTGCGTGGTGCGTCCTGTATTTATGCACACACACACACGTGCTGTGCAAAAAACGATGCTCACCAGAACCAGAGAGAGACAAGCCAAAGGCCAACATAAAGGGATATGATATTTAAATCACTTTCAGATTTAGAAGCTTTGATTTCTTCTTTTAGAAGTATCCTGGTTGCCATATAACTTAGTAAAGAAGTATTAACACTCAGGAGCGCCTCAAAGGGCACTGTGTTGGGTGACTAGATGATAATCTAACTGGGAAAGAACTTGGGACACAATTCTTTAAAATTAAATTCTGCCTGCCGTGAGATTTCCTTCCTCACATCAATCTCATAAAGTTTCCCTCTCTCCCACCTCCTCCCCCCAAACACATGCACACACACATATGCACACACAAACACACACACGTTTTTGGGGAAGAAGAGACAGAGACTGAAGTTATTTTGTCACTTGTCACAGAGCAGAGGACCTTATGTTGCTTTGCTGGCTTTCTCCATATTTTGATACAAGTTACTTCTCTAAACTCTGACAACACATAGGGAAAAATAATGGTATCTCTTGTGTTACAATCTTGGGAGATTTCATCGTGAGAAATATTTGAGGCACAGGGAGTTGCTCTGAATGTGGCAATAGAGACAGGATCGTTTAAACTGCCAGAAAAATAAATAAATGGGAAAGAAAGGGAAAGTTCTTAGGTTTAGAAGTTATAAAACTTAACTTGTTTTTAAGAAAATAAAGTCGTGAGGTTGACTCCACTGAATAACTACATTGTAAACCTTAAAAGCTTAAAGCTGGGGGATCCCTTTTATAGCTCTGTTTCAATTTTATCGGACAAAATACATTTGGTTTCTTTTTGTAAAACTGATTTTTTTGTGAAGGGAGGAAAATGAAAATGCACTGTTATTGGCCACAGCAACATAAGAAACCCTCAAGTTACCAGAGGAAACCACATGAAAGGTCTGTGTGAGGGGAGGGACCCACCAGGGGGTGGGGAAAAGGAGGATGATGTTTCCAGCCTCTGGGGCTCAGAGCTGTGATTTGCAGACAGACTGTGATGAAATCAAGCTTTGGACGAATTGGAGAAGCCTGTCAACCTCCCAGGTGGGATTGCTTGTAGTTAATAGACTGAACTCAGAGTCCCCAAAAGCAGTGCATTGAGTGAGGGCAAAAGAGAACAGGCTGCAAAAGGCTTTCCAAGAGCCCTATGCCATGGCAGGGAGAAGCTCCTTCCAGCCGAGTCAGGTAGGGGCAGCAGGGGATGACAGCCCCCACACAGGCCTTTTTTTTCCTTTTTGTTTTAAAAATATAGACAGCAGGTTATGGTACCTTTGGGAAGCTGTCAGATTGGGCAGTGATGTTAAAATCCTTGGAATCGCCTTCATGTAATTCTTCTTATCTAGCTGTGTTTCACAGTTTTATCTCTTCATCCCCGTAGGTAATATCCCTGATCACTTTTGCCATCGGAATTAATATCTGCTTAGGATTCACAGCAAATCGAGTGAAGAGGACAGAAGGATGGCAGGAAGGCCCTCCTACAGGTAAGCGTAGCATTTACATTCCTTTCAAAATACTATCCATGTGGTAATCAGTGCAAATGCATTAAGAAATTGATCTTTAAGATAATCTGGCAGTTGAACTAATTTAATCCTAGATTTTGCTGGAATAATAAAATTAGTTCTATGTATAATTCAGGTGATTTTAATTAGAGAACATTTATGCTTCATTATCACGGGCTCTTTAAATCTTTGTCCTTTGAAATTGATAAATGTTAAGATAAAATAAAAACTCTTGTTAATGGTCAAGGCTAAAATAGAAATAGCAAGGACAGGTGCTGGTTTATTTCTAGAAATATATTGAGTTCATTATCATCGGGTATGACATTGAGTATTTGTCTCCTGATGTAGGCAAAAAAAAAAAAAAAAAGGAATGTGAAAAAAAAGTGAAAAAAAAAAAAGACAGTGATTCTCTTTATAAAACTTCAAAAATTTAGGACTATCAGTTTTAGGTTTACCTAAAATAGGGAAAACAGCAAAAAGAGGAGGTTTGAAAGAACTTACCAAATTGACTTGCTCTTACTGCCTTTTTTTCTTTTTTTTTGGCATAAGGAAAGGTAAGTTTTAATAGTGTACCTTGACTTAACTAAAAGAACCGAAGTGAAAGAGTTTCCTTTTACAATACACTGCACCCTAAGCAGTGTGGGAATTCTTATAAAGGAGCTCCTTGTGTAGACCGAGGGGGCTTAACTGACCAGGTCTTAAGTAATGAGTTGGTTAATTTCCTGGAAACTGGAGCTGCTGATGGTTTTATAAATAAAAATTACTTATTAAGTAATGAGCACTCTAGGGGGCAATATTTTTTTTGACTTTCCATGACATCTCAGCCTGTTTATCTGCCTTCCCATGAATCTTGAGTGTCTCTGTGTTTCTTGACCTGCTTCTATAAAAGCCAACCACCTGTCTGTTTGCCAACTGGAGCTTTTCTTAACCTTGTTATGATCCATTCATCGAGGGACTACCTCGAGTGTGTTACTTTTGAGTCATGCCTGAAGGTTGAAAGAGGAATAGTAGAAGTAATTTAGTGAGTATGGTGGGTTAAGGAGGTAGAAGAGAGTTGTCACTGACCAACACTCCTATTTCTGTTGGTAACAAGTGGTCTCTTCAAAACTCCTCTTGTCACAGGCGTTTCACTGCACGAATGAGCAGTGCCTGGAAGTGCACATGCTGGAGGGGTGGGTGAGGAGGTCTCAGCCTGGCCTCACGGCAGCCTAGCAGCTTGGGAAGCCAATGCCGATGCTGAAAGGATCTTGTTCCTTTTTTGTCCTATTATATTAGTTCAGTTAAACTTCTTACAAGCTGTTTCCTTAATGATTACATAAAATCAAGTCACTCATTTTTTTCCAAGTGGACGTTTTTGGGATATAATCACAGAAGTCCTGAGCTGGCTCCCTGGACCCCTATAACTTGCTGAGTGGCCCTTGGGCAAGCCACTAGTGATGGCTGTTTCTTTGCTGTGCAAAGAGGAACAGATTACTTCTGATTTTCCTTATACATTAAACAAAACTAAACAACTCACGATTCTGTCTATTTTGGTTCATTGACTCCTGACTTTGTGTGCTTCTACTGGAGAATTTAAAAGATGTAGACCAAAGGCTTGAATATATTTTGGTATAATGCATTATTTCTGTGCCTTCTAGAAAATAGCTGTAAGTACTAATTTATAGCTTTGGGGAAAAATAATATAATCTTTAAATCTCAGTGATTTAAAATATACTTACAAAATATTTGCTTCTTGAATTATTTAATTAAATACTTGGTTATTTTAGGCCTTTGTAATATCTTTTAAAATAACTTATCAGTGAAAAGTTTACTGAGAAGCTTAGTATTGGGATACAATTCTATTTAAGTCTTGAGTTCCAGCATTTTGGTACACCTGAATACTTCTTACTCTTAATTTTACAGTTGCTATAGCTTTCCTGTTGGCTAGCACTGTGGTTGATTTCTCTTGAGTGATGACCAGAGATGTACTTTGGAAACTGGGTAAAAGAATCAGGCGTAGAGTTTAAGCATTTTTGTCTTTTCAAATGCTGCATGTGCTCAGACAGGGCTTCCCTCAGATAATGTATGTGGCTGGGTATTATGACTCCCAGCAAGACCTTCACATCAGAAAACACTGGATGAAATTTGATACACAAATTATAACAAGATAATAGGAGGAAAGGCAGCCGTGCCCATGGATCAACAAGAATACACCACCAAATAAAAGGAAAACAAAGAGTGTTAATACAGGACCAGCTTCACACCGCCCAGAGCAACCTCTCCCACCCAAAGCTGCCCATTTCTTGTTTAATAAATGAGGTTTCTCTAAGTCCTCAACAGCAGCTGAGAACATTCTATACACACACACATACCCTGCAGCTGCATCATGGACTGGGGTGTTGGTTTCAAGGCTGTGGCAGAGCAAACAAATTGTTATAATTAATTAACTAGCATTAATTTGTTAGCTGGGTTTACTTAGGATCCAATGACTGATTGCAAGTAATGGTGGAGGGGGATTTCTCCTAACAGATCTTAAAAGATCTATAGGCTTATGAGAAGATATGAAATGAGCAGAGATGATTATTATCTCATTTACCTGAGCACTTAGGTAAATGAGGTTAACTGGAATCCATTTTCAATGACAAGTAAACAGATGCATTTGAGTTTGACAAAGTGCCATACATCCTGATTAGCTTCTAAGACTGCAAGAGAATTATGTGTGTTCAAGTATGTGTTCTTACGTACATGTGTGTATGTGTATGTTTGTGGTATTATGGTGAGGTCCATTTTACTGAAGTTTGTGATTTAGAAATGTGCTCTCTGAAATATAGGCAATTTAATACTTGAAAAGCAAAAGGAAATTTGTTAGCTTGTGAACAACTAATAGAGATTTGAAATTTCAGTCCATTTCATCATCCCCCCGAAGGGCTTAAAGGAAAATTTAAAAGTATGTGAATGTGAGTGAAATTCATGAGTAAATATGAAATGAAGAGAGTCTCTAATGACTTTATGAGGAAAGCTTTTCTTTGTGAATTATAGAGAGGACAGAAAATGTTAACAGGAACCAGAAGGTTGATGTTTATGCAATCACTTTAGGAGTCTCTTTCTACAATGAAAGCTATTGAAATGGAACGGTTGTACAATGTAGGAACATAAAGCTGACAGGTATATGGGTGATTGCCCTGAGGGAAAGCTCTCTCACAAGGAATATAGCATCAGGGCACTTTATTCTAGATCTCAAGTAGAAATCCAGGGTGTTTAAGTAAATGAAATGAAATGGTCTAAATTAGAATCTAAGGAGGACAAAGACTTTTCAGTTCACTCTCTTTTTTTTTTTTAAAAAGATTTATTTATTTATGCATACAAGAGCTGGGGTACAGGCCAGAGTTGTGGGGGGTGAGAGGATTCACCAGAGACAGTGGGGAGCAGAACAGGCAGACTGACTGAAATACACTGCTGAGGGGAGCGGCGGGCAGTCAGGAGAGGTCTGCTTTACCATGTGGGTTGCTCCCTGGCCGGCCAGGGAATCAAACTCGTGCTGCAGAGGCTGTGGATTGCTTCATAGTGCAGTGCTTAACCCCTTGCGCCACCAGGGAGGCCCCAGTTCTCTTTAAAGGGAATGTTGCTGTAGAAATTTTTTATCTATCTTAAACCTGTAGAGAATCTCCTGTCTTGTTTGCATAACCAGCTGTCTCAGTCTTCAACAGACTAGAACATAGATTCTTGAGTCAACAGAAATCAATATCTTCCAAAATCATGTCTTCAAAAGAATCTCTAAAATTTGGAACTTATCTACAAAACCTGAGAATTTTTTTGTTAAGGAAAAAATAAACACTATAGTTATATTTGGACGATACAATATTTTAGCCATGTCTTTGCTAGCTCAGATTAGCTCTAGATACTTTATTCTTCATCCTTTATTTTTCGCCTTTTTGTTCAAAAATTTTTTGAAAATAAAATTCCATATTAAGCCTGATGAAAATATAAGATTTTCAATATATAATGATGCTTTTATCTTCAATTATGTTTGAAAAATAGCATCTAAACTTTTACTTTTTTGAGTTAATGATACTTGTGATCTAAAATGAAAATGTTTAATTGTCTGATAGCAGCTTTGCAAATCACTCACACTTATGTAACTGATTACCAACATCAGTATTACTTGAGTGGTTTAGAAGTTGAATTTAAGTTCTTAATTTATTTTATTTAAATCTCACAGAAATCTGTCTTCTTGAAGAAGGTCTTTCTGTACAAGAACATTGTATTTATAAACACACTGTAAGTACAGGTGTTTGAAAACTTACTGGGTATACTGATTTATTAAAAAAATTCTCTACGACCTCTGGTCCAGCAGCTGTGAAGAGGAGAGGATAGTAATGGGCATTTTTAGGAAGGCACGTATTGAGGAAGGGAAGATGCTGACACTCAGGCATCTTACTAATGGGCAAGGGACAGTATCAAGAAAAAATGGCCCCTTCAGTGTAAGAAAGTCTGACCAGAAAGAATGACTTCAAAAGAGATGCAGGACAATAGCACATTCGAGAGTTGAGCAGCATCTTGAATATCATTCATGCTGCTCTCCCTTCCTTGTGGTTTCTACACCAAATAGATCAGACAGACACAGGAGAACTGGATCTGTTTAAAGGCTCTTCGTGAAGGAGGTGGCATAACCACAGTCTGAAGCCCATTTCAAAGCTTTCCTCCCACTTTCAGGAAACACTTGGACTGAGAACTGAGACCAATGGGAGGAGCATACAGGGCGTCAGAACTCATAACCCTGCACACAGGACCAGACAACACCTAGACTTTAGAATTCAGACTGATAATGACCCAATTTGAACATGGAATCAGGCATAGCACAGAGAGAAGTACCAAAATCTGTCTTGAACTTGTGTGAAAAGAATGTACGACGAGGGTATGATGTGTAAAGGCCTGATTGTGGTGGATGAACTGCTGACCCAAAAGAATAGGGACTAGTGCAGTTATTTTTTTTAAAGATTTATTTATTTATTTATACAAGCACTGGGTACAGTCAGAAGCGCGGGAGGGTGAGAGAATTTACCAGAGCCAGAGCGGAGAGCAGAACAGGCAGAGTGATGAAGTACACTGCTGAGGGGAGCAGCGGGCGGCAGGAGAGGTCTTTGCGCCCTGTGGGACCCTTGCCTGGTGGCCAGGGATCGAACCAGTGCTGCTGAGGCTGTGTGCAGCTTCACAGCCCAGCGCTCAACCGCTGCGCCACCAGGGGAAGCCCTGGGACTAGTGCAGTTATGAAAGAAGATGGCAGTGCTGGATCCATGCAGGCCCCGGAAAGGTGAAAGTAGACATTTTCCTATGCTCCCTTCATTTAGAAAGGTGCAGTGGTTCAACTTTCTTGGAATTATTGGATTTGAAGAAGATTTATATCGTTTAATTCACCTTTCTGACATTGCCTGCTGAATCCACATCAGACAGGAATGAATCTTGGCCTAACATCCATCTTTCACGGGTCGGGAACTCTTATTCTAAGCTGTTGGTCACCTGATCATGAATACAGTTCTTTTTGTGGGATAAATCTTTGTGTGAGGGACCCAAGTGCAAATCTTTGTTAACAAAGTTGTCTTTCATTTAAGAGTACAAGGAAGATAATAGTTGATAGAGGCCAGGTCTTGAGTGAGATTCAATTATTTTCAAAAGCCAAGTGAGGGGGGCCTCCCTGGTGGCACAAGGGGTTAAGATGCAACCACCACAGCCACTGCAGCACAAGTTCAATCCCTGGCCAAGGAGCTACCCACATGGTGCAGCAGACCTCTCCTGACTCGCCTGCTGCTCCCCTCAGCAGTGTATTTCAGTACATCTGCCTGTTCTGCTCCCCAATTTGTCTCTGGTGAATCCTCTAACTCCCAAAACTCTGGCCTGTACCCCAGTTCTTGTGTGTATAAAGCCAAGTGAGGGGCACAATCAGAACATGATAGAGGTTGTAAGAAAACAGTAAAAGTCACATTGATGGAATGGAAGAAGGAAAGGTTAACTGGCTGCATGTTTATGCAGATCTTTTGAAAGTAAAAAAAGAAAGAAGGAAGAGGCTATGATGAGGGGAAAGCAACCAGCTTGAGTAGAGGGAAATGTCAAATGCATGCTGGGACCCCACCAAGAGGAGCAGGTGGACAAGGAAACAAGAGTAAACTGTGCTTTAGATCTCTTCTTATTATCGCAGCTGGAAGCACAGCTCAGCATATTCATGTCTGCAACTCACCGGAATGAAGCTGCTCAAAATCTATGAGGTGAATGTTGACATTGTTCTGTCTAAGCAGTGCTAAGTGGTCCTTTTAAAAAAGGATTGATTCAATTCTAAGCGTTTTCCTTATCTTTATTTTTACTGTCAGACTTTCTCTATTTTTCCTCTTTTACTTCTCATTTCCTCCTCCCCCATCTTCTCTCATGGTTTGGTGTGCCCTGTTGGTTGCTGAGCCAAAGTCAATAGAAAAATGTGGTTTATGAACCAGAGGTGAGGCAGTGCATGGAGACCTGACGTCATTTCCGAAGTGAACTGGTGTGGTTTCTATGTATTTCAACATCAGAATCATCCATGCAAAAGAGTTTCACATCCCATGGTTGAGTGAATCTGTTTGCTTCAGTTGAACTGATCTGACACCATAAATACGAGGATTGGGTGACTCTGACTTTCAAGGGGACAAAGGATGAGAAATGAACAGGGTGTTCAGGTAAATGGTTTCAGTGAGCCTAGAAATGGCATTTCACATCTGTTCTTCCATTGCGTCTTATGTTTCTTGCTGTGAAGAGTAACGGATACTAATGATAAAACAAAGAAAAATATGTAAACTTGTCAATAAGGAAACAAGGTTACCAATAACATGTCATAAAATGACATTGATTAGGACATTTATATATAATGTACTATATAATGAATATTTTATACCCATATTCATATATTCTCAGGCATAGCTGAAGATAAATAGACATTGGTACAATGTTAGAAGTTTCAAACTATAAAATACTATGAAGTTTCTTTGCTTTTCTTTTTTTTCCATCATTTCCCCCAAATGTAACCCCTGTAAAGAGCTTCTTACAAGGAAAAAAAGAGGCTGTACCACAGCTGCACTTTTAAAAAGTTATGTCCATCTGCACTTTTCTCACTCCCTGTACCCCAACCTTCTCTTGCTCATCTCTAAGTCTGTCTCTGTTTTAATTTCATTATTTTTCTCTATTCTTCTTGCCCTCTTTATGTCTATTTTAATGCAAAATATAGAAGATTTAATACTATAACACTGTTAAGTACTCTGCTCTTTAAAAAAAGTTATATATTTTGTAGATCTTTCCATGTTAGCCTACACAGATATGACTCATTCTTGTTAAGGAATAAACAATAGTCCATCTATAGAAGAGCCATTTGGATTGGAACTTCAGGGTGGAAGAGTCATATGTATTTTAAAATATTGATAGATACTTCCAAATTTTGTTTTATTTTACAAATTTTGCATCCTTAACGGTGGCTATGACACTGCGTGTGCTTTCCATCCATTACTTTGTAAGCTAGACTAAGGCTCCAGCTACTTTCATTCCAGTTTGCCAATTATTTCAGTACTACTTACTGATGAATCCTTCTTTCACATACAGACTAATACTTTCATGTGCCCTCTGATTAAAATGTCACTTTCACTATAAATATTTGACCCTAACTCTGGTCAGCACCTCTACACTGATCTACTTATTTTCTAGCACCAACCTCTTTTCATTATTTGACTTCAGAATGTATTTCACTCTCTGTTCCTTACCAGATTGTTCTTCCCTTTTCAGTCTTTTTGTTCTCCTATATGTATTTGTTTTTTGTTACACTTGATATTTGCTCAGGCTTCCAGAAATCCTCTCCATATTTTTATTGGTGATTGCATTGAATCTTTAGGTATATTTCAGAAGAGCTGTTAATTTATAATATTGATATTTTTACCTGCAAGATGGTATGACTTTCCATTTAATTCGATATATTAAAATGTTTTCTTGTAGAGTTTTAATGTGTTCTTCACATAGGTTCATAGCATATTCTGTTAAAATTATACATAGACATATTATCTTTTAGATGCTATAATGGATGACACTTCTGTTTAAACTTCCATGCCTGTAAATTACAGAATTATGGGATTTTTGTCTAACTGAATTAGATATTTAATCATATCTATATATGAAAATAATGGAAGAAAATTCATTTTTGACAAGCTGAGATTGTGGTTGGTGGAACTTTAGTTCCAGATGGAGATTTTATGGCTGGAAGAGATCTTAATATCCTTTATTCCTATCCAATGTGTTCAGACTATTCTCAGAACATTAGGGCTCACTTTTCCATAGGAAAAAAAGCTATGGATTTGAAAATAGAGAAATGAAATCTTGTTTCTAAGTGTATAGACCGAAGTTCTGCTTTCTGTTGGTATCATTAGCACATACAGTAACCATCACAGATTTGCCGTCATAATAATTGTCACCAGTGATCAAACCAATAACTCACACTTGTTACACTTTATCTGCCTGACGATCTGGGAAGTGTTTGGCATGCTTCGCTCCATTTACTTCTTACCACAAACTCAAGTTACTTTTATTAATTTTCTTCTTTATAGATGAAGAGACTGTGGCACAAGAAAGTGCCTCAGGCTGCCCTGGGTACCTAGCAAGCAGGTGATGGAGCCAGGTTGCTCAATCTGAGTCTGACTGTATCTCCAACTTTCATGCTGCCCAGTGTCAGCCCTCCCTGGGGACACACCCCACTCCCCAACCCCAGTGTCTTTGCCTTTTGTGTCCTGCAGTGTTATCGGACTCGCCCTGGATCAACACCTCTGAATCCTGCAAAGGCAGATGCTTTGAACTTCAAGAGCTCGGACCCCCTGACTGTCGGTGTGACAACCTGTGTAAGAGCTACAGCAGTTGCTGCCATGACTTCGATGAGCTTTGTTTGAAGACAGGTAAGTAACTGTCACGTCCTCTCTAGTCTCGATGACTTAAAGACACCCCCACACTCCTCTATTCCTTCCCAGCTGTGCTGCACCCTGGCACTGCTACCTTCTTTGTCCAAACCAAACTGTGGGTTTTGGTTGCGTTTCTTGAATGATTATTGGTTGGATGATGAGAACTCCCTGTTTGACGATTGTTTGCGAACAAGCAATAGATTCTCTGCAGCAGCTGTCATTTGTTGGTTTGGGAAGGATACACGGTGAGGCTTTTTCATCTTTATCATTTTTGACCCTTGCAATCAGTTCCCACCTTCACTGCTGGGGGCACGTAGGGTTTTTTTTTCTTTTTTTTCTTTTTTTTTTGGTGCTTGCTGCCCAGTTTCTAGCTTTTGTTTTATATCATTTTATCCTAGAGTGATAGCCTGCCCTGATGTCATTCCCAGTTCTCAGTGTGAGGGGGAATTTGTTATGGAACTCTATTTAGGGTCACATGTTCTGGTGATTCTAAAATGTCCCACTGCAGTCTTCCTGGCCTTCCTTTACATTTCTTTTACACTGGACTGGTCTGTAGAATGTACAGGCTTGTAATGAATGTGCCTGGTGAAGAAGAAGCACCATGAGGGTGTTTGCCTTTCCACCCATTCCTCTTCTAGAGCCCAGCACTGCAGATAAGTAAGTGCAGAGTCTCTCTGCCCTGCTTTTGGGCAATGTCAGAGTCCAGTTTGGAGAAAGGTGACAAGTTCCCCCGCTCTTAAGAGCAGTAGACATGGATATTCCACAACTCTCTGAACATCTTGTTACTTGTTTTTGGACTTTCACGGTTAGGTGATACTTTCAAAAATCTAACTCATACTATTATTGTTATTAGTCTAATCTTTCTAATGGTATCATTACAAACAGAGACATTATTCTCCTTTATTAAAGTAATTGTCTTGATTGAGATGAAAGCTGACATCAGCTCCCTTATTAGGTTTGATGTGTTTGTCCCCTGCTCACCCCCTGCCAAATAAGAAGAGTTTTCTTAAGCTGTTTTTTGTACAATGTTTTTTCCAAACATCTGGCCTTTTTTTGTTGTTACTTTCCTTTGGAACATCTCCCAGGTTCCTTAGTAATGGGTCTGCAAATTTAAATGCTGAGAGTCTTGTAAACTGAATATATAGACAGAACAGATGTTCCAGAAGACTTCTTGGGTCCTAAAATATTATTTCAAAGCAACAGTCTGTGTTTGCTTGGTGCTGAGCAACCAACTAATGTTTTGCGTTTCCTCTCTACCTTGAATATCTTGTCCCAGATGTGTCATCTCAGCCCTCTGGATCCCTGGGCTTTGAGCTCCTTGTAATGGTCAGTGGATTGACTCTTGCTTCATTCTCTCTGAGTGTAGCTCATGCCTTTCTTCTTAGATTTAACAAATAAATATCATAGTATTTTAAAAGTAGTTTATTTCCCTGTGTACAATGGTAACATATACCAAGTGTGGAAAAAGCAAATATCAAATAATAAAAAACTAAAGAAGAAAACAAGTTTCTGAGAATCTGCTGTATTGATACACTTATTAGAGATAAGCACAATCAATATTTGAGTGTAAACTCTGATCACTTTCTCTCTGTTTGTGTTTGTTTACTATGTCTCTGTATATACATTTGTACAAGTGTGTATACAGTTGCTGTGTGAGGGTGTATATGTAGTTACAAATTTTATGTATGTCATTCTTTTGAATGACTGCATAGTATTCCATTTAACAGGTGCAAACTAATTCATTGAGTAATTGACATGTATATTTCAGCCAATTTCTTGTTATTACAAATAGTGTGTTAGTGAATACTATTCATACATAGTCATAATTTTGTTTCTTTTCCTTAAGACAAATTTCTAAGAGGGGGATATCAACTTCATAATATATATGCATTTAAAAAAATTTAGATACATGTTACAAATTTATACACTGAAATGCTGATATTTCCTTCAAAGGGCAGACAAAACTTTGACCACTTCTTTTTCACCATTAGATATTTTCATTGAACAAATGAATTAAAATGAAGTTTCTCAATAAAGCAATCCTGAATTCTTAGAGTCATTTTATTTTCATGGTATTTTTCAATCAGATTTGACAAGTATTCATGGAATACCCTGCATGTGCCGGGAGCAATGGCAGTCCTGGGAGAATAATGGTGAAAAAAGAAATGTGATTTTTTTCTGCCTTAGAGTTTATCATCTTGTGAATGAAAAAGTCAGACAAAATTACAACACTCTCGTTAAAATGAAAATATTCCTTTTCTGAATACCTTTTTGGTAAAGGTGAGCCCTGAGCTCAGTCAAATGTGCTCAAGAAGAAATCTGTAACCCACTTACTGGCCTCCTTGAAAGTAGGAACACTGACCTAAGCTTTAGGTAGTGCCACATTTTGGTCAATGGTTGAAACTGCAAGTGTGTTTAATATCCCTTTATCCACCTATCAATTTAGGACTTTAACCTCCCGGTGCATCTTCTAGCTGGTAGAGGCCATTGAGTTGCATTATCCTTTGTATTTAAATCAAAGTGATTAAAGTTAAGTAAAGCTGCTTTGGAGAACAAGAGCTCAGCTACTGTGATTAAGCACACAATAGTAAACACCCTATCACACACCTTAGATACAATTTTTACTGGGTCTGTTTGATCTGTTCGCCCAATGTTAAAGAGTCCATTTTCCTGCAGCACTGTATTTGCTTTTGACTTTGTATGTACTCTGATTTGAAAAATTGGAAATTCCTTCTCTTTGTAAGTCCTCCAAATATCGTGGTCTCAGGCCAACTCTAATTTCACAAGCAGATTAAATAATGTGGGATTTTAGCTCTTTTTATTGGCAATCCTTGTAAGTGATCATGGCCTCTTTCATTTGGCTCATGTGAAGCAATGACAGTGTTTTATTGTGCTGATTTCAGCTGGTGGCTGGGAGTGCACCAAGGACAGATGTGGAGAAGTAAGAAATGAAGACCATGCTTGTCAGTGCTCGGAGGACTGCTTGGCCAGGGGAGACTGCTGCACTAATTACCAAGTGGTTTGCAAAGGTATGTGTTTCCTTGGACTTGCCTGAGCTTTAAAAGGATAAAAACTGGAGATTCTCCAAGTGACCT
Source organism: Talpa europaea (assembly GCF_964194135.1). Classification (NCBI taxonomy): domain Eukaryota; kingdom Metazoa; phylum Chordata; class Mammalia; order Eulipotyphla; family Talpidae; genus Talpa; species Talpa europaea. The sequence goes on from NC_140069.1 coordinate 14,521,983, forward strand.
TGGAGGTTGTGGGTGTAACACCTTGGCATGTGTTTGGGAGGAAGGAAGGAGTTGAACTTCTCATGCGTCCATCTTTGTTTCGTTCCTCTGCATTTCCCTGACTGAAATAATGAGGACACAACGCTCCATTCCCTAATTAGGTAGACTCATACTAATGAAGATATTTCAAAACTTCGTGTCTTGGTCTTAGGACAGATTTTTCTAGAAGCATAGTTTGAGATAGGAATTTTTAACATGATATTTGTTTTAGGATGTGCTGTAGGGAAACCATGTAAGGGAACTAGGCAAGTGGGAGTAGGGAAAGGCAAGCAAGGGTGTTGTCTCGGATGAAATCTTACGTAGCTGGCTCTGGAAATCATACCCCAGAGTTCTTACCCTTGAGGTCAGGATGTACCCAGAGAATTTAAACTAAGCTGACGTGCTGGGCTATGGATGGGGGTACAAGCTGGTACAGAGGAGCAGGGTACCAGCAGCTCCAACCAACACCCCAAAGCCACATATGCACAGGTACTGACTTTGTCTGGTTGGTGCTGGGATTCCCCGGTGAGTAACAGTCACTAGTCATATCGCCAACAACATGGAAGATGCAGTGTCTGTCTTTAAAGGGCTCAAGTTGTTGTGGTTCTCACTTGTAGAAGTTGCTCTGGATAGGATGTAAAATAATGGTACCTCATAACAATAAATAAATATTAAAAAAGAAGTTAATGGAAAGATCCAAGAATATAGAAAGTTTGTAAGTCACTTTTTAATGTCTACATTTAGTCCTTCTTCCTATCTCTGACCCAGAGCATTTATGAAAAGTTTCTATTAATAGATTTCAGAGAAATAGGTGAAGTGTTTGGTTGTGACAAGAGGGTATTACTTTAATCCTTAGTTTGAATAATTTGTCCTAACCAAAAAACATTGTAATTGTTGAAAAAGTATGTAATTGATTAAGAATATATTTTCTTTTACCTTTTATTAACACATGTAATAATGATACCAATAAGCCATCCAGACTCTTAGGAGAAAAAAAAATAAAAAGTCTGAGGTAGCACTGGCAGTTTAATCATTAAGCTTTGGCCTTTGCTGGTTTAAAATTCTAGTTGTACATTTGTGGAGCCCACATGTATGCCTGGGTGATGCCAGTGTAGAAAACTTCCCCCTTTAAAGAAGTATGGTACTGGGGCCTCCCTGGTGGCACAAGGGGTTAAGATGCAGCACTATGAAGCAATCTGCAGCTACTGCAGCACAAGTTCTATCCCGGGCCAAGGAGGTGACCCATATGGTGCAGCAGACCTCTCCTGTCTTGCTCCCCTCAGCAATATATTTCAGTCAATCTGCCTGTTCCGCTCCCCACTCTGTCTCTGGTGAATCCTCTCACCCCTTGCACCTCTGGCCTGTACCCCAGTTCTTGTATGCATAAATAAATAAATATTTTTAAAAATAAATAAAAAAAAAGAAGCATGGTTGTCAGTAAAATTCTTATTTTTTTGATAACATAGTCTCTTTATTTTCTATGCGAGAAAATATTAAATAATATTTAGACATTAATCACATTGATTTTTTCAGTCTAGTGATGTTGTCTTTTTGAACTATTTTTAAGTTTTAATTGCAACAGGAGATGCTCCTGTTTACTTTAAAATTGACAGACAAAAAGACCTGTCAGTAAAATTCTTATTGACCAGGGAGAGTTCCAATACTTTTTACATGGAAGCAATTTTTCCAAAGTGCTGGTCACACATTTTACTTATTTTCAAGAAACGTGACTTTTCTTTGTCTTGGGATAATAGGACACAAATGTTTTTTTGATAATTTTTATTTTCTCCAAAGGAAGCATCAATTAAAAAAAATATATATCTGAGCTCTTCTCTGGCCTATGTTCATGAGAGGAGTCTCTCAGAAGAGACATAAGTTTCTGCTCTCAGATCTGGTGGAATATAGAGGTGAAAGAGAGCATTGGCTTTGGTCCCAAAATTCAAGGGCTGTACAGAGACCTACTGGAAAATAACCTCTCTATTGCACTCTCTCCATCTGTCATCTCTGAGTGTGATCAGCCTTCCCCCCAGCTAAAGAGAAACTAAACTGCTTTCTATGGCTCTGAGATGTTTAGTGGTGAAAAAAAGAATGTTCCATCTAATGACCCAACAGTTTATTTCTGGAGGGAAATAAACATGAAATTTTGTTCACTGATGCCACTGATGTTTTTATCACCAGACCATTAAAGTAGGAAGGGGTTATTAAATATCAAATATTAATTTTTTATAATAGTTGCTGCTATAAGCATGCAGCTTTTTTTTAAAGTTTTATTTATTATACAAAAACTGGGGTACAGTCAGAGGGAGGGCGAGAGAATTTAGCAGAGAGAGAACGGGGAGCAGAACAGGCAGATGGACCGAAAGCACTGCTGAGGGGAGCAGCAGGCGAGACAGGAGAAGTCTGCTGCACCATGTTGGATTCTCACCCGCCGGCCGCGATCGAACCTGCATCGCAGAGGCTGTGGACAGCTTCATAGCGCAGTGCTCAATCCACTGTGCCACCGGGGAGGCCCCTAAATATTAAATTTTTAATAAACACTGGGGTTATTAGATCTTAACCTTCCCATCACATATGGGTGTTCTTTAGTTAGCCAAGCCAGACCCTAGACTTCATTTCAGAATTTCTTTTTAGATGATGTCCAATCAACAATTATCAGGCAGGACACAGATTCTGAAATTATAGTCTTCAAAGCTCTGGTCTGGATGGTGTCTATAATTAGATTTACCAACCCACTTACTCATTTTTTTGTTTTAGGAGAATCACATTGGGTAGATGATGACTGTGAGGAAATTAAGGCGCCAGAATGCCCCGCAGGGTAAGTGTATTATGTGAATAGTATGGAGTTTTACACATTAGATAATGAAATATCATAAGAAAAGGGTGGGTAAATGGCTAAAAAATGTAAAACTAAAATTCTCTTATACAGGCAAACTTATCAGTATGGATGAACAGCTTTCCAGTTGAATGCTAGACCATTTTAAACTATGGAAAATCTCTATTTTAAACTCTGCAAAATCAGAGATGGACTGCCCCTTCTAATTCACTTTTGCTGAAGATTTTACAAAGTGTAAAGAGACTAAAGTCACTAGAGAAGGAAATACATTTCTGGTAGACTCTTTTTAGTTTTTTCCTGGAGTGCTCCTTTGCCTCCCAATCCCCCTTTTTAGCGGGGAGTTAGAGAACTCAAAAATATCATCCAAGATGATAACTCCTACCACATGCTGCAGAAACTTGACAAACCACTGGAGCAGCGCTTTGCTGGCGTGCAGCCAAATTAGAGTGACATCCCACAGCTTGAGTGCGACCAGCTTAAGGCACTTGCTGCACCTTCCAGGAAACTGTTGAAAATTCATAGGTCTTTCAATGTTTGCAGAAAGTAAATGTTCAACAAATGTATTTTCATTAATGTGTTTGTTCAAGTATGTGCTTGTAGGCAATGCAGCTTGGGTCATGAGTTCCAAGTATTTAGATATGGACTTTCTCATTGTCTCCTTTTTAACTTTAATGAACCCTTTGAAGCTTTTTGGATTTTTTAAATGGGATGGCAATAGTTGTTGACCCTTTAAGATGTGTTCATTTATTTTCTGGAAATAAGAGTTCTGTGTTATTCTATCTATCTATCTGGACTATACCATTAAAGGATAATCATAAGAGTAGTAATGATGACATTGGACTTATATATTTTTGTTCTAGTGCTTTATATATGTGACTCATTTAAAATATACCTTATTTACTGTGACTTGAAACAAACTGAAGCCTATACTTGCTGGTTTTTCTTGAAAATATTAGAAACGGTTTTGTACATATTTTAGCATTTTCAAGTGATTGTAAATTGTGTCTTTAAAATATACTAGAACTGAGCCTCCTTGGTGGTGCAAGGGTTAAAGTCTCAGTGCTATCAAGCTATTACCAGCCACTAACCAACATGATGCACTGAAGAACTCTCCTGTTTCACCTGCTGCTCCCCTCAGCAGTGTATTCAGTAGATCTGTCTGTTCTGTTCCCCATTCTGTCTCTGGTGAATCCTCTCACACCTCTGGCCTACACCCCAGTTCATGTATGCAAAATAAATAAAAGTAAGTCTTAAAAAAGAAAATATAATAGAACCTGTGGTATCAGATCTTACCTTAGACAGTCTAGTTCTTCAATAATTTTCATTATTTTTGAAATTATTTTAAATTTAAGCCTACATGAAATAAATTTTTTTAAAGATTTATTTATTTATTTATACAAGAACCAGGGCACAGGCCAGATGTGCGGGAGGGTGAGAGGATTCACCAGAGACAGAGCTGGGAACAGAACGGGCAGACCGACGAAATATGCTGCTGAGGGGAGCAGCGGGCGGCAGGAGAGACGGTCTGTCGCGCCAGTGGTACCCTCACCAGCTGGCAGGGATTGAACCGGCGCTGCAGAGTCTGTGGACAGCTTCACAGCACGATGCTCAACTGCCTGCACCACCAGGGGAGGCCCTACATCAAAAATTTTAATATGTATTTAGTTCTAGTGACAGGAGTTCTATTGCTATTTTTTATTTTCATTTACTCATGCATTCATTTATTCATGTATTTGATAAACATTTACTAAGTCCTATTATTACTCAAAATAGAAAAATAAGACACAAACTGTACTTTTATTAAACATGTACTTTTATTGTAACATATTACAGAACACTAAATATAACATAACATATATATGAATGCTAAAAGAATTATCACCTTTAAGAAGTTAACATTATAGAAGAGGAAACTTCAGTCTGGATTTTAAAGACTTAATAGGAGTTTTCCAAATGAGATCGTAAATATACTAGGCAATATAACCTTTTGTTCAAAACCTTGTTTGCAACACCAGGATTAAGGAAACATGTTAAGTGAAATCTGAAGTCTGTTTTTTTTTTTTTTTTAATGACCCTGATTATTTAACTCTTGACTTCACTTGACACAAATGTTATGTGGCCAGAAACCTAGACTTGTACAGGTACCCTGACCTGGGATTTATTGTGGAAATTCTTGGACCCAGTTATTTGAGAATGAGTAAGCACACTTAATAGAAATAATGGCAGTCATTTTTCTAAAGCTTGATGTGTTACTCTCTAAGGTTTGTCCGCCCTCCATTAATCATCTTCTCTGTGGATGGTTTCCGTGCATCATACATGAAGAAAGGCAGCAAGGTCATGCCTAACATTGAAAAACTAAGTAAGTCACTTTCTGTATCTCATCTATAATGCACAGTCTGCCCGGTAACCGTGCATTGCAGGCTTAGAGATTTAGGACTACAATGCTTTCAACATATTTTATTATTTGAAATACCAAAAATGAAGGTAATGTGTTTGATAGTTTATGAAGTGGGTTTCCAAACATGCAATGATCCCATTGTTTTCAAGTTGTAATGCCTGACTTCTGTCCTTAGGATCCTGCGGCACACACTCTCCCTACATGAGGCCTGTGTACCCGACAAAAACTTTCCCGAACTTATACACCTTGGCCACTGTAAGTGTTTTTTTTCCCAAATGATGTAGATTCCAAGGATTGATTTCATCCTGATACTACTTGAAAGGGAGATTTTAAAATACAGTCCTTGCTGTAAAAAAAAAAAAAAACTTTCTGTTTTCATCTTACCTGTTTTAGTTGCTCAGAGTAAATACCTTTCACAACTTTGAGGGTGTTTGAGCTTCATTGCAACTTTAAAGCAAACTTTCTTCAGGAGGAGTTCTGTCTGTGCACGTGCACTGAGTCTCTCTCCAATACCAACAGCTCTATTCTTTATTTTCTGAAACTTAAGTAAAAATGTTGAATTTGGGATGGCTATGTTATAATTTTTAGGTACTCCTAATATTACCCAGCTTTCTTCTTTAAAAACATAATTCGTTTATTTATCAGACTATTAATTTTTCAGGGGTATAAAAAGAGAATGTAGGAAATTGAAAAGTATATTTAGAAATAAAGCATCTTTGGAAGCACATAAGCAAATGTCAAACTAAAGGTTATTTTATTGTAATAAAAATTATTGCCACCTTTTATTAAATTGCAGTAGTTAAAAAGCCTAGTAACTAAATTTCTTATAATCATCCTAAGTTTCCCAAATGGCTTTTAATTAGTCCATAGAAAATATTCATATTTATTAGCAAGATACGTGTAAAAGTTACATATATCATACATATTTGGAAATTAAATATTACTGTAAGACCTGCAAGAAGATTTATTATGAAACTAATATAGGTGAGTTATTATATTGGTATTTTTAACAAGAAATTTAATTTTACTAAAGGGATTGTATCCAGAATCCCATGGAATTGTTGGTAATTCAATGTATGACCCTGTATTTGATGCTACTTTCCATCTTCGAGGACGAGAGAAATTTAATCACAGATGGTGGGGAGGTCAGCCGGTAAGTTTTGCATTTTGTGTGTGTGTGTGTGTGTGCATTGAAACATTTCTCATCCCCACGTTACCTGCAAAAAAAAGATGCTTATAGTTTCCTCCTGTTTGCTAATGTTTCTGTCTTTTGATGTTATGTGTTTGTGCACACGTAAAATATGTCTGCATATTGGCTTGTCAGAAAAGTCATGATGTATTTTTATATAGAAAAAAGAATAAATACACCATGACTTTTCTGCATATATGCACACTGTGTTTGTGTGTCAGTGAGGATAAAAGTATGAGTTAATAAGTATCTTGATTTGAGCAGAAGTGGTGAAAATTGTGAGGAGTGAATTTTAGAAACATTTTGAAGAAGGAATATCAAAGATATGCTAGATTTGAAAAAAGAAGTGAATGATTTCCTCAAGTGTTGACCATCCAAAATTTTGGCACAATTTCCATATGAATAGAAGCAGGGAAATTTGTTGGAGGAAAAAGAATTCAATAAAAATTCATGAATTCTTTTGTTTAATCTGTTTTTTAAAAAACTTAGAAATTATATATCACTAGAAATCTACCTTAATTCTGGAGTAGCACATTAATACTTTGAAAGAAGTCTTCTGTTTACTTCAAATCAAAAGGTTGGGTCAAAACAAAGATGTAGGTGGATTTCTACATGATGTATTTATTCCCCGTGACTGTGTATGGCTAGGCAACTTGCTTTGGCAACACAAGCAAAGTAACAATCTCCATCTCTGGCTGAATGTGCCAAGCTGAACTAAGTGCATCCAGCCCCATGGAGCAGGATCAGAATCCCCGCAGCAATATTTTTGAGTACAAGCCCTCAAATGGAAACTTGCAGAAGAAAAATAACACATGGTTCTATCTTATGTCAACTTTGCTTGGGGACCACATCTCCCTAGATGCCGGGTTAGGAAAGAAGAGGGCAGGGAACTTCTGTGCAACGCGTGGAGAGGGCATTGTCCATGCACACCTACCCTTAAACACTTCTTGTAGAAGTGTTTGCTGGGATCTGTTGGAATAATAAAGGCAATAAAGGAAGAAAAGAAGAGGAATTTTTCTTAAGGTATTGTTCTTGGAGAAAAGGTCTTTGTGATCAAAATACTTCTGCATAATAGATTCTGCATAATAGATTCATCATTATGCCAGGTTACATATGAGCCTTTCTTGAAAAACTATGGAAGACTTTCTGTATGTTTGTGGACGTGTTTCTTTATCATAGAGGTTCCGATCTGCCCTTGATGTAGGACTGGACTCCCGGAAGTCTATGATGACCTTGGTTGTGAGCATAATGAAATTTGTTTACGGGGTAGATTTCACATACAGAGTTTAGGATAGAGGAGCATTTTTTATCTACAAGAAATGATTGAAATTAGAGCTCTATCAAGTTATTGCCTGTTGGTCTTTTATGTTAATTTTGTCATGAGGGTAAACTCGCCCGAAGAACCACAAAGGATTTAGAGATAAATAGTAATTTTATCAAATTGGATCGCTGTACACCAAGTGTTGACAGTAGGTTTTCTCTGGGTTGGCATGACTCAGGAGATGAGTCAACATAGTGATTAACTTTTCCAGAGCAGAGAGAAGGCCATTAACCTGTGCCATTAACCTGCTCAGTGAAGTTTCTGTTTCAACTTTGTTTGCCTGTTTCCTCGGGCAACTCTCAAAGTTGACACGTTTGACCAAGTTTACTACTTTGGTACTGCTGACCAAGATTTGCAAAGAAACCAATTTGTGTTTCTATCTTCTTGAACAATAATCTGCCATAGGAGTTCCAGGGCACAGGTAGCTTTAATTTCAAAACAGATTTTATTGAAGTTTGGCATATAGGAAGAAAGAAACTACAGTGTAAGAGTCATAAGAAACTATAAATACTAATAAATATTCTTCAAGCGGAGGCTTGCACATTTCACAGAGTCACCCATGAAAAATAATTGGGGTAGAGAAAATATTTATAAAATCTGAAACAGGTAATTAGGTAATTAAATTAAACTCAACATATTTACTGAGTGATTAAACCACAAAAGACATTTGACTAAATAATATAGGGGCCTGATTGAATGATGAGTAAGGACCCCTCTTACCCTCGTTTAATCTAGTGGATGGGATGAAGCGTTTGTACAGTGTCCATCTGAAAATTTGAATCTCACTTTCAACCTTCCAAAAATAATTTCTCCAGCTAACTTCAGACTTTTAAAAACTCAGTCATTTCAGTAAAGTTGAGCCTGCTCAACTTCATTTGTTAATCTTCAGTGTTTTGAAAAGTCATTTACCGTATGACCCTTCATTTCTCATATGTATTTTAGTGGGGTTCCTTTTGTTGCTGTTGTTTTAAAATTGCATTTCTTTTTTTTTGCTCATTAGAAAAAAATGTTCCATACTCCTGATGGAGTTCCTTAATTGTGTGTGTTTCTTTGAAAATGCTCTCTGCTGTCATTCTGCAATTTCCCATACTAAGAGAGCTTAATGGTTCTCTTTCTATCTGGACTCAGCAAGGTAGAGAATGCATGGTATACAGGGGGCCCAATAAAATGAAGATTTGAAGAGCAAGTTCCACACCCCACCCTGAAGGAAGTCGTCTAAAGCCAAAGTTTCAAAGGGAAGTGTCTCTAAAAGGAGTGGATGCAGACTTAGCCTTCCAAGTTCCTTGACCTAGCTGCTTTCTGCCGGTACTGGAGATGCAGAGTTGGTACCAAGACCATCCGAAGGATGACTGTAGTGTAAAAATGCAAGAAAAATGGCATGTTCCAAAGAGAGGGCAAAGAGAAGAGCTGTGGTAGAACAGGAGTGAACCCTCCAGGCCCAAGAGATAAAGATGAGCTTGGGGGTTGCTCGAGTCACCCCTTACCTCTGTCTGCCTATTTCGTTACCCAGCTGGGAAAGGATTTGCCTTCATTTTAGGAAAATTTTACTTTTTCTTTATTCTGTTGTTTCTTTTTCATAATTGAGATATTTCTGTATTTTCCTCTCTCTCTCTCTCTCTCTCTCTCTCTCTCTCTCTCTCTCTCCCCCTCTCTTTCTCTCTCTCTCTCTCCCTCCTGTATCTTAATTTCTTAGGATATTCTCAGCTCACTTGACCCCTTTGCTACTAAACTCTTACCTTCTATTTCAAGTTCACTTGAAAGTATCTGTCCCAGGTAGCCTTCCCTTAGCTCCCCAGTTCTGGCTAAGCTCAGGGACCCAACTTTGGCTTTTCAAATTCTTTCTTTTTTTTTTTTTTTAAAGATTTTACTTATTCATATTATTTCTATCCTGAATTTGGCCATGTCCTTTTAAAATGACTTATTCACATGTCTGCTTTAGACTGTGGTCACCATGGCGGGTAGGAGTGCAATAGAACTTGATTTATCTCTTTATGCTCAGGGCCTAACCCACATCCGGACTCACTGAGGTGTCTCCCAACTAGGCTTTGGATCCAACTGTTGGGCATCCCCATCTGAGACATGTTGGCTCCTGTATTACATCACTGTGATTCTTCTGACCCTAACTTCCTGGAAAGAACCACACTGTCCTATTCTGATGCATGTCCTGACCCCAACATCTTTCGTTTATCCTGACTCTGGAACCTCAGTGACCCACCTATTCTTGTGATAGGGCCCAACCACCCCTCTGGTCTCCCAGAATTCTGTTTATCTTAGCTCTGTGCTTTTGAATGAAAAGGAGTAACTTCCCTGTAAAGAACAGACAGACAGACAGTAGTTCTATCTGCTGCAAAAAATATCTTGCTCTGAGGACACCAGTATGGAACATAGTGCCTCTCAATCAAGCAGAACAGTGAAAATATAGTGGGATTAAAGGCAGGAAGTCCAACTTCAGTGTCTTGTCAGCTTTTTTCCCCTTCTGGCTGTGTTGTTTTTACCAATCTCTGAGGAAATTTATATTACATTCAAATTCAGAGAAATCATAATTTTCATTTCTCTGAATTAACAAGGAACTAGGAACTTTGGTCTTTCTCTCCCTCTTTTTTTTTCTTTTTTAATAACCCCAGAGGCTTGTTTTCACTTTTCTTTTTTTGGACCAACATTTTAGTGCCTTTTTTCTTTGCAGTTATAATGTAAACATATGACCTGCAAAAGAACATTTATAGCTGCTTATGATCCTGATGTAACCTAAGAGCTGTTTCATACCATTTGTTAAACTTGGCAGATTGGCTTCATTACTGCTAGGATTTTTTGTTATTTTGACTTAAGATTTTTCAATGTTTTTAAATTTCAAGTATTCTTTCCTATTTGTTTCATTTCTCTTGTTTTCTGACTATGTTCCTAATTTTCTTTTAGAAAATATGATCAACATGACTTTTTAAATTGTCTTCATAGTTCCCATTACTTCTTTATATTGTTTAATTTTTTTCTGATCACAAGCATGCTCACTGTCACTGTAGAAATTTGGGGAAGTAAAGTGTAAGGAAGAAATAGATGACCCTGGTTTCTCCATGGGGGTAATGTCAGCCCACTCACTTCTTCTTCAGCCCACAACTTCTCTTCTCCCAGCGTTTTCTTTTCCCACCACTGCAAGTCTTTCTGGAGATGTGTTCCTTTGAGCATTCCTGAGCTAGAAATCACTCAGAGGGCTTCCTGCTGCCCAGAAAAAGCCCACATCAGCATGTATTCCTCAGTAGAATTTTTGAAAGTGTGGGGGTCATCACTGAACAGAGTATATTTTTTAAAAAATTCTTTAAAAAACTCCAAATTGAGCTTCTGCTTCCTCTCTGCAACATATTACCCAGCATGACTTCCTCGGAGGTAGCCAGTCATTGGATTTTGTAGGACTTGAATACACTAAGTGTGTCTGGCTATGAATACACTAAGTGTCTTTTATATTAACATGAGTGTGGAAACTGATCACTAATATAAGAAAGTGGTATCTCCCAGACCAAGTGCGTTTTTTTTTTAAGGATTTATTTATTTATGCATACAAGAGCTGGGGTGTAGGTCAGAGGTGCAGGGGGGTGGGGTGGGGGGCGCAGGTGGGGGTGAGAGGATTCATCAGAGATAAAGTGAGGGAGAGAGGAGCAGAACAGGCAGATGGACTGGAATACACTGGTGAGGGGAGCAGCGGGTGAGACAAGAGAGGTCTGCTGCTCCATTTGGGTCAGCTCCCTGACCTGGGCTCGAATTCATGCTGCAGTGGCTGCTGATAGCTTCATAATGCTAAGACTGAACCCCTTGTGCAACCAAGGAGGCCCCCAAATGCGGCTTTGAGCCACACGTGGGATGTCCAGCACTCTGAATGCCTCCTCTGGCTAGTGCTTGCTGGATAGCAAGAATGAAGGATGCCCCAGGGCATTTTTGAGTCCTGCTGTCCCAGGGACATCTGCACATACCAGAGCGTGTCTATAAAGCAGAAGGATACAGTGGACCAAACACTGGAAGCAATCTGAGGGGCTTATCTTTCTGATCCATCCCAATGAGAGGAGTATATCATCATCCCAGGTCTCTGACATCTACTGGCAGCTCTGTTCTCCCCAGATCTCAGAGGGCCTCTGTCTTGTGATGTCAGGGACCTGGGAAACTCGCGGAGGTCTTCCAGACCAGATGTCTCAGATTCTTCCAAACCCATGTCCAAGTTCCTGGGTGCCCCACACCTCCGAATTTCCCCTTTCCTCAAAAAACAAAGGTTCTCAAAGGAGAGAGTAAGACGTTCTCAAAGAGTGGATACATTGAAAGAAGAGAAGGGACTGGCTGAGTTCTTAGTGTGTGTTTACTTTGGTCTCTGGACAGATAAGCCTCCTTTCTTCCTGCTGGTCTGTTAAAGTGAGGGTTTTTCCTCTCAAACTTCTGTTCAATGAGACAGTGGTCATCCCAAGGTGCTTTTAGTGTTCCTAGAACAACTGGATTATATTTCCATTAATTTGCATAATTGAGATGAAAACTGATGGAGCGTGTATCACATGCGAAGACACTGTTTTAATGACTTTAAATGTATTAACATATGAAAGCTTCAAAGTAACCCTATGTAATAGGTGCTGTTATCTACATTTTCTTTTTTCTTTTTTCTTTTATTTTATATAATTCTTGCATCATTTTTCATTTTTGCACAATGTATGCATTTTCATTTGTTGTCTACATTTTAAAGTAAGTGGAAAGAGAGGTGAACTTGCTGACTTGTAAGTGACAGAGACAAGGTGCAGAATCCAGCAATCTGGTCACAGAACTCAGGTTCTTAACTGCTGTATCTTCTTCCTCCCACTACACAAGCTGGAAAGAATATTCAAAAAGCCTTAGAGAAAGAATATTTAAAAAGCCTTAGAGAAGTGCTCGATTCACTAACTTATCTCAGGGATTTATTCTTAAAACTCCCTTTACTAGAAATCTAAGTAAAAGAGGCAAAGGAAAATTCAGAATAAAAAATGAACCATTTCCCTTTGTCATTCACCTAGATTAAAACAAAACAAGGGCCTCCCCAGTGGCGCAGCGGTTGAGCGCTGGGTTGCGAAGCTGCCCGCGGCCTCTGCGGCGCCGGTTCGATCCCCGGCTGCTCCCCGGCCACAGGAGGAGGGTCCCACATGGCGCGCAGACCTCTCCTGCCGCCCGCTGCTCCCCTCAGCAGTGTACTTCGGTCCTTCTGCCTGCTCTGCCTCCTGCTCTGGCTCTGGTGAATTCTCTCACCCTCCCAAGCTTCTGACTGTACCCAGTGCATGTATAAGCAAACAAACAAACAAATAAATTAATTAATTAAAAAAAAAACATGCCTCTAAAAAAAAAAAAACAAAAACAAAACAAAACAAGACTCTGGCTTGCATCCCTTGCCAACTAGGGGTTCTCTTATGGAACTTTCAATAGTAAAAGAAATGTGTGGTTCACTCCTGGTCTGGTTTTTTTTTTGTTTTTTAAAGATTTATTTATTGATTGATACAAGCACTGGGTTCAGTCAGAAGTGCGGGAGGGTGAGAGAATTCACCAGAGCGGGAAACAGAACAGGCAGACCGACAAAATACACTGCTGAGGGGAGCAGTGGGCGGCAGGAGAGGCCTGTGCACCATGTGGGACCCGCGCCCTGCGGCTGGGGATCAAACCAGCGCTGCAGAGTCTGTGGGCAGCTTCGCAACCCAGAGCTCAACCGCTGCGCCACTGGGGAGGCCCTCACTCCTGGTCTTTTGATGAAATTTTGCTATCTCAGTGAAAGGTTTAGAACAATGATCAGAAAAGGCAGGTATAAAGGCAGACTTTTAAGATGAAATAAAAGTTTTCAAAATGCCACTAGCATCCTAGCAGAGCTTTTGAGAGCTTTTACAGAGAACATATCGAATAACATTTATGGAAATAATGATTCTGACTTCCAGATGTGAAAAAAAGTGGTTGTAAATAATGTGAAGTTTATGGTGGGGTATGGGCAAAGTGTGAGATATCTGATCTATTTTTAAACCTTTTTCTTCTTTGATCAAAACTCAGAATATAACCTAAGCCTCTTATGTTTTCCTCATTAGCTATGGATTACAGCAACCAAACAAGGGGTAAAAGCAGGAACATTCTTCTGGTCTGTGTAAGTTACCATTATTTTGTCAATGTTTATAAAATTATGATTATGATTCAGTTGATGAAGCATTAATTCAATTCCATTTCATCCAGTGAAATGTGAAAGCATTAACACTTTTGAATTCAATTAACAATTGAATTTTGATGATTCAATTGAAATTCTATGTATTTTTTTAGAGGTTCTCTCCCTATCCCTCCTTACACCTCCAGCCCCTACCTGCTCTTTCTCTTCAATCTTTTTTTTTCTTCTTTTCTTAACAGCATGTAAGTAAGATATCTTCTTCTAGTCATCCTTTATATTTTTTCTATCCCTATATAGGTATTTGATAACTTGCCACTTAAGTATTATATGTTTTTCTTAGAATACTTATTGTTGTGGTTTGTTTATCATCTTCTAGAAATAGATTATAACCCACTATATTTATTTTGGTTCACAGCTTAAAAAATCTCGTATGGCTTCAGTAGTTGATATAGTGGTCTAGAATTTGGAGGTTGCACACACTCTTCTTTTTCATTGAACTCCAAAATTTCCCGGGACTTAAAATAGTATATACATGAGTTGATTTTTAATGATGTACATCTGCAATGACACATTATTTTAAGACAGTATCACTTCAATAAATAAAAAGATAACATAAAAAGACTACTTCTTTTCCTCAAAGAGGTAACACGGAGTTTGATAGTTACTATTCATAAAACAGACTTAAGATGAACTTTAACTAATGAAAATATCAACATGTTGATTATTTTTAAAGCTCCTTAGTAAGAAAAGGAATCTGTTTCAACTTTCATGGGGATTTTGTTGCCACCGAGATGTTCTTTCCATTTTTAACCACGTAAAGCTGTTTCCATATTTGCCTCTTATGCCTTAACAAAAATTTGCCTATTCTATAGCAGTAGTTTGCTGAGAGCAATCACAGGTTCAAATGAATCCAAAACGTTACTGTCTATAGTCCCCAAATCAGGAATAAGTCCTCTTTTTCAGATTTGAGGGACTTGATTGAATTTGGGTAGGATACTAAGAGTGTCCCTTTGATAGTCTTTCTCCCCTTTTCTTGAAAGAAATATTTTGATTTGAGAAATAGGAGTAGGTGCATTCGAAATGACACTGTGTAATGTAAATGGAGTGTTGATTTACCAATGTAGTTTTAGGCATTGCATTTTTTTAACCCTTGACTGTCATAGATTATTGAAGTCATTTCTTCTGCTCTGCAACATATTTGCCTGGCAGAATGGAGAGACAACAACATAATTAATACTTAGTCCCCACCCTCACCCCCAAAACTGCTGCAAAGTCTCATTGAAAAGGCCCAGTGTTCTGGTTTTGAATGGCAATTTTCTCCACCCATTTAAGCCACTTATAAGAAGGTGGCTTTTGTTTGCTACAAAGATGACTGTGGTCTTGTTTTGCTGCTCCAGCTATTCTCTTATATCTTCATATCCTGAAAAAGTGACTTGGATTTATTTTTCTTTCTTCAGAAAATTATAACTTGGCCATGCTTCTAATTATTTAATGGAAATCAAGGAATTCACACATATTACATTCTGAAATATTTAATACTTAAAACCAGATTCAAGCCATAGATTTAGGCTTTGAAGGACATCTTCAAACATGATTTTGTGCTGCATTCTATAGAATAATTCTTGTTTTTAAAATGACAGTATTTTGTTCCAAAATTATCCTCAGCGGAAGCTCTATTACATTCTTTTTTGTCCATTCATGTTCAAATACTATTTACAACAGTATTTGGATGAGCTCTAATCTCAACTCTCATCACTCTGCTATGTATTAGATTGCTTAGTTTGGACAAGACATTTAATATCACAATAAATGACAGGGAATGATAGTACCTTCACTATAGGGTGTAGTGAAGATAGAATGAGTTGACTTATTAAAAGCATTTATAAGGGTACTTAAAACATAGAGAACAAGCAGTAAATAATATTTGTTTTTAAATTCACATTCTGTCACATTGACTGGACAATGGCTGTGTAAGTCTTAAGATAATTTTGTTCCCCTTTAAATTTATTCCCATTTACCACTAAATACCTTTTCCTTCCTTAGTTTTCCATGCTCCCTTCTCCCCTGACCTTGACTACTGTACAGTCTCATGACAAATTCTGCACCAGTTATATACCAGAATAGCTTGGATCCCAGTTCCCTTTCTGCTGCTCAGATTTGTTCGTGCTGTCTATTTGCATAGCTTTTAAATAATAATGGCTAAGGGACATGTCCTTTTGATCTCTGAGGTTATTTCAGAAAGATAATCTAAACCACCTAGAAAATGGAGAGACCCTTCCAGCTCCATCCATGTTGCTGCAAATTGCATGAGTTTATCTTTTTTGATTGCTGAATAATATTCCATTGTATATATCTACCACATCTTCTTGATCCAGTCATCTATTTTTGGGCATTTGGGTTGTTTCCATAGCTTAACTATTGTAAATAGTGCTGCTATAAACACACAGGTGCAGGTGCCCTTTTGAATTAATGATTCTGTGTCCTTTGGGTAAATACCTAGGAGTGGAATTGTTGAATCATATGGAAGCTATGAGGAATCTCCACACAGCTTTCCATTGTGGTTGGACCAGTTCACACGCCCACCAGCAGTGCAGGAGAGTTCCTTTTTCTCCACATCCTTGCTAACATTTGTTGTTGCTAGTTTTTTTAATACGTGCCATTCTCACTGGTGTAAGATGGTATCTCATTGTAATTTTGATTTGCATTTCTCTGATTACAAGGGATGCTGAACATTTTTTCATATGCCTGCTGGCCGTTCGCATTTCCTCTTTGGAGAAGTTCCTTTTTAGCTCTTCTGCCCATTTTTTGACTGGATTAAGGGATCATGCTCAGTGAAATAAGCCAGAAAGAAAAAGAAAAATACTGGATGGTCTCACTCATAGCAGGAATTTAAAAAACCTAAATAAGGGACCAGGAAAAAGACTAATTATAATAAATTATAATTATTATATAATTATAATTATATAATAAATCAACAAGTAACTATAAACCAGAGACACACTATGAGGTGGGGTAGGAGGGATTACAGTCAAAATAAGGGGGGTGGGAATTGTATGGGGACTATAACCAAGATGAAAATGGTTACATTGTGCAAAAATGAAAAATGATGTAAAAAATATATAAAATTAAATTAAATTAAAAAAAGAAGTAGCAAAAGTGGGGAAAAAAATGGAGAGCCCACTTTGTCCAAATCCTTATTCTTAAGATCAGAATACCCAGGCTTTAGAGAAGTTAGACGTTGCCTAAAGTCACCCTGACACCACCAAATTTCTCTTTCAATCATCCCACCACACATACGCTCAGCCCCTGTTTGGAAAACCAGAATTGCCTGTTACCTTTCCAAGCTGATAATGATGACTCTTCTGTAATAGTCTTTTTTTGGTAGGAGTTTCCTGTGTCTTTATATTTGCACAAATATTTTGAACATAATATGCTTTTAACAAATACTACATGAATGCATGTTTCACTTCTATAGATCTGTGAATGCATACATTGTAATAAAAGCTAGCATCTTAAAAAAAATCTTTCTGTGTCCCAGACACTATACTAAATGACTTACATGAATTACTTCTTCAAATCCTTACAACAACTTTATGAGATAAATGCTATTATTATTCTCATTTATAGAAGCACCAAAAAGTTCATTGAGTGCCTTGCCAGAGTCTCATCACTAATATGTGCTTGAGTCAGTATGCAAACTCTTGGCATTCTGGCTTCAGAGGTGAATCTTTAATCCCTGTGCCCTATTCATTATTTTCAATCTCACACCCCTCCAGAGAAAGTGATAAA
Organism: Talpa europaea; assembly: GCF_964194135.1. Classification (NCBI taxonomy): domain Eukaryota; kingdom Metazoa; phylum Chordata; class Mammalia; order Eulipotyphla; family Talpidae; genus Talpa; species Talpa europaea. The sequence goes on from NC_140069.1 coordinate 14,539,664, forward strand.
GGGTAGGTGTTCTGAGACCAACACAAATTCGATAGCTGATATTTTTCCACTGGCATCAATTGAGTCCATCAGAGTCCAGTTTGTGATTTAACAGAGATTATAGAAAATACAGCAGCCTTTAAGTAGATAGTGAAGCAGATGAAAAGGCTACATACAGCATTTCTTGTTTGTTTGTTTTTTTAAGTTAGGAAAGAATTCAAGATATGTAGTTATTTTGTTCGGATACAGGGGATTTCTAAGGTGATTAAGTGATTAACCTGGCTTTGCTATGCCTATTTCTAATTCAGTTATACAATATAATAAACAGGATCACATTTACTCAATAGCTCTGCAGTTTGTTTAAAGTAGAACTCATTTTATGTTCAACATGATTTTCCAGGCCGGTAGGATAATTTTAGAGAGGGGTTAGAAGAATGACAAATCCCCAATCTATCAATGAAGACTGGAATTGATGAGGATGATGGTGTGGGCTGCTAGGGGAGTCTGCTTGATGAGAATGCCTGCCGATTCCTATGTTCTACCAATACTTGGATAATTGATTCTCCTCTTAGCTCTCTCTTGCTCTTGCCCATGAAAAATAAAAGTTTAAATGGTTCACCCAATATTCCATGATACATTTTTAACAGAGTTTATCAAGCAGTTTTAAGTTCATAGCAACATTGAGTAGTAGGTCTAGAGATTTCTTACATACCACTTATCCCAAAGTATGTATAGTCTCCCCCATTATCAATGTCCTCCACCTGAGTGTTAGATTTATTCCAATTGATGGACCTACATGGACAGATCGTTACCACTCAGACACCATAGTATATATTAGGCTTGGCTCTTGAGTACAATAATTTTTACTACCCAAGTTAAACTTGGACTTTAGTTTGGATTCATCATAAAAATTCTCTAATACCCAGTGTTAGATGGAAGAGCAGAAAAATATGCATGTTCCTTGTTAGGAAAAAATAAACAAATTTCACCATATGTAAAAACACCACTTAGTTTGTGAGCATCTTAATGTTCCTCATTCTAGGATACAATACTATCATGTGAGCTGATAACTCTTGAAGTGAATGCCAGGTTTGGGGTAATTATATTTCAACTGAGGAATGAGACTTAAACACAAAAATCATTGTGGATGAAGATTATACCCTTTTTGTCAGTCTCATAGTTATATGTGCCTGTTCTTGATAGATTTTTATAGAGCTTGAAGAGAATTTCAAAAATACCTTTCCTAACCGTTATTTGATAGAGAAGGCACTTAAAGTTTCAAATTAAATAATGTTTCTTTCTAAAGTCACATAGCTCTTTAGGGATAGAATGATGACTAATTATGATCGTTAATAAAAATGTTTTTTTGGTACTTACTATGTGCTAGGCATTACACATGTGCTTTCCCTGTCTTGTTTCAAATTTGCAACAAGTTGTCCAGTGTATTTTGCTATTATCTTAGTTTTACTAATGGGTAAACTGAGGCTGAGAGAGATCAAAGAAATCTAGAGGTCAAGAAAGGTCACACCATAAACAAAAGGCAGTTACAAGTCCTGGTCTTTCTGTGGCCACAATTAGTGCTGCTACCCACTAAAAGGGAATGATTCAGAAACCAGGGTCTTTTCTGCCTGTAACTGTCTCTGATCAGCAGGGCAAGTTTCTCATTTGACTGTGCATCAGAGTTTCCAATCTCATCCCCTGTGGCAGAGGTTGAGCAATGTAATATTTTGCAAATGGAAATGGGAGTTTAAACACTAATTCAAAAGAGGACCTTTTACTACAACGAAGTGAAAACAGATGGTGGTAAATAGAGAGCGCTTGGCCTGGGTGCAAGAGCAAGCATTCATTAGACTGGAGTTTGTGGAAATGCAACCTAAAATCTTGCTTTGCTTGTGATTACCCTACAGGGTCATCCCTCATGAGAGAAGGATATTAACCATATTGCAGTGGCTCACTCTGCCAGACAACGAAAGGTATTTGTTTCCCTCTCCCTGATGTTCCTCTTTCTTCGGTACATTTCCATCTTTGGGTAGAATTGGGTGAAAAACTTGATGGACTGTGAAATAGAAGAACAGCCAAGTTGTGGTATTATTACAAGTTTTATGGTTCTTAGACTTAAGTGTTACTTCCTTAAGGAGGATACAAAGGATGTAGGTTATTGGGGACCATTTAGTAACATGGATTACTACAGCTATTAACCTTGGACACTGCACCAGAGTTTAAGGCTCTGATGAATGACCCAGTAGCATCCCAGGGATTGGGGAAGCATTAAGACTGACTTCACTTTAATGGAGTTGTTTTTTCAAGCTGCAGATTACTTGGCTTTTGTGAATTGTCACTGGACTCTATTATCTTGAGCCTCAATGACCTTGAGTACATGTTTTCCTTTGCGACTTTGATTCCTGAAGATGGCAGTAGGCCATTACCACAGTGGGGGTGATGTAGAGGGTGGTGAATGGTAGAAGAAATAAGAAGCAAAAGAAAGACATTTTCCTTGGTAAGACTAACAGCGTTGGGGAGATTAGCTTACTTTGAGAGGATTTTTAAAAAAATGTATAGGGGATATTTGATATACTTTGTTATATGTGGTTGGTGGGAGATTCTGAACCTTTCCATTTTCCCATAGGCCTTCGGTCTATGCGTTCTACTCCGAGCAACCTGATTTCTCTGGACACAAATATGGCCCTTTTGGCCCTGAGGTTAGTAGCCTCTCACCTGTCCGAGGACAACCTATGTCCTTGAGCTACATGATCTACTGACTTAATTTCAGAGTTTGGACAAAGTCTGTTGGGGTGTTTCTATCTGCAGGGTTTATACAAAGCCAAAGAATTATATGACTAACATTTTAAAAAATTGTGAACATTTTCTCTTACAGGAATTTTATTTCAGATTGATTTGATACTCAATTACATTCTAAACTTGCTGTTAATGGGAGGGGTATAACCCAGCCATGTGGGTATAGCTGTTGTAAAGTGAAGGATCAGGAAGAGTTGCATTTGCCATCACTGAGATGAGTGTGGAAAGGACTCTGGGAATGAAATTTGCAATACAAAACATTGCAATCAAATTTCGCCTCTCTTAAAATGATTATGAAGTTCAGAGAGGGTAGGGCAGCTAAGTATCTCTAATAGCCTTAGCTCGCAGGAGCAATCAATCTGCATATGTTGTAGCATTAGACATTTTCTTTTTTGATAAATTTACCTTTGGTATATACCTATGAAAGCATCACTACGATCAAGAACATAAACGCATCAATCACCGCCTGAAATGAAACAAACTTTTAACTGAGAGAAATATGCTGTTGAATGAATCTGTTTAGAAGGACACCCTTTTATCAAAAACTCAGGAATCTTTGGAGAAGACAATCTGTTTGTAAGGTATTTTCTCACAGAACTTCAAATTTAAGAGGTGGGAAATGGATGGGGATGTTTCATTGTGTTCTTTTATCTGGAGATGGAAATCTTCCTAGTATTTTAGCATAGATTGTTTAAAAATGTGATGAAATTTGCAAATCTAAACATTTCACAGTTTTGATAATTTCCCACTGTCCTTTTTTTTTTTGGAGTGGTCTCCATCACATAGAAGTTTTTATTACTTAATATAACTTGATTTTATTTCAAAAACTCTTTATTAATGGATATGACCTCCTCTTTTGCTAATAGCCTATTATGGCACTGTGGACTCTAATATAAAGTCATTGTGTTTGGTGTAAGGATGAGCAGGAAATACAGATAACTGTCTAAGTTTCAGTATTTTTGAGCAGAATATACGATGTCTATACAAAGGCGATAAATACCAAGAAGACATAATTATTTCTGAGGCCTTAACATCAATGCAGCAGTGATTTCTTTAAGCCCTGGAAACTAATGGCTCCATGAAACCATTTTTAATTTGCCTTAAATCATTGAAGTTATATAAGTTTGGTGATTCTTTCCCCATCCCTTTGATGTTTAAATAGTGTTTCGTGATTATGATGCACGATAGAATGAGATAAACATCTGCATACACATCTTATTCTTGCCAGTGCAAGCATAGCTGTTTTATCTTTAGGATGCCTTCCTTTGAGATTAATCTAAAGTGAACAAGAGGAACCACATTTTATTAAAATGTTAGAAAAAAATCCCTAAGTAGTTCCATGTGCCCTATATAAAGGTTCAACTTGGCTTGGATAACAATATCCGATAAAGGCAAAACAAGGACTGGTATAACCATCCTTTTAAAAGCAGGAGCTTGGCTTAAAGAGGTTTGAGTCTACTCAAGTCGCTTGACTGGTAAATGAATTAGAAGTTCCTTCAGAAGTTCTGACTCCCACATTAGTGTCCTTCCCATGCAGACACAGAACACTCCTCTGGTCCAGAAGATAAGCAAAGGGGTCAGTAAATATGTTCAAAACATAGAACATTCTCCTTATGTCAAAAGTTGGCTCCTTACAATACAGAGCTTTAACTCATCATTTTCCTTTTTTTAAAGTCACCTGGTTCTTTATCCATGAACATCCCTGGATCTTTACTATGTATGGGTCAGTTATAATTACCTGCTTGAAAGTGTGTCTGTGTGTTAATCAAGAAGTAAGCTAAACAGTTTTTTAAAGTGCTGAGCAATGATAAATGAAGTGTAATAAGGTGCTTCAATTTGCTGTAACGATGATTCTGTGCTCAGAGTTGCTCATAAATGCATAAACGAAGATTTCTTCTTAGAATATTTTTGAATTGCATTGAAAGTATTCATGTTATGTTGTTTTTAGTATTAATACTTCCTGAACTGGGGTATTCTCATCATATATCTCCTGCCACTCTTGATCAGATGTCCTGGAAGTTATCTTCAGATATGATAACCTGTCACTTTCTTCTAAGAAAGCAAGGGGTATTTTCGGATTTCAATTATTTCTCATTTGGTTTTAGGAATGTTATTACTGAAAGAAAACCAAAAACAGTTTATATTTTAAAACACAAAATCAAGGCAAATCAGAAAAACCTCTTTTCTATTGATATACAAATACATACACACACCTGGGTATCCATCATACACATTTATTGCAGATATAAAGATAATACTAGCTGAAATATTGTTTTTAAAATCAGTAAGGTTATCTTATATATAATAAGAAAACACCTTGCATTTAAAGTTTAATCATAATGATTTAATCTAGCAAAATGGGTGCTACAACACAGTTGAATTTTGTTTTACTTGTTTACACGGAGTACAATCTTTTTAGGATGATTTTCAAAGGCTGCTAATTAAGATGACCAAACACTGGGCTAGTAGCCTTAGGAACTGGTGCGCTGCTCCTGGTTTCATAGTGTAATGGTGAATGTTCAGAAATATGCTTGCTTTGATTATTGGCTCAATCTTTTTCTTTGACCTTCTGTGCTTTCTCTGTGACCCCCTCATTCGGCTGCTCTTTCAGGCCTAGAGGCAGAGCTTTGGCTGGCTAGTTACTACCTTCAGATGTCCTTCTGGAAAGCAGGGAAATTTGCCCCTCTACCTCCCATCCTCTTAATAACCTCAGGCTAAATCTTCTAAAGTCAGACTAAGTATGGCTGGTCAGTGAAAACTTAGCTTTCCTTTACCTCTAACATTTGAAGGAAGAAATCCATGCAACATAATCACTGGATGAAACTCATGTTGACTAAATCCTATTTCTCCTGCTGCTCCTCTAACCGACTGCAATCTGAAGGGCTCGCCTTTGACATCTTGGGAATGTTGAGGTCTCTTGCCAATGGCCTCGCGTTTGAACGGCCGACTTGAGCGCTAGCTGAATGTATTCAGTGACCTTGAAATGGGAACCGCTCTTTTTCTACTTGCTTCTTTTCTCATGGAGAATTGCCTAAAACTAGAAGCACTAAAGAAAAAGACCAAATTAGAGTCTGGGGCTGTGTCTTTCAATCGCTGTGCCGGAGAGAGGATGAGATGGAAGTGGAGGCAACTTGGCAGTCGCTTGCTCTGGAAGCAATGAGATCGCATGGCAGATGGCCTCCTTGTTTGGGATACACTAACATTGTTCCTCCTCCTGCCCCTTCTTGCATCTGAATGATTCTTGGAACAGTTCCACTGAGAGGAGTCAGCTAGGTAGACAGTGGGGCTTGCTGCTTGAATTCACCTTTGCACCATCAGTAAATCAGGGGCCTGTTTTTCTCCAGCATTTGGAAGTCCCAAAAGGTTATCTTCCTTACTCAGTCTATATGTCAGCTTTTAGTCTCTAGATTTTTAAAACAAGATGCATAGTACTGCCACTCACACCCCCAACCCCAAGAACAGTTTCTGTTGGGAAGAGCATAAGAAGGCTGTTTCTCAGTATGCATACCAAGATGCAGAGATCTTGATGGTATTTTACATTTAACCCAACTTTACAAGAGAATTTTTAAAAAGAGTTCTATTTATGATTATCTTTTGGCTTAGTGTTCCTCTGAAATTGACACCTAAATTATCAGTGAAAATTCTCTCTCTTGATGAAAATTCTGATTTATGGAAGAACATTCATGACCAAGGAGAATTGCCTATTATTTATGTTTCATTCCAACCTTGGTTACTTCTTCGCCCTTGATCTTTGCCAATGAAGGTGAAATTGCTTTGATATAGTTGGTGATATGAACAGATACCTGACAGCTTCTGAATTGGAAGCATCACAGTGAATTCCAATGTCACCTGAAATTGACCAAGTGACTAGGATTCTATTTGGTTTTCACCAGGAGTTTGTAACTGGAGAGCTCTATATCACTTAGGGATGGTCTCTCCCTAACACAGGAGTTTTGGAATGTAGAGCTCCATGTAACCTTCAGATGTTTGACAAAAAGCTTCCTTGGCCAAAAGGATCCTACATGATTACTTCCTTAAATTATATTCTTGTTCTCAGCGAAGAAGCTGGGCCAGCAGCATCACAATTGAGTTAGGAGTTTTTTCTCTTTAGAGTTCCCTGAATCACCCCTCATACCAGTTTTTTCTCACTTAAGGACCCTTAGTTTTTCTAACTAAGACTCCGCTGACCCCAGTCGGTAAAGTGTGAGCTTTAATTCTCTGACCCAGAGGGACAGACGACTTCTGAGTCCAGACATCTCTATCCGCCAGTACAGGAGAGTAGTTATGGCTCACCTCTTCCCCCGGCTAAGAGACCTAAGAGGAAGGTTACCCCTAAGAGGAGACAGGAAAGACCCATTGCTCCTCCAAAGAAAAGAAGAAGGAAAATACATAGGATGGATCATAATGCTGCGGAAACTCGTCAGGACAAAGTAAGTTTATTCATTGTTCCAAAGCTTTGTGGTGGGCAGGTCTGAGTGGAAGGTTTCCTTCAGGATCTTGGTTTCAAAGTCAGCTGACTACATTTTAGAAAAACTCCGGTGCATCATTGCTGGCTTTGAGTCCAGAAGAAACCGATACTTTGGACGTTGACACTGAGATGAATACCTTCTGAACTTTCAGCAAGATAGGAACAAAAAATCTTCTGCATACTTTGGTTAGTTGCCCTAGAATGATTGTTAACATTTAGACTTGAGTAAGCATTACACAGTCTGTTGGTTTTGCTTGCACGTCTTCACTGAATTATTTATGATGTTTTGTAGCCTTGGTTCTTGAGAACAAATCAGTGGTGTAGACATTGTCTATAGACAATGTAGACAAGAACTCAATAGAAAATTTCCTTAGAGAAGTGATCTGAAGTCAGAAAATTCAAATAGGTCTTAGACTGTAGACAAGGAAGCAGCTGAGGCAGAAAGAGAAAGCAATGGGCAGCTAAAGGTGTGTATTTTCTCATCGAATTACTGGTAAAGTCTACTCTTTTTGGCACTCTTGAAACAGCCTATCGGTGGTTACTTTTCTCAAAAACTTCAGATACCTCCAAGGCACTCTCTTATTTAAAAATGGTCTGAACTAATTGCCAAGGAGAAGGTTTGGAATTTGGGCTCAGTTGTCTTGGTGTGTCTTTGTGTAGGCAAAGGAGAGCATGGTTTTTCTCAGAAGCAACCACCATTTAGTCTCTTTCTTCAGATCATGCTACTCACATCATTTGACAAGTTTCATTTATGATTTACTCCTTGAGGCAGAATTTGAAATACTTAATCCTGTCACGAAGAAAATCAAGTTCACACCTGATTTAACCGATGGCACAGAATGAGGAAAGATCTTGAGTCATCTGAGAGGATGCTAGCAGTGGTAATGTGTGACTTAGTAAAAAACGATATGCAGATTTACTCCAGCGTCTTGGATATCTATGTGTGATTGTAGTTAAGTGTAAAATTCATGTAAAGTGCTATCAAGTGTTTGTTGGATTAGATGTTTCTTGCAAATCTTTCCATTGCACTGTTAGAGATGAGAGTGAAAGGGTGCTCTCCAGTATGTGGGAGTAGTCTGCTTTTAGAAACGTCGTCCATTTGAAGCATGAAAATGAGAAATGGATTTTCTCTCCTAGAGTTTGGGGATATTCTTCAGCTTTCATTTTATTTTGCTTACATAAATCTTCTAGAACAAGCTCAATGGTTTCTCCTGTTTAAATTAGTATCTTTGTATTCTTGTTTTACTCAAAATCAAGTTGAAATGAACTAAGATGCAGTAGCTTATTTCCTAGAAGAATTTTTTCTCTTTGGAATCTGTTTTCTTAGAAATTGGAACATTAGATGGATCTCATTGCATTAATGTGTTCTAATTTAACATCCAGTATTTGCCACTTAACCTCAGAACTGTTTTACACTCATTGAGCCTCTGTCTTCTTGCCATGGTTCAAAGTCCAATGTGTTCTTGTTAAAAACCTGGGGAGCAAGAGACCTAAACTCTCTATCTGACTTTCTGTTCACTCTCAAAATTCTTGGATTTAAAGAACATTTTTACATTTTAGAAAAGTCCTTCTGTCGCTTATGAACAGAATTGCCTCTAAAATTTCTGGTATTTTTTTAAATCAAGAAATCTCAAGGAATTGGATAATGCTCCTGAATGAATACAAATCAGAGAGCTTAAGACTAACTTTTCTTAAAAGTGGCAGGCAAATCTCTCTAGACAAAGCTCTGCCTCTGGGCCTGAAGTTTTCTTTCCAGAATATTCTGGGGTGGAAGATCTATGAGAAGCTGAAAGGAAAAACCCCTGCAGGGATTAATTTGCTCCTTTTTCCAGATGACAAATCCTCTGAGGGAAATTGACAAAACAGTGGGACAATTAATGGATGGACTGAAGCAACTAAAGCTACATCGCTGTGTGAATGTCATCTTTGTTGGCGACCATGGTAAAGATTTTTTTTCCTCTGCTTGCAAGATAGTTACACAGGTGATGTTTCTGATGGCACTGAGGGAAGAAGCTCTAGGTTATGTTCCTCACCTCCTTCCCAGTTTCTCCAGGATGGGGAACAAAATCAGGCCAAAACCTGAGATGACCAAAATCAGGGACTTCCTTTACCTTCTAATTTTTTGCAGGAAAAGCCTTTCTACAAAAAATATGTCCCATTAAAATGGCACAGACAATTCGCTAGGGGTGGTAACATTTGCCTCGGTGAATGTGAACTATCAGGTGATAATCCCCCATTCCTGTTAAGCATGTCCCCCAAAGGAGTCCACAGAGTGGTTTGGGACTAAAAAAATAAATCTAAACATGATATAGAAGCAGAGAGGATTCTTGTGGACTGCCATGTAAGTTAAATGATTTCCCTTAATTCCCTGAGGGAATTGAAGACAAAACCAGAGGGCCTTGCCTCAGCAGAGAAGACTGCTGAAGAGGAAGAAGCAGTGTAGGAAACAGTTTTTCTAAACCACTTAATAAAGGAGAAAAATTTTTTTGGGGTAATCAAGAGTGTAACCAACATGATGATAGAGCTGGAAGTGTGTGTATGTGTATGTGCTTAGAGAATCCTCTTAATTTGTGCAAATGTAGTTCTAGAGACAGTGCCTCTTGTATTCTATCAAATTGAAATAGTGACCCTGGAAATATGCTCTACAAAACATTGCTCCCTTTTAGGACAAGAGTAGATTGGAAGAAGGAAATTGATTGAGTCTATTACTTTTGTTAAGAATGACAGGCAAATCTTCCTAGTCAAAATTCTGCTTGGGGCCTAAACTGTTCCCTCCAGAATGTTCTAGAGAAGCAAAGAAAAATTTAAAAAATGTGGGACTAACTTGCTTTTTTGTAGGGACTAAATGTGACCCTCTGTAGACAGGGCAGAGGGAATTTGGAGCATGTGACATAACTGATTCAGTTTAAATTGCTCAGGTGTCAAGAGCATTTGGTCCTGTGCTGGAGCCAGATACCAAGGGAGTAGATTGTCCCTTATAAGTGACGTGCTGAAATATGCAAAGATCTTTAATAGAATAAATTTTTATCTTGCCAGTGTGCAAAATTGTAATGAATAGATTCCTTTGGCTTTGGGGAAGCAGCTATCTCTTTCCTAGTCTAGTGTTTTAGAGCCTGGGATCTGAAGTGAGAGACAGTTTCAATGAAGTTCAAATTGCACTGTGCAACTTAAGAGCATGTGCTATGCCGTTTATTCTCAGACCTCTCAAAATCTCAGCCTCTTCATTTCTAGAATGAAAACACTAATGCTATCTACCTGGAGTTGGTCTGGAGGGGCAGGTTGATGATGCATGAGAAGCCCTTCACATATGATCTTTGAAAGCGAGAGACAAAGGTCACCATTGTGTGCACAAATGACTTCCTAGAAATGTGGCAGATACCAATCCCCTTCCGGTCTCCTATTAATATGTTTTTTTGAGCTTTCCTCTTCCTGGATTAACATTGTAGCTAGAACAATAAATAGCTACTAGGAGTTAGTAGCTATTATTCTTATTATTTTTATTTTCTTCCTAAGAATTATACTGTAAAAGGCAAAAAATATAATCCTTGTACTTTGTTGAAGTATATTTTTTGTCTTTCTTCATTCCTATTTGTGTTTTTAAAAAGGTAATGATCTGGAATTCTAGAAGCTGGTAACTTGAATTGTAGCTGATCTGGGCTACACTACATTATGTTTCTTTATTCTAAAGGTTTAGGGCATCTTTTAATGGAATCATATATTTTTCCCTTCTTTTTTTTAAACTTACTTTTTTTTTTAAAGATTTATTTATTTATACAACAACCGGGGTACAGGCCAGATGCGCAGGAGTTTGAGAGGATTCACCAGAGACAGAGTGGGGAACAGAGCAGGCAGACTGATGAAATACACTGCTGAGGGGAGCAGCGGGCTAGACAGGAGAGGTCTGCTCACCATACAGGTTGCTCCGAGGCCGGTGGGGATCGAACTGGCACTGCAGATGCTGCTGACAGCTTCACAGCAACTGCGCTCAACTGCCTGCGCCACCAGGGAGGACCTTACTTTTTTTTTTTTTAAAGATTTATTTGAATCATATATTTTTCCCTTCTTAAGGAATGTTCAGATATTATATTATGCAAAGCAATAGATTAAAATTTTCTAGATCCATGTCATTTCATAAATTCCCAAATGCAGTAGTCTCTATGAACCTCCATCATCTGTGATTCTAAGATTTGAGTTTGTTTTTGTTTTTTTATATTTTTTAACATCGATCAAGAACTTTCCCTTGATGGGTGGCAGGAAACAAACATTTGTTGGTTTAAAAAATTGCTTACCTAGACCTTCTTTGTATTCTGGTTGCTGGTTTTCAGTTTTGACTGATTACATTGTTTACAACTCCTTTGCAGTGTTTTTTTTGTTTTTCCGATTTGGGTGGTCATTGAAGTTGGCATTTTTCTTTCTCATCTCTTGTTGCCAGTATTGTTTTGTCAGTAACACCCAAGGCCACCAGTGGAGACAGAGTAAGGACTGGTGATTATGTACTCCAGTCAGGAGATATATTAGAGAGAGCGAGCTGGAAAATGACATTTTGTAAAAGAGACGCAGAACTATAAATTCCAGCTATTTACACCACCCCCAGCTGAAAAGTTTGAAGCAATCAAGGATTTTTCTTTTAAAAAATAGATCTTTTCAGTACAACTATGTAAATAGATTTTTTTTGAAGACTATAGTTCCTTCCTTTGTCTTGCTGTTCTTGCTGAATGACTTAAAATGATAATTGAGATGATGCATTTTGAACTTCCCAGTGCTGCAAAATGATGTGATTAAGTCAGTCTGATATAAATTAAAGATTGTATAAAGAAGCATTAAAAAATTGAAGTCAAGTAAGAAATCTCAAGGAGGGATCCTTGCCTTGACTTGCTCCAAACTAATTGAGGAAATACTTGAATGTTATATTTAGAGTATATATTAAGATATTAATTTTAAGATTCCCTGAAAATATAATTTTCTCCCCACAGGAATGGAAGATGTCACATGTGATAGAACTGAGTTCTTAAGCAATTACCTGACTAATGTGGATGACATTACTCTCGTACCTGGAACTCTAGGAAGAATTCGATCCAAATTTAGCAATAATGCAAAATGTAAGTTGATTCTTTAACTACCTAATTTTTGAGAGTGGTAATACAGAGGAGTAGGTGAGGGTTGTTCTCTGAAGCTTGAATACTTGGTCAAAAATTCTAGCTCTTGAACTTTTTAGCTGAATGATCTTGAGTCAGTTAAATTGAATGCTAACACTCAGTTGTTTCAGCTGATAAATAGGCCTGTTAATAAGAGTAACTACACCATAGAGTTGTGAAAATTAAGTTGTGTCTATCACTTAAAGTGGTTCCTGGCAGATGGTAGCATTATATAAATATTTGCTCTTGTTTTTATTATGTGGAAAATACACTTCATCTGAGACGTGTGTATAGCTGGAAAGTTCTGTTGACAAGAAGGTCAGACTTGCTCTCTGGCTGAAGGCAGAGATTCATGACAGGGCTGTCGGAACTACACTCGGACTCTGAAGGTTCCTGAGAACCCTGCTGAAAGAAACACTTCACCTTTGTAACAGTGACTGGCAGAACCCAGGAGGAAAACTGCTAAGCCCTTGGGCTGTGGCAGCTATTTTGAAAGTTTAGAAATAAAATAAACAGGAATAATCTTATCACTTAGGTTTTACGCATTCAGGTTACCACATGCCACTGGCAAGAGCTCTTATTTGTGGACTAAGATATATTAGGTACTGCCCACCTAGATTTGAGTTCACAGATTTATTGGAGATCCTGCTGCATTGGTGAGGAGGGAGGAATCTGTTAGCGTTTTTAGCTGTGGGAATAAGAGACCATTGGCACCAAGTATAGCGCTTTGGAAAATTAAGTTTTTCCCAACTACTTTCCTGAGTCAACACCAGTGGGAACTGTTCCAAGGTCAGCTCCAGGCAACGTTGTAAAATAAACAGGACGTTGGTGTCCGTGTCCTCCCTTCTCCTCTGCCCCCTTGGAATAGGAGGCCCTGGTCAGAGACAGGCATCTCGGTGCCGGTCACTAGGGTGCTCTTGATTTAGCATTTGCATTTTTGGGTTTATGCAAGAAAGGTTTTGCCTGTTTTGAAAGGTATTTCAGGCACCAGCAAGTGTATTGGGGAGGTTGCTTTGTGGGGGGAGGAGAAAAGCTTTCTTGGGGCTGAGATGATAACTGCCAATAATGGAATGTTTTGTACTTTACAAAACACTTTTCGTATCTGTGATTTCATTTTTGTGAAAGAAGATGGAGTGGAATGGTAAATTGTTCAGGGAATGCCTGGTTCAAATCCCAGCTCTTCCAGACGCTCATTCTATGACCTGGGGGGTTATTTTAACACTGTGCCTCAGTGTCCTCATCTAAGAAGTAAAGAAGGCTGGGAAGATTAGATGAGAGATTATCTATCTGTCACTTAGATTGGAGTTCAGCACATAACCGAAGCAATGTGGAGGTTAGCTATGATGATGTTTTTGCCACATCACTATTTCAGCTGGATATGAACAGTCTTATTTAATCCTTCCATCAGTGTGATAAGTATTACCATTTCATTTTAGAGATAATAGACTTCTAGCCTCATGGGCACGGGCCTTGGTTATTTCCTAGTAGTTCCTTGGGGTTTATCTGAGCACAAGGTTACCCTCTAATGTTTATTTTCTCATTATCAAAGACCATGAACTTACTCTGGTTCCTTTGGGGACTGTAGTTTATGAGGCCACTGAATGCTGAGATTCAAATATGGCTGGCTCAGCTAGATTGTGAGGGTCCATTGTGCAAACCTCCATTTTCTAAAGATTCATTGGCTTAGTGAGGTTTCTGACAGTGTCTGTCTCCCAGAGCTGTTGTGGATGACCAGAGGCCAAGTTTCTGGGAAGCTCTTACTTAGAGACTGCACAAGATAAGAGCCCATTATTCTTTACCTTCATTTCTCTCCCCAATTCCCAGCCCTTAACTTGAAGCAGTTGGTAAAAGCCCTGGGGTCTGACTTTTTCTCTGTGATGGTCTCATGCATAAGTGATGTAGCTTAAAAATTCCTAAATCCCCTCCCCTTTTCCATTAAAAGAGGGAACTAAAATTTAGCTCCAATTTAAATAGATTGGAATCCACATTTTTAGCTTTGTATGACACAACTTTGGAACTAAGATGATGAAAATTGACTTTGAAGTCTGTGCCCTTATACAGCAAGACAAATTTATTCATGAATTTTCAACCACTACATGAACATGTATTCATTTATATTTATTAGAAAATGTTCGTTGAGTGCGTACAATACACCAGGCCCAGGGGGTATATCAGGAATCTACACAGACATGACCTGGTCCACTGACATTGATATGCCAGGGAGGGCACCATCGTGAACGTTGGTATCTGCTCTGAACCCTGCTTTTCTTTTCTGCTGATTTTATAATGACATACTAAACCAAATTTTGGAAAACAAAACAAAATCCAACCAACCTACAATCTCCTCTTTTTCGCCACAGCCCCTGAAGGGGAACCTTTAGATAATATAATCAGTTTATGCACAACCATCATTTACATAGTTTTGCTTTCAGCTGGGTCAGGGTATTGACTAAAATATTCTTTGTTTGCTGATAGTGAAAATGAAGTAGGCTTGTACATGAGAGTGTGTCTGTCTGGGGAAGGGCAGTTACCTATGTAATTAGCTCCATGATATTCCTAAGGAAATAAAACTCCCTTTAGAAAAAATAACTTGATAGATTAGAAGATTCATTCTAAAGTGGATGATAACTTGTTTCAAGATCTTCAGATACGTAGGAAGTTATATTAAAAGCCCTAAATGCCCATGTGATTAGTTCCTATGTTAAATTGCAAATAAACAAAATCTAAGCTCCAGAGGGACAATTTGGGAAAATTGAAACACTCAGTTAACCTAGCATATCCTGGTATTCCGGAAGGATATTCCTTTCCAGAAAGAGATCTGGACCTGGAGGGGAAATGTATTACAGGAATTGTTGGACTAATTTAGTTTCCTTTTACTTACTGAAATATTAAATACCTGCTTGCAATTTTATTTATATTTTAAATAAAACGCAAAAGTGATAGCCCTCCTGGGGTGGAGGAGAGAGGAATTGAATCTCTTAGTGCAAACAAAAAAAAATGTCTTTTCTTTGTCATTATTGTTATCTTTTTTGAACTCTTTTCTCCTCTCTTTGAACAGATGACCCTAAAGTCATTATTGCTAATCTCACGGTAAGTATCTCAAGCTATCAAGTCTTGCCTTTGGGACAGCCATCTCCTCTAATCTAACCTCTGGTGTTCACCTCCCCTGTGGGGCTGAGGAACTTTGTCCTCCCTGCCATCCCGTATATTTGTTTCCCTAAGAGCTTTCAAAACTTCTGGCCTG
Organism: Talpa europaea; assembly: GCF_964194135.1. NCBI lineage: Eukaryota > Metazoa > Chordata > Mammalia > Eulipotyphla > Talpidae > Talpa > Talpa europaea. Next base: position 14,555,286 of record NC_140069.1, read on the forward strand.
TGGACAGTTGCGGGCTCCCTAATGGTCTTGGCAATGATACGAACTGAAATATTTGATCTTTCTATTAGAACTGAGAAGCATTCATTCATGATTAAACAAATCCTTATTTTCTCTCAACCAGCTCTGCCCACCACCCACCATCTCTGTCCCATCCAGGATAGAGACATGAGGATTTAGTCACATATTTGAGCCTGCTTCCCTTCCCACCCCACCTCCATGGACTTCTAGCAATTGGGAAAGGCCTCAGAGATTGAATTGCTGTTAGTGTTGGGCTCATGCATCAGGAACGCATCTTAAAAATTCCCAACTCCATCTCCAAAGTCATTAATCTTTGAACCCATTTGCATTCAACTGTGTTATTTGAAAAGGGGTAACACATTTGATTTCTTCACCTAGCCAACCTTTTGTTTGGCCAAATATCTCTTTCAGGTTTTTAGAGAGGGACTCTCTGGGACTTTTTCTAGAAAACACTCCGTCTAAAGCTCAACTTCCATTTATGTTTCAGTGTAAAAAGCCCGATCAGCACTTTAAACCTTACATGAAACAGCACCTTCCCAAACGTTTGCACTACGCCAACAACAGAAGAATCGAGGACATTCACCTCCTGGTGGATCGCAGATGGCATGTTGCAAGGTAACCTGAGGATTGGCTGTCCTTGCTTCTCATTTTCACATTCACCTTTTGGCTGCTGGAGTACTGAAAGTTTGTTAGTGATCATAAGAAGTCTAGTTAGAAATCTCACTGTTTCCAAAAATTTTGTGTGCTAGATACAGTCAGTTCCTCATCTCTAAAGGGTGGGTCTCAATATCTTAGTGCCTCTTTGGGTGTCTCAGTGCATCTCTGTGTGTGTGTCTCTCTCTTTCTCATTTTTTTGAATTTACATTTTATTCTCTATTCTTGTTAGTTGAGTAAGTAGAAAATTGTCCTGCTACTCTGATCTGGTTTTGGTTGATGAGACTTAACGTGTAGTGACATTTATAGATGAGTTCAGAAAAATGTTCATCTTACTACCTCTGTTGGTGTGGACGAATTTTGTTATTGCTTTAAATATTTCAGGTGTTTGTCTTCTCTTGAACCACAAGAGATTCTCTGATATTGAGAAGACTATTCTTTCTTCTTAAATCTGGAGTGGAATGTGTCTGAAAGCTCTAACCACCTTTAAGGAGAAAATCATGAGAAGTTTTAATCCATTTTTTACACAAAGCTGGGAGCAGTCTTTCCCACTTACTCTTGCTTCAACCTTCTCCTTAAGTAATTTGTTATGTATCAGTCTGCAGCAATAATTGGATGGCTACCCCTGAGAAAAGAAAGCAAACATTGTAAGAAAATGAACAATGATGTAAAATATATATAAATAAATAATAATAAAGTAACAATTTAAATCAATAAATAAATAATTGGACCACTAGAATGTGCACTCAAACTAGTGCTCTACTGAGTTAATACGGGAGAGAAGGAAATGAGACAATGTTGGTCCTCCATGAACTTCTAGCCATTTCCAACACGTGGAGCCACCCATTGGTTACAAATACATACCAGTACCCAACAGAGAATGTCAGGAACTACATAGAGACAAAAATGTAGGATCATAAAGACTGTGGCGTGAAGGCTAAACATTATTGAAATTATTTAGGACAGATATGGGGAGTCTTCAAATGTTGCAAAGATATGACCAAGATGGCTTAGCTGCATATGTTCTCTGCCGGACCTTTTGAGTATGGGGTGGCTTGGAAGAAAGAACAAATTTGGTATAGTTGGTAGGTTTAAATGAAGAGACCCTTGGAATTGGGTAGAAGTTAAGGGAAAGATGACACAGATGAGCAAATTAGCATAGACCCAAGCAGGCATTTGTATCTAGCAATATAGCTTTTTTTTTTTTTTAATACACTGCTGAGGGGAGCAGCGGGCACGGCAGGAGAGATCTGTGTGCCATGGGGGACCCTCACCGGTGGCTGGGGATCGAACTGGCACTGCAGAGGCTGCGGGCAGCTTCACAGCCCAGCACTCAACTGCTGTGCCACCTGGGGAGGCCCTGCAATATAGCTTTTAAATTTAACTCTTGCCTTATTGAATACTCATCATCCCAAATTGATAGTACTTTTTTTATGGGTGTTTACCAAAATGTTTAATGTCTTTGTTTCTCTCGAGCACATTACTTAGGTGTGATATGCCTTGCCGGACTTAAGAAATATTTGTTATAATGAACATGAACTTTTTTTGTAAAAGTGCAACATGACTCTTAATTAAAAAAATTATCTTCCTGTCATAATAAGGAAGGTCAAATGACTTTGATGCCTAGAGAGAAGTGCTTCTGTTTCTAAATAGAGATATTATTCCGGTGTCTGGAGTTTTATTAGATGTAGTAGATATGCCATTATTACATATATCAAGTTTACCACTCAATTATACTCACTAGTTTTATTACATATCATTGGGGAAATGTGTACGCAACCATTTTTATAGAACACCGATCTCCATTGATTTGCTAACCTTCACATACTTGAAAAGTACCTGCTAAGTGCTGGGCATTGGACTCAGTGATGGCTATATAGATGTGAACCAGACAAATGTGGTCCCAGAGTAGAGAATCTTATGGTCTCAGAGGTGGAGAAGCACAGAACATTACCTGTGACAGGTGCTTTTATTGGGGCAAGCACGTGGTCTAGAGAGGGCTCCAGGACTTCTGTTCAGAGGTCTGCATTTATCCTGGGCTGGTTTTCTAAGCCAAGGCATTTGGAGAAAATGAGAAGTATTATTTTTCCCTCAACACAGGAATGGTGCAATGGAAATAGAGACCAATAGGTTTGTAAACTCACCTTCTTAAAGATTCATTGTGCAATGAAATTGCACTTTTTATCAGAGTGATTTCACCAGAAGCTCTGACTGGCTATACTATTGTTTTGATGTAGGAAACCTTTGGATGTTTATAAGAAACCATCGGGAAAATGTTTTTTCCAGGGTGACCATGGATTTGATAACAAGGTCAACAGCATGCAGGTATGATCACAAACTGGGAATTGAAAATGTGTTTTGATGATTTTCAGAAGGGATGGAGCAGGGTAGTGTGGGTAAAGCCGCACAATATTTACATGCAGAGGGTTTCTATTGGAAACTAGACTTATCTAAATTGCTTTGTTTGTTTTCTTGTCTTTTGGAAGACGGTTTTTGTAGGTTATGGCCCAACATTTAAGTACAAGACTAAAGTGCCTCCATTTGAAAACATTGAACTTTACAATGTTATGTGTGGTAAGTCACTTATTTAATCAAAACCAATGGTACGATCTTGGGTCAACATGAACTTCCTCAATGTCAGAGAAAGAAATGAGGTGCTTTTTTTCCCAGGACCACCTCATCTCTCCACAGAAATGTTGCAGCTTGCCCATTGGTTCAAATGACAGAATATCATCCCCTTCTAAGGCTTCTTTGTCTCCTTCACCAGTTGACTAATGGGGAGTTTTCCTAGTGTTGCTGTTGGCAGCCTCTGGCTGATCCAACATAGCATTACAGTGTGACACCACCGGTCAGAGGCCTGGTGAAGCAAGAGTTCCACACAGTGCTTTTTCCCACCTCCATCTCTCGTGTTGCAGCCCAGTGAAAAGGTTGCCAGCTTGCATCCCAGCCAGCTATTTATGTGCTCCTAATTATTTTTCTTCCTTGAGCTTCCAGTTGCTGAATGAGGACAGCTTTTCCTATTTAGTAAGGGAGTGCCAGTCTGGTGGTTAAAAGGGGAGTCTGAAAGTCGGGTCTCCTGGGTTCTTGTCCCAGCTTGGCTGCTAGCTCTCTCCCCTGTCCTGCCTCTTAGCTTAGGCAAATCACTGTATGCCTGGTTGGCAACCATTCACTTGCTATGAAATCAGCCTGTTCATTTCACAGCGGCACTTCAAGGCACAGAGCCAAAACCTCCTCTTGTCCCCATACTTCTGTGGAGTGCATTAGAGGGCAGCCTTAAGGTTATTTATTGATGGCAACTTTCATTTCAAAAGTGGGGATTAAACCATCTTGTAGAAAAGCAGAAAGACCGTGGTACTGACAATCCTTGAGTCATAGACACAAATGATAGCTAAATTTGGCCCCTAATACTTTATTTTTTGTTTTTGGAAATGTCTCTCCCTCTGTGGTCAAGCCATGAGCATGCCTGAAATGTCCATACTTGAAATCTCAGAAAGCTGTGGCAAGAGATGGGCAGATTAGAATGGTCCAGGGAGGAGGAAGGGATCACCTGCCATCTAAATTTGTTTTTATCCAATTCTGATGTGTGTTTTGTTTTTAGACCTAGGAAGTAGATGACTCTGATCTCACTCTTATCAAAAAAACATTTATCAACCACTGGGCTCTTGTTTTTCCTCTTCTCATCAGATCTCCTGGGATTGAAACCAGCTCCTAATAATGGGACCCATGGAAGTTTGAATCATCTCCTGCGCACTAACACCTTCAGACCTACCATGCCTGAGGAGGTCACCAGACCCAACTATCCAGGGATCATGTACCTTCAATCTGATTTTGACCTGGGCTGCTCCTGTGATGATAAGGTAGAGCCAAAGGTAGAAATAATCTTTATGTTTATCATGGAGGAGCTTGTTGGGTGTAGAGCAGTGCTGTCCAATAGGACTTTGTTTGATGACATCTCTGTGCTGTTCAAAATGGTAGCCACTGTTTAGTGTGACTTTTGAGTGCCTGGGACTAAATTTTTTAATTTTGTTTACTTCTTATGTGTGCGTGGAATGTGGCTACTGCACCAGACCTACAGGTATAGAAAACGAAGAGCAAAAAGCAGAATTCACAATGCTATTCTATGTCACACGCAGGTCTCAATCAAATACTTCCTCTTTTTTGTTCAACCTGGATCACGTGTCTCTCAATCACAGCCCCCCAGGGAAACAAATGGCTCATGAAGAAGTGATTTTATAAAGAGAGTGTAGAGGGATTGTTTCTGTCATGTTTAATAAGGACTGTTGACAAGTCAGTGAGGAGTGGTGATAAACTTAGGGTACAGATCCTGGATCTGAATAATAAAGGGGGAAAAAGTAACCAGAACAGGGGTGGGTGGGGCTAATACTCTGCAACTTGGAAGGGAGGAAGCAGGGGGTATAAAACCCTGTCTTTTTTCTGTCATCTAATCCTCTGCTGGTGCCTCAGATTAGTGGTGCCCAATAGCCAGCCTGAGAGTGAACTTGCTCTTTGATCCCAGGTCTGTCTCCAAGGCACAGAGCAGGGAAGGGAAGGGTGTACTGGTTGATGGGGGTGCACCGCTGGATGGGGGTGGTGGCTGTGGTGGTGCAATTAGAGACTACCCAGCATTTTGTATTTGGACAGTTGTGAATACCAAATAATCTACAAATGTTAAGCAATAATTTGCTTATTGAAATTTATATTGATCAAAGATCTTTTTAGTTGCTAGTAAATGCTTCTGATAGCAGGAAACAAGCAGCGTTGCCACACTGAGCTGATATGATTCCAACACAAAGCTAAGAAATCTGCTTTTTTTTGCATGTGTGTTTTTATTGTGGCGATATACATGGTCTTTCTATTAGGGAAAAAAAATGGAATGGAATGTAGTTCTTCTACTCTTTTCTCCCTTCTAACATTTGCTACTTTCTGGATTCCTAGGGGTATAGGAGCAATAATTTGGCAGGTTCAACACAGGAGGAATTCAGCTTGCTCGTCTCCCCCACTTACTCCCCTCTTTTTTTTTACCTTCTACTTTTGCTTCTGACAAGAGCCAGTGAGACTAATTACTTTAAGGCAGGTAATTCTTACATCTCAGCTTTGAGCTGTCTTGGTCAACAGACTTGACCTTTGAGGTAGATTCCAAATATATTTAGAGAAATTTTTCAGTTGTATCTCATATTCTGAATTACCTTTCTTGGGTATGTTGTCATCAACCATTTTAACAAAATTCTGAATTTTGTCTATGGGCTTCTCTTTTAAAAGACTACCTTCCTTTTCTTAAAAAAAATATCCAAACATACTGTAAAGGTACAGAAGTTAATAAAATGAACACCTCAATACAAACATTACGATAAAGAAAACAGTCCAGATTCAGTGGAAGCTCCATGGGTATTCCCTAATCCTCTGTCCTACTTTCTCCCTCCCCCAAAGGTCATGAGTATCCTCAGTGTAGTATGAATAATTGCCATACAGATCTCAAAACTTTTACTCCATACATATGCATATGTATCTCTTACATAACATAGTGAGTAAGCTTTAGTAACACTCCCTAAAATAACCTGTAGTATAGTTTTACATATTGTTCATTTTTATGTAAATGCTATTATACTGTATATATCATACAATTCTGTTTTTCTGTATGTTTTCAAGTTTTATGCATATTAATACGTGACATTTTAACTCATTCATTATTTACTGCTAATAGTTAATATTTAATTGTATAAGTGTACCGTAATTATTCTATGCATTTCCCTATTTGAGAACATTTGATAATTTCCAATTGTTAGCTCCTACCAACAATGCTACTATAGACATCATTGCTAATATTTTCTTGTATCATACACTAGAGTGTCTCAGGTTATATAGCAAAGGGACAGTGTTGCTGACGAATCTTTTCAGAATTGCTGGGTCATTATATTTCATATTTGGAAAAAGTAATTTCTTAAATTGGTTTGGGACCACTTAAATGACCTAAGGATTCATCCCCAATATTTTTTTTAATTTAATTTTTTTTAATTTATTTTTTTTTTATAGAGGCATGTTTTATTTATTTATTTGTTTGTTTGTTTGTTTTTGTTTATACATGCACTGGGCACAGTCAGAAGCGCGGGAGGGTGAGAGAATTCACCAGAGCCAGAACAGGGAGCAGAGCAGGCAGAAGGACCGAAGTACACTGCTGAGGGGAGCAGCAGGCGGCAGGAGAGGTCTGCGCGCCATGTGGGACCCTCCTCTGGTGGCCGGGGAGCAGCCGGGGATTGAACCGGCACCGCAGAGGCTGCGTGCAGCTTCTCAACCCAGCGCTCAACCACTGCGCCACCAGGGAGGCCCTCATCCCAAATATTGAGATAGTGTTCTAATTAATTTGCAGAGATGTGCCCATAAAATCATCATTAATGACAAGGGAGCTTGAAAGTGTGGTTACCCACAGATTTGAGAGAGGGAAACAAGTCAAGGAGATATTAAGGAGGGTGCCTATGGCCATAGAACTACTAGGTAGTGGCACCTAAGATGTCAGTTTGAAATAAAATAGTGATTCCTTGACAGAGCTCATGATACTGATGGAATTCAGGCTGCTGCTTTGAATTTAGTACCCACAGTGGAGAGCAGGGTGCAGGCAAGAATGAGTACTTCTCATTTGTTTTCTTTTTTCTTTTCCTTTTCTGTTCCACACATGAAGAACAAATTGGATGAACTCAACAAACGCCTTCATATAAAAGGGTCTACAGAAGGTAAGGAGTTGATGGAAAAAAACAATCAGATAATTTTTGTGTTGCTAGTATTAAAAAATTGAAGAGATTCCTTATTTACTTCCTATTGTAAGCATACTTTTTTGAAATTCAAATTTGGATTGCAATGTAATTTTAATCTCCATCTGGCCATGAGTATGTATTCTGTGGGTATATATGTTCTTTATTCTATGCATACAAGATGCCCAGAATTTTTCTGGGTCAAAAAAATTCCATTAGCTTTTTCCCCTCCTTCAATGTGCTCTAAAAAACAGACATACCATTGTATATCTGATGGTCAGAAGTGAAGGGTCTGATAGGGTCTTCCATAAAGTGAATGAAAGTTACCAATATAAATAATAGTAGTTTGTACCTGTACAAAAACTCATCTACCTAGAGTAGCAGTGTTTGGGTTGTGGTGGGGAGAGATACATAGTAAGAGCCAAGTCAGATCTCACTCTTCACCTAAGGATCATCACGGACCCTAATTCATTCTCTTGATTTTACTGAATAATAACACAAGCATTAGTCAACTTTTGCAGGGTATGATAAGAAAAGAGAATCTCAGTAATTTGTACCAAGAAAGCTGCATTTGCTACTCCCATTTCAGTAGATCATTCTAGGCAAAGTGTAGAGCTCTCAAGTATATTCTTTATTCTGGAATTCAGGTGGAAGGAGCAGCTCCTAGCTAGAACATGCCCTTCTCATGGCAGAGGGGAAAGGAGAGGAGTGGCAGAACCATGCGATGAATCTCAGTGCTTCTGCTTTGATAAGACATTCACAGTTGCCTGATGAAGGCAGAGCACATGAAACCAGCAGTGGAGAGAAGTATGTTCTTTCCACAGGGTCACTGTCTTGCAAGTCACGTGGCAATAGATAGGAGGACAAAATCCTTAGTAAAAGGGCAGTAAGTCACTAGATAGGAAAATAATGCAGTCTACCATGCAGGCTGTTTCTTTGGAAATTCCAGACAATCAGAAGAACATAAAGGGGGCTGGGGAAGGGTCAGTGCAGGACTATGGTGGATGGCATAGCATCTTTGAAACAACAAGAGGCTGACGAAAAGTGTATTAAACCTCAAATAGAACTCAAGCATGGCAGCTCCCAAGTCATGCAATAAAGATGCATATGGTCAACTTCTGAGAGCATGTCTTGAGTTATTATCTTACATATGGTTCTGTTTATTATATGTGCTGTTTCCAATCTGATTAAATAAAGGTTAAGGAAACCAGTAGGTTTTATTTACTTGACTTATTTTTCCTTTTATAAAGATCTTCATCTTGCTCCTTTTTCTCTTTCTGTATCATCACCCACCCTCCTCTCTCTTTGATCATAGAATATACATTCTCTTTGGCATGGAGGATGAACACAGCTTTAAAGATAGGGCTTAGCTCATGGAAATTCTTCACAAACTCTAAAAGTGATGTGAAATGTTTGAGACTAACCTCTAGTGGACTGTGGTGTCATTAGAGTAGAAAAATTGGAAGATTGGCGGAGAGTCAAGTTTTTCAAAGACTTGGTCACTAAGGTGGAGGATAATGCTTAGATACTTTCTACAAAGCTAACCCACTTTAGTTCAATAAACATAATATGGAGAAAAAAGCACTGATGGAATAGTTACTTGTGCTAATTTTTAATGGATTCCCTTATTTTTACTGATCCAAGCTTTGCCTCTTTGTGATACTAACACTTTCAGGTCTGGGGGAGAAAGTCCTGTATTTAGTTTGTTGGTGGCAGTGTGCTCACATGACAACACCCACAGCTCAGCCTAAACAGCTTCAGACATCTGAGCATGAAAAAAAAAGAGACATTTTCTAGGTAAATCACTCACTTTCAGGGCTGGAAGGAGCCACCGTGACCTCACTTCCTTGTTGCTTTCCTCAGTGGTGAATATAAATGTAGTATTTCAAGATGATTTTTTTCTAACCAGTGAATCTTAAAGTTGATACACTTTCATGGAAACTGCCCTTCATGGGCTGGAAACTGATTTCTCTGTGACCTCTGGCTCTGTCAGATTATTACAGGTAATATCAGCATAGAACTTCCCAAAACTGACCTTGCTATTAGGGAAGATGGGAACACATCTCCTTGGTTGCTCATGACTAGTGGGACAACCTTTGATGATCCAGGAGACTTTAAAACTATTCCATGAAATAGAAACAATTATTTATCATTGTCTTATGTGCACAGAATTTTCTTGTTTAGAGTCTGGAATATGAGTATGCTTCGGTATCCCTCTCCTGTCTGTCTCTTGGTCTTTGTCTCCTAAAGGCCCTATCTCAGTCATTTCTTCAACTGGAAAGTGACATATTCTTGGTCAGAGTTATTTTAGGTCTTCTGTTTCCTGGGTCATAAATCTAGTCACCTACTTGAAATATTCAATGTCTGCCACACCAGGGTTCAACCTCATAAATCCAGACACTATATGCCTGCCTGTCTATATTAGGTCAAAGTAATTCCCTTTTCTGGTATCATTGAATATATATTGAGGCTTTTAAGGCCTTTTGTGGACTTAAAGTTCTACACAAACTAAAAATTGCCTGATTTTTGTTCCTACTTTTTTTTTAATAATTAATTTCTTTATTTGTATATATTTTATTTATTTATTTTTAAAGATTTATTTATTTGTTTATTTATTTATTTATTTATACAAGCACTGGGCACAGTCAGAAGTGCGGGAGGGTGAGAGAATTCACCAGAGCCAGAGCGGGGAGCAGAGCAGGCAGAAGGACCGAAGTACACTGCTGAGGGGAGCAGCAGGCGGCAGGAGAGGTCTGCGCGCCATGTGGGACCCTCCTCCAGTGGCCAGGAGCAGCTGGGGATCGAACCAGCACTGCAGAATCTGTGGGCAGCTTCACAACCCAGCGCTCAACCACTGCGCTACCGGGGAGGCCCATTTATTTGTATATATTTTACATCAGGGGTAGTCCCATAAAATTCCTACCACCAATTCACCCATGCACCATCACCTCAGTCCCTTGTGCTCCTCCCCCCCTCATTTTGATCCCCCTCCCTCCCCGTACCCTACAGAGTGTCTCTGATTTATAGTTGTCTGATTATGTTCCTACATTTCAAAAAACACAGCTGGAGGTAACTACTTTTTTTCAGAATAAACTAAGTAATGCTATAGACATTCCTTGGACATCACTCATATGTGAATGTTTTGAGGTTATACACCTTAAACCACTCACACATCTCCACAAAACACGTGTATAAAAGCTGTCTGTTTCAATAATAAAGCAACCCAGGAGTTACTTGAGGTAACAAAAGATAGACATATTAAATTATTCTTAGGCAATTATCTTGCTATAGCTATTTTAAATGTTATAGAATCAAATATTTTACTAAAATGAAAAGGAAAATATATAATCTTCAAAAATAGTGGTATGAATGGCTTCTTAAAGCCTTAATATTTTCAGATATATGTGGTGAATTCTGGATTTTAATTTCATGACTGCTGATTCTGAGTCGCATATTCTTCATGTCTTGGCAAACCTAGAATGCAATGAAAACTCATTTCTTTTAAGCATTGAATCAATGGGTGAATGAGTGAACAAAATGGAAAAAATTAATCACTCATAGCCAGCAATTCTGGCACTATAGTTAGATATAATTTAAACCATAAGAGTAACTCTAATTTTTATTCCACATATTCTTTTCTCTATTTGCATTGCCATACAATATTTTTTATTTTCTCAGTCAGTTTAGCATTCACTGTCATCTATGTGAAAAAAGGAGTTAGAAATCATTTCAACCTTTAGATACACTTGGATCTTTACTACATACAATGTGAAGTTAGTTTGGATAGAAGAATGATTTAAACTATAATAATTCTCAATTTTCTTTCTTTCTTTCTTTCTTTAAAGATTTATTTATTTATACAAGCACTGGGTACAGTCAGAAGTACAGGAGGGTGAGAGAATTCACCAGAGCCAGAGTGGGGAGCAGAGCAGGCAGAAGTACCGAAGTACACTGCTGAGGGGAGCAGTGGGTGGCAGGGGAGGTCTGCGCCATGTGGGACCCTCCTCTGGTGGCCAGGGAGCAGATGGGGATCGAACTGGTGCTGCAGAGGCTGCGGGCATCTTCGCAACCCAGCGCTCAACCGCTGCACCACCGGGGAGGCCCTAATTCTCAATTTTAAACAGAGTTCTTGATATGACTAGAGAGGCAATTTCTTCTACAGTTCTTTTTTTTTCTGAAATATCTCTCATTGTTAGTTCTGGAGGTATTAATTGTGCTAATAAAAGAAGATATATTTGTGTTTTTCTATGTGTATATTCTTGTGTGTGTTTTGGAAAAGACTTGGAAGAGATAAATACATGTTATAATTTGTGATTTTAGTAGAATTCAGGATGAATTAGATGGAATAGCCACTGAATTTTAGTAACATTTATTTATCAATATTTCTTACTGATAGTGAATTAGAGAATACACCCTTTACTAAGCCAATATAACTGGAATTGCAACAACTACTTTGGGTCAAGAGTGAACTAGATGCTTTACATAATTGTAAACAGCAGCATGGCATTGAGATGTGGTGCTTTTGGTGGTTCAGAGTCACAGACTGGTAAGTGCTGAGATGAGACTTCACTCTGGCTCTGTAAGACACCCTATGTTATCATCTGTAAACACTTCCTTCTTCTAAAGGTTGGAACAATCAGAATATATCAAAGGAGATTGTCCATGTATATCAGGGTTTGAAAGTTGTTTATGAAGTATAGAGGCTTTGATAAGATTGCTGTCCTCATGAGCTTCTCCTAGGCATGACTTGGGTTGAATTCATATTCAGAAGCAGTTATATGTTCACTTTGACATGACCTCCACTAGAATAACCCAGCAATCAGCACCCAACTGGGACCTCCTGGAAAGCTGAGGAGAGGGGTAAAAGAAGAGGAAGAGGAAGGCATGAATTCCGAATTCTGCTATTTAGTTGCATTGTCATTTGCAAATCATGGAGCTCCAGTCCTTCCTCAGTGAAATGGAGATGGTATTGACTTGCTTAATTTATTTCCTGGGGTCATATTGGGTAGATCATGCGTAGGAAACCAGTTCTTGAAAGTCATAAAGGACAGTATATTGTGGTGGGGGAAGGGAAGGAAGCACAATGGTCTACGGTGGTGAAATATGGGTGAGTTGGTGGTGGGCAGAGTATGGTGGTAATACCTAAAGGGGGTACCCCAATTTTACCTTAGTTTTTAAAAAGTCTTAAAAATATAAATAAAAAACACTTTATACTTTAATGTCAAAAATTGGGGCCTCCCTCGTGGTGCAAGTGTTAAGACGCAACCTATGAAGCTGTCCGCAGTCACTGCAGCACAAGTTCGATTCCCGGCCAGCCAGGGAGCAGCCCACATGGCGCAGCAGACCTCTTCTGACTTGCCCTCTGCTCCCCTCAGCAGTGTACTTTGGTCAATCTGCCTGTTCTGTTCCCCAGTCTGTCTCTGGTGAGTCCTCTCACCACCCAAGCCTCTGGCCTTTACCCCAGCTCTTGTATGCATAAATAAATTTTCAAAAAAATTAACATCCCTGTACCAAATATTCATTAAGCAACTTACTTGTCAAATACAGATTTTTTTTCCCAAAAAAGGAACAATTTTTTTAAGAGCAATCATTTATTTATTCAGCAAATATGTATCAATTAAATATTATTTGCTTGGCATTGTTGGAAATAGACATGGCTTGGTGATACAGATAAAATTCCTGACCTACCTAATTTATCATGTTGTGAGATTTAGGCAGTGGGTGAATTTCAACATTGTGCTTTAAGGGTTGAAGTGATAGAGAACAGGGCACTAATAGAGGCACAACTTTAATCCTGTAGGAGGCTGACATGGCAGTGAATGGGAGTAGGCACTTTCAAGGCAACAGAGAAGAAAAGATGCAGAAACAAGAAAGACCTTGGGTAGAGACTTTGTGGTAAAAATGTAAGAGCGTATTTTGTGGGAATGAATTTAAAAAAAAAAAAACACAAAAAAGGAGAGATTTTCATGTGGCTCTCTAGTCAGCCAGCTAATCTGTGGGAATATGAATCAGAAGCTGAGGAAGGAAAAGAAACAAAACTCAGTCTGGATGACCAAATTTTGAAAGAAAAAAAAGAATGAGCACTGGGAAGTCCACACCACTTAAAAAGGTTTGCTTTACAGTGTTTTGCCAAATGTGGTCTCTGAAAGAGAAACTTGGCTTGTATCAAAAATGCCAGACTATTATAAACAAGGGTCTGGGGTGTGGCATGAAAGCTCTGTCTGGAATTCCATGGAGAGGGAACCCAGCCTGAGACTGGACAGGATTATACTAGAATCAGATCAAGAAATCATGATGCTTGCAGGTTCATCCTCAAAATGACTGATCTTGAAATGAAGAAGGTATATGTCCAAATACTGAGGTTCAAGTATCCTCTTGTAGCTTGAGAAATGCAATGGTGGTCCCCCCAAGACACAATAATGAATGTGATTCTTTGGTACTCTGATAAACTGAAAAAGGAAAATTCAAATTTTTATTCGAGAACGTAAAGTCTGTGCTTCTTAAGGAAAACAAATCATCTATTCTCATCTCTTTCTTAGATGAAACTATAACACTTCAGGAAAACTAAAGTAGGTTCATTGGGTCAGATGGGGTAACTTGGTTGGATTTTAGAACACTTGAATCTGCATTATGGCTTTCCTTGTACTTTTCATTCCCAGTTAACAATTGAGAGAAAGTTTTTTGTATAACAATCATTTTGTGCTCCAGCTATATGCCCAGACTGCAGTTGTATGCATCTTGGAAGCTATGAAGTGAACATTTCTGAAGAAAATAGTTGAGTCTCTACTTGGAGAGCAGAAGAGCATATGGACATGGAGAAGCTTAGCTGGAAACTCTTTCAGGAGCAGGCAAATCTTAAGATGACTCTTGCCCTCTGTTCCCTCTCTCCCTTTCCTTTTCATGTCTCTTCCATGAGGGCTGATCTATATATTCATCTTATTTGCTGCACACTTTTGAATGTGAAAAGGGGCACTGTTTCATTATTCCTGATCAACCAGGCATTAACCAGGATGTGGAGTCACCTTCAAAGACTCTGTAAGGTCTGTACTGATGCCTCAGTACTGATGGTCCCTCAGCCCTGTCCACAGCATTCATCATGCTCTGTGTCCCATCACACAGTGCATTCCTATGATCTGGTGTGTACCATATTGAAGTTTAGTTATTTGTCTCTCCTACTGAACTGTGAGCGTTTTGAGAATAAGAGTTTTATCTTAATTTTCTTTGTGCACTCTCTCTGTTCTACAGTCCTGGGGCTGGCACATAAAAGTTGTGTTTAATGAGGGCCAATACACTAATGAAAATTTGAAAAGAGGCTAGGTGAAGTTAAGGGAATCATATGAACACTAGGATAGAGCTGCCAACCATGATCATGAATAGTGTTACAAACATCAACCTTTGTGGAAGGGAGTGTTATCTTGAGGAATGCCAAGAAATAGGGAGGTCTGGAGGAAAAGCTAGTTAGTGGAGTCCATGCATTGGATAGTCCAAGACTATCCAATAGTCCAAGACTATTGTTTGGTGGCTACTCTAAGGAGTGTGTTGTATGGAGGAATGTGGTTGCTATTTTATTGCCTTTTAATGGAATAGTTTGGATGATGCCAGCTTTGCTTTTTTATTTGGAGGAATGTGTTTAGTAAACATTAAAACTTGAATGATAAAAAGAGAATACTAGCTTCTCAAAGAATTTTGATGCTTCTGCTTCCAGCTGAAACCAGGAAATTCAAAGGCAGCAAAAATGAAAACAAGGAAAACGTTAATGGAAATTTTGAACCTAGAAAAGGTTTGGTTTGAGTTTTGAAGGAAAGTCTGACTTGGTTAACTGCGCCCAAGTACTGCTGTTATGATTTGCTGGCTTTTTGTTTTTTCATTATAGTTCATTTATCTGTATTATTATATTATGTTCTAATTCTTCAGGGTGGGCCCCCAAATTTGGCAGCTTAACCAAGGCTTCTACATTTTCTGCAATGCTCACGAAGCCAAACTACCCAGAACAGGCTTGTGCTGTGACAGTGTGGGCCTCTTTGCCTCAAATCAGCAGTTGTACTTGGGAGGGGCTTGCAAAGATTTTTACAGAGTTTTCTTTGTTACTTGCATAGAATGGTAATACTTTAATTAAAGCAACATGTATACATAATTTAATAAGTGATTGCCAGAACTGATTTTCTGTAATAGAAATACTAGTCAACATTTAAAAAAAATTATCACTTAGGAAATTGTGAATTGTCTGAGCCTTGATGTCTGAACATTTTGGTCTGTAGGACCTCAGTTTCCAAGAATCTATGGAAGTTCTGACTTTAGCCTATCCAAAATAGGCAGATAAAACTCCAAGTTTTTGATGAGGGTGTGAAGTGAATGTTTGAATACTAAACCTCCTCTTCTTCATAAAAGAGTAAGGTTTCAGATTTTTTTTTTTCCCTAAGAGGAGAGCTTTCTCTTGGGGGTCTAAATCTGCATTCTGGGGTCTTGATTGAGCTCCCATATTTATGGGACCTTTTTGAATGCCCACTTATTTTATCTATACATGTTCCTTTAAGTTCTTACCCAAAGAGTTTTCCTCCATGTGATAAAGCTGCTTACTTTAAATGCTCATCACTACTCACTTTTTATGCTGAAATAATGCATATTTGAGTTTCAGTTTCCAAATAATGATCAGAGTGCCTTCCTCTTAATTAAATCAATGGTTAATTTGATGAGCCTTTCCAGGGGTCAAATGAATTAATTCTACAAAATTCTAATTCTATTGACTGCCCATTCAGTAGAATCATTTGCTTGCTAACATTTCTTTCTTAAATGAAAACTTGCATTACAACTAAAGAAAGCATTCAAATAAATTTGGAATTTACATGGCAGTTTTGATAACTGTAAGCCTTGACCCATGTTTAGGCAATCAGATAAGCCAGAAAATTGTTAGGAAAACTAACTTGATTAAATTAAGGGAAGGAGCTACATTATTAATTAGCAAGTAAGCAAAGTTTGGACAACTTGATTCTTTCCCAGTATTTCTTTAATATTTAATGCAAAGTTTAATATCTGTTTAACCTGTTTTATTTCTTCTTTCCTAGAGAGACACCTCCTCTATGGACGACCTGCCGTGCTTTATCGAACTAGATATGATATCTTATATCATACTGACTTTGAAAGCGGTTATAGTGAAATACTCCTCATGCCCCTCTGGACATCATACACTGTTTCCAAGCAGGTCATTGTGAAAATTGGGTTGTATATTCTTCATTTACTTACATTCTTTACCTTAATATAATGATGGTTTACCTTAATAGAGTTTTGTCTTAGAAAAGAGTTTAATTTTTCCTGATGAAAAGTTTTAATTTTTCCTATGTTGGACCCATTGTAAGATATTTTGAATTGGACTTCATTCCATATTCCATTAACTTCATGGTAATACATTAAATATGGAAGGTAGCATGCTAATTCTTTTTGTTTCTTTTACTCTGCTTCTTTTGTTCAATAATTACAGAAGGCACCAAGATTTGTTTGTTTAAGTAGCCTTTATTTTAAATTTGCATTTCTGTGATTTTTTCTCTTTTATTTATCTTAAATATGAATTTCTATGATTTTTTTCTCTTTTATTGCAAGAGGTAGCATTGGTTTACAACACTGTGTATGCTTCACAGGTATCAGCTCACACCTCTGCAGATGTATGTCACCACAGCACACCCACCACCAAGGCACCCATAACTCTCTCCCACCATCCTTGGGACCACTTCTGGTAGCCTCAATTTTGCAGTCAGATTTCTAGAGTTTGTTTTCAATTTGGTTTTGTCTCACCCTTTGGTTACTCTATATCCCACATATATGTCAACTGTTCGGTATTTGCCTTTCTCCTTCTGGCTTTTTTTGGCTTAGCATGATCCCCTCCATGCTAAGTAGTTTTAGGTTCACAACAAAATGAAGTGGAAAGGATAGACAGTTTCCATATGCCTACATCCCCACATAGCCTCCTCACTGTCAACATCCTATTTGTTTTGTAATAAGGATTTTGTCTTGGGATTTCAGTTTCGAAGAAGCTAAGATTGTATCAATAATTAGAAAAAGTAGTGTATGGTTGAGATACATTTTTTTTTAAACTTCTGAATACAAATGAACCCTTCCTTTGTCCCAAACATCTTCATGTTTATTGGCATGTGAACAGATTCTTGTTTATTGGCATGTTTTATATAAACAACATGTATGCACTCTTTCTTTTACTAGTTGATATGTCTATATTATTTCTCTCTTAGTGTTATTTTTGTAAGCTGTCTTCATGGAATCATAGTCACTATTTTACCAGCAGGATTTTTGCTTTGTATTTTGCTGTTTTATTTAAGATTTTGATAGAAAAGTTCTGCTGCTAAAGAAAACCAAGATTTTGAAAACTACAGACTTACTGTATTTAAAACTGAAGCTTTTTTTTAAGGAGTCAGAATCAGAATATGAACTATAGTCAAAGTTAGAGAGGTTTTGATTCTAGCTGTTCATATCAGTGACCTGGTGCAGTGTCTTTTGTTGGTCGGGCACTCTCCTGACCGTGGTGTTACTGAATGCCCCTTACTCACCCTGCAGGCTGAGGTCTCTGGAATCCCTGAACACTTGACCAATTGCGTCCGGCCTGATGTCCGTGTTTCTTCGAGTTTCAGTCAAAGCTGTTTGGCCTACAAAAATGATAAGCAGATGTCCTATGGATTCCTGTTCCCTCCTTGTAAGTTGTAGAGTATCAGGATTTAACCCTCCTGGAGAAATATTATTTTGTAGAGATTGGGGTTTGAAACTTAGTATTTAAGATTTCAGGTTTTCTTAAGATAGGTGCCCAAGACTTTGAAGAAATGAAGTTCCAAGGGATCCTCCCAAAGTAGTCCAGAAAAGAGACCAGTTCCCACCAATCCTGTTCCCAGGGGAATTCTAAAATGCAAAGGTGTATTCTGAATATCCTGTCATATTGTTAAATGAGAATCTGAAAGTGAGACAGTAAATCTTTAAGACATTAATCATTTAAATAATACTCTAGAGGTGATCTCAAGAATACAAGAAGCCTTTTAATGATCTATCATAACCTTGGTGACATTTTTTAAAGTCCAAATATGCTGGACTTTTGCATAATAAAGGAATTCTTTTGCATAATATTGAGTAGTCTCAGCACTGGATAGGAAGTAAGAGCATTGTAAACATTTTTTGAAGGAATGCTATGAGAAGAGATTGAATGGGAGGTACAGGAGGACATGATAAATAGGGGAGAATACAAGTGTAGATTCATTCACTTTGTGCTGTTTAGACTATTTTAGAAGGTTGCTTTTTGATTGATGTGGGGTTTTGTAAGTAATAGATACCATGTGTTTTCCTGTTGTTTAGATCTGAGCTCTTCACCAGAAGCTAAATATGATGCATTCCTCGTCACCAATATGGTTCCAATGTATCCTGCCTTTAAACGTAAGTCCAGTATCTACCTAGTAAATTATTGTTTATGAAAAGAAATGTTCCTCCATTTACCACTTGGACTTTTCTGTCTGTATATTAACTTGTACACTAATACCTTTTTATGTAGTTAGCCCTTATAATTTTTGCAGACTTCTATATAATTTCTCTACCATTAATCCTAAATATGAATCTGTGAGAGAGGTCAGCAGGTTGTTTATGCCTTGTTTATAATTAAGAAATTGAAGTCACAAGAAATGACCCAGTTCTTGAGTAGTAAAAAGTAAACTAAATCATATTTGTATTTCCCTTCTAATCTTATGTTCTTTCTATTTCACTGTTTATTATTTTGGTAGTTAATAAGGGTCTTCTTTTATTTTGGAGGCCACTTGACATTTAACAACATATACATGTATATCCATATATGCATACATATATATGCTATTAAGGTAAAAATCACCAGCACCTCTCTCTTTTAGAGTGATAGTGATGATGGTGTATTCTAAATGTTGACATTGAAGTCCAGCAACAATCTTTCTCCTAAATCATCAGAGTATTAACATTTCGATAGTTTTAAGACTGTGCAAATTATTTTAGTTTCATTGAATACTCATAATTTCTTTGCACATGACATAAATATTTGTGGATGATAGTGAGGCTGTGAATGGGATAGGCACAATAAATCCTGACTCAAAAACTGAGTTCTGGTTTTTGGAGATGATCAGTAGCTGTGTGATCATAGAAATACACTTTACCCTCTCATTTGTAAAAAATATGAGATTTGGTGGCACATGGATCTATGACTTAATTTGTAGTAACAATCTTCTATTTGTGTAACAGAGATTTCATTCATTTATCTATCTGTCCATCTGTCCATCCATCCATCCATCCATCCATCAATCCCTGCATGCATTCAAAGATAGAGAAAGCATTACAGTAGTTTTTACCTCCCTTTAGTTCATTGAGGCAGACAGATCTACAGCCTCATAGGAAAGATAGGAGAAAGAAGCACCTCTATCCATTTCCATCTGGCAATGGAGCACTGGGCTGTGTTACAGACTCTTGGGGCTGAAATAAAACCTCAAAATAGGAACACATGATTCTGGAATGTCATCACCATGCCCAATCTCCTCAACTAGATCTTGGTGAAAAGGTCAACATGGTTTAGAGAAAAAAAATGTTTGATGTTTTAGTTAACAAATGAAAGTTTGTTCAAAGGTAGAAGTCACTGTTCATGAATGAAAAATTAGTCTGCTTTCAACTATGTATGCTTTCTGCTTTGTCCTCAGACCCTACTGAGAAATGTTTCCAAAACCCACATAGATATATTTGTTATAATATGACATGAGCGACAAACTTCATTTAATTACACAAACAAGGTCTTCCTGGATTTCTTTAGTCTTTATTGATGCCTTTTTGAGTGGCGGTAAGGAAACACACAGTGCCGGCCTGAGGCTGGCATGACAAGAGACTTTTCACAGAAGGCTCGCTGTTCTTCCCTAGAGGAAGGGTTTTTCACTTGCCACATTTCTGCGGGTTTGGCTTTCTGACTGTTCTCATTGTTATTTCTTTCCCTCTCTGCCTCTCCATTTTTTTAAGCTTATGTTAACATTTGAACTTGTCTCCCACTGTCCTCTTTTCATTATTGTAGATAATTTCCTCTGGTTTTGGCTGTGGTGTGTTACTCTGTCTTCATTCACAGTTGAGTATCAGGATGTATAATGAGCAGTTGAAGAACTAGGAGAAAAATAACCAAATGCTTTTTTTTGCCATTTCTGAAAGCTTTTATTTGTAATTATTCAGAAAACATGACTTTAAATTTGATTTTTATTATTACAGTAACAATCTCAATCATCCATTTTCCTTGAATGTGGAGTCATGGCCCAAAAGTGATTTTGGAAAATAAGACAAAAAATTCAATACCAAACATAATATTTTATTGGCGCAATCAAAGAGGAAACCTAAAATGATTTGTTTATTTTTTTAATCATAGCATTGTAGCTGCAAGCAGTAGCTAATATGGAAAGCTGTCATACAACTAGTCATATTTTAAATCCATATTTAGCCAAATACTTTTTAATAAGGAGATATAAGAAGGGATAACAGCCTCAATATCACAGTCCTCTTGCATAATAGAGCAATAATAAGCTGAATCTAGTACTTTAGAACCAAGTGTCTACCTTTTTTACCCTCTTTCCTCAGTTCCCTTTTTGCCTTTCTCTTTTTCCTTTCTACAGCTCTCATGCCCCTCTGATTGGTTATCATTACATTGGAGCTAAGGTAGACAAAGAATCATTTTCCAGAGGGTGACTGTAAAACTGAAATGAATAATGGAGGAGAACCAGGCATGTACATATCAAACTATGAGTTTTCCAGGCAAAAGGCAGATCAAATACAAAAGTTTGTGAGAAACAAGTTTAGCAAATTGGGTGATGGAACAGGAAGAAAGTCACATACCTGAGGCAGAGAGGGTTAGGAAATCATAGTGGTTAGCAGGAGCCATGGTGGAGAGTTGGGATTTTATTAGCTGGAGTGTTAGAAACAGGTATTGGAGAGTGTGAGATACAACCTGATTTATGGTGTGAGATGATCCATCTGGCTACTGTGCAGAGAATGGGCAGGGAGAATGAGAGTCCCTGATCTGGAACCCAGGAACCAGTGCTTTGTGGTGCTTCACTGCAGAGAGAACAGTAACTTAGACCATGGAGGACACAGTAAAATGGGTGAGAAGTGGTCACACTTGAATGGCCGGGATGTTTTCAGGGTGTTCTGAAAGGCCTTGTCCACTGTGCTTGAAGTAAGTCGAGAAGTCAGGGATGATTGCATGGATTTTGACCTGAATAACTGGGTGAGTGTGAGCTCACAATGATGGAGATGTCAAGAGCTGGAATTGCCTGGGGATCTGAGCAGCCTGGCCTGAGAGCACAGGTCCTCGCCCAGGAAAGGGACAAGTTTCCAAAAAAAGACAGATCTCATGGGCCAACTATGGATGTAGGATGTGCAGCAAGGGAGGAATTGGAGTGGTTGGAGTGGAGGAGGGAGATGTGGGGGAGAAGAGTGGTGGTATATGGTGGAATATTGGTGGGAGGACCACACCCTGGAAGGGAACAATAACTATACAAAGATGACCAATGATGTAAGAAATTTAAAAACTAAAAATAAATAAATAAATAAATAAAAAGCAAAAATAGATACATTAATTAACTAATAAATAATTTGTTCTCTGGGAGAAAAAGAGTTGGAGCTGGAATGGGAAGGGAATTCAAGAATTCTGTTTAGATAGTTTTTTTTCTTGACATGATTATTAGGTAGGTATTCAAGTGGACCATGAAATGGGTGGTTGGGTAATGTGTCCTGAGAGTTCTGTGGAAAGATCAGGTCTATGAGGTAAATGAGGGAACTAGCATACCTGAGACCTTGAGGTAAGAGAAAGTACATTATGGCCTTTTTTCAATTTCTCACAAACACTGTAACGTTTCTTTTGCACATATTGTTCCTTCTGCATAGAATGTTCTATCTCTACCTTGCTGCCTAGGTAGCATTCACTTATCCTTCAACCTCAGCTCAGGAACCACTTCATCTGTGAATCCTTAAACTCCCCTCCCAAAGGGCCCATAGCTTTGTCTTTGTGGTTTATAAATGACATACACACAGCTAAGTCTTTAAGATGGATTTTCCTCATGAATCACAACTGCTCTTACTGTCTCTTGGCTTGTAAAATGCATCTAAGGGAGAATTCTACTAAAGCAAGTTTTGTTCATGAAGATCTGATTTTGTCTTTACACAGGAGTCTGGAATTATTTCCAGAGGGTACTGGTGAAGAAATATGCTTCAGAAAGAAATGGAGTTAATGTGATAAGCGGACCAATTTTTGACTATGACTATGATGGCTTACATGATACGCAGGACAAAATCAAACAGTAAGCTGTTCCTTTCCACTTAATGTATACTTTTAAATTCCAGGATCTCTTTGAAGGCTGTGTTTAAATATTCATGTACCATAGGAGAGTTGATATCCCTTTTTTCTTTTACTCTTTGGATTTCCTTGTGAAATCTTCAGTGCCTGGCACCTTTGATTAGACATGGTACTGGTGACTGGAATGGAATTGAGTTTTGTGATAAATAAATTCACTTTTCCATTCCATGGAAGGAAATATATTAAAAAATTCAAGCAACTTTTTGCTCACTTATTCTTGAACCACTCAGTGGTAAGGTAATTTTCACTTATCTCTACTATTTGGTAGCCCTTTTGGAATCCCTTAGCTTTTCTGAGTCAGTACATCTCAGCAGAAATTTACATATAGTCTTTGATCAAATCTATTGATAGTTTCTATCTCTCTTCATGGTGCTGTATGGGATATGAAAGGATAAGGCATTCTCTGTTCATTAGAACTTAACAGTCTGTTGGAGAAGGCAAGAGGTATAAATACAACATATTCGTAATTTCATATATGCAAGATACATTCAGAGAGCAATATAAGAGAGGGTTTCATTGTAATTCACAGATAATTAGAAAAGCAAGTGCTAATTTTGTTACATAGATACTGATAAAATAGAAGTTATCTTGCTACCTTTCAATTGCATCTTATTTGTATATTATTTTATTGCTTATCATTGTAGTTTGCAGCGCAAATTACATTATCAGTTGAATTATAATTTCAATGTTTTGAAAATGATTAAAATTGAGATATTCATTTAAAAAATAAAATTGAGATAATAGAAAATTAGAGAATTGTGAATTTTTATACATTGTTCTACTGGAAAAGATAATTTCTGCCTGTAGTCTCCTTACTAGCGCTCTGTTCTTAGTATTTCCTTTAGTAAATGAATTCTTTGTGCCAAGTTTAAGATCTCATTGTGGCTTGAGAGGATGATTATCCCCCTGGCTCCAGTGTCTCTGATCCATTTTATAGAGCACTGTGAAAGTTACCCTCCTGAAACATGGATCTCTTAATGACACTCTAGTATAGGAGCCTTCAGTGGAGCATAACTGTCCAAATAATAATGCCTGGTCTACAGCTTGCCACTCAGGACCCTTCATAATTTAGCCTTTAATGACCCATCCAGCATTTCACTTATACTACTATGGTCTGTGTATCACGTCTAACCTCCATGTCCTGTTTTGAGATATTTTATTTGCCTGGAATATCTTTTTCACTCTATCAGATTGAGATAAAGAGGGAATTCCAGACATCAAAAACTTCCAAGTTCAGACAGAGAAAGAAAAACACCATTTGCCTTCCTGATCTGAATAAAGCAAAAATGAACTTTTAGTCTATAAGGCCAAATTAGTGATTACAAGGGAAGGGGCAGATGCGATGAACAAGTTGGGTCAAAGTGTTCAATTGTGTGGTGACGGACAATAGTGGACTTTAAGTGGTGAACTGAAGGTAGTGCAGACCCCTGTTTCTATCACAATGCACACCTGAAACATATAATGTTAAGATGCAATGTTATTTTAATAAAAGGTGATAAAAGATAAAATGTTAAGAAACAGGGAGCAGGGGACCTCCCTGTTAGTTGCAATATCTGCAGCCACTGCAGTACGAGTTCGATATCTGCAGCCACTGCAGTACGAGTTCCCTGGTCGGCCAGGGAGCTGACCCACATGGTGCGACAGACCTCTCCTGACTTGCCTGCTGCTCCCCTCAGCAGTGTATTTCAGTCAATCTGCCTGTTCTGTTCCCCACTCTGTCTCTGGTGAATCCTCTCACCCCTGCACCTCTGGCTTGTACCCCAGTTCTTGTATGCATAAATAAGTCAATCTTTAAAAAAAGAAGAAAAAAGAAAAAAAAGAAATATGGAGCAGACTAGTGCTAAGAACTGAAAAATGGCTCAGTGAAGTGGGGTTCATTTTGGGACATAGGTGATATTCATCAGTCATCATTTATTTATGTATTTTTAAAGATTTATTTTATATAAGAACTGGGGCAAAGGACAGAGGTGTGGAGGGTGACATGATTCACCAGAGACAAAATGGAGAGCAGAACGGGCAGATTGACTGAAATACACTGCTGAGGGGAGCAGTGGGAAAAACAGGAGAGGTCTGCCGTGCGATGTGGATATCTCTCTGGCTGGCCGGGAATCAAACCTATGCTGCAGAGGCTACGGACAGTGTCACAGCACTGCGCTCAACCTGCTGCGCCACCGGGGATGCCCTCATTAGTCATCATTTAAAAAGGAAAGCTTCACAGGGGACTGAAGTGATGGTGCACAGGTGCACTGGTGAAGGAAACTCTATGGGGACTATACCTGAGGGGGTGGGGGGAAGCAAATATTGTTTAAAAATGAACAATGATGTAAAAAACAAAAAAAATAGAAAAAGTAAATTTAAAAAAATAATAAAATAAAATAAAAAGGAAAGCTTCTATGTCAGCAGTGCTTCTGTGTTACCTTTCTGTTCCAGGTACGTGGAAGGCAGTTCCATTCCTGTTCCCACTCACTACTACAGCATCATCACCAGCTGCCTGGACTTCACCCAGCCTGCTGACAAGTGTGACGGGCCCCTCTCTGTCTTCTCATTCATCCTTCCTCACCGGCCTGACAACGAGGAGAGCTGCAATGTGAGTTTACAGTCCTTCAGGACTTGCTTACATAATCCATTTTCATGCCTTAATTTATACGCCCACTGTTGAACTAGAACATACTTTTAAAATATTTTAACTACACAGCCAAGTGGGAAGAGAAAAGGACCCAAACAAACCTTTGCTTAACCCTTGGAGACCTTGTGTTCTACTGTCTTTTTACTTTTCAGTGTAAGGGTGGCTGTCATTGCACGGAATTTCACTGTGGTGTATGATTTTGACAAGTGGTAAAGTGCCCAAATATTTTGAGATTTGCAGATTATTATATATTTCCTTAAAAGAAAGAGAAGAGCCTCCTTGGTGGCACAGGGGCCAAAGACACCACCATCAAGTTATTGACAACCACTGCAGCATGAGTTCAATCCCTGGCCAGGGAGCAGACCCACATGACACAGCAGACCGCTTCTGTCTCACCTGCTGCTCCCCTCAGCAGTGTATTTCAGTAGATCTGCCTGTTCTGCTCCCCACTCTGTCTCTGGTGAATCCAGTCACCCCCCATACCTCTGGCCTGTAGCCCAGTTCTTATATACATAAATAAATAAATCTTTAAAAAATAAAGAAAGAGAGAAGTAGCTGACTTTTGATAATTGTTGAAACTAGGTCAGAATTCATAGGGGTACATAATATTTTTTTCTCTCCTTTTGTGGATGTTTGAAATTTTCCATCATAAGACCTTTTTTAAAGATACACACATACAGGTACATACCTTACAAATCAGATATTCATTTGGTCTCAATTTGAGGACAGATACACAGCTCACCCCATTCTCAAATAACATGGATAACTCCAGATTCACTGATTCCAGCGCGACACGGTGAAGCCCTCAGGCAGGCAGCTGCATGCCCCTGGCTCTGTACTCATCTGTAGTCAGGGCCAAATTGTATAACATTTCCATGTCTTTTCCATGTCTTCCCCCTGTGCTCCAAGATTGATTGTTAGAAGGAATGGTCTCTAAGCTTTCATTTCACAGACTAGAATGAACAGGCATAAAATTTGTAGAAGAGGACTTTAGTCAGCAAGCATTACTCAGATTTCTTTCTTTTTTTTAAAGATCTATTTATTTATGCATATAAGAGCTGGGGTACAGGCCAGAGGTGCAGGGGATGAGAGGATTCACCAGAGACAGAGTAGGGAACAGAATAGGCAGATCGACTAAAATACACTGCTGAGGGGAGCAGCAGGCAAGACAGGAGAGGTCTGCTGCACCATGTGGGTCACCTCCCTGCCTGGGGATAGAACTCATGCTGCAGTGGCTGCAGATAGCTTCATAGTACTTCATCTTAACCCCTTATGTCACCAGGGAGGCCCCATTACTCAGATTTCTAAATTGCATAGTACTATGAGAAAAGCAATAGTGTGCTAGACGTAGTCACTACCTAGGCTGCCTACATCAGGAAAAGCTAGTAAAACAGATACAGAAATCACTGCACAGAAAGGCGAAGAGTGGTGAGAATAGCTTTGACAGAGCTGATCAGCTTCACCAGCAAGGTGGCTTTGGGGCTGTGGCTTCAATTATAGATGATGATTGTATCTATGATATCCAAAGCAAAATAAAAGACAGAAAAGAAATATGAAATATGACCAAGAATGCTCATTAAGTTTAGCCAGAATATTGAAAAGTTGGGTACTAGTGGAAGATGAGGTTTCTAAAGTTACCTGGAATCAAATTCAAAATAAAAGTAGTCAGTCATGGCAACAGCAGGAGTGGTTGGTGCCACTTACTGACTCCACGTTACCATCCCAGTAGTTGGCAGCTCCTCTGAGTTCATTATTAGTAATCACCTGGTCACCCTATGAGGCAGTTTATATATGTCCCCCTCCCCTTTCATTAACTAATGAGAAACCTAGAGCTAATAACAGATAATAATCAGGGACCTCCCTGGTGGCCCAAGGGGTTAAGACGTAACCTTTGAAGCTATCCCGCAGCCACTACCGCACGAGTTTGATCTCTGGCCAGGGAGCAACCCACATGGTGCATAAATAAATAAATATTTTTTTAAATGGATAATAACCAAATAAAGCTGGTTACCTGGTAAAGTCAGGTAGGAGAACAGAACTTTAGGCTCAAGACCTCTGACTCCAAGTCTTTCAAGTTTACCAGATTTCCATAGTGGAACCCTGGGACCTCTGGAGTGTTTGCCACTGCACAGACATCATGTTTGAGCATGTGAGCAGCATTTTAAGCTCTGCTTTGAGGAGATAAATTTGAATTGGAAGCTATTGGCCCTGGGCTCAAAGGGCTTTGGCAAGTTTTATGACTTAGGAAATAACTTGAACTGGAGTTGTGGTCTTGGACATTTTAGAAGATGAGCAAAAAGCAGTAATATTCTACTGGAACAATCAAGAAGATCTTATAAATAATTGGCTAGGAGGTGGAGAAGCAAGGGACCTACAAGTGAGAGGTGAGAGTCTTCAGCTCCTGGCTTGACGACCCTCTTGATTGTGCATTAGCACAAGAGTAACCATGGTGTCCCCGGTGGAGGGCAGGAGATGGGGGTTCATGCCAATTAAGACTTGACACACTTCCTTTGAAGTAGTTTTACTACAAACTCATTCTGGGGGGGGTAAAAGATTTTATTAAAAAACTAAATATATATTATTATGGAGTGAAATTCAAAAGAACATTTCAGACTTATGGTAGATCATTTAAGGTATATACTGATTCCTGGGAAATGTATGATCCAGTTTTTCTGTCATTCGGGGTATTTGGTGATGGGAGAGTTTGAAAAATGTTCTAAACTTATTTCAAAGGTAGTTTTTTAGTCACCCCGAACTTACAT
The DNA here is from genome assembly GCF_964194135.1 of Talpa europaea. Lineage (NCBI taxonomy): Eukaryota > Metazoa > Chordata > Mammalia > Eulipotyphla > Talpidae > Talpa > Talpa europaea. The sequence continues at coordinate 14,583,471 of NC_140069.1, forward strand.
CTGGCAAATACTGCCAAACATGTCCTCGCTGTTCTTCTTTTCCTTCCTGGTTCCTGGATCTTTATAGAGTTTAGAGGCATTTTTTATCCAGGTCATGGTTAACATGCTCTCTTTTAAGAATCTTCTGCCCACACAAAACCCTGTACCCACTGTGAAATTCACCTTAAAGTTTTTGGGGCTTGAATTCACAAATGACTTGAGAAAAAGTCCGGGAAGAAAATAAATGTGCATAGCAAGAAAAATAAGAAGCAAGTTCATGGATGTGCTTTTGTGTGCATCATTTTTTAATTTATTTTTCATGTTTTTCCTTTTCTTCTTTCCTTGGTACACATGAGCTTTTATTTGAATGTTACTAGTTTTGTATTTCATACCAGAGTCTCTCTTTGAAAATACTTCTATCAATTTTTTGCTAACATCAGGCAGAAGATATTTTCTTAAAGATTGGAGACTAGATTTTAGCATGTGAGAACCAGAGACAATGCCTCCTCAAATGAAATTGGAAAATCACTTCCTAAGGAAAGAGAGAGCCAAAAACAATTTTCTCCTGAATTCTTATAATCATAGCAGATCATTATTTACATTAGGAAAAAGCTTTTCACTCCTTGTCCACACATTCAAATGACTGCATTTATGAAAAAATTAGACTTACTGACCATTGAAAAATCAAATAAATGAGTTGAATATGAAAGTTCTCCCCAAAATAATACAGTTTCATGCTTACTCTGCTTACTCTGAGGGGGTCCTGACCATTTGGAGACCTCCTACTTCGTTAATTACATAGTCACTCTGCGGATTGGTCAGTGGGTAGGGTTATATTTAGGTCTGTCCTTTCCTCTGAATTGCAGAGATCTGGTTAGCTGGGTTAGGAGGGTGGGGCATGGAGGGTTAAAATCCTTGCTTCCCCAGCTTGCAAAGCAATTTCTTCCCATTTCTTCACTTTGTCTGGGATGGCCAGGCCTGAGTTTCCTGACCCCACCCCTTCATGGTACATATTTAGCACTGGCGCAAACTGCTGGAGCTCCCTATCCAGGTCTGTGTGGGTTAGAGCTTTCCGAGAAAACCCAGTGCAGGTCCTGGGGTTTGGTGGCTAGTTCTCTGAGACCACTAGTGGTAAAAGAATGGGTCAAGGGTATGTGTGGATATTCTCAGCCCTGGAACATACAGTCACCCTTCAACTTGCAAAAGGACTCCTGGGAACCTTTGCAATTCCAGGAGCACTTGGGATGAATTATTTGCAAAAGTTGTCCTACCGCATGTCTACTGATGCAGGTAGGCATTTCCCCATAATCCTCAGCACGCACAGAGCTCATTCTAACTCCCATCCTCTCAACAGTGAAGGAAGACATTTTCAGATGTAAAAGATTTCTTCACTTGAGTTGCATTTCAGTTTTCACTTACACATGAGATAAATAAATTGTTTGCTTGGGATATCTGAATGTCTTTCATCTGGAATTTGTGCCAGTGAGGAAATTCTTGGCATGGACCTGAGACGGGGCAAGATTTCCTTCCTTTTGTCCATGATCTGGTTTTCTTGCTTCTTGACCCCTTTTCCTTCATGTCCTTCCTCCCTCCCAGCTTGCTGCTGAAGTAAGCAGCATTATTCTTGAGAAGCAATGAAGAAACAGGTCTAGAGAAGTCAAGTTGCTTGGCCAACAGTGCATAGCCAGGAAGTAGAGGCATCTCAATAGCATCTGAGGCTTGTAGGGCTCCAAGTGCCAGGTGTATCATCTGAGCTGCTTCCAGGGAAACTCATTGCCAATACATTGCAACCTGGTCTCCGATATCCTTGATGTCTTCTGAAAGACTAGGAATGCACACATAGGTCTGTGCAGTGAGCTCCAGCTCTCTACCTTCCTTGAGGCAGCAGAGCATTCCCAATGTGCCCTGTGCTCCGAATTGCCATTTGTCAGCAGGGGGGAATAGAAACAAATTACTAAATTCCCCAGGACCTTTGGTTTTTCCTAATTTTGATTTATATTCTGAGAGTCAATTGAGTCAAATGTCCCTTCCCACCATGGCTCAGTTATTTGGTACAGCTAATTACTGCTGAAAATGTTTACAGCCAAGGCCAGGTATTTGTGGCACATTACCGACAGGAATGTGGTGGGGGTAGGGAAGCCAGGAAGGAATAACACCCATTAGCTGTGGACACAGGAGGACGTAGGTGTCATTTGTGGACTTGGAGCAAACTAACCATTTGGAGGACCTGCTCTGGAAAGTCGTAACTCTGATTGTATTCTGTTTCCATTGCAGAGCTCAGAGGATGAATCGAAATGGGTAGAAGAACTCATAAAGATGCACACAGCTCGGGTGCGGGACATTGAACATCTCACCAGTCTGGATTTCTTCCGAAAGACCAGCCGCAGCTATTCAGAAATTCTGACACTAAAGACATACCTGCATACATATGAGAGCGAGATTTAAATTTCCGATCATCTGCAGTGCAGTCTTATCAACTGGTGTATATTTTTATATTGTTTTTGTATTTATTAATTTGAAACCAGAACATTAAAAAAAGTTAGTATTTTAATCCTGTACCAAATCTGACATATTACGCCTGAATGACTCCACTGTTTTTCTCTAATGCTTGATTTAGGTAGTCTTGTGTTCTGAATAGAGCTTGTAATAAACACTGCAGCTTGCATTTGTAGTGGAAGCTTTTAAAGGGTGCTGCAATTTCAATATTTGCATTGAGGAAATACTAATTTTCCAGTGCACAGTTGTCATACTTAGTCCTGTACTGTATTGATATACTGATTTTGTAAAGTTGCATTCACTTACTGTTAATTATGAAAGACATATTTAAGCCTTATAAACCAATCTTAAATATAATAAATCACACATTCAGTTTTCTTCTGGTTTTATTTCACTTATAAATTAGAATGTCTGCTTCTAGTGCAGTCATATATGAAAGATATATTTCCAGGTCCCCTTTCTCGCTGAATGGAACTCACCTAGCCAAAGGGGCATCTGTGATGTTCAACTCCAGTGGCTTGGATGACATGGCTCAGGTGTAGATCCAGGGGAAAGTAGATGGGCAGAGGGACAAGGAAACAAACAGAACTCCTTAATACCCTCTATTACCTAGGCCTTTTCAAAATATTTTGATGTTTAGAAGAATAAGTTCTTTTCACCAAGTTAGTTCAAACCTCTACGTATTAGAGTCAACCCAGAGAGCAGTAAGCATGTCTTCTGTGTAAGATGTCAAACCAAGGAGGATAGAAAAAGGAATAAGGCACTGTGATGGGGATATAGACATAAAATTGTTAGTAATCAATCAAAACAGAGAATAATAAATGTCATATGGAAAAGTATTAGCAATAATACTTTGTGATGAAGGATCTGAATGTGGGAACATTGATTTTAAATTGACAAAGTTATAACTTTAATTAAAAATGAAGCACAAGGACACTTCACCTCCAAGTTCAGAAATTTCAAAAGGTTTTTGAACCAGTGGGCAACATGTCCAGGAGGAAAGAATCAGAGGATTCTTCCTATCGCCATTGTATGGGGAGGTTTACAGAAGGGAACTAAAAGAAAGCCTTGATTGGGAAATTTACAAGAATGGCTAGTCTTTGTGATTGCAAAGACATTTCAATACATAAACACATGGAAGGAGGCAAGGTGGGTAGGGAGGGAAAGAATTAAAAAGGAGGAGGAAAAAGGAAGATAAATAAACACCAATGAAATCATTAAAAATTTGTCAGTATTTCTGGATGTTTTGTGGAGAAAGGCTCATATTTGTCTTGCCCTGTCTCTAACTGTTGGTAATCTCCCTTAAAAAAAAAAAAAAAAAAAAAAAGGGCAACATCTTGTTTTCTTTGCATCATGTAGGTTTTATTTGTATCATGTAGGTTTTTACAGTTACCTCGTTTTGTGGTTGGTGAAATGGGACTTTAATTTCTATAAAATTTCTTTAAAAAATCAATTTGTTGGGCCTCCCCGGTGGCACAGCGGTTGAGTGCTGGGTTGCGAAGCTGCCCGCGGCCTCTGCAGCGCCAGTTCGAGCCCCGGCTGCTCCCCGGCCACCGGAGGAGGGTCCCACATGGCGCGCAGACCTCTCCTGCCGCCTGCTGCTCCCCTCAGCAGTGTACTTCGGTCCTTCTGCCTGCTCTGCTCCCCGTTCTGGCTCTGGTGAATTCTCTCACCCTCCCACACTTCTGACTGTACCCAGTGCTTGTATAAACAAAAACAAACAAACAAACAAATAAATAAATAAAACATGCCTCTATTTTAAAAAAAAATTTAAAAAATCAATTTGTTTATAAAGGATATCGATAAAAAAGACATCACAACCAAAGCATGACAGTTCAGGGATATGGGAAAAATGAAGGTGGTAAGAGAAAAACTGCCATCTGGGGACCCCACTAAAGGAGTCACTGGAGGAGGTAGCCAGGGCCTCACTCGCAATAGGTACATTACAGAGCAGCCACTATGCTCCAGGGGCTTCTCTAGCACTTCATGTGCTTTGTCTTGAAATACTGAGAAAGGGAAGCTTAGGGAAGATTTTCTGGTAAGGGAAGGACACTTGATTTGGACTTTGTAGTTTGAGGTTGAGTGAAAGTATGGTAGAAATGAATTAGAATATGATCCACTATTCATTTCAGATTCAGTAATGGTTTAAGGAGCATTTATTACATGTCTGTGCATGCTATTAGAGATAAAACAGTTAACAAAATAAAACAGTGAACGGGCCCCTGACATTGTGAAGCTTGCTCTTTAATGGGAGAAAGAGGCCCTTTGAAGAAAAGTGAAAAGTTTAGTTGTGATCTAGGCTGTGAAAGGATTAAACAGGTATAGCATGACTAAAGGTAGAAAGAGAAGAGCCTTGTGGAAAACATTACAGCTAAGACTTGGGCCATGGAAAGGGCTGGCCTCAGGAAGAACAGGGACAAGAAAAAAGAGGCTGGTAGAGACCTTGGCCTGTGTGAAGGTCAGAAAGACAACAGGTGTGTCTGAACACAGTGGTGAAGCTGATAAGGACCAGGTCAGCAGATCTTTGTCAATGCCCAATGAGACACTTGATGTTCATTACTACTCTAAATACAGTTGTTGGGCCTCCCTGGTGGCGCAGCGGTTGAGCGCTGGGTTGCGGGGCTGCCCGCAGCCTCTGCAGCGTCGGTTCGATCCCCGGCTGCTCTCCAGCCACTGGAGGCGGGTCCCACATGGCGCGCAGACCTCTCCTGCCGCCCGCTGCTCCCCTCAGCAGTGTACTTCGGTCCTTCTGCCTGCTCTGCTCCCCGCTCTGGCTCTGGTGAATTCTCTCACCCTCCCACACTTCTGACTGTACCCAGTGCTTGTATAAATAAATGAATAATAAATAAATAAATAAATAAATAAATAAATCTTTTAAAAAATTTAAAAAAATAAACAAATACAATGGAAAAGAACTGTCAAGTCTTGAGCAGAAGTATGACAGGATCTGATTTAAGATTTCTGTATATTGACATACATATGCAATAACTACACAGTATGCTCTAAATGTAACTGCATAAATATATCTGAAAGAAGAGGAGCCACCTATTAGGTGCTGTAATTCTCTCTCCCAGCATTAACACTACAAGGGAGAATGGCCAATCTTATTTATAAAAAAATACTTATATTTAAAAAATACTCAGTGCTTGCTGAGCTCAATGCCTCCGTCACCTCATCTTGAACTCTACTCAAAATAGGCTACACCTGAGGCTTTTAGGGAACACACTTGTGAATTTAGTTGCATGCTGCTGCCCTATTTTTATCCTTAGGTCAAGCTTTTCTTTCCCATAAATAAACTCCATACCCAGAGAGAACATCAACCACTCTATATTTCAGGTGAGTGACTTTGCCGATAAACACGTCATTAATTGTGGGGTTATTTATGAAAGTCCCTGAATGGACAGGGACCCTATTAAAAAAGAGGTCTGGAAGACTATTTTAAGTTGGGATTTTTTTTTAAATGCAGGCCTTGGCTCATTCATGCTTTCATTGAGCAAGTTGCCAACTGCTTGCTAGCATGGTGGTCCTGTCCTTTGGATGGGTTGAGAAATTGCCTCCCCAAAATGAGCTCATTGTAAATAGGGGAAACCAGGAAGGCAGCCGCACAGATTTTCAAGGGTATAAACATTATGAATTGTTTTTAGGAGAGTTGGCTTTTTTTAAATCTCTGAACAAAGGCAGTGTTTGATGCCAAATGAGTTTGCCCGCAGCCCCAAACTACAGTGTCCATTGTTTCTCCTGTTTACTGGTAGGTGACTGGACAAAGCTCAGAGAATTCATCTGTTTGCATTTCTCCTTACTACAATGATTTCTCACTAGCTCCTGCTCAAGTTAGCTATGAGAGTGGGAAGCGGTGAGGGCCAGGAGGAATTTTCCCACAGCTCTGAGGAGAGAGATTAAAAGGGACAGTGAGGAACAAGGTTTAGATGCTGGGTTTACAGGAAAGCACAGCACTGTTGGAGGCCCAGCTAAGAGTGGTGAGCCCTCCTGCTTGGGCAACGTTTCTAGGAAATGTCCTTGACCCTTCTTGGCAGGGATTTCAGCTTGGCTGGAATCTGAAAGTGGACAAGTTGAATCTTCAGTCCTGTAAAAAATTTTCTTGATGATCCAGCAATTCCACTCCTAGGTATTTACCCAAATGACAGAGAAACACTAATTCCAAAGGGCACCTGCACCCCTATGTTTACAGCAGCAATATTTATAATAGGTTAGCTATGGAAACAACCCAAATGCCCAAAAATAGATGACTGGATCAAGAAGATGTGGTACATATACACCATGGAATATTACTCGGCATTCAAAAAAGATAAACACATGCAGTTTGCAGCAACATGGATGGAGCTGGAAGGGATCCTGCTCAGCAAAATAGGTCAGGCAGAATAAGAAAAATACCGGATGGTCTCACTCACTCATAGCAGGAATTTAGAAAACCTAAATAAGGGACCAGGAAAAAGACTAATTACTACAAAGTAAAAATTAAAATCAACAAGCAACTATAAGCCAGAGATACTCTACGGGGGACGGGGGGGTGGAGAGAGGCAGGATTAGGGTCAAAATAAGGGGGGGTGCAGTTGTATGGGGAATGTAACCAAAATGAAAATGCATACATTGTGCAAAAATGAAAAAAATGATATAAGAATTAATATAAAATAAAATATTAAAAAAAAATTATTGAGGTGCCTCTTGGTGGCACAAGGGTTAAAGACACAGTGCTATCAAACTATTGCCAGCCACTGCAGCTTGAGTTCGATCCTTGGCCTCTAACCCACATGGCACAACAGACCTCTCCTGACTCGCCTGCTGCTCCCCTCAGCAGTGTATTTCAGTCAATCCATCTGTTCTGTTCCCTACTCTGTCTCTGGTGACTCCTTTCAGCCCTACACCTCTGGCCTACAACCCAGGTCTTGTAGGCATAAATAAATAAATCTTAAAAAAAATTTGAGGTTGGGCCTCCCCGGTGGCACAGCGGTTGAGATACTGCCCGCGGCCTCTGTGGTGCCGGTTCGATCCCCGGCTGCTCCCCGGCCACCAGAGGAGGGTCCCACATGGCACGCAGACCTCTCCTGCCGCCCGCTGCTCCCCTCAGCAGTGTACTTCGGTCCTTCTGCCTGCTCTGTTCCCTGCTCTGGCTCTGGTGAATTCTCTCACCCTCCTGTGCTTCTGACTGTACCCAGTGCATGTATAAACAAAACAAACAAATAAATAAATAAAACATGTCTCTATTAAAAAAAAAAAATTGAGGTAAAAGTGACCTAAGTAGCCGCACATGTTTAAAGTATACAGTTTGATGTATTTCAACAAACGTCTATATGAAACCATCATCACAAGTGACAGAGTGAAAGAAACCATTCAACCCAAAGCTTTCTTCAGATCCCTTCATAACTTCTTCCTCCCACCATCCCCAGTGCCAAGCCTTGACCTGCTTTCTGTCATTATAGGTCAGAACTCATTAAGGAAGATATGGATTGTTTGCTTATTCATATGTTGATGGATGTTTAGTTTTTTCAAGTTTTTAGCTATTATGAACAAAGTTGCTAGGGACATTTTTGTACTAGTTTTTATATTGACACATGCTTTCATTTTACTTTGGCAAATACTTAGGTGTGTGATAGCTTGAGCATATGGTAAGTACGTGTATATGGAAATTTTTAAGTAATTGCCAAACGGTTTTCTAAAGTACTTGATATATTTTACATTTTTCCAGCAGTGTATGAGCGCTCCATGCCCTCACATCCCTGCCAGTTCCTCGAATAATCATCTTCATTTTAGTTACTCTAATAGGTGAGTGGTGGTGTCTCTTTGTGGGATTTATTTGTAGTTCTCTATTGACTACTAATGTTGAAGACATTTTTGTGTGATTTTTGCCATTCATTTGGGAAATATCTGTTCAACTATTTTGCTCATAAAAATTAATTATTTGTTTTATTTTTGTTGAGTTTTAAGAGATCTTACTGTATTCTGAATTCAGAAGTGCAGAGAAGATTGCATCTGAGCACGTGGTTACATTCTAGGTGTTGTGTGAGCCTTTTAGGGAGGTGAGCCTTGGGCCCTGGGTGTCCTGGTCATGACTTAGAAACAGGAGATAGGGCCTCCCTGCTGGTGCAAGGGGTTAAGGCACAGCACTATAAGGCAATCCGCAGCCACTGCAGCACACGTTCAATCCCCGCCCAGGGAGCTACCCACATGGTGCAGCAGACCTCTCCTGACTCGCCCTCTGCTACCCTCAGCAGCTTATTTCAATATATCTGCCTGTTCTGTTCCCTACTTTGTCTCTGGGGAATCCTCTCACCCCCTACACCTCTGGTGAATCCTCTCACCTCAGTTCTTATATGCATAAGTAAATAAATCTTGAAAGAAAGAGAGAAAGAGAGAGAGAGAGAAATAAAGAAAGAAAGAAACAAGGAAAGAAAGAAAGAAAAATAAAGAAAGAAAGAAAGAGGAGATAAGCAGATAAGCAGACCTCAGTCGTGAATGTGGCAATACTCCCATCATTTTCCATTTACCAGATTCTGGTATGACAACTATGAAAGAAGATAAGAACCTCAATAAAGTCCAAATTAAAACATCGAGTATGTTATGCAAATTAGAAGTTTAGATTAAAAATAAAATTTATTTTAGGGAAATAGTTTCATTTCTTACAGTGTGAGAAACAAATCAACTACATTTGGAAAATACCTAGCACCGTGCTTGGTACCTGTCTGGTCTTCACTAAATATAAACTAGGTGAAAATGAACCAAGGGAAAGGGGAAAAAAAAATAAAGGACTAATCCTGGAGAGGTAGGGAGAGAACAAGGAAAGGGCAAGCCTTATGAAATTCAAGGATAGAGCCGCTTCCAAAATGGAGGAAGTGGTCAGTGATGTCAAACACTGGAGAGAAATCAAGTTTGATGGGACTTGAAAGCACCCACTGAATTTTGCAATTAGGTGCTCATCTTGACCTTCCTGGAAGCACATTCAGTGAAGTGGTCTGGAGAACAGCCAACCACACTAGCATGTGGAGAGAATGAGAGACCAAATGGGAGCGGTGAGTGAATGGGACTGTATTCTATTTAGGATAGGAAAAAGCATGTAGGGCCGCCCTGGTGGTGCAAGGGGTTAAGGCGCAGCACTATGAAGATATGGGCAGTCACTGCAGCACAAGTTCGATCCCCAGCTGGCCAGGGAGCGGACCCACGTGGTGCAGCAGATCTCTCCTGTCTCACCCGCTGCTCCCCTCAGCAGTGTATTTCAGTAGATTCCCTGTTCTGCCCCCCACTCTGTCTCTGGTGAATCTTCTCTCACACACACATACCCCAGGCTCTTGTATGCATAAATAAATCTTTATTTTTTATTTTATTATTTTTATTTTTTTAAGAGATTTTTTTTAATATATATTATTTATTTATTTATTTATACAAGCACTAGGCACGGTCAGAAGCGCGGGAGGGTGAGAGAATTCACCAGAGCCAGAGCGGGGAGCAGAGCAGGCAGAAGGACCGAAGTACACTGCTGAGGGGAGCAGCGGATGGCAGGAGAGGTCTGAGCGCCATGTGGGACCCTCCTCCAGTGGTAGGGGAGCAGCCAGGAATCGAACCAGTGCTGCAGAGGCTGCGGGCAGCCCCGCAACCTAGCGCTCAACCGCTGCGCCACCGGAGAAGCCCTTTTTAATTTTATTTTTAATTTAATTTTTAATTTTTGATTGTTGTAAAGATTTGTGGTTCTATTTTTAAAAATTTATTTATTTATACATAAAAGAACTGGGGTGCAGGCCAGAGGTGTGGGGGGTGAGAGGATTCACCAGAGACGGAGTGGGGAACAGAACAGGCAGACTGACTGAAATACACTGCTGAGAGGAGCAGCGGGCAAGTCGGGAGAGGTCTGCTGCGCCACGTGGGTCAGCTCCCTGGCTGGCCGGGGCTCGAACTCATGCTGCAGAGGTTGCAGAGAGGTTCACGGTGCTGTGGTTAACTCTTTGAGCTACCAGGGAGGCCCATAAAATAAATCTTAAAAAAAAGAAAAAGCATTATGATTGTTTTAAAGATTTGAGGTTCTAGAGAGGCATTAATGGCTAAAGTAATTGCTTTATAAGCAAATTTGAAATTGAAAACATCTGAATAGAGTCAGCTGCAATAGGTTTACCTTCAAATTAAGGAGCTAATACAACTTCTTTATGGGGTAGGTGTTCTACAGAACATGTGATGTACATCAGCCAGGCCACAGATTACATAACTATGCCAGAGAACTTTTTATAAAATGAATTAGATGCTAAAATTTAAACATCAATTTCCCATAAAAATACATATTTCTTACCTCTTAAAGTGTTAATAGAGTTTTTTACTTGGTCATTGTTTGTGAGCTATTGTTCCTGTCAACAGTCAGTGGAAGACTATTTGACTGTGCAATCTCCAAATCAGGGGCTGGGAAAAGTTTTCTGTGAAGGGTTTTGTTATACAGCCTCTGATTACTCAATTCTGCTATTGTACTGTGCAAGAAACTTTAGACAATACGTAAATGGCTGGAATTTGCTTTGTTCGGTGAACCTTATTTTTGGGATCTGAAATTTGAATTTCATATAATTTTTATGCATCAAAAATACTGGTTTTCTTTACATTTTTCCAAACACTAAGAAATTTAACTCTTAATTTGTTGTCCAGACAGAAACAGGTGTTCGACTGGATTGATCCTGGGCTCATGGTTTTTGATTATGAGGGTCACGAGTTCTAAGTCCACACTGGTTCTATTATTCTCTAGGTAGAGTACACAAGTTGTCATTTTTTATTACACTTGTGTTTTTGCTTTGCTTATACTTACCCTACTACATTCATATACTCTTTCTATATCACATTTGATCTTGACCCACATACTAGGGTGACCAGATGTCTCCCACTGGACTGAAGGAATTTTACACTGAGTCTTCCACAATGAAATGGTCACCCTATCCCAGTGTTTACATTATTTTACATTTCTATTAGTGCTTTGATGTAAAAAAGTACACTTTTTTAAAAAGATTTATTTATTTATGCAGACAACAACTGGGGTACAGACCAGAGGTGTGGGGAGATGAGAGGATTCACCAGAGACAGAGTGGGGAACAGAACAGGCAGACTGCTGAGGGAGCAGCGGGTAAGTCAGGAGAGGTCTGCTGCGCCATGTGGACTGATCCCTGGCTGCGAATCAAACTTGTGCTGCAGTGACTAGCTTCATAGGTTGCATCTTAACCCCTGCGCTGCCAGGGAGGCCCCCCCAAAAGTACAGTTGTTTTAATTCAATAATCCTTAAGTTCTTTCCTCCCCAGGGCTTTCTTTGTCCTCTCAGTAATAACTTCAGCCACTGCTTTACTTTAAGATATTTAGCTCTCCCACTCAACAGTGGGGGTTCATGTCATGTTCATCATTATATTCAGAGACATTTGCATAGTTTCTGGCACAGATTTGATTTTCATTAAATGAAAATCGATTTTTTTATGGTGAAAAATTGTATTTAGAATTAGTCAGCTGGAGTCGGTTTAGATGATCCCAATTTTGTTGGCAACATCCAAAGCATCATAGTCAGGACTATGAATCTTACCCTCTTCAACCTCTGAGATAGTTGGTGTCATTATGAATGAAAAACCCTAGGTGTAGATCAAAATAAAATGGCAATCAAGAAGCAAGAGATAAACATGGTAACCCTATCTCACTCCTGCTGTTGCCTCTCATTGGTCAAACTCAACTGGACATCAGAGGACAATGGAGCCTGTGGAAGACTGCATAACCTCCTGTTAAACAGAATAGAAGAGTGAGAGCAAAGATACAGAGCAATCAAAGAATATATAACATAATTTCCAGCAATGAAATTGTGCCTTAGATTCCCTCTTCCCTTGGTGAATGTTCGGGGAGCACTTCTCCAGAAAACTACTGGCTACTACTTGGTTCTCATTTTTGGCATCTGTATTTGATAATCCTTGTGGCTGCCTCTACCTCTCAAGCTCCTCAGACACATGGACAGCGCTTTATCACCCTTAGATCTCAGCATTGTATTTGACCCTCAGTAGATACTCAGTGCATATTTACCAAATTGTCTTTCACTAAAATAGCAAGAGGAGGCTGAGGTTAAATCATGAGTTTGTAAACTGGAGTTCTAATCATATGCTTCTGCTGAATTTTCGAGTGATTTTATCTATCTTGTACTTCAATTTTCTCAAGTGCAAAATGAGAGAGAGTTAGATCATTTTCCTGTTCTAATTTGGTGATTAGAATCGTATAATTTTGAATTTTAAATTTGCCCTCTCATTCTACATTTAATCTCTGAATCTTTCTGTAGTTTTCATTTCAATGTAGAATTCTTCATGGAAACCTCGTAACAACTTGTTCCAAAGTCAAGATTATTTATTCGCATCATTATAGTCCCATTGCACTCTATACAAGCAGGAGATAGGATTCATCTCTTCATTCTTTAGCTACTTGCTTCCCATTGATTCCTGTCTGCTTGGATTATATAAACTATTTCGCTCATAAATCTCTGTTATGCAATGGTGTAGTCCCAGTGTCTACCAGGCAATTGATAAATGTCCAAAAATGGATGAATGCATAAAAACAAGAGTCTCACAAGATTTTCATAAGAAGAAAGGAACATGAAATCACTTCATTTAACCAAATATAACATACATTGCTTGGGTGTTTATGCTGCCCCAAGGCCGTTTCTCATGACCGGACATTCTAAAACCCATCTCACAACCTCTATACCTTCTTTTATATTCTTCTTCAGTGGACCATTTGGAAAAGCTGAAATAACCCAACAAGATGGACAGAATTCTATGCCATGATGATTTTTTGTCTTTACAGTCAAACCTTTGCTTTCATATAATTTTGAAAGAAAATAAATTGAGGGCTGCTTAACAGTTATCTGAGCATTACACTCATGTCTGATTTCAAATTATGTGGGTTTTTATAAGTCTATTCCTTCATGATGGAATTTTATCCCTCCAGACTTTTTCCCTCAAATAACCTCTAAAACTGTAGGCTAGATTTTATGACTCTTTGAAACTTTCAGGCAGAATCTCTGGCTTAAATCTGCTCAGTTGTGATACTGATTCTTCCATTTATAGTGATAAGAATTTGAAAGATCCCTAAACTTCATGGAGCCTTACTTTCCTGTCTGTAAATTGAGGTTAATAAAGTACCTACCTAAGAGAATGATTATGAGAATTATATGACATCGAGATAAACCAGCATAAAAATGAATACTATTTATTACAGAACAATTCACACTGTCATATACATCAAATTATTTCATTTTCTCTAGTCTTGTTGGTCCTTGAAGCCATCAAAGAGATTATCACAACAACTCAGTTACCTGTGGAGGATATTTGCAGTGTGTTTGCCTGAGATCCACCAACTGCCATTTTCTAGCACCACTTGATTTCCTTCTAGGAAACAACCTTTGTTTACCCTTCTCTGAGCTCGTGCAACTGGAGTGATATAGACCCATTAAAGTTTCATGAGCACGTTATTCAGATGTGACCATTTGTAGGCTGGCTTTCCCCTCTGCACAGTGAGAGTTGCGGATGGTCTGAACCTGACCAGGTTTAATGGCACAGTGGGACTCTGGCTGGAACTTTAAGAAAAAGAGATCTTCCTTCCACTGAAACTGAACCCAGGAAGATTAACACCAGGACCATATTCCAGGAGCGATGAACACTTTTTTTTTTTTTTTTGTGGGACCCTTGCCGGTGGCCAGGGATCGAACTGGCGTTGCAGAGGCTGTGAGCAGCCTCGCAACCCAGCGCTCAACCGCTGAGCCACCAGGGGAGGCCCATGAATACTCCTTTTATGGTGTTTTATGGTGGATGCAGCAAGGAAAGAGAAAGAAGCTGAGTCATCTTCTTAAAGCAAGCATACAGCTAGCACCCCCACTGAAATTTGCAGTAATGTAGTACAACAATGTCTTGTTTTCTTTAGCTAATTTGGACTTGAATTTGACACAAAACTGAAAGAATCTTGACTCACATTGGAGCTGGTAATACTGCTTTCTGCAGATTAAGGTTTAAGAACTGGTCCAAGATTCAGCAAATAATCTTAGCCATACATACCTGTCTTCTACCTACTATCATCATTTTCATTGTTTCAAAGCTTTTGCCTAAATTCTAACTTTCTGCCACACAGCCACCTCCCTAACTCATCTCCTCTTGTGGCCTGCCCAGTCACAAACCTCCCTATCCACCTAGTCCATAGGCTGTCTTACTAGTTCTCTCCAGATGGTGACTGGTTCCCTTGTTTATGTCCATTTGTCCTTGACTAACAGGGCCACCACCAAGTTTCATGTGAGGCAAGCAAAAAACATTAACCAATAGTAACCTAGTAACTGCTCCCATCTTATTCCTTCAGACCTGTCAGTTACAGAGATAAATTCAATGTCTTGATCCTATATGAGACAGAGAGAGAGGAATAATTCATTTTTGTTTTGAAAACCCACAAGTCAGTTCATTGAGCTGAATTAGATGAGGAAAAGGCTTAGCTCTAGACACCTCCTTTTTTAAGTTTATGGACTTCAGATTTGTAGACACTGGAGGAGAAGGGGAACGAGAGAGCGAGAGAGAGAGAAAAAGAGAGAGAGAGAGAGAGAGAGAGAGAGAGAGAGAAAAAACAAGTGAGAGAATGTGAGAGACAGAGAAAGAGAGAAAAAAGAGGCTTGAATGCAGTATAATTTTCCTCCCCTGGGAAACATTTCAAGTGTTTTTTACCACCATCAGGGAACCAATGACTCATCAAATAGTTAAATGTGGGTTTTGGAAGCAGGATAGGAAGTTACTACTTTGGAACCCAGCGATGGATTTGCACTAAGGTGAGACTCATCTCACTAGTAGAGCTGAGATGTTGGCAGTCACTCCTTGCTATTTTCTGAGGCTGGGAGAGTGCCATGTCCCCCAGATTCCAGCAGCAGGGTCATAATGCACTCAGAAAATATTTAGCTTGAGTTTTCCACTGGGAACTCTTCCTGTGTCAAATGAAGCTTCAGTTCTCTTAGGTCAAAGAAGAGAAAAGTCTTACAGAAGGTGAAGTGGGGAGAATGTCTGTCACTTCTGTAGTCTGGGCAAATATGAGCAATAGAAGAAAAGCAGCTATAAGACAGAATCTTGCCAAAATTTTCCACTAAAGGCTCTTATCTTTGTTCTACTCACTGAGTTTGGAAAGTGAGAAATCACAATTATTCAGAACACAAGACTGGCAAAAACATAAAAGGGAAAAATAACGGGGCAGGATTCAGCAAAAAGCATGGTTATATGCAATACTTGATATGAACTCTTATTACCTACATGTTAAAGGTCTTATGTGTGGCTAATGTGACTGATGTGTTGAAGTGGAGTTAACACGTTCAGTTGAGACAAATTCAACAAATTCCTCTTCTCCTTCCTTTCCCAGACATCTTGAGTAAAGACCATGTATTTTTTAAAAATAAATATTTATTTATTTATGCATACAAGAGCTGGGTACAGGCCAGAGATGCGGGGGGTGAGAAGATTTACCAGAGACAGAGTGGGGAACAGAACAGGCAGACTGACCTAAATACACTGCTGAGGGGAGCAGCGGGCAAGACAGGAGAGGTCTGCTGCGCCATGTGGGTTGCTCTGGCTGGAGATGGAACTCGTGATCCAGAGACTGCGGATTGCTTCATAGTGCGGTGCTTAACCCCTTGCGCCACCAGGGAGAGTGGCCAGGGATCGAACTCGTGCTGCAGAGGCTGTGGATTGCTTCACCAGTGCGGTGCTTAACCCCTTGAGCCACCAAGGAGGCCCCTGAAGACCATGCATTTTTGACTTCTTTAGATCCTCCAGAATGACTGTATCTTTCCTGTTTGCTAGCTCTTCCTTTTTTTCTTTCTTTTAGGAAATGATGATAAGATGTGTGTAGAAACTTGTGAAAGTTTGGTGGTGTGATGGGAGTTTTGGAATGAAGTTCTAGTGCCTTTCCACCTCAACTGGAAGGGGAGTACTCTCAACTGGATCTTTCCATAAATAGTTAAATATGCTTAGTTTTTGTCAACTGCAAAAAATCTCCCCTTTATGTCTTTTTCCTCCTGAAGCCTCTTTTAGCCATTCTTCCAATATTCTTCTAGTCTTTTCCAGTTTACATAGCCAAACTTCTCAAAAATGTTGCCCACCCTAGGGGCCCTCATTTCCCCTCCAGTCCCATCTGGCTGCTGTCCTGCCTTCTGCTAGTAACTCCCCGAGGTCTCTAATGATGCTCATGCCACTTAATCCAATGGTCACTTTTCAGTCCACATTTTCTCGACCTCTCAGTAGTATCGATCCCAAGGATTCTTGCCTCCTTCACAAACACTCCAAGATGCCACACCTTCTTGGATTGTCTTCTCCATCTTTGGTTGAGGTTTCTTTCTCTTTGAACCGTCTTTCCTTTGTAACCTGCCATAAAATATTAAAGTTTTTTAAGGATTGGTCTTCGGCTCCTTTGTAGTGAAAACTCTGACAGTTGGCTTTACTTTTGTAATGCAAGAGCTTGACTAAAGCTTGATTCTGAGGCATCCACTTCAAAGAAGGAAGGCTAGCTGGAGTCCACTTATTGCAGCCACATAATAGGATAAAGAGCCAGCTGCCTCCCCCATGAGGATCCTTTGTTTTACAGATCCTGGTTGAGTTAGATAACAGGCCTTTTGAGATCACTTTTGGTTCTCCTGCTCTCTCTCTCTCTCTCTCTCTCTCTCTCTCTCTTTCTCCCTTCCTCTCTCTCTCTCTCTCCCCTTCTTTCTATCTCCCCTCCCTTTCTTTCTCTCCCCCCCACCGCCCCTTATCACCAGAGCTATTGTAAGAGCTTCCTGTCTGGTCTTCCTGCTTATGATCTGGTCCTAATTTAGTCTACTCCATATTCTGTATTTCCAAATGTTAACCTCTTCCCCTGCTCACCCCATCAACTACCTACTTAAAAATCTTTATTACTTCATTGCTCTTTGCAAAACAAACACATGAACAAGAACAGAAACTGTTAATATGGCCTGCAGAGTCATTTCTTATACTGGTTCCTGCCTTTCTAGTTCCATCTCTCACCATTTCCACCCTCAAGTCCTCACAATATACATCAGGTCCCTATGTTATGCGGTGTATGGTGTTATACCATGCACGCATCTTTGCTTGGGTAGCCCATTCATTTGAGTTTAATATCTGTCTCTCCAACCAGACTGTAACAGAGACTTGTGATTTGTTCAGTGATGTATTTATTCCCCAGTATCTAACACAGTGTAGGGTAAAGAAAATATCAGGCTTTTCTGCCCTTCCGCCATCAGGATAGATGATGGATCCTTGTCCTGAATGCATGCCTAATGGCGGGCACCTGGAGTAGGGTGTGGGCATAGGTAGATGGGATTCAGCTGAGCTAAGACTGTGCTTTTAAGGGCGGCGTTACGGGGACGCCAGCAGCAGCAGCAGCAGAAGCCGAGAAAGCAGCAGTAGAAGCCGAAGCCGAAAGAGAAGCCAAGAAGCAGCAGAACCAACGCCAGAGAGCCCAGATAGAGAAAAGACTTGCTGGGGGCTGGGAGGCCTGCCTGCCTCCCAGCCCCCCAGCCAGCACCCCTGCCTGCCATATTCCTGGTGAACCCCAATAAAAGACCTGCAAAAAACCACTGAGGACTCTGACTCCTCCTTTACCCGGTCTGCATGGGATCAGAGAACCTGCACTGTGTCCAGTTCCTGCCCTTACACACAGTATCTCATACTTTGTAAGCACTCAATAAGCATTTGCTGAATGAATGAATCAAAAGTTCTGTTGGACCCGTTGTGTTTATTTTATGGATGAAAAGACTAAAACTTATAAGTGATGAAATTATGTGACCATACAAGTGTATCTGACTCCAGAGCCCAAGAAGTATTTGGTATCACAATAACTTGTACAGTTACTCTAGAAATAACACTAGTTACAGTGGGGTGTGTGTATGTGTTTATTGTTGCTGTTGTTTTAAAATAGGGAACCAGAGTACAAAATCACTTGTTAATGGCTCAAATTACCTTAATTATCCTCTGGTGTGTCATTAGGTGAAAGACCTTGATGCTACAGAACCCATGTAATTTTTTTTTTTTTAATTTTCTAGAGGCATGTCTTATTTATTTATTTATTATTTGTTTGTTTGTTTGGTTTATACATGCACTGGGTACAGTCAGAAGCGCGGGAGGGTGAGAGAATTCACCAGAGCCAGAGCAAGGAGCAGAGCAGGCAGAAGGACCGAAGTACACTGCTGAGGGGAGCAGCGGGCGGCAGGAGAGGTCTGCACACCATGTGGGACCCTCCTCTGGTGGCCGGGGAGCAGCCGGGGATCGAACCGGCGCCGCAGAGGCCGCAGGTAGCTTCGCAACCCAGCGCTCAACCGCTGCGCCACCAGGGAGGCCCAGAACCCATGTAATTTACCATAGCTTTCGGGGGATTCAATTTTGGTAGGTATATTCTGATTGACACTTATGCCGGTATAATTATTAATAGCATCCTCTTTAATTTTCAAAAGTGTTCCACTTTGGCCCATACATGAGTGGTCATCTTATCTATAAGTGGGGCAGCAGAGCCAGTGTTAAAGAGGCCTAGACTTAGGAGACTTATATTTTTAGATTTAGTCCTGCCTTTTGTAAACTTGAAAGGCTAGATTCTTATTAGCCTGTGCTTTGGTGATTTTTGTGAGATGTCTAAGCTAAAACATTAAATATAGGCAGATTTTCAAAAGGCAGACATAGGGCAAAGAGTCCTCTAAGCTTAAAAAGCACATAGGCAAAGACAAAGATATATCAAAAGTGCGTACGTTATTTAGAAACACAGGAAACTTGGTTGGAGGAAAAATAGATTTAAGAAGGTAAGTTTGAGCAGATCTTTATTACTGTCTAATTAGTAGAGAATATTTGATGCATTAAGATAGTCAGACACATACTTTAGATAACTCTGGTAGAAATAGAAATTGGATCAGAGACACATAATAATAGTATATGAGAAATCTAAAGCAGGTACAACAAAATATTATGGAGGTCCAAACTTGGGCAATAAAAGTATTGAAGAAATGGAATGTGGTCAGGAAAATCATTGAGGGGCAGAAATGAAATTATTTGGTGACTGGGGAATGACTGGATTGGTAGGTCACCACAACTACTCAACAAAAAATTTTAATACCTATTTGTGCCAGATACCGTATGGACATTGGGCAACAAAAACTCCAATCACTGATTTCAAGGAAATATGTAAACAAGTGATTATAATAAATACAACTAAAATAGAGTAGTCCCTCTTTGCCAGGAGAGGATATATTCCGAGATCCTCAGTGGATGCCTGAAATTGGATAGTAACAACCCCTCATATAGTATGTTTTTTTCCCTATGCACATGTAACCCATGACAAAGTTTAATTTATAAATTAGGCACAGTAAGAGATTAACAATGGAAATTTACAATAAAATAGAGCAATTATGACAATATGCTGTAATAGGTTAAATGAATGTAATCTCTCTGTCTAATCTCACAAACTATCTTATTGTACGTAATGTTTTCAGACCATGGTTCACCTGACTAAAACTACAGAAAGTGAAACTGCAGATAAGGCAAGATTATGTCTTAGGATGGAAATAGTTTCAAGGAGTGGTTAAATCATAAGGCCAGAACTTTTAAATGTTCCTGGGGGGGGGGGACTCCCTCATGGCGCAGGGGTTAAAAACAGCCCTATGAAGCTACCACCAGCCACTGCAGCATGAGTTGGATCCCTGTCACTTCCCGCACCTCTGGCCTTTACCCCAGTTCTTGCATAAGTAAATAATAAATCTTTGAAAAAAAATCTTCCAGGGTAAACAAGGATAAGCATCACACAGGATGGATGATTTGATCTGAATATGAAAGAATGAACAAAAGAGATGATTTCAGAGTTTTCAATGTCAAGGCTTCTGTCTTTTTATCTTTATATTCCTGGAATCCATTATGGTGTCCAGAAAACTGAAGGACAATCAAAGGCTGGGGTTTAGCAGGAGGTGGTTACCGGGACGTAGAAGTCGATGGAGCAATGAAGGAGAGGAAAGAAATAATGACCGTTTAGAGGCTGAACTTAAAGACTGCTTTGGTATCTTCCACATCCTGAAGTTCCATGCTAGCTCCAAAGAGCTGCTTCTGCCTTTGAAGTTTGCTAGCCTGCAATTAGGAGTGTTTAGCTGTCAGGATAATCTGACTCAGTAAACACAATACAAATTTCTATTCTAATTACATTCAGAAATGAGAGAGAGAGTCAAAAAGAGAGAAAACAGATTTTTTTTTAAGATTTATTTATTTATGCACACAAGAGCTGGGGTCCAGGCTAGAAGTGAGTGGGGTGAGAAGATTCACCAGAGACAGAGTGGGGAACCAATTTTAAGGAGACAGAATTCCTGATATTTTCTGGACTCTCTTTGCTCATCTTTAATTGAAGGTCTATTTGCTTCTTAAACTGAGTTTTCAGGTCAATCCAATTATGCTTCTTCGTGACACACACTCTCATTTCACCTTGGCAGATTGGCTTCATTAGAAATCATGCACGGTGGGGGTAATGTTAACATAATATTGCTTCTAAACTAGGCACAGTTTGATGAAAGATTTGGATGTACTTGGTGGGTTGCAGTTCCAATTTCAGACGTTTTGCTGGCATTCCCTGAGAGTCTGCCAGAAGCAGGGGATGACAGCTAAATGGCCTTTTCATACCCCAAATGTGGCAATGCAGTTTTAGCCCTGGGACTCTCTTTAAAAGCCTTGGGGAACTGATGACTGAAAGGCCCTGAACTCCTGACTGTTATTTCAAATGTGTATTTGCCAATTCCCAATCCGCCTGTTAAAATCTGAAGATGAATTAGGTCATCTCTCACATTTATACTTTGTTTAATCCAATTTGCAAAGCTGTGTCACATGCTTTATCCCATCTGATCTTCATTGTAACCCGGAGCTGTAGTCAACAATGACCTTGCTTTTTCCATTTTATGGATTTTATAGATGAGGAGTAGGTTTAAAGAAAGTAAGTTGTTTGTCCATATTTGCACAGATAATTAAATGTTTATGAGGTCTGTGAATCAGCTTGGTCTACTTATTCCAAACCTAGTGCTTATTACACTTAACCACATGGTCTTACTCAGTAAAACTTTTTAAATATCCTCAGTGAATGAATGACAATTTCATTTTGTAGCAGATAATGTCTATACCACAGATTTAGGCAGGCAGGCATAATAAACAAGAAAGGTAATACATTAGTGGCTTTGCTTTAATTTCAAGTTCAAGGTTTGAACACCTTCCTGTCACCACAGTGGTGACTTTGGTTCTTCAGTGGTCTTAGTGTGTCACTTCCTCAGATATGTACCAAGATTCTCTTCCCAAGATGTGCACAGAGGTTCTAGAAAGAACAGGGAGTGACTGTACTGGAAATATTTTATGGACAAAATTTCCATCAACTAAGATAATCTGTCTCACCAGTTTAATGGCACAATGAGGATACTTCCTTTTTTTTTAAATACTCAATAGTATCTCAAGTTACTTTCAGAGAGTGACCCTGCTAGTCCAGATCCTGCACCTGCCACAGTGATTCTTCAAGGAGCAATGTTGTGACTCCACTATGTGTTCCCAAGGAATCTGCCATTGCCATAGCTCTTCATTTTATTCTAATGCAAGGACATTATTCTCAATGTGTTCACAGTAACTGCTGGATTAAAAAGAAACACTTCTACTTCAGCTGCATGCTCAGCTAGAATCAGAGAAAGGGATGTATGTGAGAGAAGAGAGTAGAATGAATTGTCTTAGAAAGGCTCAAGGGGAAAGGAGTGGAAAATGAAGCAACAAGAAAGGCAACTGAGCTCTGAAACCAAGGAGAATAAGAAGCCTAAAATGTATGTTGACACTAATCCCAGGGTTGGTCTGTGGCTGATGTGAACATTTTGGTGCCAAGGAACTAGAGAAACTGCTAAGAAGTTCCTGGGACAGTTGCAGTGACATTGAGTAACCCAAGGCAGAGGGGTGCAAGTGCATTGGGCTCAAGAGCATTGTTATTGGCAGTGAGTAGTCTATGGTGTCAGGAGTAACTCTCGAAGTGTTTTGATTATGTTTTGTCTCCTTTATTCCTTCTGGAACATCATTTTCCGGTTTTCCTGTCAATTCCGTGGGCTCCCAATTTTTTCCTAACAAATTATTATTATTATTTTGTTTAATTATCAGTGTAAATTCCTATCATATATAAACAGGGATCGTGTCTAATGCAAATACTGGTACCAGGAGTATATGTATGTATATCAGGAAAATATGAGAAATACGGATCTATCTGAATCAGTTGGTTTCCATTAAAAGCAATAGAAGTTCAGCTCAAATTCAGGGATGAGAATCTGGAAGCTCATGAGTCTGCTATTTAAGTTACCATCCCCAGTAATCTGGAATGAAATGCAAGTTAGAGGCAAGAGTTTGGTAGACCAAGAATTAAATGTCCTAGGATGGAATAAGGACCCACAGGAATTGAGAAGTGTGATTTGGGGTGTGCATTATTGGGGGTCTCAGCAAGAATGAAATGACACACTCACATGGGGTATTTGAGAAGAGTTTAACAAAGGGCTTATTCACAGCACTGTGGGCAAGTCTAAGGGAAATTAACAAAGAATGGTGAGATAGTTTAGGATTTGAGCTATAAGATCCCAATGATACACCATTCCTGAAAGAACAGTGGAAAGGACTTGCTGCCAGAACCTAGAGAGAACTGCAGTTGCAGCTGGAACTGTGGAAGGTTGTCCAATAAGAACTGTGGAGTATGGCAAAAGAATTCTGTCACTGCTAATTCATGGCATGGCAGATTAGGGCAGGAAATAAATTCCTCCTTCTCTTTCTCCACTTGATTCTTTGCCTTGTGCATCCCATTAACCAGACCCAATATGAAGTCAGGAGATTAAGATAATGTAGTTGATGCAAATCATGGAGATTGCCTTTCTGGAGCAAACAGCAAGATGGGGAAAGAATAGTATGTAGATCAGAATGGGCAAACAGAGACTATTCATCAAAAGGCAGCAACAGTTAGCTTTAAAGTGACTGACCAAATCAAATTTCTAAATTCTTAGTTCAAGGAATAGCCTAAAAGAGAGGTATTTTCTATGACTGTGGAAGAAGAATATCTTCCAAATTACACAATCAGTTCAATTCAGTTTCATTAGATTTCTCCTAATGTTGTGAAGTGAAATAGGATGAGACTTCATAGATTATAATGCGAATGGGGGTTGGGGGTAGATAATATCTAAAATCAGAACCACAGTGAACGTCTGTGACCATTTAGAACATTTCCTTCCTGATTGAGCTTGCTGGAAGACTTTGTATCTAACTCCACAACTCTTCTTCTTTTTTTTTTAAAGATTTATTTATTTGTACAAGAACTGGGGTACAGGCCAGAGGTGTGGGGAGTGAGAGGATTCACCAGAGACAGAGTGGGGAACAGAACAGGAAGATTGAGTGAAGTACACTGCTGAGGAGAGCAGCAGGTGAGTCAGGAGAGGTCTGCTGTGCCATGTGGGTTGTTCTCTGGCTGGGGATCGATGTCGTGCTGTGCTGCAGTGGCTGCTGATAGCTTCATAGGTTGTGTCTTAACCCCTGCACCACCAGGGAGGTCCCTAACTCCCTAACTCTTAAAGGGAACAGCCTTTGAACTCTGTTCACCAACTTTACCCATTCTTGATCTATAAATACAGTTTGCTCCTAGAATACCTGGGGTGAGGATTCTCAATCAAAATTAAATTTAAAAAATTAAAGCTGAGAGGAGAAATCTTATACTCCAAAAACATTATGAAACTTTACTAATTTATGAGGACAAAATTCAAAACTGTGTGTGGGAAGGGATCCTAAGGGTTTTAGATTAAGGATGGAAGAAGCTAACTTTATTTCAGGTGAATTAATTGGTATCGGTCCATTTCATGGCTATTTTTTCTTTCAAAGAACAAAACTGAACAGCAGGGAGTGGTTTTAATTATTTGTTCACTTGGTTGACTGAAACCCGGATCTACATAAAGAAGATGCCATATTAATTGCAGAGATGGAATCAAAAGACTTTCTGAGATAGGAAGGTTGAAATGGATTAATTATTTATGACTCACACACTCACAGCCTAACCATGGTCTTTGAAATGGTCCACACTGAAGCTTGACGCTTTCCTTTGTCTTCTCTCTCATTTCCCTACCTTTCCAAAGGTGTTTTTCCCAAGTACTCTCCCAAATAAATACCATGGACATGAAATGCAATCTCAGAGTCTACTTCTAACAAAACCCAACCTGTAATACCAGTTATAAACTCAACCCATGTTTCTTTCCATGGTGTGTGTGTGTGGTTTACTCTCTTTCCTTTTTTGTCTTCTTACTTTGTCCTGTTTTTATATGTATGTACATATCATGTGCTGTTGTAGGTTGATTTTTAGTTTAGTCAAAGTGGCAGAATATAAGAATGGAGGATGGTATGTTTATAGCAGCACTGTTTACAATAGCTAAGCTTTGGAAACAACCCAAATGCCCCAAAATAGATGACTGGATCAAGAAGATGTGGTACATATATACCATGGAATATTACTCAGCATTCAAAAAAGATAAACACATGCCATTTGCAGCAACATGGATGGCGCTGGAAGGGATCATGCTCAGCGAAATAAGCCAAAAAGAAAAAGAAAAATACCGGATGGTCTCACTCATAGCAGGAATCTAGAAAACTTAAATAAGGGACCAGGAAAATGAATAACTATAAGAAAGTGAAAATCAAAATCAACAAAAAACTATGAACCAGAGACACTTTTAGGGGGGCGGGGGCGGGAGGGGAAGGATTGGGGTCAGAATGGGGGGGCTGCAATTGTATGGGGAATATAACAATAAAATTTATAAAAATAAATAAATAAATTAATTAATTAATTAAAAAAAAAAAAACTATGAACCAGAGACACTTTTTGGGGGGCGGGGGGCGGGAGGGGAAGGATTGGGGTCAGAATGTGGCGTTTGCAATTGTATGGGGGAATATAAAAATAAAATTTATTATTTAAAAAAAAAAGTATTAGTACAATAATCAAGTGGGATCCATTCCAGAGGCACAGGGTAGTTCAACATTTGAAACTCATTCAACATAATTCGTCACATAAAAGCAAAGATAAAAACTATATGATTATATCAATAGATATCAAGAAAGGATTTTATAAAGTTCAGCAGCCATTTATTATGAAAACTCTAAAAACTGGGGATAATGGGAACATATTTTAATATTTAAAAAACTAATTTATAATAAACCCACATCCCACATAATTCTCAATGATGAAAAACTGAAAGCCTTTCCACTTAGATCTGGTATAGACAAAGATGTCCACACTCACCACTACTACTCAACATGGCTTTAAAAGTCTTAGCTAGGGCCTCCCCCCCCCAAAAAAAAAAAAAAAAGAATGGAGGATGGACACCATCCCAAGATCCTAGACCTGGAGCTAGGTACAGCACCAGAGGGAGCGTGGCTTTGGACTCCCACCAGATGGTGAGAGCTTGGCTGTCCTGGGGAGAGTTTAATTGTGTTAAACAGGAGCACTGCTTTTGGAAATGTTAAGAAGGGAAGAAGGATCTGGGAAGATCTTATCCAAAATGACTATATGGACTATAATACCCCTCAGTCATTTTGATTGCCGAGAATATAAAACTGTTTTTTTTTTTTTTTTTTTTTTTGTATTGTGGGAAAAGTCTTAGGATACGAGGTTATTCTCTCTACAGAAAGGAGTGGGTCACTCTCTTCTTAACTCTGCCTTCTTGAGACTGGAGTATTGTCATATGTCCCATGTGCAGCTAATCTGACTCACTCTCCAACACCACATTTTGAATGTTGAGAAAAAGGTCAAACAGCATGGCCAGTTAACAATTACCCCTCTATACTGTGGCTGAATCATAAGTCCAGGGTCACTATAGCAAGGATTTGGTGGCTGAGGACCATTGCACCTACAATGGCGGTATTTTAGGCAAACCATCTCTAGCCTGGGTCTTGTCTAGGTTTTCTCTTGGTTCTTGCCACAAGTGGGTGTCTCATATTCTTGCCATCCTATAAGATAGCCAATATCTGTCTAGGCAATTCTTTTACTGCCCAAGTTAAATGAAGTTTATTTTTATTTTATTTTATTTTTAAAGATTTATTTATTTATGCAGTAACTGGGGTATAGGCCAGAGGCGCAGGAGGGTGAGAGTACCCACCAGAGACAGAGTGGGGAGCAGAACAGGCAGACAGACCGAAAGCACTGCTGAGGGGAGCAGTGGGCGCGACAGGAGAGGTCTGCCACGCCATGTGGTTTGCTCCCTGACCGTCCGGGAATCGAACCGGTACTGCAGAGGCTGCGGACAGCTTCACAGCGCTGCACTCAACCTGCTGCGCCACCAGGGGAGGCCCAAAATTTATTTTTATAATTTAGTTTCCAGGCCATAACTGTATCCCAAATCCTAAGACACTAATAAGTCCTAGGAATACAGAAAACAAGTGGGGTTGAGGAGTTCAGGCATTCGAACTTTAGGGAAAATCAGTGCAAGGTAGAGTTAAAGGGGAGAGGGCAGCCCCCCCCCCTCCACTATTGAAACCCTCAGGCAAAATAACTTTCCTGTTTTTTGCCCTAAAAAAAACTCCTATTTTTGCAATGAAGGAAATTACTCTGTGATGGGCCAGCAAATTTAAGTAACAGGTAGCTACTCTTCTCCTGTGGCCCCAGATCTGTGTAGTCTGTAGTCTAGAAATGTTTTCCATGTTTACCTATGATATCAGGGCATTTGGTGTTG
Organism: Talpa europaea; assembly: GCF_964194135.1. Lineage (NCBI taxonomy): Eukaryota > Metazoa > Chordata > Mammalia > Eulipotyphla > Talpidae > Talpa > Talpa europaea. The sequence continues at coordinate 14,610,685 of NC_140069.1, forward strand.
ACAGGAATACTTGCTAGATACCCCCACTGCCTAAAAACATTCACAAAACCCCAATTTTATTTATGAGTGATGACTAATGAATCCACAAATAACTGTATCATAGACTTGGACTGATCACTGAATAAGGGCCCCCTTTTCTAGTTTTGCAGCAGTTATCAATCTGACAGGAACAAATGAATGTTTTCAAATAAAGGATTTTCTCCCCATCAGAGCAGTCTCCTACTTCATTCACTTGGGTGCATTCTCCAAGCTCCATGGCCGACAAGCAAAGGCAAGGAAAGAGGTTGCTGGCAAATCCTGACACTCTGCCAAAGAAATGACAAGCACTTATACATTTCTTCTTGACTTTTGACACTCTCATAATAACAAATAAGCAATCAATCTCCTTGTATTTAAGTGGCAGAGAGTTTGTTTAGGGAAAGCCACAAAAGGGGAAAGTAAGCTCATAGCATCCGGAAGGTAAGCGAATAGGTTGATTCCTTAGGCACCAAGATCGGGTTGAGAAAGGAAGTCTGAGATGTGAAGACTACCCTGAGGACTGAGAGTGAACAGAGTGGATCTTCTTATGCAGTCTAAAGTCAGGAGCCTGGGGGCCTCCCTGGTAGCTTAGGGGTTAAGTCTCTGCCCTGCCACTGCTATGGCCTGAGTTCGATCCCCAGCCAGGGAGCTAACCCACATATAGCACAGCAGACCTATCTGATCTCACCTGCTGCTCCTTTAGCAGTGTATTTCATTTCGGTGAATACATCTGTTCTGATCCCTACTTTGATGAATCTTCTTATCCACCCGCACCTCTGGCCTACACCCAAGTTCTTCTACGCAAAAGCAAATAAATAAATAAAATCTTAAAGTCAGGACACTGGTAGAAAAATATCAACACTCCCTAGTGTTTCAGCCCATTAGGCTGAAAATGTATGCCCTTCCACAGGATGGCATTTGGAGGCGGGACATGTGAAAGATGGAGCCCGCATGAGTCCCATTGGTGCCCTTTAGAGAAGAGACATGAGAGAGAAAGCTCCCAGATCCAACCAGGAGATGAGAGTCTGCAAACCAAGGAAAGGTACTTCACCTCGAGTCAAATTATCCAGTACCTTGACCTTAGACATCTTAGCCCCTACAAGTGGAAAAAATATTTGTTGCTTGATCCACATGTTTCTGGTGTTCTGTTATAGCAGCCCTAATGGATTAAGACTAAGGCCCCTTCCAAGTGCAAGGCAGCAGGTGTCTATTATTGAGGTGGGAAATCACTGATTAGAGAACTGTAAATATAACAATGCTTGGATCGCACATGCAATTGAACCACAGTATTAAAGCACCAGGAATCGAGAAGACACAGTCTTAAGAGAATTTTAGATAAAATCTTTGTCCTATGAGTTGTTCAAATTTATTAAACACTTTCTATATGCCAGTCACAGCCCTCAGTTCTGTGTATATTTTCTCATCTTATTCTTTCAGCCCTGCTGTAGTGTATATTTCATTGTCTCGGTTTTACAGATAAAGTTCAGAAAAGATAGTCACTCCACAAAGTCTCTCTGTGTGACAGAATAAGTCAAAACCTGATTCTGTGTGACGTTGAAGCCCAAGCTGTTTTTTTTTTTTTTGTACAGATTTATTTTATTTATTTATGCATACAAGAGCTGGGGTATATGTAGGCCAGAAGTCGGGGGGTGGAAGGGTGAGAGGATTCACCAGAGACAGAGTGGGGAGCAGAACAGGCAGCCTGACAAAATACACTGCTGAGGGGAGCAGTGGGCAAGACAGGAGAGGTCTGCTGCGCCATGTGGGTCAGCTCCCTCTGCAGTGGTTGCAGATAGCTTCATAGTGCTGAGTCTTAACCCTTCAAGCCACCAGGGAGGCCCCCAAGCCCAAGCTGTTTTAACTTGGGAGAGAGCAACGCAGTCACAAAACGCACGCCTGCAGATAAGCATGTTCATCGGCAAGGGCACATCCCTATCCTTTGGAGGTTGACAACCACCAGTGTATGTTTTTTCTAACCACATGTCCCTGGGTACCACTCTCAGATTCAGAACTCCAGGCTGCCCTGAAATTTGATCCTACCCAGTGTGGGATCTTTTATATTCTTCTGTTCTTTGGCCTCATGGTTTACACAAAGCATAACATCAATCCAGTTTACCCTGGAACGAGTTCTAAGAGAAAGCACATTACTTTACATGCATGAGGAAGAGAAGATAAGGGACTTAGGTTGGAAACAAGCGTTGTTTGTGAGAGTGCTTTGTTTTGCAATTGGTCACATGGTGCTTTAAAGGACCACAAACGACCAAACCACTGAAATGTAGAGTGGTTTTAAGGACATACGGTTTGAATCACCCTGTGCCATACAGTAACAGAAATAGGAGTTGAAAATGACCTGCTTGACCACTTGGCCCTCCTGAAGTCAGCACAGAAGGTCCCCTGTGGTCCAGGCTGCCTTGGTCCTGTTGGGTTTGGTGAGCTCCTAGCTGGAGCCTCCTCCTATCACTCTTACATGAATTAGTCACCTAGTGCTTGTTACCTCTTGGAAATTTTCTGGACCTCAAGTCAAAAGTTTATTTTGCTCTATTTAATCTAATTGTGCTGACTCATTTTTCTGTCTAGCAGGTTCCATTGTTGCCAGTGGTGGCTGTCTCGGTGGGGAGGGCCCTCAGTGGCCTGGATTCTCTGAATATTCATCAGCACCCACCTTTCTCCAAAATGGAGAGTTGAGACTGGTGGATCAGGGTGTGCTTGGGAGAGAGTGGTGGTCTTAACTGAGTTTCCATAGGTGTTCTCCTTCTAACTAGTATTTCCAAAGAGTTGATTTTCATATATCCTCAGTGACAGAGAAGAGTGCACACATATTTCAGTTCAAAAGTCTTGCAATTTCTTTGATTTCATCTATTTTGTCTTTAATATTTAGATTGTATGTGCATCTGTGTTAGTTTTCCTGAAAAAATATCACAAGCAGTAACCAGTAATAGTTAACCCTCTATTCACCCCAGTCCTGCAAAATCCTCCAGTAAAAATGTCATTGTAGGACCTCCTGGGTGGCACAGCGGTTGAGTGCTGGGTTGCGAAGCTGCCCGCATCCTCTGCAGCATCGGTACAATCCCCGGCTGCTCCCCGGCCACCAGAGGAGGGTCCCACATGGCGCAGACCTCTCCTGCCACCCGCTGCTCCCCTCAGCAGTGTACTTCGGTCCTTCTGCCTGCTCTGCTCCCCGCTCTGGCTCTGGTGAATTCTCTCACCCTCCCGCGCTTCTGACTGTACCCAGTGCTTGTATAAATGAATGAATGAATGAATGAATGAATGAATGAATGAATAAATAAATCTTTAAAAAATGTCATTGTAAGTGTTTTATACTGAATCTGTGGCCTCAAATCCACCCACACATATTCTAATGAGAATGTAAATTCCAACTTGAGAAGTCTCAGAAATGCAAAGCGCCCTATCAGAGTAAAATGAGGAATGAAGAATCTAGAATACAGTAAGGGATGAGAGTGAGCATAAATAATAGGAAATGTATGCCCTGTCTGGAGGTAGATGAGAGTTTGAATCTTACATCAGGTTCTTTGACAGGACAGGTTATTTGACATTTATGATATTCAGCATTTGCTCTGGGAAAATGGGATAACAGGCTTCTTGGTAAGGTTTCGGAGAGAATATTTGTGAAAACACTTCCCACAGGTTTTGTGTAGTTGGCAGGAGATGAATGTTTCTTGTCTTTTCCTTTCTTTGGGGGAGGGCTTTGGAGGACATGGCCATAAAGAGGAGAAAGCTATTTCAGCCCCTCCTTGGTGCCTGAGTCAGTCCTGGTCAAACATGGCTGTAGTGTCAGGGCCTTCCCCTTACACTGGAAAGAATGTGGCACTGGTCTTGTTGCCAATATTTTTGCTGGGAGTGGGCCAAGTGTATCTGCCCACTCTCTGAGTTTTAGTTCTCACTAATCTCCATCCTCTGATTGGGACTTGGCCTTGGCTTCTTGAGTACATTTTTGTAACTTGTTACTTTGAAGAGATTGGAGCCTTCTGTCAACACCACATCTGTCCACCTCATCCGCATAATTCTCCTTAACCCCTTCTCACAAGTGTTAAGCCCAACTGATTGTTGGGTCTTTATTGTTTTTCTGCTCTGTTTTACTAATCCATTGCCTGTCCCCTCTTTATATGTTTGGGGCCGGCCTCCTGTGTAACTCTTGTGTACCCCTTCTCAGGAGTATTGTGCCATGTGAATGGGCAGCTCTTCATTCTTCATGTATTTTTGTTTTTAATCAGTCCAGTATGTGGAGCTCCTCTGATGCTCGAGGATATTTCTTTTCATGAGTTGTGGGGTGGGGAGGCAGGACCTCATATCCTCCTAAGGAAGCCTGAAAGCTTAGAAGCTTCCTGGCAGGTAGAATGGGGGCCCCTGCCTCCACTACTATCATTAAATATTACTGTCTGGGTCTCTGAATTTGGAGCTAGAATAGCTGAGTAGCAGGGGACAAGTCAGAATTCATTGCTGAGTCAGAGGCAGCATTGGGGGGCGGTGGGGGACACCTGTTGTGCCCTGATGTCAGAAGAGGCACCCAATCCAGGCTGCTCCTGTGGCAGGACCCTGGTTAACATTCTCGATACCCACCCTCTCTACTATTCCTGCCCATTTTTAAGTTTGCTTCTTGGGTCTTTCCAGCAACTTCTTGAACTCATCCATGACCTTCCTTAAATCCTTTAATGCTCCAAGCAGTAAGAACTAATTCAGTTGCTTACATCTAAGAACCTTGACTCAAGTCCTTTAACCCAGACCTAACACATGAATCGTAATACTGCCACCTGCTGGATTAGCTATTTCATGTTTGTGCCACTGGGGAAACCTTGACTTTTCCATGGATTGGAAAGTTTAGTTCTACAGAATGAGCACTGTGATATGTTCTATTCACCCCACACACCCCCAATCTCTTGTCAATGAAGGACTTGTTTCTCCAAACACAGAAAGCGCTTTTGGTTGTTCTTTGCTTGTGTGTTATTAGGATAGACACCTAGGAGTGGAATTGCTGGATCACAGGGTAGACTTATTTTTAAAATGTTGTGGAGGTGGGAATTTTGTGGGGAACACACCTGAAAGAGAAAGCATATAAGCATACATTGTACAGACATGAACAATGATGTAAAATACATATATATAAATAAAAATAAATAAAGAAAAAAAGAAAGAAAGAAAAGAAAATGTTGTGGAACCTCTACACTCTTTTCCCTAGGAGCTGGACCAATTTGCATTCTCACTAACACCTTTTTAGTCAGGAGAGCTTTGTTCTGCCCAATTTTTTTAAAATAGATTTGTTTATTTGTGTAAGCACTTGGGTACAGGCCAGAGGCACAGGAAGGTTAGAGAATTCACCAGAGACAGAGTGGGGAGCAGAGCAGAACAGGCAGATGGGCTGAAAGCACTGCTGAAGGGAGCAGCTGGCAAGTCAGGAGAGGTCTGCCATGCCATATGGGACTCTCGCCGGCCGGCTGGGAATTGAACCGGCGATGCAGAGGCCGCGGACAGCTTCACAGCGCTGCACTCAACCCGCTGCGCCACCAGGGGAGGCCCTGTTCTGCCCATTTTGTAATTGGGTTATTTGTCTTTTTATTTGTTGAGTTGTATCAGTTCTTCGTATATTAGTCATTTATCAAATGTATGATGCTCAAATATTTCCCCTATTTAGTAAGGTATCTTTATTTTAATGATAGTTACTTTTGCGGTGAAGAACCATTTATTTGGCTTTGCAAAGGAACAGTCTATGCCATCTCATTTGATATAGTCAGACTCATTTGATATAGGAAGACTCTGAGGCCATTATTATTTCCATTTTATAGTTGATGAAACTGAAACACAAAATACAGCCATGACTTAGTGCAGGATATGGAGTCAAGTTGCTGTCTGTTTAACTCTAAATTTCATGCTTTATTTTTTTTTCCTATTATGTTATTGAAGTTAAAACTTAGAATTTCAGACTCTTTGTGATTGTCAAGTAGGGAAACGTTGTCCCTTCTACCTCCTTCCCTCCTACTTATGCCTCAGTAAGACCTTCCCTCTTTACCAAATCTGAAACTTATTTCATTTCTGTAGTGATACTTGGAATCAAAAGACTTCTCAGTAGGAATGTCAGTCCTCTATTCTTTTTTGAAAGATCTGCATGAATAGAAACCTATTTTCATTTCGAGTGATTCACAGGTTTTAGAGGTTATACTTATCATGGGGCCCAAAGAGTCACCTGAGGTTGATAGAGCAAAGTCACATAACACAGAGCATAGATGTGCCGTCTCTACAGATTCAAATTTTAACCATCCATGCTAGCAAATGTGCCATAATGAAGGTTATTTCTTTAATGGAGAAAGGAGAGAAGAGTGAGTCCTTCTTGATAGAAGAATCGAGTCGACCCTGATATTGATTGGACCCCATGCTCAAATCCAATTTACTTCTTGCCGGAGCACAGGTTTGTCCACAGAACCCTGCATGACAGAATGACTATGATATACTTTTCATAGTCAACCCAGCTGACTATGATATACTTTTCACATGGAAATAAATCTCCCTTTCCAGTTTTCCAAACTCCCTGTCTGACCATGTTCTTGGCACACTATTTGATCACAGCTGAGAGATTTTTAACCTGCCTGAAAAATACTATAGATGGATTTTCCAGGAATGTTAACCTAGACTTGAAAACAATGTCTGATTTATAAGTGATAGTTTCTTTTTTCTCTTTAGCCACAGTGTCATGCAAAAAATAAGAAGCAGAATGTGTGTGTGGGGTGTGTGTGTGTGTGTGTGTGTGTGTGTAGCAGTAGTAGTGTTTGGGTACTGGAAAAGCAATTTCAAATTATTGATGGGAGAGGGAAGTACCTGCAAAGCTTGACCTTGGTCTGATTGTTTACAGATGTGATAGGCAAACTCATTATTGATAAAGTGGAAGAACTGGCAAAGTTTCTTATTAGATAAGAAAATGCAACAGTCAGGAGTATAAACATAAGTAGTCTAAACTGCTTATGAAGAGCTCTGGATAATTCTTAAAAAACATGTTCTTGTTCCCTATCTGAAAAGCACCCTTACCTGGATTTTTAACCATTTCAGTGCTGCTGACTGGGTTGTTATTGTTGCTTCTGTTGTCCATATACCTTTTCTTTTTTAAGATTTATTTATTTATTCATACAAGAACTGGGTTGCAGGCCAGAGGTGCAGGGGGTGAGAGGATTCACCAGAGACAGAATGGGGAACAGAACAGGCAGACTGACTGAAATACACTGCTGAGGGGGGCAGCGGGTGAGCCTCAGGTCTGAGGCGTCATGTGGGCTGCTCCCTGGCCTGCTGGAATCAAACTCGTGCTGCAGAAGCAGCAGGTAGCTTCACAATGCTGTGCTTAACCCCTTGCACCACCAGGGAAGTCCTGCTTCCCATACATCTTAATAGCTAGTGTAATATTGAGAGTTCACTTCCAGCTAGGTGCTGTGCTAAGTGATTGATGGAGATCAAGATGTTTCAGCCATTAGAGGTGTGTAGTCATTATCACCTCCATTTTACATATGAGGATGCTAAACTATATATGACTTAAGAAACTTATCCAACATCCAGAACATATAAGAAGCAAAGGCTGTATTGAGACAAGGCTCTCTGACTCCAGAAAGTATGCTTACCATCACCACAAAGCCAAGTTTTCTCCACCTCAAAGCTGTGGAAGATTCTTGCTTACTGAGAACTATCCAAATGGTCTCTAGCTTTCAGTGCTCCAGCCATGGCTTCCATGCCTTCCAGGAGATCTTGGTAGGTGTCTGTGTATTTTCAGACCAAACATGGGGTGAAACTGTAGGTGGGGAGCCAAAGAGAAGATGAATTTAACAAATTCAGACTTTCCCTCCCTGAGAACGGTGCTTCTGGCTAAGGCTGTGATGTTTATTAGCAGTAGAGGCAAAGATCTGCTTTGCTGGTGAGTTTTATAACAGTCAAAGGGCTGTGTCTGTGTTTTTTTTCCTATTTCTGAGAAGGTCAAATGCCTGGTTATAGGATTTATGTGAATGAAATGTAAAATCAGGTGCAGAGTAGACCCAGATGCTCTAACGCCTCCTGTATGTGTCATCATATGGAAAATCACCTTGGTCTCTTGATGATCCAGGTAATGACTCTTCTTTCCTTCCTTCAATTCAGGTTTTGTTTTCTTCTTTGCTTTCCCTGAATGCAGCACTTGCACTAGGGTGAAAAATCACCAGCGATTTCTCAGTAGTAAAACATTTGGAGGGAAAGACAACTTTGACATTTTTTAAAGATCTGGGTACTTTTTAGGATTTTTTTTGGTTGCATGCCACAGAAAAATAAACACAAATGATCCAGTGACTCTGATGGTACTAAGTCATCAGTTTCCTTTCTTTTTGCTCTGCTTTGCCTTGTAAGGGTATGATACCTTGATACCTTTTTTTTTTTTTTTTTTGCAGGTAATGTACTTAGTTTATTCTTTCTGAATTTGTTATATCCTGTCAATTCTTATATTTATTTAAATTTAAAAAATTTATTTATATATTTTACATCATTGTTCATTTTTAAACAATGTTTGCTTTCTTTTCTTCAGTGTAGTCCCCATAGAATTTCCACCACAGGGCCTCCCTTGGTGGCGCAGAGGTTGAGCTCTGGGCTGTGAAGCTGCCTGCAGCCTCTGCAGCGCCGGTTCAATCCCCGGCCACCAGGCGAGGGTCCCACATGGCGCACAGGCCTCTCCTGCCGCCCGCTGCTCCCCTCAGCAGTGTACTTTGGTCCTTCTGCCTGCTCTGCTCCCTGCTCTGGCTCTGGTGAATTCTCTCACCCTCCCACGCTTCTGACTGTACCCAGTGCTTGTATAAATAAATAAATAAATCTTAAAAAAAAAATAATTTCCACCACAAATTCACTCGTGCACCATTGCCACAGTCCCCTGTGTTCCTTCCTCCCTCCTTTCCAATCCCTCCCTGTTCCTGCAGGATGTCTCTGGTTTATAATTGTCTGTTTGTTGTTGTTTTGTTTTATTGTGTTTTGTATTGTTATTATTCTTCTAAGGGTTGATAACCTTATAAAGTGTTCTTATAATTTTAGATGGTTTCTGGTAGCAATTCAGGTCAACTATCTTCTTGTTTACATCCAGGAGAGAGAGAGGGAATCTTTTCTCCACTGTCAACCTGAAGTCCTCTGCTTAATTATTTTTTTAAAGATTTGTTTTTTATTTATGCATACGAGAACTGGGGTGTAGGTCAGAGGTGGGGGTGGTGGTGATGAGAGGATTCACCAGAGACAGAGTGGGGAGCAGAACAGGCAGATCTACTGAAATATACTGCTGAGGGGAGCAGTGGGTGAGACACAGGAAAGGTCTGCTGTGCCATGTGGGTCAGCTCCCTGGCCAGGGATCACACTCAGTCTGCAGTGGCTGGCAATACCTTGATAGTGCTGAGACCAATCCTCTCACCCACTTTGCACTCTGGCCTACACCCCAGCTCTTGTATTATAAATAAATAAATCTTTAAATAGATAGATAGATAGATAAATAAATAAACAAAACAGTCCATATAATCCTGTCTGTCCTTCATTCTATTTGGTTCAGGATTGAACAGGTAGCTTGGTATCTAAGTCAAGCTGGAGGTGGCATTCTTTGGCAATCACTGTTTCATGGTGGTTGCCAGTGCGTGGTCTGCAGCTGTGTAGTCCAGTTCAGGAGGCACGACCAAATATTGATACAACCACCTATTCATTAATTTTTAAATTCTAGGTCCCATGGAGAAATACATATTCATAAGAAAATTAGTTACACTATTTTAAACAAATCTAATCCTATTTGCAAAGTTCATGGATAGAATTTTCTTTTAGCTTTTTTTCTTATAAAATTTTCCTAAATGATAGTTTTCACTTCTCTAAAGATAATCATGACTTCAGGATAAGCTACCACCTGCTATAAGAGACTGAGTGCCTCTAGTGTGGGGATTAGTGGTTTTCTTGTAAACTCTGAGCTTTTTTTGCAGCACACAACAGAAAGCAGTTTCAACATGCTGGCAGGTTGATTTATTTGAAGACTCTTAAGGAGGAGGTTGTGAAAAAAAAAAAACCCTTTGAAAACTGAAGCAGTCATGTCATCTATAGATTTTAGATTTTCAAATGCAGATATGTCTTTAATGATATATTGGAGACATTTTTCTCAATATATTAACTATGTTTTTGACACAAATGGCCTGGAATCCTGTAGAAAAAAAACAGAACATGATTTGCACCATGGATATAAACTCCAGAGCATCAAATAAATGTGCAAGTTTTCACTTTGTAAGATTTCACTCAATAATGAATATTACTCCATTTCATATGGAGTTTATGTTAGCCATTTGGCCAACTTCAGTAGAGGCAGAGTGGAGTCAATCTATAAAAAAACTTAAGTTGGACAAAGCTGATAATAGCAGAAATGTGGGAGTATTAGAACTGAAGGATTGAAGGGTTTGATGGTTAGACCTAAGATAGTCAATAATGGTCTAAGTTAAAATAGCTTGCCTGAAAGACTTTTGACAATAATTCCTACAGAAACTAGCTAAATGTCTTCAATCTTGGGTCAGCTCAGGGCTCATAGCATTGACATGGCTCAGAGGAACTTGCTTGATTACCAGGGGCCTTTCTTCAGTCCCACATTTATTTAAAGCACCAACCTCCTATTTCCTCCATGGATACCATCTTACTTCTGTCCTGCATTTTGTTAGGAACAGGAAAATGGAGTTGCTATAAATCCCCTGAGAATGGACAAGATTTTTTGATGTGGAAGAGCCTGATTTTGAAATTGGTAGGCTCCTAGAAGCAAATATTTTCAGACTAAAACTGGTTGATATATTTGCATGGATTTTTCTATTTTCTTTGGTTTCTCCTAAGGCAAGGTCTGGAGGCTGGTGATTTGAAGAGGAATAAAGACTTATGTGAGAAAACATTGGGTTTAAAAACTGTTCCATGCGGTTCACAATGTGTTTTAGACATTCAGTAGGAAAAAGTGTGGACTTAATCATAATAGTGTGCTTTGGAAAAGGTTTTTGTCAGCAGAAAACACCAAGGAGTAGACAGGGCTTGTGAGGTATAACCTTAAATGATTATGTGCAAAGATTGTTCTCCCCAGAGATTTCCAAGGAGAAAACAGACTGACTAAAGAGGCTGATTGTGGTGGCAAAAATGGATTAGGGTGTGAAGGATGTGTAAAGACTTGGATCAGTTGCTGTGGGCTTTTAATAAGGAATTGGCTATGAATGAATACAAGGATTGTCAGTGCACAGACAGCACCCAGTAGAAATCTGGAGGTTGTAATTGCACAGAGTGAAATTCATTCAATTCAGTCATGTATGCTTTCAACAATACTAAGTGTCTTCTTTGTACCAGGTACACAGAAGATGAGGAAGACTCCTCAGGGAAATTTCCACATTCAAAGAACAGTTGTAAGAATGGAACTTGGCTTATTCACTTAGTGTAATGCCTTCCAAGGTTTATCCATGCTATTGTGAATCTAAAGGTTTAGTTATACAAAACGTAGAAGTTCTAGACATCTGCTATAAAACATTGTGTGTTGAATAACAATACTGTATTGTATACTAAAAAATTGTGCTTACAGAGTTAGGAAGTGCCAGACTCAAGAGTTGCATTCTAATTTGTTAGACTCTGTATTCTTCGAGATTTCTGCTGCCTAAAAAGCTTCACATGAGTTTTGTAGAACTGCAAATGAGAATGTATTTCAAGGAATAATAGCCGCCTTATATGTGTGACTCCAATGGAAGAGCACACAGCTCCCAGAAGTTAGAAGAAACCGCCAACAGATATGTGTTTGGTGAATCTTTTTCGGTAGTGGGGTGATGAAGAAATTGTAAGCCAATTCACAAAGCATTTAACCCACTTCTCATTAATTATCATCATCTACTCAAATTAATATTTAGTCCTTAATGAAATGAGATAAAATCCTTGGGTCCTATTGATGCCCCAAAGGAAGAGAATGGTTCAGGAAGATGGTATCAACTCACCCAGGGCGAGCTCTCAGGCAATGGTTGAGAGTAGCCAGGGAGCTGATTTTCTCTCCATGAAATAAAATGGCATGGGTGGAAGAAACTATCATTTATTGTTTGTTATAGCGCAGGGCTTAAGACAATGTCTCTGAAACTTGTAAAAGTCTGTTACATTATTGTTTGACAATTAAAACTGTCTTTAAAATGAAAGCTATCACACAGATTCCACAGTCTTGGTTACACACAACCTGGTCTAGTCACCTGACCAGTGACTGTCTGTGCTTCTTGATCTGTAAGATAAGATTTGCAATGTTATCACCCTCTTAAGATCATTATGAAGTATTATTTATTATCTTATTTGGATAATATATGTGTAAAGAACTTTGTAAACTGAGAAATATGCTGTGGACATCAGATTTACTGATAATGAAAGGAATTCTGTGTTCATAGAGCATTGGAGATATTTTTCATACTTTATTATTCTTATGGTTATGCTATTAAATAATATTCCATCAAAATGAAATGTAATAGGTATAATGAGGGATGAGACTTAGGTCACCCATGGAGTTTTGGTCCTGGGATATGAACACGGCTCTCTTTGACCTCAAATCTTATGTTATTAGTAAAATATTGCCTAGAAATGGAAATAAATGTGCTGTATTATCCAAAACCTCTTCTTCTGAACCACAGAAGAATTTAAAACTGTCAATGTAATCAGCTAGAGAAAGAAGAAAAATGTCTGAGCATATGCTTATGTGTGTGTATTGGGTTTGGAAAAGAGTAAAAAGTATAAAATTAAGTTCTGCCTGGACCAGTTGACCCAGGAGTAGTTATTTTGAAGTCAAAGCTTCAGCATAGCTGTAAGTCAAATTTGGGGGATCCTCCCTTTATACAAATAAGGGGATACTGGTTTGTTACTGCACCCAGGCGGGTGCAGAGTGACAAGCTCACCTGGGTTGTGTGGTAACTGATGTGGAATACCTTTGAAATAACATTTGTTCCCCTTCAACTGTTATTCTTAGTTTTTATTCTCCCAGTAAGCCACAGACTTGAGTATTAACCTTCAATAATACAGACTAACTTGGCGATAAAATAAGGCAGACCGCTGTTGCAGATCCAATATGGAACTTATAAAATACTGATGTCAATCCTGGTCTGTTCTCTAAAGAGAGAAAAAAATGCCATTTAGGTATATTTTGCTTCTCCAGATTGTGTTTGGAAACTGGGCAACCTCTTATTTGCTCAATAGCCAAGGTTACAGGAGCTGGAAGCCCACAGCCACAGCGGCAGGCAGCATTAGCTGACCAGCTTTCTTCTTTACAGTTCTCTAAACTCCACCCTCTTTCCTATTAGGCTATCCTACATAGAGACTCACTTCTCACCATTTGGTCACTTTCATGAAGTTGAAGCGACCAATGGCTTTTGGTTAGTCCTCATTGGACTGACTGTTGCAAATAGGAGAAAAGCAAAGGAATGTGCTAAAAAGCATTCTTGTTTGAATGTATCACAGTTCATTTATGCCTTTACCTGCTGAAGGGCATCTTGGTTGCTTCCAAGTTTTGACAACGCTGAATAAAGCTGGTATAAACATCCCCATACAGATTTTTGTGTCGACATGTATTTTCTTTTCTTTCTTTTTTTTAAAGGAGAAATTATTTTTATTTTTATTTTTTAATTTTTGCATAGAAGAATAGGGGTGTAGGCTAGAGGGGTGTATGTATGGGGGGGGGTAAGAGGATTCTCCAGAGACAGAGTGGGGAGCAGAACAGGCGGATTTACTGAAATACACTGCTGAGGGGAGCAGCAGGTGACACAGGAGAGGTCTGCTGTCCTATGTGGGTTAGCTCCCTGGCTGAGGATCGAACTCAAATGCTGAGGTGATAGTGCTGAGACTTAGCCCCTAGGCCACCAGGGAGGCTCTTGACATGTATTGATATTTTCCTTTGGGTAAATAACAAGGAGCACAATTGCTGTATGGTATAAGAGTAAATTTAGTTTTGAAAGAAATCGCCACACTTTCTTCCAAAGTGGCTGTACCATTTTGTATTCCAAACAGCAATGAGTGGGTATTCCTGTCATTCATGTGCTCACCAGAATCTGATGTTGTCAGAGTTCCAGAGTTTGAACATTCACATGCAAGTGTAGTGGTACCTCTTTTTTGTTAAAACAACTTATTTGAAGGGGCCTCCCTGGTGGCGCAGGGGTTTAAGTCTCAGCGCTATCAAACTATAGTCAGCCACTGCGGCCTGAGTTCGATCCCAATGCTGGAAGCCAACTAACATGGTGCAGCAGACCTTTCCTGTCTTGCCCACTGCTTCCCTCAGTAGTGTATTTCAGTAAATCCACCTGTTCTGCTCCCCACTCTGTCTCTGGTGAATCCTCTCACCCTTGTATCTCTGGCCTACACCCCAGTTCTTGTATGGATAAATAAATAAAAATAAATCTTAAAAAAATCATATATTTGAAAAAAAAGTTTCACTGGGTCACCCCCAGATATTCTTCAGGGAGTCTGGGGGGTGGGGAAGTCCTAAGAATTCTCTTTTCTAGTATGTCTCTGAGAGAGTTTGATGCAAGCAAGGGTGGGTCCTTGAGAACTGGTGGGATAAATAACATAAACAGAAAAAGATATAGATGTACAGATCAAACCCATTCAAATCCAGCTACTGGGTCAGAAAGTGTGAAAACACCTAGATTTTGCTGATATTACTAATACTTAACAAACCTCCAGGGAGAGTTATTAACATAATATGGATTCACCCTATGACATATATACACTCAGTTTTGTTTTTGTTTTTTTTCAGACAAGTAAACTAAAACCCAGTGATTTAAATACATTTCCCAAGAATGAATGAAAGCTAGTTTTCAGATTTCTAAATCCAGCCTCCTTTCTCCATGTCAGATTTACTCCTTCACCATTCCCCTACGCCTGTAATGCGAATGACCCAGGAAAAACACCTCAAAGTCAACTTTTTCCACATCTTTCTTACATGTATTTTTCTTTGCTAGATTTTCCCTGTCAGTGGCTTACTAGACTCGGCAGCTCCCCTGGGATACTTGTTTGGGGCTGGAAGTGTAATGGTGACACCGGCATGCGCTTGAATTAACTCTGGAGGTACGGCCCTGGATCATTCAGGTCAGCTTAACAGGCTCTTTGGCTAACACAGGCATCTTTGGGCTTGGTGTTTCCAAGCTGAGGAAGGAAATGGCATGAAGTTCAAAGGGAGCTCTTGCATGGCATGTGTCCACGAGTGCGGACCATTTACTAGCTGTTTAATAGTTGTGAATTAATCTCAAATATACTTGGAGGCCAGAACTAGCTGCAAGTGTGGGAACAGCCTGCTTCCACCCTGTTTCCTGGAAAATTTAGAACATTTCTCAGTGCCGGATCAGAAGTTTAGGGTCAATTTGGGGGTTATGGCTATTTTCAAAGCTTTAAACAGACCCAAGTCTGTTCTTGGGTCTTTCCTTGATCAAATTAGTGTTATTTTTCACACGACCCATATACTTTATAAATAATTCTTTTAAACTTACATGTTATTCATGTTTCTATCCTATAAGGAGTTTAAAAAACTCAACTGAGGTATAATTTACATACAACTAAAGCACCTTAAGAAGTGAGATTTTGCAAATGTGAACACCCATGTAAC
Source organism: Talpa europaea (assembly GCF_964194135.1). NCBI lineage: Eukaryota > Metazoa > Chordata > Mammalia > Eulipotyphla > Talpidae > Talpa > Talpa europaea. The sequence continues at coordinate 14,626,298 of NC_140069.1, forward strand.
TGATGTCATATTTGGAGTTGCTGAGTTTGGAGAGCAGGGTCGTTGGGTTCACTCTGGGAAAGGTTTCACCAGAACTCCCCTTTCAGTGGCCCTGGCAAGTTGGGGAAAAGAGGCACCTGCATAGGCACAGGTAGGCAGAAGGATGGCTGCCTGTCCCGTGCAGCAGCAGAGATTGCACTGATATAGACTTCCCTTTGGGAGGGGCTCCTTCCTTCCTGGAGTGGTTTGTTTGTTGTTGACTTTGAATAAAATATGTTGAATTTGATACTTACCTGGCAGGGGAGATACTATGATCACGAAGGTGGTTTTCCCAGGGCAAGGCTTATCCATTACACTCCGGATGTGCTGACCCCTGAGATTTCCCCAAATGTGGGAAACTCGACTGCATAATTTGTGGTAGTGGGGGACTGCGTTTGCGCTCTTCCCTGAAAAAAAAGAAAGAAAAGGAAAGGAAAAAAACATATGTTGAATCTGGAAGGGGCCAAATTTCTACAATGGCCCTAATCTCCATATCTTTACCTTAAGGTCAGCGCTACTGACACCCCCTATCTATAGTATCTGACACCTGCTTGGGTCTTGCTTGTGCTTTGTGATCTGGGCTTTGGCACCTAAGGATCTTAGTGCCTATAGCCGGGTTAGTGGCTATGTTAATCCCTTCTACCTCCACCGCCAACTCTTGGCAACATGTGAGCCAGGTTTTGGTCTTGTGGAGCCTCTTTTCCAATTTTTCTGTCCTTATCCTCTATCATAGCCATCAGCCTAGTTAAGATGTGTAATTTTTTCACAAACCTAGAAAGTTCTCTCATATCTTTTTGCAACCAATTCCTCCCTCTCCAGGGCACTCACTGACAGACTTTCTAGTACCTTTACTTTAGACTTGTTCAAAATTCAAATAAATCAAATTATAAAGTATATACACTTAAGTTTGGTTTCTTTTGCTTAACATACTTTTTTGAGATTCATCCATATTTTTGCATCTGGCAATAGTTCATCATTATCCTTTTCCTACTTTCAATGTAACTTATTTAATTGGAAGTTCATGAAATTTATTCTTTTCAGTTTTTATTTTGAAATAATTTAAACTTACAGAAAAGTGGCAAAAAAATTAGAGTTCTTATACACCCCATGTCCAGCTGTAATAGGGTGGTCCGTAGGGAAAGGGGTGGTTCAGGTTCCCTGGCCTACCCAAGGGAGAGTGTTGCTGACCAGGGTTGAGAAGAAGCTGGAGAGGAAAATGGAGAAAGAAGGAAGCAGGATGGAGAGCAAGGAGACCTGGAGGAGGCACATGGAGCAGGGAAACATGTGAAGAAGCTGCGCTTGCTTCTTGGTCGTGGACTGGTTGAAACAGATGTGGGTGACAGACCCATGGGGAGGTGACAATGGCAGATTTTATCTTCATTTTAATTTTGCTCTTTTTCTCCCAAACTTGTCTGACCCTTCTCTATGGGTCCCCTCTGGAAGGTGCTTTAGACTTGTGGCAAGCTTCAGGCTTTGTTTTGGGCCAATCCTTTTTGGCTGGACTTTTACTCACGAGGGGATGGGTAACTTTAGGTGCTTGATTTGGAAACTATATTCTTTGTCTTTTCTGTGTTGCACACTTATTGTATTAAAGTTCCTTTCTATTAAAGGTCTGTATGTGTTGTCTTGGTGTGATGGATGGAAGAAACTATTTAGAGCAGGCAGGATTCGGGGTGCTGGGGTGTCCCTCTCCCTGCCCTGAAACACAGCTTCTCATGCTAACATCGTTACAGAACCATGCATTCCCCTGTGACAAGTGGTGATGAGTATTTTTTCATGTACCTATTGACCAACTGTATGTCTTCCTAGAAAAGGATCTACTTAGCTTTTCTGCCCATTTTTACTTTTTATTTTGCTTTTAATTTTTTTATAAGCATTTATTTATGCATACAAGACCTGGGGTACAGGCCAGAGGTGTGGGGGGGTGAGAGGATTCACCAGAGACAGAGTGGGGAACAGAACAAGCAGATCTACTGAAACACACTGCTGAGGGAAGCAGCAGGCAAGTCAGGAGAGGTCTGCAGAGCTATGTGGGTTGCTCCCTAGCTGGCTGGGAATCAAACTTATGCTGCAGAGGCTGTGGATTTCTTCACGGTGCTGTGTTTAACCCCTTGAGCCACTAGGGATGCCCTCTGCCCATTTTTAAATTGGTTGTTGTTTTCTTTTTTGTTGATTTGCATGAGTTATTTGTAGATCCTTGATATTAGTCCTTTGTCAGATATATGGTGCACAAGTGTTTTCTCCCAATGAATAGGGTTTCTTTTCCTTCCTTCCTATCTTTTTTTTTTTTTTTTTGATAGTTTCTTTTGCTGTGCAGAAGCCTTTTAGTGTGCTTAGCGTATTTTGGCTTTTTTTCCTTTGTTGTTGGATTGAAGTTCCCAAAGACATCATTGAAGCCTATGACGTGACTCTTTCCTGCTATGTGTTTTATGGTTCTGTTAGGGGGAAAAGGATGTCCTAAAGCTAATTCCATACAGGCTTTGTGGACTCCACCCCACCCCAGGCCAAAGCCAAAGACACAGGAAACTCCAAATCCCATCACCACCAAAGGGAAGGTGGCTGGGACCTGAGGGTGGGGTTAAGCAGCCAAGCTGGTATAAAGGCAGACACGTGGGCTTTGGGGGGTCCCCCATTTTGGCTCTACGCCAGGTCGCAGCGTCCAGCCACCTCTGAGAGTGCTTTTTGGGTTTCCAGGTTGTCGAATCAGTTAGGACGCATTAAAGACTTTATTTCCCTATTTTCTCCCTGAGTTGTACATTTTCCTTATTTCCTTTTCCCTTGTAAATAAACCTTTTATTAACCTTGTGTATGCCTGTAGTAGAGTATTAATAAGTTCCTTTAAAGCACGCAGGTGAAGACCTACAGCCAGGCAACCTGTTCAATATCGGGGCTGCCCTATAACAGTTCCATGTACTACCTCTAAGACAAAGTTGTTCATTTTCACCAGATAGTATAGGAAGTTCTAATTAGAGCAATGTGGCAAGAGAAAGAAAGAACGGGAATACAAATTGGGAAACAAGAATTAAAACTATCACTATTTACAGCTGACATAACATACATATAAAACCTTAAAACGACACGAAAGAGGAAATTAAAGCAATAAATCAATATAACAAGTGACAGACTACAAAATCAATATACAAAAGCCTGTTGCATTCCAGTATGCATACAATGAACTAGAAGAAAATGAAATCAAGAAAACAAACTTATTTACAATCATATCAAAAATAATGAAATACCAATAAATAGCAATAAACTTAACAAAGGAGTTAAAAGATCTGTACAATGAAAACTATAGTATTTCAAGAAATAGGACAAAGAAATGGAAAGATATTAGCGGCTCCTGAATTGGAAGAACTAGCATCACTAAAATGGCCGACTTACCCAAAGTAATATGCAAATACAGTGCAATCCTTATTAAAGTTTCAAGTCAGTAAATTCTTCAAAGAAATAGAGGAAACATTTCTGAAATTCACATGGAACCACAAAAGACCTAAAAAAGAGAGAGTGGAGGTATCACACTCCTGGACTTCAAATTATATAAGGCAATATTAATCAAAACAATATGGTATTGGAATAAAAATGGACACACTGGCCAATGGAAGGGAATTGAGAACCCAGGGATAAATCCATACTTATATGGATTTATTTTATGACAAAAGAGCCAAGAATATAAAATGGAGAAAGAAAAGTCTCTTCAGCAAGTGAGATTGGGGAAATGGACAACCATGCATGACGGAATGAGAATAGACCACTATTCACACTGTACAGAAAAATTAACTTGATTATTTTTAAGATTTTTTTAAAGAAAGAGGGCATTGAAATTTCCTTTCTCCATTTAGAAAACTCATTTTAAAGAATATGGAATTGAGTTTTTTTTTTTTTTTTAGAAAATTGGCCTTCACTAGTGGAAATTCATGCTTTGTCCTTTTAAATTTCTTAACATATGCTCTTCCTAAATTGGCTTTCCTTTGCCCTGTAAGCCTGGTTAACTAATGGATTCAACCCAGTGGTTTTGTTGTCACATTTGCATATATGTTCTTCTGTTCTATTATTATATTATTCACCTCTTTTTTTAAGATTTATTTATTTATGCATACCAGAGCTGGGGTACAGGCCAGCGGTGTGGGGGGTGAGAGGATTCACCAGAGACAGAGTGGGGAACAGAACAGGCAGACTGACTGAAATACACTGCTGAGGGGAGCAGCGGGAGAGACAGGAGAGGTCTGCTGCGCCATGTGGGTTGCTCTCTGGCTGGCCGGGGATCGAACTCGTGCTGCAATGGCTGCCGACAGCTTTATAGGTTGCGTCTTAACCCCTTGCACCACCAGGGAGGTCCTATATTACTCACCTCTTTAAAATGTAAGAATCTGCGGGGGCAAACAGGGAATGAACACAAGGGAATATGGTGATGGTTTACCGGTGATACGATGATGGGCGAACTATGGAGATTACAACAAAGTAAGACATTTTTTAAAATTAATTAAGAATAATAAAGAAAATGTATGAATCTGTTTATCTTTTTTTCGCCATAGGTTATGAACAGACTAGAGAGAGATATGTACTGTTCTTAACCTTTTCTATACTTTTGAATCCTAGGGCAAGTTAGGGATAATTAGGCAGCCTCAAGGACAGTGCAGGGACTTCGGGAGAGTTAAGGAAGTCTCCAAAGATAAGGACAACAAATTCCAAAGGGGACTAATCAAACACCCCAGGACTTATGACATTAGGGACTTACTTTATGACCTTAGGGTTAACAAGACATTCCAAATGGAGGACAATAAAGAAAAAAAAGAGAAGTTCTGAGACACAGAGATTTAGTTCTGAGCGCAGAGACATTTAGGCAGTGAGTGAGACCACCCAGAACTAACCAATCACAAATGACTGGTGGAGCTTTAGAATAATGAGGGAAAGAAGACACGACTCCACTTTGGCTTCCTTGCCCCTCCCTGGCCTGGTTTCGTGGCCTGGGAGTCCCGCTTTATTTCTGTTCCTTTTCTCCTCAATAAACTTTTTCTTTCTCTAAACAAACCTGCCTCTTCTCGCTTGCTTGCTTGAGAGTCTACGAAGTTCCTGCTGTGGCTTCGTGAGACACCAACGCATTGGGGTCTAGTGGCTGGGGCTCAGCGCTGCCCCTGCAGCCTGGGATAGTTCCTGGCTGGGAGACTAGGTGTGAAAACCTACAATTCTGGTATCACTTTCACACTAACATGGTGCCTGGCTCTTAATAAATAATAAATAATTCACCTGAGGGGAGACATCCTATATTATAAAAAGATAGGCAAGGATGTTTAAAAACAAACGAGCAGAAAATGTTGGCTAACATTTTCTATCTTCAATTTTTTTTTAATCAAACTGTTGGATATTTGGAGATGCTTGTATTATGAATAATTTACGAAAGATAGAGGAAATATGGGGAGTGTTCTTCTCTGGAATTATGACAAATATGACTATTTGTGAAAGGAAATTCCTGCGTGGTTTGATGAATGGAGATAAGGACTAAGAAATCTACATGTTAGTTTTTTTTGAAAAATCATGGCTAAACAAATGTGAGGCCAAAAAAGCTGACTTTTGCTCTGAAATAAATCACTTGAAATTATACCAAGTGTATGTAACTATGACTCCTCCTAGTGGCCATTTTATGCCAGAGCAAAGAAAAAGATGGATTGGATCTCTGAAATGCAGATTGCAACACTCTTTGTGTTCTTTTTTTTTTTTTTTAAAGATGTATATATTTATGCATACAAGGGCTGCAGTACAGGCCAGAGGTCTGTGTGTGCTGGGGGGGGGTGGGGGAGTGTGCGGTGAAAGGATTCACCAGATGTTGTGCCCAAGATCAGCAGACTCGGTGAGCATAGCCTCCAAGAACCCAAAGACAGCTGATGCAAACACAAAAGGGAGTTTATTTCAGACTCAAGTCCGGGTGAACGGCACCTACCAATGCAGTGGCAGGTACCAAGAGCCCCGAACAAATGAAGCAGGGGTCTTTTAATAAGGTTAAATTATGCTGGCAGTTACTCATTGGCTACAGGATGCGTTCTCCAACTTTTCCCGGCTATCATTCTAAGCTGACTGGCCAGGCCAAGATGAAGCTCCAACCTGCAGCTCCAATTACAGCAATTTCGCCCTCATTGGTGACCGGAGAGTAAGGGTGGAGTTGTTATAGGACAGGGAGAGGGGCAGCCCAAACCCCGCAAACCTGCCTATTCTTCATGGGTTCTGCCATCCGCCGCATCAACACAAAACATAGGAGACTTTAATGGGAAGGAACTTTAATAAAACTAGGAAACAATACAGGTAAGGCAAAGAGTCTAGTTTCTAGTTTCTAGTTTCTAGTTTCTAGTCTAGTTTCTAAATGAAGCATCCAGAGTTACCCGTCCCCTCGTGGGTAAAACTCCATCCAGATGGGATTGGCCCAGAGCAAGGCCCCAAAGCCTGCTACAAGTCGAAAGCATCTTCCAGTGGGGACCCACAGAAAAGGGTCACAAACAACTGGACAAGCCTGGAAGGAAAAGAGCAAAATCAACATCAAGATAAAAGCTGCCATTGTCACCTCCCCACGGGTCTCACCCACATCTGTGTCACCTAGTCCACGACCAAAAGACAAGCGCAGTTTCTTCACGTGTCTCTAGGCTCCATGCGCCTCCTCCAGGTCTCCTTGCTCCATCCTGCTTCCTTCCTCAGTCCCTTCTGCAGCTTCTCCTCTTCCTGCTCAGCTCCACCCTCCCTTGGGTGGGGCAGGGAACCTGGAACTTCCCCCTTTCCTGGGGACCACCCTGTTACAATCCCCCCTTTTAATTTTTATTCCACCATATCTATGGTGGCACAGATCTCAGGGTGTAATCTTAGGAGAAAGTCTTTTTTTCAGGGTTACAATGTGTGTAAGAGAAGCACAATTAGTCAGCAGCATTGTCCATGAATGTCCAGTATGACAGTTTCATTACTTAAAAATAGTCCATTATCCAAGCCAAAAGAAAAAAATTTGGAGCATTGGCTAAAACAAGACAGCAAATATATCAAAATCACAGGGAAAAAATGTTAAAATGGTTCAACTGATGTAAAACACAAATTTTCTCAACCTTGATCCCAAACTTTTAACAGCATAGCAAAAGTTTGCAAACTAAATCTACTTTTAAACCATTTTTCCTATTTTTGCATAAAATCACAGGGCAGAAATAACTAACAGCAATATTTAGCTGGCTTTGTTGAAATACCCCATATAGGATCAGAGCGAACCGGTGGCATCCAGTCGATGTATGCTTCAGGTACAAAGTTGGTCTCATCAGACTCCACCTGGGCTTTCCTCTTCTCGAGGGTACCAGGGAATTTTCGTTGGCCGGGTTGTCCAGTCCTGCCAATGGAGGCAAGCTTCCTCACCTTCTTTGGAGGTCTCTGGAACCCTACAAACAAGGCAAACAGGTTCTCCTCTTCTTGGTTCAGCTCTTTTTCAACTTTTTGGAAGAACTCCACACAAAGCCACACAATCAAACCACGTCCAATTTTTTGTTAAAACAAACAAAATCCCTATGGAAGTTATGCAAAAACAGACTCTGAGATAAGTAGTAAAAGATTACTACCACTATATTTATGCTGTGTTGGTATCAAGGGGAGAGAAAATGCAAACACAAGTTAGCTTTGTTGGAAAAAAAGAAAAAAATTACAACCTTGCTGCAGATCCTGGTCACCAAAACAAGAAAACTTTGTGGATTTAGAACAAAATGCAAAAAAATCATCAGTATTATGTCAAGGAAAACTTAGTAAATATGAGGTGTATTTCCAAGTCTATTCAGTCCTTAGTAGGAAAGTTTTACTCTCAACAGTTCCATCAATAGGAATCTGTTGAGACCTTTTCTCCCTATATTTTCAGAAACAAGTTCTGTAGATATTAAACAATTGAAGTATACAATATTACAAGGTGACAATCATCATTGACAATTTACATCCATATCAGGTCATGGTGTTACCCATTTTCCCAAGTGATCATGCTTCCCTTCTAGTTTTACTCTACTAGGTGAGCCAAATAGAACAAATTCATCTAATGCCTTTCCCAGAAGGAAAATTAAAATTAAAAGGGGGGATTGTAACAGGGTGGTCCCCAGGAAAGGGGGAAGTTCCAGGTTCCCTGCCCCACCCAAGGGAGGGTGGAGCTGAGCAGGAAGAGGAGAAGCTGCAGAAGGGACTGAGGAAGGAAGCAGGATGGAGCCAGGAGACCTGGAGGAGGCGCATGGAGCCTAGAGACACGTGAAGAAACTGCGCTTGTCTTTTGGTCATGGACTAGGTGACACAGATGTGGGTGAGACCCGTGGGGAGGTGACAATGGCAGCTTTTATCTTGATGTTGATTTTGCTCTTTTCCTTCCAGGCTTGTCCAGTTGTTTGTGACCCTTTTCTGTGGGTCCCCACTGGAAGATGCTTTCGACTTGTAGCAGGCTTTGGGGCCTTGCTCTGGGCCAATCCCATCTGGATGGAGTTTTACCCACGAGGGGACGGGTAACTCTGGATGCTTCATTTAGAAACTAGACTAGAAACTAGAAACTAGAAACTAGACTCTTTGCCTTACCTGTATTGTTTCCTAGTTTTATTAAAGTTCCTTCCCATTAAAGTCTCCTATGTTTTGTGTTGATGCGGCGGATGGCAGAACCCATGTAGAATAGGCAGGTTTGCGGGGTTTGGGCTGCCCCTCTCCCTGTCCTATAACAGAGTGAGGGTCCAAACTATGTCTGGAATGCAGTCTTTTTCCAGCAAAACCTAAAATTCTAAAATGGCAGTTACACAAAGCAATGGCTAAGAATACTTATGCTTGGTTCCACACCAGAGACGGAGTGGGGAACAGAAGAGGCAGAGTGACTGAAATACACTGCTGAGGGGAGCAGCCAGCAAGACAGGAGAGGTCTGCTGCACCATGGCCATGTGGGTTGCTCCCTGGCCAGCAGGGGACCAGGATCAAACTCTTGCTACAGAGGCTGCGGATTGCTTCATAGTGCTGTGCTTAACCCCTTGTGCCACCAGGGAGGCCCCAGACTGCCCCATACTCTTTAAGTCAAAGTTGCCCATGTAGAAATACAAGAAAATTTCCCTTTCCCATTAAAACATCTCAATTAACCAAGGAACATAAAATTGGCTGATGAGATAAAACCCACTTCCTTAAAAAATTTATACATACCAAAATCTTTTTTTCACCAACAAATTACTTGCTGACTGACAAAGTTGGCTTCCTCATGATCCCTGCTCTCAAAGAACTCAGAATATGGGAGTAATACATACATTGCACAAAAATGATGGCTCATTGGCATACGCTTAATAATATGGGTTTGCACAAAATCCAGAAGAGGTGAGGTTGAGAATGGTGTTAAGAGGAAGTTACTTTTTTAAAAAATGCATTTTAAGTATTGATTTTTTATTATTTGTTATTTTAAATGTGGAACCGAGTTGTTACATGCTTGACCATTGTATCGCCATTTTGTGTGTAACCGCCATTTTAGAATTTTTCTTAGCTATAAGTTTAGGTCTCCTGGAAAATGATGCAACATTTTTGTACTATGTCTCATTCTCACCTCATCCTGGACACCCAATGAGGACAGCCTCAGACCACTCTGGCGTCCAATGAAAAGAAGGCAACTTAAATAAGGAGAGACTGATATCTTTGTCCAATCAATTTGAACTCGGAGCGCGCCCGCACCAAAAATGCCTTTTAGTAGCCAATGAGTAATTGCCAGCTTGTTTCAAAATTTAAGCCTGCTTGTAAACCTATAAATACCCTCTGTTTCCCCGGTTCGGGGCTCTGGATATCCGCCACTGCGTCAGTGTGTGTCGTGGGCCCAGACTCGAGCCTGCAATAAACTCCCGTTTTTTCTTGCAGCAGTTGTCCTTGATCTCTTGGGGAACGCGTTGTTTGATCTTTAGGCACAACATTAAATATTCATTGAGTGCACACAGCTTTAATAGTTATGCTGAACAGTATTCATTCACAAATGAATGAGTCACAAATCATTTCAACATATCACAACCTTAAAGATCATCATTAGAAAACTTCTGTTTTACATTATTATTCAAAATTATTCAGCAGTTAGTGTCCTTTGAATTGTATTTAATAATTTAAAAATATACTTCTCATTTTAGTTTTTTAAAAAAATATTCTGTGTAACTTGCAAGTTACTACTTTAGAATATCATACCTAACGTTTCTTAAAAGGAATAAAATACCATGAGAACTTCCATTTACTTTTAAATTATTATTTTCAGGGCCTCCCCGGTGGCACAGCGGTTGAGCACTGGGTTGCAAAGCTGCCCACAGCCTCTGCAGCACCAGTTCGATCCCTGGCCACCTGGTGAGGGTCCCACATGGCGCGCAGACCTCTCCTGCCTGCTCTGCTCTCCCTTCTGGCTCTGGTGAATTCTCTCACCCTCCCACACTTCTAACTGTACCCAGTGCTTGCATAAATAAATAAATAAATCTTTAAATTATTATTTTCAGTACTTGATAATGTGTCAGCATAAACACACCTATTAAAAATACTAAAATAAGTATAAGACAAAATATAGCTGAGTTATTGCTTTATAATAGATTTATTAGGGTGGGAAAAATCCATAATGGTTGCTAAAAATCCATAATGGTTGCTTCTGCTTTTGTACATTTATTAATGTGGTTGATGTTATTTGGAGTAAATTAAGAGTGCTTCTCTATTAAACGTACAGATAAGGCCATTTTACAATGGTGCCTGTTAAAAAGTTATCTTTGTGAAAAAAGAAATAATTGTTAGGGGGAAAAGGCTGTCCTAAAGCTAATTCCATACAGGCTTTGTGGACTCCACCCCCACCCCAGGCCAAAGCCAAAGACAATGGGAACTCCAAATCCCATCACCACCAAAGGGAAGGTGGCTGGGACCTGAGGGTGGGGTTAAGCAGCCAGGTTGGTATAAAGCCAGACACGTGGGCTTTGGGGGGGTTCCCCCATATTGACTCTCTGCCAGCTCACAGCGTCCGGCTAGTTCTGAGAGTGCTTTTTGAGTTTCCAGGGCGGCGGATCGGGTAGGACGCATTAAAGACTTTATTTCCCTATTTTCTCCCTGAGTTGTACATTTCCTTAATTCCCTTTCCCTTGTAAATAAACCTTTTATTAACCTTTTGTGTGTGCCTGCAGTGGAGTATTCATAAGTCCCTTGTAAGTGCGCGGGTGAGGACCCACAGCCAGGAACCCGTTCAATATCGGGGCTGCCCTATGACAGCATGTGTAAGAGGAAGTAACTTTTGATTTTTCATGCTGAAGGCCGGATATGCCTCTTTTAAGTAGAGCAATGGGGGAAGGCATTTCAGATGGATGAAGAGCAAAGCACAGAGCTTAGCTTTGTGGAGGTGTAACAGGGTGGTCCCCAGGAAAGGGGGAGGTTCCCTGCCCCACCCAAGGGAGGGTGGAGCTGAGCAGGAAGAGGAGAAGCTTCAGAAGAGACCGAGGAAGGAAGCAGGATGGAGCCAGGAGACCTGGAGGAGGCGCATGGAGCCTAGAGACACGTGAAGAAACTGCGCTTGTCTTTTGGTCGTGGACTGGGTGACACAGATGTGGGTGAGACCCATGGGGAGGTGACCATGGCAGCTTTTATCTTGATGTTGATTTTGCTCTTTTCCTTCCGGGCTTGTCTGGTTGTTTCTGACCCTTTTCTGTGGGTCCCCACTGGAAGATGCTGTAGACTTGTGGCAGGCTTTGGGGCCTTGTTCTGGGCCAATCCCATATGGATGGAATTTTACCCACGAGGGGACGGGTTACTTTGGGTGCTTCATTTAGAAACTAGACTCTGCCTTACCTGTATTGTTTCCTAGTTTTATTAAAGTTCCTTCCCCTTCAAGTCTCCTATGTTTTCTGTTGATGCGGCGGATGGCAGAACCCATTTAGAATAGGCAGGTTTGCGGGGTTTGGGCTGCCCCTCTCCCTGTCCTATAACAGAGGGATGAGAGACAGAGTCTGCTCATGCACTTGAGCATCAGTTACTGTGGGATTTTGGAGGAAGCTGGGGAAATGAGCACAGGGGTTGATGGGGTTTTGTAGAGTGTGGGGTCCTTGAGTTCACTCTGGAAATGGTTTCACCAGAGCTCCCATTTTGGTGGCACATGGCGAGTTCCCCAGGCGAGTTTCTCCATGAGACAGAGATATTAGTTATATTTAAAGGGCAGGTTTATTAGGGAAATGGAAAGGGACAGGTTTTGCTAAGAGAGGCCTGCATGGTTGCAGGCAGTCGGCCTTGAGGAGAGCGGCCTCCTCTGAGGGAGGTCAGTGAAGAGAAGTCCTGGCAGGTCACAGGCAGGCAGGAAGCTGCTGCCCTGCAGAGGGAGAGAGTTGGTGAAAGGAAGCACCTGCACAGTCACAGGTGGGCAGACCGAGCGCTGCCCTGAGCATGTGCAGAGACTGCACTGACACAGTCCTCTTCTGTTTGGGAGGGGTCACTCCTCTGTGGAGAGGCCCATTTGTTGCTGGTTTGGAATAACCAGGAAAAACCAGGAAGGGACCAGAGATTCCAGGGTGGGCCCAATCTCCATATCTTTACCCTCAGGCCTGTGCACCACTCCCTATAGCATCTGATCCTGCTTGGGTCTCATGCCTTGTGATAAGACCCTGGTGCCTAAGGGTCACAACCTCTACAGCTGGGTTAATGGTCATGTTATTCCCCTCAATCCCCACCTCCTTGTGTGAGTCAGGGTTTAGTCTTGTGAGGCCTCCTTTCCAGTTTTTCTATTCTTGTCCTCCGTCAGTGTTCAGATCATACAAAGACATGAATGGAACATAAAGCCTTTGGATCTGTGTGTTGGAAATGGGGGTTGCAGATTTGACTCTAGAGAGTAATTAGATTTTGATTTCAGCGCCAGATCTCTGGAATGAGTGTGGAGAAGACTGGAGTCATGAGTGGTAAAATCTATCATAACTGAGGAAAGAAGAAGGCATAGAGAATGGGAGAAAAATCCCAGGGACACTTTGTGCTAAGTGTCACAAAGTGAGATTTTAACAGATTTAAGAATAACAGAATGGGGCCTCCCCTGGTGGTGCAGCCGTTGAGTGCCGGGTTGCAAAGCTGCCCGCAGCCTCTGCAGCGCCTTTTCGATCCCCAGCCACCTGCGAGGGTCCCACATGGCGCACAGACCTCTCCTGCCGCCCGCTGCTCCCCTCAGCAGTGTATTTCGTCAGTCTGCGTGTTCTGTTCCCTGCTCTGGCTCTGGTGAATCCTCTTACCCTCCCGCGCTTCTGACTGTACCCAGTGTTTATATAAATAAATAAAAAATAAGAAAAGAATAACAGAATGTAGGAGGTGGGAAGGATGAGAGAGTTAAAGATTTTACCTGTGTGCCTGGATAAAATGCTATTAGCCAAGGGGAGAGATACAAGGAGAGGAGCAGACTGGGGCAAGAAGAACTAGAGCTTTAATAGTTACTTGGTTAAAGCTGCTTTTCTTGGAATCAGTGCAATAAAAATGTAAAACCATAAATTAAAACAAATTATTGCTCTTCAGATGCTAATTAGAGTTATCATTGTGTCTCAATCTTTTGTTAGATTCAGAGTCCTCTTTCTCTCTTCTCACCTGATGGGGGCGCCAAGGTTTCTTGAACCTCCAACCAGAGTAATCTACCAGGCAGGGCGCGTTTCTCAGTAGTTTCCTTCTGAACTCTCTGACAACTGCTCCCAATAGGGAGCCTCACTTTGTCCCGAGTTACTTAGGAATAAAACTGACTCAGGAATATACTAGTGCTACAGAACTGATCACTTTATTTATTTATTTATTTATTTATTTATTTATTTATTTATTTATTATTTATTTATACAAACACTGGGTACAGTCAGAAGCGCGGGAGGGTGAGAGAATCCACCAGAGCCAGAGCGGGGAGCAGAGCAGGCAGAAGGACCGAAGTACACTGCTGAGGGGAGCAGCGGGCGGCAGGAGAGGTCTGCGCGCCATGTGGGACCCTCCTCTGGTGGCTGGGGAGCAGCTGAGGATCGAACCGGCGCTGCAGAGGCTGCGGGCAGCTTCGCAACCCAGCGCTCAACCGCTGCGCCACCAGGGAGGCCCAGAACTGATCACTTTAAAGAGGTTAATTTTATGTTACGTAAATTTTACTGCATTGAAATAAATAAATAAATACAGCAACACAGGACTTTTCCCTTGTAATCCCTCCTCTTCTCTGAGCAGAAATTGTGGTGGGTCCACCCAGATATCTCTATCTCCCTGAGGGGGACATAAGGGGGTTGTGGAGTAAGGGGTTCACATCACATTTTGGGAAGCAGGACCTGGGAGAACAAGAGGCAGATTTCATTGGCTTGACAATGGGCTTGGGGCACAGGAATGTGGGTTAGGCAGGAGGTCACTGGGAAAAGAAGACAGTTGGGGGGAAAGGGAGACAGAAATGCAGAGATGGTTGCATTTCAGCCCATGTGGAGAGAGGTAGTATTTATATTTTTTTAATGTTTTAAAAATATTTATTTATATATTTTTGCATACAAGAACTGGGGTGCAGGCCGGAGCTGTGGGGGGTGAGAGGATTCACCAGAGACAGAGTGGGGAACAGAACAGGCAGATAGACTGAAATACACTGCTGAGGGGAGCAGTGGACAAATCAGGAGAGGTCTGCTGCACAATGTGGGTAGCTCCCTGGCCAGCCAGGAATTGAACTTGTGCTGCAGAGGCTGTGGATAGCTTCATAGTGCTGTGCTTAACCCCTTGCACCACCAGGGAGGCCGTTCCTGTCTTTTTGGTTCCCTGTCAATGAACTCTGGTGCTGCACCTCCCCCTGCAGTGACCTTCCCCGACTCCCTGACCACCCTACACACTTCTCTCAACCCTGAGACTGCCTCATCGTCTACTGCTGTACTGGTCTGCAGCACTCTGGGTTCAGGCTGTATGACTCATAGCAAGCTTCACACCTTTTTGTTTCTGTGAAAACAGACTCTGAAGGTAGTTAGCCATGGCCAACTGTCCTGCTGATAGGGTGAGGGGCCATGGTTTCAGGATTTGATCTAATTATTTTTTTCTAATTCTTTTTTTTAAAGATTTATTTATTTATGCATACAAGAACTGGGGTACAGTCCAGAAGTGTAGGGGGGTAAGAGGATTCACCAGAGACAGAGTGGGGAACAGAACAGGCAGATCTACTGAAATCCACTGCTGAGGGGAGCAGCGGGTGAGTCAGGAGAGGTCTGCTGCACCCTGTGGGTCAGCTCCCTGACTAGGGATTGAATTTGTGCTGCAGAATCTGTGGATAGCTTCACAGTGCTGTGCTTAACCCCTTGCGCCACCAGGGAGCCCCTGATTTAATCTAATTTTTGACTGGGTTTGTTGAGTGTGTTTAAGCAACTAAATGGGGCCTCCTAGGTGGCCTAGGGGTTAAGTCTCAGCACTATCACTGCTATCCCTGGCCACGGAGGTGACTCACATGGCCCAGCAGACCTCTCCTGTTTGGCCCCCTGATCCCCTCAGCAGTGTATTTCAGTCAGTCTGCCTGTTCTGCTCCCCACTCTGTCTCTGGTGAATCCTCTCACCCCTCCCCCCAATACCTCTGGTCTACATTCCAGTTCTTCTATGCAAAAAAAAAAAGCCACTAAATGCAGTAGATGTCATGCACATTTACATCCCCCGAGTCCAACTAAAACCTGTATTTTGATCCAGGATCCAACATGACATATGTTATCACATATAATTCTCATAGCAACCTTGTGAGAGAGGTCTACTGTGATTCTCATTTTATAGAGCAATTTTAATAGACAAGTGTTGACTTAGGGAAATCGGAGTCAGAAAGAATATTGAGGATTTTCAAACAGCATTTCAAATACAGTAGCTAACAAGCTGACTGTGAGGATGTGTGAACACTTAATTTGGAAGATTATTGAACTGCTTGAAGGAGATGTGGTGTGTGTGCATAGAAGGGAATATGCAGATACAGTTAGAGTCAAGAATAGAAACTTCGATGATAGATGTAAAGGTCACATCATTTGTATCTGCAGACACGAGGATCTGGTGACTTTGATGTACAGCAATGCTGGATCCATGGAGTAATTTGTGCAGAACTGATAAGCCATTGATCTGCAGAAACCTGAGGAGACTTGAATATAGAAAGTTAGAGAAGGAAGGACTCTTAGAGGTCATATACTTTAACTCTCTGGCTTAAGTTTGAGCACTTCTTTTGCTAGGAAGGGCAGCCATCGCCTTCATACTGGTCTCACAATGAATGATAAAAGAAAATATCGTATGATTACTTAGAAATTTAGATTTATTAGGGAATGCAAATGTTCTTGAAACATCTCTCACACATTTCTCTGACATTAACTAAAACTTGAGATCAAAGATTCAGCTTATAGACAGTAGCTTAATATTTTGGAAGAAAAATAATGGTTATTAGCATAAAATAATATGTTACATAATGGATGGGATCTGACTATAGGATTTTATTTATTTATTTTTAAAGATTTATTTATTTATGCATACAGGAGCTGGGGTAAAGGCCAGAGATGCGGGGTGGGGGCGGGAGGTGAGTGAGAGTGTTAGGGAGAAAAGGATGTCGTAAAGCTAATTCCATACAGACTTTGTGGACTCCAACCCCACCCCAGACCAAAGCCATCAGGACATTGGGAAAGACAAATCCCATCACCACCAAAGGGAGGGTGGCTGGAACCTGAAGGTGGAGTTAAGCAGCCAGGTTTGGTATAAAACCAGACACGTGGGCTTTGGGGGGGTGCCCTTTTGGCTCTCTGCCAGCTCACAGCTCTCGACCAGCTCTCAGAGTGCCATTGGGTTTCCAGGTCGGCGGAAGGGGTAGGACGCATTTAAGATTTTCTTTCCCTATTTTCTCCGAGCTGTACATTTCCTCATTTCCCCTTCGCTTGTAAATAAACCTTTTATTAACCTTTTGTGTGTGCCTGCAGTGGAGTATTCATAAGTCCCTTTTAAGCGCGCGGGTGAGGACCCACAGCCAGGCAACCCGTTTTATATAGGGGCTGCTCAGTAACAAGAGGATTCACCACAGACAGAGTGGGGAGCAGAACAGGCAGACTGATGAAATACACTACTGAGGGGAGCAGCAGGTGAGTCAGGAGAGGTCTGCTGCGCCATGTGGGTTGCTCCCTGGCTGGCCGGATCAAACAGCAGAGGCTGTGGATTGCTGTGCTTAACCCCTTGCGCCACCAGGTGTTGAAGAGCAACCCTGATACAAAACGGGGTACCTGACTGTGGGTCCTCACCCGTGCGCTTAAAAGGACTTATCAATGCTCTACTGCAGGCACACGTGAAAGGTTAATAAAAGGTTTATTTACAAGGGAAGGGGAAATGAGGAAATGTACAGCTCTGGGAGAAAAGTGGGAGACAAAGTTTTAAATGAGTCCTACCCAATCCGCCGATCAGGAATCCCAAAATGGCGCTCTCAGAGTTGGCCACCAGCCAGGAGCGGTGAAGCCAGGAGGCGAGCGATTGCGAGCCAGCGACCCCAAGGCCCACGTGTTTGGTTTTTATATCCAACCTGGCTGCCCAACTCCACCCTCAGGTCCCAGCCACCCTCCCTTTGGTGGTGATGGGATTTGTCTTTCCCAATGTCTTGATGGCTTTAGTCTGGAGTGGGGGTGGGGTCCACAAAGCCTGTATAGGATTAACTCAGGACATCATTTCCCCCTAACAGATGTTTGACATTATCTCATTCAATCCACATAGAAATGTAGTGAGTATCACTACCTGCGTTTTGTGTGTGAGGGTAGAGATCCAAAAGAATTTCTTCAAAGTTACATAGATAATAAATGGAGGAGCAGGGCCAACCCGGTGGCACAGGCCGTTGAGTGCAGTGCTGTGAAGCTGTTTACCTCTGCAGTGCGGGTTTAAATCCTGGCTGGCCAGGGAGATAACCACATGGCGCAGCAGACCTCTCCTGTCTCACCCGCTGCTCCCCTCAACAGTGTATTTCAGTCAGTCTGCCTGTTCTGTTCCCTACTCTGTCTCTGGTGAATCCTCTCACCCTCCTGCTCATCTGGTCTGTACCCCAGCTCTTGTATGCATAAATAAATAAATCCTTAAATAAATAAATAAATGGAGGAGCCAAGATCAAAACATATGGCCTATTCAGTTTGTCTTGCCAATATTCAATCCACCTTGATCTAATATCACTTCAATTTAGATTCTTTTTTTTTTAAAGATTTATTTATTTATTTATACAAGCACTGGGTACAGTCAGAAGCACGGGAGGGTGAGAGAATTCACCAGAGACAGAGTGGGGAACAGAACAGGCAGACTGACGAAATACACTGCTGAGGGAAGCAGTGGGCGGCAGGAGAGGTCTGCGTGCCATGTAGGACCTTCGCCTGGCAGCCTGGGATCGAACCAGCGCTGCAGAGGCTGCAGGCAGCTTCACAGCCCAGCACTCAACCGCTGCACCACAAGGGGAGGCCCACAATTTAAATTCTTTTTAGGGAATCAGTGCTTTCCCACAGTTGGGTTTCCTTGGGATGGGTTGATCACATCTGCAATGCCAGTAGATAGTGTCTTATCTATCTAATCCAAACAATTTTAGCATTATCCAGTCAACCATGAGACATCTTTGTCTCCTCTTCTTTCATCAGGCTATGAAATTTCAACCAATGAAAGAAGTGTTACAAGTTCTCACTCCTCCATCTAGCCTGAGTCTGTGCTTAATTTATCTACCTTGGCTTCTTTTTATGGATAAAATGTCTCAATGAACACCTAAGGCCAACTATTCTGTTTGTGCGTTAGAAACCACAACTCCAGCAATTCTTTTCCTGCAACACCTCCTTCATGCTATTTTTTACCTCTGCCATAGTGTAACAGGGTGATCCCCAGGAAAGGGGAAGGTTCCAGGTTCCCTGCCCCACCCAAAAGGAGGGTGGAGCTAAGCAGAGAGAGAAGAATCTGCAGAGGAGACTGAGGAAGGAAGAAGCAGGAATGAGCCAGAAGGAGCCCTGAAGGAGACACAAAGAGCCGAGAGACACGTGAAGAAACTGCGCTGCCTTTTGGTTGTGGACTGGGTGATACAGATGTGGGTGAGAGACCCGTGGGGAGGTGACATTGGCAGTTTTTGTCTTGATTTTGATTTTGCTCTTTTCCTTCCAGACTTGTCTGGTTGTTTCTGACCCTTTTCTGTGGGTCCCCACTGGAAGATGCCTTAGACTTGTGGCAGGCTTTGGGGTCTTGCTCTGGGCCAATCCTGCTTGGGTGGACTTTTACCCACGAGGGGACGGGTAACTTTGGATGCTTGATTTGGAAACTAGATTCTTTGCCTTTCCTGTATTGTTTCCTAATTGTATTAAAGTTCCTTCCCATTAAAGTCCGTATATTTTGCATTGATATGGCGGATGGCAGAACCCATTTAGAGTAGGCAGGTTTGCAGGGTCTGGGGTACCCCTCTCCCTGCCCTGTAACAATAGCACACAGATTTCTACAACGTCCTTCACATTAAAAACTACAACAAAACACTTCTTTGCCCTACATCATTTTCTTTATGTCTCTTTATTGCAAACTCCTAAATGTCGTTACCCGGAATCACTGTCTCTAATTCATGTCCACTAATTCTCTGTTGAATGCAATCCATCCAAGCCATCACCCATTACACCCATGAAACTGTTTTAGTCAATATTTCCATGTTGAGGGTGATTGCACATCTGCATTTGTACAGGACAGTCCAGGCCATTAGTTATGAGACACAGGGCAAGCTAGGGTTATTAGGCAGTTTTAGGGACAGTGTAGGAGGGGACCTCTTAAGAATTTAGGGAGGCTTCAGAGATAAGGACAACCAAGGAAATGTAACCAATTCCACTGGGAAAAACAAACATCCCAGGACCATTTTTAATAATAAGGGAAAAACAAACATCCTAGGACCATTGTTAACAATAGGGGAAAAACAAACATCCTAGGACCACGGACAATGTTGTTAAGGATGGTCCTGGTTTTCTTCAGATGATAAGATAAAGTGTAGAGATGCTCACTTGGAGGACTAGACCATAAAGGTAAAGCGATAAGCATAATGAATGGGGAAAGAAAAAAACTGTTAGATAAGGAATGTGAATTCCCCCACTTAGTACCCTCTGGGAGTTAGCCAATCAGGAAGAGAGACTGAAATTTTAACATGATGAGAGAGAGGAAGTATATATTCCTAAAGTAATATCCCGAACCGGCTCATCTCAGCCCCTCCCAGGTACCTTATACCTGAGAGTCTTTCTTCTTTGTCTCTTTTCTTCCTAAATAAAACTCTTCTTTCAAAGACAAGATTTGTCTCTCTCTGCTTACTTACTCCAAAAAGTCTGTGAATTCCTTTCTACGGTTTTGCGAGACAAGAACTCGTGGTAAAGAGGCAGCAGTTGTTACACACGCCGGCATCAGTTATATCCAAAAGGGCAAGCTTATTTTCAAAGGGAGAGAAGAATAAAGGACACTTGTGGCCAGAAAGGGCTGCCCCCAAAGACAGATCTGCTAAGAGAGAGGCCTGCATGGTTGCAGGCGGGCAGCCTTGAGGAGAGCTGCCTCTGCTGATGGTGGTCAGCGCAGAGAAGCCCCAGCATGGCACAAGTCATGGACAGGAAGGAAGCTGCTGCCCAGCGGAGGGACAGAGTTGGGGAAAAGAAGCACCAGGATAGGTACAGGTGGGCTGAAGAACAGCTGCCCCTTCCCACAGCACAGTGCACTGACATAGTCTTTCTTCCCTTTGGGAGGGGCTGACTCCTTCCTGGCGAGGTTTATTTGTTGTCGACTTTGAAAAAAATACATAGAATTTGAAAGGCGCCAGATTTCTAGATGGCCCTAATCTCCATATCTTTACCTCAGGGCTGCCCCCTAAGACACTAACATCTGACTCTTTACTTGGGCCTGTGCCTTGGGGCCTAGGGATTTTTAGTCCCCATAGCTGGTTTAACGACTATGTTAATCACTTTTAGCCCCACCTCCAGCTTTTGGCATTGTGTGAGCCAGGTTTCTGGTCTTGTGGCGCTGCCTTTCCAAATTTTCTATCCTTATCCTTCATCAATAAAATATCCAAAAGCCAACTGAGGTTATCTTACCTTTGCCCATTTGCTGTTTGTTCACTTCTCTCCTGTCACAAGGACTTAACACTTGCTGTCATCCCTGGTGATAATTTCACTTCTCAAGGAAATTTTTCTTTATTTTTTCTCCAGTGAAAATTTTCTCCTTCTGTGTCAGTTCTTTAGGCTGCTGTAGCCAAGTACCATGGCCTGTGTGGCTTAAAAGAACAGAGATTGATTCTTTCACCTGCTGCAGGCTAGACGGCTGTTTTCAGGTTGTCCTCTGGACCAAGTCCTCTCGGAGGCCACGGGTAGAGTCCTTGCTTGCCCCTCCAGCTCTGATGGTGGCAATGTTCCTGGCTTTCCTGGGCTGGTCACAGCATCCTTGCAGTTTCTTCTCCTGTCATCACCTGGAGGTTCCCCGGGGCGCCTCTCTCTTCACATGGCATGCCCAGGACACTGGTCACATTGGACTGGAGTCACCATCATGATCTCACCTTACCTAAGTTGCATCAGTAAAGATGATTTCCACATCATAACATATTCGCAGGGGCTTATCTAACAGTGGAGTCTCCATAAAAAGGGGAGGGTCCAGGGCCTTCCCGGTGGCGGTTGAGCGCTGGGTTGCGAAGCTGCCCACAGCCTCTGCAACGCCGGTTCGATCCCCGGCCACCGGGGAGGGTCCCACATGGCGCGCAGATCTCTTCTGCCACCCGCTGCTCCCCTCAGCAGTGTACCTCGACACTCTGCCTGTTCTGCTCCCTGCTCTGGCTCTGGTGAATTCTCTTACCCTCCCACACTTCTGAATGTACCCAGGGCTTGTATGTATGAACAAACAAACAAACAAACAAATGAATAAATCTTTTTAAAAGGGGGGGGTTCAGTTCCATGCCCACCTAAGGAGGGGCACAGCTGAGCAGCTATGTGAAGACATAGAACACTCGGAGAGGCAAGAGGAATGACAGGAGTGGAGCAGAGGTGTTAGGGGAAAGGTTGTCCTGAACAAACTCCACACAGGTTTTGTGGACTCCACCCCCACTCCAGATTCAAAGACCAAGGCCATCAAGACACAGAGAGCTACAAATCCCATCATCACGGAAGGGAGGGTTGTTGGGGCCTGAGGGTGGAGTTAAGCAGCCAGGTTTGGTATAAAAGCAGACATGTGGGTCTTGGGAGTCCTCTTGGGCTCTTGGTTCTTGGCTTGACTCTTGGCTTTTTGTCAGCTCTTGGCATGACTTTGGGATTCCAGATCCGCAGAACTGGTAGGATGCATTCACCAATTTATCTCCCTCTCTTTCTCCCGGAAAATTTCTTTCTTAATTTCCCCTTCTTTTGTAAACAAACCCTATATTAACCTTTCTTTGTGTGTCTGCAATTGAGTCTTACTTAAGTCCCTTTAAGTGCACAGGTGAGGACCCACAGTCAGACAGCCCATTTCATATCAGGGTTGCCCTGTAGCAGAGGGACACATGAAGTCCCACTTGCTCCTCGGCTTTGGGCTTGCACCAGGGACCTGGGAGATGTGGAAGGAGACACATGGAGCTGAGACTTGTAGAGACACTTGGAAAAGATGTGGATGTGAAACACGGCGGGAGGCTATACCTTGGCAGCTATACCTTGATTTGTACTTTGATTTTGCTCCTGTAATCTCAGAGTTGCCTGGCCCCTTCTGCCTTTGCCTATGGTTTCCTGCCAGATGGTGCCTTAGACTTGTGGCAAGCTTTTAGGCTCAACAGCCCCATTTTGGGCCAACCCTGTTTAATTGGGCATTTGCTCATGGGAGAATGGGTAACTTTGGTTGTTTAATTGGTTGTTTAATATCCTTTTTTTCTCTCTATGCATACTAATCCTGTTAATGGTTTTGGCTTTTTTTTTTTTTTTGCATCAAGAGAATGCTTTGTCTTTCTGCAGTATATGGCAGAACTCATTTACAGTGTGCACCCACTTTAGGTGGGAGTCGCGGGGAGCCCCTCAATCTACACACTAACAATATATCTTTCTAGGAAACAATTCAACCTTTAGCACTTCTTCGATTCAGTATTTCCTGTCCTGATTCCTTTTTGAAATTTCCACAAGAATACTATTGATTTACTTATAATACATTTTATTTCTATATTATTACTGACTATAAACATAAACTTGACAATGACAGGAATTTTTGGCTGTCTTGTATCTTGCACCTTGACATTTAGAGCAGTGCCTGGAAAATAGTCATATACCTAAATAGTTGTACAATTATTGCTGGCTTGATTTTGATGTTTCTTCTTTCTGCAGTGATTCTTCTGAGTTTCTTGAAATTTGGAGTGGTGAAGGGGGTGACTGCATGTGTGTATTGAAAGAGCATATAGATTCTAACTGCTTTTGAATTGACAAGCTATTGCCCATTGGCCAAATCTGGTCTTCTCTCTGCTTTTGTAAATAAAATTATATTGTACTAATCCCTGCTCTTGTGATTACATATTGTCTAATGCTGCTTTCACATGATAATGGCAAAGTTGGGTAGATGCAATAGAGGACATATGATCCACAAAAACTAAGATAATTACTATTTGGTCCTTTATAGAAAATAGAAGTGTTCCAGTGCCTTTTCTTTCTGTTTCTAATGCTGTAACAGTGGGATTGTTGATCATTAAAGAGGATAAGATTTAAAAATTAATAAACATTTCTCAAGTGCAAATAAAATGAATGGGGAGGTTTTCAAGAACTCAGTTGATTTAGACCACTGGGTGTCTCTCTTCCCTAAACTTTACAAGAAGCTGTTGAGCCAGACATCAGCCAACTGGGGCCGTGACATACCAGACAAATATTGACAGTTGCTAAGGCAACTGGGATAAAGTATTGGCTCAAGGATAATATAGGCGCCAATTGTGCGTGCCATGCTTCTCACATAGGGGAGAGACAGAGAAAATGAATGAAAAATATATTTCAAGATCTCTTTTCAACTGTGGCTTAAGAAAAACTCACAGCTGATGTTTATCTTAAATCCTCTTTCAGTTTTTCTGGAAATGAGCACCTTTGGGACTTGTGGGTCCTTAAGTCTGCTAAAATATGTCACAAGGGGGAAATTTGGGTGTCAATTTTTTTTTTTTTCAGTTATCTCTGGAATTTACTGTTTAAATTGTGTTCTAATGACCGACTGTAAGGCTACGTGTAGTTTTTGGCTTGCCTGATCTTGTCACAAAAGCAGTTTCTACAAGACCTCCTTTCAGATATTTCTTAGTCAACATTGGAGTAATTAGCCTGCCCTTTCCTTTGCTTCCTGCAAGATGGTATGAGGGAGTGTTTAGTCTGTTTTCAAAGTGAGCTTTTGCTGTAGATTAAGCTTAGGCTTTTGCCATTATGCTAGCACAAGTCTTCTTAATAGTGGTGCTTTTGACATTTTGGTTTATATAATTCCTAGTTTTAGAGATTGTCCTCTGCATTGTAGGATGTTTAGAAATATCCCTGGATTCTACTGACTAGGGGCCAGTAGCAGCCCATCTGGATCAAAATATCTTTGGATATTACTAAATATCCCCCAGGAAGCAAAATTACCTCCAGCTGAAAATACTGTGCTAGTAAATCCTAAGCCATATTTTCCTCAAATTATCCTTAAAGCATCCATAGGTAGAGCTGAAGTTCCAAAACACGAAGGGGAGAGATGGTGGGAATACTGGATTTTCCAAATTGCAAAGGATAACCCCCTGTTTCCACAAAATTAAAAATCCAGAAATGAAAATATTGATGATAAACCCAAGACATCAGTGACCAGGACCTGCTTTCATTTAATGAGATACAAGATAAGATCTCCCAGAAGAAACTCTGAGGTGCCTTTCTGCCGGGAATATTTTAGGTCCTGCTATTATGTGCTCTTAGATAGTAAAACATCATTCAGGATGCTCTTTGAACATGCCCCAGCTTTGCTGCCCCCAAACCTTTGCAATGACCTAGTTTGGCTCTCAGAGCTTAGAGCAGCTGGGACTGATTATGACATGGCATCTAGGAAAATTCTACATCTGACATTTGTCTTCTAGAAAACCATCAGCCTGTCCACAGCCCCTGTGAACTGCCTAGTCTTTGAGTCCCTGCTTGAAGGCTGAGTAATCCCATTTTCCCCACTGAACAGGAGGGGCTGGCTGAGGTCATTATGACGATCTATAAGCAGCATGTTGGGCTGTAACTCCCAAAGGAGCTGGAAATATTGATTTGATGCAGGTCATGCTAAAGATCAAGCAGTTGTAATCCTGCTTTGTATATTATTTATTGAAGATTTAAGACAAGATGGCTTTACCAGCAGCATAACTGACATTTTCTAATTAATCTTTATGAAATGAGTTTGACATGTTTAAATGAGCTCATCCAAATAGTATCAGTTATCTTTCTCCGATATCAAGTATAAATGGGAATGAAGCATAATTTAGAAAGAACAGAAATCTCACTCTTATTTCTTGATTTTTCTTGAGTAGGTCTGTCATCTGCAAAATGGGCTATTATTTATAAAGTCTATGAGAGTGTGTTGTATCACGTATTTTGCTATACCCTATAATGCAGAGGAATAGGCTTACTCCCGGTGTATGATGATGTCCAATTAATAAAGATTGTCTTTTCCAAGTTCTCTAATGGGTACTGCTTAAGAGCATTCTAGAAAACGCTGAAATCCACAAAAACAGCAGGATACTTTAGTATTCCTTTGGAAAATTTAGGCAATTAAAGGCTTACGTCATTTGTGGGAAACATGACTGATGGTTCAAATGAACTTATTATAAGTTATTTCTTTTGAGCTTACAGTTTGTATATTTTTTCCTCAAATGCCAACATCATTAAATAAAATGTGAGAGCACGAGAAATCTAAGGGATCTTAGCAAGTTAAATGGGCAGGAAAATCAGTACCTCAGTGAGTACTTACATGCATTGAATGGGATAATGTGTGCAAGGATATTTGGAATGGAAATCAACCTTATTAGAGCCAAAGCTACCTTGTTCATATAGGAGATAAATCCGACCAAGGAAAGAGTGAAAACCCCTCTCTCAATAATTCTAGGGTCACTGTTTCCACAAAGGGTGTGGTCAAATTCATGCTGAAAGGAGATGTAAAATGTTTCAATGTATAGAAAAGACTGTTCTGAGTTTGTTTGGTTTTTGAGGAAATATCAGTGCTTGCCTTGAGATACTCGCTTTTCTTAGATAAATTCACGAGGTATTAGCTGCCCCTCTTGATGACAAAAGATAAAACTCAGAGCACTCATTTTGTTTCACTACTTCTGATTCAGTCCTGTCCTTTCAGTCAAACAGGACTCTATAGAGTGGAACCTCTATTAGCCTCAGCCCAATGCTGCAGTTTGTACAAGCTAAGTAGAAAAGGAGGCACCTGCTTGGGGAAGGGTAGAGTGGTCTGAGAGACCAGACTAGACATTGGAGTGGAGCAAGTGAGGGCTGGATGAAAAAAGAAGAGAATATTAAGGAAATCTGGAGAATTGATTTAAAGCACCCTTCTTTCGAGGATTTTCTTTACTCATGAAACATGAAGAAGTAAGCTGGGCAAAGTTAATCTCGTCTCCTGTGCTGTTGTGTTGAGATCTACCCCACCTGTGATGTAGTTTTGAGATCCACCCCAGCTGTCCCTGTATATGCTTCCAGTAGAGTCCAGTGGATACTTGGCTTGAGGAAGAAAAGTTGGTTCTCAGGGAGAAATTATTTGTCTCCCAGCCATCTTGTGGACTTTTTTTCTTTCTTTCTTTTTTTCTTTTTATTCAAGCACTGGGTACAGTTAGAAGCGCGGGAGGGTGAGAGAATTCACCAGAGCCAGAACGGGAAACAGAACAGACAGATTGATGAAATACACTGCTGAGGGGAGCAGTGGATGCGGTAGGAGAGGTCTGCGCGCCATGTGGGACCCTCCCCGGTGGTCGGGGATCGAACTGGCGCTGCAGAGGCTGCGGGCAGCTTCTCAAACCAGTGCTTAACCGCTGCGCCACCAGGGGAGGACCCACCTTATGGACTCTTATGGCTTTCTTGGGAGAGCAAATTTCCTTTATCTTCTCCCTTTCTACACGGAGATTAACAAATGAAACTATTATAAGATTGGATAATGGCAGCAGGTCAGATCCCCAGAATCTGGTAATAGTAGCAGAGAAGTTCCTTCCAGGTTAGAGAAAAATAACAATTGAATTCATTCTGAGTACCCTCTACCGATCAGAAGCAAATATCTTCTAGGACAGAAAAGGATATCTTGCCATATTTGAATTTCATAAGTGCTCAGTAAATGTTAAAGTAATTAATTCTCACATAATGATATACAACATTTTCTCGGGATTGAGTTTGGGGACTCCACCAAAATCATGGCACATTTGCATATCACCTTCATGAGAATGACCTTATACACAGTAGTTGCTTAGCAAATATGTTTTATTAATTAAATCAGGATAAAAAAAGATATTGTGTATTGAACTTCCTTTTACCACCATAAAGAATAATTGTAGCAGAAGTTATACTCTAAAATATTTGATAAATTCTTCTGCAAAGCATAGAAACATATCTAAAAGCAATATAAATGACAGTTATTCATTTATTTTTATTTTTTTTATGCATGCAAGAACTGGGGTACAGGCCAGAGGTGTGGGGGGTGAGAGGATTCACAAGAGACAGTGGGAACAGAACAGGCAGACTGACTGAAGTACACTACTGAGGGGAGGGGAGCAAGCAGGTGAGTCAGGAGAGGTCTGCTGTGCCATGTGGTAGCTCCCTGGCCGGGGATTGAACTCGTGCTGCAGATGCTGGGACAGCTTCATAGGTTGCATCTTAACTCCTTATGCAACCAGGGAGGCCCTGGTTATTTATTTTTTTATCCAAATGACTCACTTTGACCATTTCTGCACATAGTCAAAAATTTTAAAGTTAAACCACATTCCTTTCCTTTCTGTAACACAGTCCAGGTATATAAGGTTTATAGGGAAAATGTCACAAGATGACAAACACTGACTTATCCATATACTATTACTCATTAATCATCAGAGGGTTGAAACTACAATGCCAAATGGACTTTTTCAAATATCAAACATCAAAATGATGAAAAACTGTAATTTATATTCAAATGTCTTGGTGTTGTATAGACAGGTAATGAACCCTGGTAATAACTTATTCTAAATGGGGATTTAGAGTTTGCAAACTATTTTTGTACACATCTTCTCCCTAGAGTTGAAGAGAGTGCTATCTTTAAGCCACTATGGCATTAATCCTGAACAAAATTGGGGATTTAGTGGCAAGAAGGACCTCTAATACATGATATATGTCCTTTGTTAGTCAGACAAGGACAGAAGGAATCTACAGAATAAATTAAAATTGTGCTGGTTTTAAGTATAACAACTTGAATAAATTATCCAATTTTCATACCTTGAGAACTAGGTTGGGATAGAGTAGGACAGCCTAACGGGGCATGCTTATAACAATGAAAGCATGGCTGGGAGAGCATGGCTGGGGAATATCCATCAAAAATTGGGTCAGGTTAAGGCTAGGAACAAAAATCAGGTACAGAAATAAAAGGAATATTGCTCAAATTCAGAGAGACATGAAGCAGTTGGTGTGGGCAGGTGTGAGCAGGTCTGATCATGAATAGGACTTTTAGCATCACTTTTGTAAAGACAAAACTACTTTATTTAAAGATTCAGGGGGTGACAGAAA
Organism: Talpa europaea; assembly: GCF_964194135.1. Classification (NCBI taxonomy): domain Eukaryota; kingdom Metazoa; phylum Chordata; class Mammalia; order Eulipotyphla; family Talpidae; genus Talpa; species Talpa europaea. The sequence continues at coordinate 14,654,950 of NC_140069.1, forward strand.
GTTCCAGTTCTTATGTGTTGAGCATATAAACACAATACCCTTTTCAAACCATCTATTTCCTCCATCACATAGTTCTTTCATCAATTCATCTTTCTATATAGTTTTACCCCACATTTATTGATTACCCTTTTTGTGCATATAATTATTTAAAATTTTATAAAGGGGTGAAGAGAGTTAAATACAGTGAATTAGGAGTGACCCATGAGCTGTAATGATAGTAATGATAATTTCAGGCTGAGCATGAGGCTACTCAATGGATTTTATTATCAATGGGAAAAGGTTTGTTCTTAATTCTGCTTATCTAGAAAATTCTCTTATGTTTGCTTCCCACCCTTCAAGTTTAGGGATGACTCAAGGGATGGCTTCCTAACCTGGTTGAATGCAATTCAATAGTTTAGCCTTGGGTGGTGGCCATCACAGGGTACACAGACAGAATGTTAGAACTCAGTGCCATCCCAGGGAACCAGTGGATTGAGGAGTGCCTCTACATTCCAAAAATCTTTTGAAAAAAAAAAAAAAGAAGGCAAAATATTGATAAGTTGGAGAAAGGAAAGAAAAGGCAAACATGGAAACCAGGAAACAGCCTTTTAATATTCCTCAAGTGGTTCCTTGTGAGTTGTCATGCATCCACTACCCTTTAATGCCAAATCATGTAAACTGTAGGGGAATCTGAAATAGCCAAGAACATATAAACAGGCTTTTAGTCTGCAGAAGACACCAATGCAAAGAAATTTAAAATTTGGCCACATGCCTATAAAAGCCCTAGATGAACATTAAAAGCAGTTTTGCCTCTGGGCTTACCGCCCACTTATAAAATACTACATATATCTAGTTAGCTAGGGAGGGGGTGAGAACTTGCAACAAAAATCAGGGGGGACTGACTAATGCTATATTATTCATGGTGAGACTATAGAGTTCAGGGAACACCCATGACAACTAATGCCATTTCTTCAACCACACCCTCTGAATACAATAAATATACCTTCTCTGGACATTTTTCAGAGCTATTCATCAAAGAAAAGAAAGACATAGGTCTAAAATAGTAGTAGAAAATCTGTGGGGGAAAAAGTGTGCGTTCTATAATATTTGAAAGCCCTATAATATTCAACAGCTAACTTGAAGAAATGTATAAATCAATACAAAATTTGGGGGAAAAGATGCCCAGTAAAATGACTTTGTGTCATTAGGGAGGGCCACAGGAAACAAAACTTGGACTTTCTTTGTTTCAAGCTTGAGCAATCTGCATTGAATTAAGTGCAGTGAGTGACGTATGTTCGGCTCTTTTGTTAAAGAATCTGTGTCTAATGTTGAAAGAGTTTACCTGTGATGGCCAGCCTATCATGACAGCAGGTATGTGTCAAATTTTAGGCCACCCAAAGTTTGGTGACAGAAGAGGAAAGGCTAAAAAGGATAGATAATTTAGTTTGAGGAATCAAGGCCTTAGGAAAAGATCATAAAACCCATCAGGCTGTAAGTGTCAAGTAAAGGAATAAGGACGATATTGCTTGTTCATAACTCCACTCCTGGCTCCAGCACATTACTTGAGATGTGGTAGATGATCAAAGCATATTTGTTGACTAAAAGGACATGTGCTTTAATCTCAGTAATTGGTGGAAATTTCTAGACCATGTTTCCCCGAGAGATCCTGTTTTCAGAGTTGTTACCCAGAGTTCATGTTTTTGGTGGCCAAAGAGCTGCATGTGACCTCCCACCCACCCATACTCCCCACTCCCAACCATGACTTGTATTAGGGAAGTTCTGGGGGGACTGACCAATGTCCAGAGCAAAAATCCTTCAGAGCTTAGTAGTAGCACATTCATCCAGTTGACTTTCTTGAACATCTAGTGCTTTTTTTTTATTTTTTTAAAGATTTATTTATTTATGCATATAAAAACTGGGGTGTAAGCCAGAGGTGCAGGGGAAGGTGTGAGAGGATTCATCAGAGAGAGTGGGGAGCAGAACAGGAAGATTTACTGAAATACACTGCTGAGGGGAGCAACAGGTGACCCAGGAGAGGTCTGCTGAGCCATGTGGGTTGCTCCCTGGCTGGTCAGGGATAGAATGGCCAGGGATAGAATTTGTGCTGCAGTGGCTGGCAATAGCTTGATAGCTTGATAGCGCTGTCTTTAACCGCAGGGCCCAGGGAAGCCCTCTAGTCCTTGCTTTTCCAGCTAGAGTGTATGCATCTCAGGATGTTGTCCACAAAACAGAGGGAATAAGTGCATAAATTCTGGAATAGGAATGTAAGGATTCAGATCCAGGCTTTCCCCCATAATAGATTTATAATCCTATGCAGACTATCTTTGTCCTCTTGATCTGTAAATTTGAGATTAATAGACCCATGCTCATGGGATTTTTATATGGACTAAAGTAAATGGGGTGATATAAGCACTTAACTTATTGCTTGGTAGCTAACAGTCTTGATAAATACTAACTCTTCTCTTTCTCCATCTCCTCCTTTTGTATTTTCTTCCCAAATTTCATCTATTCTAAATTAAACTTTAAAAAATATTGTTTACATTTCCGAAAGTGGCATGAGTCTAACAATTGCTGGTGTGTCCTAGGTCCATTGGCAGAATATTCCTTTTTGATGGACCAATGAGCAATAATTAGCATAAGCAATGGCTCCCATAATTAATTCAAATTAGAAATTATTGATATTGATGCTAATCTAACTATATGAAGTATGTAAGGAAATACAAGATGATTCAGTGTAAATGTCACACATCGTTGTCCAGCATCAATTTCACTTTAATATTTGGGGGTGAAACGTTAAATAAGCCAGACAATTTTAGTGGTGAACTTAATATGTACACATACTGATTTTCAATGGTGAACAAGTGAAACTTAGAGTATTATAATGCTGTGCTACTTCAATAAAAAATAGATGCCAATTAGAAATTCTAATGCTATTTTTATATTAAAACAAACATGGGCATATTAAAGAGAAGTGAAAATTTATCTGAATTTTGAAGAGAAAATGTGGCATGTCATGAAACTTTGGTGTGAAATGTTGAGTTTCTGTTGTAAATTTTCATTGTTTAATTGTTTGGAATATTTTGATGGAAAAGTTCCAGAAGCTCTGGTGAAGCAATGGTGAGAGAACCAGACAAGGTCCCTGCTGTTGTAGAACTTAAGAGTCTAGTGGGAGCCAGACATGAAAGCAAATAACAGAGTTCAGGTATTTTAGACACTAGAATAGTAATTGTTACAGGGAGCAGGTGGACATAAAGGAAGGAGTGTCAGTTCTGCGGGGGTCAACAGAGTGCCAGTCAGGAAGTCTTCTTAGAAATGAACTTGAAGTAGGGCCTCCCTGGTGGTGCAAGGGGTTAAGCACCACACTATGAAGTAATCTGCAGCCTCTGCAGCATTGAGTTCCGATCCCTGGCCAGCCAGGGAGCAACCCACATGGTGCAGCAGACCTCTCCTGTCTTGCCCGCTGCTCCCCTCACCAGTGTATTACAGTACATCTGCCTGTTCTGCTCCCCACTCTGTCTCTGGTGAATCCTCTCACCCCCCGCATCTCTGTCCTGTACCCCAGCTCTTACATGCATAAATAAAGAAATCTTTTTTTTTTTTTTGAAAAAAGAAATGAACTTGAAGTAGACTCTTCAACCAGTATAGAGGTTTGGGGAATGTTAGGGCGCACCCAGTGGGATGCTCAAAGTCTTTATCCTTTTTCCAAGGAATTGAGATGCTATGCACAGCATCCAGGAAGATTGTCACTGCTGAACTTACAGAGAAACTACAATAGATCACACATTTGTTGAGATCGCCTCTGTCTGGGTCTTCCAGGATCTTTAGGAAGGCCTTGCTTAGTGGACAAAGCTGGATCAGCTTGGATCATATTGGTTTGTATCGAATCCAAGCTAAGGACTTGGTAACTTTTTTCAGTCTTTTGAATCAATGCTGCAAAAAAGAGCCTGCTTCTGAGACTTTGCTAATAAAATATAAATACAAACAACATCCTCTTTTGGATTACAAAGCCTGTATTCCCAACCCCTTCCAGTAGATCCGAAGGGCTGTTCCTTCTGGAAATTCTGCCCTTCTAATGGAACTCTGCCCTCTGTATGTTCTTTTGCAGAGCTTGCTGGGCTGAAATGCGGACCTTCCTTTTCCTTTCCACAGGAGAAAGATACACATCCCTTAGGAAGAACAGTACAACTTTGCCATCTTTATCCTTTGCCCCTCCTGATTATCTCCAGAACATCTGGCTTAATGTAACAGCAATTTTCATCCTCATTGGCTGGCTGCAGAAAATCCTTCATTATTTAGAGTTCAGCAAGTGCCGCAGTGTTATTGAAGCGGTAATTGAATTTGGTGAACTCTGTGGTCAAGACCACATAGCGATGCCAGCATGAACCATGCAGTGTGGTTAAGATGAATTCATTGCCAACAGTAATGAGTCTTCAAACTAAGCTCAATAGCACACAGCCAAAAGGACATACTCTCTGATGATTTGACCTTGACATTGAGCATTTTGAAGTGAACCCTACTGGGAAGCATGGTTATGTGTACCTACAGGGGAGACACTAGTTGAGAAATCTAATACTGATTAGAAATATCCATTGGAAACCTTATTGATCATCTCATCAAGTCCAGAGAGGTATGTGACAAATTATTTCCTCGTGTGGTTAGAGGTGCCCTGGCCATCTGGTTGAATTGCATCTTTCTGTGGCAGAAGAAAAGAAAAACATATCCCCCAGAAATGTTCAATGAAGTGTGCCTTATCACTAAATAGCAATTAAATGCTGTCAGAATTTCACATTCACAGAAATGATATCAACAACCTCACTCTTTTGCAATGCTGTTTCTAAAAGAGAATATTTATGGTTTGGGAAAATAGCACAAAAGTGAAAAACATTGGAATTGTTTTGGTTGCTGAAAATATCCTTGGCCTCATACATGAAGGAAAGCGCTTTGGCTCTGAGCTCAGGCAGACCCGAGTTTGAATCCCAGCCTTTGCACTGACTATGTCCTTAATAGGCCATTAGTTTCTTTGGGTCTCCTTGCTTTCCCTTTAAAATGAGGTCAGTGATAATCTACCTTTGAACTTAACACACATACAATAAAGGGCAGCACTTGGCTCTACTAGATACTTACTAAATAGTGACTGTCACTTGCAGGCCTTCTCTGCCTGGCACAGCCAAGTGCTTATTATCTTACAATAAATATGTTAATACTTAGGGAGACCAAATCATGCCTGTTTGCCTGGCAATGTCCTGATTTTACAACTGAAACTCCTATATCCCAAGGACAAACTGCATTCCAGACACAGGAAAGGGGCTGGTCACTCTCTGGATATTATGGGCGCATCTTACAGTTGTGGAAACTGTAATTCAGAGGGTAGGTGTGAATTACCCAACATCCACAGCTGGGAAAGGGTAGGTATGGATTTCAAGCCCATCTTGAACAGCTTCCAAACCTGCGATCTTTCTATAACCCTCAGCTCTGATCAATAAATACTGCTTTCCTTTCTGTATTACTAGAACATTCTGGATTTAGCAAATATTTTTGCAGATAGGATCACATTTTTCAACTGTCTTTCATTATAATTTCAGGAATGTGTGTGTGTGTGAGAGAGAGAGAGAGAGGGAGAGAGAGAGAGAGAGAGAGAGAGTAGGGGAATTGCTTTCCCAGTGATAATGAAAATGACATTAAAAGTCTGATATTTATTTCAAAGAATGTTCTGTCTTTTGCCAATGTATTATAAGGATTATTCATTCAGTCACTCAACATGTGTACAGTGAGGTCCTACTGTGTGCTAGTACTGGGCAGCCACAAAGAAGGCTAAATGTTTGTGGTCAAGCTAGTCAATGTCATGGGGTTTTAAGAACAGTTCTCAAATACTGTGAGAATTATGACAGGGAGGCAAGCCCTGTGAGGTTGAGCCCAGTCCATTGTTCAACCCCTATCGCTTCCCATGCACTCTTCCTGCCATGTAGACCTTCACTAAAAAAGCTCCACCCTTATTCCAGATCCTGACTTTTTTTTTTTTTGCTAGTTTTTACCTATGCTTAGAAAATTCTTTCTCTTAATCTGAGCCATTCAGGTGGAATAACACCTCTTCAGAAAGAACTTCCCGAACCATCTCTGAGTTAGCCACCCAGAACTCTCATGACAGCACCGTTAGGATGACCTTCATAAGGTTCGTCACTGTCGACATTTCTTTCTTGATTTTTACTGCTGTTTGTCTGTTTTGCCAACAGCTGTAAATTCTAGGGAGAAGTGACTTATTTTATTGTTTGTCTTACCTGAGGCTATATTCTCAGAAGCTAAAACAAAAGTAGTCAGTATTTTTTGAATGAACTAAATGAATGAACGAATTTGAGACGCTGGATGCAAAAGTCCCATTGCCAGAAGGAGTAGAGGCATGAAGGAGCTGTGCTTATGGGAATATCCAAAAGCCCTTATCTTTCCCCCTCTTGGCTATAAAGGAAGTATATTCTAAGTTAAAATAAAGCTAGTAAAGACACCACAAAATGGGGGAAAATAGGGCTTACTTGATAGGTTCCCTAAAAATATTTTGTTGCACAGTCTTTTCTAGTTCTCTTTATCACATGTTCATAGATGCTTTTGGGGTAAATATTTTGACAATTTTATTTTTAAGATTGTTTTGTTCTTCATCATAAAAGAGGCACTAGAATTTTTCTAGCCAAATCTGTGTTTTTGGACTGTGAGGTTTCCATTTTTGTCATGATGAGCAACATTAGGCTGAACAGCCTGGCTGTTCACGTGTGGGTATTGCAACAGGACTTTGGTTTGAGTTCTAGATCTCTATTTCTTTTAACCATTTATTTTTAAATCTTTGAAGTCTTTTCCTCTGTAAAATGGGGAAGACTGTACTTTGTAGGGCTACTGTGAAAATTAAATAAAATAAAGTGCTCAACATAAAGTGTGGGATAATTGTTAGCGATCCTTGATAATTCCCTTTGAATAAAAACTTAGAAGACAAGTTTGTTTTCCAAGCTGTCTCAAAGGATACAGAGAAACTAGCTTAAGAGATGGGTGGCAGGAGGCTGCACATAAGGGAAGTGAAGTTGGGAATACAAGAATAGGAAATTTTTTAAAAAGATTTATTTATTTATGCATACAAGAGCTGGGGTACAGGCCAGAGTTGCGATGCGAGGGTGAGAGGATTCACCAGAGACAGAGTTGGGGAACAGAACAGGAGGATCTACTTGAAATACACTTGCAGGGGCAGGATGGGCACTGAGCAGGTTTTCTAGGATCCAAGCAGACCCGGCGGGTAAAGGAGGAGTCCTAGAGCCCTCAGTGGCTTTCTCAGCTTTACATGCATCGCAGCAACTGACGTACATGGCAGTCAGGAGTGTGTGGGGTGTGTGTGTGTGTGTGTGGGGCCAGTAGGCAGGCAGCCCTCCAAGCCCCCAGCAAGTCTTCACTCTGGGTTTCTCTGGCTTCTTTCCCCCCTTCTGCCCTGCCTCTCTCCTGCTGCTTCTTCTCTTAGTGACTATCCTATATGCCTCCCATGGCTCACAGAAGTAAACAGGTTAGCTTGCAGCAATGTCACAACTGCAGGTGTCCCATCAGGCAGGGCAATCTTAATGGTGGGAGGGCAGAAAAGCCTGAAAAACCATTTACCCTACAACACTGCTGAGGGGAGCAGCGGTGAGTCTGGAGAGGTCTGCTGAGCCATGTGGGCTAGTTCCCTGGCCAGGTGGGGATCAGGATGGAACTTGTGCCCTGCTGCAGTGGCTGCGGACAGCCTCACAGTGCTGCGACTTAACCCTTTGTGCCACCAGGGAGGATCTGTAAAATTTTTATTTAGTGAAAGAACTTATACCCTCACTGCATCCACCAGAAACTAAAACACAAAGCTCCTATTAACTCAGAAACTCACCCTGCCCAGCTGGCAGCCCTGCCCAGGGCCCTGCCCTGCATAGCACTGGGAATAGCCTTTTCTGGCCACACTGCAAGATCAGGCTTATCAAAATAATGCTAGAAATTTAAGCCTGGTAATTGGGAGGATGGTGTGTCCTTTATTAGATAAGGAAGTTAGAGAGGTGAGTTTCATTTAGTTCAACAGCAAGTTCAATTCTGAATAACTAGAGGAGTTTAGCAAGTTGCCCAGAAAAAAAAATATCATGGAGGGTACTATGTTTAGTGAAGTAAGTCAGATAGTAAAAGAAAAACATGGTGTAGTTTCACTCATATGCGATATAAAGAGAAAATAAACAAATGAGCAAGCTAAATAAAGCAAACACAACTGTTTAGATTGCATGACTAAACAAATGGTTACCTGAAGGGGAGGGGATGTAGGGTGGAAAAATCAAATAATAGAGCAATGGTATGGTAAGATAGACATGGCCATGTTGATTTATAATGATGCAGACCAGAAACTTCCCTAATGTTATAATGCAATGATACTTAAAAAAATTATGAAAAAATATCAGGGCTTGAGGTATTTGTTTTAGTTAACAGTGAGGAGAATATTTGAGATCTGGGCAGTAGAGATCACCTAACTTAGTAGTAAGACCTGCCTTTTGCTTCCCTTCTGCTAAGACGTTTTAAGCTCATCTAAAAATAGTCACTGATGACTTTCAATTGATGCTGTCATTGTGTGTCTGATTTAATTCACAATTTTTAAATTTATTTCTATTAATATATTTGATAAACAAGTGACAAGCACATGAATAACAAAGTCACACATTGATAAAGATAATGTTTATTTAGTTATATCTAACAAGTAGAGGAAGTAAAAAGAATATTTTATATAATTTACATTTATATAAATACTTCAAAGGAGAAAAGCTGAACACATATGGTGACATGAGAAAAACGTAAACATTTAAGTTTGCACCTTATCTTGTAGCCTGACAGATACATGTGTACATATATATCTTGTGGATGAGTTTGCATAATTATGGCCCAAGGATGAGTTTTGGACATGTCTACAGTAATTCTAAGCTCCTCTAAAAGTTGTGGTATCTTGTCACCACAGCCACGTCAATTTTGTTCTTTTTCAAAATTCCACTATAAACCCATTTGAAAGTCATCCAAGGTTGTCATCAGGTGCTTTGTGCCTCAGTTTCCTTATAAGAAGAAGAGTGGCTCTCTGCTGACGTGCTCTGCTTCTTCTGATTGAAAAATGAGGGGCCCCTAGTGGACTCAAGCAGGCAATGTAGGAGGCTGGTCAGGCCCCATCATCTCTGTGTTAGGGGGAGTTTTCTGTTAGCTGCTTTCTACTGGAAGAAAGGAGTTCATTTATCTGAAACGGAGCATGTTATGGCAGCGTTCATTTAATTCACAATCATCGTATACTGTAGATACAGCACGTTTCCTACTGTACAATTAAACAGGAAACCAATAGTCTCTGGATTTGAAGATGAAGAGCTCTATGTTTCCTCAAACCCTGGACTTGGAATTTAAGGGTTGAGCTATTTCATAAGAGAGCTCAGCAGAGAGCCCTCCAGTCAAATCTCAAAATACTTGCATGATGGCATGTTTTGAATGATCATGGACTTCACTATGTCATTCCTTCCAGTGACATTTTCTTAAAATTGCACTAATGGATGACAAAATGAGTGCAATGTAATGCAGTCTACAACATACAATTTCTATCTGATTTTTTTAATGCATAGCCATCTTATTTTGTAGCAAATGTCCCAGACAAGTTAGTCATTCCAAAGACAAATCCTGAGCTTACTTTGATTCCAAGTTTACAGTTAATCTTATCTTTCATTTAAAAAAAAAAAAAAGACACATATAACTGACCTCATATGACCACAGAAAATACATAGGGCTTGGGGTGAAAGAATAATTCTTGGCAATTTTTGACTATTCATATGATGGTGGTCATGCCAAGTGACCATTTGCTTCTGTAGCTGTGCTTCTCGGAGGGGGACAGATTACATGCCCCCTCTGCTGGTGTTTGGCTTCAGGTCCTGGAGGAAGGCTTCATTGTTTTGAGGACAATTAGAGTGACAAGTGCAGGTCCGGATGGACATCACTGACTTCCTGACGAGCTCTCCTGGGGCGCACCGGAAGTCCACATCCATGGTTCTGGTGTTGTGGGGGGTGCAGCAGCGGCCGTCACTGCAGACGCCACAGAACCTGGGCTTGTAGGTTTCCAGGCTCGTGCAGTTCTCAAAGTGCAGGTGGATGGCTTTGAGTGACTTCGTGGTGCGGAGGCACTTTTTTCCTTTCTACGAAAGAAGTAAAAGAGTGATGCATGGAATGGCTACCATTCCTTGGAGCAACTTTTATTTACTGGTAGGGAGTAACCTGCTAATTGCCTCCTTATACCTATTGCTCTTTCTTCTTTGCTAAGGGGACATTCATTTCATTTGGGTAAGTGGTCAGCTAAAAGTAGTTGCTGGGCCTTCCTGGTGGTGCAAGAGGTTAAGTCTCAGCCCTATGAAACTATCTGCAGCCACTGCAGCATGAGTTTGATCCCCAGTCAGGGAGGTGGCCCACATGACACAGCAGACCTCTCATGTCTCACCCGCTGCCCCCGCCTCAGCAGTGTATTTCAGTCAGTCTGCCTGTTCTTCTCCCCACTCTGACTCTGGTGAATCCTCTCACCCCTCTGCATCTCTATCCTGCACCCCAGCTTTTGTATGCATAAAGAAATAAATCTTAAAATAAAATAATAAAAGCAGTTGCTTCCCCAGAATATCTAAGAGGTTTAATGGCCTTTTAACAAAGTTCTGACCAGTGATACACAAGCCAAGGGATTCCTGGAAATCCTTTTCCCTTCAGAGAGACAGATGCAGTTTTGTATTGGTTATGCATTCATACTCTTCCCATCTAGAATGTTGATACTGTGCCTCATCAGACACAACTATCTTGTGATAAGCATGAGGATGAAAACAGATGGGTAATAAAGAGACCTATTTTTTAATTCAAGTCAGGGTAACAAGTTTTGTTATTGTTTTTATCTAGATGCTTTCTTAGATGTTATAAAGAGGAAGGGAATACCTCTGGCATCATTGCAAATACTAATATTTCAAATATTTTTCAGACCTTAATTCACTTAACCATACTAACGACATAAACTCATAAAAAGAACAATTATTCACAGGAGTGATTGCCCAAGTTTTGTAGATCAATAAATGGAGTCGCATAGGGCCAAAGTGAGCTGGAAATAATTAGACATGGAATTTATCTTATGCAAAGTCCATTCTTTCTATTGTACTGTGACCTTGGGGAATTTGAATGGAATGTAAGATTATTTTCCATCAAAGCCAAATAAGTGGAGAATTTACTCAATATTCCATTAGTAATGGTTGATGAGGAACACCAATACAGAATTGGCCATATATTTATTTCCCACTTAGATTTCTCCACCTACTAATTTGTCATAATTCACTGCTCTTTACCGTCTTAGATACAGCTTGCAGAATGATGAGATTTGGAATTATCTGAAAGCAATGGCTCTCAAACTTCGTGTGTATCAGAATCACCTAGAGGGTGTGTTGATACATAGAATGCTGGGCCTTATACCCAGAGTTTCAGATTCAGCGAATCTGATCTGGGCCCCAGGAATCTGCCTTTTAACATGTTTATAGCTCATGCTGTTGGTCTTTGGGACCACACTTTGAGAAGCACTGTCTCACAATAAAGAACTTCTTGGTGAGAAGGAAGTAATGTTAATAGTATGCTAATATTTCCCTACTTTCTGGAATACGTGCGCATGCACACACACACATACTATAAATAAATATCATCAAATTATAAGAATAAACACAAATTTTGGTAATAGAACAGAAGAAGCAAAATTTCAGGGGCATGACATGAGCCTTACTTAAATGAAAGTTAGTGTGTCCTTGACAATATTTAAGGATTCCTTGTTTCTTCTTGTTTATTTATGGATCGATCTAGCTTTAGCTCTCCAATAATGGTTATAGGTAACTTTTTTCTTGTTCATTCTGGAAACTGGCTTTACTTAGGAGAGACCCTGAGGTTCGTATCATCACAAGTGTATATCCCAACACATCATGCAGACGTCTGGAGTGACTTAGCTTCACTATGTTGGGGGAATATCTGGAAGAATCAACTCTAACCAGACAATACATTACACAGAAGTGATTTATGGGAAAATTTTATCAATAGGGTAGAAATGAAGCAGTGTGATTGAAGTCTGCCACATTCTGAGGCTAGAATAGTTATTTACACAGGAGGAGGAAAGACCTGTAAAAGAGTGCTTGAAATAACTAAAATCAGAATTAGAATCATTCTAATGCTAGTTTTCAAGGTCTTTGTGGAATCATAATAGTCACTATAAATTGTACTCATTAGAAGTCATGACTTTCTGTCATTGATGATAAAGACCTAATCTGCCTGGAATTCCTCAAGTTCACTATGACTAGGGCTCATATCCTTTTTCATTTGTTTGTAATATTTAATGTATATTGCCAACATCTACAAAATAGTCAGCAATATCTGTGTGTGTGTGCACATGTACAGTGTATGTGAGTATGTGTGTGTGTGTGTGAAAGTGAGAGAAAGATTGCATGATTCTTACAAGAAAACTTGCATGACTGTCTTACACATATGGAAGAATTCCCCAAAGTCAAGAGATGTGGCTTCTAGCATACACTTTTAGGGATAAGGTGTTTCAAGGTGTTCTTTCTAAATTGATGGAAGAAACATAAAGTTAGGATGGATCTCAAAAAGTCATATAGCTAAGTAGCAGTGTTTGTAACTAATGCACTAAACACTAAAGACTTTAATTTTACAAATAAATAGGAACTTTAATGATGTCTGATGTTTACAGAGCACTTTGTAAATTCATTCTGTTTAATCATATGACAACTCTGTGCTAGAGAAAGCCATTGGATCCACTATTTGGAGGCAGGATTGAGGCTTATGAGGCATTGTCCCAGATCACGCAGCTAGTTCACCTGGGGAGCCAGGACTGAAAGTCAAGCTGTCTGGCTCAGGACTTGCATGAAACAGGAGATGATCTTGCCTCATTGAGGGGATATATAAGTCATTCATTGCAAGGGACTGTTCTATTTTGGCCACAGGTTTGTACAAGGGTCCATGTAATAGCTCAACCTGGATATTACTTTGTTAGGTCTATGACTCTGGGAACAAGCCTGTGATGTCATTAGGGACCAATCAGAGCTTCTGATCTGCTTATCTTGTACTCAGTGTTACCACACCAAGTTGATATAATTCTAGCAAAAAAGGAAAGAAATGTGCTATTTTATTTGGCACACACCACCTTATGCTGGCAAGTGTACTGTTCCCACTAGGCTTTTAAAAATATTGAAAATAATTCCCAGATACTGATTCATTGATTCATCAATTGTTTATCCAGCACACGGCATATACTAGGTAGAATGTTGGGAACTGAGGAGTAAGTGAGTAAGGCAGAGTGTTGCTTTCTCCAGACAACCTAAAGAGAGGCGAAAGCTGAGGCCAGAAATGACCTCTCCCAAATCAACTATGCTTTAACAACCATGTAGCTATTCCTAGTTTTCTTCAGGAACAGAATGAGATTTGCTAGATCTTTCTCAGTTGAGGAAATTATTATATTACCCTTCCAGTCTCTTTACTGGTGGAACTATTGAGCTTCTTGGAGGGGGATTTAAAAAAGAAGGTAGGGGTTTCCCTGGTAGCACAAGGATAAGTGTCAGCACTACGAAGCTATCCACAGCCAGTGCAGCACAAGTTCAATCCTCAGCCAGGGAGCTGACCCACATGGCGCAGCAGACCTCTCCTGTCTCCTCTGCTGCTCCCCTCAGCAGTGTATTTCAACTGGCCTGTTCTGCTCCTCACACTGTCTCTGGTGAATCCTCTCCTCTCCCCTCCCCACACCTCTGGCCTATACACTCCAGCTCTTGTATGCAAAAATAAATAAAATAAATCTTAAAAAAAAGAGGTAAACTCACTCCCTGCAGGAATCTCTCTGCCTTTTCCCTGAATGTCCAGGTAGAGCTTACCTCTGGGCCTGGCAGTATCACAGTGACCCTCCACAGCACAGGCCCCAGGAAGCAGGGGCCCTCCTCTGTGAGGGAAGGCACCTCCAGGCTCTCCTACCTTATCTCGTGGTGGTCTGTGCTCTTGCCCGCAGGGCCGCACCATGCACAGCCGGGTCTGCTTGGCCATCTCACACTGCTGGTTCTTGTTGGTCACCCGCGTGGACACCCCCATGCCGCAGCTCCGGGAGCACGCGCTCCACTCTGTGGTCTGTTCAATGCAGTTGACACTCGAATCAGAGACGGCCACTCCTACAGTGGCTTCTGACCTGTAGGCTATGGAGGTTGACATAAAGACAGTATTACTGAATAAAATACGGGGATTACGAAGTGATGCTTTGCAAGCATCATGAAAAAGAGGGGCTCATTCAATTCTGTATCTACTAAACTCAGGTGCTTTCAGGAGAGAGGATTGGATCAGGTAGCACACTGCAGGCTCTTAAGAAATGTTACTGTCGGGCCTCCCTGGTGCGCAGGCAGTTGAGCGCAGTGCTGTGAGCTGTCCGTGGCCTCTGCAGTGTGAGTTCAATCCCGGCGGCTTGGGAGATACCCACATGGTGGGGCAGACCTCTTCTGTCTCGCCCGCTGCTCCCCTCAGCAGAGTATTTCAGTCAGTCTGCTGCCTATTCTGTTCCCTGCTCTGTCTCTGGTGAATCCTCTCACCCTCCCGCACATCTGGCTTATTACCTGGTTCTTGTATGCATGAATAAATAAATGTTTAAAAAAAATGTAACTGTCCAACCTGTCTTTAAGAAGCTTAGTGGATGTCAGAATATAGAACAGTTTAGCATCAACAACCATTCCAGAAACCAAAAGTTTCAGGATGTGATTTTGCACAGAAATGGGATCATGATAAAATTCTAAGGGATGAGTAAGTAGGGCTAACATAAGGATGATGATGAAAGCAATACTGTGCCTCCAGGAGGCGGGACTGGGTGTTTGGGTTAAGGGATATAGGCCCTTTGCTTAGGAAAAATTCTGTATCGACACTTAAAATGCAGGATGTGGAGCTCATCTCTGCCACATGGCAGTTTTTCCTAGCTGTAAGGCATGGCTTATAATATTCTGGCATCTGAAAAATCATGAAGCTTAGCATATTGCTGTTATAAATAATCTGACTGATAATGGCTTCAATATTCTCTACTGGCTGTTAAGTTTTGTTCCCATCTCCCCCCTCAGAAAAAAACTCCAACAATTTTTTTCTTATATAAAATAAAACAAAACCAAAAACAAAGATCCTCCCTATAGTGTCTGGAAAGGTGACAATTTCCCATGGCACTTGCTCACAGGTAAAGTAAGCCTCTTTAGAAAGACTGGGCTCGAGACCACACAGGTAGATAACAGCATCCAGCAAAAAATGGCTTTTTTAACTTTTCATCTTTGTCAAGCTACTAAGGGTCCAGTGAAACACACTAAATATAAAAAGGGCCATGTAACAAGACAAAAGCAGCCCTAGTGCTGAAAAGAGCCTGGCAAGGTCTCGTAAGGAAAAACCGTGCAGACGTCTCTAAGTTGGCTGGGATTCAAACTCGTGATGTGTCTGATCTCAGTGGGGAATGTGGAATCCACCACCGAATGGCCAGAAACTGAGACAAGCGTCTCATGGCAAATCCGAACAGACACACCTGCTTCCTGCCTGGCTTTCTCCTGTTCCACGGTCACCTTCGAGTTTCTCACCTGGAAGAGTCAGGAAGTCCTGTAATGTGTCATTCGTGTCACAGACCCACTTTTCACAGCACTCGCCGGGCACCTTGACTTTTCTGGGGGCCGGGCACTCGGGACCTGGCATCAGCACATCCTCGTCACAGCGGGGCACGCAGGCTACCTGGCCGTCTTGGCAGGTGCACTGGAACTGGCAGTTGGGCTGGAAGGTCTCTCCGCTTCGGTAAATGACCCCAGCGAACACACAGTTGTCTCCTTCTATGGCTAGAATGTTGGGGAAGCGGGGAGAGAGGGACGGGGCGGGGGAGAGAGAAATAAGAACACCATACATGGAGAGGCTCTATAAGATTTGCAGCAGGTGCTCGAAGTCCTGTCATTTTTTTTTTCTAGTCGAGGCAATTGGGTTTCTTCTCCTTCTCAAGAGAGCGGTGTCCTCAGGGAGGACTCCAGCTGGAGAAGAAAACTTTGAGACCACCCAGTCCTGTCACTCAGGGCATAGCTGTCGAGTGACACTTCTGACGCTTCACAGCTGTTGTTCCCAATGATTAAGCCATTTTGCCAGAACCTTAAGTTCTTCTACTCAGCACTTTAGAATTAAAAAGAAAAACAAGGAAACTTCTTATTCTTCAAATAGATTGACTGGTCAAATGGGGAGGGCGTTAGAATTCCCCGGCGTGCCAACAGGAAATCATCGCTAGCTCAGAGAAGAAAGTAAAGCTATTCCAAGCCCTCTTATCCAGCCAAGCAGGGACAGCCTCCAGCAAGTGGTGCGCTAGGTGGGAAATTGACCCCTGATTCATTGCGTTTCACCAGCTTGAACTGGCTGGTTGCCTGCATTTCATTTTACTCACAGCCCAGACAGGGCTTACATAGTCACCCCAGGAGACCAATTGCATTGGCGGTAATTGGACAATTACAGGTGTGCAAACAGACCTGCTGGGTTGCAATTGGGGGTACTGTGAGCTTGCGAGGAGGCAAAACTTCCATCATCCCCACCTGTGCCCCCTAGAAATGTCCAAAAGAAATGACTTCACCAGCCTTAACTCTGCTGTCTCCCTGTCCATCCACATTCTTATCTAGGGAGGCAAGTGATGGAAGTTTCTCACCTGCGGGTGGGAGCACCTTCCCTCTCTGGCTGTTTGGAGCTCCCCAAAACCTCAGGCAACCCTGATGGTGCCTGAGGCACAGTAAGCGCTCCATAAACATCACCTACATCATCATCTCATCACCCTCTGGGAAGAGGGAGGAAAAGGAGAAGCTGGGGATGCTCCAGCTAGCTGCAGGCGAGGTCACGGGGAGAGGGGCAGGATTACCCATGCAGATGCCAGTTTGGTTGCTGGGGTCGGCGCTGTGGTCACAGAAGAGGCCGCTGCTCTCCTGGCACGGACGCATCTCTGAGCAGCTCTCGCCGCGCAGGCGAGCGCACACCAGACAGCAGGAGCAGCGGTCCCTCACCACGCTCACCCCCGGGTCGCAGCGCGGTGCCTCCGGGCAGGAGCTGGGGCACGGAATGGGACAATGCCCGGTCCCAGCGACCTGGAGACCGACGAGACAAGAAAAAGAAACCCTTCACCAGAGACTGTCGAAGGTGGAACAACCCGGGAAACAAAGGAACCGGGGCACCTGGGGGCCTTACCTGTCCCAGGAGGTGGAGGAGCAGGAAGGCCAGGCAAAGGCACTGCTTGGGCAGACAGAGACTCATGGTCTTTGCACTCTGCATGCTCAGGCGTTTTCCTCCCGTTTTTTTTTTTTTTTTTTTTTTTTAAACGGGACTTACTCCTCTGTAAAGATTGGCAACTGTCGCCTGCCTCGCTCCAGGCTTGCTCCGCGCTCCCGCCCAGAGGCACCGGCGCAGGTTTTATAGCGCGCTCCAGGGACGCGCACAAGCCGGTTGGCTGCAGCGCAGGGAGGAGGGGGGATCGCCTGGGTGGGGAACGGAATGAGCCCCGGGGTTGCCATAGCAATTGGCCTGGGGTGCAGCTCTCCTTAGGGCGCGGCGCAGGGGCCTGCGTGTGCCTGTGTGTGGCGACCGGCTTTTCCCAGGGCGCCGGGAGGGGCTGGGTGGAGCGCGGAGGCCAGGACTCGGGGCGTTCTGAGCGCGTGGGAAGGAAACGCCCGTTTCCTCCTGGAAGCTGCTTTGCCTTCCCCCAGGAGGAAGACACCGCCACTCCTCACGGATTCTCCGCCCTGGCCCTTCCAAGTCGGGCTGCGAACACCGGGGCTCTCCTAACGGGATGCCTGCAGTTTGGGGCCATCTGTGGGGGCTTGGCTGGAAGCCCAGGGATGCGGTCATAAGGGAAGCACATGCAAGTTTGTCACCGTTTAGGGCACTCTCTGAATGTGTGTAGAGAGGCGGAGGGGAGCGAGGGAAAAACCTAGAGAGAAAAGGGGGGTCCACTGGGGGAGGCTGTGGAAAAAATCGCCGTGCTGGGATGGAGGATGCGATGTGCCGAATGCAGAGTAAGTTCACTAATCGTTTCAAATTCTACTGATTCTTCAGCTCCAGATGTCACAGGTTTAGTAGAAATAAAAATAATACAATTTTCAGCACAGGAGCCCGAGGTGCGTATAAACCTGCTTCCAGGAAGAGCAAAGTCTTGAAACACCTGTTGTATCTGGCCTGACGTCATGCAAGACCTGCCAGCATCCAAGCACCTTTGGGAGGTTATTAGGTGGGGTCTCAGGGAAGGAAGGAAACAGCAAGGCAGGTATTTGCATTTCTTGGCTCACCCCGCAGCAAATCAAACCCCTCTCCTTCCTGGCATCTGCTTTCAAAAACCGCTTGTCATCTCTCATGAGGACAAGAACTGGACTGTTCCAGAGGTGACACTGCTTGATGGATTTAAAAGCAATTCTCCCTCTCCTGCACTCCAGCACTGTTGCTGCCTCCCTCTGGGATAACTAGACCCAGTTCCTTGGAGGATAGTTATGTTGGAAGGAGACTTTATAAGAAAAATTATATGGGCCTGTGATGTAACTCTAGACCTTAAAAAGAAACAAATTGCCTTGACCTCATCCACTTCCAGTATGAAAAAAATCAAAGGCAACTGGTGGAAGGGACCAGGCCTGCCCTGGCTCCCCCACCCCCACCCTGCCCTCCATGAGGTCATTTCAAAGTCCCTTCAGGACTGTTCTCTGAGCAGCTTGGAATGGCTTGCATGGACTTCCAAGCTTTTAGTAATTCTGATTTCCTTGAGCAAAACCGGACTGAGCAGTATTCAAAGTTGTGTGAGAGACTTGAACAGCTTGTGCCATATCTTGCACATTCACCTAGATATGAGAAAATGGGTTGTCTGGCCTAGTGAGCCTTCCATCAGAATAAACTTAAGCCTATATTTAAAAGTATAGGTTCCTGGGTCCCACCCTTGATGGACTCAGTGGGATTTTCTGGTGAGTGCTCTTGTTAGACAGCATTGATGTACTTTGAAATCAGAGCTGGCTTTGGGAAGCTGAGATGTAGAGCTAGCAGCACAGCTAATGGGGAGGTAAGAATATTGGCCATGGTTTTTCTAGGTGTGAATAGATTAAACAAGGAGAAAATGGCAGCATGGCTGTCAGACAAACTCTTAAATGTAACTTTAAGACAAAGTTGAGACTGAAGAAATCATGGCTGATGTGAGTTGCTACTAAGACTTCTTGATCTCAAGTTATAGAAACCAAGCCGGAACTAGTTTTGGCAAGAGGACTTCAAGGAAAGGATGTTGTGTTTTCTTTTTTATTTAAAGATTTATTTATTTATGCATACTAGAGCTAGGGTGTAAGCCAGAGGTGCAGGGGGTGAGAGGTTTCGCCAGAGACAGAGCAGGGAGCAGAACAGGCAGATTGACTGAAATACACTGGGGAGCAGTGGGCAAGATAGGAGAGGTCTGCTGTGCCATGTGGGTAGCTCCCTGGCCAGCCAGAGATCGAACTTGTGCTTCAGTGGCTGCTGATAGCTTCATAGTGCTGTGCTTAGCCCCTTGCACCACCAGGGAGGCCCTGCTGTGGTTTTTCATGTAGCAACAGAAGGGGAATGTCTCTGTGAGGTCTCAGAGGCAACTAGGAGCAGGACCAGGGAGCCACCAGGTTTCCATTTCTCTATCTTCATAGTTTTCCTGGGTGCCAGGTTTAGCGTGACCCACCAAAGACCAGCTTCTTCCAGGCAAGGGACGTGCCATCCTTAATTTCTCCCTAACTATGTATATACATTCTCTATGACCTTATCACCACAGAGAAAATGCCCCATTCCCTTGTGTTCAATTTGGAAAGTTCTAAGCAAGGAGTTGGATGATGAGCTCATCCTGGGCCAGTTGAAGGAGATAAGAAAGGTGACATATGGGGATTAGCACATCGTGGTAGCGGGGAGGAAGGACCTGCTGTAAGTGTTCCTGTGTAAGAATCTCCATAGTCAGCAATTGAAATTTGAGAGTGAAGCCATCTGATGATGGTTGGATCAGGTTATGTACTTTGCTGATTCCAGGACATCGCTTGAATTCTCATGATGGGGTAGATTTGGTCCTTTGTGTAGGCCCGCTACCCTTTGCTTTTCTATTCTCTTAACTCATTGAATTACTATGATACATGTTTCCAACTCATTGAATTATTATGATATGTGTTTCCATGTCAGTCTTCTTTTTTTTTTTTTAATTAAAGATTTATTTATTTATTTATGCAAGCACTGGGTACAGTCAGAAGCGCGGGAGGGTAAGAGAATTCACCAGAGCCAGAGCGGGGAGCAGAGCAGGCAGAAGGACCGAAGTACACTGCTGAGGGGAGCAGCGGGCGGCAGGAGAGGTCTGCGCGCCATGTGGGACCCTCCTCCGGTGGCCGGGGAGCAGCCGGGGATTGAACCGGCGCTGCAGCGGCTGCGGGCAGCATCGCAACCCAGAGCTCAACCACTGCGTCACCGGGGAGGCCCTCCATGTCAGTCTTCTTGTCAGGATCTTTGAGGACAGGAGCAAGTCATGTTCTCCATGGCACTCCCAGTGCCTACTTCAGAGATGGACAATTGGGGCCTTTTGAGATTTTTTTTAAAGATTTATTTTTTATTTATACAAGTGCTGGGGTACAGGTCAGGGAGGGTGAGAGGATTCACCGGAGACAGAGTGGGGAACAGAACAGCAGACTGATGAAACACACTGCTGAGGGGAGCAGCGGGCGAGACAGGAGAGGTCTGCTAGCCATGTGGGTTGCTCTGAGACCGATGGGGATCGAACTGGCACTGCAGAGGCTGTGGACAGCTTCACAGTGCAACGCTCAACCACCTGTGCCACCAGGGAGAGGCCTTTTGGGATATTGCAAACCTCACTTTCAGTTTGTCATTTGTTCTTGCTCTGCTTAAGATGAGTGAGCAGGAGCTGGAGGCTGTCTGTTCTTCCATATCAGTAGAAGCTTAATTGGTCCTCTCACACATGACCCATCTGTTTCCGACATGTCCCTTCTCGTTGACTTTCCTGGCACTGAATGTTAGAAGGTTAGACTAGAGATGGTGATCTTCTCTTGTTTTAAATAAGCCTCCAGTCAGTAAAGTCTCTGGGGGAAGCCAGGGGATACTGTGTTCGAGAATTTTCATAACTATTGGTCTTGGTTGCCAACCATGATGGTGATTCCATTAATACAGTGGAATGAAGTGCAAGTACTGTTGTTAGTTTCCCCCTTTTTATTTCCTCTCTTCTCTTTCCCTCACTACAGATGTGCACCAGAAACTAATTTTTACTTCTCTGTCTCAGAGATGCTATGAATTGATTTATTTGTATTTTTATTACTTATCAATCAATACTCCTACCAAGAACACATTAAAAGAACAGTCTGCATTTTAGAAGGGTAAATTTTGTAAAGGTCTGTTGTTTAATATTTTTTATTGTTATAAGAGATTAAAAATATATTGGCACTTACTTCTACAGTTGGCAAGAGGAATATAAAACTCAGAGCCCCATATTAAAAATGAAACAGTGACTATGATGTTATCACTTCCAGAACAACTCCATCTCTCTCCGCTCCTCCTTTGTAGACTCATAGACATTCATTGCTTCGTTGTTCAGTCATTGTTTAACCAAGCCACATGTACTTCGCTTTCGTAATGTTCCTCATAAATCAACCTCACAGCTCCTTAATAATGTTTTTGCTCTTGTCTGAATTTCCTTCATCTGTCCCTCTTCTGGGGCATGTGGGAGCTGGTAGAACACAAGGTAATTTCCAGGATATGTTAGGCAGGCCAGCCCTACATGATGTGCTGTTATGTGGCTAATTTCAATCACACCCGCTTGCTTTTCTGACACATCTCTTGACTTCTTGCTTTTCCAGAAACCATGAGGAGCAGAGAAGAAATGGTGTTGGGAGGTGAAACATTAATCTAGAATGTTTTGTGCTATTCCCATTGGACACATCTTCCTATTGCCCACATTTTAAAAAATTATTTTTAATGCTTGATTAAAGAGAATAAAGATTCAGGAGGTTAAATTAAAAGACATTCATTTAGAAATTCAGCAGAAATGTGAGATGTAAATTAATTTCCCCCACTACTAAATGACTTCCTTAGAGGAAAACAAGCTCTTTAGGCATCGAATAATGTTTTGTGAACTGGAGTGGCGTCTATCAAACTAACATACATTCCCTATTGCCACCCCCAATTCCACGCCCCACCCTCAGATCAGGACTCACATCATACCCAGGGGAACAAAGTGGCTGAGAAGTTCTTGTTGTGAGTTCTCTTTGACTTGGAACCACTAGGAAGAGTGAAACCAGTTTTGTTCCACAGACCAGAATTCTTTAGACCAAGATTTGGTGGCAGAGACAAAAGCACATGTATACCGACTGATCCATAGTGGCCAAGGGCCTCTCGGGGGCGCTCCACACCTGCTGATGGTGGTTGAGCCAGAAGTCCTGGTGGTCAAGTGAACAAAGGAGAAGGGAGTTAGATGGCTACAGACATGGTCCCAAGAAACTTCGAATGATTGTTCCCGAAGAAAGAAAAATATTTAGATTATTTTTTGAGAAAGTCTTTTTACAAATGGTACCACAGAGCCTAAATAAACTTGTGTAGCTGCTTCCACTCAATTTCTGAATTCTCAGTAGCAAATAATGAAGACTTTCAGGAGAAGCCTGACCACTGGGATGTATAGGACAGGGTGGGTGATCATAAAATGCAGTTTGTTTATTGATGACTGTTTTACACTGTATAGCAGGAGTCAAAGATGAAAAAGATGTGATTTTATAAGCTAGTAGCAAAATAAAGTAAAAAATAATTACCACATAAGGCAGAACATGATCATTCCTATAAATACAAAACAAAAAAGCATGAATTCAATTTCTTAGTTGTGAGAACATGGGTGGAGTGGAGGCTAGGAAGGGAGTGTAGGAAAAGCTATCATTTCATCTTCATTGTTTGTCTTTTCATTAAGCCACACATTGCCTTGAAGACCAACATTGCCTTGAATTGGATAAAACGGGTAAGATTTTGAAACCTGATGTGGGTTGAACAGAGACAGTGGAGCAACGGCAGAGGATGGGAAAGGCATGGGACTGGTTCAGGAAATGAACAGTGGCTAAATTTCTCTGGAGCAGAGGAAGGTAATGGGAAATAGCTGCAGCAGCCAACTCTTGGAAAATTCTCAATGTCAAACTACAGAGTTAAATTTTTTCTGTCTATATATCCATCTGTCCGTATCTCTGCCTGTCCATCCGTCCTTCTATCCATCCATCCACCTACCTGCCTATCTATGAGGAATTGCATAATCAGGGTTTTATTTAGAAACATTGTTCTTCAGGAATGTTTGCTTGGTCATAGGAGGAGGTGACCTGATGTAAGCATTACAGTTTTGTTGGCAGCCGTTTAAGGAGGGAGAGTTACCTCTCAAATAAGTGGAGAGGAAATGTACATGCAGAGGCGGTTGAAGGTGAGAGGTTTGCCCTCAGTGGCGCTCTAACAGACTGTGGACGGTCAGAGTGCTTTGGATTCGAATGGTTTTTGTTTTTAATTTTTTTAAAGATTTATTTATTTATGCATACAAGAGCTGGGATACAGGCCAGAGATTCAGGGGGTGAGAGGATTCACCAGAGACAGAGTGGGGGACAGAACAGGCAGAAATACACTGCTGAGGGGAGCAGCGGGCAAGACAGGAGAGGCCTCGCCATATGGGTTGCTCCCTGGCTGGCCGGGGATCGAACTCATGCTGCAGAGGCTGTGGATTGCTTTGTAGTGTGTTCTTAACCCCTTGAGCCACCAGGGAGGCCCCTGATACCAGGTTTTAAGCTGAGATAACTGTAGACTGTGACTGTGTTTTGGTGAAAGGCAAATAGCTTCCATGATAAAATGCTCACAGACTCCCAGGGTTCACGTTTTTGGAACTTAGACTATGTGCTTGGCCAGTCTGTGCCTCAGTTTCTTTCTCTGTCTGAAAGATAGAAATGATTAACATTTGTCCTTTCTGTCTAGGATTGTTGTTATGGTTGTTATGTGAAATTAGTTGATACATGGAAAGTCCTGCTGTTCTTCTCAGTGGGATTCTGAGAGAATTTAATCTTAATGCTCTAAGACATCCATTGCAATGAATTAATTTCTCTTTTCTCCATTGTGAATAATACTTGCAACCCAAGCCGTGGAGACAAAGGCACTTCTCATAAAGAAGATAGGAGGAACTTACTGTAATATTTGGGCTTGGAGTAGGTGATTTGAGGACAATTCAAGGAATTTGGGTTCTGTTCTGGATTGGGTGCTGACAGGAAGCAGAAGAAATATTACAATTGGTTATATTAATAATCTTTATTTCAGAGGAAGGAGGGATGTGGAAAGCTCAACCCCTCTTGCGGCTGCACAGTGTGTTTTTCAACTGTCAGGCATGATTAGAGAGTGGGCTTGTCATGGAGAGTCCTTATTGGGTGTTCATAAGCTGTGAAATTCACAGCAGGGGAAACTCACAACCTGGCTGGTAGCAATAGCTCCCTGCGGTCAAGGTGGCTTTTTTCTTTCTTCCTGCTTCTGGCTCATAGCTTTGATTTTTTCTTTGAGATTAATAGGAGTAGAATTATCAAAGCAAAAGTTTAAGTAATTTATAGTTTTAGATGATCAGTTTGCTTTCCAGGAATGTATGATAGTGGGATAAATTTCCAGAAAGCCAGTACTTTGAATTGGCATGTTTTTTTAGGGTGACCCAAAGCTCTTATGCTTTTACTGGTTCTTTCTACTCACATTCTCTTTCATTTGGTTTTACTGCTGAATTTGATGGTCACAGGAGATCATTCATTGCCTTTCCTTCACACATATTCCTTCTGTCCCCCAGGAGCTCACCTCTCTCTTCTAGTTGACTGAAATCAATGATTTCACCCAACATTGGGACCCACTTTCATCCTTGTTGCCAAGTTCTGTCTGTTTTGTTCTCCTCACCTATTATTAATTGTGAATTGGTTAAGTTCCTTCCTTCCAGTCATCTCTCCCGCAGGCTACTTGGACAAGATGCCCAAGCTTCTCTTTCCCTTTGTCTTTCAAAACTCTCAAGTACGGAGCTGAATTTTCAGAAGAATCCCTTCTTGCTGGTCCTAGCCTGTGAACGCGAGGTCATTTGTCAGTCAACTGGGACAGTGGCTTTCAAATATTTTTGACCATGATGCTCAGTAAAAAATGTTGGCATTTTGCACCATGGGAAAATATGTGTGTGTGTATGTGTGTATGTGTGTGTGTATGCATGTTCACATATACATATATCAACCCCCACATTTCTAGAATTCTATACCATACACATGTAACTTCAAAATTGGAACAAGAGTTTCATAAAGCAAACACCTTTACTGCAAACCTCGTATTTAGATAGTTGCTGTTCTAGTCTCTTTCATTTTAAAGATACTTGATGTGATCTGCTAAGTTAATATTTTAACTTCTTGGTGATAGAGGAGTGTCTTCTTGGTTAGGAGTCAGTAGGTGCTAATGTAATAATTCCGTGCCTGCCTGCCTATCCTCACTCTCTTAGAATTTCTTCCTTTCTCTTGTACCGAGAAATTTCAGCTCGTTTGGTGTAGCCCAGCTGAGTACAGGTGTTCATTACTCAATCCCAGTGCCCAAGCTAGAACAGTCCAGAATCTCTGGTAAATTCATTCATAGCCATAAATTCAGCGTGATGTAAAATGATGTTTCCTGTCTCCTTATTTGGATACTGTTAGTCACCATCCTCATAAATGTAGTTCTGCTTCTTTGCCCAAAGCTTGGCAGTTATGTTACTAACTGTAAATCTATACTTCCTTCTTCTGTAGTCTTTCCTCCAAATTTGCTGAGATCTGACTCTGAGGAGTGGGGGTGGAGCAAGGAGGGGATCTGGACACCTGGGCAAGGTTAGACTCTCAGGTGAAAGAGGAGGCCTGCTTTTAAGTAAGGGAGAAAAGCCCTGTACCAGACCAGAAGGAGGAGCGCCTTCAGCTCATAAGGCTTTCTCGGAGGAGATGGTAGTCCCTGAAGATCCTGAGTCTTCCTATTTCCAATTCTAATTGATCAGTATCCTGCACTCTCTTTATCTCTCTGTGAAGCCTCTGATAGGACTTTTCCACTGTGAAAAGTTGAGTTTTATTTTGGTAATCTCAGATATGCATCTAAAAGAGGTGATTCTTTTTGGTCTAACTGTGAAGAGGTAGCCCTACTCATCCTCTGTGATCTCCTCTTACAAAATGCAACTCTCCCCCAAATAGATTGGTTCAGTGGTGAAATAGACAAATAGGTATTGTATATATTCTAATTAATTTTCTAGCTTGTCTTTTGTGTTGCACAGGATTTTTAAAAATTATGTCAACAAATTTATAGATATTCCCTTTCTGTTTTTACATTCAGGTAATCATTGAAATTATTCTTTTTGGTTTAAACCTTCTAACTAAAAATCTTGTGACTTTTTGATGTTAATTTTTATGAAGTAAAATTGTGCTTATTCTAAAATGTCAACAAGTGATACATAAAATATAAG
This sequence comes from Talpa europaea, assembly GCF_964194135.1. Taxonomy (NCBI): domain Eukaryota; kingdom Metazoa; phylum Chordata; class Mammalia; order Eulipotyphla; family Talpidae; genus Talpa; species Talpa europaea. The sequence goes on from NC_140069.1 coordinate 14,681,480, forward strand.
GAAAAAGGTTTCAGCTCTACTTCTCTCCAATATTAATTTTCTTTTTAAAACAGTTTTTAAAATAATTTAAAGGAAATGTAAACTACAATAATATTACAAAATCTAAAGCAACTGAATTTTTTGCTCCAGTGTTTACTGTCTGTTTACTAATGGATACATTTTTCAACACATTATTTTTATTGTGGTAACTTTTGCTTTTTTAAAAAAAAAACATTTATTTTTATTTATTATGCATACAAGAATGGGGGTATAGGCCAGAGGTGTTTGTGTGTGGTGGCGGGGAGGTGGTGAGAGTATTCACCAGAGACTGAGTGGGGAGCAGAACAGGCAAATCTACTGAAATACACTGCTGAGGGGAGCAGACCAGGAGACAGGAGAGGCCTGCTGTACCGTATGGGTCAACTCCCTGGCCTAGGATTGAACTCATGCTGCAGAGGCTGCTGATAGCTTCATACTGCTGTGCTTAACCTCATGCACCACCAGGGAGGCCCTTGGGACGTCTCTTTGGCACATTGGATGTGCCAATTGGATTTCTATTTTGTAAATCCCAGGCATTACTTTTCCTTAGTTTACTCCCTTGCTTTAATTTACTCTCTCTAGTTTTGCCTTTTCCAGAGTATCTCTACTACTACATTTCTTATAAAGAGTGCAAAGAAAATAAACTTTTTCTTGTCGACTATATATTTAAAGGTCCTTTTCATTTTGATTGGTAATTTGGCTAGGTATATGATACTACATCTGCATTTTTGGAGGCATATCTCTGTTGTTATCCAGCTTCCTATGTTGCTCTTCAGAAATTCAGAGACATTTTGTGTCATAATCTTTTGTACCTGGTATGTAGTCTTTTCTCTCTGAGTTTCAGAAACTTAAACTTTACATCATTAAATTTCATGAAGTTATGGTTTGTTTGCTCTATCTATCTATCTATCTATCTATCTAGCTAGCTAGCTAGCTAGCTAGCTAGCTAGCTAGCTATCATCAGTACTATTATATGCCTTGTTCCAGTTGATATACTTTGGGCATTTGGAATTCACTTAGAGATATTTTCTTGTATTATTTGATAATTTCCTTTCTTTCGCCTTCTCTGTTCGCTCTTTCTGGAAATCTTGTAGACTGAATATATGAAATGCCCTAAACCAGTGATCCAATTTTTAAGATACTTTTCAGTCCATTTTCACTTTAGTGTATTTTTGCAAAATCCATGCATTAAACTCATATGCCAAATACTTATTTTATAAAAGTCAGATTTATTGATTATAATTTACATACAATACACACATTTCTGACAAAAGTTTTATAATCATTACTGTCATTTACAGAACAACTCAATTACACTCAGTGTTTCATTCACTTTCAGCCTTAGAAAATGTGGGCGTGGGGGGGGGGCTTCCTGGTGGTGCAAGGGGTTAAGAAGCAACCTATGAAGCAATCCACAGCCACTGCAACATGAGTTTAATCCCTGGCCAGGGAGCTACCCACATGGCGCTGCTCCCTTCAGCAGTGTATTTTAGTCAATCTGCCTGTTCTGCTCCACTCTGTCTCTGGTGAATCCTCTCACCCCCACACCTTTGGCCTGTACCCCAGTTCTTGTATGTGTAAATAATCTTTAAAAAAAGAAAATGTACCTGTGGAGAATAAAATAATAATAATAAATAATAAATAAAAAAACTAGCAGGCAACTATAAATCAGAGACATTCTGCAAGGGAGGGGAGGCAATGATGAATGCAATAAACTGATTTTCAATTGTTGAATCAGCTTTCATTTATCCAATCATGATATATATTATGGTAGATTCAATTTGCCGGTTTTTGTTGAGGATTTCCACAGTAAAATTCAAGAGAGATAAGGCTGGTATCTTTTATCTCTGGTTTAATTATTTTTATGGTTTTGGTGTCATGAAAAATCTGAAATCATAAAATGGACTTTGGAAGTGTTTACTCCATCTCTGTTTTCTGGAAGAGTTTGTATAGTATTGTTATTATTTCTTCCATCTGTGTTCAGTAGGATTTAGCAGGGGCGCCATCTGGACTTGGAATTTTCTTTGTGGAAAGATTTTAAACTATAAATTCAGTCTTTTTTTTTTAATTAGATGTAGAGATGTCTAACTTATTTATTTCTTCTTAGGTGAGTTTTGGAAGCTTGTGTCTTTCAAGGAATTTGGCAATTTTATGTAATAGAATAGTCCCTATTCTATTAATGTCTCTCAGATTTGTGGTCATATCGCTTTTTTTCATTTCTGTTCCCTTCTTTGTTGATCATTCTGGCTACAAGTTTATCAATTTAATTAGTATTTTTAAAAAAACTAACCTTTGGATTCTTTGATTTTCTCCATTCTTTTTGTTTTATTTTGTTTTTGACTTTATTGTTTTTTGTTCCTTATTATTCTCCCCACTAATTTTGGGTTTCATTTGGTCTTCAACTTATAGTTTCCTTTTTTTTTTAAAGAGTTATTTATTTTTTTTTTTTATTTTTTTTTTTAATCTTTTTTTTTTTTAATAGAGGCATGTTTATTTATTTATTTGTTTGTTTGTTTTTGTTTATACATGCACTGGGTACAGTCAGAAGCGCGGGAGGGTGAGAGAATTCACCAGAGCCAGAGCGGGGAGCAGAGCAGGCAGAAGGACCGAAGTACACTGCTGAGGGGAGCAGCGGGTGGCAGGAGAGGTCTGCGCGCCATGTGGGACCCTCCTCCGGTGACTGGGGAGCAGCCGTGGATCGAACCGGCGCCGCAGAGGTCGCCGGCAGCTTCGCAACCCAGCGCTCAACCACTGCGCCACCGGGGAGGCCCGAAGAGTTATTTATTTTTATACAAGAACCGGGGTACAGGCCAGATGTACAGGAGGGTGAGAGGATCCACCAGACACAGAGCGGGGAACAGAACAGGCAGACTGATGAAATACACTGCTGAGGGGAGCAGCAGGCAAAACAGGAGAGGTCTGCGCACCATGTGGGGCCCTCGGCGGCTGGCCAGGATCGAACTCGCGCTGCAGAGGCTGCGGACAGCTTCACAGTGCGGTGCTCAACCGACTGCACCAACAGGGAGGCCCCAACTTATAGTTTTCTAAGGAAGTTTAAGTCTTTTATTTAAAATGTTTCTTGTTTTCTAAAATAACCATTTAATGCTATGTATTTTCCTCTAAGCACTAGTTTAGCTGAATCCCACACATTTTGATTGGTTGTGCTTTCATTTTGATTCAGTTCAAAATATCTTCTAATTTTTCATGTGACTTCTGCTTTGACCTATGAGTTATTTAGAAGTGTGCTGTTTAATTTTGAAATGTTTGGGGATTTTCCAGATAGCGTTCTGTTATTTATTTGTAGCTTAATTCTATTATGGTCACAGAACATACTTTGTATAATTTCAATTCTTCCAAAATTGGCAAGATTTGCTTAAAGGCTCAAAATATGATCTATCTTGATGAATATTTTGTGTGTACTTCAAAAAAGTGTTTACTCATTTCAAAAATGGAAATAATTATTGAATTGCCTCAAGGGATTTTTATGAGGATTAAATGAGGTAATACTTATAACTGTTTAAGAGAGTTTGACTTACGGGAAGCACTCAAAAAATGTTAACTACTTTTATTGTTTTAGTTGCTTTCTTCCCCACCCAAGAACACAGTATTATTTAATTCTTCTTCAAGCTCTTTCGTGAGATTAACACTTTTCTCATAGAAATATTCCTTTTACTTGTTAAAATTGCTCTGCTAAAAGAATTCTACTTGTTGGGATAATTGTGATGTCTTCCTCTTCTCTCTGACTGTCATGATAATTTCTGCAGCATCTTACCAATAAAGGTCTTGTTAACTATTGGTTTGAAGAAAACTTTCAAAATCATTAATGTTTTAGTTTTATTGAATGTTTTTTGACATTCTATTATGTAAATATGCAGAAATTAATATTTTTTCTTTGAACTTCTTGTATCTTATATAATAGATTTCTTAATATTAAGTCATCCTTGTGTTTTTGAAAAGGTCAAGTTTATTATGGTGTATATTGCTAAGTTAATTTATTTGTTTTACTTAGGATATGTGTGTTTATATTCATAAATAAAATGGGTTTATAGTTTTCCTTTTTAATATTTGCAGGATTTGAGGTTAGCTTATAAAAATAAATTGTAGAAGTCTTCTCTTTCACTTGTATTAAAGGTTTATTTTGCCTGGGGATTTCTACAAAGTGTGAAAGAGGTTACTGTGATTCTTATAAATGTTTCATAGCATTTGAAAAAGTTTTCTTTGTATGATTATAATATTGTACATATGTATATGCACTTACTAACAATATTAATTTATATTATTAGACTCTTTTGATCAATAATCCTTCATGTATTTACTTATGTCAAAGGAATATATTGATATGTTTTATAAAAATTCATGTATTTGTATCCTTTCTGTGTTTGCGACTTTTCTAACATATTAAGAATTCATTGTTGGGGCCTCCCTGGTGGCTCAAGGGGTTAAGCACAGCACTATGGAACAATCCGTGGCCTCTGAAGCACAAGTTCAATCCCCAGCCAGGGAGCAGCCCACATGATGCAGCAGACCTTTCCTGTTGATCCTCCTGCTCTCCTCAGCAGTGTGTTTCAGTCAGTCTGCCTGTTTTGTTCCCCATGCTATCTCTGGTGAATCCTCTTACCACTCCCCCCCGCACCTCTGGCCTGTACCCCAGCTCTTATATGCATACATAAATAAATCTTTTAAAAAAATCTTTAAAAAAAAAGAATTCATAGTTTTTTGGGGCTCCCTGGTGGTGCAAGGGGTTAAGACACAGCACTATGAAGCTATTTGCAGCCACTGCAGCACAAGTTTGATCCCCAGCCAGGGAGGTGACTCATATGGCACAACAGACCTCTCCTGACTCTCCCGCTGCTCCCCTCAGCAGTGTATTTCAGTAGATCTGCCTGTTCTGTTCCCCACTCTGTCTCTGGTGAATCCTCTCACTCCCTGCATCTCTGGCCTGTACCCCAGTTCTTGTATGTATAAATAAATAAATCTTAAAAAAAAATCCGTTGTTTTTAAATGGAAATATATTTTATGTTAATTGTTTATGACCAAATGAATATTGCTTTTCCCTAATGAGGTTGGAAATAAATCTTTTTCTACTCCTAAATTTTGTTTATGGAATTATAATAATATATGTATAATAAGAGTAAACCTTGACCTTTGCATTAATATAATCATATTTAAAATATTTAAACGTGTTTAATGATACTTCTATGAAGACTAATTCTTTTATGCCTTTATGCCTATTGTTTTTTGCATTCTTTACTTCTATTCATCTTAGTTTTGCAAGAGGGATAGGTGAGCTGTGTATTTACTGAGGGGCCTTTGCACACTAAGAAATCCTTTGCAGTTGAAGTACAAATTGACTGGACACAGAACTCTTGGGTAACAAAATTTTCATTTTAGATAATAGTATAAGTAGAACTGTTTCAAATTTAACTATATACTAACTCATTTCATTTTTTTGTGAGATAGTACTTACTATTATTCCCATTTTGAAGATGGTATAACTGAAGCAAAAAACTTAGGTAAACCCAAGCAGTTTGTTTCAAAGCCTATATATATAACCACTATACTACATGGTCTATTAGATAGTCAATTGCAGATTGTTGTCTCTTAGAAATTTATAGATGCTAATTCATTGTCATGTATCTTTTAGAGAAGATATTACTGAGACAAGTCATATTTTTCTTCATTGGAAGGCAAAGAGTTTTCTTCTTTTTTCTTCTTAGATGCACTATTAAAATATTGGGCTCTGTGCTTTGAATTGTGTATCAATGTTTCTTTTCCTTCAGACTTCATATCGAAGAAGCATTCTAGTATTTCATTCATCTTATGGTATCTACAATACTGTCTCATTTTGAGATTCCTTTGTAAATAGGTAGCTAATCCAGTACTTCACTCATACCTTCATCTGGCAATTATTTATTAATTTTCTACCATGTGCCAAACTCTGTAAATACAACTATGGTGAAAAAATAGTCACCAAGCTATTAAACTTACAGTCTAATTAAGGGAAGACAGATTTTTGAAAAATGAAAACTATTGTAAGTTTAGGTATCATTTAAGGAAACATCTGAAGGATGAGTGAACTTAACCTGTGGAAAGAGTGGGAGGATACGTCAGGGAGAGAGAACACAACGACAAAAGATCCAAGCAGGGTCTGCTTGGTGAGTTCCAGGGTCTGTTGAAGGGCAATGAGCAATGGGACTATTGTTGTAAAATGAGGCTGTTGTGTAATTAGGAGCTAGATAACATTGCACCTATGTAGTTTATGTTAAATTTTTGCTTATTAGCAAAGGGAAGCCATTAAAACCTTGTTAAGTAGTGGAATTAAATGATCTACAAATGATCCAACAGGAGACTTGACTGGAGCAGGAGGGCATGTAGAAAAACCAGTTAGGAGGTCATCGTGTTTCAACTAAAAGATGATGATGACTTGAACCAGACTTGGCAGTGGAGATGAGGGAAGGAGAAATTTTTTCAGAAACAATTATAAAGTAAATGCTTTATATTTATAATTTTTGGTAGAAGTAACAGAAATCAACCCAAACTAGCAGAACTAATTATAAAATTACAGGGATGCCTCCAAGGAAATGAAGGCATGTAACAGATTTAGAGAGTGCCTGGAACCAAGAAATGGAAAGTCTTAGGAAATTTGTGCAGTAACTTATTTGTATTCTTTCATTTGTGTTTCTAAACTTTCATTGTCTTCTATGCATGCTGGCTTCTATGCATCTATTCCCTGTACATAAGGTGGTAGATAGTAATGGGGACTCTCTTACATTTGTACAACTCTTCCATTAAAAAGAAAGCATGAAAAACTGAGTTTTTAATTTTTTACTTTCTGTTTTAAGCTCTTAATGTATCTTAAGTATATGAACCAGGTTGGTCCAATTTGAGTTTTTTCAAGAAGATTCAGGGGAGAGTTTTATGACAAAATAAGATTCTAAAGACCACCACGTTGCATGGCCTTAGAGTTAACAGTACATATAAGGAGGTTTCTGTCTAATGGTTTTTACTTTCTCATGAAGAAGTACATGGGGTAGCTTGCTGAGAATAGAAAAGGTGGTCGGGTCAAATTTGAGAAGACTGGTATAGTCTTTTTGCAGAAGGAAAGAAACTGATAGAAAGACTTGGCATAATTCTAGGTAGACTGGAGAGCCCAGTTGTGATTAACAACCTTAAATTTATAGTGATAATATCTGCAAATTGACATGATGGTAACAATGGTTCAGGGACATTATGTATTAGCTATTAGATAATGACAATAAAGGATAGGCCATACATATTAAAGATGAGTAGGTTTGTGAAGAGACTGATGGATAGAAAGAAAATATGGAAAGAATGGCATGCAAGGAGACCCTGAGGCAGGAGAGGTTTGGTGGGCTTTGAGGCACCTTGAGAAGTCTAGATGGGGCACTCTATTTACAAACTGGAGTCACCATTGGTTTTTCTTTTTCTTTTTCTTTTTTTTTAAAGATTTATTTATTTATTTACAAGCACCGGGTATGGTCAGAAGCGCGGGAGGGTGAGAGAATTCACCAGAGCCAGATCGGGGAGCAGAGCAGGCAGAAGGACCGAAGGACACTGCTGAGGGGAGCAGCGGGCGGCAGGAAAGGTCTGCGCGCCATGTGGGACCCTCGCCCAGTGGCCGGGGATCGAACCGGTGCTGCAGAGGCTTCAGGCAGCTTCACAGCACAGCACTCAACCGCTGCGCCACCAGGGGAGGCCCATCCATTGGTTTTTCTTTAACTCAGCACTCAGCACAGTGCTTCCAGTGCCCAATCCAAAGCTATGCATAGTAAGTGCTCAATAAATACTTCCCGAATGAATCTAGCCTTGTGCATGTCCTATCTAGCAATTGTCCTTTAAATTTTCTGTCCTCTAGATGGCACCCTTCCATAGTTAACAGAGATAATGCAGGCTTTCATCCTTTTTTTAAATTGGAAAAATTACTTACGTATCTATTTCCTTATCTATTAAATCATAGGTCTAGTAATAACACCCATCTTGTAGGTAGCTGTGAGGTTTCAATTGAGTAAAACATGCAAATTGCTCAGCTTTTGACTTAGAGGCAATTCATACCTATTACCTAATTAATTATTACTGTTATTGTTGTTGTAGGTATTGTTGCAGCCTGTGAGATTACCTACATTCATGTAATTGTTTTGACCGGAAACCTTTTCAGCTTGTACTGGACATTTATTTTTCAGAGGATACCAAAACACCCTTCTTTAACATTTTAATTGCTGCCATTTCTTCTTTGAGAAACTAACCCTTCCAATTCTGAATCCATGTGTTTGGAGTGGAATGCGTAGCAACCCTGGATACTTACACCCATACCTTAATTTTATCCCCTAATCGTAGAAGCAGGGGACAGGGAGTCTAACCAGAACTAACGCAATGAGCAATAATTTATCTCTCTTTTGTGGAATGTAGGACAGGAGACCATCATTTTTCCTCACAGTAACATGAATTGTGGTGGTGAGTTTGTACCTATGGGAAGCATTTCTGCTACAAGGAGAACTGTGAGGGTCCTCAGGAGGAGGTTGGGAATGAAAAAAAGATCAGAACAGACAGGCTTAAGAACAAAGTTCTGGGTAACAGCTTTCGAGTCCCTGGAGCCAATCCTGCCTGAAACTAATTATCTCATTTTTTTTTAATATGAGCTAATATTAAATGTTGCATTTAATATTTAAAAGTTTGTCAGGAATTTGTTACTTGCAATATAAATCTTAACTTATACACAGTTTTTATTGAGAATGCATTTTGCCCATCTTGTATGTTAAATGTGTTCACAAATAGAATTTTTTTTCAGTAACCTTATTTAGAAATTTTACTAGTAGAATAATCATAATGCTATGCCATTAAGGAGTACCTATGTTCATTCCTTCCATTATAAATCAAACTCTAGGATTTTTGGAAAATTAGTGGCTTTTTTAATAACACTGTGAGTCTCATGACTATCACATGTTATTTTTTTTACATAAAATTAGTTTTTATTCCATGACTTGTTTCATTTTTTAGTATAAAACAAGAACATTACAAAAATTTCCTATTATCCACTTATAAAGCCGACTTCAATTTTTTGTTATTTAATATCTATTATTTAATTTCTATTATATCCAAATCTTGAGAGATCATGGTTTTTATTACTCACAGAGGGAACATTTGAAGTGGAAGGAATTTTGGAGTCAGACAAAATGGTTTCCAATCTCAGCTCTGCTACTTGCTAGTTCAGTGAACTTGGACTAGTTCTTTAATTCCAAGCTTGTTTTTAGGTTTTTGCAAATTGAGACATATAAATTCAGGAGATGTAGTGAGGACTACAATGGCAGCCTATGTTAAACTCCTAGTGCACATGAAGATACCAAGAGTCTTTTTCCTTTTTTCCCAAGAGTATGTTTAGATATTTCTCCAAGAAGTTTAGTGTAAAGGGGGGCCAATAGATATATCATTCTCTGAATTAAAAATATTAAATGTTTTTATTTATTTACTAAGCACTCAGTGAAATGGAGTTAATGTATTTTTAGATGAGATCTTGTTCAATGCTAATTTGATGTCAGGTTTATGAATTACTTTAAGTAGAATATTTATTGCTGATTATACCTATATTTCTTAGTTCTCTCTACATTTAGAGTCATGAAGAGTTTAGAAAGTCATTGAATCCTCCTTATCATTATGTCCATACATACATTTATTTGCTTATTTTTCCAGTTCCACTGGAGAATTTTGGCTTCATGTTTTTTCATTTTTTGACTTTATATTATTCTGTACTGCTCTGTGTAGCCATAATAAAGAAATTGAAAAAATATGTGTGTAATCATGCTGTAAACTGTAACCCATCCACTTAATATGAACTGAGAGCAAAGTAGCTCTCCCTTTGTTTTATTTTATTATGGAACCATTCTCAACTCTTGCATCCCAAATCTAAAGGAAGAGTTTTGTTCTTTGCAGTGTTTTTTGTATGAATGTCTTGACTGGGTTTCATGAGAAATAAATTTTGCTTTTCCCCTGGATCTCAGTTCTAACTCTGACAATCAGAAAGCATTTTTAAAATACCCCAAATATATGTCTTGCCCAATGGCCTGATGACCATGACCTTTTCATGCCAGTTGGATCTTTTCTCAGTTCCCAGCCAGAGAGTGAGCCCGAGTAGCTAAGGAACTTCTTAAACAGAAGGATAAACATATCCAAGTCTGAGTTTGTCTGAACGCGTGTATAAGTACACCAATGACTCTATTGTCCTTTTTTTAATGTTCAAGTTGAATGCATAGGGGACAAATAAACTCCTGAAAGTGAAGGCAGAAGTGGAAGAACAAGGCTCTATATATGGTTTGAGATTCCTTTTCTTACATTTCTTCTTACATTTCTTCTTACATTTCCTCTTCTTACTATTATTACATAATAGTACCCACTTAGGACTAAGGGTCAAGAAAGTATGATGGTTAGATATGGGGGATCTGATGCTGCCTGGGTTTGATTCCAAAACTTATTAAGTGAAGGGTGTTGGGGAGCAAGCCTCTCTGTGTGCCCAAGACACAAAGATAAAAACAGGACTTATTTGTGGCTTCTTGTAAGGAGAGGTAAGATAAATAAAATAAAGGAACTTAGAACTGTACTTGGCATATTTTAAATGCCCCAAAATTGTTAGTTTGGTTATTATTATTGTGTTTCTGGATATTTATTTAATAATAATTTGCACAGAAATTTATATAAATTCAAAATATGCTGACTCAATAAAAGTAAATGTAATTTTAGGATTCTAGTAAATGCAGTCATGTGGAAATCAGTGAACAACTCTCATTAATTTACACAAATTAAAATTTTGTGTCAACAGTGGGTATGAGGTAATTAAAAAATTATTGCTGTAACTGATTTACAACTTTTTGTTTTAGAGGTATGGGATCATCCCCTTCAAGTATTGTTACCACAGAAATCTTTTCTTGAGAAATTTCTTCATAAGCCCAGGACAAAGCAGTTCACACACAAGGCCTCAGAGAAAAAAGTGAGAAAACATTTGCCTTCCAAACAAGGCTTCTGTCAGTCCCTTATTGGCTGTAACATATTCTTTGTTCAAATTATTCCAGTTTCTTTCTTAACTCTTTTTTTTAAAGATTTATTTATTTATACATACAAGAACTGGGATACAGGCCAGAGGTGTGGGAGGTGAGAGGATTCACCAGAGACAGAGTGGGGAACAGAAGAGGTGGATCTACTGAAATATAGTGCTGAGGGGAGCAGTAGGGAGACAGGTGAGGTCTGCTGCTCCATGTGGGTAGCTCCCTGGCTGGCCAGGGATGGAACTCGTGTTTCAGAGGCTGCAGATAGCTTCATAGTGCTATGCTTAACCCCTTGCGCCACCAGGAAGACCCACTTAACTCTTTTCTTAACCAAGATTTGTGAATCATTTCTACTTGAGGTTACAAGTTATTACCTGCAGTTTTCTCTTGGATGGAAGGAAGCTCATACATTGCCTCATTCCTCAGCAGCTGTTTTCATGGAGGCCAAAGGACCACAGGAACTGCTAGAAGCCAGCAATCCTGCTGTTCTTTTTGGATGGATGTTTCAAAAGCGCCGGCATGTTTGCTTTTCCTTCCTCCCTGAGAGTCTTTTCCACCCTCGTTTTCCTGGTTCCCATGTAACTCTCAACCTCTCCATCTCTATGCACGGCTAATCTCAAGGATGTATTTTTGCAATAATTTCAACAATGATTGCATCCCTTAGGATTTGAATCTCAGACTCCCACTGTGAGATTCTCCTTGGTTGATTTGATTCAAGCCAATAATTTCAGGTACCACCTCAATTGTCCCAATGTACACATCTCAGCTTATAGCAATTGTTTGTATTTCTGTCTCTTAGATATCATCATTCTCCAGAAATATCTGAAGGTCAATGTCACCTCAACACTTAAACTCAGTATTTTTCTTCCCACTCCCAAGTTGCTTTTATGTTAGTTCTTTTTTTTTTTTTTAAAGATTTATTTATTTATGCATACAAGAGCTGGGGTACAGGCCAGAGATGCAGGGGATGAAAGGAATCACTGGAGACAGAATGGGGGAACAGAACAGACAGATTGACTGAAGTACACTATTGAGAGGAGCAGCAGGCAAGTCAGGAGATCTCTGCTGCGCCATGTGCTTTGCTCCCTGGCGACTGGGGGATCGAACTTGTGCTGCAGTGGCTGCGGACAGCTTTATAGGTTGCGTCTTAACCCCTTTCACCACCAGGGAGGTCCATGTTAGTTGTTATTTAGATGAATGTGTCTACTGTCAACATGCTCACATTAGAAATTAGAAGCCTTTAGAGCATAGCAGACTGTTTCTTCAATATTTTCCATTATTTCCGCGGTTCCAACTTACACCAAAACTTACCACTGGTTTTCATGAGAGGAAAGAGTCATATTTTAGTAAATATCAGGTCTTTTGCACACTACTGGGTATTTACTAATGTTGAATAAATGTCTTGATTTGTGTTTTAAAATTCCAGACATTGTCATGTGTGGTCTGGACTATCCCAATAACCATTTAACTTGACTTTCATCGCTATCATTTCCTTCCTAGTCCAACTTTATCCTTCTTGTTGCCAGATCATCTACCTAAAAACTGAATTATCAAGTCCATTATCCTTTTTTTCTGTTGATTTTTGATAGCCTCAAGCACAAGGCCTCATCATCCCTCATGTGGCATCCTGGGTCTTTTTCATGCTGGTACCAGGCCTCCCTGTCAGTCACATTCTTTGCCACTCTCTTTTCTGCAGCCTCAGGCCCATTTACTTCTTATTCCTCAAATAAGCTAGGTCTTCCTTCCTCTGTTTTTGCAAATGCTGTTCCCTTTGCTAGGAAGTCCCTTTTGCATTTCCTGCCTAGCAAATTTCTCTTGAGTTTGCAAGTCACCTAGGAAGCTCTTTCCTCCATCATTCTCTCTCAGCCCTCTATCATACCTTTGTGTTTTAGTAACCCATTTCTGTCTATTTACCACACTTTGTGAGCATCTGGAAGACCCAAATTTTCATGTAGATATCTCAGGATTCTCAGAACTTCTTATGTTGTGGGTATATAGTTGTCCTTAGGGAAGATTTATTAAACTGAATTATCATTAAATTATTACTAAATTATAATATTAAAAATTATAAATTATAATTAAATTATTATTAAAGTTGAATTCTAAGATAATATATTCTATTTAATTATGGACATATTTTATACACCATGTACAAGAACATTTACAAAGTTTGTGTTTATCGTTGAGCAGAGAGAGACTTTTATATATTTCTCCAGAAAACACAGGAAACAAAATATCAACTGAGGTATTTAGGGCTTTGTTAGCCAGGCACTCTTGGCTTAAGTTAGAAAGGCAGGAAGGGAGGAAGGAGGAAGGGACAGAATAAAGGGTGATTGATAAATATGATAGCCCTGGTTCCAGAAATGAGACCTTTTCCCATGAAGTTCTGAGTTATCTCCCCATTGGTCATTCTAGAGTGGCCTAACCCTCTTTTTCCATTCATATCTTCAACTTTTCCAAACTATTGACATGACTGACTCATTATGAAGCATGCATTTTGAGTTTCCACTCTTGTTTTTTACTCTACCATTTCCTTTGTCAGAATGTCTAACTCTCTGGTCATTCTCACCTATCAAGAGAGTATCTAGCACTCAGTAGACTTTAAGATGCCACCTCCTCCAGGAAGAATTTCCTAACCCTCCTTTTGAATAAAAATGTCATTCCTCTTAACTTTCTAGCATTTTGTATCCCTTTTATGGCACTAAGCACAGCCTGCTCTATACTATGATTATTCATGTGCTTGACTCACATCACCTGTTAGAACTTAAATTCTTAAGGTCAATAAATCTCTCTCCTTTTTATCCTTCTAACCCTTCCCTAGCAATGCTGGGTACAGTTTTGGTACCCAATAAGGATTTTTAACATAAAATTGAAATGGGTTAAAGGCCTACATTTTATCATTCATAAATTTCTTAGGGCCCAAACTTTCGGACATATGTGTCTATATCTTAATCTGTGGTGAATTATATGGTTTCTGTCTTCTTTCTACCATATACTGGAAATATCTATTTTCAGATCTATTAAACAGCAGACTGTTAAAAAAAAAAGCAATAGGAATAGTTGTAAAGTTATTTAATGTAGCAATCACTAAGCTTCTTAGCCCTGACAGAACATCACTCAGAAAGAAAATAAAGCATATTGTCAGGAGCACAGACTGGTTTAGAGCTACTTAGTTTAAATCCTGGCTCTGCCCCTTACAAGCTGGGCAACCTGAGTAAGCTACTTAAACCATTTGCGCTTTCCTTTTAGTATCTATTAAATAAGTATTGTTAACAGGTTTACCTCATGGGGCTGGCATGAGAATGAAATGAGTTTATATATGTAAAGTGCTTAGAACCATATCTGGCCCGTGACTAATGCTTAATTGGTTTTAGCTACTACTGTATTATAGCATTATAGTGATGATTATTAACATTTGCATTTAGTTGTATATGTCAGTTAATCCCTGAAAATATGATCTCAACAAGATTAATATTGTGCCTTTATATTTCAGTGACCAACACAGTGCCCTCAGCAGAACCTGGAAGAAAATTCCTCCTTGCCCTAGAAGTGACCTTGACTTGCATGCTCCCTGTCATGGCTATCCAAAGAACTTTCTTTTCCTGCTCTCAACCTCATCTTTAATCCTGCTGGTTTTCATTTATTTTCTAATTCAATCATAATGAATTTTAAAATCCATTCTAACTTCCAAGAACCTCTGGAGACTTGCTTCATCAGTCTGACATCACGTTCATTTACATTTCTTATTTTTTCATTTCCCTGTATGAGGCCTAAGAATTATTCCAATAAAACACTTTAAAGATTACATTACACATACTGTGTGCTATTTATTCCTGGCTACAGGTCCAAATTAACAAGCAAGAAATTGTTTATGCCCTGATCAACTATTACAAACTGTAATGCTATATCTTTTATAATTGAAATTTGGATCTAGAGTTATTCTTTTGTAACCATCTAAACTAATAGTTTAAATGGAAAATATTTATGCTAAATCATAGCCAATTCAAGTTCAAGGGAATATTAGAAGCCATCCAGTTTGAACACTCTCCCAAGCTGGTAAATTCTTCATATACCTCCCCTCCCCGCCATGCTAAATAATCATCTGTCTTTTGCCTGGATTATCCCAGGAAGAGAGAAGGTATCATTTTTCAAATCATCATCTTTCTTGGTGGGAAATTTTAATTGGTAGGAAATTATATCTCATGTTGTATTAAGCCCATTGCTCTCAAAACCAACATAGGTTAGAGCAGAACTCCTATGAGGGCCTGCAAATATTTGAAACAGATTTTATTCCCTGTTATGTTGTAAATCAATGATGTACGATGGGGCTCAAGAATTTTTATGGAAGACACATAAATGTACTTTAATCCTATTATTTTATAGATGGAGAAATTAAAAAGAAGAAACTTGAATAATTTCCCCAATGTCACATTTTATTAATTCAACTACTATATACTCAGTATCCAACTTCATAAATTTATGAATTTAATGTACTATAATCTAAAATTTTATAATCTACAAATAAATGATGAACACATAAAATTGAAGTCCTTGGTGACCTACAGCCAATCCATTTTCTTCTCTTTATCCCTAGAGACTACCAGGAACCTATAGTTGTTATTTAACATGCAAACATATTGTATCAGTTAGTGTTCTACCAGAGAAGCAAAATCACCAATCCCTAGCAAGGGAATGATAGAGATTAGATTCTACATGCTTGTGGGAACTGTTGAAGAAGTGGAAACCTGTTGCTTCTGCCTCTGGGCCGGAAGCCGTTACAGCTCCTTGATAGGAGCTGTTGAGATCTTTGGCAGGCAGGAAAACCAGCAGCTATGGAAATGGGTAGAATGGGGACAAACTGGAGCACACGTCAGCAGTGCACTCCAGCCTTGATGATGCTAGTGCCACAGAAAACGCCGGTGCGCTTCCCTGAGGAGATGCACCTGCACCTGGCATTGACATCAGAGTAGCTCCAGGCTTGGAGAAGCTTGGAGAATAGCTGTTCCACACCAAGGAGAGCAATGGTCAGACACGACGTGCAGAAGAGAACAGCAGTGGCTCCCAGCACACACGCAGACCTGCAGAGTAAACTGACTGCTTCATCTCTTGCTTTTCTAATCATTTGAACTATTTCTTGTCACCAACCCTGATTTGGAAACATAAAGGAAGAGACATGTTGGGAAATCTAATTTCAGCTCAGCTGAATTGATGCAGTACAAGCCCACAGACTTATTTTATACTTTTATTTAACTGATATGTGACCATAAACAAAATGCGATGCAGTTTTTCATGTTTTCAAGATAAACACCAGTGATATCCTGTATTTCTTTCTCAGCAACTTTACTCCCTCCACACTGATTGTGAGAGTTTCCTATGTTGATAATTATTATGCTGACTCGTTTATGTTTTGTTTTAGTCTGCATGGCATTGCACGGGAAACTATAGCACAACGTATCAACTCATAAAGCCATTTTCTTCTAAAATTTTTTTTAGTATTGCCTGTCATATTTTACTTTTTAAATAAAATTCATGAAATTCACGTTTATGTGTACAATGAGGTGGACATATTTTTGGATGGATTAAATGTCAGTGCGATTTTTAAAATTCTATTTCTTCTTAAATTTCTCACTTCCATTTGTTTCCTTCCTAGTTCTATTTCTTATTTTAAAATATTTCTCCATGGCCCCTTTATTTCTTTGAAAGAACACTTTCTCTGCTTTTTATTTAACTTTTTGTGTTTCCTGTGGTTTGTTCTTGCTGCGTTCTTTCCCTAAGGGTTTATTTTGGCTGAATAATAATGCTACCAAGTACATCTCCAACCAAAGTCTGTCTTTTTAAAGACCATTTCTAACTGTGCCTCTAGACATTTCCACCAATGGTTACACACACCTCACACCTAGCAGTTACAAAACTGTCCATTACCTTCCGTCTACTTCTGTCTTCCCATTATGAGGAGTGTCAATGTTTCAC
The DNA here is from genome assembly GCF_964194135.1 of Talpa europaea. Taxonomy (NCBI): domain Eukaryota; kingdom Metazoa; phylum Chordata; class Mammalia; order Eulipotyphla; family Talpidae; genus Talpa; species Talpa europaea. The sequence goes on from NC_140069.1 coordinate 14,698,519, forward strand.
TGATGATCTCATCATTCAACCATGGGTCCATACTTGAACCAGAGATATTCCCCAAACCAGAATCACAGGGCACTTCTTTTATCACATAACTGACTGGTTGTCAAGAAACTAGATCTCAGTCTTAAAATTGTTTACATTTCCTTTCTTTTTAACTAATGAGGCTGATCTTTTCCCTTTGTATAATGGTCAAAACCCCCCAAATAAATAGCCCCAATCATGTGCCACTTAAGCAAGAGGAGACTTCCTGTCTTAACAAAAAGTCTGTTCCAAATGATAGCATATGAGTCAACCAAAGGAAAAGTTCCTAACACATCAATAATAATGGCTCCACCAAGCTCTGCCAATTCTTTGAATGTTGTGTAGTTGTCCAGGGTCCAGCATTTAACCTCTGCAGGTCATCCAAAGCTGTGGCTCATCAGAGGAGATGACTTACAGATCTTTTCCCTCACTCAATTTACTCCAAACAATTTCTCTGTATGCTCACTTTTATGTTTTCTATAAGACTGTTGATTTGAACTAAGCTTTGTATCATGCCCATCAATTTTAGGATCAGCAATATTTTCTCCCTTTATCTCCTAACTGGAGAGTGAGTGGTGAAAAAGGAGAATTAATGCAATGCCTACGTTGTCTTGAAAGTGACATGAGAAGAAGATGAACGATTTAGTTCAGCGAGAGGCACACAAGAAGTATCCAAAAATAGTTGTAAATATTAGTATTATTACTTTTCCTAAAATCTCTTGCTGCTTCTACTTGTGTGTCTTACTAAGAACTATATACTAGTTCTTCTTTTTTAACCTATGCACTTCTTGAAGATAAGCTCTCTGGCAAATTCGGTCTTGTGATCCTTAGAAATCAGGCTTAAAGTCTACTTACACAAGGTGCTCATAACCTGGAGACTGTATTGAATCAATTTATAAGATTTTTTTTCCTGGGAGTGGTTTTAAGTAGAAAAGAGAATGTTTGAGGAAACTAGGCACAGAAGAATGAAGGGGGCACAGCCACTGGGGGAGATACTCAAATGTCAATCTTGTTGTTCGCTTGAACTCTGGATGTTGATCTCAAGATGTTCTTGACTTATTCTGTAAATGCTGTTGGTACAGCTGGCTCACAATCTGGAAAAAAATAGAGTTATATCCCTACCTAACTAACACCATATGGTAAAATGAATGCCAGATGGATTAAACATTTAAATGGAAAAATAAAGCCATCAAATGTGGGAGGAAAATAGGTAGGGATGACTATGTGAACTTGAAGCAACATTTTCTAAGCATGTCATCAAAAAGGACTTGATAAAAGATTCAAACATTAAAAATAGGGGAAAATTCCATTGTAAAATCCTAATGAAAAGAACAAATTTAATGATATTTACAAAATACATATCTAAGTGCTAATATTTTAATACATGAGATATTCCAATAAGCTAGAATAAAAATGACAAACCAATAGGCAAATGGACAAAGAGCATGAACAGCTCCTTCAAAAAAGAAGACAAGTTACCAATAAAAATATGAAAAAAATAATGTTCTACAGTTAAAAAATTGTCAATTAAAGCAAAGACATAGGATTGCTTAATTTTAAGTTGGCAAATGCTCAAAAATAAACACCAGTATTAATGAAGTTTTGGGGAAAATGTATTTCTCTAATTTTTTTGTTTCTCTATATCCCAAATGTAAGTGAAACCACGCAGTGTTTATCTTTCTTGGTTTGGCTCATTCACTTAAGATAACCCCTTCTCAATCCTTCCATACTCCCACAAATGGCATGAGTTTATCTTTTTGATCAATGAGTAGTATTCCATTGTGGTATATGTATACCACATTTCCTTTCTCCACTAATGATGATGATGATGATGCTAATAATAATAATAATAATAATAATGTCACTTCTCTATTCTGCAAGGCAAATCATATACAAGTGTCATCTTTCTGGAAAGCATTTTGGCAACATACATCAAAAGCCTTAAATATGTATTTACACTTTGTCCCAGGAATTTCCACTCAAGGAATTAAAAATTTTGTACCCAAAGCTTTAACTCTAAGAGCACTTATCAAAATGTTGTTTATAAGAGAAATTACAATTTTTGTTTTCTCAAATGACTGGTGTTTTGCTGACATTTGCATTTTAGTTCCCTTGAGGGTTCTGGTATCACTGTGAGTCATTACATGATATTTGGTTTTATATATCAGCATCATGAGTTTGATTAATGTGAGTCTTTTCCTGAGAATCTATCTGGGCAGATGAAGGAAAAACATATTTTTGAGTCTACACATTTGAGAATCCAGATACTTGAATATGGCCAATTCTCTAGGGCAGTAGATTCCACACAGAGAGGTCTTTTGGAAAATAGCCAGACTCTTCCAGATGACAAATTCCCCTGCCTATCCATCTGGATACCAAGGATAATATTTTCTTTTATTGGAACATTTACAATGTATTTAGTTTTCTATTGCTGTAATAACACTCTAGTGGCTTAAAAAAAGCACTCAATTATTAGTCCACAGTTCTGTAGGATGGAAATATGGGGAGCTTAACTTGTTTCTCTCATTGGGATCTCATAGGCAGAAGTCAAAGTTTCAACTCAACTGTTTTCTTACCTGGAGACTATGGGGAAGGATCCATATCCAAGATCATTCAGGTTATTGGGGTCTTGCAATTGTATCACTGAGGTACCTGTCCCTCATTGACTCTTAGCTGTGTCACTCACAACTTCTCAAGGTCACTCTCCAGCCCTTGAATGTATGCCTCCCCATCTCTCGGCCCACTAACAGCATCAAATCATTTCATACTTCAACTTTTTTTACTTTCTTTTCTGCCATCTGTCAGAGAAAAACTCCCTGGAAATTTTTTTTTTTTTTTTTTTAGAATCCTTGAGTTTACATATACATTCCAGAGCACATGAATAATCATTAAAAAACAGATTTAAAGACAAATGAGAAAAGTTACCATTTATGGCTATAAATATTTAACTTACAACTCTGAAATACTTTTTTTTTTTTTTTTTAAAGATTTATTTATTTATTTGTACAAGCACTGGGTACAGTCAGAAGCACGGGAGCGCAAGAGAATTCACCAGAGCCAGAGCGGGGAGCAGAACAGGCAGAAGGACCGAAGTACACTGCTGAGGGGAGCAGCGGGCAGCAGGAGAGTTCTGTGCGCCATGTGGGACCCTCCTCCGGTGGCTGGGGAGGAGCTGGGAATCGAACCGGTGCTGCAGAGGCTGCGGGCAGCTTCGCAACCCAGCGCTCAACTGCTGCGCCACTGGGGAGGCCCTCTGAAATACTTTGATATAAACTATAAGACCCTTCCATTTTTTAAAATTGAATTTAAAATTTTGTGTATTTTCGATTGAGGTACCACTGGTTTACAATATTGCTTGTGATTTAGAGGTAGGGTATCTCCCCCCCTCCCGGTATTAATACCTCACCACACCACCAAAACACCCATAGCACTCCACCATTGTCCATTGTTCCCTCTCCTTACTTTGTTTTCTTCCTCCTTTACCCTAACCGTCTGGTAGTCCCAGTTCTACAGTCAGATTTCTAAGGTTTGTTACTGGTTTGCATATGGGATGTGAGTGTGTGTGTGTGTGTGTGTGTGTGTGTAGTTGCACATTTCTGCATTTTGTCTTCTTCACTGGGGTCCCTGTCCACATCACTCACCCTAACACTCTTATCTCCCCACAGCTTGGATTGTGCTTCCACACTAAGCAGCTATCCCCTTCTAGGGAACACAGGTATGCATCTCAGTTTTCACCCAAGGTGGATCCCTCTCCTCACAACCTTTGTTCACCTGAGTTGTATTTCCTCATCATGTCTTCTGTTCCACGCAGTCAGCATTGGTCTCTGATGTTCAGGAGGTGCTCCAATTTTGCCCCAAATCTTGGGATCCTCCAAGGCCAGCCTCTCTGAACTACCCTAGATTATTGTCCCAAGTGCAAAGCAGGGAACTTCCTCTGATGTCATCTTACTCTCCTCTTACCTTGTCTGCTGTGTTTTTGCCTTGAAGATAAATGATGAGATGACAAAGGTTTGACTTAACTAATATTGCACTTGAACATATTTGAAAGTGATGCTATAATTATTTAAATGCTCAAAACGTCCTGGTTTTAAAGATTTGTGTGATTCGTGACACCGAGGGATTTCCCTTTTTATGAACACAAAATCATGCAATTGACACAATTGATAACCTCTAATTATATATGAAGTCCCACTTGCCACATCACAATGGACATGATATCTCATCATATCCATGGGCCCAGGAACTAGGGTAAAAAAATCTTAGGGGGCCCTTTTGGAATTCTATTTACTAAGACACAACATCTCCATATGAACTGCAGTAACTTCCACTCTCTGACTGATAATACAAAACAATGAGGAAAGTTTAAAATGTAAGAACTAGCCAAATTACCACAATTTGACATTGTAGAGTCAGAGGGGGAAGCAAAATAGGTGAGGACAGCAACAAACTGGAAAAGATACCTCTCATCTAGGAGGCAGATCTATCGCATTTCCAAATGATTTCATTAATATAAATAACTTGATAAATTTTTCAGTCTCTACTGCCTTACACTTTTCAAGAAAATACATCTAGAGGCTAAATCCAAATTATAGACCCCTAGTAGTTTTTGTTATATCACCAACACATGTGATCCCTTCCTCCTTCTTATAAAGACCATTATAGATTGGGTCTATTAAATAACACAGAATATTCTCCCCATCTCAAGATTTTTTTTTATTTTAATTGAGGTGACATTGGTTTACAACACTGTTAATGATTCAGAGGTATAAGATCACTTCAGAGTATGTGATCAGACCCACCCACCACCAAGGCACCTATAGTCCTCCACCATAGTGGAGTGGGTCCTTACTACTTTGCTCTCTTCCCTCCTCTAACTCTGGCAGCCTCAATTCCACAGTCTGATATCTAAGATTTGTTATTGGGTTGGATTTTTCTGATCCTTTGTTTTCTCTCTATATATTCCACATGTAAACAAGAACATCCACTATTTGTCTTTTTCCTTCTGATTTATTTCACTTAGCATGCTCCTCTGCTTTATTTATTATTATTATTCATTATAATTTATCATTTATTTTATTATTATTATTATTTATTATCCTCCTTATTTATTTCACATAGCATGATCCAGTTCTCTCTTGATGTCACAGAATGCTGGCGTTCATCTTTTATTACAACTGAGTTTATTCCATTATGTATGTAAACAACCTCTTCCTAAACTCACCTGTCCTTGGTCACTTAGATTATTTCCATAACTTGGCTATTCTAAATAGTGATGCAGTGAACATGGGAGTGCTTATTTCTCATTGAATTAGAATTTTTGCATTCTTTTGGGTTGATAATTAGGAGTGGAGCTACTGAATCATATAGTAGATTTATTTATAGTATTTATTTATAGTATTTATAGTATTTATTTATAGTATTTATAGTATTTTGAGAAACTGCCATACTATTTTCCACAGTGACTGTACCAGTCAAGAGTCTTGACTTAAATACACCCCCAAAGTTCCTTTGTCATAAAAAGTAACATGTTTGCAGGTTCTGGGGATTATGAGATTGATACCTTGGGGCCAAGATCAAGCTTACCACATTAGGTTAACATCATGAACTATTAACAAATTTCTCATACTCCTCTGCTCTGGGTAGAATGTTAGATGGCAACTTGCTGGCTTAGCTTGCTGAGCACTTAAGTAGCTTGGACATGGCAATACTATCCAAAGCCTTTTCCACTTATTTTCTGTAACTTAAACAGCAGTCAGTCTTTTAAAATTTTGGTTCTGAGCTTTTAAAAAACATCTAGTAACAGTAAATATTAATTTTTTTTTGCTTTCTCTTCTCTCATCCCTCAATTTTATGGTGTGTGGAATATTATTTTATACCCAAAACCATTTTTTGTAAGTATTAAATCTGAGGGTAGAAACAAAGGAAAACACCTCATCAGGGAATAATGAGTTTACCTTGCAGTCAGGGCAAAAAAAAAAATTCTCTGTGATCCAGACTTGCAGTAGTCTCTATCCTTCTTAATCGATTTTGCACTTCTTCACATGCAGACACAAAAATACTTGATCACAAAACAGAAGTGAGGAATCACAATGGCTTGACTGTGTGTTTTTGAGTGAATCAACATAAATTTGTTCCATGAGTATTTCAGTCATTTTTCAGAGATGATAGAAATAAGTGAGAAAATTGTCAGATCACTACTTTATTCTGTTTCACATCTCCCATCTACCATTTGGGAAGAACCTGTGTCCCCTTATTCTAATACCGTTTTAAAAATTTGAAATGTGTAACCTAATGGCCTTTATAACATTAGATTATATTCATGTATTTGTTTTACAAGTGCTGAAGGTTGACAGTTGAATTTTATGTACATATGTCATAATTTTGTGGTTCTATTCTCCTCATTCCCAGGATTTTGTCAATCTTTCACTCAACTCTGGATACCTAGCAAATATTTATTCTTTCAATAAATAGTCAGTGAAAAATCTGCCTTGTGCTCCAAATGGGCAGACTAGAAATTCATAAGCAGCATAATCATAAAATTTAAACAAGTACATGAAAACTTGGGTGTAGAACAAACTGTAAGCGTAAATACTGAAGTATGGGATAGGGATAAGTAGTGTAAATGAATTGGTAAAAACAATGTGGGAAAATGGAAAAGTTGTAAGGAGTCTAAGACCTTCAGTTAATGCTATAGTACTACTCCACTATCTTTGATACAGAGATGTTTGCAAATTAGACAAACATCCCCCCTTGGTTCAGAGAAGATGTTGCAGTCACAAAGGAACTTATCAGCCAATCCAAGGTAGCCATCTCAAGTTATTGATATTGTATTTTAATGGACAACAGTGTCCAATATAAAATTAATTCAGTCTATCTAAGTTAAACTTTCTTTTTTCTTTTTTAAAGATTTATTTATTTATGCATACACGAGCTGGGGTATAGGCCAGAGGTGCAGGGGGCGGGTGAGAGGACACACCAGAGACAGAGTGGGGAGCAGAACTGGTGGACTGACTGAAATACACTGCTGAGGCGAGCGCGGGTGAGACAGGAGAGGTCTCCTTCTCCCATGTGTGTTGCTCCCTGGCCGGGGACTGAACTCATGCCACTGCCAATAGTTTCATAGTACTAATACTTAATTCCTTATGCTACCAGGGAGGTCCATAAGTTAAACTTTCTTAATAACACATGTATTATACACACAATACAGTTTGTTTTGGGTGGGAGTAAAAAACCTCAATGTCTACAGTTCTAGAAGAATGATCCTTATGGTTCATTAACAGTCCTTTAAGTGAGCTGTACCTCGCTTTGGCCTTCAGTGGCGGCCTAGATCCACACTGTGGATAGAATCAAGAGCAAGAGATATAGTGGTTTGGGATCCTGAGTTTCTAGGTAGACACCAAATGTTCAAGTATTAGGAGAGCGTAAGGAGTACTTGGGCCATTGCACTGGGAACAAGATCACAAACTCTTATCTTTTATCAGGGGAAGCAACTTCTATGATCTGTTTTCTGGGGGTTGTTGCAAATCACTTCTTTGTAAAAGAATTTGCATGCAAGCTAGCTAAACTCTCTTGTGTTGATCTAGATAGGATTCATGTTTAACTCTGCTATCCCCACGCATCTAGCTGTGCATATTTATCAATATGCAAATTAAACAAACATCTTGGTTCAGAGAAGGTGTTGCAGCCAGAAAGGAAACTTATCAGTCATAACTCACACAGTCAGACCTGTATGGAGGACATTCTAGGCAGTTAGAAATGTGCAATTAAAGACCTAGAACTGAGATGATGAATTCAATAGAATTGCCTGGAAGAATAGTCAACTTTTGAAACAGAATAAGAAATGAAGTTTGAGATTTTACAGTTGAGTGAGGCATTAAGATTTGACCTATTTCTTCTGTCCTATTGTAAACATTTTCTTCTAAGAACTAAGAGAGGAAATCCATATTTAAAGGAGTGGGCTGCAGGGTCTGAGACAGGAAAAACTCCCAGAGCTGCTGGAAGGCTAGGACATATTGAAATCTCTTATTTCATCCTAAGAATTCATGTGAAATTTTTGTTCTGTTCATTTAAGAAAATTATTTTAACATAATCATAATGTTTCAAATTTTTCACATTCACAGTAATTGATACTTCAGGAAAATTTTAAAAACATTTTTGAGGCAGTCAGCTTAGCAGGGAAACATGCAGACTATGGCCAGATGGACTTTCAGTTAATATCACAGCATGACTGAGGCATCCAGTCATGGATGGGGGCGGGAGGGGGGTGCAGGAGGTGGAGAGCACAAGGGACTATGGTGCAGGACCCTGGGTACTTTGGTGGTGGGAGAACTGCTGTCATCACCCCTGAGGGGAGAAATCCTATACTGTCAAAAAATTAACAAGAATGTAACACAACGGCACCACATTAAAAAATTAATGAGTTAAAAGAATAGATTTGCATTTGATAGGCAAAAGTGAAATAAAATCACAGCACTTGATAGCCACGTGGCCTAGGGAAATTATTTCAACTCCCTTTACACTAGTTTCTTTATTTTTCTAAAGATTTACTTATTTATGCATACAAGAACTGAGGTACAGGCCAGAGGTGCAGGGGGCGGGGTGAGATGATTCACCAGAGACAGAGTGGGGAGCAGAACAGGCAGATCTACTGAAACACACTGCTGAGGGGAACAGTGGGTGAGAGAGGAGATGTCTGCTGCATTATGTGTGTTGCTCCCTGGCTGGGGATCGAACTCATGCTGCAGAGGCTGTGGATTGTTTCATAGTGCTGTACTTAACCTCTTGTGCCACCAGGGAGGCCCTGCACTAATTTCTTTAATTCTAGAGTGAGGATGATTATGTCACTATTTACCCAAAAGCAGCATCAGGAGAATTAAAGGAGAAAAAAAGCACTTAATGAACTAAAAACCAAGTTTTTAGTTTTGTACCAAACAAAAGCCCTGAAAAGCTCATACATTACTATTATTATCATATAGAGGGTAAGTGCAAATTGTGGCTCTGTACTAGAAAGAATGAAGGCAAGAATGAAAGCAGTATAAACTGAAATAGGAACTCTACCATATGGGGGCAAAAAACATCTCCTTTCCAAATGATCCACAGTGACCATGACTTTTCCCATAAACCTCAGTGTGCGTGGCATAGCTGGAGCAGTAGAAAGACCTGATGTGCCTCTACAGCAATCAGCCTCCTGGGGGACCACCATGCTGAGGAACTCCTTGGTATTTGCAGGAAATTTCCACTATGGGAAAGCATGAATCAACTCCAGCAGGACTTCAAGAGGTGGGATGAGAAGAGCAGGTGTTAACTTTTTAGCAAAGCTTTGCTGCTCAGCTCTCATAAAACCTGCGTAGAATTTGTGCCATGGGCCTGAGACTTTAAAAAGAGCCTGTGTGGTCTTGGACTCGATCCAAAGGTAACTGCTTCTTCAAAGACTCCCTGGTAGCATAAGGAAGAAGTCATCACTCCCCCACTTTCCCACCTTGGACCCTTCATGCTAGTCTCATGAAGCATATGGCTGGATTATTAAGTCTTTATAGCTTTAATATAGAAAATCCCATGTTGTCATCCTATTGGCCCTCTGCACATCGTTCAAAATAGTCGTGAGACCAAAGAAAGAAAACTGTGGCAATTATTGCACACAACTTAGTTGCATTTTCACTTGTCCAGCATTGCAGAGTACCAAGTCTTTTGAGGGCACAGATTAGCACTTTATCCATTTCTAGGTCTCTGACACATATCACAATGCCCGGCACATAGGGATTAATGAAAATAATTGTTAAATACGTGAATGAATGAAAGGTTGAGTGACTTCAATTTATGGCAGCTGTTCTTTAGAATGCACCCTCACATAGGTAAGGATGAATCGTGCATAATTCCAATACCATCGGGAAAGGATTAATTTAGGGAAGAGTGTTCATTCTTCTTGAATGTTTGAGTATCTATTTGATTGCTATTAGTAGCAGAAGGACAGACTTGAGGGAGCCTGAAAGGATTATTAGGCATTTTCCAGAAATATTAAGAAATTGCAATTCCTAGGGAGAAAGGTTGGCCTCAATGCTGCCTGGATCCAGCACATGCCAAGGCAGCTTGGGGGTGATCAATTCCCATGACTGTGTCAAGTATTTTCTGGCTTCAGGAATCACCTTGAGGAAGCTAGAGGCAAAAAGTGAAAAGGTACAGAATCTTCTCAGGAGTTATTTAGATTTTGAGAAAAGATTCCTTAAGATCAGAATCTTACCATCTAGAAATCCTAAGATTCTAAAGATTTCAAAGTTTCTTAGAACCCTAAGATTCCTTAGGAGGTCACATTATGAAGGAAGAAAATAAATAAGATAGAAAAGGGAGCGAAGGAGAGCTGATCAAATGGATAAATCTTATGGCACAAGGCTTTGCTTTACATGTCTAAATTTGAACTATAGAAGGTTTGAACAGGCTGGAAGCCTTGGGAAGATTTTATTTTGAATTATTCATTCTACAAATCAGGGGGTCATGCCCAAGGCATTTAAGCAACTTGTCCAGGGAATTAGTGGCAGGGCCCAGATTGTAAAGTAGGGTGCCCGATTTCTAACCCTCTCTGAGCTGGCTGCCTAAATCTGGAGCAGAAGGAGAAACCACTGCTGGGGTTATTAGGAATAGTATTTGTCATCTGGCTCATGGGAAAGCCAGACCGTTTGATGGTGGAAAAGAGGATGGAAATGCAAAATGTGAAGATGGAACTGCCTATTTTATATGGAAAACATGAACCAACTATGGCTTGAAATATTAAAAATAGGTTGGATTCATTTTAAACTATTGGACATAGACGTTAGAGCTATAAACAAAATGTTTGGAAAAATTGATGCAGCTGTCTCCTTTTTTGTTGCATTAGGTAAATTAAAAGGGCTATTCCTCTCCTCTAGGAACTTGTTTAAAGGTTGAAGATATTAACCTTAATAACAGAGAATGAAACATACAACAAAAATTACTCCCATGACCTCTTGGCCTTGCTCTCTTTGATGAAGAATCAAGAACCCAGGGCTGGAAATGGAAGAATTGAATTGTATCCTGTCTAAGCTCTGCTTAATTCAACTTACGAACAAAACTCTGGGATTCAGTTTATTTATCTCTAAAGTGAGAGGATTAGATTAGATGCAGGGTTTCTAACAGCCTTTGTTAAATTTAACATTCTAAGCTTTTAAATATTTTTTTTTTCTTGAAGTCACATTGCATTATAACATTCTGTAAGTTTCAGGTGTTCATCATTATAAGTTAACATTTGTGTATACTGCCTGGGGTTCACCACTAAAAGTCCAACTCTCTCCACCAAACACATGACCCCTTTAACCCAAATTTCCCACCCCCTCTTTCTTTTCCTCTGGTAACCACTAACTTGATCTTAAAATCTTAAAAGTTTATTTTTGCTTTGTTCATTTGTTTGGCTTTTTTTTATATACCCATATGACTGAAATCTTAACGATATTTGTCTCTCATTGACTTATTTCCTTAAGCAGAATATCTTCTAGACCCTCCATGTCATTGCAAATGGCAAGATGTCATCTTTTTATAGAGCCGAGCTGTAGTCCACTGTGTATAGATACCTATATTTTCTTTATCTGTTTACCTGTTGATGGGCACTTAGTTTAAGATATTTGCACATCATATATTCAACAAGGTATTAGCATACAATACATATATATGTATATTTCATAAAACTAGAAAAAAAATGACCTAATTAAAAAATGGGCAGAGGATCTAATTAGACACATCTCCAAGGAAGACATAAAAGGGCCAGTAGATACATGATAAAAGATGTTCAGCATCTCTTCTTATTCAAGAAATGGAAATCAATACAACAACGAGATACTGCCTCATGACAAAGAGAATGGCTGTTATATAAAAGGCAAGAAATCACAAGTACTGGAGAGGAGGTGGGGAAAAGGGCACACTTTTACACTGTTGGTGAGAATGTAAAATTGTGTAAGCACTATGGATAGCAATATGAAGGTTTCCTCAAAAAATTTAAAAATAGAAATTCCATGAGATCAAGTTTTCCCACTTCTGAGTATTTATCCCGCAAATTCAAAAATCTTAATTTGAAGAGATATATGCATGCCCCTATTCATCGCAGCATTATATACAATAGCCTTTTAAAAAAATGAATGCACCTGTTTGTTTACTGACTGTCAGCTAAGAATCAGGCTGTGGAAGGTGTTGTGAATACAGTGATGAATAACATGGATACGATTCCCACAGTCATGGAACTTAGAGAGCAAGCAGTTCACAAGGAGCAAGTGGATAACAACTGTATTTAAAATAAGTAGATAACTAGTAATAGCTGGATTAGAGAGCAAATGTCAGGGATGGAAAGCTCCTTTGGGTTGTGTCCATGGAAGCAGGACTCAAGACTCAATATAAACATTGAAGTCACCATAGGAAGAATGTCCCTGGCAGAGAAAGCAGACTATGCAAAGACCTTGAGTTCAGAAAGAGCTTGCTATAATTGAGGACCTTGAAGAAGGTGACTGTGGCTGGGAGGTAGTGATGAAGGGGGTGTAGCCTTGAAATGGGAGAGAGAGCAGTCTTGTGGGATCTTTCAAGTTTGGATTTTATCCTAAGCATAATCGGAAGTCAAAGGGAACTTTAATACAGATGATTTAATTCATGTATCACAATGATTACTTTACTTTCTTGTGCAAAGAAAATGGAGAGGGACAGAGGTGCAGAGGAGAACTGGGAACAGGTCACTGCAGTAATTTAGTTAAGTGAAGCAGTGGCTTGAATGGAAGTCACATAGTGGACATGAAAATGAGGGTGTAGACTTAAGATATATTTTAGAGATTGTATGGACAGGACTTATTGATCATTATTACCATGTGGCCAGTGAGTGGGAAAAGAGAAATCAGGTCACAGATGATTTGACCATCAGTAGATGGTGGTCCCATTTGCTGGGGAAGCCTGGAGTAATGGCGGATTCAGAATGCAACCAAACAGCAGTTCTCTCTGGTCTACTCAACATTGAAATGTCTCTTAGACTTGGGCAGGAATTTGCCAAATAGATAACTGGTATATGAGTGTGGAACAGAAGAATTGTATAGTTATGGAATTGTCAGAGTATAGATTATAGTTTGTGAGGCTACTTAGGGAGAGAATAAAAATAAGGTAGAATGCCCAAGGATAGTAGAGTCATTGAATTGTCTGCTGCAGAGGCTTAGAAGGAATGACTGGCGAGCTGGGTGGAGTAAAATCACATCAGCAAGAAGAGAATATTTCAAGGATAGAGCAGACAGTTGTGTTAAAACTGCTGAGTAGTTGAATAAAATGTAGACTGATAAGTGTTACTAGGTTTGGAAATGTAGAGATAATTGGTGACATAGACCAGAGAGGATGCTTTTATAGCTCTGAGATGCACATTATGTTACAATGAGTTGGAAAATAATCAAGAGACAAACTTGTGGGATAAATGTGTAGAAAAGTTTTATGATATTTTGATGTGACCATTAACAGCAGAATAATGTCGTTAGACTTGTGGAATCAAGAGATGCTAAAATTTTTTTAAAAAGACGTAGAACAGTAGAACATACAAAAAAAAAAACTGATTATCAATAGTCTTAAGTAACAAGAGATAAGTAATGCAGAGAAGGGATTGCCAAATTATGGTCCAGGGGATCCATCTGGACTATTTTTGTAGACTAATGACAGCTTTTGAGCTTAGAATAGAATTTACATTTGCAAATATTTAGAAAAATAAAATAGAGTAATATTTTGTGACATGTGGAAATGAGACAAAATTCAAATTTTAGTGTCTCCAAAGAAGCTTTCATTAGGAACATAAAAAGCTGTTGGTAATTATGATTGAAGAAATAAACTGTATTGGGAAGAAATTTTTTATATGGAAAAACATTTTTCCTCATTCAAAGAGAATAACTGACAATTTCAAGCTCTCCTTTCTCTCTTCCAACTCTTAAGATTTTTAAATATTTTCAAACCACAAAACTCAAGTGTGTAAAAAGTGTAAGCATTAGAAACACCCATTAGCTTATTTATTGTCTGTAACTGCTGTCATGCACTGAGGTCAAGACTGAGTGTATGGCCAGAAAAGTCTAACAGACCTCTCAGGAGGAAGTGTATTGACCCTTGATGTAGTTCAAAGGATTGATGAGAAGATCTTGAGTAAGGAATGAGGCTGGGTCCCAGAGAATTTACTCAGTTGAACCAGATGTTTACCGTGATTGTATGTCCATGAAATGTCTTGAGTTTGGTGACTGTGAGAGAACATCATCCTTCTCTGCTACCTCTGGTTTTTCAATCAAGGAGTTGGCATTATGTAGGCGTGGAGTTACTCTGAAAGTCCGACCTCAGTCCTTCCTTTTTTCTTAATTAAATTTATGGATTTTTTTTTCTTACATCTTTGTTCATTTTGGGGCAGTGTTTGGTTTCTCCCCTCAGGTGTAGTCCCTGTAGTTGTCCCACCACCACAGCACGTGCGATCCATCACCACAGTCTCTGGTGCTCTTCTCTCCCCTGTTTTGAATTCTCTCCTTCCCCCTCCCTTGCTATATGCCTCAGATCTATTGGGAGATGTCTTCTTTTTCTCAAGAAAGAAATGTCACATTGAATAGTGATCTAGCTATAAAAAACATGACTTTCAAATTAGAAAATGAAATATAATAATGCAATATCTTTAAGCCTAGAGCTATTTTTTGTTCTGGGGAAGGAAAGAGAGACCCAGAGAAAGTAAATAACAGCTTGGAGCAGAAGAGACCTCAGAAAACTGATACCTACTCAGAATTATTAGGGGGTGGCAGGAGGAAGAGCCTTTATTCTATTGAGCTGTTATATTCCAGTCTGTTGAACACTTGCTACCGTATCTCAGCTTATTCAAATAAAATACAAATGAAAAGGGAAAACAGAGCCAAAAGAAAGTAGGAGAGTTAGGGCCTCCGTGGTGGCACAGCAGGTTGAGCGCAGTGCTGTGAAGCTGTCCGCAGCCTCTGCAGCATGGGTTTGATTCCCAGCCAGCCAGGGAGTTTCCCACATGGCGCAGCAGACCTCTCCTGTCGTGCCCGCTGCTCCCCTCAGCAGTGTATTTCGGTTGTCTGCCTATTCTGCTCCCTGCTCTGTCTCTGGTGAATCCTCTAACCCTCCCATGCCTCTGGCCTGTACCCCAACTCTTGTATAAAAATGAACAAATCTTACAAAAAAAAAAAAAGAAATTAGGAGAGTTACATTAACATCAGACAAAAAAACATAATGGATAGATAACAGTGGGCACACTACAACTATTTACATTCTAGAGAGAATTCTGGCTATGATGTGGTTTGAATGGGAACAAACCCAGAACAATATCTAGAGTAGAAAGATCAAATAAGAAACCATAGTAGCAATTCAAGAAATAAATGATGGTGGACTGACCTGGAATGATAGAAGAGGAGTTAACCAATTTAAGCTATTTTAAAATAGAATTTGATGTTATGCAGACTGAGAAAGGGGAAGACACAAACATAATATGTGCTTCTGGCTGGTTGATGGTGATGCATCGATGTTTGAAGCATAGGAAAGAGGGCCGGTTTGTGCATTGAATGGATGGATTTGATGAGCTTGGTTTTTGGTGTGTTGTTAAAAGGAACTTGGAGAAAATTTGGATATCCAGGTCTGGAGCTCAAGGGAGAAAAGCTAATAGGAAGTGTGACTTTAGAATCAATTGACTTTCAGTTGGTAATTAATACTGAGGGACTGGAAAAGATTTTCCCCATAGTATTTTATATCATGAGTGAGATATTATATTGGCCTCTCCCACCTTCAGCACACACACCTTTGAAATGGACTTAATAGAAGACATCTTCTCCATCTTCATTTCTTCTAGGAAAATATAGTATGTATGAACTTTCCTTATTCCCAAGGGCCAGTGACTCCCTGTGGGAGAGTTTGTGTGTGTGTGCATATGCTCATATGGGCATGTGTAGAAAATGAAGCTGTGTCTGCCCAGAGCTTTCAATATGATGAAGCTGCACTATCAGAGATAAAATGGGGTGTAGGCTGTTGTTCTCAGGGTTGATGCAGAGCCTCATCTAAGTCAGTAAGTAGTTTTGCCGGGTTGCAATTGTGGACAAATGTGGAGAATTCCTGCTCAGTATAATTCCATGAAGGTGAAAGATCTTTAATCAGGGGAGGGGCGGGGAGAAAGGGATTGGGCTTGCTCCTGGATTGTGTGGGCACCAAGTTTCAGCCTTTGGGACCCCTTTGCTGATGACTTTCCTGCCTCAAGGTATACAGAGTGCACAGTCTTGCCAGCCAGGTGTTTGAGTGCACAGGAGTATTAGGGAAGAAGCCATCTTAGGGGTCACATGACGACTACAGACCTTGATCACGTTCTCCCTGAACCATGGAAGTCTTAGTTCTGTTACCAACAAAAAATGGGGTAGAGAACTTCAGAAAATGATACTCATGCTTTTGCTATTCTTAGTGAGTGGATACACAAACTGGATTTCATGTGACTTCAGGGAGAAAAGACCATATTTCTGCCACCTATATTTTCAATGGAACATGTGCTATCCACAGATAAGGAGTCTAGGCACAAGGAAGTATCTCTTTCCATATCACACATACACCACCCTTCTGCTTTTAAACCCAGATTATTTTCACTAAGTAGGTGAAATAGAATTTAGAGCTTCTAGCCCATGGGACTTTTCTCTTGCCTCTGCCCTCCACTGCCCTCCACTGAGTTACTGTTGAGTTTAAGAGCGTTGTGTCGCTGGAGGGTTTAGAAAAGTTATTCAGGGGGAGGACATTTCCATTATCAGAAGAAATTCTCAAGAGGACTCACATGAAGTGAAATCAGCTTCCTTTATATAGGGTTTAATTTCGGATCCATGAGACTGATATTTGTGAAAATTAGCTTTCTCTGGCCTACCTCTTACTACCTGTCATACCTAGTTGATTTCAGCTCCACACCCAATTTTGTAGAAACCTGAGTGATTCATGAAGCTTAAAACTGAGCTGTATTCAGGGGTGTCCTGCGTGACCCGCGTTTCATGGGCTGCAACATCAAACGGGAGCTCAGTTGCCTGGTTTCTGTGATGCTCTCATCTGCCTGAGACTGATTGGAATGTGCATTTGCTCGTGGTGGAAGGGAAACATGTTTCTCATTCAGCAAGAATGTGGTTCCATCCACAGAGTTAACAGCATGGTTACATTTGAAGTTCAGTCCTAGAACTTTGCAGCAGTAAAAATGGTCGTGATTTATAGGAAAATGTCACTCGGCTGTCTCCTCTATAAAAGCATTTTACAACTCTCATTGAATATAAATCAGAATGTATGCAGCCAACAAAATGATGGTTTTGGCATAATGTTTTCAAGACAAAAAGAAAAGAACTAGAATTGTCTTGGCTTTTTTACTGAGGACAGATATTACAGGAATTTATTGCTGGTCCAAAATCAATATTCTTGTCTTTAAAAATAGGTATGAGTAAATTTATGTATTGGTGAAATTCCAAATTAATTAAAGCTGTCATTATAGAGTTTACCCACAGAGCTGAGGGTGCCATGCTAGTATGAAATTTAGCTAAAAGAGGTTTTGATTTAGCTTTTGTCTTGCTAAACTGTATTTTAAATATATAACTCCAACTTTAAACTGTATTTCATTTTAAGGGGGAGAAAATGGGTGGGCCTCCAAAGGACTGATTTGTTAAATTCATCTTGGAGATACATAAGAAGTCTCACATTACACTATTTTCCAAGTCTCCAAAATATGCTAAAAATGAATAATCCAACAATTAAGTTCTATTTGAAATGGCTATTCCCATTCTCTCATATATTTTTGCATTTAGAATATTCAAAGTAGAGATCAAGATAAAGAAGGGAGGTGTTGAAGGAAACTATGATCCTGGGGAAATCTTGGAAGACAAATCCAACTTTGTAGAAGGGTGGGGGGAGACATCTTTGGGGTGGAATGCATCTGGAAGAATGAGCCCATAAAATACTACTAGAGGTTTCTGAGAAAGCAAGTCAGACAAAGGGTGGAAAAACTGACTTTTCTTCCTGGAACCACCCTCTCTACCACCCCAATTCCAACACCTGTCGTGACCAGACCTCACCTGCCTTTTGGGTGTCATGTACTGGGGAGAGAGAGGCAGGTCAATAAAAAGCATCAATCAAATGTACTTTTTAGGAAATGCTGAAGGAATCAGAAAGGCTCATCCTAGACAAGGGGAGTCTTCAGGGAGCAGGGCACCCGCCGTGTGTTGGTGAAGCTTCTGGTCTGTTCTAATGTGAATGCGAAGGTCTCACCTTCATTCATGCATTTCCCAAGGTGTTTATGGAGTATTATATGCTGGGCAGAGTCTTAGGTAATGGAAATGCTAGGAGATAGAATTTGGGTTTAATGTAACAAAAACCATTGTTCTTCTTTGCTAATCAATAGTATTGATTCTAAGTAGAATTCTATGAAAACTTTTTCAACATGGTTCCACTGGTTGGATTGGTCCATGTCCCTTCTTAGTTTCTGTTCATGTGGACATGTAATTTCTATGGTGCAGACATGACATATTTTACATTTAAATATAAGAGTAAACCTATAGTTTTCTTTTTTAAGATTTATGTATGTATGTACGTATGTGTAGAAGAACTGGGGTGTAGGCCAGAGGTGCAAGAGTGAGAGGATTCACCAGAGACAGAGCAGGGAGCAGATCTACTGAGATATACTGCTGATGGGAGCAGCGGGCAAGACAGGAGAGGTCTGCTATGCCATGTGGATCAGCTCCCAGACCTGGGATCGAACTCAGGCCATAGAGGAGATAGCATTGAGACTTAACCCCTAGGCCACCAGGGAAGCCACCTAAACCTATAGTTTTCTAAGAGTAAAGATGACAAATTTTTTGGTAACAGGCTGGGCTGACTTAAAATTGATGTTTCCTACTATGGAGTCCTTTTTTTAAAACTCACTAGATCACTGACTGACTGCACAGAATACAATTCAGGAACAGCCACACGGAAAAGATACACCGGGTGAGTGTGGGGAAGGGGTCAGAAGTGCTCAAGGTCTCGCCAGGTGAAACTGCTCCCCAAATCTCTGTATGTTCATCAACCTGGAAGGTCATGTATCATGGAGTATTTTTTTTTAAAGATTTATTTATTTATACAAGAACTGGGGTACAGGCCAGAACCGTGGGAGGGTGAGAGGATTCACCAGACAGAGTGGGGAACAGAACAGGCAGACTGATGAAATACGCTGCTGAGGGGAGCAGAGGGCAAGACAGGAGAGGTCTGCCACGCCATGTGGGACCCTCACCGGCTAGCCGGGATCGAACCAGCGCTACAGAGGCTGCGGGCAGCTTCACAGCACGGTGCTCAACTGCCTGCGCCATCAGGGAAGGCCCTGCAACATGGAGTATTTTAAGGAGAATTTAGATGATTCCTTGGAAGAGATACTGTGGAAGTTATTCTAATGTTTATGACAGAGGTGGGGCTTGTTTTGAGATAATATGAAAAGAAGTGTTGTGTTACGAAAAGAGGCCTAGTGACTCAGAGGTCTGGTATGAGAGTTTATAAAAATGGCTGATATTAAAGCAAAATCAGAAGCAAATTCAAAAGTAAGTCCCTACCTCTGTCTTCTCCACTGTCTTGTGCTGTCTCCTAAGTCACAGCTCAATGATTTTGAAAAGTTTGTTCTATTTTTCCTAGTTACTTTCTTGACAATAACATGGATTTTTCATCCTAATATTCTTTTAATAATGACTAATTCTTCTCACATGGAAAATTTAGTTAATTTAGAACCTTTCAAATATGCTACATCCAGATTAGACTAAAATTCTCCCCAAATGAGAAAAAAACCCTGGATAAGATAGTGCAGGATTCCTATTTCTCTTCCTTTTTGGAAAGTGAAAAATCATGGTAAAAAAGAGAACAAAATTGAACATTGGAAAAAAACAATATATTTTATCATCAATAAAAAATCTTTGTAAAGTTTTCTCTTTGAGTCAAGTTTATGTCCTGTGACCTCTATCATGTGATCGAAGCTACAATTCTAAAAAATAATATTGCATAAAATTTGCAGGGTCATACTAGCTACATTATCATAGACTCTTTGTACATTGCTGAGGCAATGTACAATATTAGCCACAGCAATATTAAATGAATGTATTATCCAATTAATTGTTAGGCATTATAATGGGGAAAATGCATATAAGGAAACAGAGCTAAAGACAGTAGAAAAAGCCCATTGGAACAACAAGGCAATAGAAAATATCATTCTTTGTTTGCTCTAATATCATGAAAAGTTAGTTATCTTAGTTTGCTTTATTGAAGGACCCATTTACCGATGAGGGACATATAGTTACCGTTGAATTCTGCCCAGTTACGAACACATTAGTCATCGGGTTCTGCACACCACACGTTTACAAGGAATACTGGCAAATGCAGCATACCCAGAAGTGGTTCTTGGGGTGGTAAGACATCTGGAAATGATTGAAAGAACTGAGTACTTTAACATAACTTAAAGTAGTGACATGAAAGTTGTCATCAGATAATTGAAGAATAGACAGATTCTACCCATGCTATCGCAGATTCTTCAACTAATCTAGGACCGAACAGATAACTTAGGCCTAGTATATTTTCTAATGGCGCATGTTATGCAAAGATGGAAGGAATTTCCTTTTGAAATGTCCTTGTCACTGGATGTGTTCAAGAGGATGAATAACAATCCCACTGGGACTATTGGAGAAAGGAGTCTTAAAATATTGGAAAGCAAAATTAGACATTGCTGCTTCCTTTAAATCTATTATTATTGTGTAACAGGAGTTCTATAAGTAAATTTGGTGGCCAGAAATTCTTAGCATTTAGAGGTCTGTAGGAGGAGAATACAATGTAGAGAAAACTGGAAGGCTGTGGGAGGAAGGAGAGAATTGGATGCCCCTTGCAAAGGGGCTGAAATTTAGACAGTGGTTGTGCCTTTGATGGTGGAGCGAACACAACTCTAGCCTGGAGTCCAAATTTCTTAGATAGTGTGTGCCTCCATTTTTATTTAAGGAGGTTTTCTTAATTTCCTTATGGTTCTTTGGGAGTAAAGCATACAGGAGGGCAAATGATGACATCAACAGAAATAGCAGGTGTGTGCAAGGGAATTTTCCTATCATTTTCCTATCACAGCCTGGCGTCAGAAGCTATTGAAAGTGGATATTTCAATAGCTTTCTAGACATTTCCTTCTCTAACAAAATGCTGGCTGGCTGAGACAACAGGATCTAGCTGATCAGATTTAATGCAGGTGATGACTTCCTTGGCATTGATGTAAATTAGCTCCTCCCTCTAGCATCTCCCTGGGTGCACAATGGCCTCCCCACAATCACATGGGCACCTCTATTTCTACTTTCTCCTGCTTTCCCAGTTCTACCTCTTGTCTTTCACATCCTTTACTGATCCAAATGTGGACTTGTATCTCCTTTTCCTTTCAGATAATTGTCATTCAAGAGTTGTTAGTGGGGTGGATTTTATAAAAAATTGTGAAGATAAAGGATTATTTCATAGAGGTACATACCTAATAAATGCTGAATTTAGGCAAACCCTGTTCTGAAAAATCTCTGGACAATTTTCCCCGGAAGAGTTCTCATAGATGGCATTTCTCAGAGGCTACAGACTCCTGCAAAGTCTCTCGCACCTGCCTTTTCTTCTCCTGTCAGTCTCATTGTTCACTCCAAATCCAAATTAATTCCTATTTTCTTCTTAAGCACACCGGTTAAAACCATGACCCTGCCTTCCCCAGTTCAAACAACCAGTCATAGTAGCTATCTAACAAAGTAAATTGTTTTTTTCCTGAGTGGATTCAGTGGCTTTTTTTTTTTTTTTTTTTGGTTGAAGTAATATTGCATTATAACATCATGTAAGTCCCAGGTACATCATGGAAAATCAACATGTGTGTTGCTTGTTATTTTAAAAATCAGTTTCTTTCCATGGTTGTCTGAATGGGGACCTCTGATCATCGTGTCACTGACTGTGATTGCTGGTCACTGAAGGTGACCATCGAGGTGGGGGATGTGAACTTTGAAAGCCACTTAAATGCTAATGACCTTGGATAGTTGACACATCCTTCCTGAACTCCTTTTATTACCATAAAATAGAGATGACTTCCATCTCAGAAGATAAGTATGAGGATTATTTGAACATATGTAGACAAGTCATCCAATTAATACCTGGCATATGTCAACCTCTCAATTAAAGTTCATTTTTATCACCTTGGAGTTCATTTCTGTTTTTTTTCCAGCTTTTTCTCAATGTTTTATAGCCATGTCCTGATTTATAGCTTAGAATATTGGACAGTAGCTGTGATATTGAAAGTACAAACAGGTAAGAAATAAATGTGGTCTATAGGTAAATTGTAATCTTTTCTTTATATATCTTCAAACCAGACTCGGGAGCAATTGAGTGGTAGACCCAGATTCTAACAAAGCTGAAAGAAGCAGAATAACCACTGATCAAGAATTTACTGAGAAGGACCCTGGGTGCTCTTAAATTCTAGGATCATGTGGAAATATTCCACATACTGTTATTAATATGTTTCCTGCATTTGTGGCAGCTGATGCAATACATATATATTTGATGATCTGGCAGGGTGGGAGGGGCAGAACATATGTTCAGAGAATGATGTCAAGCAGGGGAAAAGACTGGAATCTAAGCCAGCAGCAGCATTTTGGAATTCTATTAACAATCTGATAATGAGAAGAATGTGCTGTTTACAGTTAAATTTCAAAAATTATGTCTGTCACTCCATTGGCAATATTTTTGTGTTGTGCAGTATTATTTATTTTCAATGAACAGACATAGCATTTAACTTAGGAAGATACATGTGAATGTAGTTCTATTGCCATTTAGGTGCATATGATTTAAAGGCAACTGCTGGGCTAGGGGAGGTGTATTGAGCATTTCCCTTTAAACATAAAAGGAAATTGATAAGTTAGTGCTATATTTTTGCCAGACAGAGGCTTATATATCAAAGCCAGTAAGATCTCAGAGAGTCATCTTTAAATGTGAAGGACACTACAATTTTGATGACATCTAGTTCTCTAGAGAAGACACAGTATATGGAAAAGCACCTGCACCAATTTCCAAAAAGTTATGATATCTGTGTGTGTGTGTGTGTGCTTATACAACAGATCATAGAGAAGGAAACTGGCATAATTCACATTCAAAAATAAACAATGAGATTTAAAATGATTAGATGTTTCAGTTTGTATTTCTGAGAGATTAAGGAATCAAAGAGCCACAAGAGTGAAACCTTTGTAATTTTAGTAATATTGGCATGAATATTTAAAACTTTTTACTGTATTATGTTTGCTGTATTGTTAGAGGTGCTCTGATAAGTGTGGACAGCAATAAAGGGACTATAGCACTCCATTTAGAAGCTGGAGTCCAATGGAAAATGTGTGTGTGTGTGTGTGTGTGTTTCTGCAAACTGTTAAACATTATTTTAAAAACCTTTTACTGTTTGAACAATTTTTCTATCTCATTTACAAGCATCTCTCTAGTTATGCGAACTAGGGATCGAACTAGGGATATTGAAACACAACTTATAACAAATGCTGCTTCATTGAAACTTTCTGTTTATATGTTTACTGTCCAAATCCTCCCACCAGGAGAATGCTAGTGTGCAGAGGGATTTACTGCTCACACCATGGAATTCTTTGGCAGTTTTCATTTTTAATAGAGCTTTTCTGTCTCTTTCTCACAGAGTGACAATATGCAACATCAGATCAATTTGGATTTTCATGCAAATAAAATACACTAAATAGGATATGAAAGATCTGGCTAAAAAATAAATTTTTGTTGAAAGGCACTGTGTTGCTTTCAAGAGTGAAACGAAGTTCAATTTTATGACAGTGGTTTCCAAAGCCCTGCCCTGCATGTTTACAGATTGACGGAAATAAGGTGGAGAAGACCAGCATCACCAAGCCCACCACACACATTTCAGGTATCTGATAATATAGGTCGATCCTTCTTTTTAATATATGCTTTTTCATTTTTATTTTTTGGTTTTTTTTTCCCAACATGAATTAGCATTTAAATATAGAACTCTACATTTAAATAGAGAACTGTGTTGGAATAGATACAATAGAAAATATCCTAATCATTACTATCCTCTTTCACTTAATTTGTTGAGTTCCTTGGCAGTTTTCAAAACTGTTCTCTAAAATCTTATTCACCCCAATTGTCAATTCAGTATTGTTAAGGTATGATTCCAAACTGCTGTTGAAGATACTTTAATTCAGAGAAGGGGAGTCATCTAATTTATATAAAATTTATTCAAAAACAAACTAGCTGCTTTCCTCTGGATCTTATTTCCTGGACATCTGGCTTGGGTGATAGTAAATAAACAGGGATGGTTTTGGTGAGTGAGGGTAGGTTTGGATCTGTTGTGAACTCTGTTCCCTCCTGATGACTCCAAGCCTCCCTGTAACCTCCATGCTGGTGTCAGAGGTTGTACAAGTGAGTGTCATCTCCACTTCCCTCTTAAAACAGGCCCCACGTCTTCATGTTTTCATGTTGAGGACTGTTGCTGACCTCAAAGGCATTTTATCTCATTTTATATAGACTAGACTTTGCAAAGAAACTCCTTTATGAATGAGCAATTGTGCTTTCTCTCCACTAGTGGAGAAAGGCGGAAAATTAATGTCTATAGGGATCCAATGCCGATAACTGTACAATACCATCAAGAAATAAGTGTCCTAGAAAAGGACACACTGCCAGAGATGAAGAGGCTGATTTAACTCTTCATTAAACAGCTGGGTTTTCCTCTATTTTTCCTTCACCCTCAGGGGATTTGGGCAGGAAGGGCTCAAATCAAGTAACGCTGCATTGTAGCATTCTGTATGGTTAAGGTGTTTATTGTTGATAACCAATGTGTAAATAGTACACTAAGGTCATCGCCACAAGTCCATCCTCCTGCATGTCCATTCTACCATGTCCTCATTTCCCTGATTTCCCTACTGCCCAGCCCTCTTCCCTTCTGGTAACTGCCGATTGGTCGTACAGTCTAGTGTAAGGAGATGTTGGAGGGTCAAATAAAAGTTTCTTTGTCATCAAAGATAACTGGTCTGGTGTGTGTTTAGGGGCACTGACTTGCAGAGACCTCAGGACTCAGTTCTCAAAGAGATGTCCTGATTGGGGAGGTTTTGAATATGTAGAGGTGACAGACGAGGGATGAATTGTCTTTCGCTATGTAAGAAACAATTTGAAACTCACTATTTTTTGTACTCACGGGTTTGCACGTTGACTATGGTTGGTTTGATGATTCAGAGAAGCATTCAAGGAACTCAGAGGAGACAGGCAGGAGTCCTAGAAGGCTCCTTGGTGTTTACTTTCGAGCTCGAGGAGTATGGAGTTGGCAAGTTGAGGATCCTGCACATCCAGAGGGAGATCTGAGTCTTTTTCAAAGCAGATGCTTTCATCTAATGGGGACAGCCTGCCCCCCCCCCCGCCTTCCTTCTGTCTCTGGAAATCAGAATAATAATTGTACATATCCTAGTTGAATTTGGGATTGCATACATAGCAGTTCCTCAAAAGCTTTCTAGTTACGGATTTTATGAAAATGACATAAATGTTTGTTTGACATGCTCACCCATCACTCACTGAAGAGAGCAGTTTACACAGGTGTACAGATTATAAATGACACACGATCAGGACTTTGTTCAGACTCATGTTTGTCTTCACTTAGAAGCTATGACACAAAGAAGCAAGTAGGAGTCCACCTGCGGAGATAACCAGTGGCACTGATATCTACCTCTGAAGGTTATGAATCTGCCAAGGGAGCATTTTCTGCTCTGGTATGTATTCTTTGACTTTCATATCCTGCAATTTCTCTCCTGGTTGCAGTACCACCAACCTGGAATGAGGTCTGTACAGGTGAATTGTGTCATTTCATTCAACATCCTCTGAAAAGCATTTTCCTGCCTAATTAGCTCACCTCCATCAGTCTGATGCTGTGCATTTTTCATTGCATCTCACCAGGGAGAACATAATGTCAGTAATAATCACCATTGTTGATGTTTAATTCATTCATGATGGTGGTGTCTGCCAGACTCCCCATTGTAAAGGTACTGTTTTTCCTGTTGTAATTAATGAATAATCTGTGGGAGATTTTTGAGAGAAGACTTTTTCTTCGCTGCTTAATACAGCACATCCAGGGTTATAAACAAATGTTGACTTGATATTGAATATCTCTCCATGCTGAAATGCCACACCTAACATACCCTGCTTGATATAACACGTGTTTTTTAATAAGGGGCAGGAGGTTTCTTAAGGTGAAAACTAACTCTCCTTCTTTTCAAAACAAACCACCAGCCTTCAAAAATCAAGGTGACTTTATCGACACAAACACATAACATACACGTCATGGAACATGACATCTTTATGTTAGAAGGGATTCAAAAGAGTGTTGGGCCAGAAAGCCCTATCCAGTGATCAACACCTTTCATGTTATCCCTACCCCTTCGTGACATCTGATTCTATCAGAAAGGTGCACAGAGGCAGGAACTAAGTAGATCTGGTGGCTGTCAATTTCATTTTTTGCCCATTTGAATTGTTAAGAATATTTTGTTTTCATCATATTGACTTCATCTCCCCACAAACACCTTCTTGGGGTACCAACTAAATGTTATTGGATTAAAATCAGCTATAAAAACTCAGTTTTTGTAGTTGTGATACACCATACTGTGAATCCACAGAATAGAATATTCATGCTTTTAAATTACTTGTCTACCTTTTAGTTCTCTCTTTAACTAAACTGGAAACACCACTAGGCCTCCAGGGTAGAATATGGAGCCCTAAACAATTAACAGATGCTGAGGGTTATAAGAACACTGAGAATTGCTGTGATTGGTGTTTGGGGAGTCATAGCCAGGGCGTGCAGCCCGAGACAGATGATTTTGATTTCCTACCTCTCTTTGATGTCCTTGCTGACAGATGATGTGAAACTAGCTCCCCTGAGCCTAGTTTGTCTGAATTTACTGGATTTGCAGGTGTTTGGCTTCATCCCATTAATGGAAAATGATACAAATGGCCTCTCAAGGCTTACTCAGTATGGAAGGAGCTCATGTATCATAGAAGACCAGAATGCTAGAGTGAAAAGTAATTTAAAGGGACTCCAGTCTTCCCTCTAATTTTATCTTATATTTTTATTAAATTTTCCCCTTTCTTCTAGACCTCAAGTATACTCATTGAACTAATCATATCTCTTGGTGGTTCACTGTTCTTATTAGCCCCATGTAAAGCTCACTCTTATTTTATTTCCTTTTATGATTTTCTCTTTTAACACTGATCTCTCTCCATTCTCCTCTTCCCTGGACACTCACTCTAATGTCCTTCAAAATGTCTTAGGAAATGATTGTTTTCCTTTTGTGTATGTATGTGTTTTAAATTTGCATAACTACAAGGTATATGAATTTAGTTCTTTTCCCATCAACATTTGGTTTGTCTATTTGAATTCTCTGTGGCTTCTGACAGCTGCTTAGTAAACCATTGAACATATTCACCACTTTCAACTTGGGTGTCCATCCATCCATGCCTGCCTAGGTCATCATCACACATTGCTGAGATGATAGTTCTTCCATCATGTCTCTTTATGGGCATGTGGATAATTCCCCTGGGACATAGAAGTGTGTGTATGTGTGTGTGTGTGTGTGTGTGTACATACATATATATATATATATATATATATATATATATATATATATATATAGTTACTGCAGTTCATTACTATTTAAATTTCATTAAATACCTCAAATTGCCCTCTGGGGGACTTCTGGTGAGTTTCCCTCCCCACACATTCACTCATGGGTGTGACTTTAGCCACACCCTGTCCACAGTGATTCCATCAGCCAGGAATGCCAGGGGCACTCAAATGAGAGCTTTCTATTTGTGGTCCCCACAGACATTTCTCCAACCAGAACTGATAATGTGCCTGGATACACCTCAGCAACAATCATCAGGGAACTTTAAAAAAACAAGGTTTGTTACTCTTAAGTCCTGGAGCTGACACAGCATGTCCAGGGCCACACAGCGGTGTCTCGGGTAGAGAGAGCAGGCTCAGACCTGAGGTTCTGCCCTTACTGGGGTTGAGAGTGGGTGACTAGGACTTATGAGTTCCTTCTTTTTTTTTTTTTTCCTAACAACTTTTTATTGAGGTAAAATTGGTTTGTAACATTATGTAAGTGTCAGGTGTATGGCACTGCAGTTTAATGTCTGAACATCAAACTAAAACCTGGTTTCCATTCCTCGTTGTACAGGTGACTCCCTTTACAGATGAATTTAAAGCATATGAGCAGAAAGGGGAAGGTAGGGTCCCTTAGTAGGTCAGTTATCTAGGTTACTTAAGGCTTTCATTCATCGGTGGAATGACCTGGTTCTTTATCTAGCTGTGTAGCTTCTAGTATGTTTATTCAAGATAGATGTCCTTGAAGTGGATGCCTGCCAGCTTAATGCCAGGCATTTGTATTGCAATTTAAAAATCTAGTTGTCAGAAACCTACACTAAAGCCTTCTTCCTAATTTTTGTCAAATTAATGTTCATAAAGTAGTTTAATATTCTAACATTTCTCTTAATACTTGTGTTTTATTTATTTATTTTTTTAAGATTTATTTATTTATTTATACAAGCACTGGGTACAGTCAGAAGCGCGGAAGGGTGGAGAATTCACCAGAGCCAGAGCGGGGACCAGAACAGGCAGACTGACGAAATACACTGCTGAGGGGAGCAGCGGGCAAGACAGGAGAGGTCTGCCAGCCATGTGGGACTCTCCCTGGCCGGCCTGGGATGGAACCGGTGCTGCAGAGGCTGCAGGCAGCTTCGCAGCCCAGCGCTCAACTGCTTTGCCACCAGGGAGGCCCAATACTTGTGTTTTATACATCTCATATGCTTGTTCTCTTTGAAGGTTTCATTGTCTGTGAATTACCTGTTTATAATCTTTGCCTGATTTTCAATTTAGCTCACCACTTTTTAAAATAAAATTATGTTTATTGGAGAAAAGTTGTTCTACATCATTGTATCTTTGGTAAGTATGGGTTCAAACCTTCACATTCATGATTTTCATGCCATACTTGCCACCAATACACCATTATTCACTTGTTTTTGTGTTCCCCCTACATGGAACACCTATTATTCTGAAAATTACCGGTAGTTTTTCTGAGAGTCTTTCCAGGATCACTTACATCTGCACGGACTAAGAACCAGTGCTTTCTTAAATTATGCATCTCACATGTTACTCTCCAGCCCAGACTCTGGTTTACAGTTAATTTTATGTTTGCTTGGAAAACTCTTACCTCAATGTCTGCCTGGTTTGCTCCCTTAATTTTTTCAAGTCTTTGCTTAGAAAGCCCCTTCTCTTTCTAACTGTGGATGCATTTCTATCCATATTCACATTTCTTGCTTTATTTCCTGCTAGAATGTAATATCTGCAAGAGTAGATGTTTTGTCTATTACTGCTATGTATTCAATGTATAGGTCTCTGGCATGTAGATGTTGTCTTACAACTCATTGTTGAAAAGTAAACAAATAAATAAATGAATGACTATTATTAATACTCTTGTTTTGTTGTAGATAAAAAGAATACATTTAACATTTGCCCCATTAAAGGAGATTCATGATACGTTTTTGACATTTTACCTCCTAAATTAAAGAAGAGCTGGTATATCCAATATTATTTCTTACAGTAAATAATAGCAAATAAATTCAGTTTTAAAAGTCCACTTCTATAGCACACAAAAAGGATATTAATATCTGTGGGAAAATGTGTCAAAATATTAAGATGAAATGCAAAAGCGACAGAGAGGTTATCTCTGGATTGTGGTATTATAATTTTAATCATATACAAAATCTTACTATATTAAAAATAGTAAAATCATTCAAATAAAAAGAACATAATCTCAATAAATAACCTCATTGCTAGGCAATTAAACTATTCATCAGTTTCCAAGAACATTAAGTTCCATTTTATTCTACTTATTTCCAGCTACCATTCCTTTTTTTGAGCAAAACTTTGTGCCAAACACTAGGAAAGATACAAAGATGAATAAAACACAAGCCATGTCCTTAAAAGAGTTTATAATCTGATGTGCAAAGGAGCAAAGTGCTGAGTGTGCACCAGCCATGGAACTCCTGACTCTCTGGGTTCTAAATTGGAATGCTGGCATCATATTTGAGACTTTAAAATTTCCATCCAAGGAGTATGCTTGATGTTTTGCCTCCCTGGACCAAACCAGAGCTCCTGTCTAGGATAAGACTGGAGAAAGCACTTCAAAAGCCAGAAGAGGCATGGAATTTTCTTTGCAATGGAAGAAAGATTAGAGACTGGGGAGGTTGGTTAGCGGTGACTTGACCAAGATGGACTGACTGGTGGTGGAGGACAGAGTGATGACAGAGGGGTAAAGCAGGGTTCATGAGGTTGTCCAGACACATCTGAGAGTACTCTGTCCTTGGAGGGACAGAGAGGATACGGATGAATTGAAATAAGCTGGGAAAAATGTGAGGGCTGGGTAATTTTGGCAAATGTTAAATTACAAAATCTTTGAAACTCTGTACTACGCGATTATGAGAGGTCATTTGGTGATTTTCCTCCCTCCAAGCACAACTGCAGACTATCCTGGAGGTAGGAATAATCACAGCCAAACTACAGCATGTTCCCTGTATGGTAGGCAACAAGCTAGGTGTTTAAACATACTTGGACATGTTTATTATCACAATGACCTTTTGAAATAGGTAGCATTATAATCTTCATTTTATAGAGAAGAATGGGATACAAAAATGTTGAGTAACTGTCCCAGTATCACAAGCTAGTAAGGAAAACAGGTAAGATTCAGATTCAAAGAATCTGGCTTCTGATTTCACGCTTTTAACCACTTTGCTCTCCTGCCTCTCATAACTATGTACAATTAATTTAAATATCACAGAGAGAGACCATCTATAACTCTCTCACCCATAGACATATTCTTTCTTTGAATAGGGTCAAATTCTTCTTTTTCCCCTCATTGATATTCATGCCATACTTGAAGTTTCTTATAAAGTCAGCCATCAGACTTCACATTTTTACAAATTGTTATTGTTTTAAATTAGAAGTTTTAAATAGAAGTTGTTATTGTTTTAAATTAATTTAAATTAGAAGTTTTAAATTAGATAATAGGGGTATGTATAAATACCACATTGACAGGAATGGGCCATGTTGAGTGTCTAGCGATGACTAAATGCCACCTCAAAGATAAATCAGTTTCCCATATTTGCATAAATGTGCTTTTGGTTTTTATGTTTTGTTGATTTAGTCACTTCTTTCATGCTCCATGACTCCATTGCCACCTCCAGTATAGTCCCCAGAGTTCTCCTGTCACCATATCACCTATGAACATTCACCATATTCCCTTGTGCTCTTCCCTCTTCTGTATTGAATCCCCTTCCCTGCCCATCCTTTGCTGAATGCCTCAGCTCTACGATCTGCTTGCCTGTTTTATCTTTTTCTTGACCTTTTGTTTTGTTTTCCTATATTCCACCTAGAAGTGAAACCATCTGATATTTTTCTTTTTCCTTCTGGCTTATTTCAGTTAGCATAATCCTTTCCAGCTCTATCCATGTTGCCACAAATGGCAGCCATTATACTCATGAGGAAGTTGCAGCCAGATGCATGAGCAGACATGAGACACACAATAATCCAATATAGTTGTCTTGCCAACACCTCACTGGTCAGTATCCTCAAAGAAGGGTGCCATAAAGGGGCACAATTTCAGGCTCTTGCTAAGAGTTAGGAATTTAAAGGTACTAGGAAGGGGGAGTCTCTATATTGTCTTCATCTTTGCTGCTGTAGTCACTCTCTTTGTGAAGCCATCATGCCAGTTCAAGGGAGTCTGATGACAACTATTTTTTCCAAGTCCCTGACAAGGATAGATTTCATATATATGACCATCTTAGGCCACTGATCTTTCTGTTACAAGTGGATAGATGAGTTGTCCTGTTTATGATTCTGCCCATTAGCGAGACTTTTTTCTCCGCTATCTTTCAGGTTATGAGTGACCTTGAAATGTATGTTAATGATCTAGACTATTTCCCCCATAAGTTGTGGGAAACTATCAGTGGTTTTAAAAAGGGAGAATTTGTGAATTGGAATAGCACTTATGTTGGAAACATAAGTCTTTTTTTTTTGGAAACATAAGTCTTTTGACAGATTTGACAGAACTGAGAGTAGTAGTACAGGTATCCCCCTCTATATTAATGCTCACGATACAAAAGTTCACTTCTTGTAAAACATTTACCCCAGACTTACTACATTAATTGAAATCAATGCTAAGGAATCTGTATCTATGTGCTAGCAAAATTGTTTAGATTAGAATCTTGACTAGAAAATTCTGAGGGCACTCCGGTCTACTCTGTTTGGACAGGATGGTGTCTCATGCTCATGTTTTTAAGCTGTTTTGTATATCCGACTATCATCTGTCCAACTTTACTAAGTAAAAATGTTTTCAGAGATAATTAGAAAATACTGAAGAGAGGGATTCTTTAGAAAAGCTCATAAACATAACATAAGTAGTGGAGGTGATGAAGTACATTGAGCAAAGCGAAGGCATTAACGATCTGAAGTTAATGCTCATGTCTGTGCCTCTTGTGCATATGATAAGAAAACATTGCAAGTGTGTTGTTGATGCTGGAAGGCTTTACTGTGTTACTTGAGTCCAGCATAATATTTTTTAATAAGCCAGGAAATAGCTTATGTAAGGGGTTGAGCGCTGCACTCAGCCCGGGGTGCCATTTAGCACCGTGTTGGGAAAGCAGAAGGCACTAGACATCTGAAGATCTGAGGCAGGCAATGGAAAAAGAGAGTGATTTGATGGGGGAGTTGAGTTTCAAAGCAAGTCAGGAATGATT
Organism: Talpa europaea; assembly: GCF_964194135.1. Lineage (NCBI taxonomy): Eukaryota > Metazoa > Chordata > Mammalia > Eulipotyphla > Talpidae > Talpa > Talpa europaea. Next base: position 14,731,397 of record NC_140069.1, read on the forward strand.
TGAGAAATTTGAGAAACTGTTAAGACTTTATTATTTGAGGCTCATTGGCAGATCCACCCTTCATACTTACAGAACCCAGGGGAGAGTTAAACAGAGGGCCCAGCCTACAACCCACCCAAACTTCCCCCAACAGCTCCATGGCACACTTGAAAGGATATCACACACAAGAGCAGGACACTCCAGACCACACTTGAGAGTTCCATCCATGGTTGGCTCCCAAGTCCAAGCTCAATAAAGAACTGAGACATGACCCCACAGGTGGCAGCCAATCTTTGCAACAGCAATTGAGAGGAAGGTCTGTCTATTAGGGCAGAGAATTCCAGGATCTTAGGTTAACTGACTTAGTCTAACATGGGTCCCAGACACTGGGTGGTCACATCTATTTGATCTCTGGGGCTATTGGTTCTGTGAGGAGGGTCAGTGCTAAGCCTGAGATCTAAGGGCAATATTGATCCTGGTTGAATTCAAGCCGCAGTGTCTACTAACAAAATGAATTCATCTTTCTCAATGAGATACAGAAAACCATTGATCGGGGCTTCCCCGGTGGCGCAGCGGTTGAGCACTGGGTTGCAAAGCTGCCCGCAGCCTCTGCAGCGCCGGTTCGATCCCCGGCTGCTCCCCGACCACCAGAGGAGGGTCCCACGTGGCGCGCAGACCTCTCCTGCCACCCGCTGCTCCCCTCAGCAGTGTACTTCGGTCCTTCTGCCTGCTCTGCTCCCCGCTCTGGCTCTGGTGAATTCTCTCACCCTCCCGTTCTTCTGACTGTACCCAGTGCTTGTATAAATAAATAAATAAATAAATAAACAAACAAACAAATAAATAAATAAATAAATAAATAAATCTTAAAAAAAAAAAAAAACATTGACAGCCAAGAAGAGCCATGAATAGTAATGAAGGATGTTTAGGTAATGCAGACAAAACTATTACTCTTGTTGGTGAATGTGATCATAATCTGAAGAGGTATAGAGACAGCTGAATGGATGTCCATATGGGAAGCCACATTATAATACCTCACACTATTAGACCACTGATGAGTTGCCATTCCTGGGTCTTGTCTATGATTTGAGATGGTCATCTGCCTTTGAAGTGTTGGTATTACTAAGTCTGATTGATAAGTTAATGATCTTTAATTTTTCACTCATTTTTTCCCCACTGTCTCACTCTAATCTTTACTTACTACTGGTGACAATAAACTCCATCTCTGTCTTTTTAACAGCAAACCTCACTTAAGGGACTCTTATATTAGTACTAAATAGTTTCAATTGCCTCTTCAAAAAAAGGGGAGGGTAAATATTATTTGCTTGCATTATGTATCCCAAACATAGCACCACAAATTTCTTATATATGTTATAGCTCATATGCATTAGAGTATGAAAGGAAAACATAATTTGTATGAATTCTTATGGTTTCATTGTGCACTGCAGATAAACATGTCAATTGTGTCCATTGAATGTTAGATAATTAGACAATTGTGTTTTTGAATACTCTGCATCATGTAAGATTTCCTGACCCATTACTGAACAAGTATCTACAACAGGGTGATTAAGAAACATGCCAAGGGGCCTCCCCTAGTGGCGCAGGTGGTTGAGCTCAGTGCTGTGAGGCTGTCCGCAGCCTCTGCAGTATGGGTTCAATCCTGGCCCACTGGCAAGAATCCCACATGGTGTGGCAGACCTCTCCTGTCTCGCCCTCTGCTCCCCTCAGCAGTGTATTTCAGTAGATCCACCTGTTCTGTTCCCTGCTCTGTCTCTGGTGAATCCTCTCACTCTCCCGCACATCTGGCCTGTACCCCAGTTCTTGTATGCATGAATAAATAAATCTTAAAAAAAAAAAAGAAATATGCCAGGGTGTGAGGGCCTTCTTCATGGCACAGGGGTAAAAGACAGTGCTATCAAGCTACTGTCAGCCACTGCTGCAGGAGTTTGATCTCAGGCCAGGGACTTAACCCACATGGCATAGCAGACCTCTCCTGTCTCCCCACTGTTCCCCTCAGCAGTGTATTTCAGTAGATCTGCCTGTTCTGCTCCCCACTCTGTCTCTGGTGAATTCTCTCACACCCCCACACCTCTGGCCTGTACCCCAGTTCTTCTATGCATAAATAAATTAAAAAAAAACTTTTATAAAAAAGAAAAGACCCTTGCCAAGGTCGTCCAGTACTCACACAGTGCTGCATTCACCGAAACTCCCTAGTGGGTATTGGTAAGAGATAAAATAGCAAGCTGGTTACCAGTGTAGAGTGTAGGAGTCAATCAGACGTGAGTTTGGGTTTGTCATTCACTAATCCTTTGACTTTGGGCAATTCATCTCACTAATTCTTTTTACTCACTAGAAAGCATCTGAGTCCAGTGGGTTTTGATAAAGAGATGTAACATAATGCCTAGAAAAATCTTTCCTATATGCACCGACTTTGGATCATTGACCATTCACAAGGAGAGACTTTAGGATAACACAAAGGAACAGCGAATGCGAATGATAAGTTATCAGGAAAATGTGCTTGGTTGGTACCCTATGGATTAAGTTGTGGAGTTGGCTTTTATGTACAGGTTGGCTCCTGGCTAATTCATACTTGGGTAATATGCCTGTGGCTCAATTTCAAATGAGCTCTTCTCTACAATGATGACAAAGCAGAAACTGACTTCCTAAACTTCATTCTCTTCTTCAGAGTGCAGGTTCATTTCTACTTCATGAGATGAGAAATAGTAAACCTACCCGATGGGTGAGGTTATCTCATATTTTAAAGTTTCAGACAAGCAATTATCTCACAGTGGATGTTCTGTCAGTCCTAAGTGCTGTCAATCCTATCAGGGCTAAGCTGGACATGGTACAGAGTTTCAAATGATAAGTCAATGATAAATACTTCTCTTGGCCAAGCTTGCCAAGTTCAATCAGACTCAAGGGGAATTGTTAGCAAAGAGCAAGGGGAACAGCTCAAACATTTCAAGACTTTCTAATACAACTTCTTTTCATTGTAAATGAAATAAGATAATGTTAATTGTGGAAAGTTGAGAAATAAGATTTTCCATGTATAATATAAAAGTAAGGCCATTTTCCATAAATAGGCAACTCTACTTATAATCATCCTTTTCTAGATTTTCCTTGAAATATGCACTTTCTTGAAAAACATGATTTATTTGGAGAGATAATTTCATAGATATTTTTCATGGCTGCTGCGTATTTCAGGCTCTGTTGGAAAGATTTTTCTGTGTCAAGCTTGAAATTTAAGTCAATATTATGCATTTTTCCCCCCTTGGAAAAACAGGCTCACTTCCCTGGATGCAATACTTGGCTAATTTCAATCTCAAAAAAGAGCTTATGGTGATCACCCGGCACCTGAGATTAATTCCAGGGGACGGCATTTTATACACTAATCATAAAATATGAGCTGAATTGAGAATCCTTCCCCCTTACCCCTCTAGAAAATAGCATGGCTCTGGAGAGGATTGATTGATGTGTTTTGCCTTGTCCATAGTTCATATTAAGACAGGAAATCTCCTGGTATAGAGTTCAGGCTAGAACACATTTATTTTTGATAAAGTTCAAGGGGATTTTCTCAAGTAAGTTATAAAACATATTTAAATTTTGGAAAGCTAGAAATTGTATCTTTATCTTTCAAACAAAAGAGTGATTTTCCCATTAGGTAACTAACTGGCTACTTGACATCTTTATGAAGTCATATTCTTCCTCTTAGCACAACTGATAGAAGGACTCACCTGTCACGTGCCATGGGCAACCAGAGAGCTTTCAGACTAGGTTATGCCAGATTGTGGTCATGCAAATCCAAGGATTTCTATTTTACCTTCTAGCAAAAACCTAAGGCAAATAAGGCAATATGTACATGACAAAGGGGTATGGGAAACTTCTCTTGGAGATTTTTTGCGCTACAGAATGAAATAAATCATTTAATGAAAAAACTATCTTACATCTTAAAGGTCCTTTTAAAATCTAATTGTACCTGGAAATAATTAATTACTCTTGGATGTTAAGTGGGATTCATAGACATGTGGGGACAAACAAGAAGGTGCAATGATGGAGAAATTTAGCTGCTGTGGACGCTGTTTGTTAAGCTTTTGCCCAAATCTGAGTCTCTGTCTGCTTCTTGAAAATTCTTGCTGAGCCTGGAACACAATGGAGAAAGATACAGATTTTTTTTTAATAAAAAAGTGTACATTATCCCAGATCAGAATCTTTCACTATGCACGTGTAGGAAGAATTATATGTAATATTGAGGGAAAAAAACACAGACTTCCACAAACTGACAAATTTATCAGATGAAACCTTTCTCTGAAAACAACCAAAGTAGCTGAAAGTAGCTGTAATAAGGGGAAAGAAAGACAAAAACAAAACATCTGAAGTTATCTGAGAGCTAGGATTTGTGAATGCAGGGTCCAAGAGAGAAAGGAAGGGCAGGAAGCACAAGATTCGGCATCATTTTTCTTTCAGGGCCTTTGAAAATTTGAAAGCAGCAGAATGGTTGAACTGCTGAACAGAGATTTTGGCTAAACATAAGGTTGGAAGGACAATAACTGGAATTTAGAGCCTTTCAAGATGTGAGAGTAAACCAGACACAGACCAATCCTCCAAAGAAAGTAACTCAGCCTCACATTTATTCACTCTCAAAATGGAAACAAAACAAGATAAAAGACAAAGCTATTCCATCTCTCTGTTCTATCAGCAATCAGGGAGGAAGTGACCTCTCTTACCAAGGTCAATCCACCCTCCTCGGCTATTAGTTACTCCCTTTCATGTCTCTCTTCAGATAGCTTCTCCCTGTCCCACACCTGTGACCACACCATATTGCTTTTTCCAATAATCTTTATCCCTCTGTACATACCATGCCATGAATTCAGAGGGAATTGTTTCTTGATGTTGGCCTTCCCAAAAGGGATTTGCTAAGTAATGGACAGGCACTTCAGCAAGACACCTGGGCTTTCTTTTTCTCTTTTCTAGTTGATTTTTTAAAAATGTATTTCTGGATATCAGAGACTGCTAACTATTTAACTAAACTCATTAACTTCCTTGTAAAGAATCTGTTCTTTCTTGATTATTTAGCATAGTGTGAACCATGTTACACTGTAGATCATTCCAGAAAAATCTATATAACACTGTGGGATACTCACCAACACACATTTTGGCTGAATGTTAAGTGACCAAGGATTACAATCAATATTCAGACTATGCTGAGGTTTTGATTAATATTACTTCATGGAATGAATTTCCAGAAGAATGAATTTACACAAGAGTAAATACTGATTTTTCAAATTTTATTTTTAGCATTCACAATGCTGAGAGTTAGGTGTTGGATGTTTGACTTTATTATACAAAATAATAAATTCCCAGATCTCTCAACTGAGATCAAGTCATTCAACCTTTGCAATCCTAAACAGTTCTCCTTTTTCAACTGGGTTCAAAGCAGGAGGAAGTTGTTCCTCCTACCATCATCAGTGTTGAGCTCTGCCATCATCAGTGCTGTGGGTAGTAAAATGGCCCATTTTATGAGCTTTCCTCCTAAGCAGACTTGCAGCACATAAAGTACATAAGATTGCTTTTTATTCTAAGTCACATTTTGAATGTCTACATGTGAAAGTGAATATTGTGATATTAATAGTAAACTTCAATGGCATGCATTGCTCATAACTAATATTGTTATGATGATTAATGGTAATTCAGCTGTTCCATAATTATTGAATATCAGCAGCTTAAGGCTCCAGAAATGATAATGAAGTAGACTTTTGAATAATCATCCCTCTAAAGGTTAAAGCAGAATCCCAATACCTAATTTTTCAAAATTTGAAGGCCAAATCAAATTCTAGTACATGCTTAACTGTAGGTCATTTCTAATATGGTAGTGCCCATATTCTCAACATCTTCGAAGTAATTCATATTATTGTTTAAATATAGATGTTATAAAGGGAACCATTTCCTGTTTTAGAAAGTTTTCAAAGCATACATCCTGAGTCTTGCTGGCTAGTTACAGTGCCTGTTGTATTAATTCTGGTCTATGTGTGTGTGACAGAAAGAGTGTGCATCTAGTAGTGGTGAGGTTATGGTTCAATCACTGAGTGGTCTGATATAGTAGGAGACCAGACAGTAAGGAGAATGACCAGTGGGAAACTGAATCTGGTTGAAGATGATCAATGTCTTTCTAACTTTGATATCTAACAATTGCTCTCCCTTCTGTTATCCTGTCAACCTAACAATAAAATATTTCATAAAGAGCTTGCAGTAGTTTATAATTTGTGGAATATTAGAGGAAAAGTAAAATTTCCAAGTACATAAGAAGGTAACTTGAGTCATTTTGCTTTTGCACTATTGAAAATTGATATCCAGAAGTTTTATATTAGAGACTCAGAGACATTTGAGTTACACAAGTAAGACTTTTTAACAACCTGAAGTGTTTTTGAGTGTGTTGGCACTGTAGGCATATAAACATAATCTAGATGGCAGCTTGGCAGATACATTATATAAGGAATTCATGTTATCTAGTTGGCTCTGTAAGAGGTAATCATTGGTGAATGGCTTCCAAAAATCAGAAAATTCTGTCCTATTTATGCAAAAAAAAAAAAAAAAAAAAAACCTTGGGTCTCTCTCATATTGGCCCCAAGTTATGTTCTGTCCATGGTGTGTCCACTCTTACTAACTTCTCATCTTCTCTCCAGAAACTTCACTGGGGTTGATTCTGCCTGCAGGAAAGCCTGGGTGGTGATCTCTCCCCACCACAAACACCATTCTCCATGAGATTGTTAGCAACAAGATTTACAATATTCTGGGGCATCCCTAGTGGTGCACGGGATAGTCTCAGGGGTATCAAGCTATCGCCAGTCACTACAGATGACTTCCATCCCCAGCAAGGGAGCTAACCCACATGGCACAGCAGATCACTCCTGGCTCTCCTGCTGCTGCCCTCAGAGTGTATTTCAGTAGATCTGCCTATTCTGCTCCCCATTCTGTCTCTGGTGAATACTTTCACTCCCCGCACCTCTGGCCTAATTCTTGTATGCATAAATAAATAAAATAAATATTTTAAAAAAAGATTTGCAATATTCTACTGGCATTTAGAGATTTGATATAAAGCTCCAGATGGAGACACCTACATGAATCTACAGGAAGAAGGACTGAAGACAGTCAATGCAGCATTACCTTATATGTTAAAAGCATAACAGAAAATGTAAACATGTCAATAAAAGTTCATTTACTCCATTTTGATGATTCTCAGCCCATCAGATGCCTTTTGATGGTAGCTGAAAGTTTACATTCTAGAGTTTATCAAAGAATTCTAGGAATATAAACAAGATGGACACTTTCCCTCCAGACTTAGGCTCTGTTATTTGTTTTTATTTGAAATCAAATAATATTGGATTGTTCTTGTTGTGGTCTGATATTGATTGATTGGATATCTCAATCAAATGTAATATCCGAGAGGGAGGGGCATTGATCACTGCTGGACTCTAGTGCCCAGAAAACATCAGAAATACAGTAAGAACTTAGAAAACATTGTTTGGGGAGTTGGTAAATAGTGATTACATTCTATCAGTAAGGAAACAGATTGCCTAAAGTGAACTAACAGAAAACTGTGTTGAGACATGCTTGGAAGGAAACACAGCGTGAAGTGAGAGTGTATCTAAGGTGACTGGAGGTGGTGATTTCTAAAGGAGAGTTAAACCATGGGCAAAGGCAGAGGAGAGCATTACAAGATGGGAACGAGCTCTAGAAGCCCTAGGAAAGAAAGACCTTTGATGTTCTGGGAACTTTAAAATGGCTTGGCCTGGGTGGAGCAGAGTGAGGGGGAGGAAATATCTAAAGTATAAAGAGTAGACAGGAGGGCTAAGAGTGGAGAGGGTCTTGCAGGCCAGGGTAAGGAATTTGGAATTATTCTATGTGCTCTGTAAGAATATCACTAAAAGGTTTTATGTAGGATGTGCCACAGTCTGATGGAGGTATTTAAACATTTGTTCTAATGAGTACATAAAGGAAACATCAGCAGCCAGGAGTGCTGGGGCCTGGGGAGAGGGTGATCATCACTTAGATTAGGCTGATGGCCACTGAAATGGAGAAAAGCTGGTGGTTTTGTAATGCATATTGGAGGTAAAATAGATGTAGACAGGGGTGAACAGCTAAGCTAGGAATGAGACCTTGAGTCACTTTTTCTAGGAACTCACATGGTAAGAACTCTAGGCTAGAACTTCCTACAGACGCCATGTTAAGTAAGTGATGAGAGTTTCCATCACAGTGGCCAGGCATATCAACATAATGTGTCCCTGATCCAATGCTTTGAGAAGGGACAGGATTGTTTTTGTGATATCCTTGCTCAAAATGAATACTCTCAATCACTCATGTCTAATATGAGGAAATATCAAACTCAATTAGAAGAATACCCTCAAAATAAATGACCAGTACTTCTCGAAAGTGACAGGGAAAAAGATGAAGCAAAACTCAAGAACTGTCAGAGCTGGGAGGAAACTAAGGAGACATGACAGTGAAATTCCATGTAAGAATCTAAATTGGATCCTGCAGCAGAAAAAAAGACAGAGTAAGCGACCCCGGGAAATTTGAATGAAGTCTGATGGTTAGTTAATAGCACCGTAGCAATGTTAATTCCCAGGTTTCAATAACTGTGCTCTTGTGATTTAAGACTTTAATGTTAGAGTCAACTTGGTGAAGGGTAAATGGGAACTCACTCTTCTATTTTTGCAATGAATCTGTAAATCTAAAATTATTTCAAAATGAAAAGTTAAAAATATGCACTTAATCCTTTTAATTGGCTGGAAGTATAAGATCTCTTTACCTGACATCCTCAATTACCTATCGTCTCTTCCAGATTGTCTGCAGATTTTCCCTTTCCTGGTCTAGATTTTCCACTTAGGTAAATTCATCTTCTTTTTCTAACTTTGACCAATGTTTCTTCCTGATTTGTTGTATAGCTACAATTTATTTAATGGCCCTCTAGTATATATTCTACAGAGAGAGCCTCCTGATTTATGGACACAACTTCCTGCTCCCTGGGGATATAAACTCATTCTTGATACACCCGAGTGTTTATGGGTGAACTCACGAAAGCCTGAGATGGTTATTTATCTCTCCTTAGCCTTGCATGAGGCATTTTTAAGGATAACAATGTCAAAATCTAAATCCCAAAATTTTAATCACAAGAACAAAACAAAGGCTGATATCCTAAATTTTTAGCAGGCAGCTCTCACTAAGGAATGCAGAGCATTTTATGGCGTTGAATTGTGGTAATTAGGCCGGGCCTGTTGGGAGAGTACTGTAAGGCTTATTTTATGAAGGGATAAAATGCTAAGCCCAGAACTTGAGAATTTCATCCAATAATTACAACAAACTGGCAGCAGTAGAGATGGTGAAGTTTGTTTTCTGACATTCATTTTCTTGCCTTCATTACGATTTCCAACCCCTCTCTTTTCTGAGATTTGTTATCTGTAGTTGATAGGGCAGTGGCTAAGGATTTTGAGAAGTCAGCAGAGATCTTTGCCCCATCGTGTCTTTCAGCTGCGGTTGAATGAGGTGTGGAGGTAGGTTATGGATTTTGTGGTTTTTACTCTGAACTACTCAGTTCCTCTACTCAGAAAGTCATCTTCCAGTTCATCTTTACAACCCATTGGTTCCTGTCCTCAAAGAGACAGTTTATTTTTCTTTTCTTTGGTGAAGTGCACTATATTATAGGCATGACTTCAAAGGGAATAGTTGGATCAGGCTACTCTGAATAATCCCTAGTAATCTGCCATAAATTTAAAACTTCTTAGTACAGTCAATATTTTTCAAATACTAAAGCTAGGAAATGTGGTGATTTAAAAAATTTAGCAAATATATCCCCCCAAAAGACCTCTTTGCTTTCTCCTCATTCCTAGCCACTGGGTTAATCTAAGGAATCTTTCTAATCTTAAAAATGCTGATCATTGGCATGCATCCAAAAAATTCAAAAACACCAGCCTGAAAGGAAACTTGCAATCCCAGGTTTATTGCAGCACGCTTTACCATAGCTAAACTATGGAAACAACCTAAGTGCCCCCAGAACAAATGAGTGGATCAACAAGATGTGGTATACATACACTATGGAATACTACTCAGCAATCAAAAATGATAAACTCATGTCATTGGGGTAACATGAATGGAGCTTGAAAGGATAATGCTAAGTGAGATAAGTCATACCAGATGGTGTCATTAATAAGTAGACTATACAGTAACTAAATTAATAGATAAAGACAAGTTGAAAAACTAACCCTTGAAAGCTGACTACAGAATTGAAACACCAAATAGGGAGGCAGGTGAGAAAGGGAAAGAACAAAGAAGGGAGGAAAGCACAATGGCCTGTGGTGGTGAAGTATGGCTGTATTGGTGACAGGTACACTATGGTGGTGATACCTGATGGGGGGACCCCAATATTATCTCAGTTAAAAAAATTAATACATGGTAAGAATAGAGTGAGCCAATAGAAGCTCACTCCAGACTGAAGAGTTGGATATTTGGAGTGGGAATCTTAGGACACATACCTGAACAGACCTACCTGTGTTCATTTTGTGTCAACTGGGTATACTTACCTCATCTAAGAAAACAGTGTTGGTATACCAAGGATTTTGAGACTGTAGATATTATGATTTAATATCTCTAAGGCAAATAAATACCTTCAATTTTTAAATAGAGGGTTAACATAAGAAGAAAAGTATATACGAAAAGGAAATCTACATCATGATCATTGCAGAGATGGAGTTTCTTAAATGTAAACCAACTGCACTAGGGCCACATAAGAATCACCAGCAATCTTGCAAATACAGATTCTTCAGTGCTACTATCACATGTCCTAGCTCAGTGATTCAGATGCTAGAAAATCATTACCTTAGAGGATAGGAAGATAGATCTGTACTAACGGTTTACAAATTTGGAAAACAACTTTTATTTACTCATCTTTCATCAGTCCATTAACCTGTCTGTCCATTCAATATGCATTTATTACATCTCTCTGCACAAATGCCTGCTGTATGTTATAATGGAATTACATGCTAGGTGTATGATGTTGGTAATATATATTCATGGCCTCAGGGGCATTCAATCAAAGGGGAAGATATATAAGAAAATCAGCAATGATGGTTCAGTCTGCTAAATGTAAAGCTAGACCTGCACAGGTGAAATGGAACCTATAAAAACAGCACTTACCCCAGTCTTGAGGAGTTGGGAAAAATTTCTCAGGGAAGTAAACTCTAATTTGGGTTCTGATGGACAGTAGGCATTAGCTCAGTGACAAAAAGCTGGTACAGAGAAATGGGATGATGAAAAGTGTGTGTCAAACCCCTAAGTGAAATGAACATGACAAAGATATTTCCAGACACTTATGCGGCAGAGTACAAGAAGGGAACTTGTAAAGGGTGAAACTGAAGAGTGTAGAAGATGTCATGAAGGACAATGATCACATCAGTCTCTTTACCTAGGACTGTCCTGATTTATACCTGTAGTCTCAGATTAATATGAATGGCCCCTCCATTCACTCTCAAAATGTGATGCATTTTGTGGCTGGATGACACTGTAGGTTGACCCATGTACAGTCAATGCTAAGAAGTCTGGCCATTTGGTTCCAGGAAAACAAGTCTTCGAAGGCTTCAGTAGAAGGGTGAATTGACCTGATTTGTCAATTTCACTGAGGCTGCAGAATAAAGATCAGATCATAGCAGGATAGGAGTGGAGTCAGCAATGTTGTGTGAGGGTCAGTTAAGTCACCCTGGTAAGAGCTGAAAGTGGTTTGAACAAAATGATGGCCATGGAGGTGAGCAGAAAGGAACATATTCCTCAAATACTAAGAATATGACTGGATTTACCATTTAATATGTGGTCTTAGGTAAGTGCTGGATTTTTTCCCTTTTGTTTATAACAAAAGTTGTAAAAATTCCTCATTAGATTCTTCTAAGAACTAAAACAGCAAATTGTTGAGAATGCCCAGCACCCATTTCACAGGGCCCTAAATCATCATTTTCCCTTTTTCTGCTAACCAACTCCCTCATTGTCATGGTGAACACCCCCTGGTCTCTCATCAGTGGTCTCCAAAACTACACTCTTCAAAACAAGACTGCCCCAACAGAACAGAGGTCGATGAGTTGTCTTCTCCAATTTCCATCTTTTCTCAATGACTTAGCCTAGGAAAACCCTCTGTTGGGAGGCCATAGGAAGTCCATATGCAAATAAGGTAAGTATTCAATAAAAATGGCCCAATTTAGTGTAAGCAAACAATGCTAAATACGATCCATTCTCTCGGGGGCTGTTTAGAAATCAAAAAAATTCCTTTGGTTTATAAACTCATGCGGATGTGAAGGCAAATTTAATCTGGAAGTTTCATTTACATTTAGCTCATTACCATGTCATTCTTTTGCAGTAGTTTGAAGTTTAAAAAAGCTCTTGAGATCTATTTATTTGAAAACACAATTATTTAATTTTTAAACACCCTTATAACTCTCCTTGTTCTTAAAATTAAGAGATTATGATTTTATAAACACAAATAAACAGAAAAGCCTAATGCTAGAGTTCAGTTGCAACATAAATTTATGATGCCTGTGTGATTTTCAAATTAGTCAAATAGATTCATACATACATCCTGTAACTGGAATATCAGACTTTGGTAAAATGAGCACTAATGTCTTATATGTAGAGTAGAAAACTATTTCATTAATATTATTGAGATGCATATTCCTTCATTTCACCTCAGTTCTGCAAGTTATTAAATTTCAGAGATACCAGGAATACCCTGACCTTTAGAAAAATAATCATTAAATCATAAACTGACAGTGTTTGAAGAGATTTTATGAAAGCTCGTTTTATTGGTTAAGGCACTTTTGGTTGCCAGTGATGGATAATCCACCCAGCGTGGGCTCACACAGAGGGTAAGTCTGGTTTATGTGACTGAAGACATTGGAGGTAAAGGGGGTTGCATGACTGGGAGAATTTAGAGACTCAAACAATGTCATCAGAATTCTGTGTCTTTCTAACTCTAAGCTTTGGTTTCCTCTTGTGGCTTCATGTAATAACAAGATAGCTTTAAATAAATAATTCAAGGGCCATGTGCTCTCAGGTAGCACTGAAGTTTAGCATGAATCTCTCTCTCAGAAATCATTTCTGAACTTTCCAGAGCTCTTACTAGATCAGGAGTCATTTCTGAAGGTTTCAGTGGATGAATCTAGCTCCAATTACATGCTACCCAGGGAACTGGAATGTTGAGTCTGGGAAGGGCGATTCCAGAGGAAAAGTTGAGGTATTGTTCCTGGCAGAAAAGACAACTAATACTGAACAGTAAAACAACCCAACAAACAAAGTCCAACAAAAACGTCCCCTCCAAAACCTACTGCACCCGTTCATCTGATGTATGGATCCCAAGTTGGGAAAATGATGTAACAGCCAGGATGGAAGACTTGGCTTTGTCATAAATAACCTAGGTGATCCAGCCAAGTCTCTTGACTTCCCTGCACCTCAGTATCCTCATTTCTACAAGAAAGGGATTGAACTTAATGCTGAATTTTCTTCCAGCCCTGAAATGGTAATGATCCCAAGCTTGCCAAATGAGAATGGGAAGATTCTCCTGGCCTAAGATTTCATGGAAAACGGAAGCAGGCCCAGGTGCAGGGCAGAAAAGGGAGCCAGCAGACCCTGGCCATAGAGTGAAGGAAGTGAAGAAAATGCCCAGGGGAGTGAGGTCAGCTCCAGGACAGGACATCTCTCTGCAAGCCAGGGAGCACCCTCCAGTCCCTGCAGAGCTCTCTGTGAATGAGTGCACTGGCCCAGTGGTGATAGTTGCCATAGAGAGGGATAAATAGAACCCTGTTTGGTGCAATAATTTGGTTTCTGCCAGAAATTTTCACACTCAAGATAAATATTATATATGGCTCCCATCAGCCATGCCTAATCTGAAAAGAACAAACAAACAAAAAAAATGTTTCTGGAATGTTATAAGCACTGTAATTCTAAATGTCCATAATCTCACATTTAAAATCCTTGAAGTCATGTGCTTTGGAATTCAATTATTCTTGGATTTTAGAAGGCAAACATGGAATATGTGTCATATGTTTTCAAAAGTGGGATACAAAGGCCTCCCTGGTGGCCCAAGGGGTTAAGTCTCACAACTATGGAGTTATCGGTGGCCATTACAACATGAGTTTGATCCCTGGCCAGGGAGCTGACCCACATGTCACAGCAGACTTCTCTTGTCTTGCCCACTGCTCCCCTCAGCAGTGTATTTCAATAGATCCGCCTGTTCTACTCCCCACTGTCTCTGGTGAATCCTCTCACTCTCCTCCCTACACATCTGGTACTGTACTCCAGCTCTTATATGCATAAATAAATAAAATAAATCTTTAAAAAAGAGTGGGGTACAGTGTGGCACCCTATAAACATTTCTTTAATAAAACACATTAATATTCATATTAAGAGATAAAGACAACCAATAATTTCCTATTAGTTCAGGTCAGACTCTTGAAAAGCAAATCAACACTTAGTTTCCTGTGCTGTTAGGAATTACTTGTAAATGAAAAATTGTAAATGTGTAGTTACCAGAGCTGATTAAGATCATTTTGAATAATGTAGGGAGATGAAATCTGGAAAGTAAATGAAAAATGGAATTGATTTTCATTATTAATGTCAACAGATACAGAATGTATGTATGTCCTTGTCTTTCCCTCTGTGCCTAGTCTTCACTAGGTACTCAGTAACTACTGTGAGATGTTCTCTATGAGACACAGGGCAAGCTAGGAATTAGGCAATTTTAGGGACAGTGAAGGAGGGGACCTCTGAAGAATTTAGGGAGGCTTCAGAGATAAGGACAACCAAGGGAATGTAACCAATTCCACTAGGAAAAACAAACATCCCAGGACCAAGGACAACATTGTTAATGCTGGTCCTGGTTTCCTTCAGGTGGTAAAGGGAGGCAGAGATTGGAGAAATGGAGGGTGGCTTAATTTATGGACACATTAGAAGAGCAGCTGTTTAACTTCAATGCAGGGATGCCCATGCAGAGGACTGCACCATAAAGATAAAGATGTAACAAATGGGGAAAGAAAAAGCTGTTAGATAAGGAATGTGAAGATCCCCCACTCAGTAGCAAATGAAGTGAGACAGCCGAGAACTAGCCAATCACAAAGAAACTGATGGAGCTTTAGAATAATTAGGAAAAGAAGGTAGTATTAGGGAAAGAAGGTATATTCCCTGAGACACAACTCCACTTTGGCTTCCTTGCCCCTCCCAGGCCTGGTTCCCTGGCCTGGGAGTCCCACTTTATTTCTGTTCTTTTTCTCCTCAATAAACTTTTTCTTTCTCTAAACAAACCTGCCTCCTCTCGCTTGCTTGCCTGAGCATCTGTGAAGTTCCTGCTGCAGCTTCGTGAGACACCAACCCGTGGGGGTCTAGTGGCTGGGGCTCAGCCTGCCCTGCAGCCTGGGATCTGTTCCTGGCTAGGAGACTACTCCTGACAATTCCAGTATCATCTATCCACTTTGGGATCATTGGCTGCATTCTTACTGTTGCCCTAACCTCTATAATGAATGACCCACATCATGTGGTCCTGCACACCATCTGGTGGACCCAGGACTAACATGGCTGTGCTAAGCCACATTGTATCTAAATCTCTGGCTAATCCTTCTTGGTTTCTTTCTTGAGCTAAACAGCTCAAGAAAGAGCTCTTCCTCCATCTATTCCTCAAGTGTTACTGCTCCTCTTCCCATTTTCCTCTGTGCATTTCTCAATGATGAGCTAGTGTAGATCATCTCCAGGCATCACCTACCATTGTATCTCATCTCCAGAGCTGTATCTCCAGCTCACAAATTTCTTCTGAGATCAGGACCTGTGGTCAACATTTCTAAACTCAAATGTGCTCATGGGATCCAAATAAAAACTATTACTCCCCCTTCCTTCATTCCCTGCCCCCTCACCCCAGCTTACTTTAGTGAAAGGTAGCACCAATCCATTGAGGTTGAGATAGAATCCTGGGAGTAAGTTCTATCAACTCTCTAGTTTATATCGTCTCTCTACATTTTTTTATTCTCCATCAGTCAGTGTGGGATTATTTTAATTCTGAACTTCACTCTCTCTTGCCTGAATTACTCAGTGATTTCCTAAATAACTCCCCTATTTTCTGTTACAATTCCCTACATGCACTTTTCTAATACTTAGCAGTATTAGAAAAATCCTTCTCAAGCAAAAACCTGATCCAGTCATGACTCTGCTTCAAACTTTTTGCTTTCCTCACCCTCAAGACTGAGCTCAAACCTCCTTATATAAATACTGTGCTCTAGGTGACCTAGGCTCTAATTTATGGACTGATTTCTGGTCTCCACACTTCACATCCCCACTCACAGGAGATTTTCATCATTCTCCTAACGTGCTCAAACATCACTTTGCCTTATTCTTCTGCACATGGTATCCTCACCTTCTAGAACTCTCATTCTCTCTAATGCTTAATTAAGTTACATGTGTGATTTGGGCTTGGCGTAGACACCTGTTCCTCCAGGAAGTTGTTCTGATCATGCCTAGTTGGGATCAGTGCCCTCACCTGCACAACTCCAGTGCTCTGCTTATAATCGTATTATAACACACTTCATAATAACTATTTTTATTCATAGGATGTAGGATTACTAGTTTTTGTGAGCTGGGGCCCAAAAATTCATACCCTCATTGACTACAAAAAATTCCTGACCCATAACATTCCTCAATACATTTTTATTGAACAAATGAACACGCACATACACACATGCTCACACTCCACATGTGAAGCTTTCGTATGACCTATTCCTTTCCTAAAATGTTGAATACTGACCCAGCAACTCTAAGATTTTTTTTTTCATGATTCTGATAACTAATATGTCATTCAGCCAAGGCAAGATTATTCTGCCGTCACAATCTCAAATCTCAATGGTGACGCGGCTCCAAGCTGTGCAAGTCTATGGTGTGTTTGGAACCATGGAGCGTTTGGGATAGTGAGGCCCTGCCAACACCGAGGAATGAAGATTCGTAGTTTGTTTTCCATATTTTGAACTTCACATATGAGTGAGAGCACACAATTTAACATCACAGGTTGATTTTTTAAAAAGGGATTTCTAAGGCCTCCCCCGGTGGCTCAGCGGTTGAGCGCTGGGCTGCAAAGCTGCCCGCAGCCTCTGCAGTGCCGGTTCGATCCCCGGCCACAGGCGAGGATCCCACATCCGCTGCTCCCCTCAGCAGTGTACTTCGTCACTCTGCCTGCTCTGCTCTCCACTCTGGCTCTGGTGAATTCTCTCACCCTCCTGTGCTTCTGACCGTACCCAGTGCTTGCATAACTAACTAAATAAATAATTTTTAAAAAGCTAATAAAAAAAGGGACTTCTAGATAAATATGAATTCATTTCATTCATTCATCTTCTTCTATATCAGCACTTGAAGCCTTAATTCTCTCAGCTTCAAAAATCTCAAACGCTCCCCCTGACCACCACGTATGTACTCCATCTAGGGAATCTTTCCTCCCTCTCCTGAGTCTTCTTGCCCCAGCCACCCTCTACAGCATTAATTCTGTATAGTCTTTCTTTCTTCATCTTATCCCCACACATCACAACGCAAATAATCCTATTAAAATATTCCTTTGCATTTCTGTTTTTCCAGTGCTAATAGAATAAAATATGAAACCTAGAGCTTATGACCCAAAGCCTGATATAATTTACCCTGACCTTCTAGTGACCTTATTTGCTCATTATCTCCCCAAAAAAGCTTTCAACTCAGGCAAAAGGGCTTTCCTTGAGGCTGCTCTTTCTTATCTGTACTGGTTTAGTAATGAGAATCCCTGCCTAATAGGGTTGTCATGAAGACTCAAGGAAACCCAGGCACCCTGCCGGGACATACAGCTGGCTCTTGGCAGTATTGTGGTGCATGGTTAAAAGTGCACATTACACCTTTCTCACTGTCTTGTTAGCAATCCCTGATGAAGCATCAGTGACTATGCAGTTTGTCAGTATCAGCCTTCATTTTTTAGGATTCCTTGAGAATAAAGAGTATGCTAACTAACAAGCTGAGGGCAGTCATTCATGTTGAAAAACTAGATAAATAGTTGAATGAATAATCCAGTATGATTAACCAATGAATACAATAGTTCAATGAATAATCTAGTTCTTATGCAAATGACAGTATGCAAGTCAATTGCCCTGAGTCTTACTGAGTTTTCACCCTGTCTTTCAAAGGTTAAGCAGCTACATAAAGGTGCTATTTTTTATAGATTGAAGACTTTGCTTTTTTTTTTTTTGAAGTGGGCGGGGATGGTGCATTATTATCCAGTATGCTTTGTAGCATTAAAATGGTCAAATGTTGTTATACCCACTACTGATGCACTTGTTAATGGGGAAGTTCTGCTTCTTGATCCTTATTCTTATATATATACTTTATATAATGAATCCTTACTCAGATGGCCTGAAGTTGGGCAAAAAAGCAATGCTGTCTTGAAGACTACTGGACTAGGTGTCTGAATTCTGTTTTCTGAGTTGTGTTTAAAGCTCATAGTGTGATCCATTCACATCAGTTTATTTCTTGGTAGAATATGAATAAGATCTGCCTTCTTAGAAGACTGTTGCAAATAATAAATTATATTAATAAAAGTGTTTTGGTATATTTGAATTGTCAGTTTGATTTCTGCATGCAATTTTATAAATTGCATATAAAATACAAGTGCAATATCACAGCTTGTAAGAAAGACATTAATTTTATTTATGATAATTACTGAAAATATTGTTTCTTTAGGAACAAATTAGGTTTCTTTCTAAGAAGGAATTATTGTACATAATCAGAATCAGCTCCATGAGTCAGTACAGAGAATGTTTTCCAATAGTATTTCTTTTTACACTTGGTATTGGCATTTCTGAAAGAAAAGAAGGAGTACAGAACAATGGGAGTTTATATAAAAGAGGAAATTTAAAAAATATGACATTTGGGCATAGCGGATGACAACAAAATTTGAATTTTTCCCCTGACTATTGAAAACTGGGTTGTCAGATAAAAACCAGATTTACTTGGGCTGTGTTACCAGAGCAAAAGCAAAGTCTCTACTACTCTTTGGAGGTAAGTCACTGGTTACTAGCTGACTAATTAGGTCAAAATAACACTGGCAACAACAATAGCAGCGGCAGCTCTTGCTTCAATTTTCACTACTCAGTAAAAACATAACATCGCTCATCTTCCAGACTGGAGAAAAAATTGACCCAGAAATTAAAAGACTGGCCCCAAATCTCACACCTGAGCCAAACTATGAAGCAAGACCCACCTGGCGCCCAAGTTCATGTTCCTTTATAGTATCAACCAGCCAAGCTGATGGTGAGAATCAAAGAAAGTTTGAGAAGGCAATGAAAAACTAGTCATTTGACCTCAAGATGCAGCACTTCTCCTATCCCTTTTGATTACGTGTGAAATGCAGGCTGACCTTAAGTGTGTGCTGTTCTTCACAACTCAATCGCCAGGGAGGATTTCAGTGTGAAGGCTGAGAGAGGTGCGTGACCTCAGAAAGAATGCCAAACTCTGCAAATGGAACCCAGTGAATCTGTTCCAAAATTACATGAAAGGTGTTGAAGAGATGATTTTTCATTATGATACAGCGAGTGTCTTGAGGACTCTAAGACACAGGCTTTTAGCTTTTAGCTCCAACCCTACCCCCTTAATGGAAACTGGTGTGTGGTTACAGTTATTACTATTTATGCTCTTTTTTAAAGTATCAATTTCTTTTTCCTTTTTTTTTTTTAAGATTTATTTATTTATGTATACAAAAGCTAGGGGTCAGGCCAGAGATGCAGGAGGTGAGAGGATTCACCAGAGACTGAGTGGGGAGCAGAACAAGCAGATGTACTTAAATGCACTGCTAAGGGGAGCAGCAGGGAGGCAGGAGAGGTCTGCTGTGCCATGTGGGTCAGCCCTGGCTGGGGATCAAACTCGTGCTGCAGTGGCTACGGATAGCTTCATAGTGTTGCGTCTTAATCCCTTGAGCCACCAGGGAGGCCCCTAAACTATCAATTTCTTTAAACAAAGTTGAATGAACACCTGATCACCTAATCAAATTTTCAGTGACAGATCATATAAAACAATTTTTTTAAATTGCATTTTTACATATGTTTTTTTAAATATTATTATTATTTTTTATTTTATTCTTACATCATTTATTAATTCTTATATCATTTTTCATTTTTGCATAATGTATCCATTTTCATTTTGGTTATATTCCCCATACAATTCCCACCCCCTTATTCTGACCCTAATCCCTCTTCTCCCCCCAACCCCACTGTAGCGTGTCTCTGGTCAATAGTTGCTTGTTGATTTTGATTTTCACTTTATGGCATAAAATTGCATTATTTTTATTGAGGTAACATTGGTTTACAATAATGTATATGATTCAGAGGTATAAGGTTCACACCCATTCAGGTGTGTAACCACCCCACACCCACCACCGAGGCACCCATACTCCTCCACCATAGTCTATTGTGCACTTGCCCCACTTTACTCCTCACTTCTACCCTCCCCTTCAGTAGCCTCAATTTAGAGTCAGATGTCTAGAGTTTGTTTTGGTTTAGTTTTACCAGTTCCTTTGTTTTGTTTCTCTATAGTGCACATATAAATGAAATCATTGATATTTCTCTTTCTCCCTCTGACCTATTTTGTTTAGACTAATCCCCTCCAGTTCTATCCATGTTGATGCAAATGGTAAGAATTCATCTTTTTTTCCAATAGCTGAGTAGTATCTCTCTCTCTCATCTATATCTATCTCACATCTTAATCCACTCATCTGCCATTGGGCACTTGGGTGGTTTCCATAACTTGGATCTTGTAAATAATGCAGCAATGAACACAGAAGTGAACATGTCCCCTCGAATTAGTGTTTTTGTATTCTTCAGCTAGAGACCAAGGAGTGGGATGGCTGGATCACACAAGCAATATAGTTCTTATATTTTGAGAAAATTCCATTCTGTTTTTAAAAAATTGCATTATTTTTATTGCAGTAACATTGGTTTACTGTTTTCCAGGGGGGCTGGACCAGTCTACTTTCCCACCAATAGTGCATAAGGTCTCCTTTCTCTGTATACTTTTACCAACACTTGTTTCTGCTCTTTTTGAGATGGGCCATTCTCAAGGGTGTGGGGTGGTATCTAACTGTGGTTTTGATTTGCATTTGCGTGATTTTAAGTGGTGATGAGCATTTTTTCATCTGCCTGTTGTTCATCTGTATGTCTTTTTTGGAGAAGTCCTCTCGGTGCTTTTAATGATCAAAGTGTAGCTAGTGCCTTAAAAGGGGCCATAGCTCTCAGCTCTTAGTTAGAACAGCATGCTGTTGGGTTTACACATTTCCCCAAGGAATGGGGCTAAAAAGCACATCAAACTAAAATGGAAAATCTTTCTGAATTTTCCCACCCTAGAGCTTCTCCTCTTAAGTCTCTAAAACGTACTCACACTGCCCTCTTCTGGATGGACAAAAGAACAGCTAAAAAAAAAAAGTCAGGAACTTGGTTTCATTGCATTGCATACTTTTGGATTCAGGTGCATTTAATAAAAATGGAAATTGTCAAATGAACAAAAGAGAAAAACAAATGAGGAAAAGAATTTTCACTTGCAACCCTGCAGTATAAGTATAAACCCAGACTAATAATTCCCTAGAAAAGTTTTCCAGTTTTGGACTGAAGTCTCAATTTCAGGGCATTTGATCCAACAGTGATTTATTGTGGGTGACCTGAGCTCATTCAGGTCTGGATAGGGTTTGTCTCAGTTCTCATAAACAGTAAAGCATGACTCAGCAGAGCCTAGGTCACCCGTGTTGTACTTATTTTCATGCATTTATGCACTTCAGAGCCTGGTGCCCCATGCAGTACCCCAGTGGTAAATGAAAAGGCTGGTGCATACAAGAGCTGGGGTGCAGGCCAGAGATGCAAGGGGTGAGAGGATTCACCAGAGACTGAATGGGAAGCAGAAGAGGCAGATGTACTGAAATACACTGTTGAGGGGAGCAGTGGACGGGGCAGGAGAGGTCTGCTGTGCCATGTGGGTCACCTCCCTTGCCTGAGATCAAACTCATGCTACAGTGGCTGTGGATAGCTTCATAGCGCTATGTCTTAATCCATTGAGTCTCCAGGGAGGCCCACATAATTATGACCTTTAAACATGCTTCCTGGCCTCCTGTTTCTACCTCTGGAAAAGGGTGTTCATAAGCATATATCTTGGATTACTGGGAAGATTCAGTGTCGTCCAGTAGTCCTAGATCAGTGACTGGCACATAGGAAATTCTCAGTAGATGTTAGTTACTAATGTTACTTTGTAAAAGAGGGGGGACTTTTGTTAAAAGTTGGGTTCACAGAGGAGCCATAAAACCACTCCTTGATATCAACACATCTAACATTTAGAGAATCAAACCGCATTCATTTTGAAACACTCTATAGATCTTTGTTGCTCTCCCCAGGTATGCCTTATAGAAGTTTTTCCTGACTGGGACCTACACAGCACACAAATGGACATTTTTGTTGATGTTTTGAATCAGATTAAATTCTTCATTAAATGTATCTTTAGGTCAAGAATGCAATAGCTCAGAATGTCAGAAGTGATTTGAGTTTATTCCAGGTTAATAGGAAATTTTTAAAATCCTATTTAATTTTTAGATTCCATGTAATTTTGTAAATTGCATTATCTAGCAATATCTTTTAGATCATGACTGACAGGAAGGGAATACTTTACCAGTGAGACTAAAGAAAAAAAAAACACAAATTCAAAGTGCTCAGGCAGTGGCCTTCAAGGACTTTAACCCCGTGAGGTCCAGTAAGTCAGTTCCCATACTTGCTTTTCATCTGACATCATTCTAGTAGTCCTGACAAAAGAAGACTTGGTGCATATCAGAAATGTACCTTTGTTCTTGCATCTGTTAGCCAAATTTTAAGAGGAAGAGGAACTCACTTGAGTAATTAATCATTTCAGAAATAAAAAATGATCCTTGTAGGCTGGGTGGGGTTGCTGTGTTAGAATCCTGGGGCATAAAATACCTGGCAGCCAGTCAGGGATTATGTGACTTGGTAGAAAGAGAAAGGAAGGCTGACTTAAAAATAGAACTTGCTACTCTGATTGTTTGAGAATGAATTACTGTTTGCTGCTGAAATGAAGCACTAAAATTCTCAGACTAAAGTGATATAGTCAAGACATTTGGACAAACTCTTCCAGGGCAACAGAAACATTCCAACATCTACTCAAGGTAGAAAACAAACATATGGGTAAAGAAGGAGAAACTAAGATATTTGGGCAGGTGCAATATTTGGTTTGAGTGCAATAGTAGCCTTGAGGCTTGAGTCCAAACGGCTTAGCGTGGCAGAGGCCTTCATAACAGGGCTCTGCTAACAACCCTCCTTACCACTCCACGTCATCCCTACATCCATTACCATCCCACATCCCAAGCTACAGCCATAATGAACCACTCTGTTTTCCAAACACAGCATTTCTTTCTGTTGGACTTTTACACTCGTGGGTCTTTATATCTAGTATGCCCTTTTCCTTATTATCTTGATTGACTCCAATTCATCCTTCAGATGTCATCTGTCACTTCCACCAAGAAGCAATGTAACAACCTCTCCCCCCACCCCCAGACCAGGTTAGCTAGTCTTTCCTTAGCATTCTACACTTATATCTGCAATTAATTTGTTCTTTCTTAAAACTGAGTTTATTCGTAGGTTTCCCCTCCTTATAGACAGTTGCTGGATCTTATTCACCATCACAGTCCATCTCTTGTACAGTGCCTGGCCTAAAACAAGTTCTCAGTATATATTTTAAATAATTTTTAAAAATAACTCTGACTTTCTCTGGAAATAATGCTAAACTTCCACTTGAACAGTTCACTTGGGCGTTGACTTTCACCTTAGTGGTGAGGTCACCCTTTGGGCATTCCTTTAAGGAATGTCAAGCCTTTTTAAAAGTCAACAACCACACTAGAATTCATTTAAAGAATCTCCACCAAAGTAAAATTTATCATTGTTTGCATACAGCTGCCCTGACAAAAGTTGGCATTACACTTTAAATACAAGACAGTGCGATCCTAAAGCATGTTATATTCTGAAAACACTTGTACCAAATATATGATAATGGAGTGCAGCAATATCTGAATGTTGAAATGTCTTTTAAAAAAAATATTTATTTATGCATACAAGAAATGGGGTACAGTCCAGAGGTGCGGGGGTGGGTGAGAGGATTCACCAGAGACAGAGTGGGGAACAGAACAGGCAGATCGACTGAAATGCACTGCTGAGGGGAGCAGTGGGCGAGTTAGGAGAGAGCAGTCTGCTGCGCCATGTGGGTAGCTCCCTGGCCAGGGATCAAACTTGTGCTGCAGTGGCTGTGGCTAGCTTCATAAGTTGTGTCTTAACCCCTTGCACCACCAGGGAGACCCAGCATGCTGAAATGTCTTAGAAGGCTTTCATATGTGTTGTCTTATTAGACTCAGCCCCTTATAGGTAGGGGTTGTATTTTCCAGTCTTATAGAGAAGGCATTTATGATTGCTTTAAAGTTTTTCCATGATTTTTCAGTAAATAAATGGGTGGCAGAGTTGATAACCCTGAATATTTTTATCGGCTCTTTCATCTATACTTCAGACTTACATATCAAATTTCATTCCAGTCAATGTCAAAGGAATCTCAAATTTACAAACAAACCTGCCATATCTGTTATGGGTTGAATTGTGACTCCAAACAGTTATGGTGATTTGCTAACCATCACAGAACATATGAATGGATCTATTTGGAAATAGAGTCTTTGTATTTGCAGTCACATTCAATTTTTGGGATAGGCCTTAATCCAATTTGACTTTATAAGAAGATGCCACACTTCTGCTCAAATCCTTCAGTGGCTTCCCAACCAACACAGATACAGTGCCTTTTCATTTGGTTGCAAGGCCCCATACGAATGATATCCACATTACTGCATTCTGCTCCATCATATCCCACTCACCCGTGGGCTCTCTTCTCTCTGGATCCATTACCCTCTTTGCTGAGCCACCATCACACTCCACATGCTCTCAATCTGGTCCTTTGTGGGGTCTGGATTCTGCTTGGAGGGCTCACATTTAAATGGTTCAAATATGGTTCTTAAGGAAGACTTCCCTGCCATGATACCAAACAAAGACCCAAAGAGAGTGAAGAGGCAAGCTTGTCAGTACTGCAGGAGGAGCACTCTAGAGAGACAAGGTATTGACCTAATGCCCTGGGCATAGCCTAATACAAGTATAAGCAACATACTCTTTCTAAAAACGTGAACTTTCAAACCATTTATATTACATATAACATATATTATATCACACACATACATATAAATATTGCCTGTCCTGAAACTCTGGATCCCTCCAGAGTTGGTTGACTTAGTATGAACCAAGATGTTGGTTCACTTAGTAACAAACTTTAAGCATGATGGTAAGGATAGAACCTTGATGATGACTTAGAATTCCACAATGGTGTATGCAGAGATGAGAATTTCTAGTTTACATATAAAGATCAAATGGTATATCTCAGTCTAGATGATGCTTCTGATGTCAATTCTAGGGAATGGTCAGGAAGTAAGGTGAATTCTGGAAAGGTCTGACTCACTGTAAAAGCAAAGGAGCAGGCGGAAGCCCCATGTTTCTTACCAGAATTAATGGGCCAACGACGTAAGCCAACAGCTTTTCTGGTCTCTGCTAAGTGGACTCTATCTGGGCATGTCACATGGGTTCGGGTCACACACCAGACTGTATATTCTCCCTCACTCTCTCCCAGCTCTTCCTTTTCTCACTCCCTGTATAAATGAATCCTGTTGTGTCTCATCG
Source organism: Talpa europaea (assembly GCF_964194135.1). NCBI lineage: Eukaryota > Metazoa > Chordata > Mammalia > Eulipotyphla > Talpidae > Talpa > Talpa europaea. The sequence goes on from NC_140069.1 coordinate 14,757,193, forward strand.
TGTGTCCACTTTTGGGGTGTGTCATGCATTCTTAAGCCTGTGGGTAAGGACCCACAAATTGGGTCAATGCCCATGTCCCAGGTTTGTCCTGTGTCAACTTCAGCCTAAATTATTACAGCTAACTCATGAGTGCCTGGTTATGGCAAAAAGATACTAAAAGTGACGTCTTCAATAAGCAATTATGCTATTAAACATTCTGCTCAAAACTTCTTTGGGGGAAACAGGGTTGCCTTTTTTTTTTTTAACATATATAAGAGATGTGAAATATGGAAGAAATGAGAGACACACAGAACCTGGACTTTGGAGTCAGACTGCTAGGGTTTAAATATCAGCTTTTCCTGCTGCTGGGTATGTGACCTGTTTCTTAAGATCTGCATTCTACAATAGAATAATAGTATCTACACCTTAGAGTTGTAGTGAGGGGGATCAAATGAATTAGGTTTGAAAAAAATGCTTAGAATACAGTCTGACATATATCGAACACTATATAAATGCTTTTTCAATAAGAGTATGATTCTCCTTTAAAAGTCCTTTGTAACATTACTTCCAAAGACTTACCTCTTTGACCTTCATGAAAGAAAAAAAAGATTTACTGATGTTTCCTGAGAGACTGTCACTTAAATAGAAATGTTTAAAGGAGAACTCTTTTATGAGTCTTAATGCTCCAAATCTGTCAAATTTATATCAAACCTTTAGCTAAATTTCAAAGTGATTTGTATAAAAAAAAGATGACCAAAAAAGATTATCAAATGAATACTTTATTAGAGTCATAACACTTATAAAATAAATTTCTTTTCATCATGGAGTTACCAGATTTTAAAACCAACCAACACATTCTCATCTTTGCAACTAAGATACATAAAGAAGCTCTTAAATGCCATATATTTTTGTTCAAGTGCTTTGTCATTCAACTCACAAATCTAGAATGTGATTAATCTACAAATGTAAGTATTCACAGTTAGATGAGTGTTAGGCTTGGTTCTTAATGATCAAGAAGCAATCCATGTGCAAAAGTGCCACCAAAGCATTTTCATGAAATCATTTAATTTAATGCCACCAAGCGCGGACCTGTTATACCTTGGAAACAAAAATAAAAATCTCACAGCTAAATCTAGTACGCTAACTTTAAACGATTCCCACTAGAATATATACCTTTATGGCACATTTTATGACTTTGTAATATACAGTTCATAATACAGGTTGAAGTGTGGCAGATGGACCTAGAAAAACTAAGGGAGTAGGATAGTATAGAAAATATAAGACGTGTATAAAGTCATAAGACCGATTTTCTCAAGCCACATATTAAAACATATATTTTAATCTTTATAGTTATATCACAAACTAATCTCTAATTGTTTTTTTTCTTTCTAGGGGATTGATACATAAATAGCATTTGATCACTGAGCATTGATTACAATATTCATTCTTGATTGTTCTATGTTCCATGAAATCTAACAGCCCAACTTATACATGGCTTAGGGAATGATTCAGCCAAAAATCAAAGAGCTGAAAGTATAGAGTGATCGAAAGCCCTCTCCCCACAGGCAGCCCTTTGGGCACCCTGGACAGTGTGGCAGCATTTGGAATCTAACTCTACCTTGTTCTCCCATTCAAGCTACTCTGACTCTGTTCCACAGCCAGGATGTCTACAGGGGTTAAAATATGGTATTTTTCCCTGTGCTATCCAGCCAGATACAGTTTTTGTGATAGGTATTGTTTCAAAACTGCTTTTGTGTATGTTACCCAAGCAAAACAACACAGATGTAGGGTGATTATCAAAGCATGTAAGACTCTACAACTTTAAGTTAAATTTAATACTCTATTCAAATTTAACTCAAACATCAATGCAAAATAGCTAGCAGTAAACAATTAATTCTTCAGAGAGCTCTATTTGGTAGAACCTCAAATATCCACACACAAATATTCCTGTATTCATGCACAGGGCAAACAAGTATATTCTGAAACATAAATAAATCCAAAGTAAGATATAAGTCACTAAATACCAGTTCCTGCAGTGATTAATGGTCTCTGGAGACCTCATTTGAAAGATGCCAAGTAAGAGATTTGCTCACTTGTCAGGAGACCCTTAGTTTGATTAAGGAACTAGGGATCATTTCATAAATTACTTTTTTTTATGCCCAAGACTCTGCTTGAATTAGCTTGAGAAACCATACACTCCTTCAAGGATAAATATCTGACCATTAACACAAAGGCAAAGTGATTATTGCATAATGAGACTAAATATTATGTGTCTTATCTAAGTAGTTTCATGTCTTTCAAAATTAGTCTGGTGGAATATAGAACATAGAACAAAAGTTTTATACCAGAAGTCAGCAAACTATAGTGCACAGCTCACAGGCCAAATTCAGCCTGGGGCATGTTTTGTAAAGTTTTATTGGAATCTAGCCACACACATTCATTTATGTATTGTCCATAGCTGCTTTCAGGTAGTAACAGCAGAGCTGAATAGCTATGACAGCGACTGTATGGTCTGCTAAGTCTAAAATATTTACCATCTGAAACTATAAAAAAAGAGTGTCAGAACTTGTTTTACACTAAAGTATTGGATTCATCAAGAAACCTAGTTGAAATGTGCTATTTTTTTTTTCAGGAGTTTTAGGTACCTACTAAAATTAAGGTTCAGTTGTCTTAGCAACTATAGAATGAGATGAACAATATCCCATGAACAATATCTATAGATTGAATATTTTATAGATGTTAATGGAAGTTTTCTTTAGAAAAACAAAGGAATGGATGCAAAATTATAGGTTATTTCTCTGTTCTACATCATAAGACAATTAAAATTCCAACCATGATATGAACAAAAACTTTTACTTAGATTCTCTCTCTATCCTGAACATGTTACTTTTGGAATGTTGTTCTCTCTGAGCGAACAATATCCAAAGTGACCAGTTGACGATATAAGTAGACCAACAAGACGCACACACAGGCAGTTTCTAAGGAGTGTTACGGTCGCCATCTCCGTAAGGCCAAACCCAAACTGCAACCATAACAAGCTGTCGTCACAAAGGTAAAAATCTAAGAGAAAAGAAACAAGAATTTATATCAGATTTACAACGTGGACTTTCAGAAAACACTTGTCCTCAGGAACAATTCTCTGGTGATAAAGAAATCTCACGCTTCTGAAAATGTATTTCCTCTCACTTATGATTTGTTTTCCTGTTTTAGCCCTTCAGATGATTATCCTTTTTGCAAACATTCTAGCCCTACTAATTTTCTCCTATGTGGCCATCTTCTATAGAACATCTGTTCACATACTGGACTCACTTGCTCCTTATTTACGAGGTGTCTAGTGATCTTAAAGCCAAAGAAGATGCAACTCTTCAGAAAATACAAAGTCATTCATTTGACAATGGGAAGTGATTTGGGCTGAACCAGAAAAACGCACAGATATGAATCAGGCTGGCATGGAAAATGGACCGTAAGTCTGCGCCCAGCTCTGAATTACTGTCCTCTGTAGTCAAACAATGATTTCTTTAGCACCTGCTAAGATGCAATGCACATCATTATGCTTGATCTATATAGACTAACAGTAGATATTTCCCTCACTCTTTTGGGGTTTATGATCCATAGAATACTATAAGAAAAAGCAATTCAATATGATAAAACATGATTTATTACAGGGATCATTTAACAGGATCAAACCTTAATTCTGAGAAGGAATATCACAGCTGAAGTACCATTTTCTTCCCTTCCCACACTTCTATTAGTTATCTCTTTGATATATCTCTTTTAGTGAAAGGGAAATTTCCTCTCAGGCATTCCAAAATGAAAACTGAGGGACTCAATATAACGTCACAAGTGAATGGTTCATACATTTAAGTGTTGTTAATACTCAGAAACTAGTGATATAGTGGAGAACATGGATAAAATAGGACTTAATATAGAGCATGAAATATCTAAAGATTTATTTACCAATGCTGCTCCACTTAGGGGGAGAGAGAAAGAAGGAGAACAAGGACAAAGTCACAGAAGAGAAACCATGGCAACAAACCCCATGATGGAGAACACTGAAAACTGGGCTTTTAAGGCAAAGAATTTTAGAAATTAATGACATCCACCATCATTCATCAAGAACTTGATGAACACAGGATCTCAGGACAACTACAAATAAATCTATCTGGGACTATCAAGGGTCCAAGAGAGGCAATAAGAATCTAACCTGTACCACTGAAAAGGAGGGAATGACAGAAGAAAAGGAAAATCCAATGGGAATCTATGACTAAATGGAAGGACACATGGAAAAAAAACTTCAGTTCTAATTCTCTAATCTTTGCTTTGCAAAACTGTTATAACCTGTATCTTTCAACTGTCATTTTTTGAACACCAGGATTCTCTGAAAGTCTCAGAATGAGGTGGCTAGAGGTAGCCTCAGAAGATGAGAAGATAGGCATCATTCAAGACCTTCTTCTGCTACTACAACCAGGGCATCTGTGCTTTTACCATCCAAATTTATTGAGTTTTAAGTAAGCTTTCATTAAATTTAATTCCCTAAAAAAGGAAGTATAAAAATCACTGAACTAGAGTGAACACTTTAAAAACTAGAAACAAGCCTCTTTCTGTTGCATCCCATCCTGAGTTTAATTCACTGTAGACACTCGATGAATTCTGATGAATCCTAACAGTATTAGGAAACGCATGATGGTAGGTCTTGGAACTGTCTCTCCTTTACCCTTTGAAATCCAGACTCTAGACTGCGTTATCTAAAGTGACATGACAATTACCCACATGGGGCTATTTAAATTTCAAATTAGACTGATAAAATGAAAGAACATTAACAATTCAGTTCTTAAATTATAAAAGCTACATTTCAAGGATCAACAGTCACTATATTAGAGAATGCATATCTAGAACATTTCTATCCTTTGAGAAAGCTCTATTGGCTAGCACTGCTTCAGATAGGTTCTAATGGCTATATGGGGAATACTTGGCTGTTTATAAGGTATCTGCACAAGACAGTAAAACATCAGGGTCACTACCTTGCTGTGTAGTCATATTAAGTATCAAGACATTTCAGGAAACAGTGTGAACTTCTGGCATCTTAATTCAAACAATATCACCCTGGAATGCATTTCAATTGTCTCTCATCTATTGCAATGGTTGGCATCTTCACCGCCGCCTTCCTCACTTGGACTTAACTCAATGGCGGCACCTGTGCCTTATTCAGCAACTATCCCTAATACCCAGCAACTTACTTCTCACATGATTAAAGTGAATTGCAAATAGGTGTTAAATACCAAAGAACACAATTTTCTTACTGTATCTGAAGTTACAAGAAGTAAAAGCACAATGAATTCCCTTTACAAAGTAGGCTTTGTTGGCCAAGTCCAACTACTATCAGTGACTAACAATAGTCTTACATGAATGCCAAGCTCAGTTTTGTCATCCACAACACTCCGGATAATGACAGTACTTTGCTCATGCAGATAAACACTTACTAAAGTTTTATTGCTAACGGTTATTATTAAAGAAAAATATTGCTGCCTGAGGAGTTTCTGGGAGACCTTAGCACTGGAGGGGAAGCACAACTCAACTCACTCCTCAGATACTCACTGTGGCAGCTACGTTTATGTTATACTGGTTTTCATCCAGGAGCGGCTGCAAACCCATGGTTGTATTGCAGTGCAGACTGTGCAGGGATGTGGCTGCTGCTTCCAGTAAAAAGGCGCCAAAGTAAAAAACAAACACTGTAAAATGGTAAGCAAAATCCTGAAAAAGGAAGAAAGGAAAGACATCTACAATCAAAAACAATGACAATGTTCTCTTCCTTATTTTATTCTATTTTTTAAAAAAGATTTATTTATTTATGCATACAAGAACTGGGGTACAGGCCAGAGGAGCAGGGTGATGAGAGGATTCACCAGAGACAGAGTGGGGAACAGAACAGGAAGACTGACTGAACTACACTGCTGAGGGGAGCAGCGGGGTGAGTCAGGAGAGGTCTGCTGCGCCATATGGGTAGCTCCCTGGCTGGGGATTCAACTCATGTTGCAGTGGCTGCGGATAGTTTCACAGTGCTGTGCTTAACCTCTTGTGCCACCAGGCAGGCCCTCTCTTCCTTATTTTAAATGATGACGTTAAAGTTCCAGAAGGTTAGAACCTTTAATCAAACAATCTCTAACTGCATTCACCATTTATTTTGGCTGCTTTAACAATGTCAAGTCACCAAACCACAAATAAAAGTCAACTGACTCACTGTACCTGGCACTGAGACACACCTTCTGTTTTATCGTGTTTTATACTAAGATATGTAACTTCAGTTAGGATTACTGTGTCAGGGAGATGAATATTAATATAATATACAAAGGAATAATATATGCTATCGACTGAATGACAAAGCTCTACAGTAGGAATGCCCTGATCATGGTTAGGTCACATACTATTCAATCTAGAAGCTGCTGGCCCGACATCATGATGGGGTGGCTGGCTGAAGACACAGCTTAAAGACCCCACTCTCAGGCTGCTAGGCGATCTTTTGAGATACATGACATATACTGATACTTTGGTGCTTAGAAACTTGAATCCTGCTTTGCATGGGATGTGTGCAAGAAGATCTTCCATAAAACTCACTCATTGGTTTGGAGGATGCAGATCAGGCATTCTAAGCCCGTGGCTCTCTAATGTTACCAGGCATCAGAATAGCAGCCAATGGGGCTCCACCCCCAAGTATCTGATTCAAATCTGGAGCCTAAGAATCTGCATGTGTAACAAATTCCCAGGTGATGCTGAGGCTGCTGGTCAGGGACTGTCCTATGCAACGCCCCTGTCCTGAAGCTTGGCCCTGCTCTTTTAGTGTCTGCTGTCTGTGTGGCTGTCACCTACCCTGCCCTTCTGCCATCTTCCTGAAGCTCATCCAGCCTGGGTGCTGCACACTCATCTTCTTTTCCTCAGGGAACATCAGGCTCAAGCTGAGCTTGAGTTTCTTCAGAACAAGTGACTTTCCTCCACATTCTTATCTCCAGCCCATGGTTCCCTCTTCTGCTCAGAGTCAAATGCTCACTAATTAGTTAACAAAAAGCTACACTGGGCCTCCCTGGTGGCGCAGGAGGTTGAGCGGAGCACTGTGAAGCTGTCCGCAGCCTCTGTAGCACCAGTTCGATCCCCGCTGGCCTCGGAGCAACCCACATGGCGAGTAGACCCCCGTCTCGCCTGCTACTCCCCTCAGCAGTATATTTCATCAGTCTGCTTGTTCTGCTCCCCGCTCTGTCTCTGGTGAATCCTCTCACTCTCCCACGCATCTGGCCTGTATCCCAGTTCTTGTATAAATAAAATAAATCTTAAAAAAACAAAAAGCTACACTGCATACAAGAGACCCCAGTTTACAAAGAGCATCATGAAAGTGGGACCACAGCCACTTTGAGTTTTAGCTTTCCCATCTGTAAACATGAGGACAGTAGCACCTGTGTTCCATAAAGAATTGTTCTAAAGGTCAAATGAATGAGTGTGTGGGCAGAAAATACAACTTAGGACATTAAGATATTAAGTGATGTCAAAACAGGCAAATGATCACATGTGTGTCAACAACAGTTTCAGAGGGTAAAGGGAAATGCGCTTAACTCACAGAACTTTCTTTTTGGAATGTTCATCTATGATCTATCTTTAATACCTGCCTCCACAAAATGGGAAAATAAGTATGGCATCTCCTATTGAAGATTAGACAACATGGTATTTATTCTCTCTCCACAAAAACCAATAAAGAAAAATCTTTCTAAAACCCAAATCTGCCTCTATCCTCTAAATTACACATTTAATATATTAGCATTTTTTTTTTAAAGATTTATTTATACAAGCACTGGGTATAGTCAGAAGTGCGGGAGGGTGAGAGAACTCACCAGAGCCAGAGCAGGGAACAGAACAGGCAGAAGGACCGAAGTACACTGCTGAGGGGAGCAGCGGGCGCAGCTGGAGAGGTCTGCGCGCCATGTGGGACCCCCGCCAGGGGGATCGAATGGGTGCTGCAGAGGCCACAGGCAGCTTCATAGCCCAGTACTCAACCGCTGCGCCACCTCAACTGCTGCGCCACTGGGGAGGCCCAATATATTAGCATTTTTAATAATTAAAATTTTAGCATTTAATATATTATATCTTCTACCTTTATCTCACAATTTACACCACACCCAGAAAGCATGAGGAAAATAATGAAAATAGTGAAAGAGATGACTGTGAATGTGAGATTAATCTCACAATCAATGAAAAGTAGAAGTTATAAAGATTTCAGGCCGTATTCCACAACAAACACTTCTAGAAAATAAATTCTCTATCAAAATGCCTCTTGCTCCTTCCTTCATGCACAGTGCACAGGTGACAACAAACTATTAGCACAGGGGAAAACAACTTTTTGGGAGAGCAATTAATGCCTAATGATTCCAGAAGCAGCAATCGAAACTGTCACTATTTGGTGATGACTCTACGATATATGTGGCTTAAAGATTTTTTTTGGCTGAAGATGTACAAGATAGAGTACACACCTTGTCATATATGACCAGGTGATTAAAAATGGCTAATCACAGAAAGAGGCCCAAAAGCGAGGGGAAAGAAGCCCTTCCCTAATATGGAGAATATTCAAGCAAACTCCTTGAAGGTAAGAGCTGGCTCTTAGGAAGCATGCCCACCCTTGACAAGACATTGCATTGAGACAACCACTGTGAGGTGTGTGTTATTACCACTTTTTCCCTCAGTAAGACTGGCTACTTCAGCTAAAAACAAAACAAAACAAAATAAACACAGGATAATCTTTAGAGGTGATCTGTGGCACAGTCTGCCAGTTCTTTTCAATTTCACTTGTCCCTTTCATAAGTTGGTTTAATTTAAAAAATACATTTTATGATCTGATCAGTGGATATAATGCTATAAATTGGGAGGAAACACAGATTTAAGAAAACTAATAAATTAATAAGAATAAGGACTATACTTAATACCAGACATAAGACTTAACATAAGCAAAAGGGGGGAAAAAAAGATGATATGGATGTGAGTCTAATGAGACCAAGAGTGTTATTGGAAAAATATTTAAATGTTGGTGAGGCAGGTGCATCAAACAATTAGAAAGAATGCTGAACACTGCAGGATCCTGGGGACTCACTACTTTTCCAGGTATCAACCCTTTAGTTGCTAGGTTGTTAGGTGATTCAGAAAAGTCCCCGAGGCAGGGACAGAGAGATTGGGGGCACCACAGCTGGGGAGAGGCAGCACAGGACAGGGCAATGGCTATGTGTAATTAGTACAGATGTTCCAATAGGGCTACACTGGTATTCATTGGCTAAATATTATCTTTAGTATCTTTGATAATAAGAGCTCAGTGGCTCTTACCAACATCAGAGATTTATTCATGCACGTTATTATGGGAAAGCCAAGCATTCAGAAAGAGGACACTAAGTGTCTATCTGTAACTCAGTTAGGGACCTTTCATCTACATCATCTGACCAATTATTAAAAATAGCTGCCTATCACTAATGAAAAAAATCAAAGGGAAAATGTCAGAACACACCATTGCAGCCACCTAAGACAACAGAGGACTCTCGAAGTTTCATACTGCAAGCCTCAGCATGTTTAATGGATTATGATTATTTATCACTTACTATAAGTCAGACAAAGAGAGCACTTTATAAACATTCATTCTGTTATTCTTTAATGGTATCTCGTGAGGTAGATATTATTACTGCCATTTTATAGAGGAAGAATTTGAAAATCATAAAGGGCTAATATTTTGCCCAAGTCTACAGAACTACTGAACAAAACAGACCTAACCTCAAAGTCTGTGCAAGACTATAAGCACCACAGCATCCTGCTCCTTAGCCTTACAGGAACCCTGGCCATTCGCCTTGGTGGGTTTACTTGGGAGCCACATTCCCTGGGCTCCACTAGATAATGGTCACATGACAGTTCTCTCTATGCTCTATAAACAAAGGAACACATATTTCTCTCCAATATTTCTCCTAAAACAGACAAATAAAATGTTATCATAGAGGCACATCTTGTAGATATTACAGGTATGGGTGCAGACCAGCACAATAAAGTGAATATAGAATAAGCAAGTAACCTGAATATTCTGGCTTCCCAGTAAATACAAAGTATGTGTATGCTGCACTGCAGACTATTAAGTGTGCAGCATCACTGTCTAATAAAGCAAGGTACATACCTTTATTAAAAAAACCTTTTTTACAAGCAAGTTATTTACTTCTTATTATAATCTTGGGCTCTCTTTGCCCTGGAAAAGGGGTAGGGGAATCAAAAATAATTGCAAAAATGCTAAGATTCACCTGAGCTGTTGTAAAACTGGTGCCACTGCTGTGCCCTGTGGTAAGAGTCAATGTCACCTATGCACCGTGCAGGAAGGAAGCAGCAAGAGGGATTCTGATAAAGAATTTATTTTCTAGAAGTGTTTGTTGTGTAATATTGTCTAAATATATATATAGCTTCCAGTTTCATTTATCATAAGATTAAACTAATATTTGTGGTAGTTGTCTTCAGTATTTTCCCCAAGCTTGGTAGATTTGAAATGAATGGGAAAGTAAAAGCACAATATTGAATAGTATATATTGAAAGCTAGAAATTCACCCCACTGTAAGTTGGGGAGAAGAAGCCAATCTGGGTTTCAAAATGATTTTTCTTTATTGGTTTTCCTGTGGAGAGGAAATCACAGCATGTTGCTACCTTTCAACAGCAGATGCCATCCATACTTATTTTTTCTTTTTGTGGGCACTTTCTATGGGCAAAAAAAACCTGTAGGTGGGGTATGCCTATACTTGAAAGGAATGCATACATAAAAGTCTAACTGACTGAAGGTCTGATTTGAATTTCTAGCCATCAAAACGTGATGGAGACCCAGTGGGTTTTAGCTTCACTAAAGTTCTGTGCCCGTGGATTGAAATTCATGCTCATGAGGCCCTTCTGAGCTAGTCCAGAAGATGAATAAACACAAGCATGAGAGGCCCTGACATGACAGCGGGAGAGCAAGCTGGTCCAATTTCATGGTCTCATATTTAAAAACCGAGTTGACCGTAAATCCATTTCTTAAAATTTATTGATTCTTGTTAATTTAGGCGAGGAGTCAAAAATACAACACTCCCTTTTCTAAGTATAGAGACTCACATACTTTCCTAAGTATATAGACAAACTATATAACTAGTTTTTTTTTTCTTTTTAAAGAATGTATATACTTAAATATTTGGAAGAGGAACCAGTGGAAATTTCCAAGCTATTGTCACAGCATCCATCTCCCAAAGGCATCTGATGAAAAGTTCAGTAACTTTAACTTAAGCCATTTCTTGTATGAAATGAGTCTTTCAGTGAAGGTCATCTAACAGAAGGCCCGCTCAGCTCTCTCCACACCGACTTCCCGAGCTGGGACCCTATCTCCAGCAAGTGCCCATGGGCTGCACAGCGCAGCCTGGCAACTGACCTTTCCTCTGCCACCAGCAGTAGCAGACAGAACTGGAATCACACATTTCAGGACAGAATGAAGCATGTGGTATGTTTCTCTCATTCTCCAGAAACAGACTTAAAAATCCCTCACCAAGAAGTTCCAGTTGGCATCGATCTGCGTCACCATGCCGGAGAGGAACACGGCCAGGAAGAGAAGGGAGAAGACAAAGGCCGTCACGGACACGAACATCACCCATCCTTGCAGCAGAGGTAGAGGAACATTGGAGGAGGCGACCAGAATCCAGACAAGGCCCCCGAAGAGCTGCAAGTCAGAGAGAAAGGGAGAAATGAGTTTATAACAGAATTGGGGGTACCTGCACAGCCGGAGCCCCATGCACATCCCTGCCTCCCAGCCTGATGCCCCTGCTCTGATCTTGGTGCACGGCCTCAGCCCCAGGCACAGGCCTGAAAAGCCTGGGCCGCCTGCCCATCAGTTTCTGCATCTGCTGTCAGGTCGGACGCTCTTCCTACACCCACGAACATGTTCATGCATCACCTAAAGGCACTTTCCTTTGACCTTGCTGCCTGCTCTGAGCATTTTCCTTTTTGGGCAAACTGCTTTTACAAATTCACTTGGGCTTAGTCGTCCTGGCTTTTCCTTGCTACCCTCTTCAAACCACTGAACACTGCCGCCTGCTCCCACCACTTCTTGGGGTTGATTAGCAAAGGTCAGCCATGACTTTCTAATGCCACTTCTAAGGCCACGTTTCAGTCCTCTCCATGACCTCTCTGCACACGGTCACTGCCTCTCCAGCCACACGTAACGTAACACTGTAACTCTGCACAGACGATGACAGGGGTCCCAGCAGGCGAGCCCCATAGCCTAGGTGTGCAGTGGCCACACCCTCTCGCTTATGTAAACCAAACTCCATGACATTCGTGTGATGCCAAAACTGCCTTAGGACCCATATCTTAGAACATATCCCTGTAATTAGGCAACACACAACTATAGATAGAACCATAGTTGCAGGTCTTGGACATGATATAAATAATATGAGTATGTGCTGGGCATGGGAATAGGTACTTTAGATATTCATGGACCTTACAGTCAACAAGTACCACTGTGTGTCAGGCACTGTGTCAGGACCCATGCCTGGCTGCCACCAGCACAGAACTCACAGTATCATACAGGAAAGAGAGGAAACAAGTGATTAAAATGCTGCTTCACCCATGTCACAACTAGGGAAATACTGGGCACCTTAGGCCCCTACAAGGAGGCTCAACATCCAGATTTTAAATGTTAGGAAATACTCCCAGAAAGCAGCAGCCCAAGGGACAAGGTTGGAGGAGCAGGGCAAGGAGAGGCTGCACTGGACACCATCTGGTGGGAACCGAGGTGCTGGCAGAGGAGAGGGGCAGAGTTCAGTGTGTCAGGAGCAGCGGAGGGGAATGGCCCGCGGGTCAAGCTGGGGACTCAGCTGGAGACCAGGTGGAAGGCCCTGGAGGTCAGATCGATGAGTTGAACCTCCCCCAAGGGCAGCGGAGACCAAAGGTCAGCCTGAGTGGGAACTGACATGTTCAGATTCACATTTAGACGTTTCTCTCTGGTTAGCATGTGAGGGTGGGTTTCAGAGGAGGGCCGGGGGACCACAGGGGCGACATGTAATGACATAACGGACTGTAAACTGGACTCAGGGGCCAGAGACAAGTGCATGTATTTGAGAGAAAGTAAAAGTTAGACTTAAGGGCCTCCCCTGGTGGCGCAGTGGTTGAGCGCTGGGCTGCGAGGCTTCCCGCAGCCTCTGCAGCACTGATTCATTCCCCGGCCGCCGGTGAGGGCCCCACAAAAAAAAAAAAAAAAAAAATTAGACTTAATGGTACCTGGTGAGGTGACAGTAATCAGATGAAGGACATGATGGGAAAAGAACAGATAAGGAAAATTGCCAGATTTCTGGCTGGGAGGCTAGCTGTGAGGGAGAGAACAAAGGAGGAGAATGGTTAGGGGGTGACCACAGGAAGCTTCATGGGATATGACAACACCAGGCACCTCCGGACTGTCACTAAGACAACATGGGCCACACACCCTTTGATGGCATTCCAGCCCCTGAGAATATACCCTGTCTTTTTCCATCCTTGTCTCTTTACTACTAAGCCTCTCACATTTTATTTTATAAAAAAAAAAATCTAGTCCAAAGACAAAGCTTTTTCACATCTGAGGGGTCTGATGTGTGCTGGTCCCAAATGTCATTATTCCCTCCCAAATGTGTTTGAGAAACTCCACTTCATAGCTCACCCCGAAATGGCACATTATCCAGTAAGTCTTTCCTGAGTTCTGCCCCACCCTCAGGATCCCCTGTTTCTTCTGGGCAAGCTCCCTACTGGGGATGTATTACATCAGTGAGCTACACTGTAGTGGAATATGCCAGAGGCTCCGCCCATGTCAACTAGGAGACCTTCTGGCAGCATACTATCTTAGAAGACTCAGCACCAAAAGCCATTTGTTATTCCACATAATAATTCTTTCCTAACTCAGACACAATGGCAGATTTGCCAACACAAAACCTGGACAGCTGCCCTGAAGACACCTAAGCAGGTGGGACTCAATCGCTGCTTTGTGATATGATGGAAGCGTGGTCCTTGAATGATAAAACAGGTCTTCCAATAATGTCATTGTACTTAATGTCATTTCATTATAATGCTGATGAGAAAAAAATAATCTTGATACCCAGCAGGGGTCTCTCTCTGTGGGGGGTTGCTTTTTCTCCCAGGTCTGCCTCGGTTAGGTGGCCACGCATGTCTAGACTGTCTCAGTGAGAGTGAGAGTGAGCGTGAGTGCACCCTGTCCAAGGTTGGGTCCCACCTTGACCCTAAGCTGCCTGGACAGGTTCTGACCACCCAGATCATGAACTGGAATAAGTGAGCTAGAAGGTGGATGAATGGATATGAATTATATAAAATGAGGGGAATATTTTGTCTTTATTTTGAAGTTTGGTGATGTTTTTGTGACCTGAAATATGCTGTAGGAACTTAATTCTTGCTTGTACCAATCAGCCTGTGGTCAAATTGCTTTCACTATATCTATATAGGGTTTTGTTCAAAGTTGCAGTTTCCAAAAACATAAGGGTGATGCTAAGTGAGAACTTAATGTACTACAACTGGGCGTGTAGAAGGTTCTCAGATGTTTGTTCTGTGAGTAAGTAAACACCCAGCGCTCAAATGTGAACAGGTGGTGTTCCAAATATTAATAACCAGTATTCATCTGTATCTTGCCTTTAAATTGTCTAGATAATGTCCAAATTGCACAAGTCACTGAAAGTTAAAAATCCAAGTTTTAACGCAGGTTTCTGAGAAGAGGCCTAGTCATACATCTTGCTACTAATTTGAAAAACATTTTTGAAAGCATAACAAATTATTACTCGGTTGATAGTAACCAAAGTACCAGTCTAATAAATTTATAACTGTGGTGGTGCACTTCAAATCCTAATTTCAAATCAAAATTTATCAACCCAGAACATTCTATGAACTAAATCTATGTAATGCGTATTAGTGCATATTTAAAATTGTAACCACAACTTTATTAGTGGCTATGAAAAAGTAATGTTCCTGGTAAGAGAGTCTCCATTCTTTCACAATGTTTAATGAATATTTGAAGGTAATAAGATCTTTAGATCTTTCCTTTTTCTTATTCTCTTCTTTCTGTACCCTTTTCTTATTCTCCCAATACAAATATTCTATATCAGTTCCCTGCTTCATTAATACACAACATAAGTAAATATCTGTTAATTCAATAGTCATTTATCGAGAATCTCGTTGCAAGTATGAAGAGGAATAAAGAACAATTAGCCACTGTTTATCAGGATGTGTGACACAAATAGATAAGTGTAATTATATGATATAGGGATTATGATAAATTGACACCTTTGAAGAAGAGGCTATATGATCTCTTGAGATTAAATGTGATATTTAATAACTTGGACTGGGCTTCAAACAAGTGTGTCTCACATCTACTGCCAGACACTGTAGAAGGAGACTCAAGAAAAAAGGCAAGAAGGCAAGGTTCTGTCTCCAGGAACTCCAAATAAGGGAGAACCCCACTAAGTCTGATTCAGGAGCAGATTGTGGTGTGTGCTATAAAAAGAGCTCAGCACAGTGTACTGAGTCTGGGGGAGGGGAATAAAATGGGAAGACTCTAGAAAGGTAGGCAGGTTTTGAAGTAGGCTTTCAAGGGCATCCAGGGCTTTGACAGGGGATGTTAACACAAAGTGGTACAGATTAATTGTTCTGTCAAACTCAAAATTATAGCCCTTCCAATACCTCAAAGGCTTGGAAGGAAACTAAGTTTATAAGAAAAGAGAACAGATTCACCTCCCCATCTTGTGGGGGAGGGCATGGTGCATGGAAAGGGGATAAAGGAGGAAGGAGTAGAGACAGAAATGTCCACTCTCTCACACACACAGACTCATCAACTTACGCACTACATCCCTACCTCCGGGATGTGGAAATCCCGATTTGAGTCCTATTCACTGCGACAGCTTTGGAAGGCAGAGCAGGGGCCAGAAAACACAAGTAAGGCCACACTGGTTCTCCTTCTTCCTCATTACAAGGAAGGTGGCTGTGGTGTGTGAGTCACAAGGCCCTCAAGGAGGTGATTTCTTCCCTACTTCATGATTTCCTGTTGCCAAAAGCTACCTTTTCTCCCAAGGATCCCAACCTGGCCCCACCTCTAAAAATGGAGTTTTTTTTTTTTTTTTAATTTATTTATTTATACAAGAGCTGGGGTATAGGCCAGAGGCACGGGAAGGTGAGAGGATTCACCAGAGACAGAGTGGGGAACAGAACAGGCAGACTGACGAAATACACTGCTGAGGGGAGCAGCGGGCGAGACAGGAGAGGTCTGCTGAGCCATGTGGGTATCTCCCTGGCCGGCCAGGAATTGAACCAGCATGGCAGATGCTGCGGACAGCTTAACAGCGCTGTGCCACTGGGGAGGCCCCAAAAATGGAGCTTTTAATAGCATTACTCATGCTCTGCATATTCCCTTCATTTTATTCTGGGTGTTACAATGTCTGAGTATTTTCTAGACACGTTGGAACCATCAGCATCCCTGTTTAGCAGAGGTGACTCTGGGGGAGTCTTCTCTTTAGAAGTGGGAAGCAGCACGAAAATGGTTAAGATCTGAGGGAGCATAGTGGATAATGTAGCGCAGCAACTGCAGATTATACACGCTGTGAAGAGGCTGGAATGCCGTGCTCACCCATTTGTTCTCCTCTTGGATCTGAATCCACATTCCCTGCTCTGTCAGTGCCTTCCACTGCTCTCTGCTGTTCTAAAAAGTCTGCTAAGGCTTCCCAAAGACATTGCATTTTGAAGTTTCTTTCAAGAACGAAGTCAGGGGGTCAAGACTCCAAACCTCAAATTCTTTTTTTTTTAAAGATTTATTTATGCATGCAAGAGCTGGGGTACAGGCCAGAGGTGTGGGGGGTGAGAAGATTCACCAGAGACAGAGTGGGGAACAGAATAGGCAGACTGACCAAAATACACTGCTGAGGGAAGCAGCGGGCAAGACAGAAGAGGTCTGCTGCACCATGTGGGTAGCTCCCTGGCTGGCCAGGGATCAAACTCGTGCAGCAGAGGCTGGGGACTGCTTCATAGGATGTGTCCCAACCCCTTGCACCACCAGGGAGGCCCTCCAAACCTCAAATTCTAAATCCAGAGGACCCCCCCCCCCCCAGCATATCATGCAAAGGTTAACATTTCCTAGTAGCGCCAAGCCCTCTCCTTGCGATCTTGTTACCCTTAACCTCCTGGTTTCAAATTCAGGGGTGCCTGCCACACACTTCAAGTGCTCGAGCATATTCTGAGTAGCAGTTATTAATTTGCTACTTTCTTAGAAACATGGATCTCTTTTGTGGTTTATCATGTATTCCCACTTTAATTTGGCTCCTGCAGGCAGGGGGTTGAGACTTGGCTGAAGTTTTCCCATGAGAAAACCACGGAAGTTTTCTTCTATCTGTCTGCATTGAAGCCTGAGAGTTGAAGCCTGATTTCACTAGAAACTGTGCGTTGGCAAAAACTATAACCCCACGGGCAAGCAAGCTACTGAGCAAGCAACAATTCTACCTGCAAGGATGACCAGCTCCTCGACTTGGTTCCTACTTGGATGGTCTGTTTTATGTTTCTGAAGGATTTCCTGTAAATATCTCCTTTTTCTTTTCAAATGTCATAAATTTCCCAATAGCCTGCGTTTAAACATGCCCTCCCACACCTTAGCTAATCATTTTCAAACCAGTTTGATACCTTCATCTTAGTGCGTATACTCTATGTTAAGCAGGTCAATTCCTAGCCTGACCTATTTTCAGTCAAAGTTTGGAATGAGAACAGGGAAAGGTAAGTGAAACTAAAGGTGTAAAGAACTGGTTAGACAACCCCAGAGGAAAAAATACTTCATTATTTAGACCGTTCAATATAGATCATAAAACTCGCTCTTTATGGTCTCCTTCTGTTTACCAGTTGGGTCTTTTATTACCCTATAGCGGTGAGAACAGACCAACGAGCCCAGAGGGAAAAAAAATGTTGTCGCCAAGCTTGGCTTATACTGTTGGTTTGAGTAAGGCATTAAAGCGATTCATGACACAGAAATACCAGCTAGCATTTCCCAAGCTCCCATGTCCCTTGCTCTGTCCCAAGGTTTTGTTTGTACCAATTTAATCCTCACTAGCCCTGAACAATATATTTTTATTATTCCTATTTTACAGATAAGTTAATGGAAGTACAGAGTCATAAATAACTTGCCCTATGCTGCACAGTTCATAAACATTAGAACTGTCACTTAAACCTGCTAATTACCTCTAACCCTTAGGTGCTCCCCAGTCTGTCATCTGCCCGTCTCAAGATGTAGCTTTCTAGAGCAGGGTTTCTATCATATTTTCAGCATGGATTAGTATGGAGGAGGGTAGTTTCTGAAATCATATCATTTTGGGTGGATAAGTTCATGTGCACTTTTCTGAGGACACAATCTACAACTTTCATCAGACTCACAAAGGAATTTGTGGCCCCACAAGAGTTCAGGACACCTTATCTGACAGCTACGCCTGGGTGAAGGGTGCTGACGTACTGGGCACATGCAAATGAAACCATGATGTTAAAGAGGTGTTTAATACATTCAGACAATTTATCATCTACTGAACAGAACCTCGGGTGGCTCCATTTTATACAAACCTGTATTCTAAAAATATTTAACTGGGAACATGCTTTAGCCAATAGGTACAGTAACTGATGTATTTACAAAGAGGCCCATAAAAATGTACATTCATTCAACATGTGACCAGTGCGAGCAACACTGGAGAATGCACATGTGACCTCTCCAAGTTCACTTTCTCCCCTGCAATGTTCCTTCCCCTACCACCTGTCTTTGTGCTACAGTCTCTGTTCCTCACCCCCTGCACAGACAGGCTCCGTCACAGTAGTTCAAGCTTCTGCCAAGCATGCCAAACTTTTGCTGGATAACTAAACTCCAATATTGTATCTTCCAGAAAGACTTCTCAGGCTGGCTGTCACCCCTTGGTGCTTGCACAGTTACAGGTGTCTGTTTGCATCCTCTTTCGTGGTGACAATGCAGGTTTGAAATCAGAGGTTCAAATGGTTGTTTTACTCACTGGATGGTGAAGTCAGAGTTGGCAACAGTGCCCTGAACATCTCTGTATGCTCAGAACCCAGGAAAGTGTTTTCTACAAAAGATGTTCAATTGCATCCTCCTTGAAATGAATGGAAACTAACCAATGTGTGTAATGAATGGTTCTATAAGGAAATGCTCCAGAAGTACAGCATGGGAAGCTGGGAACACACTGCTGTCTGGAGCCTCGCTCATTCCTGGTACATGGTGGGTGTTCAAAAAATAGGCATGAAGACTAGTGAAGCAGGAACATGTACTTCTCAATTTTCAAGTTATTATTGGCAACACCCACCACCTAGTTCAAGATCTCAGGGTGGGAAGTTATGGTGAAGTTAGCACATTTTTGCCAACCTAGCTCATGATACCCTTTTTCAATCTTCTTCGGGCCCAATATTTGTTTAGTTTACTTATTTTATTGCCGTTGCCACTGGGACTTTTCACCAGAGCAGTGCTTATCTCTGCACCACCCTACCCCCTCCTGCTCCTCTCCTTCAATTTCCATCTGTCCTTTCTCCATGCTGACTTCTATCCAAACTGGACCTGGACTAGCCCTGCTGTGGTTCTCAATTAGAGTGACCAGTTGGCAAGCTTTATTTATTTTTTTTTAATCAGGGAGAGGTGAACAAGACAAGTTCTGGGAAGGAACCAGAAATGACAAACAGAGAAGAGGTCTAGGGACAAAATATACAAATGCAAAAATACAAAAACTACTTTGCTTTTTAAATTTACATTTGAAAACTTAAAAAAATGGTTGAGGATGCTATGAGAAGTTATACTTTCTTCCTCCCCATCTCACGCAAACTTCCATTTTGGATTCTAAAACAGCTGATGCTAACCCTAAAATGGAAAATACATGTTACCAGGGGAAAATATGTTCTTGTCCCTTTCTCTTTTTATTTATAGATTTTTAAAATCCTCTTTTCATGTTTGTAGGTAACTCATAATCACCTTGGCTAAGAATGTTCCTGCATGCCAATGTCTCGACATCAGCAAGAACCCTACACATCACTGCCTCTCTAGCTTTTTATCTCTCTCCTTCTGAAAGCTATTATCAAAAGTGAAGAATGTCATACATGGTGGTTATGAAAGGGCATGGCCCTTTTTATATCAAACAGGCACAGGAAATTCAGGGTAAGCTATAAAGTCCTGGAGAAGAATCACAACATTTTAAGAGCTGGGAAGACTTGTGGCCATCTACTCCAAAGTTGTGTTTCTCCCTCCAGCCAATTACTGTAGAATCTTTTCACACTATCCAGTTTGTCCTGCAGAACAACAAAATAGCCTTGCAAGCACTGCATGGGCAAGCTATTGGGTACACTAGCCTATCTCTTGTCATTGCACAGTCCTTGCTATTCATGGGTATGAATATATGGCATATCTGTCCATCATATCAGGGCAGATATGCCATATCCATGGGCTCCACAAAACAAATCTCCTCCCTTTGACCTTAACCTCTGGAGCTCAAGGTCAAGGTTTTCATGAACTTGACTTTAAGCTTTCCATATTTAAATTCTTCATATTTCTTATAAACTACCAGCCAGAGTAAAAGATTGCTGTAAATAATCTTTGGCAGAGACATCGATTTATTTTCTTTCCTGAAATTTGAAAGATGCTGAACAAAAGTGGAGATTTTAATCCAGAGAGAAAGGGAAAAATCTTACTTATAGAATTAAATCCCCTGTAGAGAGGGAGATAAATCCATAGGTATCACCTCTTCCCCACAGCAAACATACAACCACCTTTTGAAATCAGTTTATTTTTGAGACAAGAAAGGAAAATTCTATATGTCTGGTTATTTATGTCTAAGTATGTCTAAAGTCAAAGATTTGGGTAAAAGAACCTGAATCCCTTCCAAGATTGATCTGCAGGACTAGACACATCTGCTCCACAGCCCCTCCCTCCCCATCAGCCTGCATTAGCACGTGTTTTTCTGACATAATACCTCTGAGTTACAGCTTTGCTGCAATATCACTTCAGGACAAGTCAAACTTTACATACTTGATTGAAGTCTGAAACCTCAAATCTCTCTTCCTTTGCTTCTTTCCTTAGCTCTACTTCAAGTACTCATCACCCAGCACCTAAACTCCTGCAATATGACCCTTATTTGATTTCCTCTTCCATCTTTCTTTTATAACCAAACTTCACTGCTCAAACTTCACTTCACTTCTAAACCACAAGCCTTATCAAGTTTATCCCTGTCTTTCTGCAGCTCCCCATCACACACAGAATAAATTCTATGCCTTGGTCTATCATTTCTTAGCAAATCACAACTTGAACCTTATCTGATCTTTTTCCTCCTTATACCACCTTCTCACGAGTCATGCATAGAAAAAGAAAACTAACAATTGCCAGAACCTTCATGCCATGTTCCTTCTTGTCTCTGGGGTTTGTACATGCCCTTGATCTACCTGCAATTTTCTTTCCCACTTTTTCTGTCTATTGAACATCTGCTGATCATTTAAAGCTGAACTCAAAGGCCACGTTCTATTAGAGCTGCCTGCACTGGCCTCCCAGGTAGCCAGATGTTCTCTACCCAGTTTTCCATCTTGTGCATCATCCCACCCTCTCCTGCCCAAACCACTTTTCTCACTTCCAACACTGCACTGTCATTCCTTCTTGACTTTATACTTCACTGTACAGGAATTTCTTTTAAGGGCGGGACTGTGTGTTAACTCTCCTATTCCCAGGGCATAAAATAAAGCCTGATGTAGAGCATGTTTTTAATTATTTTTTTGAATAAATGAAAATTATTGCGATACTTAAAACACTGCAGTTAGAAGCATGTGAACGAGTCCTAGAATATCTCCCATAAAGAAAAACATGAATGAACATCTTGGGGAATGTACTTCCCAAACACAAAACTGAGACCCACTGATTCATCAATGACTTATTCTTTTCTGTATTCGATATTGCTATGTCCATTTTTTCCTTGTGCATTGTACAAGTTCGTTGAGGACAGGGAAGTAAAATACCTTTCAGCCCCAATAGTTCAACCCAATAGTTCAGATGCTCCAATGTCATTTGCTTACTGACAGACATGCCTGGAAATTGCATTCATTATAGTTCACTGTCCAAACTTCTGCCTATCTTCCATGAATGGTAGTTAATTGGTGCATATTCCCTCAATTAACTTGAGGAAGTATCTCAATGTATTTTTTCCCAGAGGAGTATCTAACTCACAGTTAGTATTCAATAAATACTGATGAATGGTTTAGAGAACATTAATTCAGGCAACAGTGAGAGAAGCTGAAAATGGTAGCGTTTGAAGGTGATGTTCTCCATCCTAAACTGAAAGGCTTCTTTTGTAATACTAACAGTAAGAGTGTACAATATTACATTCTTTGTGGCAAAAGCCAAGAGACTGACAACTCAGGTGTCCAGGAGAACACAGATCTTAAAAAATCCAAGAGCCATAAATTATTTTACCTGGTGCTGTTAGGCTGGCTGTATTTACATTTGCATCTTTTGAATTCTCTCTCCAACAAATGACTTATACCTGAGAGCTGTGAATGGGCTATAATAAGCGGGACTGGGATTAAATTCTTTGGGTAAAATTACTGGATGTGTTTTACTGGACTGTGAGATCATAGTCTCAGTTTAGACGACTGTGAGTAGCCAATCCATCTTGGTAAGAGAGTTTTCATGGGTTAAGTTTTAGATGGACATAGATAGGGAAACCACAGAGACTAGAATGGACTATTAGAATAGGTGGGTCAAAATGAAGAAGGAATTTGGGGGCATCCAGATACACTGGAAGAGCCGAAAATAATGGGTCCCCAGAAGGGGTATCACCTAGCATTTATAATTGCTCCTGGAAAATTCCTTAGAGATGAAGAATCTTGAAAGAGGAGAGTATCTTTACAGGATGAGAACTTTTTGAAGAGGAGCCATGGGAAACCCAACACTTTGAAACAATCAAGAAATTAGAGAGAAATTGAGAGACAAGGACATAGGTGCTTCAAAAGGGTTCGCTCAGCTCATATCTGTGTATCTGTTCATTCCAGATGGAGGGGTGCTGAGGTGGTCTCTATCTCTGCTCTCTCAAGGCAGAGGCCACACTATCTCCACAAGGTCTGGGGGATGAGAGTTGAGAAGGAGCTCTACTTTAGCTCTAATATAGCTTCTTGTTTCACTAAATTCACTTGCTTCATTAGAATTGTTTGGTCCTTTCATTTTGGGGGGCATGGAGTGGGGAGGAGGGAGTTTGATATTTCAGTAAAAGTAGTATGGAGGCCTAAGATTTAAACCTATCAAGGTGAACGGCCATTAAAAACCGAAGTAAACTACCAACGTTTTTGGAAGTGATACCATTCTATCTAGATAAGGGTCCTAGACTTGTTTGGGGGTAAGAAGTCACAGGCAATGAGATAAGAGATACAGAAAGGATGGACTGGGTCCTTCTGTGAGTCTGGGATCCCTCCTAGAAAGGGTAGCAAGTAGAGAGAATTCACATTTGCAAGAAAATAGTTGTCTCGTGCACAGACACCTGTCAGGAGCATCCCTTAGCGATTCTCATCCATGACTGTGGCTTTGAACCTCCCTGCAGCTTTGAAAACCTCCAAGTTGACTCTAGGCATTTCCCTAGAGGCTCTGATTTAATTAGTCTGGGCTGGTAACAATATTTTTCAAGGCTGCCCAAGTAATTAAATACAGTAAGAGTTGAGAACTGACTACTGGATTAGATGGATAAAGAGATAGGGAGTGGGGGAGAAGAAATAAAATAAATGATTTTGCCCTTTTTCCCCTTCAGGACTAAACCATGTTTACAAGTGTGACATGACCACAGGTGGCTCTTTAGATGGTATTTGATTTGATGTCACATGGATAAGTCTTCTACACACAGAGACACGCAGGTGCATCTTTAAATGAACATACTAGAATATAAGTACATATTTGAAAATATATTAGAATCTAAGCAGAACACTGAACTTCGAAATTCCTACATATTAGTGCTTAGGATCAAACTAACACAGGTACTGAAGTTCAGAAAGAGAATCTATTTAAGTGAACATTCTGTAAATTCTAGTCCAGCTGGAATGCAGACACCACAAACATTTTTGAAAGAGGTACACAGACAACTCAGGTTTGGGGAGCACGACCCTTCCCTTCCTACTGTTGAGCCATCAGGCCAATGCCACCCTCTGCCCTTCTTCTCACATGGATGCCTGTGCCTCATCCCAACTGGGCTCAGCCTCAAGCCAGCCTCTTCTAGTCACGCTCTGGTTACTGATGGCATAGCCTGTAACTCACCTGTTTCTTTTCAGATTCAAATCTGAGCTAAACTTGACTTCAGGTAAGTTAACCACTTTAGCATAACAGGGCAGAACAATCAATGCTCACCGGGTGTTCCAGCCACCCCAGCAGCAAAGCGAAACCAAAGCTTCCCAAATCCAGGTTATGCAAACCCAAAGGAGGGGGTGAGGTGGCAGATAGAAAATCCCTAACAGAACAAACAAACCCAGCCTGCAGGAAAGGCCCTGACTCCGTACATTTCACTCTGTATTTGCCATTCCCAGGGCATGATGCAACCGCAGGTTGCCCAATTTATATTTGCACATTTTCCCCTCATCCACAACGAGCTCTAAAGCTTCCATGTCCATGAAATTCCTTTTAAAAAGTTCAAGACTCTAGACCCAGAGGGTTGCACGCCAGGCCGGGTGACCTCACCTTCACCTGCGCCCCACAAAGTCTGGAGGTTTGGCGTTGCACGGGTAGACTAAGAAGCGAGAATTCGGCACAGGCAGGCGGCGGAAGCTGACAGCTACCTTTGCAGCGTTCCCCCACTATTCTCACGCCCACTTGGCTAGAAACCGCCAAGGGCACAGCACACGCTTCGCCTTTACCCCTCCCCTGCTTCCTGCATTCAGTTCCTCTTCCCAATCCAAAGGCACAATAATGGCAAAGGGGGGAAACACTAAAGTCTTCAGCTCTGTTCTTCCTCTGCCTGGTCCCTCCCAGCGTTTCCACATCGTGGAAGCCTCCTGGTCGCCCAGTCATGGGCTGCACCTTTGCACCACCCAACAAAATGGCAGGTTAGCAACAGGCGAGGCCGAAAGCGCCGGCTCTGCCTCTAGCCAAGAGGGGACCCCCCCCCCCGCCAAGCCGCCGGGGGTCTCTGAAGGCATCCCCAAGCCCCAAACCCATCTCCTCTCAAAGCCCCCAATCCTTGGCTAGGCGAGGCCGCCGGCTCGCACGTTCAGGGCATTTCTGTCGCCAGCGGGGAAGCAGGTGCCAGCGTAACAGGTGCCAGGCTAGTGCCCGGGCAGCTGCACGGGGCACCGAGAGCAGCCCGGGAGGGGGGCAGGCAGAGGCCACGTCGAAAGGAGGGGGAACCCGGGCCGCACAGAGCAAGGCGCGCGGGGCTCGGGGGGCAGGATGCGGCTTCCAGACCGGGCTCCCGGGGCGCGCCCCTCGCGCGCCTGCCCCACTTACAATCTCCAGGCAGACGAAGGCCCCCGAGTAGGTCCGCAGGATGTCAGGGCCGGAGGGCAGGGTGACCCGAGGCGCCGGGAAGGACACGGCGGGGTTCGGGGGCGGCGGGACGGCCGCTCCGCCGGCCGACATGCTGCCGCTGCCGCTGCTGCGTCTCCGCGCGCCGCCGCCTCCCTCCGCCCGCCTCCGCCTCCCGGGCACCCGCCGCCGCCGCTGGGTCCGCGGGGTCCGGGCGCGCCGCGCGTGGGTGGGGGTGGGGGTGGGGGGCGTGACGGCGCGGCCCCGGCCCGCACAGGCCCCGCCCCGTCACGTGGGCCCAGGTGAGCGCGCCGCCGCCCCGCCGCCCGCGCAGGTCAAGTGCACAGGTGAGGCCGCCACCTGGCGCGGCCCTTCCGGCTGCGCGCTCCGGACCCCGGAGGGGACCACGCCCAGCGCTCTGCTCTCCAGCGCGCCTCCCTCCAGCCCGGTAGCTCCCCACCTGGTCCTTCCGCCCGGCCTCCCCCGGGGCGCACAGACCCGCTGGCCCATTCTGCTCCACGTACCTGGAGGGCAGGTCCTGGCGCTGTGATTTAGCTGGTTACAATCAAGGTGCCAGCCACACCTAAAAAGTAGAGTGGATCTGCCTTAGGTGGGACTCCAGTGGGATTTTAAAAACATCTCTAGGACAGTGTCACGCCAGAGTCTGCTCAGCCCCAACAGCTGTGGTTGGAGGTGACGCGGGGCAGGCGACCCGCTGCTTCGCGGGCTCCTGGGGTGCTCATCTGTGCCGCAGAAACGAGGGTATCTCTGCCATGGGGGTGCCTGAATTACAAAGTAGAGCGTGAATAGAGCTTAGCGCATAGGAAGCACTTAAAATAGTAACTAATATAAACGCTATTTTGCTCATTTTTCGCTATCACTGATCATGCTCTTATGCATATACGTTATTTTTCCACACAGAAAACATTTATTATTGATTTCCCCTGCCTGACACTTATGAATTGCTCGTTTTTTTTAAACAAAGAATTTTTAAGAGGGGGATTCTATGTGTGGTTTGCGCACCTGGAATGGATAAATTGCCCCCAGTGAACCCCCATTTTAGCTTTGTTTTTAATCTCAACATTTTGTAAGTGAAATAAAGGTGAGATTAATTTTCTCAAAGATCAGTTGAAGAGGAGCAAAATCAGATAGGCCAGAATACACAGATAGACCAAGTTGCAAAAAAACATTAGCTGACATCATCAGACATTCACCAAATTGAACTGTGATCTTGTCTGTCAGGTTTAGTCTGTGAGGAACTGTGTTTAGCACTCTGTGCTGGTCAGCAGATTTTAGTTATTCTACTCTTTATTGTTTTAGTAAGCGAAACTCATAGGTGTGGTGAGAGCATCAGGGTAAAAACCACAAAACAGGGTGTGGGCGAAACCTTTTGCATCTACCTCCTATGTTCTTAGTCATCACTTGCTGATATTTCATATGTGTGGTAATTATTAATAGGAAATTTAAAGATTTTTGCACTAATGTGTTTGATCAATACACCCTCTCTGTGTTCGGACTCTGATTGGCATGGAGTGATCTTTCTGTTTTATTTTCTCCAGCACTTTTTTCTAAATAAGCACATAAAGCATGTTCAAAGGGAAGACCTCTTCAAAGAATTCATCATAAGATGCTCAGCAGCTATAATGGGCGCCCCAAATTTTAGTGAATAAGCTAAAATGACTTCAGAGTTTCCGGAAGTATAAATGACTCAGAAGAGTCTCAATTGTGCTTGCTGAAAAAACTGTCACCAACAGGAGCATTTTCACTGTATCCCTTCTAGTAAGCTCCTTGCTGTATATTGTATCTCCCCTCTCCCCCTAGCCAACCTAGACCATCCCTGCTTTTCTTCTTCTCCTTGCTTCCACAATGGCCAGTGGATTGAAAAAAATATGTATCATTGAGGCCTCTTTATAATTTGACATAATATTTCCTTGAAAATAAATTCCTCCCGGACCTTGTGGTGGTGCAAGAGGTTAAGCACAGCACTGTGAAGCTATCCACAGCCACTGCAGCACGAGTTCAATCCCCCGCAGGCCAGGGAGATACCCACATGGTGCAGCAGACCAATCCTGTCTCACCTGCTGCTCCCCTCAGCAGTGTGTTTCAGTCAATCCACCCGTTCTGTTCCCCACTCTGTCTCTGGCGAATCCTCTCACTGCCCGCACTTCTCGCCTGTACCCCAGCTTTTGTATGAAGAAATAAATAAATCTTTTTTAAAAAGAAAAGAAAAGAAATTCCCCCCCTAGAAAGGTTTCTGTCCCAGGACCGCCACCCAAACCTGTTTTGAGAATCCAGTCCCCTGGAATGATGGCAACACCTATGGAATCAAAGAAAGAAAAGTACATGCCCGCCCTTTTCCTCCACTCTGCCCCAGCTTCCACACAGCGGGCCATGAGCACTTAACAGGTTTACACTTCTGCTTTCCCTACCTGGTTTCCAGGGTTTACTGACATCCCGTGTGACTTTTACCTTGCTCACAAGCTCCCTTTGGACCCCATTTTTTTTTTTTGAATAGCAACATTCAAATTTGTGACATTTTCCACAATTTTCCCTCAGTACCACCTGCTGCCTTCAATCACCTGGACTCACCAGAACCTCTCAGAATTTCACTACTGCCATTCCCTTGAATGTTAACACCCTCTTTCATGACTAGTCTAACATTCCTTTTTGTCCTCTCTCTAGTCAGCCTTCCCCTCTCTCTAGTCTCTTATTGTCTTCATTCTGGCATTTCTGGCCTCCAAACTCATCCTGTGCTCAGAGAAAGGCATTTAAGAGAAGCTTTGTTGGTCTCAGATAGTCTCAGATATTGCCTTTCATCATGTGCTTTGCTTAATCACCTTGCCCCATATTTTTTAGTTTGAGTTCAACCCAATGTCTATATCTCTGCTCTCTGATTCTGCTATCAAATTGTCCCAGGTTGCTGCAAAGACATCATAAGCAAGACTGTTGTTTTCATTAGTAATTCATACTACCCAGCCTTGACTGGGCTTTAGGGATTATTGATTGTCATGTTCTTCCGCCATCCTCTCTCACCATTTCTCTTGTTATTTCATAAATCTTTCCCTTTCCCCATCTTTCTACCTGGCACAAATAGACAATATGACCCAATGATTAAAAGCAAATTTAAAACATTCTAAACTTCCCTACTTTCACTTATTTTACAGTTGCCATTAGATTGATTTTCAAACACAAAAATTTTCACGGTCACTCCTCAACTTAAAACCCCTCTTGGATTCTCTACTGTTCTCAGGATGAATTCAAACCCCTAGAACGCTTGCAAGGTAAGCCTGGAGTGTAGCTTCTGATGAGTTCTCTGTCCTTATCAGTCCTATTTATCCACCTACTATCCAGTAACTCTCCTGCCCCAGGACCTTTCCACATCCTCCTTCCTCTAATGGAATATCCTTTATTCTTACCATTCCTCTACCCCATATCGCTTTCCTGGATAATTCCTTTAGGTCAAAAAGGCAATTTTTTATGGCATTCCCTGTCATTGAAGATTATGAGGGGGAGTGGTGCTCCTATCCAATGTGTTTTCAAGATGTGTTTACTCCACACAGAATACTCAAGTCATTAAAATGAAATTGTGCTTTTACTTTTCTCCTATCCCTTAACTAGTACTATGCAACAGATATTAAACAGAGCAGTTCTGTGAAGGCACCAAGAAATGATAGTTATCAAATACCAACATAAGCTGTAACTCAGACCACCAGAAGTTTCCAAGTAGGCTTTTGCAGAATCCTCTAGATAATCTATACATCCCTCTCTTCTCTCAAGAATATTGAAAGCTCAGGGATAAGGAATTAGAAGGAAGGTGGTTTGGGGGCAAGCTATGCTGGGAATAATCACATTTCATTTCCTATTCTCTATCTCCTCCAGCCCCCTTCCCACATTGTGGAAGGCAGTTGAGATTTATTCACATTGCACAATAGAAGCTCAAGTAATATCAGCTGATCAAATAGATTTTGCATCTACATTTCTCTGCTTCATCACCACGACTTTCCATTTTTTCCTGTTTAATAAAAAGTACTCCTTTCCTTTCTCAAATTGATCCACCTCTCAGCTTTTCATTATTTCTCCTTTCTGTTTCCATTCGGAAGTTGATCCATTAATTTTCCTGCAATTTTCAATTTCTATTTTACTCCCAATTTTTTCCTCTATGAACATATGCAAGTTTTCTTTATCATCAAAAACACAACCCTTCATTCTTTTCAAATTAAAATAACAAATATTTGATTCAGCTTTGTGACAGAGACAATTAAATGCTATACAAAATATTCAAAACACTGGATTTTAGACATTTCATACCCTATAGTGCAGGACATCGACCCATTAGAGATGGCAAAGAAATGAAATGAGCTCTGTGATGTCCTCAGCTTGGGGTAGTTTTTCCAGAGCCCAAGGAAAAGACACAGCCTCCATGAGTTGAGGTGGTGAAGCTGGGAATTTGAAAAGGCCAAAGAAGTCAGGGTTCAGAGAGTACTAGAGAGGAAAGAGTTGCATGAAGAGAAAGTTTCAATATTAGTAATGACCTTCCTTAAATATCCATGTCATATTGAAAAGCAGTGGTGAGAGTGGATATCCTTGTCTTGTTCCAGATCTTAATGGAAATGTTTTCAGCTTTTCACCATTGAGAATGATACTGGCTATTGGCTTGTCGTATATGGCCTTTATGACGTTGAGGTATGTTCTTTGTATCCCAAGAATTTCAAGGGCTTTTATCATGAATGGGAGTTGCACTGTGTTGAAAGCTTTCTCGGCATCTATTGATATTATCATATGGTTTTTATATTTCTTTTTGTTGATGTGTTGGATAACGTTGATTGATTTTCGGATGTTGAACCAACCTTGTGTCCCTGGAATGAATCCTACTTGGTCGTGGTGAATTACCTTATGGATACACTGTTGGATTCTGATAGCTAAAATTTTATTCAGGATTTTTGCATCAGTGTTCATTAGGGAGATTGGCCTATAGTTTTCTTTTTTTGTGTTGTCCTTGTTCGGTTTTGGTATTAGTGTAATGTTGGCTTCATAGAACGTGTTAGGTATTATACCTTCCTTCTCAATTTTTTGGAAGAGTTTGTGAAGGATAGGCACCAATTCGTCTCTGAATGTTTGGTAGAATTCATTTGTAAATCCATCAGGTCCTGGGCTTTTGTTTTTGGGGAGGTTTTTGATTACCATTTCAATTTCGCTGCTTGTAATTGGTCTGTTTAGGTGTTCTATTTCTTCTTTATCTAGCTTTGGATGATTGTAGAGTTGTAGGAATTTGTCCATCTCCTCTAGATTGTTGAACTTGTTTCCATATAACTGTTCATAGTAGTTATTAATTATTCTTTTGATTTCTGCTGTGTCCGTTGTGATTTCTCCTCTTTCATTTATTATCCTATTTATTTGTTCTTTCTCCCTTTTTGCCCTTGTGAGCCTGGCTAGGGGTTTATCTATTTTATTTATTTTTTCGAAGAACCAGCTCTTGGTTTCATTGATCTTTTGGATTTTTTTTTTTAGTTTCGATTTCATTTATTTCTGCTTTGGTTTTTATTATTTCTTTTCTTCTACTGGTTTTGGGTTTTTTTTGTTGTTTCAATATAATACTGGAAGTCCTAGCCAGAGCAATAAGGCAAGAGAAAGACATACAAGGAATCCAAATAGGAAAAGAAGAAGTCAAACTATCACTATTTGCAGATGATATGATAATATACATAGAGAACCCCAAAAACTCCATAGAAAGACTAATTGAACTCATCAATCAGTTCAGCAAAGTGGCAGGATACAAAATCAACATGCAAAAGTCAGAAGCCTTCCTATACACTAACAATAAATCTGAAGAAGAAGAAATGAAAAAAAAATCCCTTTTATTATCGAAACAAAAAAAATAAAATACTTGGGAATAAATCTAACAAAAGAGGTAAAGGACCTTTACAAAGAAAACTATAAAACACTGTAAAAGAAATAGAAGAAGATACAAAGAAATGGAAAGACATGCCCTGCTCATGGATTGGAAGAATAAACATTATTAAAATGGCCATCCTACCAAAAGCAATATACTGATTCAATGCTATTCCAATAAAAATTTCAATGTTATTCTTCAAGGAAATAGAACAATTATTGATGAAATTCATATGGAATCACCAAAAACCCCGAATAGCCAAAGCTCTCCTGAAAAAAAAAGAAGGGAATGGAGGCATCACACTCCCAGATTTCAGAATATACTACAAAGCCATAATCATCAAAACTGCATGGTATTGGAACAAGAACAGACACACAGACCAATGGAATCGAATAGAAAATCCAGAAATACACCCACAGATTTATGGTCAACTAATATTTGACAAAGGAGCAAAGAATATGCATTGGAGCAAAGAAAGTCTGTTCAATAAATGGTGCTGGGAAAACTGGGCCGCTACATGCAAAAGAATGAAGTTTGACTACTACCTCACACCATACACAAAAAACAACTCAAAATGGATTAAAGAACTAGACATAAAACCTGAAACCATAAAATACATAGAAGGAAATATAGGCGAAACACTACGTGATTTGCACATCAAAGACATCTTTACAGACACATCACCGAAAGCAGTGATAATGAAGGCAAAGATAAACAGCTGGGACTACATCAAATTAAAGAGCTTCTGCACAGCAAAAGAGACAATAACAAAAACAAAGAGAAACCCCACCAACTGGGAGAACATTTTTGCACACAACACTAATGATAAAGAATTGATCACAAAAATCTGCAAAGAGCTGATGAGACTCAACAACAACAAAGAAAATTATCCAGTCAAAAAATGGGCAGAAGTGGGCCTCCCCTGTGGCGCAGCGGTTGAGCGCTGGGTTGCGAAGCTGCCCGCGGCCTCTGCGGCGCCGGTTCAATCCCCGGCTGCTCCCCGGCCACCGGAGGAGGGTCCCACATGGCGCGCAGACCTCTCCTGCCGCCCGCTGCTCCCCTCAGCAGTGTGCTTCAGTCCTTCTGCCTGCTCTGCTCCCCACTCTGGCTCTGGTGAATTCTCTCACCCTCCCGCGCTTCTGACTGTACCCAGTGCTTGTATAAATAAATAAAAAATAAAAAATAAATCTTTAAAAAAAAATGGGCAGAAGAGCTAAAAAGAAACTTCTCTGAAGAGGAAATGCAGATGGCCAACAGGCATATGAAAAAATGTTCAACATCACTTGTAATCAGGGAAATGCAAATCAAAACTACCATGAGATACCATCTTACACCAGTGAGAATGGCACATATTAAAAAAACTAGCAACAAAAAATGTTGGCAAGGTTGTGGAGAAAAAGGAACTCTTCTGCACTGTTGGTGGGAGTGCAAACTGGTCCAACCACCATGGAGAGCTGTGTGGAGATTTCTGGACCTACTAAACATAGAGCTTCCATATGATCCAGCAATTCCACTCCTAGGTATTTACCCAAAGGACACAGAAACATCAATTCCAAAGAGCACCTGCACCCCTATGTTTATAGCAGCACTATTTACAATAGCTAAGCTTTGGAAACAGCCCAAATGCCCAAAAATAGATGACTGGATCAAGAAGATGTGGTACATATATTCCATGGAATATTACTCAGCATTCAAAAAAGATAAACACATGCAATTTGCAGCAACATGGATGGCGCTGGAAGGGATCATGCTCAGCGAAATAAGTCAGAAAGAAAAAGAAAAATACCGGATGGTCTCACTCATAGCAGGAATCTAGAAAACTTAAATAAGGGACCAGGAAAATGAATAACTATAAGAAAGTGAAAATCAAAATCAACAAAAATCTATGAACCAGAGACACTTTTGGGGGGGTGGGTCGAGGGAGGGGAAGGATTGGGGTCAAAATGGGGGGGTTGAAATTGTATGGGGAATATAAAAATAAAATTTATTATAAAATATATATATATACAGTACTGTAAGCCAGCTTTCCTAAAAAAGAATATTGAATTAAATAGAAATAGTTCTGAAAAATAAATAAATAAATATCCATGTCAGTGCTGATCAGCAAATAAAGGTAGGTAACTAATCTGAAGCCAGGCAAGAATTGTAAAGAGGCAGAGGAACAATCCCAGGAGTTCATACAGGATCAGGAAAGTTCATGTTTCTACCATCCAGAATGGAAAATTCCCTAGTTAATGGAGCACGGGAGAGAGTAATCAGAACAGTATTGCCTCAGTACAGGGACAGAGTCAGACATAGACCAATGACCACTCGGATCCTGCATTACAAAGCTTTTAAAAAGCCTCAGAATGCTTGACCAGTTAACTCAACTGAATCACAGAACAATACTCAAGAGCATTAAAGAATACAAAAATGTCCAGCACCCAACAAGATAAGGTTCACAATGTCTGGCATCCAGTTAAAATTTACCAGGCATGCAAAGAAGGAGGAAATATGAAACATAATGAGGATAATAATCAACCACAATAAACAGACCCAGAATAGATGCAGATGATTCTGTTAACAGAAAAAAGCATTTAGATGGTTATTATAAATGTATTCAAAGTGTGTTTTAAAATTTAAATGCATTTAAAAAAATTGAGTAAGATCGAGCATGACATGAAGAAACACACAGAGGACATAAAAAAGGACCAGACTTGAAATTTTTTTTTAATTTTTTTTTTTATTTTTATATTCCCGACACAATTGCAACCCCATGACTTGAATTTCTAGACAAGGAAACTGCAACATCTGTGATAAAACATTTTTGTTTATTTTTTTAAGTTTATTTATGCTAAAACATTTTTATAGAAGATTATCAGCAACTTAGGGTCTGAAGAAAACAGTTTAGTTAATATGAAGGCAGAAATAGAAACTAAAATGAAACATGCAGGGCCTCCCTGGTGGCTCAGGGGATTGGGCACCACACTATGGAACAATCCACAGCCTCTGCAGCATGAGTTCGAGCCCTGGCCGGCCAGAGAGAAATCCATATGGCCAAGCAGACCTCTCCTGACTCACTTGCTGCTCCCCTCAGCAGTGTATTTCAGTCAATCTGTCTGTTCTGTTGCCCACTCTGTCTCTGGCGAATCCTCTCACCTCCTGCACCTCTGGCCTATACCCCAGTTTTTGTATGCATAAATAAATAAATCTTTAAAAAAATAAGAAATTAAAGTTTTCTGCGCTGATTTATGAACCAAGCTCAGAGGATGGAAATAAAGTCTGATGCACAGCCAAGTCATGTCTACACATTAACTCTAGTAAGGGCACTCCTTTCAACTCCACCAATCACCGGAATCCATGATCTGTACCTCTTACATTTCCAAAACTAGATCGAGTACTCTACAAACAGCACCAATGCCATTGCTGCCTCTATGATGCATCAAAGTTGGATGCCATGATAGCCACCGCCACTATTTGGGAATAGATCACTTTCCTCTGCTCTTCTTGGAGTCATTAGTGTCCTAATTGGCTAATTCTAGCCACCCATCTGCACGCACATTGAAAGGGAAGCTGGGTATCTCTTTAGTACTCGATTATGGGAAGGGGGCTCTACCCTCACTGTAATGTGTATTTTGGGACAGTGATGAATGAGGAATTGGCCCATAGGCAGCACAGTCAAAAAGACCTTGATGAATGATTTTTTTTAAATCCTTGGAATGTATGTGAGAAGATAAAAGCGTCTCACCTAATGTGGGAGGTTGGGGAAAATTTTGATGAGTGAGTGATTTAATCATGAACCCAAAGGGTAAGTAAAAACTAGTTTGACGAAAATGTGGAGGAGGAAGGGGGAATTTTAAACAGAAAGTAACTTATGAGAAGACCCTTATCCATGAAGGTCCTTGATATTAAGTATAATCCATGTACTTTAAGATGAAGGCAGGGACTAAGTGGGTTTTTTTTGAAGGATCCCCTAGGTTATGCATGAGTCTATGAATTCTATTTTAAGAATTATATAAAGTCAGTGTAAAATTGGAGCAGGGGAGTGAATTTATGGAACACAAGCTTTAAAGAGATAATTCAAAAATCTAAATAAAATTGTGGCTTTGTAGATGATGGATGGTAATTGGATTTATTGTGGTGATGGCTTTGCCACATATATAAAAATGTTGAATTATTATGTTGTACACCTGGAAGTAATATAATGTTATATGTCAATGTTATCTCAATAAATAATAGAATTGTCGTATAATATAAAAAGGTCTCAGAGTTCATGTAAAGAATAGATTGGTACTCAAATGTTGAAACCAATCAAAAATGAATGGACAAGTAGTATGGTGAGGGGGTAAAAGTAGAAACATTGGAATGAACCTACTTGTTTATCTTGAACAAATCATGTCACTTTCATAAGGCTCATTTATCATCCATGAAATAGGGATAATTTCTTTTTATTTATCCACCTTGAGGGGAAATGACCAAAAGTGGTTTTAATTGTAAAATGCAAAACTATGATGGTGTCATAAATATTTCATGGGCGCTCAGTTATTTTGGTGGTGAGGATGCAAAATCATTGGACTTATGGAGGAAAATTCTTATTTTATGGTTTACAGTCATTTATTATCATGGGTCCCTGATCTTTATATTTTTAACCATATTTTTTTTTTGAGAATCACTGTTTGTCTGCCTCCAGATTGATTGATACATTTAATGTGGAACATTTACTTATACACCTAGTAAAGGTTGAGCATCATTAGTGATAATACATGAGTCAAAGAAATTATTCCTGAAAACACACACACATATTTGGTAATTATTTAATTTTTTTCCAGTAGAAAATGACTTTATAATCCACAGAACAGAGAAACGGATTGATGTTTACCGAGACGAGAGAGAGCATCTGTTGCCATTAATTTTTCAGAAAAAAAATACATTTCAGATGACCAATTTTAGCCAGAGCACCTCATGACACCAGAAGACAGAAAGACATCATTCCACAGGGGATTTGTCTGATCGGTTTTCTTCAAATCTCAGACGCAATCAGATACACCTTATTAGAAATATATCCAATGGTTGATGCAGACTGTTAAACTAAATTTCCTCTAATTGTCTTACAGATGAAGGCATAACCTTTCAAAAGGTCATATCAGATTTAGCAGCTTATGATTTTTAAGGTGACAAACAGATGTCTATAAAAATACATTTTTTGAAGTGAGGAAAATAATCTACAGAAAATTTAGGTAAAGTGACAAATATTTGGCATGCGTTGAACTCCTTATCACCCATAAGCAACGTCAGTGACACACCCTTGCTCTCTCCCACAACTGATACTGGAGTGGGGGAAACTCTTGTCCTGTTCTAGGTGCTGATAAAAGGCAGATCTTTTTGCTTTAACAAAATATCAAACTTTCCATCTAAGAGAGTCATTAATCTGTGTCAGTGAACTCTTTGGAGTGAGCTCCAAATGGAGGCTGGAAGTCATTGAGAAATAAGGAAAGATGTATCTGAAAACATTATCCTGCAGACAGATGTCCCAGAAAAGGGGCTGGTCTCCTTTAAACTGGGTGGTAGGGCCTCCTCAGTGGCACAGCAGTTGAGCACTAGGTTGCCTCTGAAGCGCCGGTTGGATCCCCCCCGCCCCACCAGCTAGGGTCCCATATGGCGTGCAGACCTCTCCTGCTGCCCGCTGCTCCCCTTAGCAGTGTACTTCATCAGTCTGCCTGTTCTGTTCCCCGCTCTGGCTCTGGTGAATTCTCTCACCTTCCCGTGCTTTTGACTGTACCCAGTGCTTGTATAAATAAATAAATAAATCTTTTAAAAAAATAAAATAAACTGGGTGGCAGCTGCCAAAGTCCAGTTCTTAGGATGAGTGATCACCGCCAAGTGTGTGGACTCCACACGGTGATGAAGGACTGATGCTTCCTTCACCATAAACCCGAAGTCACAACACCCATTGCTAGTTTGGTGTATCACAGAACTGAAACTAAATGGTCTGGACCCCAAGCACCCAGGGCAAAGACAGTTTCCACCAGTCTTGAATACTAAATTGGCAGGAAACAGTTGGAGCCATGCTTCTAAAACATCACCCTAAGGAGTAGCCAGCGCTTTTTTAATTCTGTAATTTAGAGACTCAGAGCTCAAGGTTTAGGGTCTTCTGAGTCCAAGGTCTCATCCTGCTACATGGAATGAGCAACTGGAAACTTACATATCCACTTTGATCAATAATATATATCCTCCAGTTTTTCCCAATGAATGTTATTCTAGGTAATCTGTGGTTGTGTCTGCATGTTTGCATATGCTTAATTACTGAAGAATGTTAATCATATCTCCATGTAAATTTTTTTGTTTGGCTTCTTTCCTTTTGAATGTGAAATCAGACATTGATGATTTAAGAGCTTTGAATTAGAAGAATTTCAGAAAAACAGGAATTTGAAAGTAGAATTAATGTAGAAATCAGTGCCTTTGCTTTGAATGCTTCTTTCATGCCTGGGGTCCACCCCTATAACACCTATTGATTCTATGTAGTTCAATGATTTTACTGTGGTCTTACCACCCATCCACTTCTTTAAATCTTCATGTTTTATTTGCTTTTCTCAGTTCTCATCTTAACAGATCTAAGCCAAAATCTTGATTTTTTCCCCTCTGCCTAGAATCCTCAGTATGACAACCCACTTAGATTGCATCTGTTTGGTTTCTCCTGCAGACCCACTTTTTAGCACTTTGCGCCACACAGCACCCAGAGTTCATATGCCACGTTCCAAATGGAGAATCTATACAGATGACTTAGTTTCTCATCATGGCCTCTATCTAGGGGCATACTGGGACAAATTTCACAGCCATCGAGGGCTGAGGGGAGCTCTGATTTGTATTACACGCTGGTTTCCATGGTGCAAATATTTCCACAGTAGGTAATTTCAGGCTCCCAGCTGAAGTCAGTGAGCGGAGTGATGAAGTGTGTAGCTGGGTATAGCATATGCACTTAATGGACAAGATGGACAACTTCAAAAGCATCGATAATAAGCAATAGTAAAATAATTAGGAGTTATTGAGTATTTGTTTCCTTTAAGTCTGGCATAATTTATCTATTTATAAGTTGATATAAATTTGAATTTTAATAATGGTTGTTGGTAATAAGCAGCCTGCAGGATTCTTGCTATATGGCAGGCAGCATTCATGAGCTGGTACAGCACGCCACTGCTGCCATCCACCATTTGTCTGGAAAAGGCAGGAAGAA
Source organism: Talpa europaea (assembly GCF_964194135.1). NCBI lineage: Eukaryota > Metazoa > Chordata > Mammalia > Eulipotyphla > Talpidae > Talpa > Talpa europaea. The sequence continues at coordinate 14,795,800 of NC_140069.1, forward strand.
TGGGTGGTTCAAGGGCAGAATATGCCCAGAAAATGGATCTTTATGGATTTTCCACCCAGATTGAAATTTTGTGAAGATTTGTCTTAAAACACTTCAACACACACACATTATGATATACTCTTAAGACTCAGAGCCAGTAAGGATGTGTTTTGTAGGCTTGGATTGAAACTCCCAATTCTATTCTCCTCTAGTTGCTGGAATAGGCCCTGTCCACTGAGCCACCTAATGGCTGTGGGACTGAAGTGGAACCTGAACACACACTTTGCACACCATCCGCAACTCCTACCCCCCTACCCCACCAAACTGGAGCTATATGGGTATTTTGATTCTGTAAGCAGAATTTTAGCATCAATATCTTAAATGATGTTTGCTATAACGTCACATTTTTCTGCACATTTGTTCAAAAATATCTTTCTTCCAAATTCATATTGAAATGTATTTAAGCAATTCTCCTATGATTTTCCTTGATTTCTCTCCTTTGTTCAAATGGGCATTGCCTTACAAAATCAGGAAATCAAAATATCCTAGGATTACTAGAATACTAACTTTCGACCATAATACAAACAAATATACTTAACCTCCTGATGTTAACTTTGCTCGCAGCCTATGTGCGTATTGTCTTTAGCTATCTTTGGGGTTTTCCAAACTGCTTAACAGCCAGTATAATCATTAGAAAGCAGACTTCTTTTTAATTAAACATATTTCATTACAATAATTAGTCTGCTGTGTACTCATTAAGTGGAATTATCTATCATTTTCTTCTAAACATTGAATTTGTTTCACAGTCTTAAACTGTCTCAGGGATCCTCCCACACTGAGTACTTATTAACCTTCTCTATTCAAAGGCATCTGCATTTGAAGATGCATGTGTTCAGGCTTTTTCTTTGCTTTCTTTCTTTTCTTTTCTTTTTTTTTTTTTTTGAGCCACCAATATCCTCCAAAATGTAGCACACCCATTTTTTTCCGTTTAAATGACAATGTGATCATTTAGCTCCAATTTATAGAAATTGATTTTCAGTTGTTACTTAGTGGGTGTTCAAAATATGAGCATATATATATATATATATATATATATATACACACACACACACACACACCACATATATGTCTACAATTACGCAGGTGATGTTTTGTTATCTGCTAGTGACAGCTGAAAAATCAGTTCCCATGAAATCCTGGAGCTAAGTGAATACATATATATGAAATCAGTTATTTAGTATGTTCATTACATACAATATAAATATTGCCTTTAATGCATTGCTATATAGAGAGAGCATATGTACATGTGTACTATATAGATATATGATGCATACCAGATAGGAATTATATATAATTATATATCATATCTATGATGATATAATAGATATAGCAATGATATAATATCTCTCCCTGTATATTCTATTATGGCAAAATATTATGTTAGCTAAGCATCCTATTCATGCTTAGGTCTAAATTCCATCATATATGTGACTCTCCTCTTTGTATTTCAGGTTATTTTCCTGTAAAATAGAAATAATAATAGCACCTTCCTCTTAAAGTCAGAATGGGTGTTGGTTAGCATTAAGTAAGGGCATAGATACCTTGGGAGTATTATGGAATAAAGAACTCATTGTATAAATTGAGCCTCACGCAACTTTGGGAAGAATCTAGGAAAAAAAGGTCTGAAGAGCTCAGAAAAAGTCATTAACCATCACCCTGTCATGCATGGATGAGTGAGCTGGAAGACTTTAGGACCTGTGAGTACCCAGCAGCAGCTGCAGAACGCTATGGAAGCTTGTCAGCTTTATGTGGCTACCGCCACGGTGCACTCTCAGTAAAAACTCTTAAGGTAGGCCTATGGTAGGTGACCAGAAAAATTGCAGACCACCCAGTTAAAATTGAATTTCAGACACAAAATTTTTGATACAGAACTTTTTTCAGATACAGAATACTTTTTTGGTCTAAGTATATCCCAAGTTTTGTGTGGTATGTACTTAAACTTTAAAAATAATTGCAGCTTATCTAAAATTTCAACTTATCTCAACATCTCTGTATTCTTATTTGCTAAGTCTGACAAGCCTGGCATGAGGTCACTTTTGGTCAGCAGAGCCAATGGTTGGAATGGAGAGCTGGCGATGGAGTATGGGAAATCAAGAATAGACTAGAACTCACCTGTACCTCTGCGTCTGTCCCTCAACACCTCTAGCCAACCATGACCCGGAGAACTGTGCCTTCAATTTCAACTCTTCAAATATTAACCAAAATTTGTGGCCAAACTTAATCTGGAACTTTACAAGTAAGGGAATCTAGCAACTGAAGTTCTAGCTTAATGAAATTGACTAATGCAAAGTCCCACATTATTTAGTAAATAAGATGAAACACCGCACAGTCTTAGAGTAGCATTGACCATTCTTAAAATGGTCATTCTTGAATGTTGCTGTTAGGTTGCTTTTATTATTTCAGCAATTCTGCCATATGGAACACTGGGCTGAGAGGATAATGGAATTTGATGAAGAGCTATGAGTAAGAAGTAGGAGGTGTAGCATAAGATTGAAATGGCAAAAAGAGTTCTTTACTGGAACAAAGACAACTTTGCTTGTGAATATAAAAGAGAACTCTCTGGTACATGCAAATGTCTCAGAACCATTCTATTAGAACAGTCTTTTTTAAATGTTCATGGGGATGTTGTTAAAATACATTTTCTGATTCAGTAGTCTGGATAAAATGCTTGAGGTTCTAAGTTTCTGATAAACTCGTAGGTGTTGCTACTGCTGCTGATTCTGACTTTGGTTGGAATAGGAAGAATTTACAAGACTTACTTTCACCCAACGCAACTAATGTCAACTGCATGAGTAAGTTTACTTTTTAAGTAACTATATAATGATTAGCAAATACATTTTTATTTATATATGGAGGCTCCTAGCCACTGAATATGCAACTTGCAAAAATATATTTTTAGATAAAAGAAGCATAGGAATTTTTATTAATTTCTAAATACAAATACAAATATGAGAAACACATTATAATTAGTAGTAGGAATATAATGTCATTAGCTGAAAAATGTATCATCTGCTAGCCATTGTTCATTATCTCTTTAAAACCTCACAACAATCCTAGGTGGTCAGTATCAATATTTTCACTTTTTTATCTTTTCTATTTTAATCTGTCCATCAGAAACTCAGAAATAAGTCACTTATTTGATGTCTTTCAGGAATTGACTACATCTTTTCTTACAGCCAGGTCTCTCAAATTCAACTCCCAATGCCACCGTTTTTGTTGTTCTGCTTTAGTATTTTAGTTTGAACATAATCTTAAGAAGAAACAACAGATAAGCATGCTTAGTGTGTATTGGATTATCATGATTAATATAATAAATCTGAGTTAACAATTTGAGTTAAATGCTCAGCACCACCTGGCACTGCTGTCAGTACATGACAACTGATTTAACCAGAGCCTCTGTACCACACAGCTATTGTTTCTAAAAAGCCATGTACTCACACAGACCTTGCTATTTTCTTTATATTAACTAGTGAAACAATACCTTTATTTTACTTAGAGGGTGGAGGTTTATCTTGGCAAGTGAAGGAAAAGACTTTGAAAGGATTGTCGGAAGTCAATGCCTTCGAAACTGGCTAAAGCTGCAGCATCTGTTTCAAAGGCAGAGCACCTTGTTGGGACCCTGGAGTGGCTCAGGGGCAAAGTAAGTTTGCAGTGTGCATGGTGGTTGTGGTTCCTTCCTGCTCCCTCCTGTCCTTCTGCCGAACCCCACCTTGCTCTTGAAACGCAGGCAAGGGAATTCTGTTCTCTGCAGTAATTACTTTGTAGCCTGAAGCAGGAGATTTGATCATATCTTAGTTTGGATCAGATTATTAGTTAAAGACTTACCTGTATGAGAAAAAAAAAAAATTGCAAACCATGACTTAGCCCTCCTACTGCCCTTTATTTGGCCCATTGTAAACCAAATTTTTGCTGCTGCTGGAAGACTCTGCTTATAAAAATTATGCAAATCCTATTTTCAATGAACTAAGACTCTTAATTCTGGTGATTTCCAGGATGAATGACTCTGGGTGAAGGATATGCTAAATAGTTCATGTGGAATTTTTCTAACAATATCACAGCAGGGTGGTCTGTCTTACTCTAGTCTTTCTCTCTCTTTAGTAAATATTAACCAGTTTCCTAAATGAAGGCTTAATGGCCATTCAGCAATCTCAGAGCCTTGAGATTTTCTAATGATAAGCTGGACCAAATACTCATAAGAATGATTTTTTCTGTCTGCATTCAGTTTGAAGGAAAATAACTGGGTACAATCAAATCCTAAGTCTTGAATCAAAACAGCAAGCATTAGTACTTCATCTTGAAGCTCCATATCAGTTCATTTGGAAAAAAAAAACCACAACAATATAATTTAAATGCTCAGTGGTAGGAGATAGAGAAAACAAAGAAGTTTCTGAAGATCTCCTTTGCGGAAGGGAATGACAAGAAACAATGCCAAACTTTGGAATGGAGAGCTCTGGAGGGTTATTGAAAGCTGGGAAGAAGTTGGAGGATGTTTGCTGGAGCCAGAAGGACACTTGAAGGGGAGTAGCTCAGAGCTGGGCACACCCCAACATGAAAAGGTAGTATACCCAGGTGAGTTCAGGAATCAGAGATTGCAGACATCCAAGGGCAATGTAATGTGAGAACTGCAAAGTCAGAGTGGGCAGGTAAGCAGTTCCAAATTGAGAATGTCACTGGAAGGCAAGCTGGGGAACCAGAAACTTGGCAAGGTCTGTGAGCACGGACACCAATCACAAAAGACCTTGATAACAGGGACCAAGCCCTGTTCATGATGTAGTGGGAAAGGCATGAGCTCAAAGAATCTGGCCTCAAATCCCTCACTGACCACGCCCTAAACTTCTAGCCCAGTGCCCCAGTACCTGGCACAAAGAAAAAAGAAATAAATCACTGCAAGTCTCACGTGTGGAATAGGGATCATACCTCCCTTGCAGTGTTGCTATGAGGATCAAAATGTAGTAAAAGCATCAGGAAATACCTAACATACCTTAAACAGGTGCTCTGTAATTCTTGTTCTTTTTTCATTGTGTTATATCTTATTGGGATAACACTGATTTATTGCATTGTATAGGTTCAATAGGACCTCCCATGTTTACTTTTAGGCTAGAGTAGGAGACAGGGAATGATGAGAACAGATAAGCTCAGTAGTTTCCTGTAATTTGACAAGCAAGTGAGAAGCAGGAGAGGAGATACATACTGACAGGGCTGGGAACTCGCCCAGAGAATGTAGTCTCCTTAAATTGTGGGTGACTTTTAGAAGCAGTTGCCAGTAGGAAATCTGTGTTAGGACAGGATGGTGGAATACTTAATATTTTGAAATAAAATAATTTATTGCTTTATAAAGTCCTGGTCAGTTTCTGTTTATGATCTCCGCTCTTATTTCCATTGTTGATGACTTTTTTTTTAGAGAGGATGGCAGTCTGGTGAGCGGCATGTGTTCATGTGCAAGGGCAGATATGGAGAGATGGATGAGTGACCTTGGAGCTGAGGTGCAAGCAAGTATATGGTATTTACTTACATAATGTAAGTAAGGGTAGGAGTTCAAGAAAGGGAGTGGGTGAAGATAACTTTATACTGCAAAAAAAATGATCTAAAATTAAATTCTGATGATGTCATTCCCTTGGTTCCAGTCCTGCATTTCTCCCCTGCACACACAACTGCCTTAAAGATAAAACACAAACTACCCAAAAGGGCAGATAAAGCCTCATGATGTATCTTAGCTTACTGTGTGGTCACATAGTTCATTTTCACAACCTACCCATGCTAGCCTGAAGCCAAACTTAACTAAGGTTCTGATGGTATCTCATGTCCGGTCTGAATCTTATATATGATACACTCTATCTTCAATGTTCTTCTTCCACCCTGTTTATCTTCAAATTCCTACATGTGCTTTACATTCCACTTTGGGAGTCACTTCCTCCAGGAAGATATCTCTGAATCTCCTGTGTTCGGACTAATGTTCACCTAACCGTGTGCTTCACTAGTATCCAGTGTTTATTTTTATCGAAACAAAACAAAACACAATGCAGCAATTATCTACATACTAATCTTTCTTTCCCACAAAACTGTGGATGTTTAAGGAACAAGAATTAGGCAGTCCACCTATTACTTTTTCAGGTGCCAAACATCTAAAAGGCATTAGATATTCAGAGGTTATTTGCTAAATACATGAACAAATAAACTGTCCTTGAGTAAAACAAAAAAAAATTCCCAACAATAACACCAAAAATTATCCAAAACAAGTTCAGTGATTATAAAGCACATAATGAGCACCAGTAACCTAACCCTTGAATAAAACTAATTTAAAAATGTTCAGATGCAAAAAGAAAGCCTTTAAAATGAGGTATCATTATAGACCAAACTCACATGTGCATGCAGGGGTGTGTGTGTGTGTGTGTGTGTGTGCGCGCGTGCGTGTGTGCGCTTCCATGTAAGCCTGTGGAATTATGCAAAAAAAAATTACTCAGATAATAAAGGTTTTCCAAAAGTCCAAATGAGATAATAAAATAAAATATTAACATTGTTATTGGCACATAGTCAATAAATGGTAGCTCACCATGTTGTTATTACTAACATTCATGTGAAATTCTTCAGAGCATAATCTCCATGAAAAGGGGAGGCTCCCTGTTCCCTGCCCCACTTAATGAAGGGTGGAGTTGATCCTGCAAAGTGTTTTGCTGGGGTAATTCATTGATCCTGGCCACAGTCCTATTAATAGATGCTATTTTATTCTCACTTTACAGACAAGGAAATCGAGACAGAGTTTTAAGTAGCGTGCCTGGGTCTTATTTCTTGCTAGTGGCAGTGCCAGACTCAAGCTCAGTTTGACTCAAACCCCACTCTCCTTTGCCTTTGAGAACCACCAGTCTCAGAACAAGTAACATGAGAAACTTGTGAGTGTCTCCTGTCCTCAGGATGTCTCTGGAATGATATGCTAGGAAGGGTTTATGTCTCAAAAATTTTGAATGGATTTTCTTATGCACCTGAGCCCCATTTTTTATGAACAGAGACACGGTTCCACTGATCCTCTTTGTCCTGCAAAGTAATGATCATGTTTTCTCCGAGGATAAGAGTTAATATTTATTGCCTGAACACTGATGCTTATAAGACCTATAGAATTAAGCAGTCCAGAAAGTTCCAGGGAAATAAGAGGCAAAGAGAATGGGTCTGTTTGAAAATAAAATAAACTGTTCCCAAAGTTTTTGAGTACTATTATATTATTAAGGTAAACTAAACACATTTGAACTATTATTGTGCTATTATAAATTAAGATTATTTTCAGGATAACTTTCCTTGGTAGCTATATCCCTCCCCGGATTCATTAAGTTATAAATGGAAAGTAAAGTTGTATGTGTTGAAGTAAAGTTGTATGTGTTGAAGGTGTGTGAGGATTTGATACATGTATATAATGTAAAATGATTACCCCAATCAAGTTAATTAGCACACCTATTACAGAGTTTCTTTTGTGTGCGTGTGTGGGGGTCGCTAAAAACACTTAAGATCGACTCTCAGAAAATTTCAAGTGTACAATACAATATTGCTGTAATTACATATAATACTGTGCATTAAGATTTATTTATTTATGCATACAAGATGAGGTATAGGCCAGAGATGCGGGGGGTGAGAGGATTCACCAGAGACAGAGTAGGGAGCAGAACAGGCAGATTGACCAAAGTACACTGCTGAGGGGAGCAGCGGGCGAGACAGGCGAGGTCTGCTACGCCATGTGGGTTGCTCCCTGGCTGGCCGGGGATTGAACTCGTGCTGCAGAGGCTGTGGATTGCTTCATAGTGCGGTGCTGAACCCTTTGTGCCACCAGGGAGGCCTGTGTGCATTTTTTTCCCAAAGCTTATTTATCTTATTAATGAAATTCCATATCCTTTGACCATCATCTCCCTGTTTCCCTACATCTTCAGCTCCTGGCAATCACCATTCCACTCTCTGTTTCTATGACTTCAGCTTTTCAGATTTGGCACATCAGAGATACCATGCAGTATTTGTCTTTCTCTGACCAACTTATTATAGATTAGTTTTTATAGTGTGGACAATTTACTGAAATCTATAAGTTTGCAAAATCAAACCAGGTTTAGTGAAAATACGACGGGTGGAATTTGACCAGTAATGACAGTAGCTCTATCTCTGCCTTACTTTTTAATTCAAGGCATTAATTGAGAACTGAGGTTTTCTCTTATCATAGCGGCTTCAGATCTAGTCTTCTGAGACTTAGAGCATGATGCTGGTACATTTCTCATTCTAAAAATCTGGAGATATAAATGTCTATGATGCTTTGTTTTGGTATGTTTAGTTAAGCTTCTACACATCAAGAGGAAGTTTACACAGCAAATGAAAGATGCCAGAGGTAAGGAGGCTGATGTATCTTATCTCATGCAGCATGCTTTACCATGAAGTAATTTCCTTTTTATTATTGAGGGAAAGACTGATGTTCAGGCTTTCATTGCAATGCCCACTTGCAATTTCCTTCCTTATCACTACAGAAATGAGACAGATAGTGTGCGGCACTCAGGATCCACATTTGCTCTGCAAGTAACACTGCCCAAGTTAAATGGGACTTTTGATTATGTTTCATAAAATGCAGTATTTGTTGAAAACTACCTATTTACAAGACACCTTGTTTGTTACCTTAGATAACTGAAGTGTTTGATTGATTGCTATTATTCAACCTCTTCTTCTGGAGCACACTAAAAGTATAAAGGGCTACCTGGGAATATTTATTGCTAGACTTTGGGATTACGAGCAGAGCTTAGGGGTATATTTGTCTGTACCTGAATCCATACTCAGAAATTCTCTTGAACTTGTGAATTTGGTAAATATTTATTGTGCAACTCTTTTGTGCTTCTTTCCAACTAGTTAATTCAGCAGATGTTTATTGTATGTTTATAGAGCCCCTGTTATGTAAAAGCTCTGTATGGAATGTAAGAGATTCAACATAGAGCAAGAGAGTTTCAGTCTCTACATAAGAAATCGTGTGTTGCAGGGGGATAGTAGCAATATGAAGCCAATGAGGTTCAGCTACAAGATCTCAGTTAATTTTCATTTTCTCCTCTAGACTTTTTCCCCCTCTTTACTCTGCTTTGCCCGGGGGAGACTGGTCTATAAATGCTACTTAATGGACTTTCTTTCTCTCTGGCTTCATGCTCGGCTTAGAGAGCACTAGTAGCCTGTAGGAGATTGAAGTGGTTAAACACTATGGTTGATAGTTATGCCAACGATTTCCCTGGGAGTTTGCTACAGGCTGGCTGATCCCTACTTGAGTTAATTTGCTTCTATCTGGTAAACTTGTCTACACTGATTTCAAATTGCAGGGACTGCTCCCTCCTGTAAGCCTCACAGTTTCACCTACTGACACTAGCCCTGACATCTTTGGTTTCCCTTACCCTGCCCACATCTTGTAAATGGTGCCTTTATTCCTTTGTCCTTAAGTTACTCCCTGTGTGTGTGCTGTTTGTGTGCCACTCCTCTCACCCCCTTGTTTAGGTGGCCCCTGAATGACCAGATGTGGTACATGCATATTTGTAAGGCAGAATCTGCAAGAGATGACTTTCTTCAATAGTCTTTGAAGAGGTAGGCACATTTGCTCTGTGTGTAACACAGTGAAGCACTAGAGACTGAAGAGGCGTTCCTTCTTTTACCCACCCTGGACAGAGGTGTGTTCTGTTAAATATGCTGAGTATCAGTGGCCTTGATATCCTCCTAGGATGACTAGACACACATCTGGGAAGGATTTTTTGATGTTTCCTTTCTAGTGTTTTCTTTCAGTGGATAGTTGTAGCTCATTAGAATATAAAGCAGAGTCAAACAGAGAAATTAAAACTTTCATCAGAAATTTCAGTCACTTTAATCTAGATGGATATTTACACAAATCCACAAACTGTTAAAATAAAACCATTGGGCTTTGATTTACCTGAGGCACAAGATGTTACTTATTTTTGTTTCATACTCAGCTCATAGTTCAGACCATAACTTCAAGACTCAATAGACATTTATTGACTAAATGAGCAATGACTCAAGGACTAAGAATACAGATAAAAGTAAATTACAATAGCTGTTCCTTGTATTACTGCAAATTTTTATTTTTAAGTAAATGGGTAAGAATTTATCCAGGTCTGGGATAAATGAGTTTCATTTCTTAATCACCTTGGGGTAGAGGTGGGTAGTAGGCAAAGACACCCCATCACCTCAACAAAGCTACTGTTGATGCTGCTCAAGATTTTTCATACACCACCCCCCTCAGAGTAAGCCACACATTTTCTTAGAAAGTGGCAAATCTGGGCCTCCCTGGTGTGCAAAGGGTTAAGACGCAACCTATGAAGTTAGCCGCAGCCACTGCAGCATGAGTTCGATCCCTGGCCAGGGAGCTACCCACATGGCACAGCATGCCTCTCCTGACTCACCTGCTGCTCTCCTTAGCAGTGTATTTCAGTCAATCTGTCTGTTCTGTTCCCCACTCTGTCTCTTATGAATCCTATTACCCCCACACCTCTGACCTGTACCCCAGTTCTTGTATGCATAAATAAATAAATCTTAAAAAAAAAGTGGCAAATCTAACCCTCTAGGAAATGACTTAATTGTTTTTTGAAACTGCTAAAAGTTATACAGGCACACCTTTTGCATGTAAAGTGAATGATCGAAGTAGGTACATAGGTATATGTATATACATATACACATATATACATATATTTACACACACATAAAATAAGGTGTGATTATAAAGTAATGAGCTTTTTTTTCCCCTTCATCCTCACAACACTCACTTAGGCTTGGAAATAATTGTATTTCAAAGTATGGCAATTCCAGGGACATTCTGAGTGATGCCAGTCTGGACAAATAAGCATGGTTTCCAAGGTGACTATTCTGCAGTATAAGAATCTTCTGAATATGTGATTTCTGACCTGTCTGTTGAATAAGTGGTACTGTATGGTGCCCATACTTGGTAAATATATGATACTTTGTATTGTGAAACAAAAGCATCATTTCCATATAATTTCAAAGAATCTACCCTAGAATGTTCTTGTTTCTTTCCCCAGGTCTGTAGGTTCATTTGGTATTTTCACCAACCTGGTGGACATGAAATAGATTCCATTATTTTAAATTACAACCCTCATACTATTTAGTGGGCTGAACATCATTTCACCTGCTTCTGATGTATTTTGGGGTCACCTTCAGAATATCGCCTATTCTTGATTTTGTCCTTTCACCTCAGCTTGGTTCCATGCTTGTTTTCTTGTTGATCTGCAGGAGTTCCTTATGCATCCTAAGCTTTTCCCCCAAATAATCTGCACAGTCATTGATGATTTTCTAAATGATTCATATACTGCAATCTTTTTTACTAACTATTGAGTTTGTTTATTTGAGATTAATGATGCTAATTAACAACACATCAGCAAAGTTTTAATGAATTAAGGACAAAACTTAATCTCTTATTGTTATTTTTTCTAATAAGGCAACTTCTGTTTTTGATAGACTTGTTTCTGTAGTCTGCACTGATTTCTAGTTTCTGATTAAGGATCTCTAAAGTTATTAAATTTCACATTGGCTAGGAGGTGCATCATTCAGGCTGAAGACTGAAGGTTAAAACAATAAACCACAATAGCTCAAGCAGGTAGTCACAAAGTTCTTTAAGTTTAGATTATTCTGTGTTCACATACAATTTTCTCCTGGCACCATGCATTAAAAGATGCATTTTATTTTCAAATAAGATTACATCTGAGGAGAACAGTAACACAAAAGAAAATTTCCTACAAGAGCAAATTGTTCTTATCTACTGTATATACTGAAAATTAAAGATTAACCTTATTGTAACAAAACACCTAGGTCATTCAGACAAGTAATTACAGTAATTAGTGAAATACCTCATGAAGGTAAGTACCAGGGTGCTCTTCACCCAATTTTCTTTTTATTTTTATGCTTTTAAACAAATAGCAGATAGTTTTAAAGTCAGTAAGCTTGGCTGCATATAACAATGCTCATAAATTAGCATCAGTAAACAGAAAATACGATGACCCCAATAGTGAATTTTTTAGATTAAAATTTACATCAAGTTAAAGAGCTCTGCACAGCAAAAGAGACAATAACAAAAACAAAGAGAAACCCCACCGACTGGGAGAACATTTTTGCACACAACACTAATGATAAAGGATTGATCACAAAAATCTACAAAGAGCTGCTGAGACTCAACAACAACAAAGAAAATAATCCAGTCAAAAAATGGGCAGAAGAGCTAAAAAGAAACTTCTCTGAAGAGGAAATGCAAATGGCCAACAGGCATATGAAAAAAAGTTCAACATCACTTGTAATCAGGGAAATGCAAATCAAAACTACCATGAGATACCATCTTACACCAGAGAGAAAGGCACATATTAAAAAACTAGCAACAACAAATGTTGGCAAGGTTGTGGAGAAAAAGGAACTCTCCTGCACTGTTGGTGGGAGTGCAAATTGGTCCAACCACTATGGAGAGCTGTGTAGAGATGTCTTGACCTACTAAACATAGAGCTTCCATATGATCCAGCAATTCCACTCCTAGGTATTTACCCAAAGGACACAGAAACATCAATTCCAAAGGGCACCTGCACCCCTATGTTTATAGCAGCACTATTTACAATAGCTAAGCTTTGGAAACAACCCAAATGCCCAAAAATAGATGACTGGATCAAGAAGATGTGGTACATATACACCATGGAATATTACTCAGCATTCAAAAAAGATAAACACATGCAATTTGCAGCAACATGGATGGCGCTGGAAGGGATCATGCTCAGCGAAATAAGCCAGAAAGAAAAAGAAAAATACCGGATGGTCTCACTCATAGCAGGAATCTAGAAAACTTAAATAAGGGACCAGGAAAAAGAATAACTATAAGAAAGTAAAAATCAAAATCAACAAACAACTATGAACCAGAGACACTCTATGAGGGGTGGGGGGACGGAAGGGGAGGGATTGGGGTCAAAATAAGGGGGTCGCAATTGTATGGGGAATATAAAAATAAAATTTATAATAAAAAAAAATACTCAAGGGTGGGAGGGGAGGGATTGGGGTCAAAATGGGAGGGTTGCAATTTTATGGGGAATATAAAAATAAAATTTATTATTTAAAAAAAATACTTAAAAAAAAATTCCATTTCGTTGGGCCTCCCTGGTGGAGCAAGGGGTTAAGTCTCAGCACTATGAAGCAATCTGCAGCCACTGCAGCATGAGTTCAATCCTTGGCCAGGGAGGAGACCCACATGGCTCAGCAGACCTCTCCTGTCTCACCCACTGTTCCCCTCAGCAGTGTTTCAGTCAATCTGCCTGTTCTGTTTCCCAGTCTGTCTCTGGTGAATCCTCTCATCCCCTGCACCTCTGACCTGTACAGTTCTTGTATGAGTAAATAAATACTTAAAAAAATTAAAAAAATAAAATTCCAGTTCACTTTCATCGGACTTCTCACAACCTTCCCATACATTCCAAATTGAGCTGGGCACCCCGCAGCCCCTGGAACACCCATGCATTCTCATATCTGTGCTCTCAACCCTGTAGCAATCCTCTCTGGCACACCTTCTTGCTGAAATTTGTTCCATCTTTGGGGGTTCAACATGTTGCACATACGGCACCCTTCCATGATGTCCCCTTGCATCCACCACTAGATGCAACTTCTCTTTTCTGCTAAATCCCACACATTTAAAACGTATCTCTCACATGGCACTTTTATTTATTTTTAAATATTTATTTATTTATTTATACAAGCACCATGTACAGTCAGAAGCACGGGAGGGTGAGAGAATTCACCAGAGCCAGAGCGGGGAACAGAACAGGCAGACTGATGAAATACTCTGCTGAGGGGGAGCAGCGGGCCAGACAGGTGAGGTCTGTTGAGCCACGTGGGACCCTCGCCTGTGGCCAGGGATCGAACCAGCGCTGCAGAGACTGCTGGGGGGGGGGGCGGGGGCTTTAGCAGCCCAGCGTTCAACTGCTGCGCCACCAGGGGAGGCCCTCACATGGCACTTTTAAAATAATTTATTTCCTGCAATTCTGCCCATTGGGTTATTTGCATTTGTTTAAAGACTAGAGATTAAACTCCACAAGGCAGAGCTTGGATATAGTTGATCTCTTCCACTAGCCATACCTAGCATTATAATGCATTTCCTAAAATAGGGGTTTAAGTGATAATTACTGAATATTCAACATATGTCTAGATCAATGAACTGTTAAAAATATCGCAGAGGATGAGATAGAAATAGCCTCGCATTCACAATGGATGGGCCAAGAACGAGTGGCAGTAAAATCACTGAAGCCTGTGAAAGCCAGAAACAGGACTCTTCTCAGCTCTCAGCCCTGCCATCATTTAATAGGTTGGTGTCCTTAACCGATTGGGTCAACAAATTCAATCCTTATTTTCTCATTTGTGTCATGGTAATACTAGTATCACCATCCCAAATGGCCTCATTTAGGATTACATAAAACAATGACTGTAAAGGCATTTGGTTGAATGTTCACACACTAACTTTGTGTTAGGGTGCTATTAGAGTCTTCCTGTGGTATTAGACTTTTATTAAAATATTGTGGGTTATAAATGACATTTTGCCTGTCTGAATGATAGCCATAGATGAGAAATATGTAGCAAAAATATTAGGAAGGTAAAATGAAGACTCAGTCAATATAATTTGAGAAGTTCTTCATTAAAGTGGAATGTAACCAAGTTCAAGAATAAAATCAAAGAATTATTTTTACATCAGAACCATTTCTTTGCAAATTACTATTAAATTGAGTATTATATTTTCATCTAAGAGCTCTTTTAGTAATCAAATTGGCTTTTTAGATTTGATTGGAATTCCAGGTTTGGAAATTAGGTAGGAAAAATCTTTCTAATTTCATCTTGATTTTCCAGTCATGCTCTTTTATAACTTCATCAGACATACAAAAGTAGCTTCAACAATGTGGAGTGCAGTGTCAAAAACAAATTAATTATATTGGATGTTAGTGCTCAGATCAGTGACTACATCCCAGATTTATCTTTTTTTTTTTTTCCAAATGTGTAAGGAGGGAGAGAGGAAAGGAAAAGATTTCATTTCCATTGTGCAGATTTAGCATGGAGAGCTATGACAAGTATGTGGATCCAGAGTCAGGCAGACAGACTCAAATACTGCCATAGAGAGATCATTGTGTGGCTCTTTCTTTATCTACAATATGGAAATGATGTCAGCTATGACATCAAGTTAAAGTGGCCTGTGATTTATGCCAAGTATCACATCAAAACTTATTTTGGGAATTAAAGTGTTGAACTCAGGAATACATTAAAGTACAGCCCCTGTACAGTGAGTTTGAGGGACATGATCTATCTTTGACTGGTTCTAAGAACAGGTTTGTGCATAGTGGATGAATGACAAATGTCATAAGATTAAAGGAAGTTCTTCAGCTCTTTTTTATGGATACAGAACAACTATCCCATCATCTTTCATGTGTAGTCATCTCTTGTCAGTTTTGGGGGGTGTTTCAATGCATTTGAAAAGAACTCAAGATCCAGGAATCCTCCAATAGTTGGCCAATACCTTCATAGATTCAAGAAGGCATCATGAAGGCATTTATTTTAGGAAAAATCATTTTTTAAGACTTTCCAACAAACCCCACTGGAGTGTTCTTATCACTTTAGCATGGGTATAGACAGCAGGATAGCTGATCTCTTTGGCCCTGTTTCTTCAAGCCTACACCTTAATCTTAACATTCCATCTTAACACTTGATGGTGAGTACAACAGATCTCAAAGAAAAGAACAGATTTTTACTTTTACTTCCTGTGTTCATTCTTCAGGAGCACAGCCTTAGTAGTCCTTGGAATTGATCCCTGCAAAACACCAAATATTTGGGACCGAAGTTTCCCATGCATTGTTTCTGTCCAATCCTGCTGCAATTTCTCCCTCTTTCCAAGAGAATATATCCCATGCAGTTCCAGCTTTGCCCATGTTTGTTTTACCATCTTGAAGTAGTTGCTATTAGCCCTGAATATTACTTTGTTTATTTGGAAATGGCGATATCTCACTTCAAGGTTGTTTGGGAAGGAAATAAAAAGATAATGGCAAAAAAATTCTGGAAATTGTTGGAGCCAGTACTCAAAAAGTGTTAAATCTCTTACAACTCCTTCTTTTTCCACTTCATTTGCTTTTCCTGTCTATTAGTCACTTTGACTCTAAGGAAAAATTTGATATAAACAAAAGGCAGGAGTAAGTGGGGAAAATAGAAAAATTAAAGATCAATAATTAACATGTTCACTGGCTATCTCAATAAACAGTTATTTCCTCATCTGTATTGTCATGTCATTCTCTCCTCCTTCTTCTGGAAATTGTTGAACTGTTACTACTTCCATCTGGGAAATAGTCTTTCTCTCATTTTAGCCATCTAGTTTCAAGGAAGCTGCTGCTTATAAGTCCCAGGCACAACCAATGACTTGAGATGAATAAATAAAATGCAGTGACACCACTCACTGCCTGACTACCTGATTGGCCTAGGATTGAACCTCAAACTGGACAAACTAGAGATCTTCTTCATGATATTTTAATTTAGAAAAAAGAGCTCAGGAGTCAGTTATTTTCTAGAAGCAAAACATGAGGTTGCTGCTGGTGGAAAACCAGATTCTGTTTTCTGCTGGTGGAAAACCTTTCCTAAGTAAATGAAGTTGACATGTTTCTATTCCCATTTGGCCCCTGGGCCATATTTGCTATTTCATTCCAATAAATTTGCATTTTTTTACTCAACCAGTTTGTTGTTGGCTTATTGTCTGTCACTTTCACCTATAAATAAAACTGACTTAGGAAATTCTTTGAAAAAAATCAAGACTCCTCACAATAAACCCTCACTTCAGGGTCAACAGGTGGCCCTAACACCTGCCCAGAAATGAAATCTTGAAGTTGGGGTTGATGGAGGAGTTGGTGTTGTTTGTGTATGGTTCTGAGAAGAACTAAACTGTAAGGATTCAAGATCGGGACAAGGAGAAGCTGGGAAGTAATAGGATGTCCAAAGGCATCTTGCCAACACTATGAGCTCAATAATTGAGAAAGTGACATGGATAACAAACATGCAAACAAAGTAAGTCAAAAGTTAAGTCTGAATGGTCATAATCAAACAGCAAGTACTAACCACACCTGGCATGGGTTAGGAAGGGAGTTGGAGGCAGTGTCTCTCATATAGATGCTGATGTTTGGGTGTTAGACAAATAAGCCAGTACTGCAATTAAGGGGTGACTATGAGTCCATTTGGAGAAGGAAAGGATTAAATGGGTATGGATAGGGATAGAAAGTTATCCCATACAATATGATTTCAATTAAAAAATATCAAAATGACATGTTTTAATTCTTCATTTGTACTGAGATAGAACTAGAACATAGATGTTCTAGTTCATAAGTGAATCTCCCTAGTCATGAAAAAATTCCCAGGTAAGTTACATTCCCACTATTTTTTTTAAAAAAAAATTCACACTAGAATAATAGGAATATAAAAATCCAAATTTATAAGACCATAATTTTTCTACACTGATGGATTCTTATTCTGCAAAAGGATTACCATTTCTTTTATTTTAAATAAACTATTTCCATATAATTAAATATGAGTCACCTCATATTTAACATTTTAGGATACATCTCCTACATGAAGAAAGATGATCCTGGAAGCACAAATATATTGTCCAATGTATTTAATTTTACAAGGTTTAGTTTGCTGCAGATGATTTGTCAGAGTTCAAAGGTTGGACAAAAATCCATCTCACTCCAGATGAGTCATATTAGGTTACTATTTTAACATTTTTTAGATGTTCTCTATATGTTGATTCATTCATAACTATAAATGTTGGAGGTTCTTTAGACCAGTCTTGAACTCAACATCCAAGGTCATAAATCCACTAATACTAAGGCAAGGACTATTGTATGGAAAATAATAGCCATCATCTCTCAGATGAATAGTCTTTTAGAACAGAAAGTACTTTCCCATTAATAATCTTCTATGAACCTTATTGCAATCCTTCGAAGCAGATATTATAGCTTTTTTTAAGGATAATAAAATAGAGCCTGGAACATTAAATGACTTGCCTAAGATTATACATGGGGGTAAGACATAAGAAAGCCAGGATTCATAGCCATTTCTTGTCACTATTTTGCTTTCTAGTATAATATAGCTGTTTCACAACAAGATATCTTATCTGTCCTTGAATGAGCTGTCTGAAATATCTTAAAAATGACCCTAACAACTTCCTGTTAAAACTGGTCCTTGTTTCCCAAGCATGATACTGCATAATTGACTCAGGGCTGAACTTCTTGAAAATTGTTTAGAAATCAAAGCCAAAAATGCATTTAGGCAGTTTCTCAATTACTTGGCACCAAATGTTTCTTGGATTTGCCTCTGCTATCAGGTAACTGATAGACATGTCCCAATTTCTGTCTGATAAATCAGCTACTACTATTTGTTTGTGTTAAACTGATTTAGCAAAATATATTTATTTTACAACCAGTTGAAATATACACTAGGAAGAGTAGAACTTTTCGTTGTTGACTTTGTACGAAAAAGTTGGATAGTAATTTTTAAAAATTGATACTGTATTTAAATATTTGGATATCTTATTACATTTTTTAGAGCTTCTAAATCATAAATATGTATTTTTGTAAGTCTGGAAAATATAGTCATTACTTTTATAGCAAAAATGTTTGCTTTATTGAGCAAATCCCAGGCTAAAAGCCTATTAGTGACAAAGGATAATCGCACAGGATTAGGAGCCTGCTTTGTTTTAACTGTTGGATGGATTTAGCAAGAACAAAATATTAAAGCTTTGTTAGGGGAGGAAAAAAAGCTTTTCTGGATTAGTCTAAAGTATTAGAGAAATGTAGAATGTGCTTATAACTTCAGGCAAAAAATACGAGGAAGTAGAAAAATCATTTATTTGATAGACTGCTTAGTAAATAATCAGGAAAAAAAATCTTCTGTGGTCAATCACTTCTACCTTATTATTTCTCTTCCCCAAGTGGGAAGTTTTAATTGTGTATTAAAACACTGTATCGGGGAATGAATATCATTAGGTTTAACACTTTCTCATTAAGATTTTATGTGTGCATTTACAAGCTAAAAAAAAAAAATGAAGCACTTAGTCATTTCACACTAGAGATTTTTGAGGGGGCAGGCAGAACATTAAGTAATAATTATTCATCTTTAAAATCTATGATAACTCAATCATAATAATGTTGGTGACATTCAGAGAGTTCCTGAGTAGATATGCTCAATCTTCAACTAATTTGAATCTGTGAAAAGATAAGTAATCTTTTTTGAATAATCCTGTTGCAATAGTTGTTTCCACCTTAAAATCATTATCTGGTAAGGTTATCTATTGATGCCTTCTCTGCAGTCCAAATATGCACAAGACATTTGATTTATTACTTCATTAAAATTATTATTTATAGGACAAACTTCACAACATGGATTTCATGCTTAGAAAAATTCTCTTGAAATAACTAGTTTGTTTAATTTATAATGTTGCAATATGCAGTCAGATTTTCAAATAAATGCCATATTAATAAGATAATTATTTACATATGAACTTCATCTGACAGTAGAAGAATCTAAGCCTTTCACTTTATTGTTTCAGATCCGCTATATCACAAATCACTCTTTGTGTGCATGCCTGAAGTGTAGGTAGTTATAAAAATCTCTTTATAGCCATTTGACTCATATTCTTGGCCTTAGGGAGAGTGTCTCTCTAGGGAAACCAACAATTTTTGGCACTTTATCCTCTCTTGGAGAGAGTTATTTGTGGGTTGGATTCCAAATGTTATTGAAGTTGCTTAGCTACCAAATTTCAATAGAAAGAGAAACAGAATTTTGACAGCAATTGACCATGTAGCAAACTACCAGGATTTTTTTGACAGCTAGGTGGCAGGGGTTTTTCCATTTCCATCTATAATATCTCCTTTGAGTGAGACTGGCTGTGGACCAATACTAGTATAACTGGTCCATTGCTCCTGACATATCAACTTATAGTGGTTTTCAGATCTTTGTGAACTGGTTGGTAGTAAACTAAAATGTTAGTGATTGTATATTTTTGAGTCCTAATTATTTACCAGGAGGTGACAAAAGAATATGGAAGGCCTGATCTGAGAGAGTGGGGATGGTAAGAGAAAACTTGACTGAAGAGATTATTAATCTGGGCTGGAAGAGTAGGTTGGCACAGAACGGATCAGGAGTCTTCCAGGCAGGAGCAGCTCCTTGTATAATGATTCCAGGACAAGAGCATTAGTTCAAGGGTCACAAGAATGCATAGTTGGGCTGAAAAGAAGAGTCAGGGGAGAGAAGCAAGAGGTAAGCCTGGATGCTAAAAGCAATGCTAAGTATTCTGGGGAGCAGATCAATGGAGACATGAGAGAGGCAGTATTATATCCAGGAGATAATGGAGTCAAGTACTGCTAGAAATGTATTCAAAGGACATTTTTAGAGAGACCAAGTAACACTGTTCCCACTATGACTCAAGTTTCCACTCTTCTTAGGATAATGTGTTTCTCAGAAGATTGTTCCTTACACAAGTAGATTGATGTAAGGGACATTCACCAGTGTGGATCTTTGAATGAATCAGAGGTCCACTTGATAAAATTTACATAATCAAAATCTAGGATTCCCTATCTCCCTTCCAAACTTCCCACTAAGCAGCAGAATCAGCACTCTCTCATATGCTCACCTTCTTCCTACTAAATCTGTAAATGTCTCCCTCTAAGCAATACCAATCCCAAGCCAGTGCGCTGATGGACAAGAGTGTACAGTGCATGGTTAGGAGGCTATTGCCATGGTCCAGGAAAGAAATGATGTAGTTTGGTCAAAGGTGACAGGAAACGGGAAGGAGAGAGACATATGAACATTGCTTTGATGGTAGTTAGTACGAGGGAATGGAGAGAAGAAAGTGGAAATTAACATTAGTCTTCTGGCTAATTCACTACATGGGGATACAAGGAAAAAGGGGGGCTGGTTTGGGAAATAATTCAAACCAGCAGTTCTTTATAAGGCATGTTAAACTTGAGCTATCAGTGGGATAATCGAGTATGAATACTCTTTGCCTAGTGTGGGAAAAATGGTCATCATCTTTTGTTATTAATAACAACCAGGTATCTCTACCAAATGGAATTATTTTGCTTAGGGTACTTGCTTAGCAATTCTTCATTGAAAACTTAATATAAATGTAAATGACTTCAAAGAATTGGGGGTTCTATTTTGGCAAAATAGCATCAGGATGAAACTTATGTGCTAAATAATATAATCTGTTAACTTTTGAAAAACATAATTAAAAAATCATACAAACAGAAGAAAATATAAATATGAATCCAAAGTGACCAACTTGAAACGGAGACTTCATTCAGTGAATAAAATAGGTCAATAAAAAATTGTGCAATTTTCAAAGCCAAATGATAGTTTTCATCTTAATTACATGAAAGGAATACACACGGTACTTGGATGGAGTCAATGTGTTTGTTTTAGATTCCAATTTACTCTAATAGTAGCATTTCTAAAAAAAGCAAATGGTAAAATACCCTTCCCTTGTGTCCTGAAGCATTTCATCTAAATCAGTATAAAAATAGATATTCATGCACGCTGTCACTTAAAAATATAGATACAAGTCCCCAAAGTGGAATAATTCAAAGTTACTATTCCCACAGCAATTATAAGTTGCTTGTGTTCAGCTGACATTTCCAGTGTGATTGGGCTCGAATGCGGTGCAACAAGAATGAAATGAGAGCCGGAGGGGTTGTAATTGAAAGCTGGATGATTTGAAGGTTTGCATTCCTTTAGTATTTCAATAGCATAAGGCATTGGGTCTTCTTGTTACTTTTTCAAATAAAGATATAAATAGAACTAAAACTACTGTTTACCTATATATGTGTAACCTTGTCAAAAGATCAAACTCTCAGTTTGCGTAATAATTTGTTCATAAGGGCCTCCCTGGTGGCGCAGGGGTTAAGACGCAACCTATGAAGCAATACTCAGCCACTGCAGGGCAAGTTTGATTCCCAGACAGCCAGGGAGAAACCCACATGGCGGGACTGACCTCTTCTGTCTTGCCTGCTGCTCCCCTCAGCAGTGTATTCAGTCAGTCTGCCTGGTCTGCTCCCCACTCTGTCTCTGGTGAACCCTTTCACCCTCCCGTGCATCTCTGGCCTGTACCCCAATTCTTGTATAAAAATAAATAAATCTTAAAAAAAAATTGTTCATACACTATTTCCTGCTATTCTGAGCAGAGCACTAGGCAGAGAAGGGAAAACCATTAGTTTTTAAATTAAACTAACTTAAATCTGGTCATGTGGCAGCCTGCCCTAGCTTGCTTTGGACTGAAGTTTTGGTTTTTTTTTTTTGGACATATGTAATTTCAGTGTCACAAGTGGACACTTTTGGACAAACCTCCAAGATTTATTCACCCCTTAATGAGCCTGGTTAATTATGCCCGTGAGTGGATGGAAGTGTTGTCTTTACATACGTGGATATTTTAAATTTGTAAGTCTCACCCAAAAATCATTAAATATTGAATCTATTGATTGATTTTGAGGTTTAAAAAGATCTTTAAAAATATCTAATAGATCTTATTAGTATTTCATAAGGCATGTTTCAAACTGGGGCTGTGTCTTTACCCTCTTTATAAGTTTGGCAGATAATGCCTACAGAGGTATTGTATGTATACTGGTTTAACAGGATGGTGATTTGTAAGAAAATTAAAAAGGAGAGCGATGGCCATATTATAAAGACTACGCGTGTCTTTCTTCCAGTACCTTGACATTCAAATTTACATGAAAATGGAAAATTACTATTATCTATGCTTTATAAAATTCATCTTGGGGAGAAAAAAGAACAAGAAATTTTAGTTTCAACACTGAAAGGTTTATGAACCAAAATGTAATAGCTTGGTAGTAAAAGTATTTTTTTTCAATCAGAACTAGAATTTGTTGTTTTACTATAGCACAGCCACACTTTAAAGTCATTTTTCCTCCTTTTTTCCTCTTTAATAACACAGCTTTTTCCAATCTTTAACTGAGCCTTAGATATGTAGGCTTCAATAAAACAAAAATGAAAGAAAACATCTGCTTTTTGTTCCTTTTCATTAATTTTTAAAAAAAATACCTAAAACTCATCAAACTGGTTAATCCACATTCTTGGTGAAGTATTACCTGTTTCTTGACACAAGGAAGTGAAAAATACATTATATATATATATAAAGGTTGTTGGATCAAGGCCACGTACTTTACTCCTTCTGTTGTTATTTGAGAGCAAAGATCAGAAAACTCCTTCCATCCTACATGGTTTCTATCAACCATGAAATTGATTTAATGAAGGAGATACAATTCCCTTATGAACAGAGGTAATGTCTTAGTGTAAGTGGGGAAGGAGCAATGCAGACCAGGTAGTGGTTTGCCGCTCCAGTTACTGAAGAGTGGGAAAAGATTAAAGGAGTGGCACAGAACATTAGGCGCGGGGTGTCAAAGGGCCAGGTGTGGTGTTGGGTGCCAGTGGAAGGGGAAGCTGCTGGAGCTGCTTACACTTGTCTGGAGAGCAGTGGACTAACCAGACAATTTTCTCACCATGTCAATTACAACTTAATTTTTACAAAATGGAGCAAGTTTCATAACAGCAGACATTTTTAATTTACTGGAAATATTTGTATCAATAATAGGTGCTCATGTTAAAGAAAAATACACTTGCTAGCTTTCTGTGCTTGCCTCCCAATATATGTGCAAATACACATCTTTTTGGACCATTTTTGTTTTTTTTAAGAACTCTGCATTTAGAAGAGATGTCTGACAAGGTAGCTTGCATTTGAGAACTATATATAGAGTATATTTTTATACTCTTATTCATAACTACATCGACTTTTAAAAATAGTTTTACCTTTTATATGTCCTTTTGAAGAAGGAAGGCAATTATAATAATTTGGTGTCCAAAGTTTTTCTCCAAATTAGTTAACATTGTTGCAAGTTTGATCGTTTAAAAGTCTGATTACTGAATAAGGAAATTTCCATCGATCTACACACCCTTCTGTGAAATCACTTATTCCCTAATTGTGTAAATAAGACACAGTCACTTACTTTTCTAAGGTCTAAACTCAAATGTCTCTTTCTTCCTGGATCTTCTCCATTTAATTGCCTTCTCCGGGTGATGAGATTTCTTTCAACAAATGCAGTAATCTAAGGATCCAAAAAAATTAAGAAATATTGATATTTGCTCTACTATGTAACTGGAGTATCACTTTAAGTTTTCCACACTTTGTCATCTTAAGTGACAAAGTCCTTAGAATTTCTTACCATATATACTGAATTTTCAAAGTTACTCCACAGTGAAGACTTGAGCTGATCTTACGATCTTTCATTTGCAGAATGCAATTCCATTTACTCACTTGAGGCTATTTTGTTAATGCTTCCAATTTATCTGAATGATTTATAACACTTCTTGGCTGTTGCTTCCACTGTCTTTTGGAATCTTGAAACATAAAAGCAGAAAACTTTCTAAATCTTTAAAATTATTGCCTGTTTTTAAAATTACTGCCTGTTTTTTTCTATTTTAATTCTTTAAGCACTACCATGTTTGAGTATAATTTGACTTGCAATACATATCTGTTGTTTTATTGCTTATGAGTTTTCATTCTCCCCCTTTATTTTCTTCCCATTAATTCATATTCGCCACTCCGTTTTCTGTTAACCCAATTTTGCCTCCCCAGGGTGACATGTGTACCCAAGTTCCCTGGTCTTCTTTAGCTAATAGGTACTGAGAGCCTCAAAGAAATGAAGCCTAAATTATCATGAATGAATCACAGAAGGGAATACAGGCAGATTCTAGATGTTATGCTATACCTCAGAGAAAAGATTGGCAATAAAGTAATTTTCTCATGTGCTAATCTTAGGTGATTATCTTTATGAATTATTTCCATATTCTCCTAGTACACATGGCTTCCCCCATGAGAGAAGAAAAGATGTCTGTGACAGCTCCTGTTTCTTACTTTCAGTGTTTGTGACCCCAGAGGAAGGAGATACCTAATCATTACTGTCCTCCAACTATTAAACCTTGAAATCAAGTCACTGACCTTGTCCCCTTTCTTGAACCAGTAGCAATGTAGGAGAAAGAAGTTTGATTGGCCAGCCTAGACCATGGCTCCACTCATGGAGAGAGACAGGCAGAGTAACATTTTGCCACCAACCCCAATTATAAATACACAGAAGAAGTACTATTGAACAAATAACCAATGTCCATCAGCTGGAGTATCCGGGCACTATTCAGTGCCTACCTGGTTTTCTTCGCAATGCTAAAAGCATAAATTCTACATGAAAGAAGTGTGGTCTTGGGTCAAATACTCATCATATAGCCCTGCAACTTTGCAGTAAACATCTTCTTTTTTCCTAAATGGAACATGGTAAATGGTCACTCTGAATATAGATTGCCTTTTTTAAAAACCTAAGTCTGTTGATAGCCCAACAATGACAAGTTATAGCACATAAACAAGGGACATGAAAATCAAGATCACATAAGAACAGAATCATGTTAACAGTAGTGAAATTGATTTTAAATCCATTAGAAAAGCTTCAATAGGTACCAGTAATGAGTTTTAAAGCACCTAGGTCAGAAAGATCCAACAAGCTGCTTGTTCTCCACACAAGATTCATTAATCATTTATGTTGGCTGCAAAACTGGTCTGTTAAAATGGACCAAACACACAGTAGGGAGATGGTGACCCGTGAAAAATTCAGGCTTAAAGACTGCTCCGAGGAGAAACACTAATGACAGCTTTGACAAGAAAGTGATGCTTGTTCATACTATAAAGAACAAAAGATCAGGAAAAATGACTGAATATTCTAGTCGGGTAAATTGTTTTTTCCCCATTTAAGGTACCAAGCAAAATGACTAGCTGTTCAACTTAGAATATCACTAGAAGTTCTCTTCTCTGCCCTGTAAATCTGGTTTGCTGGTTTCACAGATGTGCTTCATCCCTTTGTAAATCACAACTTCCCACTCCACTGAGCACTGGCTTTTTTGCAGTGGGCATTTGGGTGAGCTTGCCTGCTCCTGCTGTCACCCGTGATACCTGTGCTTACTGAGAGTCAAATGTGTTTGACTGCAAGGCCTGTTTTTGCCAGCTCACTTACCACAAAAATAAATGATTAAATATTAATTAGTGGTGGTAATATTTCTATTAAAAGAGAGTTGTTTCTATGAAAAGTTAATCTATTGTAAAAATCTGGACTAATACAATTTTCTACAAGATTCCACATAGTGAGGTCCACCGTTCACTTAAGAGGTTGGTTGACATTCTTGTCTGTACCCTCAGACTCACTATCTCCCATTTTTCACCTTGGATAACTTTTTGATGTGCTCCCTTCAAATACACTTTTATTTCTCTTTTTTGTAGCTTATGTTCTGCAGGAGGCTGAACTAGAAGGACATAGTTATCAGTGGGCAATCTCTTGCTCTCAGGTGTCCGCTTTTTTTTTTTTTTTTTTTTTTTAGGAGTGTTTGAGGTCTTTATAAGATTGGAGTTGTTGTTTTTTGTTTTTTTTTTTTTTTTCCTTTTTTTCCATGCTTTAATTTTGGTCAGTAGGAAGCATTGGCAAGAGATCAAAGGAGGAACGTGTTGAGTATTTATTACCCTGGTTCCATCCCTGGACGGTCACAGCCCTGGACCAAATTTTCATTTTCTGACAATGAGCCTTCTTTTTCTGACTCCAGTAACCTCACCCTCTCTTTTCCTGCCAGGAGTATAGTTATTAATGGTGCTCAGCATGACCAGCCTTAGTATATACTATGCCACTTCATTTCTTTGTTGTTGTTGTTCATAGTCCCTTTTCAAAACTTGCCTTGACTTAGCCATTTGGGTTTACTAGCAGTATTCTGTATCCTGACTAATAAACTAAAGGAGTTAGAAGAATGTGGCTGTTGACTTGAGACAGTTCTGGACAGAAACATTAATCCCATCATTTGTCATGCAAAGTGGAGAAAATAGAGCTTTCAATGTTTCTTTTCAAATTCTATATCTTATTTCTCAAAAAGTAGATTATACTGAATTCTACTCAATAGGCATCCAATCTGCTTTTACTGGGGCCTCCCCTAGTGGCACAGTGGTTGAGTGCTAGGTTGCGAGGCTGCCCCCAGCCTCTGCAGCGCCAGTTCAATCCCTGACCACCGGTGAGGGTCCCACAAAAACAAAAACAAAAACAAAACAAAAAAACAATCTGCTTTTACTGCCATGGGGAGAATTAATTGCTCATAACTTTTCTAGATTAACTCAGTGTCTGCCACATACTAAATGCTTATTAACTTTTGGCAAATGAATTATTTGTTTTATAAATGAAAGACAATACTGTCTCATACATATATACCTCCTGGTAAAATTGGCAGTAATTAGTCAGGTAATTCTTCTACAGCCTTTGGGAAGTAAGAACTAGATTAGCTGCCTTCCTTCCTCCCAACATGAAGACCTTTCTGAGCACACTCTAACATAAATCATGCAAAATTGAAGTGAGCTAAGTAAAAAGACCTGAAATAAAACGTAAAGCTACTACAGTATATTATTGCTCTTAGAGTCACATGGGTGAGAGCTTAAAAATTATATAAATATTTGATTTCCTATTCAGAAAAACTTGCTATAAAATGGCACATTTGCTATTTATCTTGGTGTGTTTTATACTAGCATTTCAATAATTGGCTATGTAACATGTATAAACTCTTACATAGAACTTACCTTGTGCCCGACTGTTATAATTACTATATCTCTTTCTCTGTCTCTGTCACTATCTCAGTCTCTATATCTATGGCTATATCCTGATGTAGTATCTTTTTATTATTCCTATTTTACAGAGAAGGAAGCTGAAGCTCACAGAGATTAAGTAACTTGCTTAAAGTTCCGTATTTAATGCACAGTGAAATCAAAATCTGAGGACTTAACTACTAACTTGCAGTTGTCTGGCAGAAAAAAATGTTGCCTGTAGCAGAAAAAAATGTTCACCCAGAAATGCCATGTTTCCTAGGTCACCTTGTGACTAGATACGGCCAGTGACTTAGTTTTGACGAGAGGAATTTAGGCAATAATGATGTATCACCCCTACTTATTTGGCTTTTAAAATCACCCCATACCAGGCCTCCCCTGGTGGCGCAGCCTCTGCAGCATCGGTTCGTTCCCCAGCCACCAACGAGGGTCCCACAAAAAAAAAATCACCCCATACCTCCAGCTCTCTTTCTTCTGTGGGAACCTAGGAAGCCAGGGTTTCCACAAGGGACTGTAAGGAGAGGGGGAAGGCCTAGGCTGTTCCAATCATGATGTGAATGAAAAATAAACTTTTATTGCATCAAATCATTATGATGTGAGGGTACATTTATTTATGTATAGCTTAGTGTAGACTCACTAATAAATACATTGGTATTTTGCATCAGGCTACAATAAAATAAAATAATATGTGACATTGGCTTCATGGTTAGGCAACAAGAAAGTCAATATCAGAGACTAGGATTATATGGGACACAAGCTATTCATTTTACATTATAGAAGAGCAGCTGGAAATAAGCTGTTGCATCTAGTAACTAGGGAGACTGATTAGGTCTTTTTAAAGTGTTTTAAGAGCATTAGTGTATTTTAGCTCTTATTAACCTTTGACAAGGTTATGAATAAGAAAATGTCAAAAAAGACTTGGCCAGTATAAAAGTAGAATTGAAAGAGAAAAGAAATCGAAATACAAAATGTCAAATAATTAAAGATGAGATTCATCCTTAATTGAAGAAAAAGTTCTAATAAAACTTCTCAATCAAATAACGAAATCTGGGGCAACCATCAGATGAAGAATGTAGACTTTCCACCTACAGTTTTAGGAAGCCTCAAAGAACTCACTATTGACTTGAGAGAGGGCAGGGCACAGGGCCGGGAAACAGATTCTCCTGTAAAAGAACTTTGTGGATGGTGGGTGGCACAGGGAATCAAAGGCAAGATCAGAAACCAACCGATTTTTGAGGGAATTTCATGGCTAAAGAAACCACAGCTCTGGTTTTAAAAAAGTCCTTTGATTGCATGAGCATTAAAACAATCCTTAGGACCCAAGGTTTTGTGTTAAAGAGTCAGGCTTCAAAGTTTGTATAACCTTGAAAGATAGCATGGTGTCTAATACTGACATCAGATGTGGCCAAGAAGGATAAGGAATGAGGCAGAGCTTTCCTGCATACAGAGGAGAATAGTGCCTTCCCCTAGGAGCACATGGAGAATGGTGGGTCAGCAGAATGAAAGAGCCCACCTGCCCTTATTCTTGCAACCTGAACACTCTATGTCCTTGAATTGGCTGCTGGTCAAATTGTCAGGTATAATATCCACTTGGCAGCAATATTCTGCTTTAAATCATTAAAAAAAAGGTCATTGCATCTTAAAAATGTCAACTTGATAGAAAAAAAATAGACAATAGGAAAAGCATTAACATAACTATTTGAAATACCTTCTGGCACTTTCTTTCTGGAAAATTGTAATTGTTGGTTCCTTATTTGGGAAATTTTCAGTAATTGTCAAAACACTGAGGGAAACTGAAATTTCAGTGAATATGAAAGTGATCCCAGCACAATAGGATTTCTAGCTGACAGTCAGAGTCTGATGGTCTTGTTCATGTCTGGTTTCTATGTCAGGCAGTCATTGAACTGAGGTATTTAGAACTGTGTTCCCAGGAGCTGCTGCACAAAGAAATACAGCCTGCATTCCTCTACTATTGCTTTTACTTACACGCCTGATAAACACATTGCTTTACCTTAAAATAAAATTATATTGTAGATAAGCTTGTAATATTTAGATGAATCTTTGAGATAAGTATGGAACTGCAAACAAATTTATTTTTGCAGCATTAACATAATTCCACTTCCATGAGCTGAATCAACTTGGCAGGGACACCACATTTGCATGCCTAAGCTAACTGAGAAACTGGGAGGTGATAGGGAACAGAAGGGAAGAAGGGATGTAGGAGGCATTTTATGATTTAACAAGATGGGTATTGGTGTCTCCTGATATTTATAGCTCATATCCCACTGGTCTTAGGCCATTGGTTAGATGAACAAAATTCAGACCTATGACTTCTAAGGATTAATGTTCCAAGTAATTGCGATCTATGCTGTCTCCTGGGTAGAGTGTAGGTGGAGTAATGGCATACTCTATGCCCTTTATCATTTCTTAGTTTTCCCCATTATCCCATTCAGCCTTCTGTTCAATTCAAATTCACATAATTTAAAATTGGATTACTCCATACTAAGATTATTCCGTACTATTTCTAGATGGATGGATGGATAGATAGATAGATAGATAGATAGATAGATAGATAGATAGATAGAAAAAGAGAGAGAAGGAGAGACAGAAGAGAAAAATTCCAGGAGAATTTGGAATTACCACCCCTCCATCTCACCTTTTGTTCTGCTGCAGTGGTAGGCACAAGACCAAGACCGAGCTACTTGAGGCAATAGCAGAACTTTGTGTCACAGTCAGTAATATCACTCTGTATTTTCTCTGGGGGGGGGGGGCAGGAGGAAGGAGGGAGTGGGGCTCTGGGCTTGCAGAGATTGTTGCCCAGAGATTGTTGCCTAACAATCTTTCCTATCATAGGGTGAGAGTCTGTAGCAATGCAAAGGAAACCCAGAGACGGCAGAGATCTCTCAGACCCGGATCAAGATGCAGCAACCCTTAATTTCCCAATTTCCTTCCTGGCTTCAATTAGTCTGAGATGAGTTTCTGTTTCTTACCATGAGAAGATTCTGGGCTGAAACAGTTTTTTAGGAGAGCTATAGACTCAGAAGTGGTAGTGCAAAAGGAATGGGGAGATGCATTTCCAGAATAAACTTGATTTGTGTGACTCACCTTTTTTTCTTGATTTAGCTGATTATGATTAAAAATAAAAATCTTGTCATGCCCTATGAGTTGATAATTGATTTGAATTTAATTAAACTCTGATAACCAACTGACTGGTAATTTTTTTGAAGAATATAAAAATGAATTACATTTTATATTATTTTAATATGCATATTATATAATATATTATACGTGATATATATGTGACTATATAGCATATATAGTATATTTATCTCTCTACTTTATAAGCATGATGCCTGTAGTCAAAGAATTTCATGATCATGCAGTGGAAATGTTTCAAAAATGGTTCTCTGGGGTGATGGATTCACAAGGGAGTCCTCAGGGACTTGAGATGCCAGGGCATACCAAGGGGTGGACTGCATTCTAGAATTATACCTGGCCCTTTTTGCTTTAACAATTTAGAAAGCCCCTAAAGTCAGGAATTACATCTTAATCCCCTTTGTTTCTATTGAAACTAGCTCTGCAGATTTGGCAGTTCCTTCTTCACCTGTGAATAAATCTGCAGCTATTTTGTAAAATGTCCTTGCAACCAACTCTATTGTTTTAGAGGATTTCTCTTCACCCAACCATCAATTTCTCATTAAAACTCTCCTGCCAATCCTGGTTCATGTCTCATTCATATCTGGTTTCCACCATTCTGCCCGGTTCTTTTTTCTCATGACTTAATAGGACTGTCTGTATTAATTCCAACTGCCCACCACTTGCTGCCTTTCTAATCTTGAAGTTCTTCCAACTTCCTTCTAGCCTCTTGGTTCCTAGAACCCCAATAGTCCAGCACCAGCCTCTACTTATTGAAGATAATTTGAACTTCTTCACTCTTTTGCATATTTTTATTAGCCCTTAATTCCATCTCTATCTGACTCTACCTTGTTCAGGGTCTTAAGTTGCTAAATTTTACAGCAAACAAGTGGGCCCTTTAGCCTCTGGTTCTGGCTGGGATCAGTCAGCAAGAAGACTTATAGAACAGCGAGCAGTAGCAGACATCAGCTAAGGATATCTACTTCCCTCCCTACCTGACTGGGGGTTGTTTCTCACTTTTAAGGCCACAGCTCCTGGCAGGTGGCTCTCACATGCGTCCCAGGTCCAGTGCCCATCCCTCACATTGGCCCTACCTGCTCTGCTGTTACCTATTACATTACTCCTTGATGATTTCCCTTAACTTTGCTTGTACCATTGTAAAAAATCCCCCCCCCCAAAAAAACCCACTGTCATCATGAAATAAGATGTTTCATTCTTAAAATTAAATAAAAGCAGGGTTTTCTGTTACATGCATAATAAGAGAGGAAGAGAGGAACCATTTAAAACTGCTGGGGAGAGCAAGCTGCCTTTCAGATTAGTGTTTTTGTGTCTTGGGGGTAGACTCCTAGGCATGGAATCGCTGGCTCATATGGTAGATCCATATTTCGTGTTTTGAGGAACCTTCACACATCTTTCCTATGGTGGAGCTGGAAGGGATTATGCTAAGAGAAATGTCAGAAGGAGAAAGATAAATATCAGATGGTTTCACTTATATGCAGAATATAGAGAAACCAAAAAAAGGATCAAGAAAAATACAAAACTTGCAAGCTGACCATAAATCTGAGTCACACAGCAGGGGAGGGAGAGGGACAGATGTCAAAACAGGGAAGGGAAGAGCACCAGGGACTGTGGTGATGGATCACGGGTGCTATGGTGATGGGAGTACTGTGGGGACTACACCCGAGGGGAGAAACCAAATACTGTCCAAAAAATCAACAATAAGAAAATAAATATTAAAAAAAAAAAAACTGCCAAGGATCAGCTTTTCTGGTCCAGAATACTATTTTTATAGCAGAAAGACTTGGATGCATTCAGAATCCCAAACAAAAGACTTGACCTCATGGGCGGGACCCGGAGGCTGAGCTTCCCTACAGCAGCGCATCTCTGTGGGGGCCCCTGCTCCACCTCGTCCATCACACTCCTGCCTGGGGAGCACAGTCATGTCATTCCCCACCCTCTCTTGGTCAGACCAGTTGTTTCTCAAGGGTGTTTTTTAAGGAACTTCATCATGTTTGACTTTAAGTGTTTTCAACCAGATCCCCCTGGAACGCTCCGTCTCTATCAGAATCATTTCCTTCATGTGAGGCTGTGTTTTCCTACCGTTCTGTGGGGCAGGAAGAAAGAGCACTCTTAAGAATTCTTGACATATCTATTGCTCTTTTAAAGGAATGGACAAAATGTTCCTAAGTTTCATTATTTATTTCTTTAAATAAAATTTTATGGATGTACCGTACTTCCACAATTTTCAGAAGTACAGCTTCACACCCCGGTGTGAGTATCAGGCTCACCTCCCTCACCTGGTGGCACTGGAGTTTTTGCCCAGGGCCTCTTGCCTGTGCAACTGGCAATTCTAGATCCTGCTCCATTTATTGACTGATGGGCTCCCGGCAGATGAGGATGTCTGCTTCTGCTTCTGCATTCACTTTCTCCATATCTTACCTCTCTGTTAAACGTGCTCTTTCCAATTACCCCAGAACAGTAAAGGAGAGTTAGTTCCTAATCTTCCTCCTTTAGATCTATCAGGATAAATTCTTCCCTTCTTCCCCATTAATCAACATATCCCCAGTAAGAATTTGACTTTTTTACCACCATGTACCAGGCTTAGCAGTAGTCCTCTCTGACAGGGGGGCAGTGCTGTGTTATCCTTGATTCTCATCTTTCCACATAAATTATTAGTTCATTCTTACCACACAGTTCATGATTATAAATATCTAGGACCCAAATCAAAGAATCAGGGGGTGAATTTAAAACTAAAATAATAAAGCTAACTATTGCTTTATTAATTGCCAAGAGTGATATCTACCAAACTATAGATTTGAGTGTTTCTGTTCTATTTCATACTAGCATTCACTCAAAACTGAAAAATCTCAGCTACTCCCCATGGGTCAGAAATACACTAAGTGTATGAGCTCAAGGTGAATGCTGTAATAAGTATAGATAGCATAGTCTAGAACTGTGGGAGAGTCTCCCTAGAGGGTCACCATTTTCCATGGAAAGCTCCTGAATCAACTTGAAGAAGGTGCTTCTGGTGAAAGCTTATCAGGAAAGGGGAATGTGTTTTAGATATGGGAACATTCTGGAAACACGTTCTCCCAATTTCCCTGTTTTCTATAATCTTATCATTTATTTTGTTGACCTTATCTTTGATGTTGTTTGGCACTTTTCAGGGACTTGACATCCAGGATGGATGGCCTTCAGTTGAATGTGCTTTGCAATGATTTCTCCTCTTACTTCGTCTTCTCAGAACTTGGATAATGATTCTGTGTCTTCCTGGGGTTTTTACATATCAGGAGAGAGCTCATGAGTACTCTTCCCTGGGACTCACATTCTATCAAATATATCCAGGGGTCGATGGCCAGCATCTTCCCTTTTACCCCCTCTTCCAAAAACCCACCAACCAGGTTAACACAAGGATTAAGTCTTAACTCTTGATAAATTAGTGTGTTTCAAGGTTCTATGGTGAAAATACATATGCCAAAAGGTTATATAGTTTTAAAATTGTATGGAAGCACATTAATCTGCATTATCTCCCAGCAGCATGGTGATTAATTCAGGGATGCTATACACACATTTTAATAAATTATAAAATATCTGACTCACTTCTCCATTTCTTTCTTTCTTCATTATTTTATTTTATTATAAAGGTGACAATCTATGAAATCAGGGTTTTATTGAATGTCAGCTGTAGGTCACCAGTAAAAAATAAGGCCAAGGAACATTTGTTAGATGTAAACATTCATTCATACACAATCCCAAGGATATTTTCTATCTTGTGAGGAAATGGTGATGGTGAATACATATAATGATAGGAGAACTATTTTTCATATAAAAAATGAGTCAGCCAAAAAGGAAATTAAATGTGTTTGAAGAGATGTGTCACTATTACACTTCAAGAAAGTATAACATCGCACTTCTACAAAAAAATTCTCTTGTCCAACTTATTTTAGTATGTCTTTGAAGAGGTGTTATGTGGCAGAGGAAGAAAGTGCAAAAACTGGATAGGTTTAAATGTTTGATCCCTGAAAATGAATTAAATCTTGGTCTTTAATGTGATAGGCTTGATGTTTAATGAACCCAAGGGGAGTTCTGTCTATGAGATTAGAAACCTGTCTTCTTTTCCATTGTGTCTCCAGACCTCATCATGCGGCACTTAACATTAAATGCTCCATAAATGTATTTGCTGAATTCATGAGTTAATGAGTCTACCTTTTACTTAAGCCATCACCTTTCCACTTGGTCACCATGGAGGCTTCATGGACCTAGACTCTCCCATCAATACCAGTCACCTGCACTGAACCTCCAAGCTGAGCTCTACCAAATCATCTACTCCTTAATCGCCACTTCCATTGGTCCTTAAACCATTTTGACTGGTTGTTAAATCCTGCCCACCTGTGCCCTCTTGTAGTCACCATTTATTTATGAAGGAGGGGTCCTCATGATATTGCCTATCACTCCTGACTCTACATCTGTCTCTAAGGCCTCCAGTGTGTGCACTCACTGGAGGCAGAGGATACCATTGAGTTTGCCACTGGAGGTAGAGGATGCCATTGAGTCTCTAGCTTATGAAGATTTTGTAATCTCAAGGTAATACAAACCGTTGTTTTAATTTTTAAGTTAAAAAATAACAGCTAACATTTTATGTGATAAAAGTAGGTTCAGAGGAACTGGATGCAAGAAAAAGTATAGATGGTTTTATGATGGTTTTAGGAAAAAGTTATAAACATTGGCTCTGATTCTATTCTGCAACCTGAACAGATTTATTTATTGTCCTGAAGACAAAAATGTTAATATATAACATTTTTGGGTCTGCACATACACAAAGCATATAAATATACTCTTATATGTATAACATATATATATAGGAATATCTAATATATGCTATAATATGTTATTTCCACTAAAAAGTAATCTATAAACATATCTTAAAAATTTTTTTTTAACATGTAACAAATAGTAATGACTAAGGTCAACTGGACACATAGAGTGTTTCTGATTGGCACTTGGCTTTTCTGTCTTTTTTTTTTTTAAAGATTTATTTATTTATACATACAAGAACCAGGGCACAGGCCAGATGTACAGGAGGGTGAGAGGATTCACCAGAGACAGAGAAGGGAGCAGAACAGGCAGACTGACTGAAATACACTACCGGGGGGAGCAAAGGGCGAGGCAGAAGAGGTTGGCCACACCATGTGGGTATCTCTCCTGCTGGCCGTGATCGAACCCGTGCTGCAGAGACTGTGGACAGCTTCACAGCAATGCGCTCAATCGCCTGCGCCACCAGGGAGGCCCCCAGCACTTGGCTTTTCACCTTGTCTACAGCCTTCTTTAATTGTCAAAAAACTGTGAGGAAGAAATATACAGATCAGGGGAAGGTTTAAAGCACTGAAAATACTGCCTTAATGTGGCTAGTCTGCGGTATACTGGCACTGGTATTCAAGGAAGTCATGACACCCAATCTAGATTCTTATTTTCAAAGTGATACCATCAAACACAGGTTATCCTGCATGGAACCCCACGATCATTTCCTTATCAGCGGTAATACTACAATCATTCAATCTGTTGGTGGTGCGGCAGGTATCACTGTCAGCTAATCTTTCCTATCCCACAGATGTTTTATTGCCTCAAAATATGCAATTATCAAGTGGCACTTAACATTAAATGCTTCACAAATATGTCTTATTGTCTCAAAATATGCAATCCAGAGCACTAAAAATTGGTTAATAAAAAAGGCAGTATACATATTTGGATAAAACAGATCAAAGCAGGATGAAATGCATTAAAATACTAGCCATTTTACTGTTATCAGAGTTTGTTATATTTGTGATAACACAGAGTGGACACGTTTTTACAGTGTTTGGGCAATAACTCTGGACATAAAATATTTTTACTTGCGTAGAAGGGTGCTGCTTTGAGAAGGCAGTACTGTGAGATTCTGAATTACTTTTTAAATTTTCTTTCCTTGGAGTCTTGATACTATCCTTGGAGGTGTCCAGATGTATGCCTGAAAAGTTTAGTGTAAATTCAACTCTTTGAGAATGAAATGATGCTAAATGCTAATCACTTAAAAGGGCTCCCTAATGAATTATTTTTCTGGGGCAAATAATTACTCATTTTCATTTATTTATTTTCCTACCCCTACCCCCAAATTTTCATTTTCATTTTGGTTCAATCTTGATTATCATCTATTTGATTTACTTTTCCCATATTTGAAGTTATCTGCCATATGCTGGGGAGGCTGCATCAAGTAACCTCTTCATCACGAAAGTCATATATAGACATTCAAGACTGAAATAAACCAGTGAACACCAAATTGGAAGGCAAGTTTCAGAATCCTCAGCATCTCTCTAACCTGAATCTTTAACTTTGGAAAATGATCAAGATAGCTTATTTGAGTCTCTGCTATCATGAAGCAATTGTGGATGAATTTCCATTCAACATTAGAGCAGTAAACAGAGGCTGGTGGGAACAGTGACTTGGCAGAGTGATCAGCAGGCTGGAGTTCTGCTTTTCTCTCAAGTGTTTTGATTTTGGTAAATTGCTTAGCTCCCTTGACCCTCATTTTCTCACTGGACACTTACAGTAAAAATGTCTGCCCTTCATATTTCAGAGTTTATTGGGATCAAATGAAAAATGATATTTGAAAATATTTATTTTATAAAGCACAAAGTGCCTCACAAAATCTAAGTTTCACAGTAAATTCAATTAAGTTTGGAGCCTTCAAAATATTTTCTAGCAAGGTTGCAAGATGAATTCTATTCTTTGACATTCTGTCGTCTTATCTTGGAAGCATTGGCAACAAAGAGAAATCATTGAGAGTAATATTATTATAGTAATCATAATAGAAATGGTTACACACAATCACTATTTATAGTTTGGAGGTTTAGAACAAAGTGAAATATAGATCCCAAGGCGAGCTACCCCAGGAACGTTTGTTGTGCATTCCTTTTTCTCATCTTCTCAGTTCTTTATTTTCTTCAAGTGTTTCTGGATTCCTGTTCCTCTTACTCTAGGCTGGAATTGAACTCAAGGATGCTGGCTTTGATGTGGCATCCTGCTTTGTACTTTTTAGTCAACGTCCCCACCTTCAAAATACAGTATGCCACTTGCTCACAAGCGTGAATAAGAAACTAGGGAATTCACCTTATGAATGGCAAGCATTGAACAAGTTCCTATTAGTAGCTTAATTGAAAGAGGGATTCATGGGAGGCTTGACATTGATGTTACTGCATCCTAATGAGGTTTGCTATGGCGAGAACCTTCAGAGCATTTTCCTACAGGAAGGAAATGGAATGGCCATGATTTGGGCTTGTAGGCTGCATTATATGATTTAAATAATGGGTTAAAAATTGACTAGATGCCAATGTTTAAAAATATAAAGGCATGAAGTTTTAACTTTTTGACTTCTCTTGAAATAGCAGAACATATACCAACACTGCGTTCTCCATGGTGAGAATAGCTGCACTGAAGGGCAGCTGGTTCCTTCAGGAGGGCAAGGCGTGTCCATGTGCTGTGATCTCCACCTGTTCCACCTCATTTATTTATGTAATCTCTATAGCCCCGGTAGGAACTGGGTTTGTGACCCTTGTTAAGCCCACAGAAATAACCTAATTAAATCCTATCTCATAACCAGTTAGTCATGGGTGAAATCATGGACAGATGGCTTAAGGTGAACGTGTGAACGTATGTTCCTGATGTTTCCCTTATTTCATTAGCTATTTTGCTAGCATTTTAAACAGTCTGATCACATGTCACACAACAAAACTAGAACAACAGTTTATAAGGGGATCATCGCGAGTTTTGTTGAACTCTTTACTTTTAAGTTCCAAATGAAAGCTGCCTTGAGGTTCGATCTGTAGTTCAAAGAAGAATTTCACCAGTTCAGTAAATGTGAATTCTAGGCATGTTCCTAGCCCCTGCTTGACATACTTCTGTGATGAGAGAATACCAGTTAGGGACTTCTGGTGTGAGGGACTTAGAACATACAGTTATGGGCAGTAAAGGGTTTTCCACAGAATGTCACCATGAGTGATACATTAGAATGAAGGAAAAAGAGACTGAGAGATTTGGGGTTGGCAACACGTGAAAGCTACTGGAGTTGTCTGAAGGCTCCCCAAAGCCCTTCCTTCATTCCCCAGGCTTAACGAGAGGGAAGGTGACACATCAAAGACAAAGAAAAATGTAGTTATAGGAATAGCAGGGAGACGATTTAGCTGGAGTATTATAAATTATATTTTTTGGGAATAGACCCTTTTTTTCCATTTCTGAAGCTCCTATTTTTCCAAATCAGGGAGTTAATACTTCGGGATCTGGGATTAAGTTATGGACAATTGTCTGGTATTCTTAGATGACTTCCGTGAAGACAGTAGATCAGAAGCAGAAAGAGTGTGATTCCATGTGGTCTGGAGTAGACCACTCACTGTTCACATGGAGGTTTGGGGTTGAAGTATTTCTATGTCTGTGCAAACAAGTGAACTTTGCAAGGGTGACTGTGGCCGGGTTGGTGACGGGTCAAAACTTGGGGATTTTGACTTCAAAGACAGATTGTATCTCTATGTTCCTTACAGAAACCTTCCATAGACCTGGCAGCTTTGGGCAAGTCTAGGGTAGCCTTATCCTCTCCAACCAACTATTCAGTTGTCCCTGGGGTTACATAGAGAGTGGTTTAGAGCTCTAGAGAAAGGTAGCATTTGAGACACAACAATCCCCTCCTGCAAGGCTAGTTATTCAAACTCTCCAGACCTTGTAACCTGGTGAGCTATTGACTCAGTAACATCATGCACAAAAATGTCCAACTCTTCAAAGAAGAGCATGGCAATGGAGATTCTGAACCTGCCTTTAGCCTTTCTAACTTGAGTCTTATTTTAGCATCTTAGGAAGAAAAGCATGGATAAAAATAACTGCCATGGTAGTCACAGAGAAGTGACCCACGTGGGAGGCTACTTTTTCTTCTTGACAAACTCACAGACAAAATACATGGTCAGGTGGCATTCGGTGTCGTTCCACCGGCCCGAGCTCAGCATCTCCACACAGTCCTCGTGGCCATAGGGGTCGCTGGGTTCCCCCTCCCTCCAGTTGCTGTAGTTCTGCAGCGGGCTGTTGTCTGTGAAAACATACTGCCCCTCCTTCTCAAGGTCGTTCACCCCGATGAACACGCG
This sequence comes from Talpa europaea, assembly GCF_964194135.1. Taxonomy (NCBI): domain Eukaryota; kingdom Metazoa; phylum Chordata; class Mammalia; order Eulipotyphla; family Talpidae; genus Talpa; species Talpa europaea. The sequence continues at coordinate 14,835,868 of NC_140069.1, forward strand.
GAAGAAGCCGCTCTGGGCCACGTAATCAGCTATGAGGGCGTTGGAAGCCTGGTCCTTGGGCATGGCGAGCCTTCCACCGCGGATCCGGCAGTGGGTCAGGGACTCTCGGTAGTTCTTTTCCTCCTGCACGATGTAGTAGAATTTCTCCTCCGTTTCCCTAATGCCTGCTATGACTTTGCAGAGAGGAAAAGAGATGATTATGTATCTCTAAAAGAGAAAAAGCTAGTATGTGATATTGCTAGATTTCAGTTCATTTCTTCAGCAGTCAGCAATTATTGGCAAGGCCCTACGAGGAGGTAGGCACTGGTTTAATATTTTTACTGCCTTTTTAGTTATCAGAATAAACTCATCATGTGTTCTCTCTGCTTTCATCATCACTTCCCATGCAACTGTGAAGCAGGGTTATTTTAATAGACTCGTTATATGAACTACTACCCAACTCACCTCACATGATTTCCCTTATCATTTCTTTATACTTCTGCCACAATTCCATTCACACAAACACACCCTTTCTTCTCTCCTCCACTTCATACTGTCCATATCTGGGATGACTTCTCATTGGCTCTTTGGAAAACTTCCTCTTCCTACACAACTCCTTAAACATGTTTTCTAATGCCCCTGGACAGACCTGGGGGACCCTGTGCACTTTCTCCATATTTTTCCCCTGCCCCATGGACGTCATCTTTTTTTTTTTAATAGAGGCATGTTTTATTTGTTTGTTTTGTTTGTTTATACATGCACTGGGTACAGTCAGAAGCTTGGGAGGGTGAGAGAATTCACCAGAGCCAGAGCGGGGAGCAGAGCAGGCAGAAGGACCGAAGTACACTGCTGAGGGGAGCAGCGGGCGGCAGGAGAGGTCTGCGCGCCATGTGGGACCCTCCTCTGGTGGCCGGGGAGCAGCCGGGGATCGAACTGGCCGCGGGCAGCTTCGCAACCCAGCGCTCAACCACTGCACCACCAGGAAGGCCCTGGACTTCATCTTTATAGAAGTCAGCTCATTTTGTACTGATTCCACCATTTTGATTCCACTCAACTGTGAATGTCTTCAAAGGGCATGGCCATGTTGTTGCTACTCTGTAGCCTCGGTGCCCACAAAACTGCAGGGGATGGTAAAAAATATACTATCTTGACATGAAAAGAATACAGAATTTTTTCTACTTTGGGCCAAATTCCTGGGATGTAAATGTCTAATGATTGAGATTGCCTATACTTCACTCTGCAGACTGAACTGCAGAGTAAGTTTCAAGACAGAATTAACACTCAGAATCATCCTGAGCTTATAAAATGGAATATATGTTTGGGGGGCATGCATGTACATTTGAAGGTGCACAAATTATTCACAAAGAAATCTTTGAGCACTCAGATGTTAAGAACAATTGCTCTGTGTTGAACCTCTGGGATCTGGTTTACTCACAAGAGTCCAAGTTGAAAACAGCATCTTTGGTAGAAGTTATAACCGGAACTATAATTAAAGTTTAGCTAATGTCAATTTTTTTCTTTGTTTCTAGAATTAAAAGGTGAAGATGAACACAAGGTGGCATCTGTGTGCTTCCAATAATGTACAACAAATATAGCTGGATTACGATAAATGAATCCCGTTGTGAGAATAATCCCACAAGTTCCCCCATTTGAACTGTCTCAAAAGGGAACATATAAGCCCAACTTTAAGGACTTCACCGCTGACTATCATGGGAAATGGACAAGAGATGACAAAAATGAGTAATACGGGTAGCTGCAAAATTTGGAGAAAAACATCATGTTGCAGTTTGTACCGAGGGTGGAGGAATCAGTAAAACCTGTACTGAAATCCCTGTTCATTAGTTGTTTATCTCTGGACAAGGTCATCTTTCTAAGCTTCAGTTGAATTAGTTATAACAATAATAATTATTATTATTCCAAATGCTTGTTTTTAATATTACATCCATCTTTTGCAATGCTTGCTCAGTTTAGTTCTTGCTGTCCCTTTTTATTCTTAAAGTACCACAGCTTGCCTAACTCTGCCTTTTTTTTCCATTCCTCTTTCTTTCAGGAAAGCACCTCTTTCTTACCCCCAGGCAGTTCATGTATTTCTAAATCCATGTGGTGGAACTGAAGTGTCCTAGACTCTGAGTGGGTAATTAGCATTTCAAGAGACTAATGGCACCATCTCAGTAGACTTTTGCCCAATCCTAGGTATTTTCTCCTGGGAATCTGGGAATTGTAATGTTGAAAGACATTCAAGCAATTGGTAAATAATGCAAAGCAAAAGAGAATATATTTACCATTCTTGACGAACTTCATAGATGTCTTTAGGCGAGCAACGCTAATATCCAGTTGTCCAACTACTTTCCGGTACCTTCCACAATCACAGACAGTGCCTTTGAAAAGACAACAGCTGTGAATTCATGTGAAAGCACAGGCAGATCAGTTAAAAAGAACAATTACTCTCTGCCCAGTATTTAGTATCATTTTTAAACTAGTTATAGCTCTCTGTGAATGGCTATATTTTTAATCTTTCATTTAAAGAAGGTTTCCAGTTTACATGGTCTTAAGGGATTCTGAAAACGTCTTTTAAAATATTTTGAATAAATGAAAAAACACAGTTGTAAACCAGAATTTTAAGAAGAGTAAATATGACAAACCACTGTACACATATTCTGGACCATTTGGCATGTTTTTTTTTGAACACAGAATGTGCCTCTCCAATCTCAGAATAAAATCTTTATAGCTTCCTTAAAACATTTCCAGCCAGTCTTCTCTTGTTTCTGTATTGTTTATGGACTCACACAGCTCTCCCAAAACAGAAGTCTTTTCATGAAATTCAAAGTTAATTCTGATTTTCCATTTGGAGTATAACTTAAATGTTTTAAAAACTGAGTTTCAATCTTGCAAATAGGCCCAACTTACACTTTTGAGAACCAGTTGGTCCATTTGTGGATTAAGAACAATTTTAATTTCTGCCACTCATCCCATTCACTCTTTACCTTTTCCATCTTACCTACTGCTATTTTGACAGAGAAGGCAGTAAGGAAAATTATGTGAAATTCAAATGATTCCATTTTTTCTATTTGATGGCTGCTTCTCATGTAAACATTTCTTTTTTTTCCTTTGGTGGCTGAAATATCAGCCAAAGGTGGGGGCGGGGGGAATCTGTGGTTGTACTTATCCACATTCACAGTTAATTATAGAGAATTCAAAACAGTTCTTAGAATGGTCTTCACTACATCCTTGTGGATAGAAATGACGGAAGGTGTCCAAGAACAATCTACTTTCTTTCTCTGCATGTAGCAGTGAAAAATCTCTCATCACTCAGGGAGAAGCACTGGCTCCTGGAGGCATGTTCTGTCACCATGGGGACTTTCTGAATCTGCCCAGTTTGTGTCTGGCAAATTGCTGGCCAGTATTGGGTTGAGATGCTGGTGGAATGTCAAGCATGTTGACTTGGTTCTGGTGCTGAGGCCCTTGGGAATTTCCTCTTGGTGTATAGGAGTGAGGGCTGCTGCCTGATTTGTTCTTTGTCTCCTCAAATAAGCAAGTAAGCCTCAAGTAAGCCATCACCTCACTTCAGAGGTTGGAAAGTCGCCAGGGGGCATAACAGAAATTTCCCTTCTTCCTTTCCCTAAAAATTAAGCACCCTAACAAAACTCTAATTTTTCCATAAGTTTTTATTTTTTTTGACATGAAAACATTTAGAATAATGCTAGAAGTTAAGCAGAAAAATTTGCATATCATACCTGCTTTGCCTTTCCCTCCAGGCATCCCAGGCAAACCCTTTTCCCCTTTGTCACCTGAATAAAAACAACAGCCATGCAAAAAACAATTAATGATGAATTATTTTAGGTAGATAATAGCTTATTTGCTTAAATTCAGAGGAAACAGGTTTTAAATTTTATTTGCAATAATCTCCAACTAACATTCCTTGATTTTATATAAATAATTTGATTTTGAGTTTGTTGCCCAGATACAACTAATCAAACAAGTGTAATTTATTTCAATTGAACTTAGAGCAACTTTGTGTAAGAAACATTTCAATTTGTGTCATTTGTCTTAAAAATGTTTTTATGATGTAGCCTTCTGAACAAGGCTAATGCAATCTTCTGCATGTTTTTAGTTTTAATATCATTGTTTTGTATATCTGAATCAATATCTCAATATATGATCAATATCTGATCATATCTCAGTGTCTATGTATTTGTTACGTCTCCATGTTCTTCCAGCTGGCTTTGCCCTTAGATTTTCAAACACATGTAGTATGTTTTTAAATTTAATTCAGCAAATATTTACTATTTTCTTTCTCTCTGCCATACAAAATACTTGATACTTTATAAAAAGGATTTATGGGGCCTCCCTAGTGGCTCAGTGATTGAGCGCTGGGTTGCAAGGCTGCCCGCGGCCTCTGAGGTGGTGGTTAAATCCCCGTCCACAGGGCAAGGGTCCCACATGGCGTGCAGACCTCTCCTGCCTCGTCCACTGCTCCCCTCAGCAGTGTGTTTCGTCGGTCTGCCTGTTCTGCTCCCCGCTCTGGCTCTGGTGAATTCTCTCATCCTCCCGCGCTTCTGCCTGTGCCCAGTGCTTGTATAAATAAATAAATAAATCTTTTTTTTTTTTAAAAAAAAAAAGGATTTATGAAGAATGACATGATTTCAACATCTGACTTCAAGGAATTTGATTGTTTCAGAAGAGATGTGATGTATGCAAATATCTATAATACAAAGTTGTGTCAAATACACTACATCAAAATATCAACCTTGACAGTTTTCCCTTTTCTTCTTCTTGTGTATGATCTTTTTCTTATCACTGAGAGGCAGCCACAAAATAATACTTGGAAAATCAGGATCATTAAAACAAAAGAGAAAAATGGTGACTTTTTTTCAACTTTAAAATCAGTGTTTGAAACACAGATCAGACGCTATAATTGAAAGCAAAGCCCTTGATTTACAAGAGGAAATGTGTGGCTGCTATTCTTGAGATCAAAAGAGAAGACTCTGATAGAAGTAAAATAGAGTTTATGTTTGACTGTTGATCTGGGAAGAGAAAATAAAGCTCTCAAGAAGAATGAATAAAGATGATCATTCAAGCTAGAAAAAGAGTATGGCACTTAACCCACATTGCAGCTGGTGTGACCAGAGAATTGCGGGTATGTTAACTAGATGGAGACAGTGAGGGAAATGAGGACACAAGGAGCTTCTGCCTAACCCCATTCTTTTTTTTTTTTTTTAAAGATTTATTTATTTTTATACAAGAATTGGGGTACAGGCCAGAGATGTACGGGAGGGTGAGAGGATCCACCGGAGACAGAGCGGGGGACAGAACAGGCAGACTGACGAAATACACTGCTGAGGGGAGCAGCGGGCGAGATAGGAGAGGTCTGCTGCGCCATGTGGGATTCTTGCCTGCTGGCGGGATCGAACTGTTACAGGACAGGGAGAGGGGCAGCCCAAACCCCGCAAACCTGCCTATTCTACATGGGTTCTGCCATCCGCCACATCAACACAAAACACATGAGACTTTAATGGGAAGGAACTTTAATAAAACTAGGAAACAATACAGGTAAGGCAAAGAGTCTAGTTTCTAAGTGAAGCACCCAAAGTTACCCGTCCCCTCGTGGGTAAAACTCCATCCATATGGGATCGGCCCAGAGCAAGGCCCCAAAGCCTGCTACAAGTCGAAAGCATCTTCCAGTGGGGACCCACAGAAAAGGGTCACAAACAACCAAACAAGCCCGGAAGGAAAAGAGCAAAATCAACATCAAGATAAAAGCTGCCATGGTCACCTCCCCATGGGTCTCACCCACATCTGTGTCACCCTGTCCACGACCAAAAGACAAGCGCAGTTTCTTCACGTGTCTCTAGGCTCCATGCGCCTCCTCCAGGTCTCCTTCTGGCTCCATCCAGCTTCCTTCCTCAGTCTCCTCTGCAGCTTTTCCTCTTCCTGCTCAGCTCCACCCTCCCTTGGGTGGGGCAGGGAACCTGGAACCTCCCCCTTTCCTGGGGACCACCCTGTTACAGAACCAGCACTGCAGAGGCTGTGGACAGCTTCACAGCATGGCACTTAACCGCCTGCACCACCAGGGAGGCCCTCTAACCCCATTCTTTACCAACAAAAGGGGAAAAAGTGGAAGCCACTCCGGCCCTATTTCTGGGATGCTGATTGAATTAGCATTGACTATGTAGGTCAACTTGAGGATTATCATAAGAATACCAATCATCTTAACACTATTGAGTTTCTTAATCTGTGGGTATAGTTTTACCTCCATTTCCTCAGATAGTCTTTAATTTTTCATTATCATTTTGTAGTGTTTGTTTGGAAGGTTTATGTCTTTTTTTTTACACATGTTCTTAGATCTTTAATACTTTCAATGCAAAACTGATTTTTATATAGAAATTGTCAAGAAACAATACAAATAGCTAATCTGGGGCTTCCCCGGTGGCGCAGCGGTTGAGCGCTGGGTTGCGAAGCTGCCCGCGGCCTCTGCCGCGCCGGTTCGATCCCCGGCTGCTCCCCAGCCACCGGAGGAGGGTCCCACATGGCGCGCAGACCTCTCCTGCCGCCCGCTGCTCCCCTCAGCAGTGTACCTCGGTCCTTCTGCCTGCTCTGCTCCCTGCTCTGGCTCTGGTGAATTCTCTCACCCTCCCGCGCTTCTGACTGTACCCAGTGCTTGTATAAACAAACGAACAAACAAACAAATAAATAAAACATGCCTCTATTTAAAAAAAAAAAAAAAGTTCAAATAGCTAATCTGTAGAATTTTTTGTATTTTATGTTAATGCAATAATGTCATCTACAAATAATGTCCCTTGTAATTTTTCATTTCCTATTATTATGACCCTGATCTCTCATTCTTGCATTTTTACTTTGATTGGAACCTCATAATAATATTGATTAGAACTGGTGATAGAGGATTAGCTCATTCCATTCTTAATTTCAAGAGAGAGGTGACTCATATTTCATTATTAAGTACGATTTTAAGCAGGATTTTGTTGGTGGTATTCGTTTTCATATTGAGTATGCTTCCTTCTTTTTCTAGTTTGCTAAGATTTTTTTTAAACATGAATTTGTGTGCATAATTTAAAAAATTTCAGAATTTTTGCAGTTATAACTGGAAATTTCCATTCCTGAAATGAAAAAAGAGTAGTGTTTTCCAAGACCACTTCTCTTTGGCAGGTCTTGAAAACAAATTGTTTCAACAACTTTCTGCTCAAGCCCTTAGTCTTGCCTCTCTTATGGGTTGGTAAATGACTTGAGAGGAAAAGTAGAACAGATTTTAGAGGTTAGAGTTTCTATACATGACTCCCTTCTCTTCCAGAACATGGCCCCTAATATCATATTCAATTTGGTAACCCTTTTTTGCCTTAAAATTTTTTTTGACTCAGTTAATCATTTTTTAGCAGAAGGGTTAAGGTAGGTGACTCTTTCATAGCTTGTAGCAGAAATCTGAACTTTTTCATCAACTTCCTTTAACCTTCACAAAATTTTCTTTTTCACAAATTATGTTTTTACATTAAGAATATTGTCCAATTTAAGAATACCTCTGTAATGTCTTCTTCATCTATGAGCTGTTAGATTTGGAAAAAAAATTTCCACAGCATAGCCCTGGCTCTGTTCCTTTGAAGCCTGTTTCTTATCCACCAGAAAACAGGCTTCCCTGACACATTCATGTGTGTCCCTGACATACTCATGTGATGCTCTGACCTACGACCTTACACATTTTCATCATGAGTCTAGATAGATCTGCACAGCCAGTGGTAGGCCATTCTTGGAAGCCACTCCTGCATTGGAATTGTTAGTAAAAACTTAACTGTACATGGAAGTAACTACAAACTACATAAATATACCCTGCTAAGTCCAAATGAAATATTTCCCCACTTAAGTTCTTAACTAACTCCCAAAATACTTGTGTCCAATCCAAAAAGCATTTGATACGAGGAAAAGTGTGATGGAGGGAAGTGGAAGCAGAAGTAGACATCAGTCCTAACCCACACATTCTCAGTGGGGACAATAACATCTCAAGGATGCAATAGTTGGTTCATGAGGGGTGAAAAAAAAAATCTGTTCTTTTAATACCTATATCTTTATACACATATAAAGACCATAAGCATGCACATAATACACAACAGATAAATAGTCCACAGGGTATTAAATTTTTGTGGGTGACAATTAGAAAATACAGAACTGTAAAGGCTTGTTAGAGCGGCAATAATTTTCTGAAATACATCATTTTGAAGAGGTAATGATATTGATCTATAGCACTGTATATGATTTAGGGGTATAAGGTTCACACCTCTTCAGATGTATGTCACCACACCCACCACCAACGCACTCATAGTCCTCTACCACGGTCCACTGGATCCTCTCTGTACTCCTGACCCCCATCTCAATTCTGCAGCCAGATTTCTAGGACATATTTTGTTTTATTTTTGTCTGTTTCTTTGTTCTGTTCCTCTATAGTCCACAGTGAAATCATATCGTATTTGTCTTTTTCCTTCTGACTTATTTCACAGAACATCATCTCTAATTCCACTCACGTTGTTGCAAATTGCAATCTTCCACTTTCTTTTTTATAGATGAGTAGCAGTCCATTGCGTATATATACCAGATATTCTTTTTTTTATAATTTATAAAGCTTTTATTTAATTTATTTTTTTGTTTTGACCATTATTATATTACTTTTTAAAATTTATATATTTTTTACATCATTTTTCATTTTTGCACAATATACGCATTTTCATCTTGGTTATATTCTCCATACAATTCCCACCCCCCTTATTTTGACCCTAATCCTTCCTCCCCACGCCTCCCCCAGTAGTATGTCTCTAGTTTATAGTTGCTTGTTGATTTTGATTTTTACTTTATTATAATTAGTCTTTTTTTCCTGGTCCCTTGTTTAGGTTTTCTAAATTCCTGCTATGAGTGAGATCATCTGTATACCAGATATTCTTAACACACTCCTCTCATCTGTCTCTGGACACTACTGAGTAGCAGTTGATGTTAAAATACCTTATTTACAAATTTTGCCAAGACATAGTTATATGAACTCATTGTTAAGACCCTTCTCAGGGCCGGGGAAGAACTCAGACATGTGGTGCTCTGAAGCTAAAGCTTCATTAGCTTTGGAGTAAAACTACGAGAGACACAGTACAGCAGGACTTGTGAAAGTCTAGAGGGTAATTAATGTTGCAGAAATTCCGTTACCCCTGACTACGTGTCTTGTGAAGCTGTGCTGAAAACCCAGTCCACAGACTTCAGAGACACTAGTCTGGAAACCCAGCGAGGAGAGCTATCAGCAGCACCATAAATGCAAGCCACCCCCAATTATCTAAATCAAAGGGAAGAACAGTCACAAAGAACTGAATGAGTAAATAGATAGAACCAGAAAACTATGGGCAAAATGGCAGTAGCAGACTCTCATATCTCAGTAATCACCCTAAAGCTCAATGGACTGAACTCACCAATCAAAAGGCACAGAGTGGCTTGTTGGATCAGAAACAAAACTCAACTATCTGCTGTCTCCAGGAAATGCACCTGAGCTCCAAAGATGGAGGTGCAGAGTAAACGGTTGGAAAAAAATCCAAGCAAATGGGACCCAAACACAGGCAGGGATACCCACACTTATATTATATAAAATAATTTCCAGCTAAATAAGGTAACAAGAGAAAGGGATGGACACTATATTAGGTCACGAAACAGCATCAGTATATTCAAGAAGATTGAAAGCATGTCAAGTGTCTTCTTGGGTCACGATGATATTAAATGGCGACATATAACTCATACCTCTAAGTAATATAAAATATTATAAACCAATGGAACTCAAAAAACCCCAAAAGCCCTGAGAAAAAATTCTACCTGAGAATAGTAAAATAGCAGAGTACAATTCCACTTACCCTTCTTGCCAATGGGCCCAGTCTTCCCAAGGTTGCCTTGATCTCCTATATCACCCAGCTCTCCCTTAATTCCTGCAAAGCAAACCATGTCATCTTTATATCCTAGGATTTTATCTTTCCATGAAAGATGTGGTCATATAAGATATTCACCTAAAATCACTATCCAAATGTTTATTTTCTATCTATGATATTTAATATGTACCCTATGCTAGTTATCTGTTTTTGAGAGTATTACAAAGTATCTATTCAAATTAAAATTTGGGTGAGTATGACAATCCAGGACCTGATGATATTAAATTCCTTTCTGATGGAGTATTTCTAAAAGGATTATAGCAGATGATTAATCCCAAGGTCAGATAAGCAGCTGAATGAAAGAATTATTGCATTCTATTCTAATTCTCTTTCTCTTTAGTTCATTTTGCTTTCATTTTGGGATTCTATTTCCTCTCTATTTTAAAACAAGATTTGACTGTCTCTGACACTTTAAAAGAGGAGAAAGAACACACAAATCATAACCTAGTGATCAAAGGACATCAGAGATTGTCCCACTGAGACTTTATTAATAAAAAAATCTCAGATCACCAAGTCCCTGAAAAATTGTTATTAAGTTTGTTTTTTTCTATGATGGTCTAAATAATAGTAGCCCATTATAAAGCAATATTTTTATAATACTTTTACAATTGATTATATTTATCGACTAAGAAGAATTTAAATCAGCATTTCTTGAATTGAGATCTCAAAGACCTATGAGGCTATTCTTCTAAATTATTGAAGAATAAAAATGAATAAAAATACTTTGGTTTATGATGACCAACTTGTAGGGCTTGGCAGGCAGTTCTAGAGCTTGGAAGACATGTGCTTATGCACCACAGTCCAGGAGCTGTATTTTGGCAAGAATTACTCTTAGTTTTGAGAGTAAAAATATTGTCTACTAGCCTTGCCTTTATATTTTTCTCATCTTCTTTCTTTCTACTCTCTTAAACACCCCCTTTGCCAAGAGTTTTAGAAGAGGGTAAGCATATCAATGGATCTGACAACTTTTCATACTCCTTCCGAGTGTCCTCATCACATTCAAGGTAACACAAAAAGAGCTACTTAGCAGCCGCTTCAGACGGGAGACAGCTCTGAATATAACTGTGTTTCTGAAACTCATAGCTGCTTGGACATCTCCCCAGACCCTGCTATTCCCAGGGATCCTAGTACCCATCCCTGCCAATTAAAGTTGCCACTTGAGAAAGGTGCTCCTGTCTTATTGATAGGTGATCTCATAGGAACTCAGTGGTGGCAAGTAAATTCCTTTCTGCAATGGATTTCATGCATCTTTGAAGCTGAGGGTATCAGAGCCACTAAGTGTCAGGGAAACCAGTAGAGAGAGACGAGCAATTCTAATGTTATAGTGTCAATTTTTACCTACCTTTTGGTCCCATGCGCCCCACTTTGCCATGCTTTCCCTCCTCTCCTGGATCTCCTTTTTCACCATCATCTCCTTTTGAAATGAAAAATGAGAGTTAAGCAGCTCAAATAGTAACATATGCACGTGCTCTGCAGGTTAGGGGGCAAGATTGCAATCCATCCCTCCAGCAGCACTGTGAGTCTGCCATGACTTTGTGTGAAGGCCATGTGGGTTGGATACTTGGCAAGGAGAAGAAACTCCCAGTATATTTTCTCCACACCCAATTCTATGTTCATAGAAATGCTGCTGGGGCATCCCAAAGTATTTCATTTGCCTGACAAATCTTTATTCTTGCTGGAGAATCAGGCAAGTTCTGGATGTATGTATATATGTGTATATATATATATATATATATATATATATATATTTCAACACACAGGTCTATATACTACATATGAGACATAATATTTCATGTATCTGTTCATAAATTATTATTCAAATATATAAATTAGATAAATATATTCATGTAAATATATATGATATTCATGTAAATATATATTTATATACCAGTGTTTATATATTGTAATCCCCCTTATCTGTGGAGGGTATGTTCCAAGACTCTCCATGGATGCCAGACTGCATACAGTGGTGAATTCTATAGATATGTGTTTTTCCTATATATACATGATTATAATGAAGTTTGCCATGTAAATTAGGCACATAAGAGATTCATAATAATAACTGATATCAATTAGGACAATATATGTTGTTCTCTCTCAACGTATCTTTATTTTTAAAATATCTCTTGCTATGTAATATTGTTGGATGTGTTATTTTTGGACTATTGTAGGTAAGGGAGGAAGTACTATATATAAATTAATGACTCTGACTGCATGTATGGAGACCCAACACTGTAGGCATGGACTGGGAAGTTAAGGACAGAAAATTAGCTAGAACTAAGGGAAGAGTTGCAAGACACTTCTGTGTGTGCCCCAACTATCTCAGTCAAGGGCAGCTCTAGCCTTAGCACTGTGTCCAGTCAAGAAGGATGATGGCCACAAACTGGGCTGAGCAAAGTCTCGGATGTCAGTGATTGGTTTTACCAACTTTGGAATAGAGAGGGCTCTCAGGAAGTTTAAATTAAAGATGATATATATGAAAGACCTAGACCATGATTTGTGCTTAGCACTGGTGGCTAACATTCCTTCCTCTACACTTCAGTTTCCTCATCCATTAGCTGGGGATAATAACTGCCCTCCCGTCCTCTCTCAGTGTTTTTGGATCAACAAGATGAGCATCTGAATGTGCTTTCAAAATAAAGAGCAAACGTATACACAACATTATGACCAACTACCTACATAATCACCACATTAATCTCAGTATGTGAAGGAATCCTACCAATCAACAGAAGAAAGATGAAAAACTTCAGAAGATAAAAATGAACTTCCTGGGATTAGACAGTTTGGGAGAGAAAGTTGAGATTTTCATTTATTTCTCCAGAATAAAAGCATGACCAACTATTCTCTCTCTCTCTCTCTCTCTCTCTCTCTCTCTCTCTCTCTCTCTCTCTCTCTCTCTCTCTCTCTTTTGAGAATGAATAGAATCTTATTATCTTTAATGATAACATTAGCAAACTATGCAAGAATTGCTTTTCCAGGTTGTGGTATTGACCAAACATTGAAATACATAACACGTGAAGTTCTAGAATCTCCTTTTGGGAAACGAATTCAAAACAGGATGCACAGATGATTTGTGTGACCAGATTAGATGGGTGATATAGATGGACCAGGTGGCATTTCTTTACTTAAAGTTAATAGTGACTGTTTATTAGAAATTGCAGTGTGTGCCTGCACCGTGCCACTGTAGGCATCATAGCAATGGTAGGATGAGGGGACCATGATTGTGTCATTTTATGAATGGAAAAACCGAGACACAGCAAGAAGGATGGTTATTTGCCTTTTGTCATAGAGCTTGTGAGTGGTAGAACTCAGCCAGCAGCACACACATCCACAACACACATCACTGTTCTTCTGGTTCCCTGATAGCAAGTAACTGTCCCCTCCAGCCTAAACTTCTGTGACTCTTAGCAGATTATTGATTTTAAAGAATTTGACACTGTGCTAAAATTTGCAGGGATGAAAACGGAGATGCAGAAAGAATGACACATTTTGTTTCTTTTTAGAAAAGAAAGACAGTGGGAAAGAAAAAAACAGGGAGCTTATTATCTCAATAACTTAATTCACAGGGAATATATTTTTGAAATAGTTTAGTACAACTGAGACTGGCATAGCCAACTCACTACCTGAGGGATCTTGGAATGTTCTGGAGCTTTGGTGAGTTTTGTTTTGTGTATTTGTAGATTGGATAACATACTAATTTTTTTTTTTTTTCCCAGGGGGACAGTATTTTCCTCCTGGAAGCCTTCTCTAAATTTTCCTAATTGTCTTCATTGTTCAAAGTATCACTTTATACTAAGTCAGTTTATTTATGCTCTCCCTTATATTTATCTGTGACCTGTGGGATGGCTGGAGTCACTCATGATTTATTCCAACATACCCCAAATTGAGCACAATGCCTCACTTAGGTGCCTAATAGAGTTGAATTGTATATACAGAATGGGCCATAAAATTCTTTACAAATTCAGTAACCATATTTATTGAGTACTATGTGTCAAAGCCATCCTATCATTTGATCTCCATAGCAACCTAGGAGATGGATACTTTCCTTAGCTCCATTTTACAGATGTGGAAATGAGGTCAAAAAGAGGTCAAGTAACTTCCCAGAGTTAAATAGCTCATAAGGAATAAAGTCAGGATTCAAACCAGGGCATTTGCCTGCAACATCAAAAAATATTTTGAACAGGCTGTATGATTAGGAACAAATTCCCGCTTCTCAGATCATTATTCTGTACAATGGGGCTAAATATGCATTTCCTGCTCAGCCGAAGGCAAGATCAAAAGCAAGGCTGTGTGCGAAGCTCTTTGTGACTCATAAAACCACACGGATGTGAATTATTGGTGCCATAATAATTTCTCATCTGTCTCCTCTTCCTATGAGGTTTCCTATTCATTGTCAAGCAAGTGTCTGACTAGAGGCAGCCAGATGAATGACTAAGTCATCTGCTGCTCTCTGGTGGCTCCTGATAGGGACCTGGGAGGATGAAAAGAGAATTATTTTTCTTCTGACCTGTGTGCCTGCATCCCAGCTTGGTGGTGAGCAGGCTGCTGGCAGAAATGCAGTAAACAGTGTGTGCCCTTGCTTCAGCTTGAGAGCCAGGTTCATTTGATGTTTGGGACTTGCTTTAATGAGAATAGAAGAGAGGTATAAAAGCCAGCTTTGGTAAGGATCCCCCACATGGCTCACAGTTGTCTGCTATTATTCTCTAGGCAATATTTCATTGGATTAGTATGGCAATTTAGACTTCTTTTCTTCCTTTTAAAAAGACCCACATACATTTTAAAATTAAACGAAAAGCTATCAGCTGAAGTGAACTAATTTCAATTTTACAAAAATGATTTGCCGCAGCCCCTATGTCCCCCAGGCCACTAGCTGGCTGTGATAATCTCTCCAGCAGGTTTCCAGCAGAGCGCACAGTTGATCAATTTTTCTTAGGCAGAATTTTTCTCCCCAACAACCAAAAAGTCTTTAAAATTGAATTCTGGATTGCACTGAAGTAGCTGAGCCCAGGTCAGTATCTCCTGCTCAAAGGAAGCAATTATTAATTAGTGATTTGACTTTGGAAATTCTAAATAAAATTCACTGAATGCTGCTGTACAGGCTGGGTGGGGGGGGGTGAGTGGGTGCGGAAGTGGTTAGGAATGCATCTGATTAGGTGGTAAGGCGTAATGTATACATGAGGGTGGGATGCTTGCTTGAATTATATCCTCTCCAACCCTACTTACACTGCTTTAATCTATGTTAATTATATCCTTGTGTGCTCATTCCTGGAAATTTCAATAGTCAAATGAATTATTTCCCATACTTCTCATACATACCCAACACATTAGTGTGGACACAGTGGGGTCACCTTTCAGAACTTCTTCCCCAGCCTCAGCCTTATCATTCCATTGAAATATTCCAGCCTCCTTTGGACCTGCACTGTCAGTTTTCTCCCCCTTCAGCCAGCTTTTCAGTCCCTCTGTGCCTTTACTTACCTCCCCACCCATCCTGAATCCCTTCAACTCAATCCCTTCCACACAGATATCCCAGATCTCCCTAAGGCACGTGGTGTTCGTGGCAGTGGTTCTGGAGCTCTGGAGCTGATATTTCATTTCTCTGAGTCTTAGTTTTATCCATAAAATAGAGGAAACAATCCTTAATACATGGATTGTTATGGGTTAAAGGAGACAATGTGGGAAATATGTGCAGCACAGTATTTTAATGAGAACAGGAGGGAAGGATAAAAATAATATCATGATTATCACTGACAGCAGCAGCAGCACCAGAAATGACATCCCTTTGTATTTACCATCTCAATTCCTATTTTCTAACCATTATTTACTTGTTTACTTCACCATATGGTTTTTTTTTTTCTTTTCACTATGGAAATTTTCACACAATTAAAGATAGATAGAAGTAAATACATATCCATTGATAACATTTAATAATTAATATGTTGTTGACTCATCTATTTTTACTGAATTTTTAAAAGAAAGTAAATTAGAGATATTGTGACATATCTTTAAATACTTTGGCAAGTAGGTTTAAAAGGGAAAAACAACATCCTATGTAAAAAAAAAGAAAAAATATATATATACACACACCATTCTATCAATCTTACTTTTAATGGACTAGAGGCATTTGCTAATGTCACCTTCATCAGCTTTTGTGATCTCATTTATCTTGACTCTATATTGCTGTGCTTATATAATCTAATGAAAAGAGGTCAGCACTTAGAGAACCAGAAATTCAGTTTAGTAAAAGTAGGTTCTTTGATAACAAATTATGACAAAAAGTTCCATTTTCTCTTTTGAAAGGATACTAATAGAGCAAATTCTGCTAGGAACAGAGTGCTTGGAAAACAAATGTCTCTTGGTTATTCACTGCAGACAGTAGTTCCTGGGAAGCTGGGGTGAAATATTGATGAAACTGACAAGCTTTCCTCTTCTACATCCTGAACTCAAATCTTAATTATATTGTTTTCAACCTTTGTGAATTCAGGTGTGATATTTAACCTCTTAGAGACCCTGTTTCATCTGTGATTCAGAATAACTAGAGTAGCTATGTATTCTAGAGTCTCCTAAGTTAAAAACTATTTCCCTGGTCTGGGACCCATGGTGCTTTGATTCATTTTAATAGTTGTGCTAGAAATTGCAGGTAGCAGAAGAAATCAATAGGAAGGATTTCCACTTTCTTTGTTCCCTGTTACCGTCCAGCAACGTCTAATGTTACAATTGCTCTAAAAGTGGGATTCTTCAAAGTCTAAATGGTCCTATATCCTAAAATGGCACCTACCTCTTGCTTAATAGAAGAGAACTGGAGAATGTGGTCTTCAATTAAAGTCCAGGCCACTGTGAGCAGGGCTTACTGATGCTCAGAAATAGCATTGGGCATACACATTGTAGACAAATTTCTCATTGTGACATTTGATCCCAGCTCTCATTTCTCATTTCTCACTTGTGATAGTGTGGAACAGCTTTATTCCTATTTCTTTTAATAAATGTATAAAAAGTGAGCAAGTAAAATTTCTTTTTTTTTTTTTTGGCGTAGAAGAACTGGGGTATAGGCAATACTTGCAGAGGATAAGAGGATTCACCAGAGACAGAGTGGGGAGCAGAACAGGCGAGATAGGAGAAGTCTGCTGTGCCATATGTGGGTCACCTCCCTGGTGGGGGACAGAACTCTCAGGCAGTAGTGGTAATAGTGCTGAAACTTAACCCCGAGGCCACCAGGGAGGTCCATGTGTGATTTCTGAATGAAGGATGATTTGGCGACAGTATATTTGTCATCTTCATTGCCATGAAGATGTTTTTCTGTGGCCAAAGAGACCCAGACCTTGGCCAATGTGCTGAGGAACAATAAACAACAATATGCATGTGATGAATAGAAAACGTGTTTACATGACAGTAAGGCAGGGGTCTTCTAGGAAATTTTGCTTAGATTCTTCCCTAAAGTTACCTCTCCCAGCTATGATGAATGTGCCTGAAATATGATCATTCTAATAAAACAATGAATACTTTTCCTAAGCATTTAAAGCATTCATAAAATTTTATTTATTCTGGATCTGCAGTAGGGATATGGTTAAACAAGAACCAAGTCTGTCTTAGTCCACAGGAAACTGTATGCCTTTAAGCAACCCCAGGGAGACTCCTAGGTGCAAGATAGCAATTTGCCAAGGGCACAGAGGGCACTCATTCAGGAGGAAATTGGGTGAGATGGACAGCACTGGGATTCCCTACTCTGTTATGGACTGAATTGCATATTCTCCAAATTCCTATGTTGAAGCCCTTACCCTATTTCAGAATATAACTGTATTTAGAGAAATGGCCTTTGAAGAAGTGGTTAAGCTAAAATTTTGTCCTTAGGGTGGACATTCTATATTCCGACCAGTGTCCTTATAAGAAAAGGAAACTTGGACACCAAACAGGGGTGCCAGGAATGCATGCACACAGGAAAGGCTATGTGAAGGCACAAGGAGAAGACAGTCATCTACAAGTCCAGAAGGGAGCTCTTAGCTAAGAGAGCAAAGCTGCCAAACCCTTGAGTTTACATGTCCAGCTTCCGGAAATGCAAACAATTAATTTCTATATAGAAGCCACCTAGTTAGTTATGTTTATTATGGCATCCTTTGCAAACTCACTCAGAGTCACACAGTCCTAGGCTCAAATGCTAAATCTCTACCAAGCAGCGGTTTAATCTGTTATTAAATAACCTCTTGGCTCCTAGCTTAGAAAATTTGGATAATCACATTTTTCTCATAGTTCCTTGAAGGATAAATGTTATTGTGCACAATAAAGTTCATCACGTGTACCCTCACTGAGCCAATAAATACTGAGTTTTTGTGGCATCTTTGCTTTCATCTGCTGATATCCTTTTGGTGCTTCTGGTAAGGCTCCATAAGAAAACACACACTTACTCATTTTCAGTCTATGTGGTTTGAACCTTATCCACCGTCACTGGTTCAACAATGGACATGTGAGACAATAAGTAGGTCAATTTGTGGCTAAGTTTCTTCACTAACTCTGCTAGTGCTGGCTTTCAGAAAAGGAGATGGATTCCTTCTGTAGGGGTTGCAGAGGGTAGACTGTTCTTGAAGTATCTGAATCCATTTTACCACCAAAGGAAAACATGCTTTACAACAGAAAGCAGAACACAGCCCTTGAGCCTGGTGCAAACTCAGCTTCAATCCCTCCCTGTTATATGAGTCTAAGTTCTCCTTCTCCCTTCTGTGTTTGATTAGCAGTTTAAATTTGGTTTGTACTTTGTTTCTCTCACTTGCAAGTTATTCAGTTAACTACTAGACACTGCTTAGGAGAATAAAAAAGGGCCTTCCTATGAGATCAAAACCTCAGGACAGGGGCCTCCCCGGTGGCGCAGCGGGTTGAGTGCAGCGCTGTGAAGCTGTCCGCAGCCTCTGCAGCACGGGTTTGATTCCCAGCCAGCCAGGGAGAGACCCACATGGCACGGCAGGCCTCTCCTGTCTCACCCGCTGCTTCCCTCAACAGTGGTCAGTCTGCCTGTTCTGCTCCCCCTCCCACCCCCGTCTCTGGTGAATCCTCTCACCTTCCCTCACTTCTGGCCTGTACCCCAGCTTTGTATAAATAAATAAATCTTTTAAAAATACAAAAAACAAAAACCTCAGGACAGGATGGGCAGGTAAGCATAAAATGACCATGGAAAATATTGAAAAAAATAGCTATTATGGGAACACAAAGAAGGAAACACCTCACTCTACCTGCCCACGTTGGAAACTCTCCATTCTTCTTCGTCAAAAAGAAGTAAATGAGATCTCTTGCAATGGAGTTCACCAGAATTAGAGTTTATCTCAACATAAATATAAAAGAAATTAAGTTAAAATACAAATTTGTGATTCTGTTAGGACAGGTTCATATACTAACATGTTCTCATTAATGAAAGTTTATGTGGATTTTTATCTTTATCCAACTGCAGGTACCTTATGGGTCCAGTTCATGTGTCAACTCGTCTACCCAGGAATCTTTCAGTACAGATTTTTCTGGCTTCATCTTTCTCTTTAGATAGGATTAATCTCATTCTTTGAAGTGAACTCCTTTCATTTCATAGCATCTGCCATATTTAGTCATAGATGATGAAACGAGTTAGGGATGACATGTTCTTTGTGCTCCTAGCACTTGGCACAGAGACTCAGCTGTAATAGGTTCTTGCTCAACAAAGTTTTCAAGGGGGTTTCCCTGGGGGAAGTCTCAACGCTACCACCCGGATGGCCTGAGTTCAATCCCCACCTAGGGATCTACACACATGGTGTAGCAGACCTCTTCTGCCTCGCCTGCTGCTCCCCTCAGCAGTGTATTTCTGTCAATTTACCTGTTCTGCTCCCCACTCTGCCTCTGATGAATTCTCTCACCCTTCTTCACCTCTGGCCTACACCCCGGTTCTTGTATGCATAAATAACTCAAAAACTTTAAAACTTTGAAAAAAAAAACCCAAAGATTTTCAAAATAGAAGGAACAATATCCTTAAAGACAAGATGGATAAATGCGAGATTAATGATAATACAGTCAGACAAATCAGTCATTGAAATGCCATTCTCAATAATGACAGGCTGATGAATTGACCTCAGTCTGCTGGGAAGTCTGTGGTGATGGTTTATCATCTAGTAAAGCTGCCCAGGGACAGCACTAAACGCTGCTTCTTCTGCTCCCTTCACCCCATATTTTGGTTTCTTCTTCTAATTTGTCTATTTCTCCCCATATCATTGCCTTGTTCTAATCTCCCAGGATAAATATCCAAATTGTCTTCTACTGTTCCTCATTCCTCACGCCCACCTTAATTCCTAGTTTTACTTACATCCATCCTTTCATTATCCTCTCACCCTACTGCCATTACTTTACTTCTTCCTATTCTCTTGATCCTTGCACGTCTTTATGGTGTTTTATGTGCTGATATATCCCAAGTGACTAAAGTAATGTCTGTTCAATAAATAGTTGTTGAAATATTGGTTTCCTTGAACTGAACTTCACTGTTCCAAACCATTTTGCAAAATAATCTTTATAAAATCACCTTTTCATTATAAAACTGCCCCATTCCGAATATATCAACAGTTCCTCTGTGTTCATAGATCATGTCCAATCTAATTAATCTAGTATTTGGACTTCCACAGACTGGCATCAGTTCCACTGGCATCAGTGGAAATTTTGGCATTATTTTGATATTGACCTGGATGACCTTCTATTCCTGTCCAACTTGCTTATCCATTGTTCATCAGAATAGTGCTCAGTTCCTGCTTCCAATGAGAGGTAGCTACTGTTCTCACTTTTCTCTCCATTTGGAATTTATCTTCTCAAAGGAGAAAATCAGAAGTTATAAATGAAAAGATAGACATATGTAGCCATATAAGAAATTAAATGTTTGTATATTAATAGTTTCCACATAAACATTTGAAGTTTAAAAGCTAATGTATTAGACAAGAGAAAAAAACAAATGCTAAGATACAAAAATGATCAATATACTTAATATGCAAAGAGCTTTTGCAAATTGATTTGCAAAAGAAGACAATAAGTGAAATAAAATAATGATCTAAAATATAAACAATAAATGACATGAAGAAAATGTCCATATTCACTCTGAATCAGAAAAAATATATACATGTACAAGAGTCTATATTACATTTAACCATTAGATTTAGTAATAACTTTAAAAGATTAATCATATCTTAAGATATTACAGATGCAGCAAGCATTAAGTCATCGTTTTGGAAATGTAAAATGCTACATTTCTGTAATTAATGTCAACAATCTGTCAATGATAACCAAAATAAAAAAAAAAATCACACTCTGATTTACTGTAGGGAAACTGTTTTTACCAGAATAGCTCTTAGCACAATTGTGCAAATGAGAATGTTTATGGTGACCAAAAGAAATCCATAAACAATGTGAAAGTTTACCATCTGGGATTTGTGACTAAGGAAAATACAAGGAGGAATATTGTACAGGTATTAAAAATAATGAATTTGAGAAAGATCTCTGTATAAACAATGCACTTAATGTTATGTTCTATAAAGAATGTCTCTTGGAGAGTCCTATGTAACTGATCCTATTTAGAAGGAAAGATAAACCAATAGGATAAATAGCGAGAACACTTGAGTCTTGTCTCGTTAAATTCTAGATTCTCTGAATTTATGGATAGAATTATTTCCTTGGTAATTCACTATCCAGTTCCTTGTTACTGCTTTCTAATTACGGTCTTGAAATATTTAAAAATGCATTGTTACCTTTTTTTTATTATATTTTTATTGAAATGATGTTGGTTTACAACACTATATATGATTCGGATGTGTGTGACCACCCCACATCTGTCACAAAGGCACCCCATTCCTTCACCAGTCTATTGTATTAATGCCAACTACTTAATTAGAGCATAAGTTCCTTTCTGATAAGTTCAGATACTCTACGCTTTGCTCTTGAGAATTATTTAAAACTTAAGTTTTCTTATCCATTTTTTCCTTAAAAAATAGTTTTGAGTTTCTACTAACTTCCAAGACCTTTGCTGAGTTATTGGGATACAGTACTTTTAGGGGGAAAGGATGTACTGCACTAATCCCATACAGGCGTTGTGGACTCCACCCCCACTCCAGACCAAAGCCATCAGTACATTGGGAAAGACAAATCCCGTTACTGTAACAGGGTGGTCCCCAGGAAAGGGGGAGGTTTCCTGCCCCTCCCAAGGGAGGGTGGAGCTGAGCAGGAAGAGGAGAAGCTGCAGAAGAGACTGAGGAAAGAAGCAGGATGGAGCCAGGAGACCTGGAGGAGGCGCATGGAGCCTAGAGACACGTGAAGAAACTGTGCTTGTCTTTTGGTCGTGGACGGGGTGACACAGATGTGGGTGAGACCCGTGGGGAGGTGACAATGGCAGCTTTTATCTTGATGTTGATTTTGCTCTTTTCCTTCCGGGCTTGTCCGGTTGTTTGTGACCCTTTTCTGTGGGTCCCCACTGGAAGATGTTTTAGACTTGTAGCAGGCTTTGGGGCCTTGTTCTGGGCCGATCCCATTTGGATGGAGTTTTACCCACGAGGGGACGGGTAACTTTGGGTGCTTCATTTAGAAACTAGACTCTTCGCCTTACCTGTATTGTTTCCTACTTTTATTAAAGTTCCTTCCCATTAAAGTCTCATATGTTTTGTGTTGATGCGGCGGATGGCAGAACCCATGTAGAATAGGCAGGTTTGCGGGGCTTGGGCTGCCCCTCTCCCTGTCCTATAACATTACCACCAAAGGGAAGGTGGCTGGGACCTGAGGGTGGAGATAAGCAGTGAGGGTTGGTATAAAAACCAGACACGTGGGCTTTGGGGTCTCTCGCTCTCTCGCTTGCCTCCTGGCTTCACGGCTCCTGACTCGCAGCCAGCTCTGAGTGCCATTTGGGATTCCTGATCAGTGGATCGGGTAGGACGCATTTCAAACTTTGTCTCCCACTTTTCTCCCTGAGCTGTGCATTTCCTCATTTCCCCTTCCCTTGTAAATAAACCTTTTATTAACCTTTCGCGTGTGCCTGCGGTAGAGTATTAATAAGTCCTTTTAAGCGCACGGGTGAGGACCCACAGTCAGGCACCCCGTTTTGTATCGGGGCTGCCCTATAAGAGTACTATCTCAGACAAAACAAAGTCTTAGTCTAAAATTTGAGTTGGAAGGAGGTATCAAACAAGGTCTTTAAATGTCATGAATCGTTTAAAAAAGTATTGCCAATTGTTTTGTTAGTATCTAACAAGCTGAGTCTTTGGAAAGCTCAATAATGTAAGGACAGGCTTTTACTTAACTGCATTTCTCTCTCCTGAGATGACAAGGTAACAAATCAAATAAGGAAATAAAATAAATCTGCTTTCCCAGTATTAGCTTTAAAAAAATGCAAGGGCATATATGCAAGGCAGTAGTATAGTGGGATTAACTTAATAATATCAATGTCAGTGATGATGACAGCTAATATTTATTGGGTGCCTAATATGCCCAAATCAGGTTGTTGAGATACACAGTCATGAAGTCAGCCATTTCCTCCAACTGTGCCCTATCAATTCGAGGGACCCATGAATGCCATCCCCTTCAACTGTTTCCTATGTAACCTAGTAGAGAAAAGTGAGGATTTCAAGGATACTGCCATCTTTCCTGCTTGAATTCCAAAGCAGCTAGTCTTTGTTTTCAGGCTTATTTGGTTTTAAAAGATTACTACTTGAGCATGCAAGATTTTTGCAGTCACTGCATGTCTGAGTAACAAGAAAGAAAAAAAAAAACTAACATTGTATTTAATAAAAAATACAACATGAAAGTTTTCTTCCACTTCCACATATCATTCATTATTAAAATGCATTCCCAGCCTAGTCTGTAGAAACATAATCCAGGAGGAATCACACTCATCCAGGACTCAGTGGGGGGCTTATGCAGTGCAAGGTGAGGCATGGGGGTTTTAGGGCAGAGTGCCTGGTTCAAATCCTGCCTCCATCACTCTGACTGTGAGACTTCAGTAACACTTAAATTCTTTGAGCCTCAGATTCCTCATACATCAGAATAATAAAGTAACATTTCCTACAAAGAGCTGAAGGGTGCCTGGAATATCAAGAGCACTTTAGTTTGGTAAAAAAAAAGAAAGAAAGAAAGAAAGAAACAACAGGCTGAAAAGGAAATCCTTCATACTGGGATGCTGCATCCTAAGTCTTAAGCTCCTAACTTATTTTCTGTTTCAGCCTCTCCCCAAATCAGAATTTTAAACCAATCAATTTGTAGCTTGCAGGTCAGCATCCCAACTTCCCTTAAGGGAAGATGGCTTTGCCTGAGGAAATCCTTTTCTTTCTTTCTTTTTTTTTTTTTGCTGCCCCCTTTTGGCTATAAAAGCCTCCCAGTAGGTACAACATTTTCAGTCTTTCTATTTGCTAGAGGGGATCTGTTCAACCCATGGGTCCTTTAATAAAGACAATTAGATCTCCACATTTAGTCAGATGAATTCTGTTTTTTAAGTTTCTTTCTCTTTAAATTGAGATAATAATTCCTACAGTACATCAGTGGAGCTAAAGCAAAACAATGAACAAAGCCTTTGTAAATTATACAGAATCTCATTCTGGTAATTAATTCAACAGGCACAAATGTTGTCAAGTAGCCACAAAGACCTAAAATGAGGTTTCCAGACTCTTCAAATCAAGACCAACCAAGATAAATAATTTGAAAACAAGCAGATTATTTAGATGTTACTTCTCCAACTATCAGATATTTACCATATATATTTATAATTCCTTTCCAAAAGAGTAGAAAGACTATAAAATATAATTTAAAGAATTTTATAAAATTATAGAATACAGATCAAATTGTGGTGTTAAAACCGGAAAGACTAGTTATGAGCGTCTAAAGATATGGAGAGACCAAATATCGCCATTTTTAACATTAGAATTAGAAAGTTTCCAAAAGTAAATTTTCATCAACTCAAGAAGAACTGTCACAGGGCAACCCCAATGTGAAATGGGCTGGCCTGAGTGTGGGTCCTCACCCGTGCTTAAAGGGAGTTATAATTAGACTTGGCTGCAGGAACACACAAAAAGGTTAATAAAGGGTTTATTTACAAAAAAGGGGAAATGAAGTAAGGAGTAACCCAGAGAGAAAGAGAGACAGATAAGTTGGAGAATGCGTCCTACCAGTTCTGCTGAGCTGGAACCCCAATAACATGCTGATGGGTGTGGGGGGGGTGTTACAAGAACCACCCCCTCCAACGCTCACATGTCTTGTTATATACCAAAGCTGGCTGCTTAACTCCACCCTCAGTTCCCAGCAATTCTCCCTTGGGTGGTGAGAACATTATGGGATTTGTAGTCCTTGGTGCCTTGAATCTCTCTGGCCTGGGGTGGGGGTGGGATCCATAAAACCTGTCTTTGTGGAGTCCCTTCAGTACATCCTCTTCCCTCAATAGCATGAGAGACAGATATTTGGATCTGGCCATCTCCTATCATCATGACCCAAGGCCAATAGAATTGCCTGCCTGGGGCACAGAGAGTACCTAAAGTAAATATTCCTTCAAGGAAGGAAAAAAGGATAAAACATTCTCATTTTCCTTGGGGTCTTGTTGTCTCGTGACTTGCTGTTATTTGCAGAGCCCTTGACAATGAGTCAAGGAGGATGTTAAAGCTTTTTGTGGCTTTAACTCATTTCTCAACATAGGCAGGGGAAGAAGTCACACTGTTAACCATCCTTTTGCACTGATGAGGAAGCCCATTTTGGTTTTGTTTGTCTTAACTCATTTAATCCCCACTATATCCCTTGGAGGCATTTACACCATTATCATTTCCATTTCACTGATAAGGAACACTGGGCTCAGTCAGAG
Source organism: Talpa europaea (assembly GCF_964194135.1). NCBI lineage: Eukaryota > Metazoa > Chordata > Mammalia > Eulipotyphla > Talpidae > Talpa > Talpa europaea. The sequence goes on from NC_140069.1 coordinate 14,861,608, forward strand.
AACTACAGAAAGAAGGCAACATCTGTCAAGAAAATGGCTGGTCTCAAGTTGTGAGCTACTGATAAATAAAAAATGGACTTTGCAATGGGACTAAAAATAGGTTGAAAATTGCAGCAAGGAGCAAAAGGTGGTAGCATTTCCTGGCAGATTTCTATTTATAGGCAAGCAGTGAGCCTTACTTTACAAGCAGTGAGCCTTACTTTAGGGATGTGGAAAGAGAGAAAAGCTTATGGTGACAAATAATTGCAATGGAACAATAGAAGAAACAATGACAGCTAAGCTATATGCTACATATGTTTTTAGTTTTTAAAATAAGTGCTTGTTGTGGGCAGTATCATCTCCACTTAAAAAGTGAGGACACTGAGGCTTAAGATCACATAAATAATAGGTGCAGGACCTCAAATTCAAAATCATTTATATTTTGTCTCCAAAGCTCAGAAACTCTACTAACAGGCAAGCACCTGTTACTGTAGTAATAGGTAGTGATTGACATGTAGCCAAATCGTGATATAAGAGAATTGGGGGGAATGATAGTATGGGTAAAGAGCACCATTTATTTTTTAAGATTTTATTTATTTTTGTGTAGAAGAACTGGGGTGTAGGCCAGAGGTACAGGGGTGAGAAGATTCACCAGAGACAGAGTGGGGAGCAGAGTGGGCAAATCTACTGAAGTACACCGCTGAGGGGAGCAGTGGGTGAGACAGGAGAGGTCTGATGCACCTTGTGGGTCAGCTCCCTGGTTGGGGATCGAACTCAGGCCATCACAGAGGGCTGCCCCAGTGGTAGCACTGAGACTTAACCCCTAGGCCACCAGGGAGGCCCAAGAAGTAACCTTATTAAAATGAAGCAAACTCTTTCATTATTACCATTCAGTACCTTTGACTACATTTTGAATTTTTTTCCTTACAATTTGGTTCATTAGAGTTTTACTCTTTCCTTCCTCATCTAATCTTAAGATATTTTTTGGTATCTACCCAACAGGAAAAGGAGAACAAAATGTTTCAGAACACCCACATACCAGAGTAGATAGTTAGAAAAGCCAAGCGACCGGAAATTTTGATCTGTACTTATGCATTAAATACATATTAAAATTCATAAGGAAAGTATCCAGTAAATTAATACAATTAAAAGAAAGGCTTGGGGAAAATGTCTACTTGCTCAACCTCTCTGATAAAATTACCAGAAAGAAATGAGCAGCTTAATTTATATCAAGGTGACTGAGTTTAAGCGATTCTGTACCATATTTATACACTGACCTCACAGGACTCTTTTCTAATGTTAATTGATAAAATTGAAAGAAGGATCATTTCATGCTTAATGAGAATGATAAAACGTGAGGACAATGATATAACACGGAGCAATGGAACAGAGACTGGCTGGGGAACCTGGTCAACTGGCTGTGTGACCGAGAACAAGTTATTTTACCCTGGAACTCTGTTTTCACAAATAACTGGGGGTAAACTAAATTGTCTCTGACTGAAACTCCCAATTTGGATGAGAACGCATTCCAGATATTCCTGGGCCTATTTGGCCATCCTTTCTGGGGAAGTCACATTGCTTCGGAGTCCAAGAAGACACGAGAGAAATCACAAGTGGTGCCAGTTGCTGGAATCCAAGGCTGTGTTCAGCAAAGCAGAGAGCCAGATAGGAGTGCATTTCCTAGAAGCCAAGGAGTCAGCAAAGAGAGATCACTCCAAACAAAGGGTCCTCTGGTCTCTGCCACCTACCCCCCAGAGTCATGAGTGGTCCCGCATCTACTGTGCGCAGCCCCACAGGGACTAGGGCGCTTTAAGCCAAGACTGGAACAGCTATTTCCTCCAGTTCCACGAAAGTGTGGAGGAAGTCGACACTGTGCAAGAAAAGGTCTTCTGATCAGAGCCTGCAGCTAAAACAGATCAAGTTTCCACCAGCTCCTTCTAGCTATTAAGTCTAGGGACTTAATAGTGCTGAACCTCAGTTTCTTAATCTGCCCAATGAAGAGAATGTTTTCTTTCTCAAAGTCTCCAGAGATTATTACATTTCAAAGTGACTGTATAGCACTTGCAGCAGCACATGACAACTGCCTGGGTGTGTTAGCATTTCTGCTCCCGATGCCATGATTGCAGCTGTCATCAGGGTTTTCAGGAAGAGGTCCCTGGAGGCATCACAGGCCAGGCCTGTGGCTTCATGATGGCTACATGTGGGAGCTGCGGCGCCCTCAAAAGGAGTGGAATTCCTTTACCGAGTGAAGTAGCATCAAGTGAGTGGGCACAGGAGCCTGAGACTGTTGTCCTCACAGAAAGTTAGTGGCCACTGGTGGAAGATTTTGGCCATTGGAGAAGTGATGGTAACACTTCTCTCCCGGAGCAGTGTTTTTTTTTTTTTTTGGGGGGGGGAGGGGGGAACTGTAGGAAACACTTGAAGAGCATTTCCAAGCATTTCCTGTATTCATAGGTCAAGGCCACAGGTTAAAATGCTGGGAAATCATAGAACATTTCAATGGTTAATCAATCAAATATGTTTATCTTGACATCTATACTGTGTCACGAACTTTTGTAGGCAGATGGAAACCACACTCAGCAAGACAGATTCCCTGCACTCCTGAAGCTTGTATTCTCAAACTGGTGGTACATATGCAGATACCAAGAAAAATTTTCATTTAGCAGGAAGCTTACAAAAGTAATATAATGTGTTGGAAACGATCGTTGAGAGTGAAGGTGAAGACTTGCCTTGCAAATGGCATTTGGGCTAAAGTCTGAATGAGGAGAGTAAGCAGTTTTGGGGATGATCTGGGGTAAGGTTGAGTCAGACAGAGGAGCTGATACAGAGATCAAGTGCAAAGATTCTGCATCAGGAATGAAAAAGTAAAGATGCTCAGAGCAAACTACAAATGGAAAAGCAGTTTGAAATGATGTGGGAGAATCAGGGAGAAGCCAGGAGCTAGCAGAAGCCAGAATAAGCAGTGGGGCGAAATATTACTAATTTGCAAATAAACTAATGAAATAGTAGACTTCCTTGTCAAAGAGAAGGCATCTCTTTCCTTCCTGCATATTTTAGCTTTCAATACAATGTTGGAATTTGTGGTTGAATGAACTCCACATTCTTAGGCATTGTCCTATCCCTTTCTAATTAAAAGGTGTCCGTGGACTGCATTTTCAAACTTGATATAGAAACCAGTGGATTCATGGAATCTACAGAGCCAGAGGGCCAGGGTTGAAATTCACGTTGCCTGACTAGTATTTCTATTTCAAAGAACTTGGGCATTAGACTTCATTAAGACTGTTTCCTTATTTTTAAGTTTATAATAATTGCTGCCACAGAGGGAGAAATATGAAGATTAGGAAAGATAGTGTATTTGAAATGTCCTTGAAAATGATAAAGCATCACCCAAATATTTCTTACAGTTTTAAAATTCTTTTTATCGTATCTTAAAATTTCTTGTCATTGTTGTTCTCCAGTAAAGTCACTAGAGGTCAGAATTTCACATAAGTTGTTAAAGAAGCTGCTAGGATAGGAGAAAAAAACCAACATTTTCCCACAGCCTAAAATAATAACTTAAGGCATAGAAAGAAAAATAATGTTGAACAAAGTAGTTTTAACAACTGGAACAATGCTTATTCTCAGAATTGTTACTCAGTAGACAGGGAAAGGAAGGAAATTTGAATAGTATGTGTCAAATATCTATGTATTATGTCTATACAACACAGAGTTTATGTTGATTACCTTATATTATTCTTAAAGCAGAATCTATATAATGAAGGTCCATTTTGCAAATGAAGAAACCGAAGCATAAATAGATGGAATCACACTCTGAAGGCCAAACAGATTGAACACAGTGACTTTCTTTGCACTAAGTTGTGACTGGAAAATAATATGGACAGCATATTAAATGAAGGTTAGTATTACTGGTTTTTCACCTGGAACTCTAAATAATTTATTTAGTCCTGATTTTTCAAGTAAATTTAGTGAAAATTTCTTTTTATTTTTAGTTTCTCAGAATATCTTGAAGTTTCTGAGCACAGTGCTTAGTAAATATAGTATTGAGATGATGAGCAATGGAGAAATATATAGACCAACTTGATGTTAGGAAAATTATCCATCAAACAGAAGCAAATAAGCCAGTCCTTTAATGTGTTTACCGAGTCATCAATTTTTTATCTCTTTTTTTTTTTTCATTTTATTGAGAGCTAAATAGATAAAAGTTGCCTTTTGGCGGGGGCAGGGCGGGGCCAGGGCACTGTGTTAATGAAGGGGAGAGGTGTGGTAGATGGCAGTTCTTATCTTGAGAGAGAGAAGATATAAACAGTGCCTTGTTTTTGTATTGCTCAACATGGAGCCCTGTGCCTGGAAAAGTGACAGGCAGTGATGAAGAGGCTGCTCTGCTCTGCGTGTGCCTGTGTAGGCGATCCAGAGACAAACGTGAGTTGACTGGGCCCTGACCCTACAAGCCTGTGGTACTGCTCAGCTCGAAATATATATATGTATCCCACTCAAGTTCTTCCTGGGCTGGAAAGATTTGGCATCTCACATAATACCTGGGACTTAGTAGACATTCCAGAATCATGGAATCTCTTTAAAAAAGGAAGGAACTTGATACCCATTTGATGCAAAACCCCCAGGCTCTAGGGGAAGACAAAGAAATCATGTCAGGACCATTATAGACTTAGGGTTCTAGAGGCCTCTTCAAGTCTCTGCCTCCCAGGGACACTGACTTCTTGTCACACACACTTCTGATGTCTAATCATTTCATACTTTGTACACAGGCTCAGCACAAGGTTAAAGGGGCTTCCATTGTTTGAAATCTCCATAGGGTTTCTAACGGGAAAGAAGAAACCGTTAGGTAAAGAAATGATAGGGAAACTCACAGTGGGTACATCCTACAAATGTGAATTGTCTTCTGCTCTCCTTCCTGAATTCTTCTCTCCATGCTCATGACACTAATATATATTAGTTATGCATCTCTTGTGCCTTATACAGGTCTTGGCGTTTAGTAGGTATTCAATATATGTTGGGTAAGTTAGAATAGAATTGTTGAATTGGAATGCATTTTATTTTGGGCATTATTATAACAACACTTTGTTCCATTCTGCCAGTTTGAAAGTTGCAATTTCCCTGCAAGTAAGTTGTTTAATGGCTCTATTCTCAAATGGATTCGCTTATCTGCAGGCACAAGGAAAACTTGAATTTTCAGCATTCTCCATGACACTCCAAGAGTAATGCAAAGTTTCATATATTCCATGGAAAATCCAGAAATGGTTTTAAGTAAACACATTTTTTCTAATCGAAACTTTCTTTTCTGAACGTTTGCCCTCACATTATTCATTTATTCACCCAAGAAATTATTTGAAAGCCCCAAGGTCTCATTGTCCCTCCCTGCATTTATTTTATGGTATCAAAGGTTAGAACTTGGATTGCAATCTTAGGAGGAAATTAATTCACTGATTAAGAAACATGCACTTTAAGCAATACACATTTAAATAACTGACAAGCATAGGGCGATGTATTTCTGCTTTTCTTTGAAAGATCCTTTTTTCTACTTAAAATTTTAAACAGCTGCAATTCTTCCACCCTCTAGCCTGAAGAAACATCACATGAATTACTAATGAGGGAGCACCAATTTGCACTGCAGTGACCACTTTTAGAACAAAAGGGTCAGAGCAGAAACCAGGAAAACAGCAGCATTTTTAATCAACCCGTTGCTTGAAGCACATTTGGACCTTGGCTCTACTTGAAAAATTTTGCAAAATTCTATCATCCTTCAGCTGAAGGCACTTGGCCCCGAAGACTCCACTCTCAAATACAGAAACATTCTTTTATATACTACTGCTAATCCTTGACAAAATTTTTCCTCTTTGTTGGAACTCAAGAGCCCATTAACTTATGAAATATACAGAAGATTTAATTTTTCCTTCACTGAACTTTTGTCTAATTGCTTTACCAGCATCAGCATGAGACACATTGGAAAAAACTTCCCCAAATTAGTAATGCTCTTAAGAAGAGGATTCCCTAAGTCTGATGCTTTGCTTGGGTTATCTTTCCTTGGAATAGCATGACAGAGGGACTTTCCCCTGATCTGGAAGAGTCTTAACACATCCCTGCCCCAGGCTCTTTCCGCTCCAGTGCTCTCCTACCTAGAATGCAGGGGAGTTTCAAAATGAGTGATAAGGTATTGATTTTCCAAAGTAGAAGGAAGGCGGGCAGGTGCTAGGGAGGAGAGAAGAAAACAATTGAGAGCTAGCATGGAGTTGAGAGATGGAGGAAGAGAGCTTACTTATTATATATGGAAATCTCGTTTTCTTTCCTCACCTTTGGGTCCTGGTGAAATTGTGTGTGTGGCACAGACTTCAGTGGCAGGACGACTATCGATGTCCAGACCAAGACTCTGAATTTGCAAAAGAAAGAGCACCAAGAGGATGAACTGGTTTCTTCTAAGTGGGGTTCCAAAGTTGCCCATTGCTGTGGTTCTTCAAAAAGAGTCACCCAGAGTGCCACACAACAGCTTTATTTTAAACAAAACCTTCTGCTTTCAGGAAGAAAGTGAAATATCGGGTGCAATACATTCCAAAAAGGCCTTGAAAGACAAGAAGGAAGCACGTCCTCATTGTTTATTTTCTCAGTATTCCAAATGGACCATACATTGTCCAGACTGTTTATTTTCAAGTGACAACAGTTTATTGAAAATTATCTCTGAACTAAACACTCAAGTGTGCAGGCCAGTAGAAATATCTCAAGGAACTCAGAGGCTAGAGATGCCTTCTGCTCAGTACATGAATTGACAATTTAATACCCCATGTTGCACTTACATATTGGGCTCCAGAAAGACTGAGCAGAGATTTCTTGAATAACCTCCATGTTATGTAAGCACTATACTTGGGTTAGGACTTTTATTGAGTAAGTTTTCATGACCCTTGTGACAGTTGAAGACTGATGCCCCCACTGCTCTCCATTTTTTTTCTGTTGCTACAAAATATTATCTTGGGATTTAACCCAAAAGGAAAGAACACCAACTTTTCTGCAAAGAAAAGTGTAACTATGTCAATAAGTATCAAGAATATTAAAAATATTAATAAGTATTGAGAATATTAAAAGTGCATAGCCTTTAGCCTAATAATTGATTTTCTGGTACAGGATCCTAAGAAAATATTCTGAAATGTAAGCAAAACTCTGTTTGCAAAGATGTGGGGATAAAGGGTATTGATTGCCTAAACAGGATGTTAATGGTTTGCCGATCATAGCAAACACAAACCATGAGAGAGTCTGCCATGGCAATATTGTTAGAATATATTTGTAGCAAGTTTTTGGTAAAATGCGGGGAGGGGGAGAATCATGGTGTTATGTATTTTAAAATCTAGGATATATACACATATATTATATAAATAAAAGGAGGTAGAGATCTCTCTACATTTATCCATCCATCCAGCCAGCCAGCCACCCATCCATCCATCTGCCTGTCTACCTTTCTGTTCCATTGACCTATGATGAACGAATAGTCTAGGCTTAGTAAGATACTGAAAAACTAGAACTACATATAGCTAAATGTCTTGCCTTCTCCATCCATCTTTGCTTTTATTTTCAACTGGATTGGAAATCTGGGGAGATTATGAATAGGTAGAAATTTAAGAAGAGAACTTTCCTAGATCAGAGATGATGGCTCTATTTGATCTAGGATTTACGAAGAAATGTAATCTTAAAAATCTCTCGGTAGCTTCAATTTGAATGACTAGGGAAATGCTGCTGCTGCTGAGAAGACCTGGCAAAGGAGAGAATAAGCTTTGGGGGAAAAAAAAGTGACAAATGGCAGCCGAATAGGCTGCCTAGGAGTAGTAGACCCACACTAGTTGAGTTTCAGGGTTAGAGAAACAACAGGCAGGCAGGCAGTTTGGAATGCACTTCTTGATTTAAGGGGATAATCTAGTATTTGAGATTTCAATTTGAGAAGCATAGATATGGAAATTATAGATGAAAGTAGAATGTTGAGTGAAAAGAAGTTCAAGAGTGTAAGTATTGAAAGCCTATATTCAGTGGTTAGTAGGAAAAGGATGTGTTAGCAAATAATTCAGATGATTGAATAAATGAAACGAATGGCTAAATTATGTTAAATGTGTTCTATGTACAGTGTGAACAATATCTAATGCCCACCAGCAAGACTGGTACTGATACTTAAAAGAGTTACTCCCAGTTATCTAGGAATTGCTCATCCATTCTGTTTTCTCTTTCTCTCTTTCTCTCTTTCTCTCTTTCTCTCTTTCTCTCTTTCTCTCTTTCTCTCTTTCTCTCTTTCTCTCTTTCTCTCTTTCTCTCTTTCTTTCTTTCTTTCTTTCTTTCTTTCTTTTGATTTATTTATTTATTTATACAAGCACTGGGTACAGTCAGAAGTGCGGGAGGGTGAGCAAATTCACCAGAGCCAGAACAGGGAACAGAACAGGCAGACTGACAAAGTACACTACTGAGGGGAGCAGAGGGCACTGCAGGAGAGGTCTGCGCGCCATGTGGGATCCTCGCCAGCTGCTGGGGATCGAACCTGCACTGCAGAGCCTGCGGGCAGCTTCGCAGCCCAGCACTCAACCACTGTGCCACCAGGGAGGCCCGGAAGGGGTTAATATAAACAGGGAAAAATCAGTGGCTTGTTTATGAAATTTCTCTGTAATCTCACATTTTTTCTGAACATTTTCACCATCTACTCCCCAAGGCATTGAGATTTCAGACTTAGCTTTACATGTGTTCAAATATGATAGGTCACTAAAGTGAACACCAAGTGATATTTCCTCTCCATTATAATCCATTTTTCATGGGTGAAATGGTGGCCTAGTCCCTGGAAATTGTAAATATGATTTTATTTGACAAATGGGGACTTGGCATATGTAATAAGCTAAGGATTTCAAGATAAAGTAAACTTGGATTATCTGGTTGGTCTCTACTTAGGTGCAATGAGAGACACACAGGGACAAAGGGAGAGATTATGTGAAGATAGAGGCAGAGATGGAATTTTTTGCAACCACAAACTAAGGAACACCCAGAGTCAGTGAAGCTAGAATAGGCAAGAAAGGACTTTCCCATAGAGACTTCAGAAGGAGCTCAGTTCTGCTAACACCTTGATTTTGTACTTCTGATCTTCAGTGCTGTGAGGTAATAAATACCTGTTGTTTTAAGCTATTGACTAAATTTATGGCAATTTTTTTTTTTTTTACAGCAGTCCTAAGAACTTATGCACTACTGTTGTATAGTCACTCCTGGAACTGAAAGGAATGATACATCAAAACATTTACACAGTGCCTGACAGAGACGGAGCAACATCTGTTCTTATGAATTTTAATTATTGTGCATCCAGCTTAGATGATGTCTGGAGGGAAATAAAACACAGGAAATGAAAGTAGCATATCCTATAGCAGAAGTGTTTTGCTAGTTAAAACAGGGTAGTAACAAAATGACAACTTCATTTCCTGATGGAATTTTCCCAACAAATTGATGTAACACACTTTTGCACTTGGTTTTTTCTTTGTCCATCATGCAAATACCTTATTGGAGTCAGTTTCTCTCTTGTGAGTTAACTTAATGTAGCTCATAAAAAATGGAAGTTAGAATGGCTTTTAAAATGACAATTGAGAAAGCAACATGTTAAAAAATATGTTCATAAAATTATCTTATTTTTGGCATTTTAAATTTCTTATTTAGAAAAGCATACTTAAAAACAAGCGATTTTAACAGATGTATGACATGAAGTAGATAACTGCTGCTGTTCCTACCCCACTGATAATTCATACACCCATCAAGAAACTATTTTAATAGTTTTAGGGGTTCTTCTTTATCCCCTCCTTATTTTTAAATAACAAATTAATACTTATGATCTTGATTTCTATTTTTTTCAATTTAGACACTCATTGACTTCTCGGTGTGGAAGATGAGGAGTACTTTCTCCACCTCCAGCCCTACATGCCTCTTCACATACATTTCCTTTCATCTTTGTAATTTAATAATATTTTAACACAATAGTCATTGTTTATATTAAAATGACTGTAGCAATTATTCATCACTGAGTCACACAGCACATTATAACATTTTGTTTCTTGTTCTAATTTTGTTTACACAAGACTGAATAATAATTGCATTGTTTTTGTATGCATAGCTTTCTATGTACCGATCTGATAATAGCTACTAATTCTTTGAGATTTGTCAGTTCTGTGGCAAATGTAAGATGTTCAATTAGTTTTCATTGCTTTGCTTAGAAATGCTTCTTCTAGAACACTTAAAGTTTCTTGCTCCATCTAGATTGGATTTTCTTTAGACTTATAGTTATTATCTTGAGACTTGTTTCACCATTGCCTAGGAATCTGTATAATTCTTTTTCCTGCAGCCACACATTTTTTTCTTGGTTTCATCCCTCAATTTGTTGTAGCATCTCCTCCAATAGTTTCCTGAGGGAGAGTGAAGCTACAGATACATTTTTGAGACATCACATGTCTGAAAATATAGAAATTATCCCTCCAAATTAATTGTTATTTTAGCTGGGTATGGAATGTCAGGATAAAAGTAATTTTCACCCTAAGGTATAAAAATGTTCTATTTTCATCTAGCTATTGGCGTTAACTGTTGAGACATTTGATGCCACTCAAGTATTCTACACTTTGTTTACAATATTTTTCCTTTCTCTGGCAGCTATTAATAGCATTTCTCTATACCTTGTGATTTGAAATTTCAGTACTATATCCTTAATATGGGCCTTTCTAAATTAATTACACTGAGTTATCCATAGTTACTTTTCTGCTACATCATATTTCCTGCTTTCTCTGTCATTGTAAATTGTTATTTTTTTCCATTACTATTGCTTTAGTGACAATAAATTCTGGAGGGAGAAGAGCACAAACATGTAGATACAGCAGGGATAAAGATACAGCATGCATATAAGAAACATATATATGTACACACACACACATACACATATAGCTTATAGAAGAAAACAAAAGGAATGTCTTAGTGGCTTGTTTTTGCAAAAATTTCTTAGATATTATACCAAAGTCACTGTTAACAAAACAGGATGAATTTTCCTACTTCAAAATCTAAAAGGTTTGTGTTTCAAAAAATCCCACACTATTAAGAAAGTAATCAAATTATAGACTTAAAGAAAATATTTGCAAATCACATGTCCAATAGAGGACTTGTATCCAAATGAATAAATACCTAGATATATGAATAAGTACAAATATAAGTGACTAAATAAAAAAATAAGCTGAATACTTGAACAGATACTTAAACAAAGAAGACATATAGCTAATATATGTATAATGAGATACCACTGCACACAGATGAGACTTTTCATAATAATAAAAATAATACATTACTAAACGTTGGCTAGAATTTGGCAACTGCAATACTCATCCATTGTTGATAGGACTGTAAGATGGTATAGTCACCTAGAAACATTTGGGCAATTTCTTAAAAACTGAAATATAAACTTAAAATACAGTCCAGCAATTCAACTTTTAGATATCTACCCAAGAGAAATGAAAAATATGTCCACATGAATACTTATACATGAATGTTTGTAACAGTATATCCATGATAGTAAAAACTGGAAACAATGGAATGTCCAACATCAGTGAATGGATTTTGTCCGTCCAGTTTTGTGCCCATGCAATGGAATACATTCAGTAATCAAGCTAACAATCTACTGATACCGGCGGCAACACAGATGCTGCTGCCTCTCCAAATTATGAGAAGTGAAAGAAATCAGATACAAACAGCTACATATGATGTGATTCTTCTTACTTGTAATTTCTAGAAAAGACGATACTCTCAAGATAGAAAGCAGATGAGTAATTGCCTGGGACTAGAAGTAGAAGCTAGAATTGATTGTCTAAGGGCACAATAGAACTTTGGGGAGGTGATGGCTGTGTTATTAAACTGAATTACAGTGATGGTTGAACAGTTACATGAATTGCTAAAAAATCCAACTTTTAACTTACCATTGGCTAATTGTATGGTGTATAATTTATTCCTCCTTAAAAATACAGAAAAAAAGGTCTATCATTAAAATTGCATTCCAAGAGCCTTGGAATGTTTATAATTCTCAAGTTGTGTTTATAAGCCTGGTAATCATCAATTAGACAAACTTGGTCTTGCCTCTGCTTTGCAAAGCGGTCCTGGTATATTCAGCAAGTCATCAATCTTAAGATTGCTTCCAGTTGGGTATGTCCTGACTTAGTACACTCAAAGAGTGTCTTTATGTGAGACTTTTTCATTCAAGTCAATCAATATAAAAGAATCAATATGAGAATGAAGAAAAAAATAAAATAGATATATAAGTTTATTCATTTAAACAAATCTAAGTATAAATTAATTACAAAATTAATTACATGAAAGAGTGCAGGTATCCCTAACCATTTTTACTTATTAAAAGATCAATACCTTCTTCTGTTCCTAATGGAGCTAGAGGCAAGCTCTTGGTTTTCATTCTGTGATTAATTATACATAGTTATCTCTTGAATAATATTAGATGAATTAGAATGGATAATTCTAATTATACAGACACACAATGATGAAAGTTTGAGTTTGAATAATAGAAAATGTGATGAAAATGCATTCACGTACTTATTCAACTACTATATACTATTTATTAGATATTGTGATACAATATCTGGAGTTACAATAGTCCTTAGGACATTTTTTCCTTAAGGAATTGTGTTTTTTTTTTTTTTTTGAGAAGGCAGAATTTTAAAAAGTTGCCAATTATTTTCCTCCCATTCTGATAGAGATAAATACCAAATATCCAGTTGTGATGGGGACTTAGAGGAGAAGGGACTGATTTAGGCTTAATGGCTCAGGAAAGGACTTCTTTAGGGGGCTTTTCCTAAGTAGGGTTTTGGAAAACCTATTTGGAGAATTTGTTAAATAAATTGGAAAAGGAATAAAAGGAAGATATTGCACACGCAAAGTCCTAGTTGAGAAACAGAATGATGGGGGAAGGGGAGGGACTGAAAATAGTTGAGGTTAAAGTTTGAAATGTGGGATAGATGAAATTTAAGCTGAAGGCGAGGACCAGATTCTGATTTTATTTGTTGCTTATAAGTTTGAACACTGAGAAGTATCCTAAGGGCAATGGGAGTGTATGAAGGATTTTAAGAAAGGAGATGTGACTATTAGAACTGAAAATCAAAATATGAAAGATGTAACAAGATAGAGCTTCATTAACTTGCAATAATAGAAACCCAGCAACAGTGTCTTACTGGCTTAATGAAATAATATTTGTATTGTTTTGTTTTATGTTTCAGACAATAAGGAATCAGAAGACACAGAATCCTCACATTATGGTAAGTGTCCCAGCACAGACCAAGAATTCTACCTTCTGGCTTCACCATATTTTACATGTGATTTTTATCCTCATTATCATGAAAAGACTGCTACAGTTTTAAACACTGCATCTACATTCTAGGTGGGATGAAGGGGTGGTTGGGGAAAAGTGGGGGGCAAAGAAAGTAAGACAGCTCCTTTAATTGTGTGGAGTAAAACCCATTTACATCTCATGGACCAGGATTATGTCCTATGCTAGCAGGTATGGAGACTGAGAAATCAAATATTTTAGTTAGGTAAAAGAGGGCTTTCTTTTGAGAAAAAAATTAACTTATTTCTCTAGTAGTAACATTACTTTACAACACTGTATGTTATTTAGGGGTATAGCTCCACACCTCTTCACACATTCCTGCCACCAAAGCACAAGAATCCTCCACCATTGTTCATTTTGGCTCCCTGACCACTTTGCACCTGCATCCCACCTTCTCTCTGGGTAGCCTCAGGTCTGCAATGAGACTTCAAGGGTTGTTTTGGTTTGTCTGTTCCTGTGCTTTGTTCCTTTATATTCCACATATGAATGAAATCATCTATTTGTCTTTCTCCTTCTGACTTACTTCACTTAGTATAATCCCCATCAGTTCCATCCATGTTGTTGTAAATGGCAAAGTTTTATCTTTTTTTTTATAGCTCAGTAGTAGTCCATTGTTTACATGCCATATTTTATTTATCTGTTCATTCATACATCTATTGCTAGTACTTAGGTTGTTTCTATAGCTTGACTATTGTAAACAGTGCTGCATGAACACAGGAATGATATATGCCTTGACATTAGTGTTTTAGTATGCACTGGTTAGATTCCTAAGTGTGGGATTACTGACTCATATGATGGGTCTACTTTTAATGTTTTGAAAAACCTCCATATTTTTCATGGAAACAATTTTACAAATTGTTTTCCTAGGGACTGGACCAGTCTACATTCTTACAGTGTAAGATGATTCCTTTTTCTCCATACCCTTGGCAGCACTTGATTCTGGTCTTTCTGATATGGGTCATTCTCATAGGTGTGAGGTGGTATCTCATTGTGGTTTTAGTTTGTGTTTCCCTGATAACAAGTGATGGTCAGCATTTTTCATGTGTGTGTTGGCCATCTGTATGTCCTCTTTGGAGAAGTGCCTCTTAGCTCTTCTGCCTATTTTTAAATTGTGCTGTTTTTTGTTTGAGCTACGTGATTCTCTGTATATCTTGCATATTTGTTTCTTGTTGGAGGTATGATGTGCAAATATTTTCTCCTGTTGGGTAAGGTATCTTTTTGTTTTAATGATAGTATCTTTCTTTTGTTCTGCAGAAGTTTCTTAATTTGATGTAGTCCCATTTGTTTATTTTTGCTTTTGTTTCTCTTGTCTTTCAATCAGGGTTTTGGAAGCATGATGGATATTAAATAGGAACCTAGTGGGCCTCCCCAGTGTCACAGTGGGTTGAGTGCAGCGCTGTGTAGCTGTCTGCAGCCTCTGCACTACCAGTTCAATTCCCGGCTGTCAGGGAGATACCCACATGGCACGGCAGACCTCTCCTGTCTCGCCTGCTGCTCCCCTCATCAGTGTACTTCGGTAAATCTGCTCCCCACTCTGTCTCTGGTGAATCCTCTCACCCTCCCACACCTCTGGCCTGTACCCTGGTTCTTGTATAAATAATAAATCTTAAAAAAAAAAGAAACCCAGTAGTGGCTGACTCTATGAGTGCCCTGAACTTTAATATTGGTAATGGGAATATAAAAAAGGAAATGAATTTTTTAAAGGTGAAAGTAATAATAGGATGTTGACTAGAAATGGAGGTTAAGGGAGAAGGTGACTCCCAGGTTCTTGACTTAAATAATTGAATGTGCTGCCATTTATTGGGATGAGGAATACTTATTTTTGGGAAAACAAGATGAATTAATTTTGGGATATGTTAGTTTAACACCCTTCTAGAATATTCCAGAATAGATAGCTGATGGTCTATGAGAAAGCTGAACCAGAGGTACAGATTAGAAGATCATCCTCATATAAATTACAACATAAACCATAGCAGAACAGATGAGATCCTGAAAGGACAGAGAGTGAGGAGAGTCAACATATTTTATAGGGAAAATCAATAGGGTTTGGTAAGTTGTCACATCTGTGTAAAGAAAGATAATTCAGATTATATAACTGGGAGATTCTTTGATGCCTTTGGCAGCACAAAAAGGAAATTAATACTTTATAGCACACTTTTTTTTTTCTTTTTGACAAAGCATTTTTATTCTTTGTAGTCAGCTCAAATATACCATCTCCCTTAAATTGCTTTACACTCTCCAGGACAAATAGATGATTAAATTGAATATGTTTAATAGAAACTATGTTAAATAGTAGTTGTGACTTGGCATTTAAGAGCCCCAACTTTCAATTCCATCACAGATTTTGCCTCTGGGAACATTATTTATTTGTTCTTCATCCTCACACTAGGTTTTGCAATTATGGAGCCCAAGATCCAGGTTCTGCTTGTGAAGATGGGTCAAGCAAATGCCCTTGGCACGAGAACTCGGGGAGATAGGCACCAAACACACACAGGGTGAATTGCTAATGGGCATCTGTCTCTCCCTCTTCTACACATGGGTCAGAAATGAATGTTCTTAGGTCCTCCCTGGTGGCACAAGGGGTTAAGATGCAACCTATGAAGCTATCCACTGCCACTGCAACATGAGTTTGATCCCTGGCCAGGGAGTTATCCACATGGTGCAGCAGACCTCTCCTGACTCACCCGCTGCCCCCCTCAGCAGTGTATTTCAGTAGATCTGCTTATTCTGCTCCCCACTCTGTCTCTGGTGAATCCTCTCACCTCCCCACACCTCTGGCCTGTACCCCAGTTCTTGTATGCATAAATAAATAAATCTTAAAAAAATTTTTTTAAAAGAAATGAGTGTTCTTGGGGTAATTGCTACCACCCACTCTTCCTTTACCCCTTACTGCTGAGAAAGCTGACCAGCAGGGTGTTCACACAGACAGCAGATACATGTTGGACCTGTTCTGCTTGAACAGAAGAGTTAAGTGGGACTATCAGGCATTTGTTGAACTGATGAAATGCAGAAAATAATCCATTCCTGGGAAAATATTTCTTGTATTATGGAAATAAATATTTATTCCAGCTCTGCTGGGAAACATGTGCTTAATAAATGATAGGCTCTTTTTTTTTTCTAAGGTCTGTTTATGTTTTAGAGTCCACATAACATTCTGGTTGCTTACATCATATATAATTCTCAAAACATATTTTCATGAAATATTTTTGGGAAGATTTAAACTTAATAATCAAACAAATATTTTTTATTTCAAAGTTACAATAAATGCCTCTAAAATTTCTACTTTATAACATGCATAGATCCTGAAGTCTTTTATTCATATAATTACTCTTTCTTTCAAAGAATCTCAAAGCTTACAAGGATGTGTCAAATTGTTTATAACACAAGGAACATTTTTGTTTAAAAAATGAGCATTTTTTTATTTTTTTGCTAACATCATTTTTTAAACAAGTTAATTTCAGAGGCAAGAATACATCACAGAAAATGGGAGCCAGAATTTAAAGACTGCATTAAAAATGCTGCGTGTGTTTCTAGTGCCATGAGGACATTTGGTTAATGTTTTAGGTTATCGGGGTCATACCAGTGAGTTCAACTCAGTTTTTATTTTCTGCTCCATTCTTCAATTCTAGCTCCAGGGTCTCTGCTAGGTGACTCCTGCTATGAAGTTTCTCAACATGCAATTTGTTGATATGGAAGACTTTCTCTGAGGAAATTTCATATTCACAAGTTACCTATTTAAATGAGTTATTTCAAGTCAATTGACTAACTTCAGATGGAAGGAAGAACAGGTCCCTTTTGGAAGATGAAGTATGTACCTGTCATCCTACAAGAGACATTTATTTCTGTTTTAGTTTTTTTGTTTATTGTTTGCAATTTTGAGGTAGATAATACCTGCACTCTACAAATGGCAAGTGGGGAACTATCTTTAGTGAGTTTAGGTAACTTTAGTGAGTTACCACTAAGGGGCTTCAGGGCAAGTGGCAGTCAGGGCTCAAATCCTGACCTGTGACCTCGATGCCCCTGCAGAGAACAAGTGCCCACTGCCTCAAGCATAAATCTTCCTCCTGTGGGTTTAATACGTAACCCACAAGTTGGCCACCTCGGGGGTCCTCAAGTTATTCTGCTCTGTGGGACAGAGTGCTGTTTAATACTAAATAAAATCGTCTTGAGCCTCCATCATGCATATTTCAACAGCCGGGTGCCCTCACCAACAGGGCTGGCAGTTCCTCAGAGAGTCCTGTTTTGTTTGCTCCAATTCCCCTGGCTGCGGTGTCTCCACGTCTCTTGCCTTTGTCTCCCGCAGCTCGACTTGGCTCTCTGTCCTGTTTCACCCACATGTCCATCAGTGTCACCAACACAATGCAGTGACATGGATCCTCTTCCCATTGAAGTGCTAGGGGTAACAGCAGGGCTTCAAGAGCACACCCAGTAAGTCAATTTCGTGTATTATGCATCCCTCTGCTTCTCAGGTCTCTAGCCAGTAACATAAAAGGAAATTCCTCTTTGCCTTCTCTCAAACCTCTCCTCAACTTGTTTCTCTAGAATTTTGCCTCTCCTTTTGTTCTTCTCAATCTCTTTCTTCTCAATCTTGTACTTTCTTAGACTGCCAAAGGAGCTCCAAAATTTTTTTTTATTATTTTTTGCTTTCTTATTTCTGTGCCTCCCACCAAATTTGCCCAATAACTTCCAGAATAAAATACCTTCTTTTTTCTAAAGATATGTTTTGCCACCAACAACATTTCTTGCTATTAAATTAAAATCTAAAAAGTATGTATATGTAGGGCCTCCCATGGTGGCGTAGTGGTTGAGCGCTGGGCTGTGAAGCTGCCTGCAGCCTCTGCAGTGCCGGTTCGATCCCCTGCCACCGGCGAGGGTCCCACATGGCGTGACAGACCTCTCCTGCCACGCCCACTGCTCCCCTCAGCAGTGTATTTCATTAGTCTGCCTGTTCTGTTCCCTGCTCTGGTTCTGGTGAATTCTCTCACCCTCCCGCGCTTCTGACTGTACCCAGTGCTTGTATAAATAAATAAATCTTTAAAAAAAATGTATATGTAAAACAAGTTTGTATATATTAATATATTATAATATGTCATATATAATATATGCATATTATATGCTGTACACATGACATGTAATACTCTATTATATTTATCATATTATATTATATTACGTATATTTATTTTTCTATCCCCTAAAAATGGAATAGGCATGAAAACAACATCTTCAGCTAACCAACTAGCCTTGGGAGAGACCAATAATGTGTATAATTGTTTATAATTTGATTCCCAGACATAATTTTAACCTGAGGATCTCAGTGATTTTGTGAGGAAACAGAGACTCAGGGATACTAACGGACACAAGAAATCTGCATAAATTGCTTATAAAAGTTCCACAACCAGAATTTGTGTTCAGACCTTAGAAATGAAGGTCAATGATGATAGTTGTGGAAGCTTTAAAAATTAAATGAGTTGCTGACTTAGATCATTTAAGTTGTTTCTAATCTTAAAATACTCCGCTGGCAGACAAGACTTGTAAGTACCGCTTTCAGAGTGATTGCCCCCAGCTTGATGTGCTTTTTCTGTGGGAGAACAGATCAGTATTTGCTAGCATCTGGCCTTCTAGAAAAAACTGACGTGTTTCACAAACGCTAGCTAAAACTATGGGATATTGCTAGGACCATATTGGCTAAAATACTTTGTAGCCACCAAACCAAATGTACTTGGCCTGAGAAAGAAAGACTTCGGTAATTTTGATAAACTCATAGATGGGAATACTAAACAGTAAGTTTGCCATCTTGGGGTATTTTCTCTCAGTGTTTCAGGGGCTGAGAAGTTAACCCAGAAAGGTTATTTACTTTGTTGAGCACTAAGTACTTCAACTATCTCTTTTGCTGTGAAGGATCGTCCCCATTTATGTGTGAGATAACAGAGGCACAGAGTATTTAAGTGACTTGTGGAACATCACACAGCAACTGAGATACAGAACTGCATTCAAGTCCCCATGCTTAGAGCTAGGCTGAGCATGAGCCACTCCACGCTCTGGGACTAAATTTAGAAGCTTTACTTTTGTGCTTTGCCATGTCACATTAACATATTAAGCAAGGTGAATGTTATACCTTTGAGAAACTAACAACTTAAACAATGTAATCACCATCTAAATTGAGGTTGATGCTTTTGACTCTTTTAAAGTGACAAAATTTTCTTTTTTATGACCTTGTGCTGGGCATAAATTTCATGATCTTTATCTTTTATCTACTGTACATTTATTTATTCCTTTTATGCATTAAAGAACATTCAAGAAACATTTATTGGCTCCGTCTATATGCCAGGTACTCCTTTTGGTGATCAAGACCCAGACTTGACCTTGGCTTCCTGCTTGTTTAACACTAATCCCATTGTTATTACCTGTAAGCTCTCCATTATCATCAAAACAACCTGCCTTTATATAAATATGGTAACTGAGCCTCAGTTAGAAGCCAACTAAAAAGAAACCAAAACCAAACTTTTAAAAATAGAATTATACTGTTCTTCTCTTTTTGTAAATAAGTATGTTAAATGATAATTTCTTTGATGAATGTGTACTGAGGACTGGTATTTATCATGCTGAGTGAAGGCTCTTATTCTACAGTAGTTGGATATATATATATATATCACTAATATATATATAGTGATAAAATTAGTTCAAACTAAAATTTATTTTGAAAAATATATTTTTCTAATAATATGAGGTAAGGTCATTTTCCTGACATTCCTCTTTTTCAATAAAACAGCAACTCAGACTTTTAATTTATTTACATTATTGCTGAGAGATGTGTTTTTACTAATTGGTTTTTTTTTACTGTAATTGGTACAAAACCCTTGACATTGGACATTCAAAACCATTTGTTTTAGCTTATTCATTTTTAGTTTTGCCTTAGTAGGCAATTATATTCCTACAGGAAAAAAATGTTGAAAACTGGAGAGCTTTAGTACAGAAATGAACCAATATCTCTTTGGGCTGGATGCTTAAAAGGGTGAATATATTCTGTTTTTGCACATAAACATTTTTCAGAAAGGAAACTCTTTGCCATTCTAACTGATAGAGGATAGAGTTGAAAGAGCTGCATCTACCTTTTTCAAATATAAATTAGTTCTATAAGAAGACATAAAAGGATGGGCTACTATTAAGAGCTTGAAAGTGAAAAGTCCAATTTGTATTTTGATCTTTAGCCTCTCTCCAGTTTTCTACTCCCTGATTCCTATAATTCTGCTTCTTTGTTGGTGCATCAAATGCCAGAAAGACTGTCCTGACTTGATCTACAAGACTAGTGGCTGGATTGGACAGAGCCTAGGCTGAAGCATACTGTTGGTTACTGAGCACACAGGGAGGCTTGAGGGAGCCGGCCATGGCCACGCGTCTGGCTTGGCGTCATGCCCTGAACTTCCACAGTTGAAATGAGTCCATGATTTTCTGGCTGCTTCCTCCATTGCCCATGTGGCAAGAGAGCCAAAGTGGTAAACCAGTTCCACCAAACTCAGATGTACCCCACATGTTTACCTTGCTCATAGATAGATACACTCTTTTCTTTTAAGGTGGCTGTTTCTTTGTGATATGATCTATTATTGCTTTTGAGAGGGCACCCAACAGCATCTGCTGGTATATATTCCAAAAAATACATATTTTTGAATAGAGTAAAAGGTAGACATGCTTAATTATCGGGAGGGTTAAATCAGCATTTTGGAATGCTGATCCTAAAGACGCATCACATTCTAGTTGACTTCTTGACATTCAAGTTGGTTTCTTCACACTAAAGATGAGGTAGAAAAAGACTGCAGGTCACTATGTCTTGGGGCCACAGACTAGCTCATATGCCACAGGAAGATAAGCTATGTCTCTAGAAATCCAGTTTAAATGAAAAGAAATTCGTTTCCTAAATTGTCAACATGTTAGAATCCATTTTTTATTTGTTTGCAAGAAGGTAAACAAAGCAAAATCACATAAAAATCATGAAAAATTAAGAAAAAGGGGCCTCTCTGGTAGCACAAGGGGTTAAGACGCAACCTAGGAAGCTCGCCACACAAGTTCCATCTCCGGCCAGGGAGATACTCACATGGTGCAGCAGACCTCTCCTGACATGCCAGCTGCTCCCCTCAGCAGTGTATTTCAGTCAGTCTGCCTGTTTTGTTCTCCACTCTGTCTCTGGTGAATCCTCTCACCCACTGAACCTCTGGCCTATACCCTATTTCTTGTGTGTATAAATAAATAAATCTTTTAAAAATTAAGAAAAAATGCAAATTGTTTGGAATCAAAACATTATTTTTCATATATGGAAAAAATCTAACATCTCCAACTTCAATGTAGAGATTAGATATGTGGAGTGAATCATCTGAACTTTCTATTGTTTCTTTAAGAGGCACCACTAGGGCCTCCCTGGTGGTGCAGTGGGTTGAGTGCAGCGCTGTGAAGCTGTCCGCAGCCTCTGCAGCACGTGTTCAATTCCCGGCCAGCCAGTGAGATTCCCACATGGCACAGCAGACCTCTCCTGTCATGCCCGCTACTCCCCTGAGCAGTGTGTTTTGGTCATTTGCCTGTTCTGCTCCCCACTCTGTCTCTGGTGAATCCTCTCACCCTCCCATGCTTCTGGCCTGTACCCCAGTTCTTGTATAAAAATAAATAAATCTTTAAAAAAAAAAAGAGGCAACACTAAAAGGATGGGTTAGCCACTATAAAATATGGACAAAGCAACTGTTAAAATAAGATGCAGCCAATATTTATCTGGATGATAAATTCATGTCAAGAATTCCAATTTACTGTACATCTATGGACTTAGGATATTCACCATTAATCATCCTCTTACTGAGAGAACCCGTTATAATCTGTACAGACTCACCAGTGGAGCAAAGGCAAGGATAAAATAAAAAGCAGTTGGTAGGACGGAGGCTGTAGATTCTAAACAAAGATGAGTGACACATATTGGGTAGGATAAATCTACAAATAGCCTGGGGCCAGACATCAGACATTATTTGAAATGACAAACTTCACATTAACTAAAAGAGAAAAAAAAAAGTCATAAATGGAGGCAGACAGTGGTGTTAAAAGTTATACAACTGTATGATTCATTTCCAGAAGAAATCAATGTTGAGATGACTTTTTTCCTGCTTCAGAACCAATAATGAGCCTCCTATAATTAGGTAAACTTTCTCTGTCCTATCAAAACAAACTGGTAAGCCGCAGCGAGGCCACTCACACATCTACCCCTCAACCAAAGCTATAGTATTTTAATCTAAGTACAATGCAAAGATGTATGAGTCAACCTACCGTAAATTTTCAGCAAATAGTATGTGTCATTGGAAATAACTTGTGCTTTTTCAAAGACCGTAGATTTATTCTGTAGGAGTTTTAGAAACAAGCAACAATAATTTTAGCTAAAGCAATTCCCCTGCGTTCACTAAACCATAACTGTCTGAAACTAGTTATTTCTAGAATTACACAGAACCAAAATAGCAAACATGTAAACAGAGAGCTATGGGTTAGAATTCATCAAATGAGAAAAATAGTTTTGAATTTTAAGGTATAAAATATCACATCTGTTAACTAATTATAGATGCCCAGTTTTAATGCACAATTCAAGCACTAATTAAAAGCATTCTCCATAAATAGAAAACCAATTTGCTGTGTGTGCGGAGTGAAAAATACAATCAACTTTTCCTAGCTATCAGTTTTCTCTTCATACAGTCGGTCAAAAAGTAATTGACCTTTGGGCTTCTCATTAAAACTCGCAATGGAGGCTGGAAAAATTAAACTGGATCTAGTCATGGCATCAAATAGGGTTATAGCATATCTAATCCCATAGTTCCAGCTTTCTCCATTGTCAACATGAGTTGCTGGGTCGCGGTCAGAACCAACCGGGGAGAAAGCAGAGCTGAGCTGATTGGTCATGCCACATTTTATCCCTTCCACACATCTAGGCAGTCTTAGTTTACCACTGACCTAATGAAATAAAAATGTGAGACAGGCTAGGACATCTTTTCCAGCCAGAACACTGAGATGAGAGATGGAAGCTCATTTTTCCAATCTTACGTTGTTAGATTGTACTTACATCTAAGGCAAATTCCAGAAAGAGAAATTCCTTGTAGTGCCCAATTCTCCTACCTCATTCAGATTCTTTGGATAGTAAAATGTGTATTTTTTATTTTTAAGATTTTTTTAATACAAGAGCTGGGTACAGGCCAGAGGCGCGGGAGGGTGAGAGGATTCACCTGAGACAGAGCAGGGAGCAGAGCAGGCAGATTAACTGAAGCACACTGCTGAGGGGAGCAGTGGGCGTGACAGGAGAGGTCTGCTGCGCCAGGAGAGGTCTGCCGTGCCATGTGGGTTGCTCCGAGGCCGGTGGGGATCGAACTGGCACTGCAGAGGCTGCAGACAGCTTCACAGTGCTGCACTCAACCACCTGCACCACCAGGGGAGGCCCTAAAATGTTTATCTTTATTTATTTATTTTTAAAAGATTTATTTATTTATTTATTTATTATACAAGAACCTGGGTTCAGGTCAGATGCGCAGTAGGGTGAGAGGATTCGCCAGAGATAGAGTGGGGAACAGAACAGGCAGACTGACGAAATACACTGCTGAGGGGAGCAGCGGGCGACAGGAGAGGTCTGCTGTGCCATTTGGGACCCTCACTGGCCGGTGCAGATTGAATGGGCACTGCAGAGGCTGCAGACAGCTTCACAGCGTGGCGCTCAACCGTCTGTGCCTCCAGGGGAGGCCCTTAAATGTGTATCTTTATATTCAACATGAAATGGATGCTTTAATTAAGGTGACTATATACATTATTTTCTTAATCATACATAATCAAGAGTGAATGTGGGCACTATTAATTTTTACAACAGGGCAACAGTTGCAAATCTGAGCTATTCTTGGCAAGCTAGGAATTTGTGATCATTTTAACTTTAGTGTTTCCAATACCCATGATAGAAGGTATCTTGCTCAGCCAAATATTGGTTTCTATTTTTTTTATTAAAAAAAAAAGCAAGTGGTTTTCTATGTTTTATTTTTTTTTTAGTTATGAAAGGGAGTATTTTATTATGAAAGGGAAAACAGAAAAAGATCTGGTGGTCCAAGTCCTACTTTCAAGTATGAGAGCAAATCATGCCTTCTATAGATTCAGTATTTGTCTCCAATGAGTTTTCTCTTAACGCTAATGATCTAGGGTTGTTATGCCCTCCAAATGCCTATTTAACATGTGTCTGTATGTGTGTGTGTGTGTACACAACACACTTCCATACACATAAAGGTCAGTTATGAAAAGAATATGAAGTTTCAACAACTATTAAGAAAGATTTTCAATGAAGTATAATGTTTGTAATGTTATCTTTGAAAAGATAACAGTGAAAGTCACCCTCAGTGACATAATGTTACAGCAACTTGGTAGTGCAGTGACAGACAGGAAATATTTTTCATGTGTGTTTTTGGCAAAATGCTAGAGCTCCTAAGCTCTGGTGGGTTTTTTGTATAACACAGTCTTTCATGTGGCAAAGTCACATTAGACGCTGTCTGGTTGCTCTTGGTTACGGAGACTTTTC
The DNA here is from genome assembly GCF_964194135.1 of Talpa europaea. Classification (NCBI taxonomy): domain Eukaryota; kingdom Metazoa; phylum Chordata; class Mammalia; order Eulipotyphla; family Talpidae; genus Talpa; species Talpa europaea. Next base: position 14,886,525 of record NC_140069.1, read on the forward strand.
CTATTTGACTCACCTTCAGTTTTTAGGCAAATTCTCTGACTCTCCACATTGTTTCTGGGTGTCAGCAAGTCTTTGCAATTATATAGATGTCCTCTGAAGGGAGAGACTGGGTGATAAAAGAACATTTCATGGTCCATGTAACTTTAGAGGTGTGAATTAATAAAAACATAAAAGTGGTAGAATAAGAAACAGAAACAGAATTTATCATAGATTCTAGATCCTTATCTAGTTTAATAAGCCCCCGTTTTAAAATTAGATGCACTAAGGCTTATCTACTTTCTGCATATGTTGCAGGCACAATTTGGGTGATGTTTCATCTGTCCATATTACTTGGCTGAATGCTAATAATTCAAACCTTCCTCAATTCATCTTGCGGGACCAGAAAGGCAAGTATTCATTCATGTGTTTTCTTTTCTGTTATGGTTCTTTGCTGTAAATTTGAGAGGTAGTGTTTTTAATTTTTTTTTTATTTTTGTGTATGCTTCTATGCAAGGTGTAACAGAAAGAATAGTTTATACAAAGCACTTATTGATTTATGAGCTTGATAATGTGCAATGCATTTCATGTACACAGTCTCAACTAACATCCTCAAAATGATAAAAAGCAGCAGAGTTAGGGTTCAAGTCAAGGGTATCTGAGATTCAAACCTGGATCCACAGTAATGGTAGCTTATTATCATGGGCATGCTGTGGGTAACAACTGTCTTCTTAATGTTTGTACTAAGTCTCACATTTTGAAAAACACCAACACTTCCATTTAGCACATTTGGTCCACATGCTGTTCTGTGAAGGCAGGTAAAACGATATAGACTAGATTCGTTTTATAGATGAGGAAGTAAGCTCAGAGAGGATGATTTAGGGCTGCAAGGCTAGCAAGTAGCAGTTCTAGCATTTAAACCCTGGTCTCTGGGCTGCCAAGAACTTGTTTCAGAACAAAAAAATGAAAGTTTTACTGTACCCAGAAGAAGGGTCAGAATGGCTGGAGGGAAGGCTTGAGAGAGAGGAGATGAGACTGTGTTATGAGCAGAAGCAGAGGGACTCTGCTACGCATACCACAAACTGTGGCCCCTGAGTGATTTTATGCGTACAGTATTGGGGTGGTCATGTAAAATTGTTAAAAACTGCAAGAAGACTGAACTCATTTGACTAAAGTTGAGTGTGAGAGGGAGAGAGGGGCATTGGTGTGGCTGGTGAGATAGCAGGACCAGACAAGGCAGGGTCTGATAAGACTGGGGGATTGTTTTACCCATCCAGGGATGCTTAGTAGATTATATGGATAGAATGGTTCAAGAACAAAACATAGATTATTGATCTAAAAGGCAAGGTTTCCCAAATGAGTGAGACACATGGGTTTCATATCACCATTTAGACACCAGCATCCATTGATTCAAATACATTCCTAAAATAAGCTCAAATATCAGTTTATATAGAAAAAGTGGGTTGTATGTTATCTCCTCTGGCATTTGATTCAGATGTTTCTTTAGTTAGAATAGTATTAAGATTGTTTCCATATCCCATAGATAAGAAAGTTTAACAGGAGCATGTTGGCTCCCATGATGACATGCCCTTTCTCTAAATTTACAAGCAGCTCCTAAATCCTCCATTTAAATCAATTGTGTCATCCTTTGGTTTTATTTTTTATTTTTAATTATTTTTTTTTTAAAGATTTATTTATTTATTTATTTATACAAGCACAGAAGCGTGGGAGGGTGAGAGAATTCACCAGAGTCAGAGCAGGATGCAGAACAGGCAGAAGGACAGAAGTACACTGCTGAGGGGAGCAGCGGGCGGCAGGAGAGGTCTAGCGCGCCATGTGGGACCCTCCTCTGGTGGCCGGGGAGCAGCCAGGGATCGAACCGGCACTGCAGAGGCTGCGGGCAGCATCGCAACCCAGCGTTCAACCGCTGCGCCACCGGGGAGGCCCTCATCCTTCGGTTTTAACCAGAGTGCCATATCCTAAAGGGGGTAATGATAGAGGAAAGGATGCTAATACATTTTAAAGTGTCAGTGAATTTACTATATATGTAATCTTATTACAGTCTGTGAGCAACCTCACAGAAGTTGAAGAACACTCAAAGTTATCAAGCTAGAAGTAGCAAAACTGTGATCTGAACCCATCTCATATTGAAGCACAAATTTATTCTATCTCATCATGTTGATTTTCATGCTCTCCATTCAGTAGTAGAAAAGAGTGAGAATCAACTGTCTTTCTGTATCTCCAAAGACTAAGGATGTATTAGAAAGAGCCTAGTGAAAGGAAGAATGTTGAGCTGAATAAATTCAACTTCTATTTATTGAGCTTCTGTTATATGTTAAGTTCTGTGTTTGTGGAATCCATGATGAAAAATGTAGGGTATAAGTCCTCAGTGAGCTAGACAACAAAATTTCATATTTAATATAGTTATTCTAGAAAATAGACAGCTCAATGTGATCATTGCTTTTATGGAACGAGAGTCAACCAGATGCAGAGAAAATTTCCAAGAATAATAATCTAAATTTACATGGACAAAAGAAGAGAAGTCTTCACCAAGAAAGTAGATACTATGTGTAATAATTGAGATTATCAATTTAGTGTTCTGAATACTTTTGGGACTAAGCATCTAATGTACAACATGGTGATATAGTAACTATGGGAGATGATGGATGGGTAATTAATTTGATTGTGGCAACCACATATCAAATCATCACATTGTACAATTTGAACATATATGTAGTGTTATTTGCTAATTCTACTTCAATAAAGTTGGAAGTTTTGGGGAAAAACATTTTGAAGAGAGCAGAAATGGAGATCTCTTATTACTTCAAATGCCATTTTATACTTCTGGAATTCTACCTGTCTTATACTCTCTGTGAAATTCCATAGACTTGGGACTCACCTTAAAGGTGAACCTATTAGAACAAGAGTGCTAAGTCTGACTTCACCTCTAAGGAAGTTTCTTGCTAGCAGCACTGAATAATCCACTAGTAATGAAGAAATTGTTTTAAATAGTAATATAAAATGTCAAGTACAGAAATAAGAAACATTTTTTCTGATATTTATTTATTCATACATGTATTCAAAAGTATTTATTAAATGCTTTGTCTGATTTCAGATGAAACTGTGCTGGATACATTATTGTATGAATTGTTATCTGGTTTGAGATAGGTCATTTTTGAAGTCAGTGATGACAGAAATAATCTCTGTGTTAGGGTCACTTGAATTTCTTGCCCCTTCAATTCTATTTTTCACCCTTTTGAATCACCTGTGAAACCTGAATTGGGAGCATTTTGCTCTACATATTTCACATGAAAATCTATTCAAACTGACTTCAAAGGCTGAACCACAAATCCTTGATAGCCACCAGGGGTCTGTTAATATAACCTCTGTTTGTTTCCTCTCTTATTATTTTTGCATTACAATTATAACTGGAAGTACCAAAACATTATAATTGTCAACTAACTTCTGGAAAACATGAATGTTTGGCTACGAATTTAAAGGGAAGGCCACTCCTTCCCTCTCTGGACTTTGTAGTGGTCTTTATATACAAAATTGATAGCTTAACAAGCCTCAAAGATGAACCAAAGAAGAAAATAATTTTCTTATGAAGGATTTCTGTGGAAACAGAGAAACAAAGATCCTTGAGAAGGAATCTGTATTTATTGGCATCTATCCAAAGTTTTTCAGTGAAAATTAACATCCTCATGTATACAGATAGGTTTGATGAATACTCAGCTAGGTCAGCCCATTTTTGTGCAAAGTATACCAATATTCTGCCCATGTCTGAGACACTATTATTAATTTAGTACATTTTCCCTATTTTCTCTTCCTCTGTCTGCTTTTCACACATAATTGGAACTAACTATAGATAACAGATATTCCTGAAAGTACATGAAACAATAGTGAATGCACATACAAAGTCATTCTTATCTCAAATTTCCTTCTAGAAGAATTTAAATCATAAGCAATCAAATTGCTGATAGACATTTCCATGCACACACACACATATTGCATTAATTATTTTCCATTTTGTTGCTTATTGACTCAGCATCTGTTGCTATTGTTTTGCATGTGTGTTGTGAGAAGATTTACTAGGCAAGGTGGAAGGATATGTTTTGTAGAAGGTCTAGCCTGATGAGCATGGGATATACGCTACTGGTATTAAGCTTACTAGACTTCAGTATTTTTTAACAACATCTTTAGTTCTCATTCATTGAACTTCAGTCAGGCACTAGACTAAGTGATTTATATATTGCTCTTCAATGTTATGGTTCCCTTTGAGGAAACAATTTTTTTAAAGATTTATTTATTTATGCATACAAGAACTGAGGTGTAAGCCAGAGGTGCAGGGGGTGAGAGGATTCACGAGAGAGCATGGGGAGCAGAACAGGCAGATTGACTGAAATACACTGCTTAATGGAGCAGCAGATGAGGCAGGAGAGGTCTGGTATGCCATGCGGATTGCTCCTTGGCTGGCTGGGGATCGAACTCATGCTGCAATGGCTGGCAATAGCTCAATAGTGCTGTTTTTAACCCCTGCACCACCAGGGAGGCCCTGAGGTAACAACTTTGATGAGGACTGGAGGTTCAGGAATTATTTGGGATCACAGAACTAATAAGTCACAGAGTCAGTATTTTAACTTCAGTGTCTGTCTTTATACGTAAGCGCCTGGTGTAGGACTGACATCACAAAGCTTTAAATGACTACATTATTTTTATCTCCAAAGAAAGCCTCAATGATTTGCCTAGAGTCAAAATGAACCAGTAGTTCAAAGTCCAACGTAATAGTTCAAAGTTCAATGACCAAAAACATGCTGGAGTATCGTTGGGGCACTGGTGGTGGGCAGGGTGTGAAAGTAGACATTTTAGTGGTTTGTGCCTATAACCCAGAGCAGATACAGTGATATAAACCTACATTACTCCAATAACCATAATTTGGGAAAAAGAAAAGGAACTACTGGCATTTTCTCTCCACACTTTTCTGCCTCCATTTGCAGTGAGAAAAGACCCTTTTGTGGGTTTTTCCAGAAATATTTATATCCTCCATTGAAAGGAGACTTTAATGCTACAGTATTTGGTCAGCATAACTACCACGTGAAAGAAAAATGATACAATGGAAGAGAATGCATCACAAAAGTCCCTTTCTGAATTGTTTTAAAACAAAAATTATGGTCAAGAAGACCTTTGTTTATGTAAGAACAAGTTTTTCCTTCTCCAGGGAAATTATTCTCACCCTTTTTCCTGTAAAGAGTAACAACCCAAATATTTTCTTAGGTGGAGTATGAAACTACATCCAGGAGAAACTTGGAAAGGACTTTTAAAAAATGTATGAATTAGACCAATAACCACATTGATTGGGCAATGGTCTGTATTCCTTTTGGTGATGTGCCTGTACAGGTGGGTCACCATATCCTGCTGAGCTCATAATCACTACCAGAATGAAAACTCCATTCATTATACAGAGTCAAAACCATAGAATGTCCAAGCATGAAGGGGCTACACAGGACTTCGTTTTCAATTTTTCTCCCTTTGTTTTGAAGTTTCACTCTACCCTAGTAACCCATCCTCCAACTTATATTTTACAGATGATGAAAGATAATGATGCTATTGCCTTTGTCAATAAATAGCTAATTATTACTAAAAATTTTCTGAATTTCCAATCTGCTCTTTCTATAAGATGGGCGGAATTTACTTTGAATCCAGGCTAACTTTTTACCAGGAAATTTAATCTAAGCCTTAAAATTTCCCAGGCAAGAGGGGAAAATAATGGTATTTACTTAATAGGTTTGTTGTGAGGCTTAGACCAAATGATGCATATGAAGAGCTTAACACATGATTAGTGCATATTAAGTGCTAAATTAATATTAGTTGTTATTTTGTTAATAATGCAATAATGTGCAAATCAAAGGTTTATTTTCTAAGGTGTGGCATACATGGACTTTGAAAATTACATTTGTTTTCCCCATTGTATGGTCATGACTCCTTTGTAAAAGATTAACTGTCCATGTTTGTGTGTGTTTATTTCTGGACACTCTATTCTAATCCATCAGTCTGTGTTTCCATTTCAACATCATACTTTTTTGATTACTGTCACTTTGTAGTATAGCTTGAAGCTACGGCATGTGATACCTCCATTTTTCTTCTTTACTCTCAGTATTACTTTGACTTATTCAGGATCTATTGTTGTTCCATTCAAATTTTATCATTGTTTGTTCCTTTTTTCTTGAAAAGTTTCAATGCATTTTTATAAGTATTACATTGAATCTGTAAATTGCTTTAGATGATATAGCCATTTTAACAAGTTTATTCTTCCAGTTCATCATCCATGACCATGAAATATCTTTTCATTTCTCTGTGACTTCTTCAACAAATGGTCTTGGAAAGTTTGAACAGTCACTTGCAAACAAATTAAGCAAAACATTTAAATTCATATACAACAATTAATTAAAAATGGAATAAAGACTTGGATATAAGATCTGAAACCATAAAGTACACAAATGAAAAGAGTGTATACACTCCTGGACATTAACTGTGGAAAGATAAAGCAAAAATAAACCATGAAAGAAACTAACGCACAAAAAAGGCAACCAATGATTGGGAGAAGATATTTGCACATGGCACATCTGACAAGGAGTTAATTTCCAAAATATTTAGAAAATTCATATAGGTGAACAACAGAAAAACAGAGAGCCTGATAAAAATTTGCAAAAAAAAAAAAAAACTAAATAGACATTCTCAAAGAAGACATACAGATGGCCTACAAGCACATGAAAAAATGCTTAAAGGAATATATGAGGAAAAAGTAAATTAAAACCACAGTGAGATGTCACCTTACTCCTGTGAGAATGAACTATATCAAAAAGACTGGAAACAGCAAATGTTGGTGAAGGTGTGGGGAAAATGGAACACTCATGCACTGTTGATAGGAACGTAGGTTGGAGCAACCTGTATGGAAAAGTGTATGGAATGGAGAGTCTTAAAAATTATATAGTGGACATACCACATGGTCCAGCAACATTACTTCTAAATATTTGCCCAAACATGGAAACACTAAAACAAAAGGATTTATGCACACCTTAGTTCATATAGAAAGGTTGGATACAGTATTATAACAATAGCCAATACAAGGAACCAGTCTAAATGCCCATTGACACATGACTAGATAAAGAAATTGTGGTATATATACACAATGGAATACTACTCAGATATTAAAAAGATGAAATAGTCCCTTTGGAGACAAGGTGGATGGATCTTGAAGTGATTATGCTAAGTGAAATAAAACAGAAAGTGAAATATAGTTACTGGATGATTTCACACATTTGCAAAATATCAGTAACAAAAGATAACAAACTGGCAAAACACAACAAAAGATAACTCTTAGACTCTGTGAACACTACAATGGTTACCAGAGGGGATGGACAGTGGTGTTGAGAAGAGGGTATAGGAGATGGAATGTGATAGAGTGTTGGCACTGAAACTTTGATAAAAGAGGAGTTGAAGCATGTTGCACACATGAAGGTGTGAATTTGCACTCCCAAAATGATATAGTTGTGTAAACAGTTGGCAAAGCAACAAAATTTGAGAAGAAAAATAATGTAAAGTGGTTTAAAAAATACATTTGTACTCTACTAATGCTTAATTTTCATTGAAAGTCAAATTTCCTACATTACTCCTTTCTTATGAAATTCTTCAAACTCATCAGAGACTTAGTCCTACAAATTTTATCACTGTTATCTGTATCTAATGTATTCTTTCTCTTAATTCCCACCATAAATGATGGAAATTTTGATTCACATCATCAATCACTTTAATTATACAAGAATTTCCTTTCTCCTCCACCTCCCCTTGCCCCCATTATCCACACTACATCAACCACACTGTATGGAAAGGGAACTTTCTAAAACAGAAAATGATTGTGTTGTTATCTTGCTAGTAATCATTTGGGGCACCAGCTGCTCACAGAATAAAGTTTAAACTACTAAGGAAGACATACAAGACCAAAAAGCTCTCTAGCCTCAACTCCCACCAATTTCCACTTCAAATTTTATGTCCTGGACATGCTGATAGTTACAATTTCCCAAATATGACAAGATTTCTGGCCCTTAACTGATCTAACTAAAGTTCTCTACTCATGGCAATATCTTCTTTGACAACTAACTTCTATTTCTTCTTGAAGATTCAGTTCAGGTTCTACCTCCCCAAGGACAGCTTCCTCTGTGTGCAAAAGCACTCTGTTCTTGCTTCCTTTGTCTCATTACCTTGAACTTCACATAACACTATTATCATACAGTATTGGAATTTTTTTAGCTGTCTTTTCTCTATAATTGGAACTTTCTTGACTGGAGGGTAGTTGTTTCTTATTCTGGTTCCCTCATGTCAATCTTAACGTCTGAGAGAGTGTGTCCTCCATAGATTTATTTTAATGAATAAGAACCTTTCAGACTCTCATGAATGATAATCATTTGTGGCTACATGATACTTCATTTAGTTTACATATTTCAGTGTTGGAATTTGGGAGGAAAGCTCCATGTGCCCGTGGTTGTAAAGTGGGTTCTCACAACCATAAAACTGGGTGTGCCAACCACAAATCCAGAGGCCTTTAATCTGGTCTGCATATGATGCAATCCTGGCACCACCCTAAATCTTTTCTTCCAAAGATTCATTGGACCTTTAGATATGGTTTCCATCTGGGATGACTGGAATCCAATGTGATGTAATGCTGTAATGCTGTTTCAGATCTTCCATGCCTCCATCCAGACTTATCAGTGAAATTTTGAATTCTTTATAAAATATTGAATTCTTCATAAAACAGGGCAGATAATTACAAATACTTTTCCACATAATAACTTAGGATTGTAGGTGAAGAGAGCAACTATCTTTAATATGAAATAGGGTTATTTCCAGAGGCAAGCCTTCACATGTTTATAGCCTTATGGGAATTTATTGATGAATAGGACCACATATTTTCAAAATATTTAAAAAATAAGTACTGCTTATGCATCAGGAATTATTTTGAGCTCGTTGCATGTACTGAGTCATTTAAATTTCCCAACCCTCCCATTGAGGTGACTGGTGCTATAATCTCTGTGTTAGTGATGGAAATTGAAGCACAGAGGGGATAAGTAATTTTGTTTATATTAAATGGTTAGTCAGTAGTAGCCCCAGGATTCAAACTCTACAGAAAACCACTGCAAAATGCTGACATGGTTTTGTACTGTGTACTCTTCTTTATAATTTAGAAATATTTGTTATCTCATAATATTAAATTATTAATGTTAATATGTTGAAAATTGGGAACCACTTATGCTCCAAAAGGACATCTTTACTGCACTAAAAGCATTATGCTCAATAACTAAATATGTGCATTAAAAGACTTGTTAGAAATCAAGATCACAATTAAAATATTTCCATTTTACTCAACCACATGGCTTCACCATTTCATGCCTTTCATAGCCCATTGCTTGCACTAGTGACAAGGAGTAGGTATGTGGTTCCAATAAAACCATTTTTAGAATAGGATTAGGGCCCCTACAGACAAAGACAAAGGAGAATGAATAGAGATGTAACCATTCCATTCTCATTTCTGTAAACTATACATGTAGTTGAGAAGGAAACTTTAGAATTCCATTAGATGTAAACAATCAGCTTCCTGCTCAACCTCCTTTGCTGGTTATGGACTTACACAGGTGTTTTTAGAGAAGAATGGACCATAAAATTTACCATTAATCAGCAAAGGCATGGAAGAGCCTTAACTGGAGGAGTAAAAACAGAATTACCCTTATATTAATGCTCTGTCTTTAGCTTCAACTTATGTAGGTAGAGCTTTTTATTTTCATTACCTAGATTAAAAAGTTCCTTGGAGTTGGCGAACATGTCTTCTGTTTCTTTTCTATTGTTTTTAGGATGTTGTACAATCCAAGGCATAAAGATTGTATTCAATGTGTGGGATGTAGATATTTTGTGAGCCAAAACTTCTCCAAATATAAGTGAGGGTGCTAAACAAGATGGATTCCAAATGCTCCTTTACACTTAAGTCTTTCGTTTTTCTTAAATAATTATAAAGTTCTTATTGTCATAAAATCTATTGGCACCTACTCCTTATTATCATAATGCCATAATACTTGGAATACTCATATATGGAAAGACAAAAAACAATGAATGGGGATCAAGATACAAAGATTAAAGACCTGATTGTTCAAGTTGTTGGTGACCTAGATGAACTTTCGTGTCTTCAGTTTGGGTCTTTTTAATTCACTTTCCACACAGAAGTCATTATCATCTTTGCATACTGAGATGCTGATTATATTACTCCTCTGCTTAAACCTTCCCATGGTCCTTGCATAAAGTGTAAAGGTTTCATAGGAATTGTAAAGATCCTTTGGGACCTCTGTGTTCTGAACTGGTTGTGATGGTTTCCTTCTTTGACTCCCTCCAGAGTCGTTAGATGCCCTGGTTACATAGTACTTAAATTTTTTTTAAAGATTTATTTATTCATGCATACAAGAACTGGGGTACAGGCTAAAGGTGTGGGGGGTGAGGGATTCATCAGAGACAGAGTGGGGAACAGAACGGGCAGATCTGCTGAAATACACTGCTGAGGGGAGCAGCGGGTGAGTCAGGAGAGGTCTGCTACGCCATGTGGGCAGCTCCCTGGCTGGGGATCAAAGTAGTGCTGCAGTGACTGTGGAAAACTTCATGGGTTGCATATTAATCCCTTGTGCCACCAGGGAGGCCCTACATAATACTTTAGCACTCTGCTCATCCCTGTAAGAAAGCATACTATTTTATCATTGCTTACTGCTGTGACAGTTATCCTTACTAGTTAGGCTATAAGGTTTACTGAGGGCAGGAAAAACATTTGTCTTTGTTCATCTTTGGAGTTACACATAGTATAGTTAACATTTAGTACATGCTCAACAAATAATTATTGAATGAATGAATGTTACACTACCATTACCTAGTCACCCTGATTTTTATTCCTGTCAGCAGGGAAAATTATATTTATCTACCTGAGATGACACGAACACATATGAGTTAACCTTTGAAACAGCTTCACTTTCTCAAAAAGAAGATTATGAGGCATTCTCATTTTAGAATGGAGATAATAACTCCTTAAGTTTCTGTGTCATAAACTTGACATTCCACTTTTTGCAAAAGTCTGTCCTTTACGCTACTGTGCAATTTTAATATGATATATGACATGTATCAAACCTTTCTGTAGTCATTTATCCAACAATTATTCATTTAATATGCCAAGTACTCTCCTAGATGTCAAAGAAACCAAGACGCATAAGACAAGCCTTCTTCTTTTGAGGAGTTTGTATTAAATGGAGGAGACAGACAAATACAATAATACTCATCAATACTAAATTCTGAGTATAAGCTTTGTTCATTTTGGATGCATTTTTTTTCCATTTCACCCTGATACAAACCTTCCAAGGTAAATTGAGAAAATTAAAAGTGTAATTGGTTCAAGACCACTTCTTTAATAAGAGCCATGTTAGGATTTAAACCTGTCCAATTCCAGAGTTCGCTACTTCACTTTATACTGCAATATGTTAGTGCTTTAATCCAGACCTAGACAGAGGAGGAAAGGAGACATAGAGGAGAGAGACATTGTTCCACACACAAAGAAAGGAAGTCCTGTGTGTATTTGTGCACTCAGGTACCCAAGTTGGAGAAAGCTTCATAGAAGAGAAGATATTTTAGCTTTGTGAGTTTGACATCTTTGTGAGATGGCAAAGTCACAAAGCAATTAGTTAAGGTTCCAGAAAATGCAAGAACCTAATAAGATGAATGAAAAATAATTAGCTGTTGCTAGAGAATTAGCTACATAGAAGAGAATTTCAAGCCATGGACTAGTTCTCTCTCTGCTAAGAAATGTGTCCATTGCCCTAATAGCAAGGGGTTTTTGAGTAGGAAGATGATGAGCTGCTTTGAATTTGTGTAGCTCGTGAGCTATTTACAAAGAATTATTGTGAAGGGAGAAAGACTGGAAGCAAAGATATAGTCCAGACAACAGCAAATAAGAATTTGAATGAGGGAAGTATTGTTGGGCCTGAAGAGATCCTGATAAGAAAGATATTTAAAAGAATGTATCAGTCGAATTTATGAGCTGAAGGTGGGCATGAGTCTAGAATAAGACCAAGGTTATAATTTGCAATCTGTTTAATTGAACCCTGGAGCACCAGCTTAATTCTATCACTCTATTGATTGAGTATGGAATAAAACAATAATCTTACTGGGCATTTATGATATGCCAGATATCATTTTAAGCATTCACAACCAACCCATGTGATATACTATCACTCATATTTTATAGCTGTGGACAGTGAGACACAGAAAAATAATTTGCCTGGGATATAGAATTATGGTAATGGGCCTGTGAATGCTCTACCCAAACTTCCATTGGGATCAGGTCATATTCCCCTGGTGGCTGGCAGTGCTACTACCTGACGGCCCCAGCTCTCAGTCCCTTTAGAAGAGACCCACATGGACCAAAGTCATAATGCCCTTCCCTGGGGCACGCTAAAGCTGGTGGGTTTAGAAACAGGATGGTGGTTGCTCAAATCAAAATGACAAGGGCATGACCTCTCACAGCTTCAGATAACTCTGAGAGCCCAACCAGCCTCAGACATCCCTACGAGGTTGGCTTTGATGCAAATACAGTTTCACTTCACTGCACAATCTTGTTTCCTTTCTTAACCCCCATAGGTTTGATCTCCAGAGCCCTCCTTAATATCCAAGCCTGCTCTTCCCTTCAGAGTCTGCTTTTTAAGGATGCCCCTCTGAACAGCCATCAAGTGGTAGAGCGAGCATTTGAACTCAGATAGGTTGGTTGTAACAGCCATGGATTTAAGCACTTTTATATAAAGCTTTGCAAAATCAAAGACACTGGGGCAAAAAGATTCATATCATCTTGCAGTCCTGCCAAAATGATTCATAAATGAACAAATTATGATTTCATTTTTTATTAGTTCATGATGCAGAAAAATCAATTACTGAAAATATATTTGAAAGGAAGAGAACTGAGAAGACATGGAGCCAGGTACTGTTGAAATCAAGGGAGGAGAATAAAGAAGTGCAAACTAGTCAACCACATCAAGTACTGAAGGAAGATTATTAAGTGGATAAGGACCACGACCTGCCCAATACCATTGAAAATAGTAAATTCTGTAGATGTGATATAATGCAGGGATGATCTAATATTGCTGTGTTTAGAGAACATGGGAGATGAAAATGTAAAATGTAAAATAAGGAGTGATCATAAATTTTGTTTATCAATGGGTGTGGCTGCTCAGGGACCCAGAATAGGGTCGTGATTATTTTAACCTAGCTCATCTGAAAACCTTGAGTCGGTTCTATATTGCTGCATCCACACGGGGAACCTAGTATGGTTGCAATAAACGGTGAGCAAACATCTGAGCTTCTGTGGCCACCATTCAGATCACGCATTCTCCTTTCTCAGGAATTGGAGGTTCCCAAAAGTGAATTCTCAGATTCCACACTGTGATGTGGTCAAACCGCTTGCTTAGTCACTTCGTGCCCGGTGTCCACACTGTCGATTTTTTGGATGCTGAAATTTCCCCTAACATCTTCCCCTGCCATTACGCTAGGAAGAACACCAGGAATTGTTTCAGGTAAGAAGTTCCTGACCAAAGGCGACAGGGGTGGGTGGCCAGGGGGAATTCACCACAGAAAGTATTTCCCACGAACCCACAGAGCACAGAATCCATGTTTGAAATGCCAGTCTTCTTTGTGCTTGTTTATTCTCAGCGGAGTGCAGAGCATGATTATGTAATAGAGGCAATAGCATCTAAAACTTTAAAAAATAATCTTGGTGGTGAATTTGAAAGCAAATGTTGAAGACTGGAACATTTCAGATTTTCCACTCAGTGGATTGAATGGCCAGATATTTCAGAATCACTTTCTCTCCATTTACTCTCGACAGCAAAGATCAAATGCGTGACCTAGCAGTCAATTTCCACATTCTAGAAGGAATAGATAGTAGATTTGAGCTGGAGACCAAACTCTGAAAAATAACATGCATAGGTAGACATAAAATGTGTTATTGCAATTGTATGAATATCTTATAGAAAAGGTAATCTTTCTGCTAGTTATGATAATCCATGTAAATTCCCAATTCCCTATAACTGTTTTTTATAAATTTTTTTTATTTATTTATGCATAAAAGAACTGGGGTACAGGCCAGAGGTGCAGGGGATGAGAGGATTCATCAGAGACAGAGTGGGGAGCAGAGCAGGCAGATCTGCTGAAATATACTGCTGAGGGGTGCAGCAGGTGAGACAGGAGAGGTCTGCTGCACCATGTGGGTCAGCTCCTTGGCTGGGGATTGAATTTGTGCTGTAGTGATTGATAGCTTGATAGCACTGAGACTTTAACCCCCTGTACCACCAGGGAGGCCCCTGTAAATGTGGTGTTTTTTTTTTTTTAAGAAAAATATATTTTTTAAGAAAAAAATTTTTTTTAATGTAGAAGAACTGGGGTGCTGGCCAGAGGTGCAGGGGTAGGGGGGTTGAGAGGATTCCCCAGAGACAAGGGGGAGATGAACATGCAGGTTTACTGAAGTACACTAAGTACACTTGCCGGGGATCGAACTCAGGCCATAGCGGTGATAGCGCTGAGATTTAACCCCTAGGCCACCAGGGAGGACCCAATAATGTAACTGGTTTAGAGATAAATGGCAGTGGTCTTGCCCAGACCTATTGTGGTTTAAAAAAGTGTAGTCTAAGAACTCTTATGTGATAAAGTATAAATCTACCCTCAGATTCCCATCGCAGCATGTATATCTTTCATTCCATAAACCATGGAGCAAGGAATTTCATATTTTCTTGTCACCAGGCCTCAATGTGACACCTCCTTCTCGGGGTGATACAAGAAGAGTGGGTGTTTCTTGCTTCCAGTCAATGAAAGGATCTCTGCCTGATATTCTTAAAGGCAGGTGGCCACTTAGCATTAAAGATGTGTGTGTATAACCATGGAATATTACTCAGCATTCAAAAAAGATAAACACATGCAATTTGCAGCAACATGGATGGCGCTGGAAGGGATCATGCTCAGCGAAATAAGCCAGAAAGAACAAGAAAAATACCGGATGGTCTCACTCATAGCAGGAATCTAGAAAACTTAAATAAGGGACCAGGAAAAAGAATAACTATAAGAAAGAAAATATCAAAATCAACAAACAACTATGAATAAGAGACACTCTATGGGGGGTGGGGGGTGGGGAGGGGAGGGATTGGGGTCAAAATAAGGGGATTGCAATTGTATGGTGAATATAAAAATAAAATTTATTTAAAAAAAATAAAAAGTCTTGAGAATTGTAAAAAAAAAAGATGTGTGTATATTTGTGAACATGCATGTGTGCTGTGTGTCTGTGTGTTGTGGGGTTGTGTGGGGGGTGATTCCACTCTGAGGGCCTTGACATATGTGTACAGTGCCCCCAGACGCTTCCTGGAGTCATTCACATCTGAGGTATCACAAATAATCTAGACCCAGCAAAATCCTACTATTATGAATAGTAAAATGTACTATTACTTTAGCAAAATACCATCTACCCCAACCTCTCACAAAGCTCTAAATCAAAACAAAACAAACAATTTTTTCCTAGTTTCTTCTACTTCTCCTTTTTCTAACTCTTGGAGTTATTCTTCATTGAAAATGAGGCCCAAGGTCGCAAAGACTATCCTGGGGATGGATGAATGGATGAGAAATAACCCCTAGGTATCACTCAACTTGTCTTTTGTCAAAATTTAATACTGGTATCCCTTAACTAACCAGAGGCATATAGATACGATATTTAAATCACTTTCTTGAAACAAAGGCCTGAAAATGGAAAACAAAGCTTATATAGTTTATAAATGGTACTAAATACTCCTCACTCCAAGCCTTTTTTGTTCTGGCTGTCGACATGTTCCTGACAAATGAGACTATCATAAGGGACAGGTGTCCATGTGAGGTTTAACCTGTACTCTCCAGCTGGGGCCAAAAGTAGCTATAGCACAAGACTGCCTGGTACCCTTCTAAAACAAAAGCAACCACAAAAAATGCTGCTTCTTGTCTATGTAAATCTATTCTTCTGATTTCAAATGACTGTATACAATTGCAGCTTTCATGGAATGTATTGACATCAAACAAATTGATTGAAAGATAAATACAGAATGGAATGCTGCTGTTTGCTGAAAGAAATGACTGGGATACAAATTTCTGAGAGAAATAACATCTTTGATCTGTTTCACTAAATGTTAGCCTCTCTTTCAAATATAACACTGGAATATTTTCCAAGTTTTGTAGAAATCACAAAGGAAGAACTAAGCCGGATAGTTAACGTGTTTAGATCCTGGAGATTTAAAGCAAGTCTTTGGCCCATATTTAATTTCAGTTTTAGCGCTGCTCAATAGAATCCATTGCAACAGTTCTCATCCTAAAACTTGCCCCCCTTTTTTCTTTTAAAAAATACTCTATGCCAGGATTTATGTTTCTGAAATTTTCCCTGAAAATACCACCCTCAAAAATATAAAAGGAATACCATCCTTTTATTCACACTACAAATGAAATACATACAAGAAACTAAGACATGAATCCTTGCATTTTTGGAATTTATATTGGGGGAAATGGATGGAAGGCAGAAATAAATAATAAGCATAATAAATAAGTAAAATATATGATACACTACATGGTGATAGGTGCAACAAAATACAGCAGTGTCAGCAGTACTGGGAGGGAGGAGTAGTGGGGCAGTTTGTAGTTTTAAATAGGGTATTTAGGGCAGATTTTATTAGGATGCTGAAATTAGGAAAAGACCTAAATATCCACCATATGGGAATCAAGGTGGGACTTGGACTATTGCAGCTGCTTCCAGGAGAGTCTACCGTCAAGTGCAAAGGCCATCAAGCACAAGACGCCTATTAAAGAGGGAGATGAAAGTACCCGCAGTGCGTGAGGGAAGGTACCAGGGGGCATTGTTAGAGAGATGGGAATGGGGTAGGGAGGAACTTCTGGGTATTTTCAGGGTTTTGGCAATTAGTCTGAACAAGATAGAAGCCATTGGAAGACTTCTGGTAAAAGAATGACATGACCCTTTTTATATTTTAAAGGACACTGACTGCCGTATTGGGGAGGCAGCCACAGTGGGGAGGATGAGGTATCAGGCTACTGCGATGATCCTGGTGAGGGGTGTCTGTCATTTATACCTGGGCGGTGGGAGAGGAAGTGGTAGGAAGAGCCCACTACATCACTATATAGATCTATTTTGTTGCTTTTGTTTTTTTTTTTTTTTTTTCATTATTGAGGTAACAGTGATTTACAACACTGTATATGATTTGGGGGAGTATGTTCACACCTCCTCAAATGAATGCTACCACCCTACCACCATAGTCCTTTACTCTAAACCTTTGGGTCCGCTCCCTCCTTTGCTCCTATTCCTAACCTTCCTCCCCCTTGAGTAGCCTCAATTCTGAAATGATGTTTCTAGAGTTAATTTTGGTTTGGTTTTGTCTGTTCCTTTTTTCTGCCTCTATATTCCACATATGAGTGAAATCATCCAGTATTTGTTTTTCTCCTTCTGACTTATTGTACATAGCACAATACTCTCCAGTTGCCATTGTTGCAAATGGCAAGAGTCCATCTTCTGTTAGAGTGGAATGGTATTTCATTATGTATCTGTCCCACAGCTTCTTAATCTGCTCATCTGTCCTTGGGCACTTAGGTTGCTTCCATAACTTGGCTATTGTAAATAGTGCTGCCATGAACACAGGAGTGCATCTATCCTTTCAAATTGGTAACTTTTTATTCTTTGAGTAGATACCTCAGCATGGAATTGCTGGGTCATATGTATATCTATTTTTAATATTTTGAGGAATTTCCATACTGTTTTCCATAGGGGCTAGGCCAGCTACATGGTACAGAGGAGCATATGGTCTCAAGAAGGGGAATTACTTTCTGGAGGCCACGTGACTAATAAATGAAAGAGGCTGGTTCAAACCTGGGTTCACAACTTAATTCTAGTCTTATTTCTACAATGGGATCTGGCATGTTCTTCCTTGTTCCAGTGATGGATCTGGAAAGAGAACGTAGAACATAAATGAACAGTGTCCTACTTCACAGTTTTGCTAAGAATTGGGGTTTCCAGGAACAAAAGTGGTGGTGTCCCACAAGTTTACAGGGTCTTTAAGTCCTTGACCGAAAATGTAGATTCAGCCGTGATGAAACACTGTCTATTTCATTTCCCTCCTCTGGAAAGTGTTCAAACTCTACCAAGCTTAGCAGGAGTAATTTCTCCCATTTCCTATGCTTTAACTGTAGAGGACATTCATTCCCTGCCCCTAAACTGCATTAGAATCCCTGTCTTAGATGTAATTGTTGTTGTAGTTCATCCATACGGAATTAAATTCTATGATGGATCACAGGACCTGTTTATGAAGTCTGCAGTGCTACAAAGCCCCTTAAGAAATGTTAAGTCCTGTTAGTATAAATCAGGAAATAATTTGATACATGTCTTCTTTATAGGCTAGAAGAATAAAAAGTCACCATCTGCCTTTCCACAAAATAATATTAATGGGGCTAATGCCATGGATTTAAATTGAGGCAGCTTCTAAAATTAGCAAAATAGAAGGCACAAAATTCACTACATCAGAATTTATTGATTTTCCAATTAACACTGAAGGTTTGCTCCTTAAAATTTTGCTTACTGGCTCAGAAATGTAGTATTCCAGTGGAGAATAATTGACATGAATTGTTACATTTCATATATCATTTGCAATGACTGATAATGTTCAAGTCCTAGTTATGTAAACACTCTTCAACTAATATAGCAGCATTAGAAAAGATAAGGTAGGCAGAACATGAAATCCTTATGCATTTTTAATGATTCTAGTTTTAAACAAACACATAAAGATCTATTTCTAGGTGAGTTTGATTTAAATATAATTAAGAGTATTTTTCTTAAGAAAGGAGGGCTGGGCACATTTTAAAAAATGAAATTTAATTAAGTGCAAATCTAAGAACTGGTTCAAGAATCCCACTATTTTAGTCTTCAGGATATTTCTTATAGGATGCTTCTAGAAAACCTTCACCGTTCCACTGATATTGTCCATGAATAATGTTGAACACTGGTTAACAGAAATTATTTGCTAAATTAGCTACTTTTTGTTCCCTTACAAAGTATACATCTTCAGGGTACAGTTTTACCCATTACTGAAGAGATGCTAGTAAGCCTTACTCTTAATCACCTAGAATCCAGTGCTTATATTTAGCAACTAGGTGTCTGTGTGCACCTTAGGTAAACCGAGTTACAAAACAAACTTGGAAATCATTACACTCCATTTTGTGAAAGTTAAAAACTTTCAAAGTATTTATTTGAACAGAGAATATTTCATTGGTATATTCTAAGCACCTAAAACAGTATCTGGTAAACATTTGGGCTCTCAATAAATATTTATTGAATGTTGGGTAAATGAATCGATGTTCTATTTTTCACTTTTACATTTCAATCTTTCCAGAAAATGTGTACCCTTACACTATGATGAGCAATATGTCAGGTCCTAGGATAAGTAGAATCAGGTTGAAGAACCAGAGATCCAGTTTGGAACCTTAAGTAGCTAGTGACCAGGATGAAAGGAGGAGATAAAGATAATAGCCAGAGTGTGAATGAGCAGGAGAGAAATCTACTGCCTGCCTGGGGAGCTCAGGGGAGATTGGAAGAGGTTGAGCTACTTGTTCTAGATCTTGTCCTGAGGGATGAATGACACTTCACAGAACCAAGGAAGAAAATGTTCACTTTCCTTTGAAAATCTAAGAGCTTGTGTTTGTTTTGTTCAGTCATCTGTTTTACTTGTTTTATTTATATCACACCAGTAAAATCATACACATATTGATTCTCCAGATGCCCACCTGAAGCTTACATGTACAATGCAATATTACTTCAATGAAAAATTAAAATCTGGATTTATTATTGTATTTCTTAATGGCGGTACCTTAGTTTACAACACTGTGTATGATTCAGAGATATAAAAATAATTTAAGTCAATATTTATCATTCTTTCAGAAGTCAGATAATACCCTACTGAAAATTTGAGCGGATAGTTTAGCTTTATAAATTGTTTATTGGGTTAGTCTTCAAATGGACAAAGCATGTTCATTTAAACGCCAAGCTCTGTGTCTGATTGGCTTCTCATCAGTGGAGACAGAGCACAGCCCCTTCGCCAGCAGATTGCACGCATGTTGCACATGGCAGATGACATGGTCTGTGGGCTGGGAAGACCTCCCCTCCCTCGGGAAAGCACATTGAAGCTGAGAAAGAGGAGAGAACAAGATGGGTGGAAAAGAGGGAAGGCTCTTCCAGGAAGAGGAAGAGCATGAGGAAACCATACTCTCTCATGGGATTCACAGACCAGCTTCCTGGGAGTCTTAAAATGACTGACTTCAAGGGCAAATGGAAAACAGGTTTCCTGTCCCTCCTCCCCCACTTCACCTTCTCTGCCCCTCTGTCCGGCCTGCCCTGACAGGCAGCAGAGCACCCCGGCTTTCAGTTTTCCGGTATTCTCCGCCCACGGAGCCTTCAGTTGCAAGCCACAGGGTTCTTGGAACTGCGAACATTGTTTGAACTCCGGCTAAAACGGGAGATGTGTTTTGAGTCACATTATGCAAGCATATTTATACCGTCTGTTTATGACACTTACAGGTGGACACTATGATTCATTACACATGCAGTGCACTAAATATAGAAGCTTGGAAAATCCTGAGTTTTGGGGAGCCATGGGCTATGGGTGAGTATGCGGAGGGAGAAGGTGGGACTCAGAATTTTATAGCTTTTCAAATGAAATCCTTATCTTAATGCAAGCGTTTTTGAGAGTCATATAAATGATTTGGTAGATGAGGATGAGAATGAGACTAGAGGAAGGACTGTGATAAAATATATAAACTATGCCTGGTAATGGGAGATTTCCTCTCTCTCTCTCTCTCTCTCTCTCTCTCTCTCTCTCTCTCTCTCTCTCTCTCCCTCTCTGTTTGTTACATTCTCGCAGTTAGCAATTATTTTCTGATCAGAAAGAATCAGAAAATATTTGCTAACTATGAGGTCAAAAACAGAAAGAAGGGTCTGGTTCTGAAACAATTACTTATTTCTCCCCAGTAATGTTTCTGTGATTTGCATTTGATAGTTTGTGTTCCTTATCTTTATATATAGATAATATTTTAATTAAAAAATCACATTAGGACCTTTTGACCAAGGTACACATGGACCTAAAAATCAATCTACAAAACATAGTCATCTTTTTGTTCTCAGAAAAGACTCCTCCCTATTTATAAATCAGGAATACTTCTACCACTGCCAGCCCAGGTTGGCTTTACTCTATTCCGTATGTTTTAAGTAAATGAACAAATTTTTACCAGCCTTATAAATAAAAATAACTTTTAAAGTAGTTTCAATAAGCAACTATTTCAAAGTCAAGCTAACTGATGGGGAGCCTTCCTTACCCTTGGGGTAGAAGAAATTTCCAGAGCCAGAGAAGAAAGTATTCACTGCTGTATTCAATTAGTTGAGAAACCATCAAAGTAAATAAGGCAACACCTTTAGGAACACACACAAAAGGATGCAGCGAAGTAGAACAGATTAAAAGAAAAAGGAGAAGTCTGCTCTGGCTACCAGCTGACCCCGGAGGTGAAGAATAATTTCTTCTTCAGGACATTTTTAGTAAAGGTCTCCTAGCAAGATGGCTCAATGGAAACGATTATTTTCACGTCTGTGGGGAACTGATGAAGTTTGCAGGAAACACAGGCAGTTTAATTCCAAACAAAGTACAGTAGGTCAGTTAGAGGGAGCGACTTTAGAAAATTTTAGTCCCCTCCTGGAATACTAATGGCTTTGGAGCGTCCCAGTGGTTGTGACGTAAGATATTCCCATCTCAGGAAGAAGAGACAATGCAGAGGAAAAGCTCATGAACTGTGCCAATTCAAGGTGGTTTCACAGAATTCTCAGCCTTCTTAAGCAGAATAAAGTGCATCTCACCAAATTATTTTTGTCATAAATTGTTCAATAACACTTACTGAGTCCGCCTATGGGCCAGGATTTGTGTCAGACTAAAAGCATACCTAGATACATGAAGTCTCTAACTTCAGTAGTGAGAGTGAGAATAAATCATATAACCATGAACATAGTGCTATAGGAGCCCCCAAGGGATAACTCTATCTGGAAGAAGCAATATCTGACAGTAATTTCCAAAGCATAAATCTCAATAAGAGTTTCAATGAATATGCTGTAGGTGTTCCATCAATCATGGCACATGTACCTGGCAAAGACATGCCTAATCAATCACTGAACATGTACCTAGGAAAGACATGATTAATCAGTCACTGCACTTATTCCTACAGAGCTGAGATTCAATATCTCAGAATCCTTCTCAACACAGTTGATCACCACCAATAAGAACTGGTGTAGAACTTACTTGTTAATCTGGCTCTATACATATTCAGTGAATTATTTTTAATAAAGTTATGAGAAAAATTACCCACCAAAATTTCCCATTGTCAAAAGGTATCAATTGGGTAAATAATTTAAAAGGCACAGAACCAAGAATCACATGAGCTGAATTTATATTGTAAATTTGTGATGGTAGTTAAACATTTTCAACAGAGCCTCTTTCCCAATCAGAAAATGGAAAAATATTGTCTACCTGAGAAATGTTAAATATAAAATATTGTGTATTGGAAGACCTTGAAAAGTGAAGTGCTAAGCAACACAAAATGTAGGCCTTTATGATAATGTTCTTCATTATATTTTCTAGCATTATGTTTTTTTTTTTTAAATTTATTTTTATTTGTATACAAGAGCTGGGGCACAGGCCAGAGGCGTGGGAGGGTGAGAGGATTCACTAGAGACAGGGCAGGGAACAGAACAGGCAGACTGACTGAAATACACTGCTGAGGGGAGCAGCGGGTGAGACAGGAGAGGTCTGCCTCGCCATGTGGGTTTCTCCCTGGCCGGCCGGGAATCGAACCCATGCTGCAGAGGCTGTGGACAGCTTCATAGTGCCTCGCTCAACCTGCTGCACCACTGGGGAGGCCCTCCAGTATTATGGTTTTAACTAATCTTTCCACAGTACTCTAGGAATTCTCCATCAGCATGACCTCCACCCTACTCCTACTTTGCAGAATCTATAATAAGTATGTTCAAATGAAAATGAAAGGTCTCTTTAAAAGGGAAAAGAAGTTTAAAAATGAGAAAGAGGGAAGAGAGGGGAAAGTCATGTGCAGGAGTGTAGTGGTAGGGTAGTGGGGAGCAAGAACTCACAAAATTCAAATCTGAATCTTGCCTATGACACTAGCTGTGTAAACTTGGGAAGTTCCTTAACCTCTCTGTCTGTTTCCTCATCTATAAAATGAGGTTAGTAACAGAATCAGTTTCAGATTAGTAGTGTGGGGCTCAAAGAAGACACCATGTTTAAGGCTTATAGAACAGTACTATAAATAAACATGAGATATGATTTTCTTAACTAAACAGAAACTGATTGCGTGTCTGCTGTGTGCCAGATCATCAACGTTGGGCGATTACTTCCCACAACTGTCACCAAACCCAAGATTTCTTCATTTTAGGAATAATATCTCAGTGTGCTGAACCCAAGGACAAGCTATACTTCTTACCAAGACAGTTTATTTCCTGTGTGGAAAAGACCAAGACTGTGTACAATATTTGTGATCTTAATGATTTCTTAAAGATAAAATGCTATGTGAAAAAGATGTCAGTTTTCTTTTTTCTTTCCTGTTCTTATATTTCTCCCTCCCTCTTGCCTTTCCTCTCTCATTTCCCTCTCTCCCTCCCTTTGAAGAGAAGTTTCTTCTTCCCTCTTTCCCTCCTTCTTTTCCTCCAGTAATCTCTCAGAGTTCATTTTGGTTTAGATGCTATGCAAAAAAACTCAAAATTTTGTATTATGGTGAATCCTCCACAAATATTGTTGGCTTTGATATTGCCCATAAATCCAGTGAATCTTCACCAGACAGCTTAAATCATCATGTGAAAATATAAATTGATCCATTGCAATAAAACATTAAATATTAGGTTCCTAAATTCTAGGATATGCCAAGTTGTTTGAATGTCTTCTTTACCAGTAAACAAACAATTGAGTCTTCATTTCCAAAATACATATAATACTAATATATAAATTTTAGAGATGAACTATTTTAATAATAACTAGCATATTATTTATTAAAAGACATTAATAATGGACTATTTAAACAGACAAGATAAAATCAATAAATGCTCCTGTATTTTTTTTTTTTGTACCTCAGTAAATTGTCCTATATACAGCCCTGAGGTTCTCATTCCTCATGGATAAGACACCCTTCTGTGGAATTTATATAGATTTTTAAAAAATTGCAGAAGAAAAATTTATAACTATAAAATAAAAAGAAATATTTTCTTGTTATCAGGCCAGCATCTTGCAAAATAATTGGCAACCTCAACTCTTTGTCAAACCAAATAAGACTTCAGTGGAAGTAAAATATGCAATGAAATCCTTCAAAAGAATGCAGCATATTTTCTTGAAAGACATTGTCTTTTTATTAATAGTTGTTAAGCCCAATCACCAAACTTGGCAGGAGAGAACAAAGGTCAAAGTCAAAATCTCAACATCCAGCCTGGACAACATTGCCTAGATACGTGGTCTAATTCTCCACACCCTAGAAATGTATCACTGGCGGGCCTCCCTGGTGGCGCAAGGGGCTAAGCAATGCACTATGAAGCAATCTGAATCCTCTGCCAGGGAGCAACCCACATGGTGCAGCAGACCTCTCCTGTCTTGCCCACTGCTCCCCTCAGCAGTGTATTTCAGTAGATCTGCCTGTTCTGTTCCCCACTCTGTCTCTGGTGAATCCTCTCACCCCTCGCATTTCTGGCCTGTACCCCAGTTCTTGAATGCAAAAATAAACAAATCTTAAAAAAATGTATCACTGGATGTGTCACTTAGACTCTGTGCCTCAGTTTCTTCATTTGTGGAATGATAACATGTCTATATCATAAGGTGATGTGAGGATTAGATAACTCCCAGATACATACTTTGTGTTCTCAGGTTACTATTATTAACTTTAAATGGGACAACATTAAATCCTATGCTTCTTTTGCTTATTTTTTGAGTAGGTTATTAAATTGTCTTATTCCCATCAGGAGCCAAGCACAGATTAGTTGGAGGAGAGGAAGGAAGGAAGGAATTTTTGTTGAGTACAAACAATCTACCAAGTACTGAGCTAAATACTGTATGTAAACTCATTCTCACTTAATTATCTCAACAATTCATTCAGGGCAGTTATCACTATCCCTGTTTCACACAGGAGGAAACTGAGGCTCAGATTTAAGAAAAGTTCCCAAGGTACAAATGTATTAGGACCTATGGCCGGATGCATTATCTAGGTATGTCAGAATCTCACACTTCAGTGACCCCAAGTGACACCCTACCCCATCTTGGGCAGCACTAGGAATCTGGTTCCCAGATTGACCACCCCACAAGCGAGTCTCTAGGGACATTTTCCTGAATAAGTGCAAAACTTTGAGCTGTGCTGGGCCCCACACTTAAGCACAAATTAAATCCCAATGGCAAAAAGTAAATAAATTACCCTTTTGATAATGAGTCTGTTAAGTTAACCTTTTCCTAGCACTATAGTATCACATCTACTAAATTACTCACTAACCCAAAGTAATATGAGAACTAGGAATCTAAGGAGGAGAATAATTTTCTGGGACTTTCCAACCTTCACAGTAAGTTCCCAGATTAGCTGTTTCCCATCCTTCTTTTACTCACTGCCTGCAATTAATAACAGTCACACTTATGATAAAGATGTCTTTCCGGATAATTGTCAGTTTGAAAAAATCATTGTGTACCACAGTTCACTTAGAAATCAATTGTTTGGGTTTTGAGATAATTTTTTTCCCTGAAGACTTCATATTCTTTATTTAGTTCCCCCAAACTCTCTGACCTGTACTATAGCTGAAATTTATTGAATACCATACCATCAAAATGTACATGGTAGACTTGAATAATATTTTTTTTGTAATTACTAAAGTCACAACAAATATAACTGGGACTTTGGATCAGACTCAGTATTTAATATACCTTCATGAAAATCTCTAACGTTACCATATTCTATTTTTAGAAAAAAGAAAGTCTTCCTGAGTCAGATTAACTTCATGTACCTAAAGACACATCATTTGCAAATTGACAGAATTTAAACTCCCATCCAGTATATAGTTGATGTTCTTGTTGGTCAGCTTCTCTTTGAATTTTGATTTCCAAACACCTATCCTATCAGTAAGCATCTAATGCAACAGTAACACTAGGGAAACCAAAGGTGATAGTCAAATGGGCAAAAATAAAGTGAGACATTAGAATTAAATACTTATTTTATCTAGTTGCATCTGGAGTCCAATAGGAACATAAAGGAATCCTCCACATTTGGGACATGTTAGTTATGGTGTGTCAAGCTATGCTGAAGTGGAAATAAAACTTAACATCTCAGTGGCTTAACACAAAGAAAGTTCATTTTTCACTCAGGTAAATCTAATGTGGTTTGATGATATTGCTAGGCAAAACTCTAAGTGATGAACCAGGAACCAAGCTATTTCCATTCAAAGTTTTGTCAGCTTTGTGTCCTTCACTTCTTTTTTTTTTGAGCAGTCAGAACACACACATTTATTAAGTTCACCAACTTATATGGTTGTGATTTAGCAATTCAGTTTGTCATATTAAGTTGCCATGTTTCTTGATACCCCAAAACAATTATAATTGTAACACCAATAATGACTGATCACTGATCACAGATCATCAAAACAGATACAATAACAATAAAAAAAGTTTGAAATATTGTGAAAATTACCAAAGTCACTTCATTTCTGATTGTATAGACAGAAAGAGATGGAGAATGGAAAATCATGTAATATTCTATGTCTAGGCTAGTCGAGTACTTACATTACTTCTGACCATGTTTCACTGTTGAGAACTGTGTCCTAGGTACATGCAATGCTACGGGTGTATGTAAGCACTAAGGTATGGATCATTCCAGTATTTACTGGAATTTCTGGGAAATGCACTTTTCTGTTATTTTCCAAAATCAAATTGTTTGGTTGGCAAATTACATTGTTTGCTACAGAAACTCAGGGTATTTACATAGTAGGGATAGAAATGAGATAGGTTATGAAAAATGACCAGGAGTTTTATAAGTCATAAATCTAACAAAGATCCTTGAGACAGAAAGAAATCCCTGAGCAAAGATCCAAAAAGAACATGGAATGTCCGGAGAACAGCACTTGTTACATACTTATTGGATACATACTGTGTGTCAGTCCCTTTGCCAAATGCTTTAATTATTTTAATAATAATATTTAAAGTAGATGCCTTAATAAGTGACCCTCCAAAATAGTTCCTGAGACAAACTCTTGAGTGAAATAGTTTATTTAGAAAGTGATCCCCCAAGCAAACATGATGAGAGGGGAAATTGAAACAGAAAAGGGAAATAAGCCAATTCAAGCTTGCATCCTCTGGTTTGCCGGTGAGGGTAAAAGGTACCCTCAGAGAATCCCAAGTTTTGATGACATATATGCCCCAGGAAGGGAAGATCTACGTTGCCTGAGGACCACAATGCATCTGAGTGAAACTAGTTAAGTTTTGTATAGACTGGCATGGTAACATGATCTTGATTGAAGTAAGAGGTGGGATTGACAAGATTTAATGGTGTATACAAGAAGTATCTGCTGCAGCATACCCTGAAAAGGAGATAATGGAGGAGACTAAGAGAAAAGAAGTAAGTTTATGCCACTGGAATGGTGACTCACACTCCCCGGGATCATAGTTGTTACTGGTATTTGTTATTATTATTGTTGCTCCCATATGTGGAACAGCTAGAATAGATGGTGAGCATCGCTGCTGAACTTAGTCCTTCATTTGGAGAACACTATTTCCCTAGATATCAAAACAGTTCTCCACGCTTAGATTTCCTGTAAATAACAATGCTTTTGAGTGCTTAATAAATCAAGTGTTGTTTGAGTCTAGAGTTTCAAAATAATATGCTGCTTTAGTAATGGATTATAGTTAGGTTGACCATATATTCTGGTTTGCTCAATAAAACCTCAGTTTCTACTTAGCATATTAGTCCCAGTGTTATTACTAATACATCCAGTTTTACTCTCAGACATGCTCATACATGTGTGAGAAATTATTTAGTTTGCCCAGATACAACTGTGCTGAGATATTGATCCCCTCAAGATGGCGGTACAGCTTAGCATTGTTGGAAACCCCAAGCTCATTACCTCTGGCCTCATCCATTTGTTTCAAAATGTAGGTGAATTTTCTGTATGCTAAAATATGAAATAAATTGTAGAGAATCTGTGCAACTTGTTTGGCAATACTTTTGAATTTTAGAGACAAGGAGATGGTTTAAATGGAACAACAAAGATCAAACAGGAAGAGAGAAGATAAAAACCCAGATCTCTGAATAATTCTACACTGATTCCCAAGATCCCTTCTGTAGAAAGGACATTCATTTAATTCATTCTATGTTCAATGATGACAATCACAGACTTATTCTGTTTATGCTTAAAGAACTTCCTGAGTATGACATCAAAAAGCATTCACCTTTTAGGACTGCATCAAAAAGACAAATCCTATTTTGGAAACAATTGTGCGATTTGGGGCCCAGCCAAGTATTTCAGATGAGCCTTAAAACTATCGAACAGGAACCTGATAGAGGAGTGTAATTTATTCTGCACACCATTTCCATTTATGTGGTTCCTGACATTGAATCAAGTCACATTGAAACACAACTTTCTTATCAAACACAATCTTATTAAGTCATCTGACTGAGATTTACAAAAAAGTAGTTGATAAACATGATATGATAAAGACCTAGGCCATTCTCTGTTGTAGTCACATTAAGTTTTGCCTAATTATTTACCTTTACATTTCGATTCCTAAAACTAGTTATTATGTTCAATCGAAATATTTCTCTTTGAAAAGTGCAAATTCAATTGGAACTAAGTCAAAGAAGAGAAAATTCAATCAGATATGATTCTATGAAGAATTTTCCTATCCCATCTTGTCCAAGGTCACTAAGTGGCAGTGTAGAGAATCATAGCCAGGTTTAGATGATTTCAAAAGAGGAAGGCTTTGTAATAATATTCATAGCTGTCATCAGTGATATCTGCCACTAACCTGGTTTTCCTCCTCAGAATTGATCCAACTGCCTTACTTTGCTTTTTTTTTTCTTTTTTTAAAAATATTTTTGCATAGAAGAAATGGGGTGGAGGCCAGAGATGTGTGGAGGTGTGTGTAAGAGGATTTACCAGGGACAGAGTGGGGAACAGAACAGAAAGACTGAAATACACTGCTGAGGGAGCAGCGGGTGAGACAGGAGAGTTCTGCCGTGCCATGTGGGTAGTTCCCTCACTGTGTATCCAACTCAGATCTCAGGGGTGGTAACCCTGAGACTTAACCCCTAGGCCACTAGGGAGGCCCAGCTAACCACATTACTTTGAACTCTGACTCTAGCTACAACTTCTTATTCTTCCTCAACCTAATTCAAAGTGTTTTGTTTTCAACATCATTAAATTTGTCAGCTCCTCACTCCACTCTCTCTCCCTAACCTAAAATCATTCATTCATTTCCGTTTTCACTTTCCTATTTAGCCCAGTAGTACCTATTGGACTATTTCAGAAAAGCTTTCCCCAAGCACTATTTGATCCTCTGTTTTCTCACTAAGTTGGGTAAACTATAACTAACCTTTTATTTGGATTTCTCTGTGAAGTAATGCAATTGACCAGGTAAGAACTTGTGGCAACTTGAAGACATTAGAACATTGAAATAGAACATTCAAGCATTGTAAATAAAATGCCATCATCCAGAAAATCTGATCTATGTGGCCCTATTTATTCTAGTCTATTGAGAGATTGCTTATATGTGTTTTAACAGATGAGTCTAGTTCAGACCCATGCTTATTCAATTCCTTTGGAGAGCAAGTATACTTTAATATCTCAAAGGAAGGGTTATTTGTTTACTCACAGAATTATAAATTTCCAGTTATAAGAAATACATACTACACAGTCCATTAGGAAATGTTTAAGTGCTATTATAGCACTATAACCATTTCAAGAAGTAGCACACTAATTATGTTTTATTAATATTGTCTTTTAAGAGTTTTCTATTAATGAAATTTATCATAGAAGTAACAGTACACACTTGCTAAAAAGTACTAAAATTGTGTAAAATATACACAAAAATTAAGTACATACACACTATGCAATCACAGCAAATACAGAATTAAGTATGGATATTTATGAAATAGGTCTATAAACTGAATAGACTGATTTTTCTTCCAAACAACCCATAAATACAAGTCAAATATCATTATTCACTGAGCCTTGGTTGGCATAACACAGAGAAATAGAACTAAATTCATGTTTGTGAATACAAAAAGGAAATCTAGAATGATAGTGATTGGCCAATCAAATATGGTTTTGTTTTTGTCTCTGCCAAAGCCTGAATGATTATGTCTGAGTGTCGAACTATAAATCATGGGTTTTAGATGATTACAGGCATTATAGGTTATTCTTGGTTTCTACTTTTTTAAAGTAAGTGTTTATCTCTACTTCCTACTTGAGATTTATAAACAAAATAAACATAATGTAAAAGAATAATTTACTTATAAAATGACTGTGTTAGTGGGTACCTGGTAAAAACTGGAATGGAGAATCAGGTTTGCGTTGAGTGAATTCAAAGTTTTCTAATCAGGCAGTACAGCACTTGCTCAGTTATCAAGTAGTTTTTGAGCATCCACCTCAGTCCCCACTTCACACCAGCTGCCCTCACAGCGTGGCATGTGGCCTGTTTGTCTGGCTCACTACACTTTCTACTTCAAGGCAACAGCTCAGCTAAAGCTAGAACAGGGATTTCTATCAGAGACTAGCTGATATAATAAGAGGCCTTCTCCTCCTGCAACCTGCAAGGCAACTACATGGATTTAGCATCTAAGCAAAATGGAACCTACCTTGCTTCAGGACACCGTTTACTTGATCATCAGTCAAAATACCAGCCATTTGATTTTATTTTCTTTGCTAGATCCTCATGAGAAGGTGAATTTTCTCTCTGTTCTTTCAATTTCCTTCTCCTCATTTCCTTTCCAAACTTTTCTTCTATAATACTAAAGTTTCAAACTCAATTATTAAAATCCTCAGCTTCATCATTGAGTGCATCCTATAATCCTATACATTTTTACTTTAGTGAACTCTGATTCTTCTCTCAGACACCTGTCTCAGGAGCCCCTTGCCATGGAAGCTCTCTGTTCTCACACATTCACTCACGCTACAGTATAGAACATTCTATCCTCTGAAACATTAACATTAACACCTGAGAGTTTCCATATGGTAGAAGATACCCAAGCACTCATCAGTTACATGACCAGTGGAGGACAAAAGTCTATGGCAAAAGCCCAGCTTATTAAGAGGTTTCTTTATAAGGCAGTGGCTAGAAATCAGGTTTAGTATCATTATTCAGAGGGAAGTCATCATCACCTCACTGTGTCATTTGAAGGGTTTTTGCTTTGACTCTGCTTTCCCATCTAAAAAGGAAGACACAAAGGTCTCATTCACAGGATGACCCTGCATAGAACAGAAACATCAATTCCAAAGAACACCTGCACCCCTATGTTTATAGCAGCACTATTTACAATAGCTAAGCTTTGGAAACAACCCAAATGCCCAAAAATAGATGACTGGATCAAGAAGATGTGGTACATATACACCATGGAATATTACTCAGCATTCAAAAAAGATAAACACATGCAATTTGCAGCAACATGGATGGCGTTGGAAGGGATCATGCTCAGCGAAATAAGCCAAAAAGAAAAAGAAAAATACCGGATGGTCTCACTCATAGCAGGAATCTAGAGAACTTAAATAAGGGACCAGGAAAATGAATATAAGAAAGTGAAAATCAAAATCAACAAAAAACTATGAACCAGAGACACTTTTTGGGGGGCGGGAGGGGAGGGACTGGGGTCAGAATGGGGCGTTTGCAATTGTATGGGGGAAGAAAAAAAAAAAAGAATAGTGCCTCACCTATTATTGGTGCTTAGTAAGTATGGGTTCCCACTGCAGTTCCCTCAATCTCTCTTAGTTCATTTGGCTAACGATGTCACCCTAAGAGGGAATACCAATAAAAAGTGCAAGGGAGAGTGATAAAAATTCAGTATGCTCTCTTGTTTGGTTCCTTAATTCTTTCAAATGTATTTACATTTAAAAAATTATAACAAAGAATTCTAAATTTCATCTCACAATAAACCATATGGGAGGTGCTAGAATGTTTGTATTCTTCAACATCTATTTAATAGTAAAATCTTAATAATATGCTTATGTTCAGTTTGAAGAAGAAATTGTCTGTTATGTATTGCTTTGATTTCCTCAAGGGGGTTTTTGCTGCATATAATTTCATATATTAAACACAGGGACACCTTCAAAGTATGCCTCTTTCTTCTTTCAAAAATATTGTCTTTTACTCTTCCACATAATGCTTTTTACTGCCTCAAATAGGCCCTCAATTATTCAAAAGAACAGAAGAAGAACAACTAGGAAATGAACTGTATAACTTTCAGACTGAAAATCTTCTTAAGGGATATTTCCATAATTACAGCTTTCACAGATCCACTTAAAAGTTAAAATTTTTAAGTTAAAAAGTTGTTGCTTTTGAAAATTTTTTACTTATAACACCTTTTAATTGCTTTTTAGTCATAAAAGGCATTTTAGATTTACTGTTTTCTTCAGTAAACTATCCAGTAATAGTAATATTATCTTTATGCCCATCTTGCAGATGGCTAAAAAACTGAATCACAGATTTTAAGGAATTTACCTTAATGGGCAAATAATGGAGTGAATATGTAGAAGTTGAACCAGGGTCTCGGTCCCCACTTGCCACATTTTTTCACTAACCACTTTACTTTTAGACTTTGGTGACCTTGACTTGAATTGGCCATCAGTCACTTCTAGGTGGGTGACTTTGGGTAAGTCAACTATCTCCTCTGACTGTCAGGAATCTTTTCTTATACAATAACTCTTGTTTCCTCCTAAAGCTTTAGAAAGGTCGAAGGATATAACAAAGGTGAAGATGTGTACAGATTTTTATTTTTCTATTCTTGGAGTCAAA
Source organism: Talpa europaea (assembly GCF_964194135.1). Taxonomy (NCBI): domain Eukaryota; kingdom Metazoa; phylum Chordata; class Mammalia; order Eulipotyphla; family Talpidae; genus Talpa; species Talpa europaea. The sequence continues at coordinate 14,919,692 of NC_140069.1, forward strand.
CATTCAACAGTCAAGTAAGGAGAAGCAGACTGTCTAGCTACATGGGAAGAGCAGAACCACTGCTGAGCCTCACCTGGGCTTCACCAAATTATTGTTGATCTCTTCCTTCCTTTGTAACCTTGCTCAAGTTCCTTATTTTCTTCTGTTTAGATTATAAAGACTTTGATTGTATTTTTAAATTAATGAAATACCATCATTTTTCATTTTTATGAATATTTGACAATACAGGCTCTCGCCCCTAGGTGTAGTCATCATTGCTACCCCACCACCCTGTTCTCATTCCTCTCCTTCTCCCTGCCTCTTTCCCTCCCCTCTTGGATGCCTTAGATATATGGTCATTTTTCAAGTGTTTGTCTTCAAGTTTGACTTTATCTGACCCTTTGTTTGGTTTCTCTATATTCCACATATGGGTGACACCATTCTGTATTTTTCTCCCACTGGTTTATTTCACTTATGAAATAAAGTCTTCCAGTTCCACCCATGTTGCTGCAAATGAGCTTATCTCTTTTGATTGCTGAGTAATATTCCATTGTGTATATATATGCTTCTTCTGGATCTACTCATCTGCTTGGGGCATTTAGGTTGTTTCCATATCTTGGCTATTGTAAATAGTGCAGCAATAAACAGAGGAGTGCAGGTTTCCTTTCAAATGAGTGTTTTGTGTTCTTTGGGTAGATTCCTAGGAGTGGAATTGCTGGGTCATATGGTAGATCCATTTTCAGCCTTTTGAGGAACCTCCACACTGTTTTCCATAGGGGCTAGCCCAGTGCACAATTCCATCAACAGTGTAAGAGTTTTCCTTTCTTAAGTTCCTTGTTTTCTGAGGCTTGGTTTCCTCAATTATAAAATTGGCACACACACTAACTGTTGCTCCATGATTCAACACTGATTCATTCTTTTAAAAATTGAAATGGTTATTACACAGGTTTTTATTATTTTTATTATTTATTTTATTATTTCAGGTTATTTGCTTAAAGAGACATTTAATATCTACCCAGTGGAAGCATCTTTGCTTTCTGTAATGTGACCAAGTTTCCTTTTTTAACTTCAAATGCCACCTTCGTATTATAGACAAGTCTATCAAATTGAATTAAAATAGAAATAATTTATATCTTTTTCAGTTAAAAACAAAACACAACAAAAACCCATTCTGAAATCCCTGCAGATGATAGAAAGACTCAAGAGAGAACAGACCTCTATGAAAATAAAACCTTTGCCCAGCTATAATTGTATGAGGAGAAACACAGGCCGAAGGGCTAGTTGGTGGGATTGTTTCCCTGCCTGAGAAGTAGACCTGGGTGGAGGAAACCTCGGGAAGTTCGAGGTCTGGACAAACCAGGGGATGACTCAGGTGCTGTGAAAGATCTCAGACAAACTTGCTGATGCAAATAATCTGCCTCCTCAGATTCCATTAAAAGAGCCACCGAGGACAAGATTGAGCATTAAATCTATCCGTTTGCTTTCCTGAATGTTTTATTATTTGCTTCTCAAACATTTCTTCCTGCCAAAGCAGCAAATGATCTTATGAAAATGCTGTAAATATAGTCGCAGTGGACATTCATACCTTTCTACCACTTTCAAAAGGACTTTGAGGGGACCTGTCCTACCTACTCACGAGACCACCTGCTGAGATGGAGGCAGAAAACAGAATTCTTCTCACATCCTATCAGGAGCCCAGAGTTATTTTGGGTCTCCCATTTACCAGCAACGTGACCTTGTGTGGCTCACTTAACCTTTCTGGGCTTCTGTTTCCTTATCTGTAAACTTTTGAGGCTACACTGCATAGGAAATATCTTCCCATCCCAGTCTTCTCTGATAAAACATTTGAATTGATAAGGATTCCCAATCTAAAACAAATTCAACATTGCCTCCAATTTGGAATGCACTGACGTGATGTTACTAGATTTAGCCTATCTGTGGAGAGGGGGGAAAACACACACAGAGTTTACTGGCAGCCCGGGTGAGTCAAAAGGCCAAGATATTTTTGGTAAAGACCACTAAACTGACTCAGGCATTTGTATGCATTTTCTCAGCACTAGGGCATCCTGCTCAAATTCCAGGGAAAGACCAACACCTTCACTGTCATGCAGTGAGGAATAAATGCACTCAGCTGAACAGTGCAACCACATGTGCTGCATGCTGGCTGGGCGGCAGTATCCATGGGGCTTGCAGTCTGCTGGCTGGTAAGCATGCCCAGTGACTCTATTGTCAGGTAGAACTCGGCGCTTCAGTGAGAAATAAAGAAGAATTTGGGGTTCTTTTTCCTTTTGCTCATATTGAATGAATTAGTCCTATAAACACTCTTGTGTCCGGTGCTACAGCATGTAACAGCTGTTAAGTATACTGAGTTTGGAATTCAACTTTGCAAACGACAGTCATATGAGTCTTGCAAGTATATATAGATAATTGAAATAAACAGTAGTACTTTTCAGTATTTCAGATTGTGACTATATTGGGAGCTAGGGTCTTGAAAGAGGTAGAAAAGTTCAAATGAGGTCATGAGGTGGGCCCTTGTCCAATATGATTGGTGTCTTATCAAAAGAAGAGATTAGATCATGGCCACAAACAGAGGGAAGGCATTGAAGAAACAGGGAGAAGAGAGAGCCCTCAGAAGAAATCATCCATGACAATGGCTTGACCTGGGACTTTTAGCTTCCAGAACTGGTGAAAATGAATTTCTTTGTTTCAGCCACATAGCCTGTGGTATTTTGCTATGGCAGCCCCAACAAATGAGTACAATTAGCACTGGGAATCTTCTACTCTGGGACTTCCCACCCTATGCTAACATCTATTTTGCAATTTTTTTTTTAATTTTTTATTTATACAAGAGCAAGGGTACAGGCCAGAGATGCGGGGATTGAGAGGATTCACCAGAGATAGAGTGGGGAACAGAACAGGCAGACAGACAAAATACACTGCTGAGGGGAGAGCGGGCAAGACAGGAGAGGTCTACTCGCCATGTGGGTTACTCCCTGGCTGGCCATGGGTTGAACCAGCACTGCAGAGGCTGCGGACAGATTCACAGCACTGCACTCAACTGCCTGTGCCACCGGGGAGGCCCTTTTTGCAATCTTTAAGCTAGCCATCCTGCAGCCTTAGTTTGAACCCCTCTGCAAAAGGGAACCCAGATAATCCCAGTATGGCCTGTTCCATCTTGGAATTTCTCTTTGTGAAAATATCTTTCTTTATGCTGAAATATCTGCTATCATAACAATTAAGGCTCATAATGATAACACATTGAGACTCTCTAAGAATCAGGATAATCAAAGAAAATATTTTCTTCACTGAAAGGTTAATGTTATGTAGAATGCTTACAGTATCATTTTTGACATGAATATTATACCTTTTAATTTAGGGCTTTGGATAAATATTACTTGGTTATAACTAGCACTCTCAACTTACTGATCATTTTGAAATAAGGTAGTTTATCATCATTTCTAGAAGTTGAGAGAGATTAAAAATATCATATGTGAAATTTTCTTCCCCAAGGGATTTTAAACTTCTGAAGTGCAATCACAAATGATAATAAAATCTCAATAATTTGACTTCACAGTCCTTAGTGGATAACCTTGATATGAGGTCATATCCTTTAGCTAGAGAAGAAATGCTTGTTGCATACAGATTTTTATCACACATCACACACACTGTCTATTCCTATAAATTTATAGGTAATGTTCATGCCAGGAAGTTATATATTTTAAAATGTTTTTGGTCATTTTTTATTAATTTTTTTACTGAAACAATGATTATTTTGGACAGACACAATGGAATTGTTTAAACTGATTCAATTACCTGTATAAGTGACCCCCAAAGTCTTGGCATTTTAGTGAGGGTATTTTTCATGCTGAAGAGGACAATGGAAGTCAGGCTAAATTTAATAAAGGTCCTTTTACCTCAGTGGCTGCTACTAACATTCATATTAGTGATGATGATGACCATGAATAATGTCTAATATTTACTGACTACCGAATGTGATTCAGTCGAAGACTTTAAAGTTATTGCTTCATCTGATGCAATGAATTATCCATTAATCTAGGTTATATTTACTATTTGCACTTTACAGATGAAACTCATAAGTTTAATAACTCAAAAACACACACTTCAGAAAGTAGCTGAAGCAAGTTTCTTCCCAAGTTTGATTTGGTTTTAAAATCCACTAGTAGAACTCATAGCCTGAGGAGAGAAAAAATTCATTCTCTAGGCAACATCTGTAAAACAGGCATAGTAACACCGACTCCCTGTTGTAAAGATTCCATGTAAATGTAGTTTATCTCTATATCTAGTTATCTCCATAGTTCTTGGCAGATATTTCTTAAGGACTTTATAATGTTGTTTATAAATGTCGATTTTCTCTTTTTCAGCAATATTTGCCATGAAGCCCAGGGCACAGAAATAGGACGTACAAAAAAAAAAAAAAATCTCTAACAAGTGGAAGATTTAGTTGTTCTTTCCTTCTTAGAGTTTGTATTCAAGTATAAAGATAAGAAAGGATGAGCTAAAAGGTTTAAAATAATCTATTTTAATGAGGGAATGAGAGCAGGACTTTTCCATATTCCATAGGATTTGTTCTGTGCTCACCATTTCCATCTACCATTTGTAAGATTTTTGGCCCGTGACTTTCCCTTTCAGGGTCCCAAGGTCATTATATATCAGATGATGGGGGTTGATATGAAGATTTTTAAAGTTATTCTCTGATGGGCCTCCCTGATGGCCTAGGTGTTAAGTCTCAGTACTATCAGCTTTACGATCTGAGTTCGATACCCAGCCAGGGAGCTAACCCACATGGCGCAGCAGACCTTTCCTGTCATGTCCGCTGCTCCCCTTAGCAGTGTGTTTCGTCAATCTGCCTGTTCTGTTCCCTGCTCTGTCTCTGGTGAATCCGTTCACCCTCCCCCTCTCCCCCAACACCTCTGGCCTACACCCCAGTTCTTTTATGCATAAATAAAATAAATCTTTAAAAAAAAGTTATTCTTGGTTGGTGTTAATGTGTACCAGGGAGGGTTGTGAGAAATATATATTATTGTATGGCATTTATCCTCACAACAACCTGATGAAATGTGTACTAGTTCCTGATTCTTCAGTTGAGGTACCCAAAACAGAGAGGTAGATATTTAATCAATGTCATATGCCCAGTAAGTGGTATGGCCGGGATGTCAACCCAGACCATGTGGCCCTCCCTAGAGCCCAAGTTCTCAACACACCGCACAACATTGCCTTCTATACTACATGCTATATATATGTGAAGCTGCAGAAATATTTTTAATGCTAAAACATATAATATTTATTATACTATTCATGTGTAACTATAAAAACCAACTAATTAAAATATTGTTTCATGGGCTGAAAAGAGAGAATAAAAGTCTACCCAGTCTGTGAGGAAAATAATGCCTTTAAGCACACTGAACAGCATCCTCTGTTTTACTCCCTAAAAGATAGAAAGTCCCAAGCATATGAAATCCATGGCATTTGCAGATTTTCAAATTCCTATTTCTTCATGTTATTTCAAAAGATGACTCCCAACTTGATGACTTTTCCCATTAGCTCTGGGTTACTCAGCGAGGTTTTTTTCTAACAAAAGTCCACAGATAAATCATGTGTGGCTGACATGATTTCCTTGAAGTTCTCAGTGGTCTAATCTGCCTTGATGTGGTTCCTTTCATGGTTTTTACATGGCACTTGTGGTACATGAGTGGGCATAGGGCCACTGGGGTCAAATGTTCCCATTTGTTTCCTCTTGAAAAATGAAGATTGTATTTAAATGAAGAATTGTGTTCCAGGAACAAATTACTTCCCTTTGAAGCTTTATCTCCTAATGTGACATTTGACGTTTTTGTGGGGAGAAATAATTTGTATTTTCACATATTCCTCTATGTTAATTTTATCCTTCCATTTACAGTGAAGAATAAGAAATTCAGAGCCTTCTTTTTTTTCTTCAATATTAGGACAGGATCTATTCAGAGAGGCTTGTGATTTTTAAAATCATTTTCCAAGTTACATAAGAGATATATATATATACATATAGTGTGTGTGTATACATATACACACATATATACATATACACACACATACAGAAAGTAAGCAAGAAAAAAAATGTTCCCTTTGTCCTTCCTCACTTCAATTTCCTTTCTCTTTCTAGACCTGTATTCTTCTCAGCCTTTTTTTATGGTTCATATATATACACACACATAGTCTTCATTGAACAATATAAGAGAAGCTTTTCTGGTCTTAGTAGATATAAATCTATTTTGTTCTTTTTAATGACCTAAAATTCTTAAGTATAGATAAAAGAGTTTATGTAACAGCTTGAAAAAAGTATTTTTTATCCCTTTTTTCCCTCTAATTTGGAAGGAAAACTTCTGATTTGGAAGTTTTTGTCTTGTTTCCATCTTCTATCCTTACAGATTTATTGTATGTATATATACAGTGTATGAAATGATTTACTACCTACCTAGAGGTAATCTGAAGACATAGCCAACTCACAAAAAGAAAATTTTACTTCCCTTCATTTCTTCATCTCATGCTACTTCCACATTGATATAATCTGAAAATTTTCAAGATTATTTTATTTGTTCTAAGATTTCCTCTTTGTCTTTGGTTTTCTACACTTTGGATATATTATGCCCATGTGTGGGTCTTTCCTTCTTTATCCTTTTTTGTCTTTCCTGCTAGGTATTTCCTAAGTTTCCCAGATTTATTTATTTATTTATTTTTGGTCTGTCATTAACTTTGGAAAACTATTGAGCATTGACATTTCAAATATCTCTTTTACTCCATTATATTTTTCTTCTTCTGTTAGTCCAATTATGGGTATGTTGTACCTTTTGATATTGTCAACAGTTTTAGATACCCTGGTCTATTTTGGAAATTCTTTATTCTCTATGTTTTTTAGTTTGGGACATTTCCATGACCTATTTTAGAGCTCACCAAACCTGTCCTTGATCATGTTCAGTCTGAGAATGAGCCCATCAAAGGCACTTTTCTCTCCTGTTACACTGCTGTTATTTTTTATTTCTAACCTTTCCATTTAAGTTTTTCCTATATTATCCATCTCTATGCATTTTAAAGGACTCAATATCAAATGATGACTTAAAACAGGATACCGAACATTGAGAAGTTAGTGTACTTAAAATAATAGTGTGGTGACTTACTTTATTTGGGCTTCTATAATAAAATGCCATACACTGGGTAGCTTACTAACAACACACATTTATTTCTGACAGTTCTGGACATTGGGAAGTACAAGATCATGGCACCAGCAGATTCAGTTGTTAGGTGGGGACCCATTTCTTCATCAATATAATCTTCTCACTGTTTTCCCACATGAGGTAAGGGGCAAGATAAATTTCTAAGTCCTTTATAAAAGGATCCATTCTCCTGACCTAATCACGTCCCAAAGACCTCATCTTAACGCCATCACACTGAGGATTAAAATTTCAGCATATGAATGTGGGGTAAAGGAACATAAATAGTCAATCCCTAGCATATGAATCTTCATAACCATCATTAAGAAAATGAAATGAAAATCCATAGACTGGGAGAAAATATTGATGACACACATAACTGGCAATGGAGTGGCATCTAGAATATATAATGAATACCTACAACTCAATCATAAATAACAAATCCAATTTTTTAATGGCCAAAATGTTTGGTTAGATAGTATCACAAAAAGATATTTGAATGGCTAGTGGGCACATTAAAAGGTGCTCAGCATCCTTAGTTACCAGATAAATGCAAATTAAAACCCTTGCCAAAACAAGAAGTTCCTGATAACCATTTGAAAAGCTAAAATTAAAAATACAGATGAGAGCAAGCAGAGCAAAAATTTAAAGCAACTGAATCTCTCACATATTTGTAGTGGAAATATTGAATTATTCAGTCACTTTGGATGACAGTTAAGCACTATCTTGTAAAGTTAAACATATACTTAGTCTATGAACCAGTGATTATAATTCTAGGTATTCACCTAAGAGAAATGAAAACATGACCACACAATGCCTTTTTCAAAAATTTTTATTTTATATAATTTTTACATCCTTTTTCATTTTTGCACAATGTATGCATTTTTGAAGCAGTATTTTTAATAATCATCAGAAGAATAGAAATAACCCAAAATAACCAAGAGCTAGTGAGAAGATAAATACTGTGGTACATTCATATTAAGAAATACTACTTTGAATTAAACAGAAGCAAACTACTGAGACACAAAACAGCAATTATGAAATTGAAAATGGCTATGGTGAATGAAAGAGGCCAGACATGAAAAAGAACCTCATTTATAATTTCTTACATATAAAGGTCTATGTAAGACAAACCGAATCTCTGGTGATAAAAAATTACATATTGTCTGGATCAAAGTAGGGGGGTTGCCTGAACTCAGGCACAAGGAAATTTGTTGGCTGATGGATTCATTCTGTACCTTGATTTTAATGGTGGGTGTCAAAACTCATTCAACTCTACACTGCAATGTATGTTTTTTGAGTGTAAATTATACCTCAATAAAGCTGATTTAAATAAAAACAGAGCTTGGGAAAAAAGCCAAAATGCAAATGGTGATCTTGAAAGATAAGTTTTTAGGAAAGTAATTGCTTTTATCCAATGTTTGACAGATTATTGCCATGTTGGATAAGTTTTCAGGTGCTAAATATGAATAAGAATGATTGGGGGGGGGAAACCAAGTAAAAATTTCCTGAAAACTGGAAATTATTGAGTTTGATATTTGAGAAATTTCCAAATTTTTTCATTTGAAGTCATCCTCTAAATTTGAGTTCTGACATCATATTGATTTAGTATAATTAATCTTGTTACAATTCCCTTTGATAAAACTGCAGTTTTATGATTTTCCTTGAAATATCTGAAATATAAAACCATAAATTGAAATTGTATTCAAATATTTAGAATGGGAAAAGTGATGAACTGTGTCCTATCCTTGTTTGCAAGCAAGCTACATATAGGAACTTGGAATGTAAGTCATCTCCATGCAACACTATTTTGTAACTTGCAAATCTGGGTTAAATATTTTATCCCTCCAGTTTTTAAGCTCCCTATTCATTGTCTTAACTAGAGACTGGGATTTTATGCTTGGCCCTAGAAAGCACTGTGGAGCCATAAGAGGGCAGCATTCCATTTATACAACCCATTACACAATTTCCCATAAATGTTCAGTGCACTAAAATTATAGGACTTTGAAATTAGCATACCATTTTCTAGTATTTAGTCTCCTAGGACTATGTTAAGAAACTTTTGTTTATTTAAAGTATGAATACATAAAATTATCACAGGTATTGTCAAAGCTTTCTGTCACTTTTTTTTTTAAACAAGAAGATTACTCTTCAGTCTCATCAATGTTATGACATATAAGACACACATGTTAACCTAACTAAGTAGAGACACCCTAGGACTTTGATGTAGATTTATAGAGATATTTTTCTATGGATTATCTGTAAACTGCAATTTATATGTAACTAAATATTCAAAATCAGTGACAACATCAAAATCATGTTTCAGTAACAAGCGACACAGGAAATTAAAAGATGACATAATGTCGTCTTTGGGCAAGAATCTCTTGGCTCTTATTTGGTTCTAAGTACTTCCTTTTAAGGTGTGAAAGGTTAAAAACTACTATTAAGGCACTTACAATAATTTAAAGAAATTGGATATATTTTCCTAAAGCAACAGAAGATAGATTCTCTTACACTGAAAGGGATTCTGGTTTTTTTTTTTTCTCAAAGATTTATTTATTTATATAAGAACCGGGGTACAGGCCAGATGCACGGGAGGGTGAGAGGATTCATCAGAGACAGAGCGGGGAACAGAACAGGCAGACTGATGAAACACACTGCTGAGGGGAGCAGCGGGCGTCACAGGAGAGGTCTGCCACGCCATGTGGGATTCTAGCCCGCCGGCTGGGATCAAACCCACGCCACCAGGGGAGGCCCGATTCTGGGTTTTTTTTTTGGAATGGGTATCCCAGTCATTAGCTACACTATCGACTGTACAGGTCCATCATCTGATAAGGACAGAAGGCCACAGATGTCTGCTCGGCTCAAGGTTATAACAAGAAATTCACAGTTTACGGGACTAAAACCCTCTTTTCTCCTTCTATCCTTAACAAGAGGTCATGACCTCTTGGTGAATCATGTCAATCTGTACATCGCACAGTCCCCAATTCTCTCTGCTTGGCATTCAGTTCATCCTTCCTCTACACAGTGCTCAAGTATCTTATTCTCTTAGGAAGTCACCTCCATCTTTCATAGTTAGAAGAGAGAAACATTTAAAAGTTTGACAAAGAAAATTCTTAAGTTCTAGAAAATGCAGGACACTTTAGTAGTTGATAGCTATGTCCACACCTAAAGGACCATCAGTCATCCTCTTGGATTAATCGGATGTCTAAAGAACTCATTTGACTCACTTCAAATCACCATCTCCATTATTCTCATTGTGTCTCACAACAATGGCGTGATTATGAACAAATGAAAAATACAATGAATCCCATGACCTTTCTTTGAAAAGAACATTTACGCTACAAATAGAGAAACTAGCTCAGGAGAAATTATCCATAAGCTAACACAGCAGAATTTACAAATAGAGGGAATTTAAAAATGCTATATGTTTGCACCTTGCTGGAAGACCAGAGAAAAGTCCTACCTAAAAATGAAAAAAATGTCATTTGATTACAAATGCTATTCTAATTATACCCTGACTCCATTTTAATATTTAAAATCTATTCTGATGTAGTGTTAGGATGTTAATAAAATGTAAATTGCTTTTATCCTGACCTTCTGTTTTATTGTTTCTCCTCCACTTTTATTACAGAATTGTTATTGCTATGGAAATGTTAACTTCCTGTTTGTATTTCTGCAACCCTGCAGGGCATAGAAGTTGGCCAGTTTAGGCTTTATTAGGTAGCTACTGAGAGAAAAATAGCCACAGCATTTTTGTTTTGTTTTGCTACAGTTTACTAAATGAAAATCTGTCCATTAAAAGTAAACTTTGTGGTCATTGTCACAGAAATGTCTCCCTTTTCTCTCAACAACAAATTATAAACCTTAAGCTTATGTAGGTTAACTTTAAAGATCCACAATACCTACATCTAACCAAATATGACTTGAATCTAACCAAAGGGACAAATGAATTTGCCTCCCTGAAAAAGCAGATGATGTCATAGAGAGATAAGTTTCAAAGACTTGTACAGATGTGCTTCCTCATGGTTACTACCCACTGGAGGATGATTGTGAAGAGTTGAGTCCTTGGTTTTCTGGGTTTTCTTGCTTTACCTAAATTTTAGCTGTGATGCTACCTTGTAAACAGATATGTCATTTTAATCACTAATAAGGGACTTATTGGAAAGAGGGAGAAGCAACAATCCTAGTGACCAGATTCGCAGTCTTCCCTAGGATGGAGGCAATTAGGCCACTGAGTGAATGGTACAAAGTTACTTGATGAGTCAACAGTAAAGGGAACTGAATGTCCTTGGAAGAATCTCCCCTTAATTAAAAGAAGATATATTTCTCTACAGTGATCAGTATATAGTATTTTGTTCCATTCTTTCAGATGATTGCAGAATAATTATTGAAAGAAACCAGTACTTTCTTTTTTCTACTTCTGTAGAAAGTAGTTTCTATAGAACAAAGTAACAATAGTCCTAACAAATTTCCCCTTTATTTTAACAAATAGCTCTTTATAATAGATAAAGATACAGATGCAGATATAGATATTTATATACACACATATGTATTTCATGAACAAAGTAGACAAAATCTCTGCTCCATGAAGTTTTCTTTTGAATGGTGAAAAGCAGACAATTAAATGTGGCATGTGTATTTCATATAGTTAAAATAATCTTGAGAATAAAAACAAAGAAGGATAAGGAGGCAGAGAGCAATGAAGGAAGTGCTGTTTCAGATAACAAGCTCCAGAATGGCCTCCCTAAAAAAGGGACATTGTTACAAAGGCCTGAAATAAAGAATGGGTAAGCCATAGATGTGCCTGGGGCAACAGGTCCTCCCAGAAGGAAGTCAGTGCATCTGGACAAGAATGAGTTCACAGAATGGTTTAAGATGAAATGTGTTACCGCAAGACCATGGTGAAGAAGCTAAAGCCTATTATGAGTTCAATAGAAAATGCCTGGTAGGTTTAATCTAGAGGGATGACGTAACCTGATCCATGCTTCGGAGGATCTCTTTGACAACTGCATGAAAAATAAATTCTAGTAGAATGTTGTAGGCAATTTCTCAAATGGTGCCAAATAAATGCTGATTCCTGGTAGTCATGCTGTCGCATAGTACTGTCTTTATGCGTGTGGGCAGGGCTTATGATGTGCTTTTAGGCAACATAATATGGTAAAAAGTGGTGAGATGACACTTCTGTGATTTGATGTGCAAACTGTAGTTTCCATCTAGCTAGCTGGCTCTATTGTCTTCTTGACTCATAGACTTGGATGAAGCAAGAAATGATGCTGGATAAGTCCATGTAACAAAGAGGGTAGATGAGGGGTCCTCTGTTCAATAGCCCTTGAGGAACTGAACCTTGTCCTCAGACATAAGAAGGGAATATATCCTTTGTCATACCTTTAGAGGAGACCTCAGCAATAGATCAAACCTCTATTGTGGTCTTGTGGGAATCCTGGATGCAGAGGACCCAGACAAGCTGACCTACAGAAGCAACAAGATAGTAAGGATGTGGAGATTGGTAGGCCACCTGTGGTGATATGCTCTTTATCAATAGATAACAAAGATGGGGGTAGGGGTAATAGTTGGTAGAACACCTAGAAAGAGCTGTAACTCAGGTGAGAATCATCAGTGACCTGGAGTAGGGCTACAGTAATGATTATGCTAGAAAATAACAGATTTTAAGGGGCCTCCCTGGTGGCACAAGGGGTTAAGTTTCAGCACGATGAAGTTATATGCAACCACTGCACCAGGAATTCGATCCCCAGCCAAGGATCTAACCCATAGGGTGCAGCAGACGTCTCCTGTCTTGCCCGCTGTTCCCCCCAGCAGTGTATTTCAGTAGATCTGCCTGTTCTGTTCCCCAATCTCTCGTGAATCCTCTCACTGCCCCTATCCCCGCACATCTGGGCTGCACCCCAGTTCTTGTATGCATAAATAAATAAAATGAATTTTTTTTAAAAAGAATGGATTTTAAAGGCAGAGCTCATAGTTCTGCTGCTGTCAACCAAATGTGGACTCTGAGAGAAGGAATGGAATCAGGGATAGTGCGAAGCATTTTAGCAAGAGCAACACAAGTGCCTGCTTATTGACACAAGGAGACTAGGAAGGCAAAGTTAAATCCTCTTTATGTAGGGAAGATTAAAAAGGAAATGTTTTATTTTAGTTTTGCCTCATTTTGATCTCTTTTTGTGAAATTGAAAGGGTAAATGGTGAGTCAAAAAAAGTTCTACCTTGGATATGCCATGTTTTAGATACCTATTTGACATTTCCTAGTATATACTAAGTCTAGAGTTTAGAGGGAAGACCCAGGTTGGGAATACACATTTGTAAATCACATGACTTATCCTCGCTTTCTCCTTGAAATATAGTAAGAGCAAGTACCTTCAGACTGGAGAGTAAGGGAGAAAGCAAAGAATGGAAACATACTTCGAATAAAACTAGGAGAATCTAGAGAAACCCTCAAATTCCATTACTGAAAACCCCCTTCCTTCCAATTTGTAGTTGGACTTAGGTGGAAAATAAAGATAGAAAAATAGATGACAGAATCAAAAATTTAGTTATAAATCCAACATACCTTTTCTTCTCAAGAAAAATGTGTCCAGCATGGGATAAATAAAGTTTCAAATACTGACAATGCTGACCAGGTGCCACTTGGTGAGGAGGAGGCAGGTGGGGGACACATACACAATATTAGCAGCACACAAATACATTAAGTTTGACAAAAACTTGAGCTAATAAGAGGATGAGCTGGGTGTGGCAGTGGGAAATCAATGGAAAGGTAGCAGAGCCCAGAAAGTCTGGCTCTGGTTGGGGTGGTAGTTTAGAGGCATCTGAAAGCTACTCATGGAATCCCTCCAGAGAATTACAACATGTGACACTGGTGTTTTCTTACTGAGTAAGGCACCATAGCTTCCCTGGAAAGTGATCTATTTCCTTGCAGACATGACTAGGAGAGGAAATGGGAACAAACACAAATGAAATCATTTCAGAAACACATCCTCTGTTTTGTGAACCAATATTGCATGATCTCAGGCTATCACAAAATGTCAACAGTTTCCAAGTCACTCTCAGAGGTGCTGGATGGCCCTTTCAGTCACTCAGAGCACTGTTATGCCTTTGTGTACTTCCACGCAGATTCCTGATACCTATGGGAGTCCACCTGACTGATAACATCCATCTTCAGGAATGTCTTTTGGGCATATAGTAACTCATTTAGTTCCTAGAGTAATTTCACTAGGCAAACTCTATTTGTAATAGAAGAAACTGAAGTAGTTTGTTATGACTGCCAGAGAAAACTAAGACAATTATATTCTACAACATCTGAAGTTGAGCTAGGCTGTTTTTTGGCATGAGCTCTATTGAAAATTACTATTTCCACATCACCAGATTCCAACACTTTTTTATACATAGGGAAAACAAAATTGAAATTACTATGGAGCACACCCTTAAAAGAGAAAAACAGTCCTAAGAGGACAGCACAATACAGGCCTTTGGTTTAGTGATTGGAAAAGAAACAGATCTTGACAGCATTTTCCTAGTACCATTTGGAGCTCTCTATTGTGTCACTCAGGGTCCCATCAGGAAATTAGGCTAAAATGAGAAAGTTTTAATAAGGCATCACTTACAAAGGTGTGCAGTACCTTGAGTAAAGAGGAGATGGCATATTTAGTAAAAGAATCCGGCTTTCAGACAAACTGAATGTAACCATTCAAAGGTGACTGCAAAGAGGAATGTAGATCAGCATGAAGACCAGCATCCTTGGGAGAGGAGTGGAATTCGGGGTGAAAGAGAGAGAGAGAGGAGGCACATTGGAGGATAGGGCATAACTACCCTCTCCTAGTGAAGTTTCAACATGTCTAGAATTGACCTAAGATTGAGGTGTTTCTAATGACAGTGAAAGTAAGAAGTCTGCAGAGAGATAGAGTCCTAGCCAGCTTACTTGTTGATGACTACAAAGTCAGACACCTGGAAATTTCAAAGAAAAAAGCATGAATCATAGAGAGGGGGCTTCTGGAGTCAATGACTTGAGTGGAACAAGTAGTCTTTGTGATCATTGATGAAATATTTTTGCTTCAGTAATTGTATCTATAAAATGAACATAATTATAGTGCTGACCCATAAAATTATTGGGAAGATAAATAAATGTGATTTGTGTGAAAGGATATTGGAATATGCAAAGAGTAACAACACCTTCAGATGATCTCCCAGGAATATAAGGGCTAAATCAAGTACTTAGTCATATCTGATTCAGAAGGAAAAAATAAGACACAGACATGTATCGAAGGCCCATTGTGCCCCCAGACACTAAAAATGCTCGACATAATGATTTCACTTAGTGTTTTGAACACAACCTACAAAATGTTAATGTTGCCAATGTACAGATAAGAAAACTGAGTTTTGGAGTGATCACACAATTAATCTAGGTCACGCATCTTGTAGGCAGCAAGGTCAAGACCACACTGGAACAGTGTGACTCCCAAGCCAACGTTCTGTTTTGTCCACATCATTAATCCTGCTTCAAGCTACACCAAGAATGTAGAGAAATTGCAGGTTTCATTTCAGTGTTCTCTTGGGGATGAAGGAGAAGCTGATTACCAGCTCTCTTAGAATCCTCCGCTTCTCTGTGAGATACCAAGAAGAAAACCTGAAAGACCCGGCACATTCAATTAAGCAGCAGTCCCAGCTGGGCTATCTCTGCCTAGCCCGGGATGCTGATGGCTGGATTCAATATCTAAAGGCATCCTGCCTTGGCTGTCAAAGCCCAGAGGCACTGAGCTCCTCATGTGAAAGCAGCTTCAACAGTGACGTGTTCTTCCCACTTCAGCGAAATAAGGTCTCACGCCTTAGCGCTCAGGCCCTCTGCCAGGAACCCAGCGAGAAGCATCACCATGCTTCACCAGACTCCATTTGTTTCCAGACAGGGAGTGAGATAAATAGCCCTTTCATTTGTTGCTCTTCTTTGCAGGCGATTGGAAGGCTGTGGCTCAGGTCCGTCTATCTCATCCAGAATAGGAAAATGGCAGATTTAGATGGTGAATATGTAGTTTTATCTTAATCTAGTGGGATAGCAGTGACCAGGTAGAATGTGAGTTCATGTGGGTGAACTAGGTATGAGTTCCAAAAAAAGGGTATTTTCCTGGGTGTAGGAGGAACATATTGGGCCAATATGTTCTGGTTATAAATCAATAAAGACAGATTTATAGACAGGCAGGAATCATACCTTGTGGCATGCCCAGAGCAAACATTAACCAGGGGACATCCATTGTACCCATTAGATCTTCAGTTTTTGACCAGGGATGGTTATTACTTGCCCTTTTGACCTGCATGAAGAGTTTGGACACCCCAGGATCATAGCCCTTTCTGTCCTTCAGGGATGTGATGATCTTTTGGTTGCTTTCCCTTTGTTTTAGAGTGGTTGAGGGTCAGGACTCACTGTGAACGCTATGAAGTCAGGGATTCTATGTGCACCTGCACCAGTGACCAGTAAACTTCGTTAAATGAGTAAATGAATCAGACCTGTGACCTCAACTCTCATTCAACGCAACAGGTTACTATGTGTTAAGTACTTTACCTGTCATTCCAGGCAGGCTAACTTATGATGTAGCTATTGGGTTGTCAGAACAGTCATGATGTATTTTTTTCTGTTTTTCAAGCCAAAATGAGTCATGACTTTTCTGGCAATCCAAAAGAATATGGAGCTTATAGCACCATATATAAACAGCCCCCAAAATAGATCAGTGACTTAAAATGATAAAGACTTACTTGAGGTCTAGTGGGGGCTCAGCACCCTCACTCTCTCTGGATGGAGAGATCAGATGGATGTTGCTGAATCAGATAAGACAGTAAAATGAACACTGGCCTTAACGACTTCCTCCCAGAAGTTAACACATGCCAATTCTGCTCCCACTCTTACTCCAAACAAAACAGGTAAGTTCAATTTTACTTAGAAGAAAAAGAAAACTGGAATATTTGTGAATATCTCTGTGATGATCATCCATGTTTTAGTTGATTTAAATCTTATAATTCAGCTGTAACATTGTCATATTATTGGTTCTTTTTTTTTTAAGGATATGCATCTTAAGGTTTAGAGTGACTGAGTTAATCAAGAAAATCAAATAGTGGAGTTTGGATCTAAGTTCAATCACTTAACCAACCTGATGAGCCTTGGCATCATCAGATTGCAGTAAGTTCTATGAGGGGACACACAATGAAATCTTTTTTTTTTTAAGATTTATTTATTTTATAGAAGAACTGGTGTACAGGTCAGAGGTGCAGGAGGGTGAGAGAATTCACCAGAGACAGAGTGGGGAGCAGAACAGGCAGACAGATGGACCAAGGACACTGGTGAGTGGAGCAGCGGGCAAGGCACGAGAGGTCTGCTGCGCCATGTGGGAATCTCTCTGGTCGGCCGGGAATCGAACCCACGCTGCAGGGGCTGAGGACAGCTTCACAGTGTGGCGCTCAACCTGCTGTGCCACCAGGGAGGCCCCACAATGAAATCTTAAAGGTGTGTAGGATAAAATTTGTCAGGGTCCATTCCTGAAATCATTAAGTCAAACCACCCAAACTTGTGCACACACTGGTAATGTCTCTGCTTTCTGATTTACCCTTAGTCTTTATTGGAAGAACTTGCTCCCCTTGAGTAGAATGAGAGCTACTCATTTAAGGGCACTCTACAGCTGCCATCATCCATTCCATAGCTATTTTTTCAAAGTATCCAGCAAAGGCAATTTTCTTATTTGCTGGTGGTATATAATAGTCATGGAAATTATTATGAAATTCATATTTATAACAAAACTATTCTTTCCACAACAAATTTTAGCATTTCAGACATGAGAGCATTGCAAATTCAGACTGTGGCTCACATTTTTCTTTCCATGTAGACAGAAAAACATATTTACCAAATGCTGAGATTAGGAGGTGGACTTAGCTTATTGGGGATGAAACATCAGTTGGTTAAAGACCTGCAGACTATTTCTGTGAAATAAAATAGCATGTTAAAAATAAATTGTTGGTCTAACACATCATCACAAATTTTTGAAGTGATCGGAAGACGCTATCAACTATTTAGGTAATTTACTAGGGTGGGGATGAGAGCCACAAAAACACACTTTAGCCAACTCGTATTTGTGAAGGAATTTATCACAAGACCCTGGAGAGCTCAAAAAAAAAAAGCAAATTATCAAGCCTCAGAAAGGAACAAAAACAGCAAAATTCACTGCATCTGGGGAAGGGAAGTCTCTGTAGATTCTAATTTCTGGGATCCTGGGAAAAAACTTCAATAAGGTGTAGTATGGGTCACATGTGTGCTACTAATACTGTCTGACAGATATTATAAAGCTCAATAAATTGTTAAATGAGTGAACAAATGAATGGCTGGCTGTCTCAATCTTATATCACTCTATTAAAGATAAGATTGAATTTGATGACAAATGAGGTCTGTATTCATTGCCCATTGTTGCTGAAAAATATTATCACAAATTAGTGGCTTACAGAAAACACATTTTCAACAAAAGAGTAAGAATTTGAAAAAATTATATGCAGCAAAGCAAGTCAGAATATAAGAAAACAAATATTGGACATTCGTATAAAAGAGAATTCAACAACATAAAACACCTTCAGAAACTACTGGACATTGACAAGCATCCTGAGGCCTCTAAGGTTAACAGAGAAGGGGAGGTAGAGGGACAAGAGGGAACAAAGGATGGTCATGGGGTAAAAATAAAAATAATTAATCCATTTAAGAAGCCCACATACTTATTATTATTATCTAGCTCTAGAGGTGAGAAGCTTTAAATGTTTCTAACGGGACTAAAGTTAAATAAGCTCATGAGAGCTGGTTCATTTTGGGAATTCCAGGGGAGACTACTTGGTTTAATTAATGATCTGGATGGAGGAATCCTGGATTATCTGGTAGAGTCAATCAGTACTTGCTTCTACAAGCTTCTAGAAGCTACTGGCATCCCTGGTTTCCTGGTCCCGTCACTTCAAACTCTGTTTAGATTGGCAAAATTCCTTGTATTGATTTTTGTCCTCTTGCCTCTCTTTTACAATGATTCTTGTAATTAGATTGAGTGTCCCAGATAATCCAGGACACCTCCATCCAGATCATTAATTTAACCAAGCGTTTGAAATCCCTTTTACCATGTAAGGTTAACATATTCACGGATCTGGATGTTAGGGTGTGGACATCTTTTTTTTTTTTTTTTAAAGGGGCATGTATTTTTATTTATTTATTTATTTGTTTGTACATGCACTGGGTACAGTCAGAAGCATGGGAGGGTGAGAGAATTCACCAGAGCCAGGGCAGGGAGCAGAGCAGGCAGAAGGACCGAAGTACACTGCTGAGGGGAGCAGCGGGCGGCAGGAGAGGTCTGCGCGCCATGTGGGACCCTCCTCTGGTGGCCGGGAGCAGCCGGGGATTGAACCGGCGCCACAGAGGCCGCGGGCAGCTTCACAACCCAGAGCTCAACCGCTGCGCCACCCAGGAGGCCCTAGGGTGTGGACATCTTTGAGGGAGCATTATCCAAGCTAAAATTCTGGGATGCTCTCTCTGCTGATGCTTATATTAGGTACCGTGTAGAGCTTTGATCCTGTTGTCCATGGAACTTGCCATCTATTACAAACTAAGTTGTTCTATGATAAATCAGAATTACTGAACAAGGATTTTGTCTCAAGTAACCCCTGACTATTGGATGAACAAGATGTCTATAAATACCTATGCTATACATCATGGGACAAGAACAAAGATTTTTGTTACAGTATTTCTAAAATCTCTATTCCCAAAATGGTATCACGGCAATAAGACACTATTTAACAGTCATTCACATGGAATTCACACATGCCCAGAAGCAAGTCTGACTAAGGACAAGCTTAGAACAATAGGAGACTCCGGGACACTAAAAAGAGCATTGTGTCCTACTCCCATATGTGATTAAACACACACACACACACACACACACACGCACACACACACACACTCTAATGCACAAATATAAATAGCTATAATAAATGCCTGATTTTATGTTTGATGATTATTTGAATGTTTTGAAATACTGAAGTAGGATAATTTCATTTTCAGAATTGGAATTTTCTTTTCATGCCTTCTAGTTAGTGCTCTAAATGCATTGTTAATCCTTTTATTGGATAATGTAGCCCCAAATATTTCAGGCTTGCAGGAAATAACACCATCTTTAATTATCCAAGCGAGCAATTTCTAGATGTTTTCGTATGATAACTTAGGGTTTTACTAATGCCAGTAAAAAGGACTTTGGCATTCTCAATGCTAATATAATTTATTGAATTAAAATACACACCCTACATTTATAATACCAAGGTTCTAAAACAAAAAATCTCCTATAGAACCCAAGTTTCAAATGTTCTGTGTAATAAATAAACGCTAAATTATTCATAATCATTCGTATTTTCTTTATATCAAACACATTATTTACTTTCCATTCTGAGCCTCTGAGCAGCCTGATAATAGCAGTTGACATTGTTCAAGCAATTACTTTAAACCAGTCTATCAGCAAATACTTTATAGGTTTTTAATCTTATATGTAATACATAATATAATCACAATAATGAGTGTGGGCATTGTCATTTCAGTCATTATGCAGTTGAGTAAACCGAGGCATAGAGCAGCTACTTAATTCAGTGCAAGTTGCACAGCAGAGCATACATTACAATCCAGGAGATGTTCCCATAACCATTATACTATGACAGTTCCCAGTATTACCACATTGATTAGGTAGCAGAGCAGACATAAGCAAAAACTGCAGCTTTTGTTTCTCTTTCCATATTTTTCCTTCCTTTCCTTTCTTTCTGTTTCTTTTCTTTTTTGAGGACAAATTTATGATTTCAATAGACAACTGGTTTGCTGGTTTGCATATAAGGCCTGTGCATTAGAATAACTCAGCATGTTTCCACAATAGGTTTGCCATACCCCGCCTAGAGAGCCTAGAGATTTGCATTTAGTGTGCCCAGGCAGGCAAGCAGATACCCACGGAGGCAAAAGTTCCTTATGTAACTCTCCCAGGGACTCATGAAGAACCACTGCACCAGATATACAAAATCTGAAGAACTGCAGAAATACCATCATTACCTTAATTAACTTGACAGAATTCGGATCTCAAAGTGGTGTCAGAATGCTGATCAACAAAAGCATTAAACAGCTCCCAAGAGATTGTGAATCTAGTCCAGACAGAAAGAAAAATTTACAACAAAAATGTGGTGCCTGGCTTGACACAGCATACCAAGGCCTATGAAATTGGAAACACTTAAAGCTAAATCAACCCCCTAAGGTCCCACTGGCCCTGTTCGTGTGTTATGGCATGCCTTTGCATTCCTGAGAAGAAAGGTAGGGCATAATGGAGTGAAAAATAAAACTCCAGATAAAAAAGAAAACACCAAAAATACATTGTGGTTGGAGTTAAATAGTCCCAATGATTTAAAAAGGGGGCAACGTCATCCAAGAATGAGCATTGGGAAATAAAACCATACCTTTCATTTGTCTCTAATGCTCTCCGTTCTCCAGGCAAGCTCTCACGGTTCCGCCAAAGGATTTCACAGGCTTAAAAAGGCATGGGGAGAAGTCATTTCAAAGGATCAGTGCACAGCGACATGCTCATACTGATTTTGAAGTCTCTGCATTACTTCGTATGAATTATTTAAAATAATCCACACTCCTCAGACTCCATGACTCATGTCTTCTTGCAGTTTCTATATAATTTTTTTGTTGTTGTTCTTGTTGTTAAAGTCAGAAGACAACTTTTTGGCTTTCTGTTTTGTTTGCACTTGAGAGAAAGGCAAAGGATGTTTTGTAAAAATATTGATGTCTGCCTGTATGTCTAGTTAATTTTTAAAATAAATTAATCTGGGGCCCTGTTCTGATTTCTTGCTGTGAGTTTCCATGTGTAATCAAGGGCACATAAGTGTAGTAAGGGACACAGAGTTCTTTACTAAAGAATACAAAGTCCTTTACGAGCACTTAGTGAGTTTTGTACCTTCGACATTTTTTCCGTCACCCTGGGTGCATCTTACACCCGTTGTTTTCATTGGAACCCACACACGATGTTTTCAGTAAATTTTCATTTCTTAGGATCTGGTCTTTTTCCATTTAACTCAGATTTTTCCCTGATTTGATTTTAGATTATGCAACTGTTGCCAAATTAGACATGGTTTTAAAAAAAAATACCACCACTAACATCTCCTGATGTTGAATTAGTATTTTAGTTTAACCACCTAGTAGAAATATCAACAGTCACCCATCCAAGTGACAAAATTAAAATTTTTGTCATCCAGCTATTCCTGAGAAAAATAACTGATTTTACTAATCATTTGACTCACCTGACATTGATTTTCCATCTCCATGGCGATGATTCAACAATAAACAAATATCACTTAAACACCTACAATTCAGGAAGCAAGAACTGTGCTGGGGCCTGATCATGAAACCTATTATGAAGGATAAAGACAATTACCGGATGATTTCACTCTTATGTGGAATATAGAGAAACAAAACGAAAGGTCAGATAAAACTAACAAACCCTAGAAATCTGACTGTAAAACTGAGACTACTGGGGGGGGGGGAGGTGTGGAAAACAGAGTGGGGTGGGAGCTGAATGGACTGTGGTGAAGGACTATGGGTGCTTGGTGGTGGATGTGGTGTGGTAATAGACACCTGAAGGGTATGATAAAAAAAATTCAAATGAGTCATCAATGTCCTGTAAAACTTCTCTCATTAGTGTCTTTCATCCATCCCACAGCATCCCAACTACCATCTCCACCCAAATGTAAAAAGCAACCCTTGTCTCAATTCCTGTGTTACCCTGGCATATAAATGCTTACTTTTGTAGAAATTATTTAGGTTCTCAAAGCTTCCTCTCATCCATTAGCTCTCGAATCCAATGCAGCTGTTTAGCAGACATGACCACTGGCCCCATCTGTTGGTGGCAGACTGGGGCAAATGCCTTCACTAAGCAGGGAAACTGCTGCTATCTGGAAAAGACAATGATTAGTAGTTAAAATTTCAGAAACAGAAAATTCTGTGCTGTATTCAATGAACTTCATCACTGCATCAGTCTCCTTCTAAAGATCAAAGCACCTTACATTAATGAATTGCATTTTTTCTTTTCTTTCATTTTAACCCTTCCAGTACCCGACAGAAAACTTCAGCTCCTCAATCATTTTATGTTAAAGTGGGTTGATAATTATAGAATATAAATGTTTAAGCTCAATGACACCTTAGAGATTCACTAATATACCTGCCTAATTTAACTGGTAAAGGTAGTGAGGTTTGGAGAATTAACACAGCTTCCCTAAATTGTAAAATAGGGACAAGGCCAGAATTACCACCCAGGCATACAGTCTCCAAACCCAATACTCTACTTACTCTATCACAAAGATGGAAAGATGAATTGATATTGATAATCTAAGTGGAAGAAAAAGGCTATATGTAAAAAAATACAACTAAAAATGCATGTAGATACAGGAAGTATCATACACTATTGCAAAAAAGGGATAAAATGTTTGGATGGTCAAGATTAACCATCACAAGTGTGCAGTTCTATAGCCTGGATTCTCGGATTTATTGCCTTCACCCAGTGGACACCTAGTATTGGCTTTCCGTGGTCCTCCCTGACTTTCCAATATAAATTTGAAACTTATATTCTGAGGGGGGAATATAAAACAAGCAATATAATATACACATGATACTGCTTACTGAAGGAATTTCAGGTGCCATTGATTTGAAGATGCAATGTTACATTTACGTATAAACAAAGAAAAGGGGATAACAAGCTTTGCCTTGTCATTGATTTTTTTCAATGAAAGATATAAAAATATGAATAAGGGGGCATCTCAGAAATGATAAAATATAGCACTTTGTTTATTACATGTTGACTAATGTTACAAGGAAAACTAGAAATGTGCAGGACATGTCAAGTGAGAGTTCCTTGAGTTGATGAATGGATTTGTTGGGCTTAAGTATGGTGGTATAGAGAAATATCACAGAAGTGGGTAGTTGTAAAGAATGGATGCATTAATCAGTAATCAACTTTGTATTGACACGGTAGGCATTAATTTTAGTGGCAGGTATATCCTACCCAGAGGTCTGACTATTATTTGTCATGTGGGTTCATGCAAGTTTGTGAGTCTCAGTTTCCTCATTTGGAAAATGGTTACTATCAAATGTCATATTTGGGCTAATAGGTAAAAGACCCTAAATATAATGGCTATTCAGCAAATGGTAGTTCTAATTACCATTATCATTTTGTTCAGTAGCTTGCAATAGAATAATTGAATTCTAGTTGATGTCCTGTTCATTTCCCGTTGGCCCCTGTCCTTGATTTGCCAATGCTGGGCCTTCCTCCCCTTCTATAAAAACCCCTAATAATCTGTGATCCTGTTTAGCACCTTCTATTTCAACTTGTCATTGATTTTTTTCCCATACTAGATTATAACTTCCTTGGACATGTGAGCTCTGACTTATTCATATTCATCATAGGCATAGTACAATGCTTGGCATCTAGAAGTTTCTTATTTTCTGACTTACTGTAAGAATGAGTGTGTTAGTAAAGGCCCTTCCAGGTAAAGGGAAAATTTTCATTAACACCCTGGTAATGAAAGCACTGGGCATCCATCCATTCATTCAACAAAACTTCTTTTGAGTGTTAGCTGGCAAGTTTCCTATGAGAAGATTACTGCTCCTTGCAAGACACAGGAATATCCCCTGAAATGCATAGTCAGTATTCATCTTAGACTTTCCCCATCTGAAGGGCAGACCTTCTGCTGTGCTGCTCCTTTAGCCTCTCTCCATGGCAAGTGGCTAACATGAAGGTTCTAAAGAAACTGCAAATATTTCTCAACATGTTTGTACAGGAATCAGAGAGTTTACAATTACTACTGACCTGGGGAAGCATTATTTTTTTAGATAGAGGAAAACATCAGGGGGTTGATTGGTTTCCCTGCTTAATTTAGACAAGTATGCTGTGGAGAGGGTAAGCTCAGCTTTTGGTCCCATGAGGTGACATGTCAACCTGCAAAGTCACTTCTTTGAAAATGACTTAGCTCTTTTCATTCCGTATGAACTCACATTAAAAGCTTTCCAAAACCAAGCTTCCCAATGAAATCTTGAGGTCTCGCTAAGCAAAAACAAACTTCTTCTGGCTGCCCAGGTCAAGTAACCATTAGAAAGAAATCATCTCAGCTGCCCAAAGAGGGTCTTGAGTCCAGCCATTGGGGCGCCAATGCCATCACCACTTTGAGGCAGATGGGGAAACAGCCAGAAAAGGTAGAGCTCTAGTGTCAGACTTTCTCTGCTCTCTGGCCTGGGAGTGAAGAGAGTAGAAGATGGGATGAGACAAGGTAGGTCAAAAATCAACAAAGTGCAATATGAATCACAGCCAAGTCAGCCATAATGTGAAATCCCTGAATCCTGTTGATGCATTTCTGCTCGGTGCAGAGGGCCCACCTCTGTGTCAGCTGAACCTCTTGTGATCTTCCATCCTGACACCCAGTTATGGGCCTCAAATAATTAGCCAAGGACAAATTCTAATGACAGCTGAAAATTCCCTTAAGCTTATAGGAGCTTACTGTCCAATGATTGATAATGGCTTGAATTAAACAGAAGCAGCTGGCAAACTATGATGGGATATGGATGTTTTGAAAAAAATCTAGACGTCAAGCTCTTGCTTAAATTTTGAGTCCATCTCTTGCTAACCGTGCCACAAAGCACCAGTCAGTGGTCCTCTCTGAGTGCTAATTTCCTCCTGATAGAAACGCCAACTGAACTTTCATTTGTCTACATGTCTGTTTTCAGGAAGGTCAAGTGATTACATGATCAGAAGATGATTTGTTGATTTAAAGGTGATGCAGAAATGTTGGATTTTGTCTTTTGTCTTAAATGAAAAAATAACAAGGTATATTTAAAAATAGGGTAGCAATAGAGCTGTCCTTTACGAATAAGGACCATCATTCTTCTTTAAACTTTTGCAACAGTTTGGAACAAAAGCAGATTCTTCTTCCAAGCAAGTAAATTGGTAGAGTGACCCCAAGTTGTGATATTGTCTCACACCATCCCCCTTCCTCCTAATCCTTCTCTAGATGTGAACAGAATAATGTCTTAATCTTTTTGCTTTACCTCCAATGTGGATGGCATGAGTAGGATAGTAGGGGGCAAATATGCAGTAAATAATGGCTTCTTTTAGATACTGCACTGTCTTTCCTTAAGGAAAAAATGAAACAAAGCATGAGAAAGTCCCTTAAACAGAACAAAGAGATTTACCAGCGGGGCCTCAAGCCCAGGGTGACTCATGCTCACAACCCTCTGCATGCCCACCGCCCTTCAAACAGAAGCTCACAGCATTCAAAGCCATGCACACTCTGCCCTCATCCCTTCGCTGGACCACAGGTTACTCACCCTCCCTCTGCTGTGGTCACATACCCAGCATCTGTCCTTCTAACACCACTACCAACATCACCACCGACACAATCTACCTCCACCCACCTCTGTCACCTTGCGTTTCCGCCTGAAATCCATTCCTTCTCATGTCTGTCTCTCAAAGGCCTGTGAATTTGTCCAGCTTCCTTTCTTTCAGAAAGCATTTCCAGATACTCTTCCCAATCCCATTTCAAATGAATCCAAAACTCCCGAACACTTCATATCATTATTGTATTGTATGGCTTCTGATCTCCTGCACCACTTCCTTTCTGTAACTTTTTTAAAAGCACGTGAAATAGTATAGGCCAAGCTCTGATTAAGAGATTAGATGAAAAAAAGAAAAAAACCCTCAGAAGACAAGGAAGATGCTCGGATATCCGCCTTGGTAGATTTCCACAGTCTCGGCACAGGGCTGGACACACTGCACCCACATCTCAGCTGATTCGACTACCATGGTTGCTGGAGATTTTCTGCTTTGAATATCGAATTTATACTTCTAAAAAGGTAGTAACTGTAGCATGAACATTCTGTGAAACTATAAAATCTGTCCATTCACTGGTCTAGACAGCCGTGTCCACACAGCAGAAGGGCAATCCTGCCGCATGAAACAGCTTCAGTGAATCGGATTACAGATAGGTGCGTGGAGAGCTTATTGTTGGCCAGGCATTGTTCTAAGTACTTTGCATGAATTTTCCCATTTACTACTCAGAACAACCCTATGAAAGGTCTGCTGTTATTAGCAACTCCATTGCACAGATGAAGAAACTAAGCAGAGAGAAACGAAATGCAAGAAGACAGCTTCAAAGCCAAAGTCACATCTGCTCTCTGTTTTTAGTCTAAAAGAGGACTTGACCACAGTGGCTACTCAACTCATTTGCTAGATCTTTATCTTGTGCTATTTCAGCCTTATCTTACATGGGTTCAAAAAAAAGCCTACAAAACCCCCCTCTTCCACCCTTCCCATGGTGCTGCCTGCTGGTACTTCTGCTTTTGTATTCCTTTCATCTCCCTTTCATCTAACAGCCACTAAAGAAGCAGGAGAGCTTCCTTCAAATGTAAACTATGGTAAGTACCAGGCTGTTTGGAACCCAAGGAGACACTGAATCAGTCACTGTTTGCGGCTCCCTTTAACAAATATCTCTTTGAGATTCCAGAATGACTCAATCACACATCCCACACCTGCCAAGGAGAATCAGCTGCCTGAGATCTGAGCTGTCCCCAGAGTACACAATTGCAAAGGGTGAGCCCATTTATAGGCTGGCGAGTGCATGGATGCCCTACTGAGAAGAAAACAACCCTCATTTTTATAACATTGAAAATTCTGGAATGATACCCTGGATAAGAATCAGGACATATAAATATTGAAACATGGTAAATGATGATATGACATTATTTATCAAGGTACCAACATTTGTTTAAAATTGAGTAACAACAAAAACTCCTGATGGGAGTCATTGGCATAGACTTCTAAACTGAATGCAAAATGGATGTGAACCTACTTCCATGTTGGGGGCAGAAGACTTGCAGTTTTTTATGGATTCGCAACTCCCAGTCACGAGGCTCTCTCTTGCCAACAGGGCATTCCTGAGCTCACTGACCGGAAGCTGCAACCACAAAGTCATCATTTCTAGGCCCAGCCTTTGGTCCCAGCCTTTGCTGCAACCCCCTCCCCCAGGGGTCTGGTTTAGAAATGTTCCATTCCCTCTCCTGGAGTTCCTTCAGCAACCTGTCTTTTGGGAGGAGCAATCAAATCACAGTTCTTCCCACCGGGACCCAAAACATGACCGTGACTGTTGTCGGGATCCACTATTCTCACCTGCTTACTCCCACTGACTGCCATGGGGTGCTCACAGGGACACTGACCTTCCTGGGCCATTCACCTACCCAAGGAGGAACGTCTTGGTGGAAGTTAGTACCTTGATAAATAATAATATTGTATCATCAGATACCATGTTTCAATATTTATATGTCCTGGGTTCTTGTCCAGGGTACAAGTCCGGAATTTTCAGTGTTATATAAACGAGGGTTGTTTTCTCACTAAAGCATTCACGCACCAACAAGGCCAACTGATTGTTTACATGTTATTTGTATTCCTTGACAGCCAAATCTCTACAAGAAGTCTGAATTATTCCCTGCACATAACTCTTTTCTCTGTCTACTCTCTTGCTCTGGGTTCCTGTTATTATGTCTCTAATTTATTTTAAAATATTTCAGCCACTGGGTGATCTTATAGACACTCCTGTGAATCAGCTTAATTGACCCTCTGTAGGCAGAAAGTTCCCCTAACCAGGAGGCCCACTTCCCAGGAAGTGAATTAAGATTCCATCAGAAGGTCCACATTCTAGGGAGTCATTCCTGTCTGTCTCCCTTCAACACCAGAGACTTCTTACTTAGCATAATAGTGGTGTAATGGGTTCTTGTTGGTGGGATTAGAGGTATTTTGGGCAGAGGATTGGATAAAGCATTCCCCCTCAATGGGAGTGAGGTATTTTGCAGGAGGGAAAATCTTATTTGGGTGGGGGTAAGATGGGATGAAAAAAGTGAAATTTTTTTTTAACTTTTTTTTTTTTAAAGATTTATTTATTTATTTATTTATTTATTTATTTATTTATTTATTTATTTTACTGGGTACAGTCAGAAGCGCAGGAGGGTGAGAGAATTCACCAGAGCCAGAGCGGGGAGCAGAGCAGGCGGAAGGACCGAAGTACACTGCTGAGGGGAGCAGCGGGCGGCAGGAGAGGTCTGCGCGCCATGTGGGACCCTCGCCTGTGGCTGGGGATCGAACAGGCGCTGCAGAGGCTGCGGGCAGCTTCGCAACCCAGCGCTCAACCGCTGCGCCACTGGGGAGGCCCTTTTTTTAACTTTTTCCTACTTTCATTTTATTTTATTTATTTTTTATTTTATATATATTTTACAACATTTTTAATTTTTGCACAACATATGCATTTTAATCTTGGTTATACTCCAAATACCATCCCCACCCCCTTGTTCTGATCCTACTCCCTCATCCCCACCCCTTGTAGTGTGTCTCTGGTTTATAGTTGCATGTTGATTTTGATTTTTACTTTATTATAATTAGTCTTTTTTCTGGTCCCTTCTTTAGGTTTTCTAAATTCCTGCTATGAGTGAGACAATCTGGCATTTTTTTTTTTCTTTCTGGCTTATTTTGCTGAGCATGATCCCTTCCAGCTCCATCCATGTTGCTGCAAATTGCATGAGTTTATCTTTTTTGATTACTGAGTAATATTCCATTGTGTATAAGTACCACATCTTCTTGATCCAGTCATCTATTTTTGGGCATTTGGGCTGTTCCCATAGCTTAGCTACTGTAAATAGTGCTGCTATAAACATAGGGGTGCCAGTACACTTAGGGGTGCAGGAACCCTTTTGAATTAATGTTTCTGTGTCTTCTGGGTAAACACCTAGGAGTGGAATTGCTAGATCATATGGAAGCTCCATCTTTAGCAGGTTGAGGAATCTCCACACAGCTTTCCATAGTGGTTGGACCATTTTTGCACTCCCACCAGCAGTGCAGGAGAGTTCCTTTTTCTTCACATCCTCGCCAACATTTGTTGTTGCTACTTTTTTTAATATGTGCCATTCTCACTGGTGTAAGATGGTATCTCATTGTAGTTTTGATTTGCATTTCCCTGATTACAAGTGATGTTGAACATTTTTTAATATGCCTGTTGGCCATTTGCATTTCCTCTTGGGAGAAGTTTCTTTTTAGCTCTTCTGCCCATTTTTTGACTGGATTATTTACTTTGTTTTTGTTGAGTCTCTTCAGCTCTTTGTAGATTTTTTTTCCTTCTATATATTTTATGGTCTCAGGTCTTATGTCTAGGTCTTTAATCCATTTGAGTTGTTTTTTGTGCATGATGTGAGGTAGTAGTCAAGCTTCATTCTTTTGCATGTAGTGACCCAGTTTTCCCAGCACCATTTATTGAACAAACTTTCTTTGCTTCATTGCATATTCTTTGCTCCTTTGTCAAAGATTAGTTGACTGTAAATCTGTGGGTTTATTTCTGGATTTTCTATTTGGTTCTGTTGGTCCATAAGTCTGTTCTTGTACCAATACCGTGCGGTTTTGATTATTATGGCTTCATAGTATAGTTTGAAGTCTGGGAGTGTGATACCGCCATTCCCTTTTTTTTTTCAGGAGCACTTTGGCTATTTAAGGTTTTTGGTGGCTCCATATGAATTTCATCAATATTTGTTCTATTTCTTTGAAGAATGTCATTGAAATTTTGATTGGAATAGCATTGAATCTGTAAATTGCTTTTGGTAGGATAGCCATTTTAATAATGCTAATTCTTCCAATCCATGAGCAGGGGATGTCTTTCCATTTCTTTGTGTCTTCTTCTATTTCTTTTAACACTGTTTTATAGTTTTCTTTGTAAAGGTCCTTTACCTTATTTGTTAGGTTTGTTTGCAAGTATTTGATATTTTTTTTGCTTCAGTAATAAAAGGGATGGTTTTCTTGATTTCTTCTTCTTCAGATTTATTGTTTGTGTATAGGAAGGCTACTGATATTTGCATGTTGATTTTGTATCTTGCTACTTTACTAAACTGATTGATTAGTTTGATTAGTTTTTCTGTGGGGTTTTTGGGGTTCTCTATGTATATTATCATATCATCTATGAATAGTGATAGTTTAACTTCTTCCTTCCCTATTTGGATTCCTTGTATGTCTTTCTCTTGTCTTATTGCTCTGGCTAGGACTTTCAGTATTATATTAGTTCTTTGAGATGTGTGATTAGGTTGTTTCTTTGAGTTCTTTCTTGTTTCTTGATGTGAGCCTGTATTGCTATATATTTTCCTCTTATTACTGCTTTTGCTGCATCCCATATATTTAGGAAATTGGTGTCCTCCTGGTCATTAACTCAAAGTATTTTTTAATTTCTTCTTTGATCTCCTCATTAGTCCAGTGGTCTTCCAGTAGTGTGGGTTTCAATCTCCATGAGGTAGGAGGGTTCCTTGCCTCCTTTTTATGGTTTATTTCTAGTTGATACCTTCATGGTCAGAGAAGATGGTTGGTATGATTTCAATCTTGGTGTAGCTGTTGATGTTTGTCTTGTGTCCCAGTATGTGATCGATTCTGGAGAATGATCCATGTGAGCTTGAGAAGAATATGTACTCAGATTTTTTTGGGTTTAGTGTTCTATAGATGTCTGTTAAGCCCACGAGGTCTAGATCCTTATTTAGAGCTTTAGTGTCCTTACTTATTTTTTGTCTTGTTGATCTATCCTTTGTTGATAGTGGTGTGTTGAAGTCTCCTACTACATATGTATTTTCTCTGATGTCTGTTTTCAGAGATGATAATAGTTGTCTGTTATATTTTGGTGCTCCTTCATTTGGTGAGTATATGTTAATGAGTGTTATGTCTTCTTGAAGTATTGTCGTAGATGGCCTTTATTAACATTGAGGCACATTCCTTCGGTACCTATTTTGTGGAGAGTTTTTATCATGAAAGAATGTTGAATTTTGCCAAATGTCTTTTCTGCATTTGTGGAAAACATCATATGATGTTTAGCCTTCATTCTGTTTGCGGTACATCATGTCTCTGGACCTGTATACACTGAACCATCCAGGATTCCACTTGATCATGATGTATGATGCTTTCAATGTGCTGTTGAATGTGGTTTGCCAGTAATTTGTTGAGGATGTGTGCATACATGTTTATCAGGATGCTGGCCTGTGATTTTCTTTATTGTAGTGTCCTTGTCTGGCTTTAGTATCAGAGTAATGTTCACTTTATAGAATGAGTTTGGAAGTCTTCCCCTTAAATTTTTGGAAGAGTTGGAGAAGGATTGTATTAACTCCTTGCTAAATGTTTGGCACAAGTCATCAGTGAAACCATCTGGTCCTGGACTTTTATTTGTTGACAGATTTTTGATTACTGATTCACTCTCCTTCCTAGCAATTGACCTGTTCAGCTTTTTTCTATTTCTTCCTAGTCTTAGGAAGAAATAGAATTTTTGCATTCTTCCAAGAATTTTTGCATTTCTTCTAGGTTGTCTAGTCAGTGGGCATATAGTTGTTAGCAATAAGCTCTTATGGTCCTTTGTATTCAGGTTATTTTAATCTGAATTTAGTCTGTAGTGTGAGTTGTTATGCTTAACAGTGAAAAGTTTCCTCTAAGCACAGGTACAAGACAAGGATGCTCATTCACACTACTCCTATTCAACATAGTACTAAAAGTCCTAGCCACAACTATTAGAGGGACGAAAAGTACAAAGCATCCAACCAATAAAGAAAGAAGTGCAATTATCTCTTTTTGTAGATGGAAAATTCTAACATATAGAAAAACCTGATAGAAATTGTAAATGAATTTACTAAAAATACTGGATACAAAATCAACACAAAAATCAGCTGCATCTCTATACATTAGTAATGAACTGCCTAAAAAATAAATTCAGAAAGAAGTCCGCGTTATAAAAGTATTGAAAAGAATAAAACCTTTAGGGATAAAATATTTTTAGGATTAGTGTTCTAGGTGCGATCTCAAAATATGCTGTCTTCTGCCTCTGGATTCTAGGAATACCTGTTTGCCTGACTGAGGAAAAGTTGCTGCATTTCACACCTAGACAGTCTCACTCACTTCAGGTGAACCAGTCATGCAAATTGTGTCCAGAAAACCAAAAAGCAGACAAGCTTAGGTTTCATTAAGATATCAGTTCATACGACATGACCCTTTGGGATCTGCTTACTGATAAACATCTGATCTTAGAAAAGAAGCAAATTGCTCATCTACTTTTAACTGTTAGTGGCAATCAAGATATGCCAAATACCTAATCATTTTGCATGACAAAGTTGACTTCTAGCTTTAAAAACTCTCAAATTTATTACAGGCAGCAGAACTAGTAGTTAAGATTGCAGACTCTGGAATTAGACTGTCTGGGCTCTAATCCACTAGATCTTGAAATTCAGGTTATTTAACCTCTCTGAGCCCCCGTCCTCATTCTAGTAAAATGGGAATAGCAATGTGTCTACAGAATGGAAGCCAATACTTAGCATATTTTCTTAGAAATTGTAGGCATTAAAAATATTATTGTTATACTTACTTTGGGAACAATTAAACCTCAAGTCTCCAGGAAATATGTAGAAACTTTTAACAATGCAAGAGGTCATATACACTTAGCATGAATGTTTCTTTTGGTATAACTATTTTATTTGATTTTCTTGCATCCTTCTGTGCACACTAGGATTAACTCAGAACATGGGGTCAAGAAAACATGGTTTATTAATAGTGAGGGAAATTTACACAGCATTTTGAGACTTATGAACTCCTCATATACATTGTCTGATTCTCTGAGTAACTATGAAGTATCTCATATAATCATTTTACAGACTATGAAACTTAAAGACTTGAAGAAACTGACTGATTGGACCAAAGACAATTGATATTAATGAAGAAGTTAAGACTTGTTCTCTTTAAGGGTTTGATGATGATCATCCTGGTGATACTTAGGCAACCACCATCACCCTGACTTCCTTGGTACACTTCTGAAATTGCCCTATCACCATCTGAAGAGTTTATTTCCATGTTTACTTCATTAGTCTCTCTCCCCAATCTAACTGTAAGC
Source organism: Talpa europaea (assembly GCF_964194135.1). Lineage (NCBI taxonomy): Eukaryota > Metazoa > Chordata > Mammalia > Eulipotyphla > Talpidae > Talpa > Talpa europaea. The sequence goes on from NC_140069.1 coordinate 14,953,891, forward strand.
TACAGAAGTGTGGGGACTAGTTGTCTCTACATCAGGAGTACATAAAACTATGCCCACTCCTAAAGGCACTAAATAAATATATGTTGGATGAAGGAATTATACTTTATTGATCCAAGACAGACTTTCATTCCTGATTTTGCTAATAGTGTTCCTTCAGCTGAACATTTAATAACTTTTTTCAAATTTAATTTAAATAGCACAAAATTAAAGATACTATTCCTCAATCTGAACATTTAATAACTTCATTTCCCCTCTTTAATCTACACTTAAAGGTACTCCTAAGGCTAAGCCTTTTATAGGCAAATGACTGTTTCAGGAAGCAATTCTCTCTCTTACAGGCTAGTTTCTCTGAAAACCACCTCATCAAAACCTGTTTCTAAAAGTTTGTTTTAAAGGAGGGGACTTTCCCAGTTAGAAGCACCTAATTGGCTTTTAAGAAAACAGTTCTTAGCATCCTTATCAATCATATCTTCATTAGCCAGGTGCACAAGCATTGCATGGGGGTGTGGGGGAGGGGAGAATCTTTGAATTGATATTAGAGATGACTGACTATCTGCGAGGATTTTTGAAGAGGAACTCTAGCACTCTTAGTGAGAATGCAGAATGCTTTAACATTCTTCCTAAATAGACCTTTATTGGTCCAGAAGCTTCCAGGTGAGTTGTTTGGGGTATGCATTCCTGTTTAATTAACAAGCCAATTTCTTTGGATTAAGTAGGCACTGGATGGATATCTGAGTTTCTAGAAACCTCAGTGGAGTTGACTGGACTGATTGGCAGGGATTATGTCTTTCCTCTGGCTGCTAAGAATAACCAACACTGTTTTGGCCTGTTGATATTTTATTCCCTTTTCCCAACTTCTCCACCCACTGGTAAGATGAATTTGGCATACTCTTTGACCATAACTTCAACAAGAAAATTGTGAAGTGTGTTGCAAGGATAGAAAGGCTTGATAAATTTTCCTCTGCTCAAGAGCATGGTTGTATAGTATGATTTAATGTAACAGCAGTCTTCTAATAAAAGTCCTTATCAAAGAATGTACAAGATCTCCTTCTTACTAGTAGCTTTCCAGCCTCATATTGTCATAGAAGCCAAGCCTTTGAAGGGGTAGTGAGACAGGCTAGGGAAAACAAATAGTGAGTCAGGAAGGTGATGTAGGCATGAATGGGAACTGCCTGACCCATGGAGGCTACTTAATTATATTGAAGTGGGAGAACAAAAATGGAAAGATACAGAAAAGGAGGGAAAAAATAAATTTAAGGGAGAGGGACATTTGGCATTACAGTTATATATCCGTAATATTTATTGTACACTATATAACAAGTATTTCAAAAGCAGAAATTTCCTTGAAAGTTAAGCATGAGAATTGGAGCCCACAGTGAGGAGAGTAGAGCTATGCTGTTATGGCCTGGACTGTGTCCCCCCCATATTATCTGTTGAAGTCCCCACCCTCAAAGTGACTGTATTTGAAGACAGGGTTATTAGGAGGTAAGCAAGGTTAAATAGTGTCATATGGATAGAGCCTGATCTAGGATTGGTGGCTTGAAGAAGATGAAGAGAGTCAGGGAGAGAAATTAGATTCATATGCTAGAATATTGTGCTATGATGAAAAAGAATGAGACACCATGACATGCTTGTGACTGTTCTTGAGTGGTTTGCACATCTGTTCTCCGTACCACTGGAGAATCCACAGACACAGGTTGTTTTCATAGTTTGCATCTCTGTTGGCTCCTGTCTGTGTTTGGCTGATAGAAAGCTCTGGCAGGAAATTTGAAGGGTGGTGCTTCTGATAACTTCTCTGTCTCCTCAGAGCTTGAATACCACCAGACAGAACGACCTTGCTTGTGTGTCTAGCTTTCTGCAGGTGAGCCAAGTTCCTGACTCTTCACTTTAATCCTCTAGGATGGGGTAAAAGCATTATGCATTTCCTCATCTCTTTGCTGGTTCGCCATCTGTTTGACTTCTCAACTGTTCTCTAAGTCCATGAACTAAGTGCTGTCTTTTGCAGACCTCAGACACAATGCTGATCTAAAACAGGAAAAAAGTAAAATGACAACGCCCCCCCCAACCCCCCTTTGGGACACTAGAGTATACTCTTTTCCATGATGCATGGATTATCTATCCATAAACATGTGCTTGCATATAACAAACTCTTCCTGAAAGATCAAACAAGATCTCCAGCAGTGGTAGTTTTTGCAAAGAGGAAGAAAAGGTAGAAGTGAAGTGGAGATGGTTGCTCCACCATCTCAGTGTTAACACTAAGAATTTTTACCTTACACATTTGAAAAAGTCTAAACCTAGTTAAGCTAATAAAAATATCTTTGCATTTCTGCTGTGCTTTTTAGTTTAAGAGGGCTTTCTCTAGCATGTCTATGCTTAGATAGACCTATGGCTCTGAGAATTTGGTAGAGTGAAGTTCAGTGAATTTCCACCTCACAGAGATGATAGCCATCATGTCACGCCCATTCAGCCCTCTGGGATATCCTAAGATCCTTTGGATAAAGACCAGAATCTATCACACTTTGCTGTTTGTCCACTGTCCACTCACATCTCTAGCCTCTTCTAGTCCATGGGATGCCTTGCTGTTCATGCACTGGCCCTGCGAGGCTTACTCCCTTCTACCTCGAGGCATATAGACACCATAGCTTCCCTGTTCAATGGCTCTTCCTCTTCTCCCATTTTCTCCCCACCAGTCAATTCACTCTTTTTACAGAAAGCTGTTAAATACCACACTGGACCAGGATGCCTACTGGGTCTCATTTTTTTCCCATGCAGCACAAGTCTTGCCTATATTTACGTATTTGTGAGATTGTTAGATTCATATGGGTTTTCAATGAGCATATTATTTTAATAAATGAATGACAATGCTGGAATCACTGCCATTGAGAAAGAAACAGTAACTAGCGCCCACTGATACCTGACTTACATTATTAGCAGATCTTTCAACAATTGATGACTTAATCAGAAAGCACTTCAGCTATACAACTTTGCCATTTTGTACATTATTTTTTAAAGCAAGTATACATCCATATTTGCACACCAGTCTACACCTTAAAAGTCAAGTAGCTTTGATTAGAATATTAATAGAGTTAAAACCATGTTTGTCAGAGAAGAAACTGACAAATGCTAATAAAATACAATAAACTTAGGAAACGAGCTACATGATGCTTCTCCTTTTTTCCTGAACCTAGTTAAATTTCATTTTAATAACAATGAAATAACAAGGAATATGTTCTTGTTCTTCAAGTTAATAACTTTACAGATAAAGAACTTCAGAGCTCATATTTGCAATTTTCAGGTGTGAGAGCTTAGGTGTAAGATAATCTAGACACTTGATCAGTCCCTGCAAAGCCCACTGCATGCCTTGTCTCCCAAATGACCTAAATCAATTCCTGTCCTGAGTTTCAGGCATTTTCATTATGATGATGATGATTATAAATGGCCTGCTGTAGCAGGTGCTTCGCTGCTGTGCTAAAAAGATGAAGTGTTTTTTCCCTGGTTGCTCCCAAAGTTCAGGACCCATTTCTCTAAGCCATAGGAGTAGCTGAAATGGAGGCAGCGACAATCAGAAATATGGGCTGTGTTCAACACTGGGCATAATTCAGAGGAATTCAGGCAAGAGAGGTGGAGGGTTATCTGATGTGATGTCACCTAGAAAGTCAGCATCACACATATCTAGTGCTCAGAAACAGGAGGTTACATTTATGGGACACTGTTTAATGCCAGTGATGGCCTCTGCCAAAGAGGGAACTGTCACCAGAAGATGAATGTAGTTGGCCAAGTTCATGTTCAAATGCCCTCCCTCTTGGTTTCAGTCCTAAATCCCTAGGTCTATTCCAATCCAAGCTTAAGATGAACTCTAGCTTGGAGACTTCGAGATTCATTGCCCACAGTAACGGGTCACATGGGAAGACCCAGGGGATTGGCCAGACTGTGCCATGAATATAACAAATGAAATGACCAATAACTGCTAGTGTCTGTCTGTTTCTTGTCAGCGGATGATTAATCTATGGCCCACTGTTGGCCTCTGAAATACAGTCAACACATAGTCTTCTCTGTGACTCTAGATAAATTTCTCAAGATTACAGCTAATTTAATTACCTACCCCCAACACACACACACACACACCCCACACCACCCCAATACCACTATTACTGTTATTTATTAAATGGTTACTCAGCAACAGACACTGAGCTAATAGCTTCAAGGAATACCTTGGGAAAATACATGATTCCTGTCCTTAGGAAACTATGTCTAGATTCACTTGGGCTCATATAAATGTCCTTATGAAAACCTCAGATAAAAATAATAGCAATTAATGAGCTAGCAAATAATGAGTATTACTTGACACTGTTTGGAGTGTTTGATGTGCTTTAGCCAATGTCATCCTCATGGTAACTTCATAATTCTCTACGGTGGGTACAAATTTTATCTTCATTATGCAAACAAGGAAACCAAACCAGAACACAAATAGATTAGGCAACTTGCCTTATGTTAGAGTTAGTATCTAATATTTATTTAATGTTCACAATTAACGATTAACACCATCTATGTCACTGTTTTTAAAAATGCATTTACTTGCTTCTTTCCACATTTCTGTAATATCACTGATTTTATCTTACTGATGAGTGAACTCAGCATAGAGAGGCATGAAATCTTCCCAGGGTTAACATGTAGGACTCAATCCTTGATCAGTTTGTCCAGTTTGACTCCAGTATATTGGCATTACATTATACTAAGAAAAAAATTCCTTTGAATAATACCCTAGACAAATATTACCCTAAAAAACAATAACACTGCCAGTTATAAAGTATTTTACTATTAATATTTGAATAGAGTCCCACAATAACTCTAAGTGTTAGTAGCTCAAGTTGTGGATGTCAGATGGAAATTCAGAAGTTCAGGGGTGAGTCTGGAGTCACACGGTTTTGTCCTTGCTCATGGGCCTTCATTATTTATGAATTCACTTAAGAAACAACCATGCTGTTAAGTTCTTCTTCCACTGGAGAAACAAGATGAATGCAATCCTCTGTCTTCTGTAATTCACAGTCAGAGCAAAAGAGCTGACTTTCTCTCTTAACTATTTTTTACCCCATCTCTGGATTCACTTTGAACTAGGGGTGGAAGAGGTCCAATGAAGGGGCAGATGCTTGAGGGAGCAATACTGGTGATCCATGGAGTATACACCTCCCCTCTTGGTAGATGGGGTGATGGGGGGAGCTTCCTGGTTCTTCCTCTTCTACTCCTTCAACTCTGGTGAAGGATAGAACATGGCTGTTCAAGAGACAGACCCTTAAATATGAGGCCCTGACGCAGAACCTGGTTTTCAGCGACTGTTTGAGCATGCTGGCAGAGAGTAGGGTGCCAATCAGAGCTAATTGATGATCTGTACTCCTGGCAAGGGACTACATTCAGAAGTCATGGGGTCCAACTTTGAGACATGCAGCTCCCTGGAGTAGGTGAGGAATGCTAAAACCCTTTATTGCAAAGCACCAAACTGTCAACAGCTATAGGGCCGTGGAGAGATCTTGAAGAAGAAACTCTAAAAGTTCAATCTGTAGGACACTAAGTAGGGTACACAGAGCTCTCTGATGATGATGGGTTGGTGAAGAAAATAGTAGTCAAGCTACCCCACAATCTGTAAGGATTTTCCTGACAGAGGCAGGATTTTTCCGCTGCTGATTCTCTCTGCTGTCTCTCACCAGAGGGCAGATAACAAGAAGTGAAAGAGGAAAAGCTCGGGCTTAGAACCCGAGTAGGAGAAGTTCCTTCTTCTACAGGGTCCATGTAACGTTGGAAATGAATGATTGCGCCCACCCCAACAGCGCTCTGAGAAAATGCGGTGCAAAAACAAGAGACCTTGTTATTCCAGCTCTCAGAACCCACAGGGCAGGGGTCAGACAAGAGGGGGATAAAGTGTCTGGGACGCACTCCAGGCTGCACCCGGATCTTGGCTGAATCGGACGCCCAGGGTGGAGGAGACCGGCGCAGCGGCTGCCCAGCCGTGCCCAGCCCTCCCACCGCTGGTGGCGGCTGCCAGGACGGCGGCTGCTAGCGGGAAGGGGCCGGTAAACCTCAAAGCAGTGCGGAGACAGCAGCCGCCTTGTTCCCTGGCCGGGTGACTTTTTTTCCACCCTCCCAGAGACCAGACACCCCAGCCCCACCCCTGACCCCCCACCTCTCCGGGCTATTCCGTCCCCTCCCCGGGCTCTGAAAGTGTTAATAACCCTGGAGCTTTACGCATCCTTCCCTCTCCACCCCCAAGCCCCCGCCCTCTCACTCTCCCCTAACCCCCACTCAGGGTTCCTAAAAAAGAAAGGTGCAAAGTTTGGTCCAGATAGAGAGGGAGAAATCAAAGCCAAGCCGACACTTCCTGTCGCCCGGGCTCTATATAAAACGTGATGAGCGCACGGGCTGCGGAGTCGCCCCGCAGCGCTCGCCCAGCAGCCGCCGCCTCTTCCGAGCGCTTGAGGTTTCCCGGGGACCACAATGAACAAGCTGCTGTGCTGCGCGCTGGTGGTAAGTCCCAGGCCGCGGGGCCGCGAGCGCGGGCGCCCCGGGCGCATGGAGAGGCTGCCTGCCCCTGCGCCCCGGGCCTCCCCGCGGATTCAGGGGGACAGAGATCATCTCGCTCCCATCTCCCAGGAGAGATTTGGGGTCAGGTTGGAACAGGATGCCTCTTTCTAGCTACTTCTCTGTCCCTTTCCACTGGAAGTTTCAACTAGGTCTATGGAGAGCAGAAATCAGCTCCAGCCAGGTCTCTTATGGGTGACTGGATTCTATCCATTTTTTCACTGTTGTTATTCTAAGGTTTTTAACCTTCATTTAGTTCATACTTTTAGTTAACTTGTATGTTGCCGTTATTATTGGCTATTAAGTGCTCTCTTAGGATCAAAATAAGTTGGCAGGAGATGTCAACCTTCTTGAAACTTATATTAGGGTAAAATTTGGATGCAGCAAGTATGATAGGATACATCATTAAGTTCATTCCTCACTTACGTGAATCTTTATGGAAGTTTTGAATAATTAGCACCAGAAAAATGGATCTCACACACATACACTTGCTATCTGTGAAGTTTAACAGTTTAATAAATTATTATTATTAAAATGGGTTATTCTAGCCCACAACTTCAATATACCATGGAAAATATCAGTGGGTTAATGTTGGTTATGTTCTAATATATATCCAACAACATAGGGTGAAAAGTTATTTTTAACATACCAATTGGAAAAGAAAGGAAACTCTTTGACTTAGCTTAGCTTCTTCTTTTTTTTTAATTTGGATTTTGACCAAGTCAATAAGATTCATGTGTGGATTATTCTATGACCAATGATTTATTTCAAATTTATTTATTTCCTCCAATGATTTATATCACTGGAGTGTGGGTTACATTGGCATATGAATCAGACATTCATGGAAGGGTAGGAGAACCCACATTTAAGCCACGTGTATGTTTTGAGCGTGTTGGAATAAAGATTTGAATTTCTAATCAGCCCCATAAATAGTGAATGGAGGGCTAAGAAGCCTTCTAGTTAGTTCTCAGCATAAACAAACATGAATCAGTTTAGCGAACATCACTAAAGTAAAACTAGGTTGGAAAGTTTCTCAAAGAGAACATCAGTGAGTTAGCACCCAGATCAAGAAATACTCCATTTCCAGCACCGGGGAAGTTCCCTATGCTCCCTCACTACTTGGCCAGAGTAATCAATATTCTGACATCTAACACCATAAATGAAGTTTGCACGTATTTGAACTTTTTATAAGTAGACTTTATGTACTTTTTTTGCTTCTGGTTTCTTTCACTTAGGTTCTGTTGTGAGATCATCTTCACTGTTGAATGCATAATAGTTAATCAGTTTTCATTGTTGTATAGTATTTCACAGCATAACTATACCACACTTGATTTAGTCGTTTTAGTTTTTGACTAGCATAATAATAATCTTGCCACCAATATGGAGGTATGCAGTCTTCCCAATCCTTTGTATTTAGTGAGAGATTTAATTATAATGGTGACTTGAATTTCTGAATTTCCATTAAATAACATGTGCACCCAATAATAAATTAATCAAATGTTTTGAAATGTGTTCTGTATAAAGCACTAGGTATGTGTATAAATACTACTAATTATAGATGATGGCACATTATCAAAGAGAAGATGTTATACATGTCTTGAACATGAGGAAACACTTTAAATAGGAAAGATTTCCCCTTTTCAGTGGTTTCTGAGATTGACTTCATTTTATAAATAATTGGAAATAGACACTTTGTACTTCTACACAAAGAACCCAACATTGTCCTTTTGTAAATGCAGAGGCACAGTTCTAGAAGGTGGAAGCACTGCAGTTTCTTTGTACTTGGCATCCCACTAGACAGTAGGGACAGAGTGGAAAACAAGATGGACACTATCCCTGTCCCCACAGACCTTGCAGCCTACTGGGAAAGGCAGATATTGAACAAGTAACCGTATGTATGAGAGTCACAAAAGATCAAGTATTGAATGACTTGGTTATATGAAAGATGCTGCCCTCCAGGACCATTCAAGGCAAGCAGCAGTGAAGTGGTTAACAGTTTGGTTGCTTTGAACCAAAATTCAAATACCACTACTTCAATTTCCTAAATGACTAAAGGAAACTTAGATCTCTCTTAGGTTTTAGTTTTCTCTTCTATAAAATACGCATACATGCCAGATGCTCCATGTTAACTCCAGCTGCTCACATCCTGTCATGAATAATATGCCAGTAATCTAGAAGAAGTGCATTGTAGGAAGGACAGGCTGACAGTTCTCCGAGGAGAGATGGCTATTAACTAGTACCTTGAAGGAGAAAGAGAATGTTTCATTGTTGGAAATAAAATCAAGGTGTCTGAAACCTAAAAGGTGGGGAAGGTAAAACTGTGTGGCAATGGAAAAGTCTAGCTGCTTCTCTCGAGAGCAGAGAATGTGCTGGTAGGCAAGCAGAGAAGGGGCGAGGTCATTAAGACCAAACTTTCCTGGAGAGTTCATGCATGTACTGCAGTGGAGACCTGCTTTATGAAAAGAGGTGGTTCTTTAGCAAGTCGTGTCCTTCACGGGTGCGGAGGAGCTACCTGAGCTGAAACATCCTGACCAAGACCTCCATTTTAACTGGTGACTGAAACTTGCCATCATATAGTGCTGCAACCATCCATTGTACTTCTCAAAGCTAAACTCAGAATGAATGTTCTGGTGCTAGGACTTGGAGTCAGGATTAGAGGAAAGAGAGCTAGAGGAAGTAGATACATTTTCTCCCGACAACTGCCTGATCTGTCTGTCCTCCCTTACAATAATGTTATTTCTGATAGTTTTTGTTATTGTTGTTGTTTATTTTGGTTTCCTTCTTCTCTCCCAGTGGTTGAATGTGTATTTGTCTGGCTTGTTTTGTTGTTTATTTTAAGAGAATGATCGCTGGAAAGTTTCTAGGAGAATCTGGCATTTACTCAGTTCAAAACAGTCCTGATCCCTTTCCCTAGCAACCTTCTGGCCTCTGTCACCTAGCAACCTTCAGCACAGTTCCTAGTTTCAATGGACTCTTTAATTTTACTTCTTAGGCTAAAACCATGGTTGTGAAATTCCTTTGGTTGGGGAAGAAAGCATTTGCACCAGATGTTTTATCCATTTACTTATAGAAGAAGACCTGTGGCTCTGTCATCACAGGATTACAAAATACACACAGATAAGCTCACTTTCTTGACCACAGACATGTCCCCTGGACTGTGTTCTAAGCAACCCTCATCCCTCTGCCTGCACCTTCTCTTTCCTAAAAGCTTTCTGAGTATTATTTTCTTTAGTAGCTCATTAACGAAAAGCATTCCCTTTAGTCTGAATTTCTCCATTGCAGCCCTCCCCCAAATGACAGTGTATGGAAGAGAAAGAGTGATCATTGGGTTATTATGATAATTATCATATAATTATTATATTATATATATGTGATATATAACAATATAATTATATATTATAAAAATTATTAGTATTATTATTGAAGTGACAGTGGTTAACAGCACTGTGGCTTAGAGGTATAGGATCCCACCTCTTTAGATGTATGTTACTCCACCCCACCCACCACCAAGGTACCCATAGTCCATTGTGCCCCCTCCACAACCTGTGAGCTTATAAAAATTTATACTTGCATTATTCAAGGCCTTAACTAAGAATGCCTGGCCAGCCATGATGTTGCTACTACAGAGCAGAGATGCTGAAATTATCAACCTATTTATATGCTGTATTCCATAAGACCATAGTCTTCATTCATTGCAGACTTCTCCCAGGCACAATTCTTTGTAAACACCCCATACTCTCCTCAATGACTATTAGAGTACATGTATTTTACCTACACACATTAGTTTTAGAAATCAATATACTGGCATAAGTATACTATAAAGAAGAAATAAAAGGAAAGTATTTTATAAGAAGATAAGCTTCATGAGAGACATAATGCAGTATTAATATGTAACATCTTTCTGCAGAATGGCCATGAACTGGCCATGAAGAACAGGGACTGGGCCATGTGTGTTACTCAGAGGCATAAAACAGTACGATCATGTATCAACTTTTATGTCATTAAATTTCTGGAAAATTCAGTATGTATACAAGTCTTTCCACAGAAACTTTGTGTATATATAACATGGAGTTAGGAGCTAGGCACAGTTAATGATAAGTTTTTTTTTTTTTTTACTAGATCAATTTTATTTAGTAGATCATTTTGTAAATAGGACATTTGAAATGTGTGTGTGGGGGACATGAGATTATTCTTAATTGTTCAGGATATCTAACAGCACACAGTCACTGTGACAACAGAAACCCCCCATAAATTTCCAGAACTTCTAGGAGATTGTACCATCCAAGTGGTAAACAAAGTATGAGCTCTTTGCAAGCATAGATTTTCATTTTATTCATTTTTTCAGCCCCCAGGTACTCCCAGTGCTTGAAACTCAGTGTGTGTTTGCCAGGTCAAAGGAACTATAAAGAGATTTGCTGGGATGTGGACTCATTTACCAGGAGTTTCTGTGGCTAGTTGGACAGAATGTAGCTTACCCTTAAAGATACAACATTGCAATGTGGACTTCCCTTTCTTTTAGAATATAAATACAGCATCCTTCCCACCTGACCGATGCTTTCAATATTATTTTGTACATTTCCACCATGAACGCTCATGACCACCTACATAAACACCCATTCTTAAGCATGCAATGAAAGTAAACCAGATTCATATCTTGACCCTCAGCAGCGCTACCTCTGCTCAACTGATCCACTTCCTAACTGCCATTGGATTATTTTGGGCATTAAGTTTTCATTTTGTCTGACAAATTTTTTTGTAAAATAGCCCAAAAAGGTTGCCGAGTGTATGTTTGAAGTCAGGAAAGTCCAGGACATAGGATAAGCCTGCATTGGAGATAAAAATTCTGGGTCATCATCCTGGGACAGGGTTTTGAAATCATAGGGAAGGATGATTTCATGTGGCAGGAGTTGAAAGAGAGAAGCAGCCTTAGAACTTATTTCTGATACTGATAATATGGTAAACAAAATGCAAATATAAACAGTAATAGCAGCCATGTTTAGAAAAGAAAACAAAAATCAAAATAAAATTTAGCAACCCACAATAGCAGGAACTAGTGAATTGGAAATCCTAGCAACATCTGTAAACTATCTATGCAAGAAGAAAAGAGTGAGGTATGGCCAACTTGAAATAGATACAAGGACAGTATTTTTATGTGACATGTAATTAGTTTTTGGAACTTACTGCCACAGAATATTTTGGGGTAACTAGCTTAGAAAGTCTAAAAAAAGAATTCTTTGAGACAGTTGTATGGGATAAGAATAGTGTTACAGAACATTAGGTAAGGAGCTATGTGTACCCCTCCGTCTCTCATTTACCTGGACTCTTAAAATTAATGTGTCGAAGGGCAGAACCATCTTCAGACACACTAATGTGGTTTCTCCCAGCTACAGGGTGATATAATTTCCCAGGTGCTTGAGTAAATTTTTTCACCCCAATTTTTCAGAAGCAACTGAAACAGCCAGACCAGAAATGGATAGAGGATGCTTTCGGAAATAAAATATCATTCCTGCTGGCCTTCTGAAAAAAATAATATATTCTTAATGGCCTTGATTTATTACTTTCTTACTGTGATTTAAAAAAATTCATCTCTCAAAAATTATGGTTCTAATACTGTGAAAACATTGTTTCATTTCCTCAAAAAATCTTCCATAAAAATCAAAAAGAATAGTCTTAGGATTTGCATTTCCATTTAGTCTGGCCCTTGAAAGCAGTTTCTATAACAGCCTCTTAAATAATCAAGTACAAAGTTGGAAAATAGGTGTCAAGATGAATTTAGACTTAGAACAAGATAATAATTCATGTACAGTTTATGACTGCTTTTGGTAAATGCAATTTTCTTCTCTGATCTTTGATCCACAAACCTCAATTCTTTGCCATGTTATATCTCTTCTACAAGAAAGCTGTTTCTTCTATTCTTAGAAAACATGGATATTAGGATCCTATTCTATAAAATGTTCCCACACCACCATCCATTTGCACCAACATCATCAAGAGAAAAATATAACTTGGGCATTCAAATGTGGAGCAGAGTAACTAACAATCAGACCCCCACAAAAATGGAGAGAAAACAGCTCTAAGTCTTTAGATCTTTCCTAGACTCTAAGATCCAGTTAGTGACTCCATTTCTCTCAGTGTTACTTTATCCAGTCTAAAATAAGGCTGTTAAACCGGGTGATACGTAGAAGGTCTGTTTTAACCTTCTGTCATTAAAAAGTGAATTAAAATTATTTATTGCATGCTACTTGTTATTCTAAACATGAAAGTCAGACTTAATTGTTTCTCTTTCTCTTTTTTTGCATGAAAAAACTATCTTAAGAGAATTTAAAATTGCAATTGTCCACATTTTCTCTGCCCATTTGATTTCCTATGTGCAAAATTGAAGATGCAGTTTTTAAAAAATGTTCCTACTTTTCAGTAGTAAGACTTATTAGTTTTAGTCTCACAGATTGTTCTTTCAAACCAAAAAATATTTTCTCCTTAAACAAGTCTTCCTTGTCTTTAGCTAGCATGCATGTCGTTAATGTACATATTTTTCATACTCCATTTAGCTAGAAACCCTAAAACACTCCCTCAGGACTTACTAAAGAGGTATAATTATGATCCCTAGCAATTTCCTTAGACTCATTGAGCAGAATTTTCTTTGAATTTGTATTCAAGAGGAAGTACTTGACAACTGCATGCCTCTCTTTGGCATAAATGTCAGAGCTTCAGGTGGGATAAGCGCGATAATGGGTAGGTTGGCATAACCATTAAATACTGCACTTGATACACAGAGCTGATAGACAGAAACCTCTGCTCCTAGACACTCTGTTTCCTGTCTCTTTTTTTAATACCCAGTAAGATGGAAAAAAGCTTCAACTGGATGATGCTAAAATAAAGGTCGGCTAGAAAGGATGAATGCTGTTTATTGAGCTATGATGTATTAATAGTTGTTAATGCTGTCTGTAAACTGTTCTGAGTTCTCCTTCCTTCCTGAAGCATTAAGATTGTGCCTCTAGCCTCTTTGGGTTGAGGAAGGAAGGTGGGGAAACCATATGAATAGATCTAGCCAAGGACTTGTGAGTTAAAATGATAGGAGTTTCTTCCAAATTAAGGCAATTAATTGCCAATATATGACCTTCAACATTTTTTCCCCCCTGTTCTCCTCTATGGCAAACCAGCCATGGTTCAGATATTAGTTACTATATCATGCTAGGTCCTGGACAGAGGATAATGGTAATGACTTTCAGTGGACCTACTCAGAATGTAGCATGAGTGAGAAATAAACCTTTGTTATTGTTAAGCTACTGGGAATTTGAAGTTGTCTTTTAGGGCAGCATAAAACCCAGCCAGTACTTACTGATACAGTAGCCAAACACCAGTGATCAAATCTGTGATCTTTGAGGGGCAATCGCTACAAAGAACATTAAGAAAATCACAAAGATCTTAAATTTACGACATTGGATTATCAATTTAGACTTCTTCCTCAAAGCATTGTTGAAGAATTCCCGAGGGAGGAATTCTTCTTTCTCCTGCGACTGAAAATTCAACATTTAGGGAAATGAAATCGCATAAAAGTTTATTTGGGCTGCAAAATGGGAAAATCAACAGTTTTAACAATAGTTGAGAAATCAGATACCTTATTATGGGAGAGTAAGCAATCAGGTACCATATCTTTTCTCTTCATTGCTTCCCACTTGCTCTTCCTTTGCAGAAGTTCTTGCATCTTTGTCTCTCATTAGGATAGCTTCTGTCCATGTAAGCTAAGCCAAAAGGAGAAAAATCATATAACAGCCATCATTTTTTGCATATTTGTCATATATGAAAGCCATACAGAATAGTTCATTTAATTTTCTCAAAAATTTTATGATGCAGAGGTTAGTATCTATTTTACAAATGAAGAACCTGACGTTCAGAGAAATTAAGTCATTTTTCCTAAGGTTACGTGGCTGAGAAGTCTTTTCTGTGCTATCGGCGCTTACACTGAGTAAATGAGCTGAGTGAAAAACATCCATAAGTCAGAGTAAAGCCTTTGCAGTTTCTCTTCTCTTCTGGGGTTAAGAGGCCCAGGATGGGGCTGAGGAGGCTCAAATCCTTGTGTGAGGTGATCACAATGTCATTATTATTACTTTTTCAGCTCCCTCTTCAGCTGGGGGTGGGGAGGGCGTTACCATGTTATTTTTTTCTTTTGAAATGAAATGTTCAAGCCTTCTCATCGGACATGAATTCTAAGTCCAGATTCCTTAGGAAATAGAGCATGAGGCAGACACATGTATTTTTATATCTTATTTAAAAATGCAATGCTAGGGAAGCAGGAATGAATGAAAAAGAAGAAAGGCAGGAAAAGGAGAGCCAATCCAAGAGCATGCTTAAGGGAGAAGTTACTGGTTACTATAAAGTGAACCGAGTCTTACAGGAACACCTTCCAGAGAGACTTGGAAACCACTGTATTTCAGGACAGGAAAGGAAGAAGAAATTATTTATCAGGATGGTTGGATGGATAGACAGACAGATAGATGGGTGTATGGACAAAAGACTGATCTCACTGAATTTATATTGTGCTATAGTTGATTGTTTATATGCCTGTCTCCTCTTATAAAACTGCTAGTCTCCAGACAGAAGAGTTTGTTATTGAAGGTTTGTATTTAGGCAGAACTAGCTTTGAATACCAGCTGGAATGTGTAGTAATCCTGTGACCGCTGACAAGTCACTCACCTTCTGTCTCAGTTTCTTCATCTATAAAATGGAGATAATCCTGTCTCATCAGAGGTGGTTGGATGGGATGAATGCTAAGACCATGTGAAGGAAGGGCTTAGTAACGCACCTACTATATAACAACATTATAAAAGATCAAGTATTCAGCATACCACCGAGGCTTCTGGTGTGATATTCACATGCTGTAGGTACCCAGTAAATGCCTACAAGTTTAACTAGGATAATGTTTTACTTGATTTCTAGTTCTAGTTTCCATTCCATTTTATAACCACTGTGGCTTTTCAGACTTTATCTCACCAATTGCCCAGACCCATATATTGGTTGGACTTCAATCTAGGTCATTAACAACCAGAAGAGATTCCATAAGATGATGTGAGTTATGTTACAATCCTCAAAGAAAAGCACTGTAGACGTGAAAGGGAATTTAAAAATTGACCTTCAGAACTATCAGCACACTAAAATGTATTGCCATTTCTGAGCCCAAACTTCCCAGTGTTATAGCTGGAAAACTTCAAAGTATTCACCCTTCCTTCCTGCTTGTCCAATGGGCCAGACTGATTGTAAGGGAAGTTGCAACCAGCACTGCTGTTGAGTTGAAGTTTTCAGAACTGACATTATATATCAAATCTGATGATTAACAAAAGCCTAAGGGAAGAAATAATAAGGTCTGAGAGACCAAATATTTGAAATACTACATTATCTTCCTTAGAAAAGATTTTATTTTAAAAGATTTATTTATTTATGCATACAAGAGCTGAGGTACAGGCCAGAGGTGTAGGGGGGTGAGAGGATTCACCGGAGACAAAGTGGGGAACAGAACAGGCAGCTCTGCTGAAATACACTGCTGAGGGGAGCAGCAGGCTAGTCAGGAGAGGTCTGCTGCGCCATGTGGGTCAGCTCCCTGGCTGGGGATCGAACTCGTGCTGCAGAGGCTGCAGACAGCTTCATCGGTTGGCTTAACCCCTTGCGCCACCAGGGAGGTGCTTCCTTAGAAAAGTTTTAAGTGTTTACCTACATTGCAAATTCTTCTTTCTCAGAGATTTTTTTTTTCCTTTTATTTGTCAATCTACCCAATGCTAATTGTCTATAAAACTCCTCTGAAGCCCTGATAGTATCATAAACAAATCTGTCCTGATAATTCTGGTTGATTGCAAACATAAGCAAGGTACAGCTAATTAATTTTAAGGCTTTCAACCAAGTAAAGGAAGCTTCTGGAGGGAACCCAAAAAATCACATTTAAGTTAAATTTATCTGGAGAGAGTTCTTTCACCCCCTGGGAAGTAAAATAGTGTCAAGTTTGGCCCAGTGATTCACTTAATAAATCATAATTGCTTGTGTTTCCTTTTCCCTATTGGCCTAGCAAAAGCTGTTGGCAGCTTATCAGTTCTATATAGATGAACAGATTTTATTCATTTGCTCTTACTTCCTTACCTAGAGACATATTCCTCAGCCAAACAACTGGCTTTTATGAAAATTATTAAGCAGTGGTAGATCCTGGGGTGCGGAACTGGCAGCAAGTGATAAACCTCTTAACTGAACAACTGGACTTTTTCATATATTCACCTTTAAAATGGAAACTAACTGTAAATGGAATTGTACATGCAAAATGCCATGCAAGATGAAAGATGCTTTAAAAAGTCTCCCTTTAGGCAAATTCTGTCTCGCTATCATTTTGTAGATTTTGAGTTTGTCCTTGCAAATTTATCCTTTACATGGTGGATATTTGTAAACATCAGTAAACCTAATTATGCTTAGTAGGTCTTCATGATATCTCTTGAATTGAATAAAATTAAATTAGATCAACTGACTACTTGCTATGTAAAACATCTTTGTAAGACACTTCTTAAGCATTTATGGAATGTGGCAACAAGTATTTTTCTCTCTGGGTCCTTTAAGCAAACCCATGGAACTATTTTGAAACATTTGACCAAGACCAAGAAAATGATACTAGATTGCAAAATAGCAAAACTGATTTTAAAAACAAGTCAGAGACAGTATTTTCTGGAGACAATTAAAAAGAGGGTAGGTAATTAACTTACGGCACATCTTAGGTGTCTTACTTCCCATGGAAAAGGAAACTTGAAATTGTCTCCAGAAAAGAATCTGATTCAAAATGTCTCTTATTTCCCTCTGTGTAATGAACATATAAAATAATGCCTCTTACTTGTCTGGACTTATTCTTTACCAAGTTTACTTATGTCCCTATGTTCATTTGAAATGTAACAATTTAAAGGGGATTCAAATTCAGAGATAGCTAAAATGATGTTTATTCTTCATTTTCAAGGTAAAATGGTAGTCCAGAGTTACTAAGCTGGTGGTCAACCTGCATTTGAACCCCTGTATGCACATTATAAAGTAGATTTCCAGCTGAAAATGCTCTTGTTAATTCACATTGATCTAATTGCCAAGCTATACACTTTTAAAAACGTATTATTCATTTAGCAATCTTTTTGAAACTGCGCTATCTCTACTTTTTTTCAACCTTCTCTTTTTCCATCCTACATGCAAATGATTATAAGTCTGAAAGGTTAGCATTTTAATAAACATTTTTTGCTTGTACATAATATCTTTGGGTAATCGCATCCAAACTCTCAGCTTCTAGAGTCATTTATATGCTCATAACCCTGAATGCCATGAATTCCCAATACATTCTCCAGTTGTCTACTACACATCATCACTTGAGTCTCATAGATGGAAGATGTTCCAAACTAATCCATAGTTTTTCTCCATGACTGTCTCTTCCTCTTGCTATCAGTAATTAGTGGCTACACCACATAGCTAAGGGTCAGAATTCATGGGCATGTTCTCTAACTGCTCTTTCTTTTACCCCCTGCAGTACCCCATATTCGTCCCTGTCTCTGCTCCATAACCAGTGCCAAACTTCAGCCTCCCATCACTTATGACTTCTCTTGTTTCTCTTGTTCCCCTTTCTTCTCTGCTCCGATTTTTTTGTGGTGTTTTAAGACTATTTTACATCAGACTGGGCTTTCAGATGAATATTCCTATGAAGTGGTAACATTAACTCACTCAACTCCATCACTTAGCAGCATTTCCAAAGCATGGTAATTGTTTCAATACATGATTGCTAACTAAATGAATAAATATTATTTACGGACTGGAAGAAAAAAGGGAATGAGCTACATTTCTAAGATTACAGAAAATCAATAAACTAATCTTCATAGGAAAATAGGTTATTTTTAATAAGCTTTCTAGTTTACACTCTAAGAGATCTTTAGGAAATTCACTATGATATATATCCTGAATGTTTCCTTTCTTGGCTAAGATGAACTGTAAAATGGCATGGTTTCCAAACTGACCAGAAGTTTAGCTAACTCTGGATAGTCCTCAAATAGTTCTCTGCGGCAAAGATCATGACGAGGGATCACAAAAGGAACTCCCAAACCAAGTAGTTATTTCAAGCTGTGCGTGGGCTCTTTTTAATGAATTTTCCATAAACGGAAACCCACTGGGTCACTCATGGTCCTACATACCAGAAAGCAAGCCCAGTAGAAGGGGATTGGCTGCATTGCATAATGCAAAAATAAACTTGCTGGAGGAAATATATTCTTTTGTCCTTTAGGAAGAAGCATAAACCAGTAAATGTTCTGGTCAAACCACTTATCTGAGTAATTTCTATCTCAGTAGTGTCAGACAAGAACTAGTCTTAGCACAGAAATACAAAAGTCAACATCATCTGGACTTGGGGAGGTTTTGGTTGCTCTGACTGCTCTGATCTCCTAACTTAAGTTCCTGAGCCTCAGTGAAAAACCAGCACTTTGGGGCTGGTATTTGGACTATGCATGAAGGCTATCACATAAGTGAGAACATCTGGTAAGTGTTAAAGGATGTAAAGCAAAATAGTATTCTGTGGTACATGCTCTGAGTTTGAATTCTACCTACACTAATTAGTGTGGCCTGGGATGGTTAATAACTCATTCTGTGACTAATTTTTACAGTTTATGGATATTAATAATGAAGATAAAATATCCTAATGTTGGTTCAAACAAACATAAAGGTTATTTTCTAGTCCATTGCTTGGCACAGATTAGAGATTTAATGCATGAATGTTAGAGTGAAATACACAACACAATTATGTCTTTGTTTTGCCATATTTTGCCATATATATATATATATATATATATATATATATATTTGGAACCAAGAATTGGATGATTCATGGAAAAAACAAGGTAGAACATTTAATGATAAAATGCTTACACAGATATCTTAAGTATTTTATTTTGGCTTTAGACATTTAAATAAATGTTCATTCACCTGTATTTTGAGATCTGACTAAGGCTTTTCTTGGAATTAGTGTTTACCAACTGGAGTCCCATGCTGTTTTGCTTACAAAACTCTTATCCATAATACATTGCCCATCCATTTCAGTTTGCAATTTAAAGACATCATTCAGACAAATGGATTATGTAACTTTTCTAGATATTTCCTCAATTATCTTAGCTACTCCAAAATCTATAATGGGTCTTTTGTTTTGATTTTTTGGCTCATCTTTATCAGCTTCATCCCAAAATATTTGCTTTACTTTTCATAGAAATATTTCTGTTTTTCACACCCAGGTTTATTGGTTACATTATATGTAATTGAATTACCTAATTATGGTTACAATTATAGCATATACATACATCTATACATATATAAATATATAAACATGGTGTACACCATAAGCATAAACAGATTCAGCAGCAAACATACAGCTGACTTTTTTGTTAAGCACACAGCTCCACTGAAAACAGCATATGGGAAGAAACGTGCTAGAGGAAAAGGCATAGCTGAGAACTCAGGTTGTTGAGGTATCAGTGGATTTTACAGAGGGAATGGAAGCATGGGTGGATCTGAAAAGTGGAGATTGCTGGGGAGAGTCCTGCTGTTGAAAAGGCTTTCACAAATAAAATAATAAAACGAAGTAAAAATGGATTAGAGCCAGACATTTGTTTCCAAGTTCACTGGCTAATTAAACTCTTCAAACCACAGTGTATTACAATGGTAGATCCAGAAAAATCTTTGAAGAAAAATGAATTCAGTACACCCACTATCTTCACCTCTTACCATCATCTGCTAACTTTTATTAGGTGAGGAAAGAAGGTTGGGTTTGAAATAGAAAATTCTTTAACACTGTCAAACAAAATGGAAGGTAAGGAGAGGGACAGAGCTATTAGAGGTATAACCTCAACCCTTTCAAGAAAAAAGGCCTAGGAGCTTCAAGAAGAATGAAGCTGGACTGGTGGGAGACCCTAGATCTGAGGACTTCAAATTCCCCCTTCAAGCTCAAGTAGTCTGCACCAGAGAGAATGGGAGGAGGAAGAAAGAAAGTAAATGGAGAGAATACTCCAGTTTCTTTAAAGGTCAAGCATAAAACACACACACACAAACCCAAAGTTGTCACTGCTCTACAGCACTTTATGCTCCTACAGACACACCTATGTCTGTATCCTAGCTTTTGCAGATATGTGAAACAGTTGTATGACAACTGAAATTTACACAGCAATTTATCTTTAAACCTTTATTAGATTTAAATACTATCAGCTGGCAAAGGAGATAGAGCTAGCATGAAGATGATCTGTCCTGTGGCATCTTTTCCATGCTTTTCCAGGAAATGCAAAAGAAAGAAGTAAAAGAGGACCGAGAAGAAAGGCTGTATTGATAGGTCCTATCCTCTGTCCAGTAACTGGTTCCAGAATTTCTGTGTGGGAACTGGGGCTAACCAGAAAATGAGACCTAAACATCCAGTTTTGGCCACACAGAGTTCTGTCCTTTTACCAAAGTGGAAAATTTTCAAGGGAAACACAGAGGCTCAATGGAACTTGCTGAAAACAACCCTCAATTTCTCAAGGCTTTCTGATTTTTAAAAAATATATACACTACTTCCCTGCAGTGCCCTTGAAGACATTACCATCACTAGTATAATTGCTCTCTAATTCTTAAGGTGGCCTGGTTTAGTTTTTTTCTCTGCAGACTCTTTTCACTTCAATGTCCCTGTAGTTTGAAGAAATGCAACCAATTTTCAAAGCATGGTTTCAGGAAACCAGTAATGTCATGTCCAGTTGCCTAGAAAAACAGAAATCGCATCAGCATTCTTAGTCAGATCTTGTGTTTGTTTAACTCCTTCTAGTGAGGAACACAAGCACCAGCTGTGGGGTTTTCCCATCCCTTCCCCCACCATGTGATCAGGAAGAGAAAAGTCAGCACTGGTGAATACATGGGCACCACCAAACTCTGTTGAAATGTTGAAGGGGGACTGGTGGATGTGAGTTTGGGGAAGTCTCCAGACTCCTAACTTTCTCGGCACTATGGTGCAAGACAAAGGCATCCCTGGGGACCTCTGATCCAGGCCTCTTGAAAGCCAAAGAACCCTCAAAAGTGACTTTTCAGGAAACTGAAAGTGAACAGTAAGGGAAAAAAGCATTTCTCACTGCTTTCATGTCTCTTTGCAAGTTGCATCAGGAAAACATCTAGCCTTAGTCTTGAAGATTTTAGAAACACTTAAGCCAAGTTTGGCTGAGGGGTGCTGAAGGATATAGCCTAATATATTTAAATTACCCACTGGCAGCAAAATCAATTGTTTCTTCTTGTTTTGCCTCCTTTGTAACATTGATCACATTTGTGAGTATTTATTTATTCCCTTCACTTGCTGTCAGCCTCTAGGCTAGGCTGAGAGCTCCTGAAGATCAGGACTACCTTTGTTTTGTGCACCATATATTAAATTCTTCCACATGGGTGGTTCACAGTGGGTGCTTGGTTAATGTGTTGAATGAATAAGGAGGTTCCATCTATCTCTGAAAGACCCAGAGCACACCAGAGCCTTTACCCATCACTGGTTTCATCAAGAAGTTGTCCTGAAAGACCATAGAAGCAGCCCCGATTTTGCACTGTATTCTCTTTTTGCTCATTGGAAGTGCTTTACATCCCAGAACTTTAGAAATTGTTCTCAGTTGAAAAGTCCATGACCCTGACTGAGATGGTTTGTCCTTTGCTTCTGATTTATCAGCTCATATTAGGTCTCTCAGTCCTGAAGCTTAACATATGCCATTAAGAGGTAAGAAGTCGCTTAGATTAAAATGTCCAAATGCCTATGAAAAAAGCCAAAATTCAAAAGGGGGTGTGATTTCCCAAGCTTGGCATGATATTCCCAGGCCAAAGATTTTCTGTGAGATTTCTTGGATCTGCAAGGAAGAGAGTTTGGAAAAATTATTGTTTGGCCTGGTGCCTACCCAAAGCCTGAAAATAGTCAGTGTTGATCCCTGTACCAAAGACAAACAGTGAAAACCAAACAAACTATTCCCTACATACAAAAACCACTCTCTTCTGAGCATGTTTCCCACCATCAGTACTTCGATGACTCCTTCCAGTCTTTCTGAGATCTGCAACACAAGACAGGACAGCCAGGGAGTCACCGTCCTGAGCAGCACCTTTGCCCATGAGAGCCTCTTCCTCCAGCTGCATAGACTTCTTCTTGCCTTTGTGTATGGAAACATCTGAAATCCTGCCTGCTCCCTGAAGTTCTGCCCAATTAACATGAAGAGGATATTTAATTTCCTAGACAGCATTTACCCATCAATGGAGTCAAAATCCAGGCATATAATGTTCGGAGGAAATAGCAGTCTTAAAGTTCTAGGGATCCTTCAATGAATTACGTTCCATGGGGACAGGGATCTTGTCTTACTCCTTCAGAATATCCCTGGTGGGAATTCAATGTCTAGATGTTGCACACAAGTGACTGATTGGAGTGACTGTTGAGGTCATCATACAACCTTCACACATCGCCCATTTTTCACTCTGGAATCGTGACATCTTAGAATGGAAAAACTAAGACCGAGATCATCTGGCATTAAAGACTGTTATCCCTCTATCTTCCTTCCATGTTTCAAATCTCTCATTGGCTTTTTGTTTTTTTTTAATATTTACCATCTAATATATAATTTATTTGTAATTTGTTATTTTTTACCTCTCCCCTCAATTGGATTATAAACTCCACAAGAGCAGGGTTTCTTGCCTATTATTTATTCACTGTTGAATTCCAGGGGTCTAGAAAACAGTTTGCCATATATTAAGGGCTCAGTAACCATTTGCCCTGTGAGTAAATGAAAGAATAATTGTCGAGTAGGGACATCACACATCAGAAACACTGCAAACTTTTTCTTCTTTTTTTAAATCCTTTACCCCAACTCCACACCTGAAGAATCAGAAGGCCTTGGAGAATGAATCCAGGAATATATATTTGTTTTGAGGAGTATATGTGATTCTGGTCTAGATGTTCAGAGACTTAGTCACTGAGAGAAAACTACCAGTGGCAAAACTTGGCTTCTGGACTTCCTTGGTGGTGAAGGTCAATAGGTAGGAAGGTCATGAGATTTAAAGAACAATTTCTTGAATCTAACACAGTTTTGTACAGAAGCTGCTCTCTGTGTCCATGCTAAGATGGCACTATTTTCATTTCTCCTGCTAGCTCCTGGACGTCTCCATTAAATGGACCATCCAGGAAACCTTTCCTCCCAAGTACCTGCGTTATGACCCAGAAACCTCTCGTCAGCTGATGTGCGACCAATGTCCTCCTGGCACCTACCTGAAACAGCACTGCACCTCCAGGCGGAAGACGGTGTGTTCGCCCTGCCCTGACCACTACTACACAGACAGCTGGCACACCAGCGACGAGTGTCTGTACTGCAGCCCGGTGTGCAAGGAGCTGCAGCATGTCAAGCAGGAGTGCAACGGCACCCACAACCGCGTGTGCGAGTGTGAGGAAGGCCGCTACCTGGAGTTGGAGTTCTGCCTGAAGCACAGAAGCTGCCCACCAGGGTTTGGAGTGCTGCACGCAGGTACTCATCCGCCTCCCCCAGGTGGCAAAGTCGGGGAGGAGGGAAAGTTTAACTCGTGTCCTGATGACATTTTAGGAGAGCAAACTGCAATGGTAATGAAAGCTGCTAGGTATGCACTATGTGGATTGCTGGCAGAGGACCATTTCTTAGAGGAATACTTTGCCACTACAGGGCAATTTAGTGACAAATTTCAAATGCAGCAAATAGCTCTCTAATGAGATGCATGATGAATTGCTCTTTTTTCGAGGCACACATTCCGAATTGCACTGTTTATAGTTGATCTATACCTCTGTGCTTCACTTCAGCATGGACAGCTTCAAACTGCAGTGCTTTTTGACAAACATCAGAAATGTTAATTGATACCAAGAGAGTAATTATACTGATATTAATGAGGCTCTAGAGTGCTAACAATGAGCAGTTATAATTAATTTTGTAAAAAATGAGAATGGTTAGGGGAAATGCATTGCACTATTAAAAATGAAGCTAGTTCTTCCTTAAGCATGGGAATTGAGTGTCTGGGAGGATAAAGACTGTAGCAGTATCTCTTCAATAAGCTTATTCTTTATCTTAGACAAAACAGATTGTCAAGCCAAGCATAAGTACCTGTCTACAAACAAAGTACTTTCTCTTTTTGCTTTTTGAGCAGACAGGTTAAGGCCAGAGGGCACTGAATCTACAGCTACAACTCACATTTTTTCCTTATTTACCAAGTTTCAGTGTAGTCTGTGTCCTTCCATGGCTTGGGAAAATGAAGAGTATTCATTTACTTTTCTGGAGGAAGTAGTAATCAGTATAGATCCTGATTTCTCAATATGAAGCAGAGTTTCTCAACCTCGGCACCACTGATATTTTGAGCTGGGTAATTCTTTTTGTGGGCAGCTGTCCTGTGCATTGTGGAATCTTTAGCACCAGCTGGTCTCTAGCCACCAGATGCAATAACATTTCTTTCCTAGATGTGACAACTAAAAATAGCTCCAGACATTGTCTCTTGTCTCCTGGTTGACAAAATCACCCTTATCGACAAGGGTGGTTGACACCCACTGGTTGAGAGGATGCTAATTATTTATAACTATTCTAATTTTCAGAAATTGTAGCATACATCTGAGTTATTTGAAGATGTATAGCATCTAAACTATAAGATGACACATACTTTTAGTTTAAAAGCAAACTTATTCAAAAATTGAAACTAGTAAGTTTCCTAAAGCTGTGAATCTTATAAAATTAATCACAGAAGGTGCAAAATGCCTCTCACATGACTATTTGAGAAATTGGTGACACTTGCTAGTTTTTATTGGATGATACTTTGGGACTCAAAAGCTAAGCCAAGTTGCAGAGGGAAAAAATCTCATCCAACAAAAACAAATCCATTTAATTCAATTTGGTAAGTTGCATATGTAGAAGAATTAAGTAAGCAGGGACTCCACAGCTGGAAACTAGAATATTTTGAAAAGTAATGAAAATAGCAAGGATTTTTCTCACATGTGCATGAAAATCTGTTTGTAGAATGAAGTAAGCAGGCAGTCAGAAGACAGGACAAAGACACACATTTTATTTTGTGCCATCACTGTGGGCTTATTTACAATTCCCTCCCTAAAAACCCACAAGGTAGTTCCTCATGGAAAATAAGAGGTTTCCAGGCCAAAGAGATGGCAGGACTATACACTGTTATTCTAAAAAATAGCTAACAACCATTCCTTCTTGTTTTGAAGTCAGATCATCTCTTCTTCATACTTTGCTTTTCTTTCTGCTAGTCCTGTAATTTCTATGTAATTAGCTATGGCGAACCTGGCGAAATTCTCAGATGTAAAGAATTTCTCTCATTATTAGAGTTCCTATTTTGCCTGCAGGCTTACACTTTTTATGTTCCCATGGATATTAATAAGGTAAAATCATTTACTTAGATGGATAATTTTCCTTTTATAAAATGTTCTATCCATTATAAAAGAGGGAAGCTCTATTCAAAAAGGTCGTTATAGAAAGCCATCCAAAGATGAAGAAACTTACTTCTACCATTCTTGGATTCTTTTTGTTAAAGAACCTTAAAGTCTAAATTACCTGAAAGAATGTCTTCTCATACTTGTGACTTTCTCATTCGAACGCCTGAGTAGAACCAAGTCATCAATTTCATCTGAACAATGACAAGATTCTTCTTTGTGTGGTTGGCTTTTCAGAACTTGTGACAGCTGGCAAAGAGAGACTTGGATGCAGCTGTCCAAGTCTACTTATTCCTAAAATACTAGCAATGAAAGAATATCACGGAACACCTGTCCAAATGCTTTTTTATGATACTGTAGTATTTGCTATGGAGTCCAATCCTGCTTAAGGGGCGGGGATAGTGTAAGAAAGTGCTTAGAAAAATAGGCTTCTTTGTAAGGTAATTCCTAAGCTGATGTCAGGCCCTGGCAGAAAGGGCACTAAATATGTGAAGGTTCATGTCTGTGGTATCCTCTCTCTCTCTCTCTCTCTCTCTCTCTGGCCAATCTTTTGTCATTTTTACTGGTCAATGCATGATCAAGCCCTTTAGACATGAAAGATGCAGGGAACTATGAAATTAGAGCCAACTCATAAGGCTATTTTTTTTCTGGTTTTAGTAAAATATACAATGAAGTGGGAGGTTGATATTTTTAATAAATGCAGCTTATTAACTTATATAGCTTTCAATATCCCCTTTTATATCTGTTAGCTTGCATAAGGCAGAATTGGCCTGTAAAAGCTATATTTGAATATTGAAGACTAAGTCTGTTCAACTAGCTTACACTAGATGGAGGTATTTTCATATGCAAATACACAGCAAGATACCTTCACTCCATGCAGAACAGAGTCAAGGATTTGAAGGTATTTGTGGAGTGGTTCAAGTTTTCCTACCATTGATTTTTCCAAATACATCAATTATCGTTTCCACCATGAAATAAAATGCCCTTGTAGTTACCCTTCCCTGAAATTTTAACAACTGTGCTCTTTTAAAGCTCAGCAATTTAAGCAAACGGTATATAATCTTCCATTTACTCTGTAGCTTAACTGCAGGCTTACGCTTTTAAGTCAGCAACCAACTTTATTGCCACTTTCAAAAGTTTTATTATAATGTTGTAAATTTTTACTTCTCAAGGTTAGCATACTTATGAGTTGCTTTACAATTAGGATTCTGGAAAGAAAGAACTTTAGTAGGAACTGATTGGAAGTTAACAAGGCAGCAATGGGTACTGATTTCAAAGAATGATCTTCCAGCAGTTACAGAGCATCTCTCTTCATAATTTCCAGGAATAATTGTGTGAAGACTATGGTTGGGAAGAAACCCTCACAGACATGACCACACAGGCTGATAAATGAATACCCTGGCTTTTCTTTCATTTCATCTCCCATTTCCTGGGTGTTGTGTGGGTAAAGCAAAAAACTAACTTGTGTTCCTTTTACAAGAAGGAGAGACAGCCTAAGGCAATAACAGTAGAAGTTTTGTTCTCTCTGTCTAATGAAGTGAAAAATGAAAATGTTTGAGTTTTATGCAACATATTAGTAGCAGTAAAAACAAAGTGAAAAGTCTTTCGAAATATGTGTTAAGAGGGTATCTGTTGTGAAAGTATTTGAGAAGGTGCTAAATGGCTTGGTGTTTTCTATAGGAACCCCGGAGCGAAATACAGTTTGCAAAAGATGTCCAGATGGGTTCTTCTCGAATGAAACATCGTCTAAGGCACCCTGCAGAAAACACACAAATTGCAGTGCATTTGGTCTCCTTTTAACCCAAAAAGGAAATACTACGCATGACAATCGATGTTCTGGAAATAGTGAAATGACTCAAAAATGTGGAATAGGTAATTATATTTTAAAATATCAGCCTTTGTACAACCTCTGAGTTGGACATATGGCACCCTGGCCATCTTAGTGAAACACACATTTTTCTCTTTCTCAAATTTTAACCAGCTTAAGGCCATTATCTGTGAATCATTGCTAGCACAGTTACCCCAAATCTTCCCCAAAGTTCCCATCTTCTCACACAACAAGCTCTAAACCTTAACATTCTCCTACTCACACTTATCCATGGGAAAAGGGATGGTGGAGAGATTATATCTGAGGTCAAATTAACAGAGTTCAAATCACAGAATTTTTTGTTATGCATTTGTGTCACTTTTAAATATATCTGTGTTATTATCCAAAGTATAAGTTGTCATCTAAGAAGCTAAGTGATATATATTGCTGCCAAATTAGAAATATAAAATTGGCTTTTGTTACCTATAATATTACTGACTCAACTGCATGAAAATTCCATTTTTCTCCCATTGACTTAAACTCTTTATTTGAAAGGGTTACTAGTTCCAAACTCACGTCTGAATAGATCCCATGTTGTTTATGACATGAATCAGGTTGGTGTCTTCACCCTTTCTATACTATCTCTAGAATAATCTCAGCCCTTCTACCAAGGGCTCATCACACCAAGGAAGATTTACTTCTTAGCAAATATGATGAACCAACTTGACTCTTCCTAAGCATCATTTTTAGACATGGAAGCATAGATATGTGGGTAGAGAGATTAAGATTCCAACACAGTTCCATCATTTTTTACACTGTGTAATTAGAATCTTAGACAAGTTAAGGTGATTTCTTATCTAAATAATGGACTGAGGAGAGGAGTCCTAAGAGGAATCACTTCTAACTTTAATATTCTCTTATTTTAGTTCATTTTTTATTTTATTTTTATCATCCAAGCAACTCTTCATAGGTATAAGGTATGTTGTTATAACAGGCTTAATCTTAATAAAGCACTGTGAAGGTTGCTCACGTTCAATGTCACTAGTGAATGGCAGAGCCAGGATTCAAATCCAGTTCTGATAATCCCAAAGGCAACTCTTAATCTCTGATAAGCTGACCCTCCCTAGACATTCACACCTTAGTACTCTTATCTATAAAATGCCATTTGTGTTTGAGTGTTTTTCTACTTATACATCTATATCCAAGTTTTCTCCCAAAGGGAAACTATGTTTGTATATATGCAGAAAGTAATATATTATTCCACTTAATTTTCAAGCTCCTTTAAAGGCAGTGATTATGTTTGTTTTGACACCGATGGCCACTAAATGACTGTGTAGACACTATCTAACTTTTAATAGAATGTTAATATTTATATCAAATTATAGAATTGTTTTAGTAATTTATTTCTAACAATATTATATTCTTATCTTTATTAAACGCTCTCCCCTTCCCAAAATGCCCTTAAAGATGTAAGCTCAGTTGGGTTGGCAATTTGCCACTAAGACCAGCTAATAAAAAGGTGATTGTTATTTCATTTTGCATTTTATCATAGTCTGTCTTGGAAAATTCAAGATTGATTGGTATGTTGGTTTTTTAATTCTGTCTTTTGTTCAATAGACTTCCAAACATCCAATTGTTGAATACCTCTTCTTGGTTTTTCATCTCTCTCTAGATGTCACCTTATGTGAAGAGGCATTCTTTAGGTTTGCAGTTCCTACCAAGTTTACCCCTAACTGGCTCAGCATCCTGGTAGACAATCTGCCTGGCACCAAAGTAAATGCAGAGAGTGTCGAGAGAATAAAACGGCAACACAGCTCACAAGAACAAACTTTCCAGCTGCTGAAGTTATGGAAACATCAAAACAAAGACCAAGATATGGTCAAGAAGATCATCCAAGGTATGGCAACCAAAATAAAGAAGTTAATCAGAAATCAAAGATCTCCATTTCTAGTAAAGCAGGAATCAGATTATGTACCCGTGTGACTGTGTGGCTGATGTTTCCCTTTAAGGAATTATTGTTAGACTGAAAAAATTTTCACAAGCAGTAATGTAGATGCTGTTCCACTGGCCATCATGTAAGGCTTTAATTCTTATCTCCCAGTTCCCTTCACCCAATTCCTTTCTAAGGCTTATTGAACACTCTAAAATATTAATGCATTTAAATATAAGACTAGACATTGGGAAAACTGTCTTTAGATCCCTCAGGAGTATTATTAGCACAATGTGGAAGTGCACTAGCTACCTACACGTTTTTGAACCACTTTGGATCTGACCTTGCATTTCCACTCAGAAGCTATGTTGTGTTTATTTGATGCTTCTCTCCGGAGAGACTCAAAGTGCCTTACAGATACCCTTTTATTAATCCTTACAGCATGGCCTATTTTAAAATTACCATTTTAATAGCATATGTTGTGAGGATTAATGAGATATGGTCTGTAAAGTGTTTGAGTTTCTCGGAAGGAAGGGCTGGTTAAAATAAAGTACTCTTGTATTTTAGAGTTTTATAAAGAATCTCCTTTAAGAAACTTGTGTGTGTGCATGTGTGTTTTGCAGAATCAAAAAACTGAAAGCAAGTTTTTTTCAGTGTAAACTACAACTGTAATCTTAAAAATGTAGGCTTTAAGATATCAACTGGAAAGAATGCTGACTTCAATTAGCAAGGAGAGGACATGTCAGGAGAGGAGGGACGCTGGTCTAATGCGTACATTGTCAATGCACATTCTTTCTGCTCTTCACTTGTAGTTAAATGATTGGGGAGTCCTGCCTTACCCTAAAAGCCCCAAACATCTAAAACCAAGGCAAGAGATTTTAAGAGAATAACATATTTGGCAGTTGAATGCTTCCTTGTGAAAAGAGTAAAATTTTCTTCTGCTTTTGGCCAACAAAATGTATTCTTTGAAAGCATAATTAGCCCTGAAGCAAAAAAGAAAGAGAAGTAAAGAATCAGAAGGGACCAACTCCCTATTTTATAAATGAGCACATTTCAACCTAGAAAGATGAACTGACTTGCCTTCAGGCTTGCAGATACTAAATGACTGATGTCATTAACAGAAATGTTGGCTACTCCCTCTTATGTTTGTGTTCTATTTCATTACTGCAATAGTCTTTAGGCCATGGATATCCTCTTGCTCCTGTGCTTTAGGTTACTCAGTTTCCAGATCTTTTCTCTCATGATGTTCATCCTTTGGTGCTATTTATTAAAGACCAGGGGGAAGCAACTAACTCTTTTCAAATAGTGTATATGTTGGATATCAACTAGAAAAAGGCAAAATTACAAAATTCAATTATAAATTGAATCCTTTTTAAAAAATGTTATGGTGATAACTTTCCCAAATTTTCTTAGATAGCTGGGAGTGATGTGCCTTTAGGTTTTTATTTAATTTTCAAAATTAGAGTTTTTCAACAATACTTAGAGGCTTAGAATTTAAAGCATGTCATCCTATTGTAATACAAAACTTTATCAATAGCAGTTCTCAGAAATAAGTAGCATCACTCATGTCTCTCAAAAAAAAAGAGAGGTTATCTTTAAAATAAAATTACAAAACTCTGGGAGATCTGTCTGCTTCAGGGTAGACCAAGAATTATATACATCACTTGACCATCTGGGGTTTGGCTTTATGCAGATATCGACCTCTGTGAAAACAGCGTGCAGCGGCACATCGGACACATGAACCTCACCTTTGAGCAGCTTCACAGCTTGATGGGAAATTTGCCTGGGAAGAGAGTCCCAGCAGAAGACATTGAGAAAACCACGAAGACATGCAAACCAAATGAGCAGATTCTGAAGCTGCTTAGCCTGTGGAGAATAAAAAATGGCGACCAAGACACTCTGAAGGGCTTAATGCACGCGCTCAAGCACTTGAAAACATATCATTTCCCCAAAACTGTCACTCAGGGTCTAAAGAAGACCATCAGGTTCCTTCATAGTTTCACTATGTACAGACTGTACCAGAAGCTATTTTTAGAAATGATAGGAAACCAGGTTCAATCAGTCAAAATAAGCTGCTTATAACTGGAAGTGGTCGTTAGGCTGTTTCCACACAATGGGTCAGAGCCGATGGATGAGTAAACCATTTCTCAGGCACTTGAGGGGGTACAATGATTTCTTTCTCATCACCAAGGTCTAGATTTGACCACAGGGCATGAAACAAAAAGTTACGGTGTGGAGAAAGAACTAATATTTCCCCCAAAGTTCAATAAATCCCAAACAGTTTATCCAACTGACAGATCTGGTCCAGTATCTACTGACTACATTTTCCTTTATTACTGCTTGCAGTAATTCAACTGGAAATAAGAAACTAGACTTCATTGTACCTTACTAAATATGGGAATGTCTAACTTAAATAGCTTTGAGATTTCAGCTGTGCTAGAGGCTTTTATTAGAAAGCCATATTTTTTTCTGTAAAAGTTACTAATATATCTGTAACACTATTACAGTATTTGCTATTTATATTCATTCAAATATAAGGTTTGTACATATTATCATCCTAAATGGAAATTGTGTAAGACAATTTTAGAAAGGAGGAAAATATATTCTGTTTATTATTATGACAAGTGAAAGAGATAAAATATATATTTTTAATGGAAAGTTTGTAGCATTCCCTAATAAGTACTTGCCATTCCTCCCATGTGGAATGTTTTTGTAATATAATGTCACCTGTATAAGTTGTAATATCATTTTATAGAAAATGCGTTCTTTAGTCAATTGTTTAATGTTGGAAGGTGTATGAAATATAAATTATCTGATTATTAGATGCTCTGAGAAATTGAATGTACCTTATTTAAAAGATTTTATGTTTTTACTATATAAACAACATCATTAAAGTTTTCAAATTATTTTTCATTGCTTTTCCTCTTGCTTTTATTTGTATGAGTTCTTTTCCCATCAGAACTATCTAGAATTTATTTAAAATGTAGATTCCTGGACCAGATTGTTGAGAAAATCTGGGGAAGAAAGTTTAAAACTGTATTTTTAATAAGTTCCAAAGTAATGCTTATTACATTAAGTTAGAGAGGAACTGAAATCAAGCTTAGTGTACAGATGGTGCAAACCATTTATAACTACTCTTTCTAGCAGGGAGAGACCTAATTCCCAAGTACTTTGGATTGTAAGTAACAGAAACTAGCAATCTTTAGTTGAGAAAAAATTAGTTGGAAGGCTGTTGTATTGGTTTGAATGGTGGTATTCCTGAAATAGATTTATATCCTACTCCCCAGAACCTATGAATGTTTCTACCACAGGTAAAGGGTATTTGGAGATGTCATTAAGTTAAGGATCTTGAGATGAAGAAATAACTCTGGATTATCTAGCTTGGTCCTATATCTAAGGACAGTATCAGACAGAAGAGAAGGCAGTGATGTGAAGACACAGGCAGAGATGGGAGTGATGCAGGCATTGGCAAGGGACCTGCAGAGAAAAGGAAAAGATTCTCCTTTAGAAGAAGGACAGCCTTAAAGAAGATTTAGTTTTAGATTTTTGACCTCTTCCCTTCAACCTATGATAGAATTAATTTCTGTGTTTTTTTTTTAAAGCATCCAGTGTGTAGTGTGTGGTAATTTGCTACAATAGCCCCTGTAAACTTATACAGGTTGCATCCCAATCTCAGAAATGTCAGAATTAAGACATTTCTATGGGCCCTTGGAGGCAGAAATTCCTATATATTCTACTCATCCTATATCTCAGTATCTTTCAGTTCAAATTTCCAATTCCCTGGAGTCCCTATTTGTCCTAGATTTGCACTAGTATAAAGACATGGCCAATGAGGGCCTCTGGTTATCAGTTCTAATGGCGAAGAAGGAAATGCCATTGTGAACAGGGTCCACTATTCCCATTCCCTCCAACTCTGTTCCTTTTTTCTCTTTGCTCTGACTTAGAATATAAAGCTGACAGATCAATAGATCAACACAACCTTTGTGAATTTGATCAGTTATGGCCACTTTGATAGGACAGATTCATGTAAATAGCGCATAAACTCATAAATCTGAAGAAAATGAAAAACAGAGGTAAGGCCAAGAGGCTTAAAACTGGGAATAAGAATTCCAACAGTACAGTATTTGAAGTTAAAAAAAAATGTGGAAATAAAGTCCACAAGGTATTAACAGGAGGACAGGAGTTAATGAATGGCCTTCACTTTCCCTTCAGAAGCTCCAGTTTTCCCACCCAAGTTCTTATTTGCAAGAATGAAATAGCCTATCCACAGCTACTAAGTTCAAGAAGAGCTCATAAGATAATGGCATCGAATGTAAATCATTCAAACACCAATTTCATTGGCTTCGCAGGCTGGTCCTTTGGGACCACCTTAAGCTTCTCCTCTAGGGAACAGAAATATATAAATTATAACAGTTTCTTTATTAACTTTTAATTTGGAAATTATTTTAGATTTACAGAATCATTGAAAAAGGAATATAACATATCCCTGGATACTCTCTACCTAGCAGGCTATTTTGAAAATTTATCTCAATTTCAGTCTGATGCTTTCTCATAAATAGATTGAGGTTTTGGACATGGGGAAAGACTCTTACATAGGTGATGATCCTTCTCATCACATCATATCAGAGGCAAAAGATATTAACTTGACTAATCACTATTAATATGAATCTTGACAACTAAGTTCATTTTATTTTATTTTATTTTATTTTATATATTTTTTACATCATTTTTCATTTTTGCACAATGTATGCATTTTCATGTTAGTTATATTCCCCATACAATTCACACCCCCCCTTGTTTTGACTCTAATCCTTCCTCCCCTCGACCGCCATATTGTGTAGCTGGTTTATCATTGCTCGTTGATGATTGACTCTTTATGTAAGTTATAGTTACGTGTCAAAGTCATTTGTGTGTATGTGTGATGTAGTCATTCAGTTGTCCCAGGAGGACTTGTTGACATCTCCATTTACTCTTTTCATCTTTGTCAAAAACCAATTGGTAATATTTGCATGTGACCAACAAAGTGACTCCATCTTATATGGACGCCATCTTATGCCCACGGCCAGCAGTTGCCTATGCTGGGAAAATACCCAGTTTTTCCATTATTTCTTAAATGTGTAATAACCTGTCGTCACAATCCACACACGACTCCATTGAACTTAGTAGAACAAAATTAACAGAGTGCCATGTCCTCTTGGAGTCATAAGTCTTACAAAAGAATGACTGAATAGGCTAAGCAGAGTTAAAAAGACCCTTGTCAGCGTTTGCTGTGTGGATCGTGCCTTGACCTGAAATCCTATCCACTGCTTCCAGCACTAAAGATCCATATATATTTGCCCTTAATAAACTTTAAGTGTGATTAATCAACTTGCCTGCTTCATTATTTTCACTCAAATTACCTTCTAACTTTGCAGGAACTTATTCATTTCCAAAACTCTAAAGTGGAAATATTTCTGGCCCCTCTATTATTATCCACAAGTCTGTAACTCTATCCTATATTCACCAATACCACACTGCCTTACTGTCAATTTATAGTTAGTCTTAAAATTATTTCTGATAATCACACTGTCACTTAGGTGTGTGCTGTTTTTCCTTGTCTTTTGGTGTGCCTCATTTTTTATTTGACAGCCAAATATATTATGTAGGTCAACAGAAAATGAAGTAAATAGTTTTTATCTGGATAGGGCCATGCTTTCCTTCTGCAAGGGTTTTAATGGAAGCTTTTGCATTAATCCAGTAACTAATTGGGCTGGTTTTGAGATTTTTTATTTTTTTGCTATGGTTATATTCAGTGTTTCACAGTTTTCAAATACCCATAGATAGCTTGTTTCCAGGGCAGTGGATGTGTGACTTTGAGTATTAGGTTTTCTCTTTGAGCTGTGCTTCAAAGAGATTCTCTTTGCTCATCTTTGCTTCTCCCCCTTGTCTTACTTGTCCTTTGAAGCTTCTTAGCTTCACAATGGAGAGTTGGGGACACATTTCTTGCCATTTAATGAAGGCTCTGTCTTAGGCATGCCTGATTCCTAGGATGTGTAGCTGTCTCTCTTCTCCTGCCCCTCCCCTAACTCAGTTGTGGGCTTAGCATTTAACCCTGTCCATAGAGCCAAGAGTAAACATTCCCCCTTCTTATTCCTTTTCCTTAGCTGCAATAAATGCTCACCAATATGTTTAAGTCAGCAGTTTTGCCTTTTCCCTGCTGTTAATACTTTAATTCCTTTGGGTGAAGTCTCTTGTCCTCCCTTCAAGATCTTGTGGTTTTCTTACGTATCTGGTGATTGTTCAATTGGGGTCAAAAAGAAAGAGCTTGAAAATGGTGTAGACCCCTCAAATCTCTGCAGCACCCAGAAGTTTCACAGTGTCCCACCAGCCACACACACAGCATTAAGAAAATTTTCAGATACTCTTGCTAACTCTTGTTACTATTGCCCCATTGAATGTAGCCCAGCAAACTTCTTTGTATGTGTCTCCTCTCCCTAGAATAACTGTCTCTTCTTGGATCTTGGGTAGGTTGTTTGTGCTAAGAACTCAGGTCTCCAATGGGGATTTGCTTGATTGTTTTACATTAAGATTATGATTATTTTTTAATTTTATTTTATATAATTCTTACATCATTTTTCATTTTTGCACAATGTATGCATTTTCATTTTGGTTATATTCCCCATATAATTCCCACCCCCCTTATTCTGATCCTAATCCCACTTCTCCTCCCCCTAACCCCCACCATAGTGTGTCTCTGGTCTATAGTTGTTTGTTGATTTTCTTACTTTATTGCAATTAGTCTTTTTCCTAATCCCTTATTGAGGTTTTCTAAATTCCTGCTATGAATGAGACCATCCAGTCTCATTAATGTTTACAGAAACATCAATTCCAAAGGGCACATGCACCCCTATGTTTATAGCAGCACTATTTACAATAGCTAAGCTTTGGAAACAGCCCAAATGCCCAAAAACAGATGACTGGATCAAGAAGATGCGGTATATATACACCATGGAATATTACTCAGCAATCAAAAAAGATAAACTCATGCAATTTGCAGCAACATGGATGGAACTGGAAGGGATCATGCTCAGGGAAATAAGCCAGAAAGAAAAAGATTATTTTTAAAGAGCAGTTTGAAATTTTTCTATTTACAACAAAGTTGAGAGGAAGGTAGAACGATTGCTAATGTATTCCCTAACTCTGCACACCCCTAACCTCCTTCTATCACCCAACCTCACCAGAATAATACACTTGCTGCAACTGATGAATCTACATTGACATGTCATAATCACTCAACGTCACTAGTTTACATTATGGTTCACTCTTGTTGTCCATCTGGTGGACATTTTTCTTGAGTCATGAATTTGAACTTAGTTTGATTCTTTGTGTGTGTGTGAAAAATATAATTTTTTTTGCACTGGTAGCTTTTATTTTTTAATGTCTCTGATTTTTTTTATTTTATTATTTTTCATTGTAGTGACATTGGTTTTTAACACTGTATATGATTTACAGGTATAGTTTGCTTCTTTTTGTCATAATTTTGGGAGCATCACTAATCCAGCTCTCCACATGTACCAGCTATATACATTCCTTGAGGCAAAAGCCAGAATCTGTCAATTCTCTTGATTAAAGACTTGATGTAAAAGGTGGGATGTGAATTAAAACTATCCCCACGAGTCTAGATTCACTGTTTTTCTTTGTCCCTACAGAATACATGAGGATGAAGTATTTTTGGTGGGTTAGTATTATGTACTAAAAGGATTTAGCCCAAGAAACAATTTTGATCCAGATTCTAGACATGCCATGGAAAGTATTCTAAGCAGTTTGTTTATATAACCATGATTTGTATTTTACCTATTTTATTAAGCATCTTTTTCTCTTTTTTGATTTTGGTGATCTGCCACTATTTTACATAAATGCATCAATTTGCGAGTGTACTGTCACCTGTCCTCCATTAACCCCTCTTGCTTCCCCCCATTCCCTCTGGTAACCAGTAAATTATTTATAGAGTCTAAGAATTCTTCTTTGTTTTGCCAGTTTGTTCTTTTTGGATATTGAGGTGATTATGCTAAGCAAAGTAAATCAGAAGGTGAAAGGCAGTTTGGCCTCACTCATTTGCAGAATATAAATAGGCATCCATTTCAATAGACTGTCTTTGATATTTTGTTCATATGTTGAAAATCTGTTAATTCCTTGAAAAATGTTCTGATGTGCCAAACATACCAGGTTTTTAAATAACTCTGTTTCATTTATTTTGTTTTGTTAGAATATTGATGACAAAAAAAAAAATCTCCAGTCGGTGCCACTGTCTTTGTGGGCTATGCATGTTTTTCCCATACCTGAGTGGGTTTTCTCTGGGGATTCTGGTTTCCCTCCTACATCCTAAACATATGGATATGAGGTTCATTGACCAATGGCATGTCTCAATCGTGAACAATTAAGGTTGTGGATATTCAATATGACTATAATCTAATTTTTGGTATTTCCTGCTGTTGTTTTCCAAATTTCACTTTTTCCAAATCTAGAAAACCATAAAATAGATATTTAACTAAAATAATAGTCAGCAGCTGTAGCTGAGTTTAAATAATCTGCTCTGAAGGTGGTTGGGGAGACAGGAAATAAACAGGGAAGAGTAATCACTAATATCATACAGTCTGGACTTTGTGCCAATTGACTTTGTATACCCTTGGGACAGTCATAAAATGTCTAACATCTCTGAAGTTCAGGGCAGGCCAAGAAGCAGTATATTCAGCCAGGTCTTACAGATACATCTAGGTAGCGATGGATAGGTGGGATACTTTAGACAGAAGGATTTGCCCTGGAAAGCCATGTAAATTAAGCATATGTAAGGTATTGAGGCTACATTCATGTATTAATTCAAGGAATTATATAAAATAAGCTTATATCAGTTTATTATATTATGGCTTGTAATCGATTAGTCTATCCAGAACTTTTCAATTTTGTTTTTTGGAAGCTCTATTTACTCACGAGGAACTGCTGTCTCCCATCCTACCTCCAACTCAACATTGTATTGATAGTTCCCATGACGGCTAATAACAAGGCCTTACTTTCTGCCCTCCCACCACTGCCCCATCCGTAACTCAAGGCATTCTACTAGAGATCTTTCTGGATATTGGAATCATTTGGAATTACCTAAAGAGGATTTTTTTCTTTTTTTTTTTTTTTTAAATAAATTTTATTGTTATATTCCCCATACAATTGCAGCCCCCCCATTCTGACCCCAATCCCTCCCCTCCCGCCCCCCTAAAAGTGTCTCTGGTTCATAGTTTTTTGTTGATTTTGATTTTCACTTTCTTATAGTTATTCATTTTCCTGGTCCCTTATTTAAGTTTTCTAGATTCCTGCTATGAGTGAGACCATCCGGTATTTTTCTTTTTCTTTTTGGCTTATTTCGCTGAGCATGATCCCTTCCAGCGCCATCCATGTTGCTGCAAATTGCATGTGTTTATCTTTTTTGAATGCTGAGTAATATTCCATGGTATATATGTACCACATCTTCTTGATCCAGTCATCTATTTTTGGGCATTTGGGTTGTTTCCAAAGCTTAGCTATTGTAAACAATGCTGCTAATTTTTTTCTGTCTAGTGAAAAGCTGGAAAACTGTGACCCGAAAGTTGCCAGAGGCCACAGAGAAAGGGAGCTAGCAGTGGGAACTAGGAAGGAGAGAAATGGAAAGAATTCTGCTGATGTTCAATACCTGGTTTTAGTCACCTCTTTTCTTCCTGTTATTTAGTTTGTGAGCTGTTGACTTTCCCTTCTGACATAAGCCAATTTCTGTCATTCATAAACAACAGTTCTGACTAATATGTAGAGTAAACAAGAGGTTCTTGAACCAGGCAAAGATATTTGGATTTGAAAAACTAACTGAAGATTGTAAGAGCCTATCTATCTGAGAATCTTCAATTGTATAACATTTACCTGTAAACACAATGGCCACTGAGGTTTTAAGAAAGCTATTGATGTTTGCAAAGCAGAACTTCAAGAAGATTATTCTAATGGGAATATAAAGAGTTGGCTGGAGCAGAAGTATGACTATTAGAACAGCTCAGCCAAGGAGTAAATAGACAACTCACACTGAAGGCAGGAATCCAGAGTGGAAAAGAGAGGTCACATTAAAGACCCATTCATCTTTCCAGAAGAGTCATCAGAGGAGCCCCATCACTGGGCATT
Source organism: Talpa europaea (assembly GCF_964194135.1). Taxonomy (NCBI): domain Eukaryota; kingdom Metazoa; phylum Chordata; class Mammalia; order Eulipotyphla; family Talpidae; genus Talpa; species Talpa europaea. The sequence goes on from NC_140069.1 coordinate 14,993,830, forward strand.
TGGTTATGACTAATGGATGAAGATTTCGGTCTTCACCCAAGTATTTAATACAAAATAAATCTCACATTTCCTTGACTTTTTTCCCAGGGAAATCCACTTCATCTTTTGAGACACAAAGTTAGGTCATATTTCCACAAAACTCCTTCTAACTAAAACAAAGTCATCTTCCAAATGGACATTTCTACAGCAATTTTGGTTTTTCATGACTCACTGACTTCAGACAAGTAGAGGTAAACAGAGCAGATCATGCATAAAACCTGTGTCATTCTCGTAGAATCATAGGTCTCTGGACACAACATGAGGTCATCTGTTCATCTCCTGTGCCTTGGCCCAACCATTCTTAACCATCCTGGAGGGTGATGATTTCAGGTTTAACCATTTAAAAATATTTTTTTGCTCCAGTGAGCCTCCCCTCCCCATCCGGCAACACACACACAAACACACACACACACGCACAGAGCTGATAGAACCCAATGCAAAAACTTACTATCTCTCACGCTGAAATTGAGATGAGCAAAAGCAGCTTCTTAACTAATAGAAACCCCAACTTTCTTGAAATTTTAGAGTTGGTGGGTCTTTAGATTATTCGCTTGATTTATCAAACTTGTCCTGTAGTAAGCATCTGTGGAGATGTTTGTTCAAAATGAGCATCCCTAGTACCTTTCCAAGATGATTTTGATGCCGTGGATCAGGAGGTGATGCTAGAATTCCTTATTAGACAATCTGGGGAAATATTATTTTATTTATTCCCCAAGGGTCCAAATGAAGTGGTGGGAAATTAAATCACAGTGCTGGTGTCAGGACTCAGGAGTACTCCTTCTTATTAGTACTCTGGATGCTTAACGTGTGCTTCGTTTCATGAAGATGGGAAGCAACTAGATTTCCCTCTTTGGGTAAATTTAGTCACATGATGTATGTATTATCCTTGGGTTTATCATCTGACAGATGTCTTTTTTGATGTAGATATTAATAATAAGTACAACAATGAAAACAACACTACAAATCAAGCACTAATCATTACCATCCTGACTCAGACTAGCCCCAGACTCTTGGTCCATTTGGGATCTTAGAAAACAATGTCCCTTAAAGCCAAAAGCCAAGAAATCACTAATTCATCTTCTTATTTGCCATTGCTTCTACCTTGTAGTAAATTACCAGATAGGAAATGCTCTTTATTGAGAACTTGCTAGGAACACAGTTCACATGTAAGACCATTACATACATCACCTTATTAAATACTAGCAATTCAATTAGTTGACTCTCCCTGACCCCAAATTAAGTCATCATCATTTTACTAGATCCTATTAACTAGGAGCAAACTTCTCCGAACATCTACTACCCACCCATTCTTTTGGGGACTTCTATTACTATCTGCTTGAACTGGCTGAAATATTTGCCTGATCTAGTCACAGCTCAGCCAAGTCTTATACGTCCTTCTACATCAATGATCTATGCTGATTATACCTTAAGATTTAAGCTCATCAAATATCTTTCCTGAGATCGGATGACAGCAGGAGGTAAGAGAAAGAAAGCTACAATTCTGAAAAACAGAAACCTACTAGCCAGGAATCCAAGAGTAATAGTTTTATATGGAAAACTCCATCTGTTCTTTGTGGGGTCTGGAGCAGATTTATTCCTGCCAGTCAGGAGAATATGACACTTAAAAGTGTCTGCCTTGGATGGTGACAAGATGTAGTCTGCCACTAAGCACTCGTGGCAAGGAAGGGATCCAGGATTTGCTTACTAAGAGGAGATGGCAAAAGAATCAAGATGTGCTGAAGCCACCAGAATAAATTTCTCGTTAAACTCAAACACTGAAGTGGAGACTGAGCATTTAAAAAAAAAATACTTAAAGAATGCAGAATGCAGACAAGCACTTGGGTATAACTGGAACTATCATCTTTACCTAATTATTTGAAAATACATTCGTTGGCTAAGCTACATTTAAAGAATAGGAAATGCCATAATAAAATTTTTAGAGAAAAAAGTCTGATGGGGTTTGGGATTAAAAAGAAAATAGCGCAGATTCTACCTAGCTGACTTCCCCAGAAGCAGGTCCATGTGGGTTAATAAACCTGCAGGAAAGGAAAAGGGGCTTTGGAGGGAGACACACCTGATTGCAATTCCTGCCTCTTCTTCTAAATAGTGTGATGCTCTTGGCCTCAGCCTCCCTGTCTGCGGAAGAGATAGAATAATACCTCAGAAGCTAATTTTACTTCTCATGGAAGATTCCATCTTAGCACTTGGCAGAGTACAATGTGATTTTTAAAACTTATTCTTTCACAAGAGACAAATTCACACAAGACATGATGCCCAGCCATCTCATGTGATCATTTTCAGGGAAATTACAAAGGGCCATATTTCCAGAAAACTATGCCAGTTAGCGGGTTTAGAGCTGTAACCACTTTACCACAAAATGGAAGAGAAGCAAAAAATCAGCAGCAGGTAGTTGAGGGAACAAGGAGGTGTCCACAGGCCTGGCTTCCCTCTGCCCCCCAGACTTGCTGGCTCTCCCTGGGCAAGTTACTAATGCTTAAGTGTGTCCATGGCAATGGTGGACAGTCACCTGCAGCTCACTCAGATGGCTCTGACAGATGCAGCACCAAGCAGGTGCAGGCATTGTGGGGATGGAAGGGCTGGTACTGTAGAAATGTTCTCCCTTCATATGCACAGCAGAGATCATGAATTTTTCAATTACGGTAAGATCCTCCTAAGACAAAACTCTAACAGCCGCTGACATTGAGAGGTTGCATCAGCATATCCCCCCAAAGTCAAACAGCTCGTTGAGTGTTCAGTGAAGCCACATCAATCACTTTGACTTCCTCTTGATGAATCTGGGTAAAAGAAAATCTCTCCAAAAGAACCATTCCAGAAGAAAATAATCTTAAAAGACAGCAGAAAATAAAATTCAGGGAGCATCTATCTTGTATCAAGATCGGACCTTTTTCACCTTCATTCTTTTAACAGTTTTACAAATTTGGCCTTCACATTCCCATTTTAAAGATAAAAGGCTATGTAGCTTAAAGAGAATAAGTTATATGCCCACCATTTCATAGCAAGTAAATGACAGAGTCAGGACTTGAACTCAATTTTGTCTCTAAATTCTATCACACAGGCCCCACCACAATGGGGAAGTTTGAGAGAGGCAAACTCAGAATCAAGAAATGGATATCTAAAAGTTGTATTCAATGCTCTGTAGATTTTCTTTTTACCCTAGTGTAGATGGGACTGGTCTCACACAATTCCATGTTTTACCCATTGGCTGATATTTATGTCATATTAATCATCGCCTAATTCATTTCCATCCTAAAGGGATGAACAGAAACTCATAACTCTAGCTAGAGTTAGAGCAGACTTTGTAGGTTAAGGGCAAAGTCCAGCTTCAGATCTTGAGGTCCCCAGACCACCCATGATTCTGAAGTGGCTACAAAAATGGGCTCCCACAACCACCTCGGTTTCAATCATTTGCTGGAATGACTCACGAAAGAAAACATTACACTTATGATTACAGTTTTATTATAGAAGATTCTGCCAGGGGCAACATCTGGGAGATCCCAGATCTAGAGCTTCTGTCCCCTTTCTCTGTGGAATCAATGTATCACTCTCCCAGCACACCAACAATGTTTACCGAGCAGGAAGCTCCACTGTACAGTTTTTACTGAGATTTGATGACACCACCATGATTGATAGAACACAATTCCCAGTTCTCTTCCACATCCCAGAAGTCAAGCTAGCTCAAAGGACCAACACTACTCGGTCTGGTTGGTCTTTCTCATAGTCAGCACATATGCTAACATAATTTAGGTATCTACATGAGTCATATCCTTAGCACAAAAAAGACACTTTCATCCCTTGGGATAAATCAAGGATTCAGAATCTCCCTCCCAGAAACAAAGGCCAGTCATGTTCTTTACTATATGCAATCATCCAACACCACCCATTTGTGCTTTCTGGTATCCTCAATTCTGTCAAAGCTACCTTTCTAGCCTGCCAAACCGAAAACAAGGGGTTATCTTAACTCAGCCTTTCCTTTGCCTTTCTCAAGTCGGATAGTTTCTCTTGAGTTAATTTCCTTCTCCACATTTCCTGGACTCATCCCCTCCTCTCCACATTTACTGCCACTACCAGTTAGAATCCAAACCCTCAGGAGCCCAAGTTATCCAGTTTCCCGACTGATCTACTGACACCCCAGCTTCATCTCCGCCAGTTCATCTTTCACACAACTATGAGACTGATCTTCTTCAAACATCCCAGTGAGTAACTCTAGTGTGTTTTTCTAAGCAGCTTGTATGAGAACCCTTTTCCCCAGGACCAAAAGGTTCCCTGTGTCATCATGTTGAAGAGAGGTCAGGAAAACTATCAGAGTTCCAAATCGGTCTTTGCAAAAAGTAAAAACACATAATATGGTAAGTGAAATAAGCACTGACTCTAAGTCATAAAGGCTTGGGTTTAAATCCTAGCTTAACTGCAAACTATAAATGTCTACTTTATTTTTAAAAAATATTTATTTATTTATCCATACAAGAGCTGACGTATAGGCCAGAGGTGTCGGGGGTGAGAGAATTCACCAGAGACAGAGTGGGGAAAAGAACAGGCAGACTGAAATACACTCCTGAGGGGAACAGCGGGAGAGTCAGGGGAGGTCTGCTGCACCATGTGGGTAGCTCCCTGGCTGGGGATCAAACTCGTGCTACAGTGGCTGTGGCTAGCTTCACAGGTTGCGTCTTAACCCCTTGCACCACCATGGAGGCCCTAAATGTCTACTTTGGAGAGGCACAGCCTGGGGAAGAGGTTGAAAGGCTCCATACCTATGTGATTTTACACAGATAATCTAACCTGTGATTAAACAGGTGTGTTTTTACTCTCATCACATGTTTCTAAACCCTTCTTTTTTTTTAATGCTTCATAGTTTAACATATTTGCTCTAAGTATATGTTAACTTTTTTTCTCTTTTCTCTCTCTCTTTTTTTTTTTAGAGATTTATTTATTTATTTATACAAGCACTGGGTACAGTCAGAAGCGCGGGAGGGTGAGAGAATTCACCAGAGCCAGAGCGGGGAACAGAGCAGGCAGAGGACTGAAGTACACTGCTGAGGGGAGCAGCAGGCGGCAGGAGAGGTCTGTGCACCAGGCAGGACCCTCTCCTGGCAGCCGGGGATTGAACTGGCGCTGCAGAGGCTGTAGGCAGCTTCGCAACCCAGCGCTCAACTGCTGCACCACCGGGGAGGCCCTCTAAACCCTTCTTAAGATACTACGTTAACTTCCTTTGCTGCTGAAATACTACCACACATTTTCTTAAAGTTCTGGAAGTTAGAAGTCCAATAGGATTCTCATTGAGCTAAATCCGAGGTGTTGACAAGGCTGTGTTCATTCTGGATATTCTGGGGTGGAATCCATGTCCTTGTACTTTTCAGCTTGGCCACCTGCATTGCTTGAGTCTATTCTTCATCTTCAAAGCCAGAAACATTTAGCAAGTCTTTCTTGCATTGTTATCTCTCTGACTCTTCTTTTGCCTCTGACTTCCATTTTTAAGGATCTATATCAGATGGACCTGATTACATTAGGCCTATCTGGATGAGCCAAGCTAATGCTCTATCATAAGGTCAGCAAATTAACAGCCTTAATTCTGTCTGCGATCTTATTTCTCTATTGTCATATCTGATATATATGTCATATTCAGAGGCCCCAGGGATTAGGATATGGACATCTTTGCTGGGAACGGCACTTTATTGTCTCAGGCCAAGTGCAGGTAATGTCTTACCTATGGAGCTTCCCTTAATGATCTCAGCTACATTATTCTCTTTCCCATAAACCATGAATTTTCTATCTTGATAACACATTGGAGTCATTTGAGCCATTTTATAACATATTGAGGCTTAGGGGCCTCCCTAGTGGCGTAAGGGGTTAAGATGCAGCACTATGGAGCTATCCGCAGCCACTGCAGCACAAGTTTGATCCCAGGTCAGGGACCTGACCCACATGGCACAGCAGACCTCTCCTGACCTGCCCACTGCTCCCCTCAGCAGTGCATTTCAGTCAATCTGCCTGTTCTGTTCCCTGTTCTGTCTCTGGTAAATCCTCTCACCCTCCATACCTCTGGCCTGTACCCCATTTCTTGTATGCATAAATAAATAAATCTTTAAAAAAATCACAATGATGCTTAGATCCTATTCTTGAGAGAGGTGGATTCAGTTGGTCCAGGGTATGACATGAGAAATGATTTTTTACCAAGATTCTCTAGTAATTCTAATGCACAGCCAAAATTGAGAATCATACCCTAGTAAACTTTTGTATTTTTATCTTATCTGTCAATGTAGAGAGAAGATTCCTTTGATGATAAAAAGGGAGATTGCAGTCAAGCTGCTCATATTCAAATTTCCAGGCTCCTCTTCTAGCTAGTGATCAGATCTGAAATATCAAGCCATCACTTGGTGTTTCTGTTTCTTCATCTGTAAATTGAGAAGAAGAATGCCTCACAGAGTTGTGGAGAACATTAAATGTTATGTAGATAAAAGCGTTTAGCATAGCACATGCTTCAAAGGATGCTCACAAGCAATATTAGTGCTAAGAATGTTCTGTGATCATTTACCTTATCTCTGAAACTCACCTAGAAGCTTTGCCTGGAAATAAGCAACCCCTCTTTCTGTGGTTCTCAAAAAATCACTTGTTATTTGATGGATAGGAAACAAGCAAGTGTGGTTAAACCACATGATTGCAGTTCTTTGGGCCATAAATCTTATTATATTTTGAGGATAGTTTTGTCATATCTTTGCTTTCCAAGTATATCCACCCAGAAGAACCTGTATGTACATTAGAATCATTTTGGAAGTTTTTAAAAAATGCCAGGTCAAGGAATTCCCCATCCCCAAGCCTAGCCCCAGAGATATTGACTCAGTTGGGACCAGGCATTAGTTTATACCTTTTCAGATGTATGTTACCACACCACACCTTCCACTAAAGCACTCCTAGTCTTCCACCACCATCCACTGAACTTCTCCCTTTCGCTACCCACCCTCACCCTTTTCCCAAATATGTCTTTCAGGTGGGATGGGTATCCTTGACCCGAATCTCATAGTAGCTTAAAGATCCTGTGCCCTTCTCAGAGTGTGTACTCAGAAAATACTTCAGCAAACTTGAAGCCAGCAGCAGGGCAGATAGACAGTATTAGAAGTGATTAAAAATTAAAAAGACTAAACTGAAAGTTTGGGGCTATCCCTTGGGCTATCCCAAGTCCAGAGATCGCAATGGGGAATACAAAGATGAGTTAGGGAGACAATTACTCAAGAAAGTGGCCAAATTTCCTAACATCCTGGGGCAGAATGAGGGTTCAAGTAACCTCAAAGTGACACCCCCTCCCCCACCCCAGGCACCACGAGTCAGTCAGAGCATCTGGCAGGTGGCCACAATACAAAGAACTCTACTACTGCAAAAGGATCCATAGTGCAGTTCAGCTCACAATACACATTTACATTTCTTTTCTAACTTATAGTATCCTTTCCCACATATGATCTTGCCTGTTTTGTTTGTTTCAGGAAAGAATAAACCTTTGGTTAGAGCCACAGGACAGATAGTATCTTCTTGCTGGAGATAAAGAGCCAAATCTCAAGCAAAGAGTGACCGAGGCAAAGAGATAAAGGCTTCTGATTTTATTTTCTTTCTGGACACATCCCTTTGATGAGAAAAGAACACCTACTTATGGCATAGATGACTATAAAATAACACCTCAAAGTTTAAAAGACACCAAATTATCAGGGGGCTGAAAATCCATATCAGTGCAGCTCTAGTTAACTCCACCTAAGAAAACTTCCTAGGAAATGTAAGCTTGGGAGGCGTTTTGATCTTGGATAGCAGGGAAAAGGGAATTTAATATAAAATTTTGCATGCAAAAGAGGTCCCATATATAAAACATGTGACTATATACATACTTTTGGAATGAAAATGAAATCACATTTGCCAAATATTATTGCATTAAAAGGCAGACATTTTATTAATACCAGTCAGTTAGTATGTGCAGAGTAGAACAACACAAGATTCTTGACTTGCATTAGCCACCTAATCCTATCAAGTGCTCTGCAGGCGTCCTCAGCAAGGATTCCAAGACTATTCTCAATTCCTGAACAAGGAGGCTGAAGCCCCCTAGGCCAGTGCCTGCAGCGCTGGGCAGCGGAGTCTTGACTCAGTCCCAAGCCTCTGACTCCAGGGCTCTCGCTTTTTCCACTGCTCTCTGCTCTCTCCTTAAAGCCCATAATTAAGCAAAATAATATGCTCTTCACAAATGAAAAGATCCCAAGAACAAAAGTGACGAGACAACATTTAGTTGATGGGCTTCCAAACGGGCGGTGGATCCTTTTTCTGGAAACCGCAGTTGGCATAAGGGGCTTAAAGTCCAGACAGTTTAGGTGACATAACTCAAGGTCTCTGTGGATATTGGCCCTGAGTCTGAAATAGCTCTGAGCCCTCCCATCCTGGCGTCTCCCCCACCGCCCCCCAGCCAGAGCTCAGACTGCCCAGAGGACTCGGACGTGGGTGAGGTGACACCACTCGTGGAGGCTGAAACAAGGTACACGATGATCTTCTTCTTCACCCCAGTAACTATTTCCACCACGCTCTCTTTGCAGCTTATTCTCAGCTCTGTAGGGCTTCTGTTTGTTTGTTTTGCCTTCAGCTTTAAAAAGGACTCTTAGCAGCAGTTCAAGACTTTTATGAAATTTTATCAAAATCTATTGGCTGCTGAAAAAGGATGCCCTGCACGGTGAGGGTTGAGACCAGATTCTAAGTGTAATCTGGCTTTGTTTCTCCCTGCCCAGTTCCTGTCTATTCACCTGGACAGGTCAAAGAGCATCTTCCCTGATGGATCACGGGTGCTAGGGTGGTGGGAAAATATCGGGGGTTACAGCTGGGGGGAGAAATCAAATACTGTCCAAAAGTCAAGAATGAGGTAAGAAAATACACATATTAAAAAAAACAAAAACAAACAAAAAGCATCTTCCCTCCACGTCTCAGTCAGTCAACAGCATATCCCATGTTCTTATCACACTCAATTGCTTTACAAGTGAGTTCTAGTAATTCTGTGGCTGTGTTTTCCCAGGGTGCCTGTCTCCCTTCAGTCTTCATTAATCCCTTCTGTCCTCCTTGAGATTTTACCTTTTTCTTACCAGGCTTTAGTTTCTAACGACAGCAAAAAAAAAGTCATAAAAAAGAAGAAAAAGAAGCACTGGAATGAAAACCCAAAAAACTCAGTTGGAGTTTGCTTCCCTGCTCCCTCACTCAATTGTTGGGGTGACTATGGAGTAGCAAACTAGTTCCTTGGTGTCAGAAGCTCCTTTTCTCCTATGTAAAGCAGAGATTTAGCAGCACTTCTCCTACTTAGCTCATAATAGTGAGGATCCAAATAGAGTGAAGATGCTTAGCTCAACAGAGTAAAGACTGCAGGAAGGAACATGTAAAGGAAGTCTATCTGGTCCGATGACCAGATACGAGGTTGGACGTTGGAGATGTCATGATAAAAGGGAGTCAGCATCTGGAAGCAAGTTGGTGTGATGGGCTTCAATGTGAACAGAGTAACATGCAGGCTGTCATGGGGGCCTGAACGACTGGCTGATCTGGATATAAGGGGGTCCAGCCAGGTTCCGGAAAGAATTCATAGATTCCAGAAAGAATCCATAGAAGATGACAGATTTGAATCATCCTGGAAGGCTGAGTGGACATTTTCCGAGGAAACAAAGGCAAAAAGGGCATCTCAGGAAGAAAGACAGCAGGTATAAAGAAGCTCTTACACTAGTACACATCTAATACGACTTTGGCCTTCTAAGTACAAATGGCTTTAAGCAGGAAGTATAATAATATGAAGCAGGGGTTTGAAAACCCATTTTAGAAGCAGTGAGGCAAGGAACACAGGAGAAAAATCAGTCGTTGTTGGTAATAATAACAGTATTGATAGTAGCAACGGTAGTACTAGATGTTATGACTCCTGTGAGCCCGAATAGAGTGAGAATGAATTGAGCCGAGAGTCCAGTTGTCCTCTACGCAGAGGAAAGGGAGGAAATCGCAAACAAAAGTGGGAAGAGGAAAAAGACTTCAGCTTTGTTCCAAGATAAGGCAACAGCCCTGAGCAAGAAAAGGTTCTTGGTCTAAAAGGTAGCAATTCTTACTGTCAGTGACCCTCAGAAGGAGCAGAGGCTGCTGGAAACGGAAATAGACCCCAGGATGACAAAACTTGTGTCTGACCCTGGACTCACAATGAGGTTTGATAAATTCAAGGACATTCTTTTAATAAGCGAGGGGGAACCCTGGAAAGGACTCCAGAAGAATAGATGTGAGTCAGTTATGTCTGAGAATCTCCATATTAAATTATAGTCCTATTTCCTCCCAATTTAATCCCCTTCTCTGATAGCTGAACAATAAGCCATGCCGTGGAAACCTGGCTCACTAATGGTCTTGGCTGTGATGTGAAATACGAGTGCAGTGTCCTGGGTCTGAATTATAACACAAAAAAGAAAAGCAATAGAAATGATGGTTAATGTTTATTAAGGAATTTTTGTGTGCTGGGGAAAAAAGTGCTAGGAGCTTAAATGGATTACCTTATTTTTCCAACAATTTTGAGTTGATAGGACTCCAGTTTGCCCCATTTACAGGTAAGGAATCTAAGGTTTAGAGTAGTTAAATATCAAAAGCTTACCCAGTTCACACAGCTGAGAAGTGGCTTCTGCCTCCAGAGACAAATCTCTCAGCTGGTGCCTGGACCAGGGCCCAGCGTAGGTACACAAGAGGGTGGCAGCTTTGGTTGAAGGCTCCAAGGAAGCAATGGCTACACCCATTCATGGGGTGGAGGTGAAGGAGACAGTGTCGTGGGGAGCTAAGATGGAGCAGCTATTGTGGGCCTGGTTGAATGATGGAAGCTGTGCAGGCAACTATCTACATGAGCACTGAGGACACTGGGAGACATGGCCTTGGTCTTCCTTGGCCAACAAGAAGGTCGGGGGCGGGCGCCTCCCCAGTGATGCAGTGGGTTGAACGCAGTGCTGTGAAGTTGTCTGCAGCCTCTGCAGCTCAGGTTCGATTCCCGGCCGGCCAGGGAGATACCCACATGGTGTGGCAGATCTCTCCTGCCCGCCTGCTGCTCCCCTCAGCAGTGTCTTTGGTCCAACTGCCTGTTCTGCTCCCTGCTCTCTCTGGTGAATTCTCTCACCCTCCATACCTCTGGCCTGTACCCAGCTCTTGTATAAATAAAAATAAATCTTAAAAAAAAAAGGTTAGGGGACATTAAAATGCAGCTCCTGTCCATAGTACTGAGTGGTATCAAGCAGTTCATCTCAGCCCAACAAACCCATCTATGCCTACAAGCTGGTGAGGTCCAAGGGGCACCTCAGTTGTCATTAAATGATGATGAGTATGTGAAAGTGAACAGAAAAAAAAAAGGAAGAAAATAGCATGAAACCTCAAATGGGCCCATAATCAAATTTCAAACTTGAAAATTCCCTAGAAAAGACTGTATTCTACATAAGCCTAAACAAATTACACGCTGATAGCATGCTGTTTTTAGAGCCCTCTGACTTTATCTGCTGTTCTATTACCAGCTCCACTGTTACTAATGGATTTTTGTGTGGAACTCAATACCCAACAGTGCAAGGAAGAAACTGGCCCACAGTATCAGAAATTCCCTTAAAGGCAAATAATGTCCATGTTTACCCTAGGGGCCCTGAAGACACACCATTGCCCCCAAACCAGCCCCAGAGGACCATGTGTATTGAGAGCCCAATGGTCTTCTCTCTTATGATGAAGCCTCTCCATTTCCACAGTCCTGCAGAAGGTTCCCCAGTTTGTAGATGATGGTACCCCCAGATCTTTTTCAGAAAGATGACCAAATCTGAAGCACCATGCCACTGAAAATGTGGAAATCTACATTGGGAATCTGGAAACCTGTTATAAGGAATGCAGACTCTCAGATCCACCAAGACAGGAGTCAGAACCTCCATTTAAATTCCCAGGCGATCTGTGTACATGTTAAACTGAAGCAGCACGACGCAAGATTGCCTGAGAGTTTGAAGTATCAGGCATTACTCAGGGTGTGGTGTCCACACTCTACATCATTAACCTAAGGTGGGTTCGTGCATCTCAATTAATGCATGAATTCATGAACTACTGATCACACAACTTGTGTTCTTTTCTCCATTAAGCACTGTTGGGGGATACAAAAATTGGGGAGTGAAGGTTAAGGCTGGCCCTAGATTGTTTCTTAGCCCCATTTTGTTTTAAAATCAGAGGGTTTATCTTTGCAGTGGGGTGTCTTCAACTGCCTTGGAAGCCTGTCAATTACTTGGTACAGTACCACACACCATTCAAAAATTACTTCATGAATGTAAGAATTGAATTTAATCATCTGGGAGATAAACATTTTGCACTAGGTAAAAAGTTGTGTTTGTAGACCCTGGACAAACCTTGAGTATTCCTGTTTCTTCACCTTGCCCCAGATCTGCTTTCTACTTATCAAAATTCAAGACTGTTTTCAAAGTTCAGGTCCATCACACTCCTTTCTGCACCCTCTCTGGCTTACAATGGGCCAACCACCATGATAAAGAACATATATAGGATTATTCTAGTTGAATTAGAGATGGAATCAGTTTCAGCCAAACCTTAGGTTGACACATAATAAGGGGAGAATAGAATGATGATTTGAGGCAACTTTAGTGTCCAATTTATTTCCTCAAGAGGGATTTTTAAAAAGAACATCTCAAAATTGTTCTTAGAAACTCTGGAATTTAAAGGATCCCATTCTTGCCTTAGAAATAAAATGACTAGATCTAGTTTTAAATCTATGTGAACTCAAGCTTTTACAATTCTTCATGGACCTTTAATAACCAATCTTGGTCCTGCTAGCAGGTGCCATTAAATTTACCTGAGCAGGCCAGGTCATTACCCATGCACTGATTATGGAAACATTTCTTCTTTTTTTTTTTTTTTTTTTTTTTTTTTTTTAATTTTTTTAATTAATAAATTTTATTTTTATATTCCCCATACAATTGCAATCCCCCCATTCTGACCCCAATCCCTCCCCTCCCGCCCCCCACCCCCCAAAAAGTGTCTCTGGTTCATAGTTTTTGTTGATTTTGATTTTCACTTTCTTATAGTTATTCATTTTCCTGGTCCCTTATTTAAGTTTTCTAGATCCCTGCTATGAGTGAGACCATCCGGTATTTTTCTTTTTCTTTTTGGCTTATTTCACTGAGCATGATCCCTTCCAGCGTCATCCATGTTGCTGCAAATTGCATGTGTTTATCTTTTTTGAATGCTGAGTAATATTCCATGGTATATATGTACCACATCTTCTTGATCCAGTCATCTATTTTTGGGCATTTGGGCTGTTTCCAAAGCTTAGCTATTGTAAACAGTGCTGCTATAAACATAGGGGTGCAGGTGTTCTTTGGAATTGATGTTTCTGTGTTCTTTGGGTAAATACCTAGGAGTGGAATTGCTGGATCCTGTGGAAGCTCTATGTTTAGTAGGTCCAGAAATCTCCACACAGCTCTCCATAGTGGTTGGACCAGTTTGCACTCCCACCAACAGTGCAGGAGAGTTCCTTTTTCTCCACAACCTCGCCAACATTTGTTGTTGCTAGTTTTTTTAATATGTGCCATTCTCACTGGTGTAAGATGGTATCTCATGGTAGTTTTGATTTGCATTTCCCTGATTGCAAGTGATGTTGAACATTTTTTCATATGCCTGTTGGCCATTCGCATTTCCTCTTCAGAGAAGTTTCTTTTTAGTTCCTCTGTCCATTTTTTGACTGGATTATTTTCTTTGTTGTTGTTGAGTCTCATCAGCTCTTTGCAGATTTTTGTGATCAGTCCTTTATCATTAGTGTTGTGTGCAAAAATGTTCTCCCAGTTGGTGGGGTTTCTCTTTGTTTTTGTTATTGTCTCTTTTGCTGTGCAGAAGCTCTTTAATTTGATGTAGTCCCAACTGTTGATCTTTGCCTTCACTATCACTGCTTTGGGTGATGTGTCTGTAAAGATGTCTTTGATATGCAAATCACGTAGTGTTTTGCCTATATTTCCTTCTATGTATTTTATGGTTTCAGGTCTTATGTCTAGTTCTTTAATCCATTTTGAGTTGATTTTTGTATATGGTGTGAGGTAGTGGTCAAGCTTCATTCTTTTGCATGTAGCGACCCAATTTTCCCAGCACCATTTATTGAACAAACTTTCTTTGCTCCAATGCATAGTCTTTGCTCCTTTGTCAAAGATTAGTTGACCATAAATCTGTGGGTTTATTTCTGGATTTTCTATTCGATTCCATTGGTCTGTATGTCTGTTCTTGTTCCAATACCATGCAGTTTTGATGATTATGGCTTTGTAGTAGAGTTTGAAGTCTGGGAGTGTGATGCCTCTATTAATAACTACTATGAACAGTTATATGGAAACAAGTTTAACAATCTAGAGGAGATGGACAAATTCTTACAACTCTACAATCACCCAAAGCTAGATAAAGAAGAAATAGAACACCTAAACAGACCAATTACAATTAGCGAAATTGAAATGGTAATCAAAAACCTCCCCAAAAACAAAAGCCCAGGACCTGATGGATTTACAAATGAATTCTACCAAACATTCAGAGATGAATTGGTACCTATCCTTCACAAACTCTTCCAAAAAATTGAGAAGGAAGGTATAATACCTAACACGTTCTATGAAGCCAACATTACACTAATACCAAAACCGAACAAGGACAACACAAAAAAAGAAAACTATAGGCCAATCTCCCTAATGAACACTGATGCAAAAATCCTCAATAAAATTTTAGCTATCAGAATCCAACAGTGTATCCTTAAGGTAATTCACCACGACCAAGTAGGATTCATTCCAGGGACACAAGGATGGTTTAACATCCGAAAATCAATCAACGTTATCCAACACATCAACAAAAAGAAATATAAAAACCATATGATAATATCAATAGATGCTGAGAAAGCTTTCGACAAAGTGCAACACCCATTCATGATAAAAGCCCTTGAAATTCTTGGGATACAAGGAACGTACCTCAACATCATAAAGGCCATATATGACAAGCCAACAGCCAGTATCATTCTCAATGGTGAAAAGCTGAAAGCAATTCCATTAAGATCTGGAACAAGACAAGGATGTCCATTTCTTCTTTTTAATGCACTTTTGTTCACTCTTAGCAAAACAAGATAAAATGATCATTAAGTAGCTGCAACCAACAAATTAAAGTGTTTATATATATAAACACATATTATGCTCTCTGACATTCAACACAGATGACTAAGAAAGTGTCAAACCTTCTTGAACACTATGCTCTATGAGTCATGATGAACTACTCCTGGCAGTTTTAAAATCAGACAATAATTTTTCATCCTTTGAAGGTTATCATTTACTCATTTTAGTATCTCTGATACCTGACCCAGTGACAAAGTGAGTCATTCAGTAAATATTATTTAACTGACTCCTACAATCACTTTCTCTCTCTCCCTCCCTCACTCCCACATTTTCCTACTCTCTTATCATGACTCTAAAATGGTATCATTAATATAATATGTACATTAACACCAGAAAAATCTCAGCCATAAATTGGAAGAAAGCTTTGTCCTTTGTGTTTATTGATGTTTCTGTAATTCATTTGTTTTTACATGCCTCTCTTCTCTACTGGACCTGTGGCTTTTTTAAGGGAGGTGATTCTTTTACTCATCTCTGTATCATCAACATTTATTATAGTGCCTGGTACATGATAAGTTTAGCTGATGTTTATTAAGTCAGTGGGTAAACATATTTCTAAAATTATTGCTGTACCTACTTCCTGTTACCCATCATTCCTACTTTATGGCTATATATATATAATATATAATACAATACATTATATATTATATATAATATTATATATATTATATATTATATTTATATGTTATATATATATTATTCTGAGCCACTTCTCTGTTGTATTAATACAGGCATCCTATGGGAAAATTGAAAGTAAATCTTTCTTACAAAAAGTAGATACTCCTGATATAATCCTACTAAAATGCAATTTAAATCATAAAATTTTAATGTTTGAACCAACTTTAGTGATCTAATTTTTAAAATCTCAAAATTAAGGAAAAATTACTACATCACAAAATTTTTATGTGACTCTTAGCATTTTGTACCTTCCCTTTTAATGCCTTTCTCATACATATATTTTTACCTGGTGATTATCACAGTTTATATACGTCATTGTATGCAGCATTTTAATGTGGATCTGAATCATGCAGTAAAGAGGATGTTGCCACATGCCCTCCACAATCCAGTGTGGGGCATGATAATTATGGACTATCAGTCATCTAATGAGTGATCCTACTTGCTAGGTACACTCATGTGTATTAACCCTCACAACAATCCTATTAACCCTCACTCAAGGGGTTTGTGATGCCAGCTCTGCTCCAGACAAACTGGGAGACTTGGCAAAGATTCCACCCCTCTTTGCTGTTTACTATTTTGCAAAATGAAATATGTGGCAAGTACTGTTGATATCCTGCCTGTATCCTGTCAGCACATAACCACATCCATGCATGCTCAGCCCAGTTTCTACTGCCAACACCATTGACTTGTTGCCTGAGGTTTTCCTCTGACCAGGAAACCCCTTCTGTTCATATGTGGGTAAGCCTGGGACTTCTGGGGGGAAATGAATACCACCTTCCTTCCTCCAACAGGCTTCAATCAATGAATAACAGGGGTGTACATGAATAATCACTGAGCTACCTCAGTCCTGGGCAAAATAAATGAGGTGTGTGTTCTATATAATCTCCTATTGTTCCTTCTACAGCATGATTAATTTCCATTTACCCTCAGGAGTAAGTCTTTTGACAATATACTCTTTTTTGTAGTAAGAATATTTGCTATGAGATTTACCCTTTCAACAAATTTCTAAGTGTACAATCCAGGATCATTAACTACAGGCAAAATGCTATATATGATCTTTAGAATTATATCATCTCAAACAACTGTTTACTGCAACTTTATACCCATTAAACTACCATTTACTATTTCCCCATCTCCTACATCCCTGGCAACCATCATTCTTCTCTCTGTTTCTTTGAGGTTGGCCATTTTAGATCCCACTTAACAAAATAGAATCAGAAAAGCATGGTCCTTCTATAATTGGTTTATTTCATTTGGCATCACATCCTCCACCTGCATTGTTTCATCCTGCAAGATTTTCTTCTTTTCTAAGGCTTAATAATAGTCCACTGTATGTATACAGTGGACTTTATTCAGTCATTCATCTATCAATGGACACTTGAGTTGTTTCTACATGTTTGACTATTGTGACCAGTGCTGTAATGGACATGGAAATACAAATAGTTCTCCTATCTTTTGGAGATCTTGATTTTAATTTTTGGATAATCAGAAGCAAATTGGCAGATCATATCATAGTTCTAATTTTAATTTTTTGAGGAACCTCTATACTGTTTTCTATACTGGTGGTACCAATTTATATTCCCACTCACAGTGGGTTCTCTTTGCTCCACAGCTTTGTCAACATTTTTTATTTTGCTTTGCTTTAATGTTTTTTTTTTTTATTGAGGTTATGTTTGTTTGCAACTCTAATGATACAGGTTCACACCACTTCAGAAGTATGTTGTCACACCACATCCACCAACAAGACACCATAATCTTCCACTATAGTCCATTGGAACACTCTGCTCTTTGCTTCACCCTTCATCCCCAACCTATATCTCCAGTAGCCTGAATTCTACAGACAGTTTTCTAGGGCTTATTTTTGTTTAGTTTTGATTGTTTTGTTTTACTTTTGCTTTTCTATGCTCCACATGAATGAAATCATTTGGTATTTGTCAGTCTCCTTTTGAATTTCACTTAATATAATCCCTTTCATTTCCAGCCATGTTGTCACAAATAGCAATATTTCATCTATTTTTATAGCTGTGTATTGTGTGTGTGTGTATACACTATCTTCTTAATCTATTCATCTTCCATTGGGCACTTTAGGTTGTTTCCGTAACTTGACTAATGTAGTGTTGCAATGAACATAGGCGTGCATAGGTCACTTTCAATAAGTGTTCCTACATTATTTGGGTAGATCCCATATGACTGTTGAATCATATGGGAGATCTATCTTCAACATTTTGAGAAAACTCCATATTGTTTTCCATAGGGGCTGGACCAGTCTACACTCCCACCAACACTGGTTTCTGGTCTTTTTGATATGGAGTATTCTCACATGTGTGAGATATTATCTCTGTTGTGGTTTTGATTTGCATTTCCCTGATGTGAAATTATGATGAGCATTTTTTCATATGCCTGTTGGCCATCTGTATGTCTTTTTTGGAGAAGTGTCTATTTAGTTCTTCTGCCCATGTTTTGATTGGATTATTTGTTTTCCTTTTGTTGATTTGTCTGAGTTCTTTGTAGATCTTGGATATTAGCCCCTGTCAGATATATGATGTGCAAATATTTTCTCCCTTTCAGTAGGTGTCTTTTTGTTATTATTATCATTTATAAAACTTTATTAAGCAATGTTTCACAAATATTATTGCACAGTTTTGTTTATAACAATGATAATCAAACCTTTTTCATTTCATACAGGAGGAAAAGCAGTACTGGAGTCCTTTCCTTTGGTCCACTGTTTCTGCCAGACATAACACCAGTCATGTCTGGTGACAATGTGCTTATGCAACAGGACTCCACATGATCTGCTATACTCTTGGAATCGTAACAGAAAGTTTCCCTCATGAAATTAGATTTTACTTAAGCAAATACCTCCAAAGATTGTAAGATTGCTCAAAAACATTTTTATTTTACTTATTTATGCATACAAGAACTGGGGTATAGGCCAGAGGTATAGGGGTTGAGAGGATTCACCAGAGACAGAGTGAGGAGCAGAACAGGAGGATCTACTGAAATACACTGCTGAGGGGAGCAGCAGGTGAGACAGAAGAGGTCTGCTATGCCATGTGGGTTAGCTCCCTGGCTGGGGATCTAACTCATGCCACAGTGGCTGGTGATAGCTTGATAGCCTGAGACTTTAACCCCTGAGCCACTAGGGAGGTCCAAGATTGCTCTAATAATAGACAACAATGAGGACAAGAAGGAAATAAAAATTATTCTGTTGCATTTCTGACTAAAATTGGAAGATTATATACAATTTTGGTGACCAATCTGAATAACAGATATTTAAAACTTAATTTGACATAATGTGTTTTGAGTATACACTTTCGCATACAGTAAGAAACTTACTACCTATTTAGAAAAAAAAATACAATTATATTTAAATGTGTAGATTTCAGTTTTTCTCCCTGATGCTGTTAATGCTTAAATTTTACCAAATGGGGCCTCCCCGGAGGCGCAGAGGGATGAACACCACGCTGTGAAGCTGCGCGCAGCCTCTGCAGCACGGGTTCGATTCCCGGCCGGCCGGGGAGCAACCCACATGGTGCTGCAGACCTCTCTTGCCTCACCTGTTGCTCCCCTCAGCAGTGTCTTCGGTCATCTGCATGTTCTGCTCCCCACTCTGTCTCTGGCAAATTCTCTCATCCTCCTGTGCCTTTGGCCTGTACCCCAGTTCTTATATAAATAAATAAATCTTTTTTAAAAATAAAAATAAATAAAATAAATTTTACCAAATGCCTCTGACTCTGCTTACATATGCAATGAAGGAAAATTTGTTCCTTAAAGTAGAAATAAAACTATTAAAAAAAATCATGGTCCATGATAATATTACTCCTAAAAGAACTGTGCTTATAAACTGCAAAGGATTGTCTTCTATCTAATCTGAGGGGTTGTTCCAGTCCACCAAATGAAAAATAAACCCATTTTCAACAGCAGCCAAGGAGTTAAGAAGCTGGGTGTGAAATTGTTCTTCCCTCATTACCTGCAATGCATGGCTGAGACCATTTGAAATCCTCATTAGGAAACCCTCTCCTAAAACAATCATAAGGTAGGTTGGCAGTTTATGCCTTTTGACCAGGTCCACAATCCACATCTGCTACAGTGAATTTTAATTGGATATTATTCTGGAGAGGAGTTGCGATGTTAGTATTATACCAGAAAAAAAAGCAATTCCACACCGCATTATTCATCATTCCAGCATAAATGAAAATAGAATGAACTTAGCGTAGGAAACTACTTTTCAGCCACAAGAAGGGCTTCTATACAACCAGACTATAAACCACAAGGTTTGAGCCCAATATTATAAAAGTATGTATGACAAATGAATAAAAAATTTATTTCTACATCACTTTTTCCCATAGTACAAATAAAGAACTGGTTTTTCTTTGTATTGCCAATGGATACAAAGCAAAGCTTTTATTTGTATAAGATGATATTAATCGAGTCATTGAGGTATATATGAGATCATTGTATCTAAGGTTTGACTAGTTCCATTGTAGGACTGGCCCTTGAAAGCAGACACCCAGAAGGGCATGGGGAGGGGCAGGGAGAAGGGAAGTGTAGACGATGAGAGGGAGGAGAGGGTGGTGGGATAGTGGTGGAGGACTGTGGGCACTTCATGATCTGCCTTTGGCTTTGTCTTTTAGTTTCCATTGTGTCTTTCCAGGCACGGTGGACAGCTGTAATTCAATCCTCAATCGGGAATGTCATTATCAGATATGTAGGTTTGTTCTCTTAGACTTATCAGGGGAATAGTTGTGCAAATGAAGATAGGAAGCCATTTAGATATTTAAAAAGGTAAAAGTCAGGAGAATGGGACATTTATTGATTATCTACTATGTGTTAACCATTTGTTCCCTATTTATTTATTCTAAATGTCCTTCTTTATTTTATCATAATATAGGATTTCTCCCCTCAGGTCTGGTCACCATTGTATTTCTTTTATTTTTTTTTTCTATAGAAATAGAATACTTTATTAAGTTAACAAAGCATAACAATTCACTTCAAATTATTATAGATAAAAATTGATTACAGCATTTAGAGCAAGATTCAGTGCCCACGGTCCTCCAATACACTCCCCACTCTGCCCTCCCTTCCCCTCCCCTGCCCTCCTGAGAGTCCAGATCTATGCTCTGCTTTCAAGGGTCAGTCTTACAGTTTGTCTTTGGCTGATCCATTGTCTGGTTTCTCTAGATTCCACATATAGTGAAACCATCTGGGATTTATCTTTCTTCTGTGCCAACCATTTTTTGATATATATATTCCCTCACTGAACAATTGATCATACCAGCAAGTAGATATTGCTATCCTAATTTGATCAGTGAGAAATCAGAATTAAGAAGCCATGGAAGGGTGGGAAACTAACCTTTATTTAGCAAGAGAACACCTAATGGGAGGTGCACTCATTTCATAAATTCATTTATATTTTATACATTCATTCTCACCACCCCTCATTACAGGTACAGAAACCAAGGCTCACAGATGTTAAATAATTTGCACACTATCAGTCACCTAGTAAACAGTTGAGTTGGATTGGAACGTGGTTCCTTGTATTTTCCCAATCATATAATAGTACTTCAGAATAAAGTCTTTAACATGTAGCTTCTAGCAGAGTCATTGAAAATTCAGATGGTTTCCTGCCCACTTAAGAGAGGAAGGTTACTATTTATAAAACTGTTGTGTTCCCCAGCAGGGAGAGGCATCTGGGAAATTTCCAGAATTTAATTTATCCATAATTAATTATATAAAATTAATAAGAGTAAATATTAGCAGCATCTTCTTGACTCAACTGTATGTTTCAATATAGCCCCATTCCTCAAATCTACTTTATTATAATTTTTTCTTTCTTTTAAAAACTAAAATGGTTGAACATACAGTTTCATTAAAATTTCTTTTTAACTAATCTATATCTTGCTCTAGACAAGGCGTTCTTGAGAGCAGATACCTTGATATTTCAAGTATCTACAATACCTAAAACTTTGCAGATGCTCAATAAAAATGGAAAGAATTAATGGCTAATAAGTGTATAAGTGAATTTATGAACAAATATATGAAGCAACAGAATACCAAGAGAGACTTATTACTTAGTTCGAGCAACTTATTACTTAGTTCATAGCATTCTAGAATAAGACCCTCACACTGAAAGGTATGTGAAGCTTTCATCTGTCTTGGTTTGTAGACTTAGTTTGGTAGGCACTTAGCTAGAATTCAAGTCATAGAATGTTACACACCTCTCTCTACCCCACCATTCCAGATCTTGATCTCCAAGATCTTGATCTCCAAGAGCTGACCACCTAAGGTCTCTCCAATTCTGTGATTCTTTTTCTCATACTTTACTTATTTCTCCTTGACTCCTCTGTCCCAAACATAAATTTTGTTTTGATGTTGCAAAAGTGTTAAATGCAGGTTTTCTTTCCATTCATCAGAATGCCGTGGTTAATGTATAGTGGTTAAGTGCATGAATTTCAGATCTGTCTAAAATGGGTTCAAGCCAGACTACCTTTTCTTTTATTAGGACGCACCATTCAAAGGACTTCTTATTACATTTAGTATAATAGAGCTATATAATAACATATAGATGCAAAAGATACAAAATGCAATAATAAAGCTATGTTATGTTAATATATATACCTATATTAAATATAGCTCTCTAATAATATACAAATATATAAATATAGTATAAATGGGGAGAATTACCTACCTCAAAGAGTTATTAAGAAAATTAGATTATGTAATGAACCAAATGTAGTGAACATGGTTCCTGACATTATTTTTTAATAATAGAATGAGAGTGAGAAAGTGTCTTTTCATTTGGCTGTTCAATTTATAACTGCTTAGAATTGAAGCCAAGAGAAAAGAAAAATCTCCTTTATCCTCTTAAGAAAGTACTAATTGAGTAGTCTGATTGTAAGGACAGGACTATGTATGGTTTGGCTAAGCTTCAAACTCTATTCCAGCCTGGTGATAAGAATGAAGTGCTTGGGTTGCCATCCTAATCATTCTGGATCATCAAGGGTCTGGGCTGGATGACGGGGTGGAGAAGTAGGTGCTGCCTTACTGAACTGAGAGTGGAAGAAGAGACACTTATTAAAGGAAATTCAAAGTGTTGCTACCAAAAAGAGCTTTAAAAGCTGCTTTGCATCCCTAAAGGACTGAACCAACTAGAGAAAACCAATGGACGATGGCATGACTAACCCTGAGAAATGAAAGCAGATCCAGAAGTCTGCTTTCTCCTATTTTAAACCAAAACATGAAGATAAAAAAAGAGAAATAGACAAATTCAAAGTCTATTCTGATTTTATTGGAACCCCTCAGGAATTGTCTCCCTGGAAGCTGCAATGTTGAGTCAAAGCATCGTCAGCAAAATGGACATAAGCAGATATTCAAGAAGGATAATCAGGATTTTCTTTAATAGTTACTTAGGCTAAGAGAGGATTTCTTTGCAAGAATTCTTTCTACTCTTTCATTACTCAGATGCTTATGAAACTTTCCATTTTGCCTACAGAACCATAGTCTTGAAAGTCATAGTTTCCCAAAGTTAAATTATTCACTTATCCCTGTGGGCAGTATGCAAATAAAAGGACAGAAGTTATGCAAATAAACAGGTCGATTTCCTCTGTCTACTTGTCCTTGTTTATTTGAATTAGACCTTTGTATTCTCTTTTCTCAGAAAACAGTAAGTTAGGATAACAAAATTCAGAAAGACAAATTGCAAATATGTCCTAGTGTAGCTTTGTTCTATCAGCATCAACCTTTGTAAAAGTCCCATTGATGATAAGCTCCAAATATCACTTAACTCAGACAATTTTGTATTCTTTCCCTTCGTATTCTTCCTCATAAGAAATTTCCTCTTTCTATGGTCATCTACCATCTACAAAGATCACATCACCAAACATGGAAGAATGACACATTTCTTAAAGAGAATGTCAGATACAGGCACACCTCATTTTATTGCATGTAGCTTTATTATGCTTCAGAGACATCACACTTTTTACAGATTGAAGGTCTATAGCAACCCTGTGTCATGCAAGTCTATTGGTGCCATTTTTCAGACATGTGTTTCCCTTGTCCTTCTCCAATATTTCTTCCAATATTTTGGTAATTCTCCCAATATTTCAAACATTTCCCTTATTATATGTCTGTTATGGTGATCTTGATCTTTGATATTGCTCTTGTAATGGAGTACCAGCAACTGTGCCAATAGAAGATGTTTTAATGGTCTGGATAGAATATCAAATCAGGCCAAGATTCCCTCAAGTGAAAGTCTAATCTAGATCAAGGACCTATCTTCAATTCTCTGAAGGTTGAGAAAGGTAAGGAAGTGACAAGAAAGTTTGAAACTAGCAGAGATTTGTTCATGTAATTTAATGGAAGAAGCCATCTCCATAACAAAAAAGTACAAGGTGAAGAAAGTGCTGATATAGAAACATCTGTAAGTTTTTCAGAAGACCTAGCTAGGTTAATTAGTGAAGGTAGCTATATAATAAACAACAGATTTCAGTGTATACTAAACAGCCTCCTGTAGGAAGAAGATGTCATCTAGGACTTTCATAGCTAGAGAGAAGAGGTCAACACCAAGATTTAAAGTTGCAAAGAATATTCTAAATATCTTGTTAAGGGCAAATGCATTTAATGGCCTTAATTTGAAGCTGGTGCTTTTTTTACCATTCTGAAAATCCTAGGGTCCTTAAAAATTATGATAAATTAACTTTTTCCATATTTTAAAAATGGAACAATAAAGCCTAGAAGAAAACATATCTGTTTACCACATGGTTTACTGTACATTTCAAGTCCAGTCCTAAGACCTGTTGATCAGGTGGAAAAAAGATTCCTTTCAAAACATTACTGCTCATTGGCAATGCACTTGGTCACCCAAGAGCTCTGATGGAGAAACACAAGGAGATTAATGTTGCTGTCATGCCTACAAACACAGCAACTATTCTGTAGCCCATGCATAGATCAAGGCGTCATTTCAATTTTCAAGTTTTATTATTGATGAGATATATTTTGTAAGGCTATAGCTGCCATAGATAGTGATTTCTCTGATGGATCTGGGAAAAGTAATTGAAAATCTTCTGGAAAAGATTCACCATTATGGATGCCATTAAGAATAAATGTGATTAATGGAAGGAGGTAAAAATATCAACAGAAGTTTGAAAGAAGTTGATTCCAAACAGCATGGATGACTTTGAAGGGTTCAGCGTTTCAGTGGAAGAAGTAACTGCCTGATGTGGTAGAAACAGGAAGAGAACTAGAGTAACAAGGGAAGCCTGAAGATGAGTCTAATTTGCTGCAATTTGTAATAAAACTTGAACAGATGAGGTGTTGCTTCTTATGAAGGAGCAAAGAAGATGAATTTTTTGAGATGGAATCTACTCATGGTAAAGATGCTATGAACACTGTGAAATCACAACAAGGATTTAGAAAATTATGTAAACTTAGTTGATAAAGCAATGACAGGGTTTGAGGGGATTGACTCCAATTTTAACAGAAATTCTTTGCAGGTAAAATGCTGTCAAGCATCATTTATGATAGAGAGAAATTTTCATGAAAGGAAGTCAATCAATGCAGCAAAATTCATTTTTGTCTTCTTTTCTGAAATTGTCACAGCTGCCATGACCTTCCAAAAACACCATCCCGAGAAGTTAGCAGACATTAACACTGGGGTAAGACAATGCACAGGCAAACAGATTATGTCTTTTGGAAGACTCAGATGATGGTTACCAATTTTTTGCAATCAGGTACTTAAGGTATATACATTTTTTGAGACACACAACTATGGCACACTTAATAGACTATATAGTGGAGTATAAGCATATACTTTTATATGTACTGGGAAAACAAAAAAATTGTGTGCCTCAGTTTATTGTGATAAATCACTTTCTTGGATCACCTGGAACTGAATTCACAATGTCTCCCAGGTGTGTCTGTATGCAAGCAATTTTTTTCAATGTTCCTACAAAAAGAAAAATTAGCAAATGTAGAAGGCAATTATGATTGTCATAAAATGTTTCCTTTCTCTTCTCCTCTTGCTTTTAAATGAAACATAAATTTCCAGGTTATAAGTCAAAACAAAGTTCTGGGGAAATAGTGAGAAGACCAGTAAAAATGGACAAGAAATATGAAAACCTCTAGCAATAAATAATGAGTACAATTAAATAAATGGCCTGCCAGTTTCTCAACCTCTAAGCCAAACACTATATTCCCGAATTTGAAACAAATAAGGAAACCATAGCAATGGATACTAAACCACACATAAAAATAAATCTCACTTAATTCTATTGTGTTTTTGAAACACGGGATATTTGAGTGGGCAGTGTTATCAGATAAGGCTGTGGAAACATACCTTTTATTTGTTGAACTAAATAAGATAACTTTTATTTGTGAACTAAATAAACTCTGGAGGAGTACATGACAAGAAATGAAAACCTGAAGCCAATCAGAGATGTTCCCAGTTCTGGGCTGGGACTGTTTTCCCTGGAGGTCCTACAAGCCTACAGCCAACATGACTTCCAAGATGTATCAAATCAAAGAATGTAGCATGAAATGAAAATTTCACTGGCTATTGTAGACTACCTCTGGGAAAACATTTTATGAAAACATACCTCAATCATTTAACTTGACAGGCCAAGTCCATTATTAAACAAAAATATATCTCTCAAAACAAATCTTGATTCATATAGACTCAAGATGATAGCTGCCTTCCAAATTCCAAGAGAGAATAGCAACACCATGTGATTGTAATCATAAAACTTTTATCATGGCATTATCAAGCCCTGTTTCTTTAAAACCCAACCTTAGTCCTTTCTTAAAGTCTCACTTAATATATGTCTATATCACCTATCTATCTATAAATTGATAGATATCTTATTATGTGGGATTATCTTTTAATCTATAGACAATTGTTTAATTATACCATTATGGGATAGAATGACAATAGGGTTAAAAAGAATTCCTTCTGAGATTTAATTAGAGTCTTGGATTAGACAACACACTCTTACTAATCCCCCATTCACAAGTATCACATAACATATTCCTTGTGAATCTTCCTTGATTGCCCCCTTTCCCAAATAGACTTGCATGACTATGCTCTTTCCACCATGATTATATCTGTCACACTGTAATGTAAAGCTTAATGTTACAATAAGATTGACTTAGACCTGAGGCTAAAGCCATGTTATCTTCATTTTTGTCCCCTATAGTGGATGCTGCCTCGCTCTGGTTGCCTTTATTGAGCCAATGCACTTATCTCCTACCTGCTATGAGTCTTGGCTGCTAATGGTTCATACTTATCTTTTTCAAGAGAATTATAAGTGGCCACTAAGAGCCCAGCCCAGGAATGTCCAGAGAGCCCTCGTCAAAGGACTAGATGGTTATATGGCGCCCACACTCAAGCTCTTGACTTGAGTTAGAACAGCGCTTTATTCTCCAGTGCTACCCTGAAGATCAGGCTAAGGCTAATTTGAGTGAAACCCACTTCTCTGCTCAGCTTTCCCCTGCCCTAGTCTGCTTCCCTCACTTCCTTAGAGGTTTCTGCTGGAAATACTGTTATCAGTAAGTCATTTTCAAAAGAGCATCGATTTCAGGCTGTACTTTTAGAAAATCTAAGGTACAGCCTACTGATCCTAACTCTAAGCATACCATTTTCTGTGCCCAGCTGTCATCAGAACAGAAATGATGACATTCATCTCTTCATATCTGGGACCTAATCAGTGCTGGCAATAGCAAACACTCAAAAATAAAGTTTGTAACTTTGAATTAGTATGTGAGTATATTTAACTCATTCCTTATCTTCATATTATATTGAATAGTGAAACCTTAGAAAAAGGCAAAGAAAGCTCTAAGGATCATTGTCATTATCATTTAATCCCAACCTTATTCTAAGACCAAATGAATATAAATTGCTGGTTGAAGGAGGCAAAGTCCGTCTCCATTTTCTATCCCTACAATAATTCAGTGATTAAACAGCATATCTTCTCAATTAAATAGATTCATTAAGCATAGCTAATGGCCATATATCAAACCTGAATTTTCTTTTTCAGCTTGTGCTGAGAATATTTTCCATTTCTCACTTTCATCTTACTCCTGTGTTAAATCAGCATTAGGTTGGTAAATAACAAGCCAACTCTAAAAAATAAAGATGGTGCTTTTTCTCAGTTCCCACACAGTATATCACTAGAGATTAAAACAAATGCAGGGATCTGGTCGCTACTGTACCCCTTGTAAACAATTCTATTTCTCTTCCTTAAGGAAGATAGATCTGATTCCACTAAATGAATTAACAAGTTTATCTAGAAGGAGAACTCTTAAAGAACTCTTACATTAATCAAAAACATGTGAATATATCTAAATTAATCTGAAGGCATATGTTTCTTGATTACTGTTTCTGCTCTGGTATATCTGATAAATAAAATAGCAGAATTTCCATGAGTACAAAAAGATAGGACAAAAGATGTAAGAACAGAAACCATAAAATACATAAAAGACAACATAGGTAAAACTCTCCATGACACTGATTTCAGTGATGTCTTTGGGGCTTTGAGCCAATGGCAAGGAAAACAAAAGCAAAAATAAACAAATGGTACTATAGTAAACTAAAACACTTCTGCACAGCAAAAGAAACTGTCATTAAAACAAAGCCAACCAGTTGAATTAGAAAAAAAAAAATACTTGCACCTCACACATCTGACAAGGGACTTGAACACAAGGTCTACAGATAACTCATACAACTCAACAACAAAAGCAAAAACAAAGAATCAATCACAAAAATGTACAGAAAAACTAAATTGACACTTCTCCAAAGAAGGCAGATGACCATTAAGCAAAAGAAAAAAATGTTCTTCATTACTTAATATCAGGAAAATGCATATCAAAACCACAATGAAATACCATTTCACACCTGTGAGAATGGCCTATACCAAAAAGATCAGAAACAACAATGCTGGCAAGGGTGTAGAGGAAAAGGAAACCATACACTGTTGGTGGGGATGAAACTGGTCAGTCCCCATGGTAAATAGAATGGAAGCTTCTCAAAATAATTAAAGTAGATCTCTCATATGATCCAGCAATTCCATTTTTAGCAATTCCACTTTTTTTTGGCACCCCAGGCATAAAAACAAAACAAACAAACAAACAAAAACCCTCACACTAATTTGAAGGGATATATGTTCACTGTAGTGTTATTTACAATAACCAGCTAAGGAAGCAATCTAAGTGCTCACAGACAGATGAGTAGATTAAGAAAATGTGGTATATATACACAATGGACTACTACTCAGCTATAAAAGAAGATGAACTCTTGCCATTTGTAACAACATGGATAGAACTGGAGAGAATTAGCTTAGCAAAATGAGCCAGAAGGAGTGAAATGCCAATTTCACTCAGACATGGAATACACAAATAAAACAGAGGGTTAGAGAAAACCAAGTCAAATGCAAACCCTAAAATTCTGACTGTAAAATTTAGGATACCAGAGCAGAGGCGGAGGAAGGTGAAGGCCAAAGGGGGGCTCCAGTGGGCTGTGGTGAGGAGTGTGGGTGTCCTAGTGGTGGGTGTGACGTGGTAACATACATTTGAAGAAGTGTTATGTCTATGTACAGTATTGAAAACCAATGTTACTGCAATAAAAAATAAAATTAATCTAAAAAACAATAAATAAAATTGCTATTTTATTGTACAATCAGAACTACTTGATGCTCCCTCCTAGAGTCTCTGCCAAGCCTACAGATGACTGGCTCATTCTCAAGGCAATAGCTGCCCTTCAGTTTCAGTGTACTTTTCTGCAAAAGGTTCTAAACTTTCATAGGAAGCTCCCCAGTCATTTTCTGGCCTAGAGACGTTGTATTATGATGATTAATGACTTGGGATCTACCTTCTCTTTGGTCCCTCATCTCATCAGCTTATCATGACCTCCAATGGCTTAATACACCAGTTCTCATGTGTTAAGTTCTTTCTTCTATGTGGAAGTAAGAAGAAGCGGGGACAGCAGTGCAGTGTAATCATCAAATTTAAGCTTTCAAACTGTATTTATAAACCATTCAAAATGCTTTATAATCTCCACATGAAAGCCAAGTTTGAAGAAAGACTTCTTCAATCTGAATACAATATACAAATGAGTAAATTATTGTTAATGGTATGATTTTCTAAACGCCTCTTCAAAGGCTGAACCAGGACAAATTATTTTCATCTTAAACAATAAATTTATTTTTCTACTATCCAGGATTTCAATATCATACAGACCTGTCCACATTTGTAAAACAAAAGATACAACTGCAAGAGAAATGAGGAGAAAAAAAACAAGGATTGCATTTCAGAGTAACAGAAAAATGATTACACTAGAACACATTTTAAACAAGTTTCTGCTAGACCATGTAGGTTGAGTGTGATTACTAGTTCTGGGAACACCTTATGAAACAAAAGTTAAGCATTGCACTGGGAAATGGATATAGTGTCTTGAGTTCATTTCTCTATTGAATAGCAAGTAGAGTTCAATTTGGGTATGGGGAGTTAGGATATCTGGGGAGAGGATTTTATCCCAAGGATATCAAGAAGAAAAAAAGCAGGCTAGGAAAAGTAAGATACAGAGATGGAATTTTACACAATCATTCAGAGTGCAGAGGATTTCTATTGTGTCAATTTAGCTTACCTGGAACTAAGTCTCTCAAAATTACCTTCCCTACATAGTTCCTGATTAGCACAGAATCAGTCACATTCTTCACTCATTCAGAAGATCAAAGTAGGCAATGAGGTTAAGATATAAGTTGGTGCACAAAGTTTAGTAGAGTGGTAAAAATTAGGAAGATAATGGAGTAAAGTGTCTTATTTCTCAGAAGAAATAAAACACTCTTCACTAAGTTACTGTTGCTGCAAAGTTCTCTGTAATGCTCAATTCAGATTAAATCAATACTATTTAAGTTCTCCAGGTATACAGTGAGTATAGAACAATTTACTTGCTCTTTAGTATCTTCGTATAACTTTGTCCATGTCGTTGAAGTTATTGGTCACCCATGCTTAAATCATATCAGTAGCTTATATTTATGCTTTTTATTTATGTATAGTTATGGTTAACTTTCTCAACAACCTAAATGCCCCAGAACAGGTTAGTGGATCAAGAAGATGCAGTATAGAGAATGGAATACCACTCAGCAATCAAAAAGGATAAACTCATGCCATTTGTGACATCATAGACAGAACTGGAAGAGATTATTAAAACATATTCATTTTTCTTTTCTAGGTAGTATTAGCATTCCTAGTAACTTATGTTTATATTTAAAATTATGTTTTGCATAACAGTTTTGATATGTATTTTTATCCATGACATAATTCTGGAAAGATCATAATTCTGAGAAATCAGAAAACAGTAAGTAGCTGGCATGTAAGAATAAACATTTCTGAAGCCCAAGCTGTAACATTTTTCACTTTATAATTTCAATTTATTCTTACCAATCTTTTATAGTTAGTATTACTATCCCTGTTTTAAAATTTGGCAAAACCAAGGCTCAGAGAATTAAATGTCTTGTTCAACAGCTCATACTTACACGTGACTGTGAACCAAATGCTATTTAAGTCTAAAGCCCAGATTCTTTCTACTACCTGGAGCTTCTTCAAAGGAAACTTGCGTTTCTGATAGGTGACTTATGAAATTATAACTTTTTGTCTTTATATGCTTCTAACCTATGACTTTGCAGTAACTTAATTTCAGACATTTATGTAAGATTAATTCTTCCTCTTAATCAAAAAATAATCATCTTTCTAGCTTGAAAGATGTTATAGAGGAGGGTAGCAAAGAGCTCAGCAGAAGTTAGCCATGGTTTTAGAGACACTGGGCTCTTCTTTATATAACCAAATCTTCCTTTATTTTGTCTTAAATCTCCACCTGATGCCCAAGATTCATTTATTGAACACTAAGTGTCCAAGAGAAGCCAGATACAACATTAAAGAATTATTTATGGAATAATTCATGGAATCTATCTACCATGAGCTATTTCTAGTATTAGATAACTATGTAAATGAAATTCCAACTTTGCACAATGCTGCTATAATGTAGAGAGAATGTAGAAGGACAAAAGGGATCATCTCTACCAGAAGACTGAGTAAGATAGGCAGCATAAAAGAGGTGCTACTTGAGCTAAGACAAGATTGTTCATGGTAAAAGTCTTACCATTCAAGAGTATATGCAAAAAGTATATTCATAAGTAGATTTACTCTTTGGAAATTATAGTAATTTGGTGTACTGGAATATAGAGATCAGGCAATGAAGTTGGTAGGGAAGACATAACTCAATTAATGAATTCCTTCATACCAAGGAATTTTGGCAATAGAAGTTATAAAAATGCTTACACTGGGAATGAATATGATTAAACTTGCAGGTCTGACAAGAGTAAATGAAGAATAACTTTGAAGGAGGATCAAGACTTACCCTGGGTTGTCTTCTGACTATTGAACATTTGCCCTCTAGTACCAGGACCCTGAGCTAGCCTAGCCCAAGAACCCTACCCACTCCCTACCTGGTTCTCCCTCCCTGGAAGTTATAACCCTATTTCTTGCCCCACCATCTATTGGACTCTACAGAAAAGGATTATTTTGTTCTGTTGTCCACTTTGTTCTCTACTTACATGTACTGCCAGAGCTCTGGGTCACACCCCCCCCCCCAAAAATGCCACATATGCTACTTGCTAGACCACTATGGACTGTGTTATCCTTGTGGATCTTTTACATTTCTGAATACTAACCATCCTCCATTTGTCCTACTGCAACCCCTGTAACTACAATTCAATGAATCTAGTGCTAGGTAGACATTTAGTAGCCAGTTTTATCAGTTAAAACCTAACCTTGGCTAATTTCATGCATTTGTAAAAATGGTCCCAGTTAACCCCCCCATTATGAATATAGTACTCATGTTGTAATTTTGATAGTGGGCATGTCAGTGAGAATAATAAAGAAATAATACCCCAAAAAGCTATGTTTTATCATCACACATAGCTACTATTATTGATTCTTTAAAGTTAATAAGCTTTTCCCTAACTACCACTTTGTGACTCTAGTTCTTTCTTAAAAATAAGTGAAACCATAATCATACCAGTAGAAAAACTGCAATAACCTTTGGAGCCAGAAAATTTTGAGGTAGATGAAATAGGTTGATAAATAAGAAGATAAGGGGCAACCAGAGCTATATGACAAAGATTCAGTGTCTGACAGCTAACAAAAAACAATGATAAAAAATTTCATCTCTTGATAGTAACAGCTTTCTCATAATAAAATCTTTATAATACATTTAATATATACTATATTAATATGGACAAAGTGGGGAAAATGCAAAAGAATCAAACACTGGACCACAAAACTTCCAAGCATCATCTGGTTACCAGGGAGGAAGTACTATATTTTAATGAAAAAAAATCCCCAACGTATAACACCTAGAATTTTCATTTCAGCAATTGACCCTTCAATATTAAGACCCTTTGTCTGTTCCAGAGGGGTAATGATAGGTAGAATTTTACCTGAAATTCCCTCAAGTTTCCAGTTCTCCTGGTCACTTCCTCCTCAAAATTTTTCCTGTTACTCATCAAGGGCACCTGGAGACAGTTGAAGTGTTAGTTTAAATGAAAGGAATCATTTCCCAGTGGTTGTAAAATTGAAAGGGACATGAAGGAGAGTTGTACATTATATAGTAGTAGAGTGACAGAATTTTAGTGACATTTAAGAATGGTTTCCTATTTTGTACAAGTGAGGTAACTAAAAAGAAGTTAAGTTGTACTAATTAGGAATAAATGTGGGTCCAGATTTATGGGGGTTTGAAACTTAGACAATTTTGAAAGTGATCTTTCAAAACATAACATAAAGTTACAAGTGTAAATTTATGGGAGGCCTCCCTAGTGGTGCAAGGGGTTAAGACACAACCTATGAAGCTATCTTCAGGCTCTGCAGCACAAGTTCAATCCCTGGCCGGCCAGAGAGAAACCCACATGGCACAGCAGACCTCTCCTGCCTCACCCGCTGCTCCCCTCAGCAGTGTACCTCAGTCAATCTGCCTGTTCTGTTCCCCACTCTGTCTCTGGTGAATCCTCTCACCCTCTACACCTCTGGCCTGTACCCCAGCTCTTGTATGCATAAATAAATAAATCTTTAAAAAAAATGTAAATTTACATACAGGACCTTGGCCAAAGCGTATAAAAGTGAAGGGTTCACACTCTAACCAGAACTAAAGGAGATAAAACGTAACTTCAAAAAGCAAAAGGCCAATGGCTCAGTCTCTGGAAGAGCAGGGAAGAAGAAGGGTATTAAGGACTCCTGGAACCAAAGGTATGAAGCACACCAGAGATGCTTCTGCCTGTTTCTCTACATGCCACATGCTGCTTTATTCCCCTCACTGTAGACCAGCCTCTTCAGAAGTGGGGCCTGGGGCACTGACACTTCCTAAGTAACACATCACAGTTACAGTCACTGCTGAGATGCTCTTTCTGGGACAAGCCCAATCCTAGTGCAATACCCGAAGTGGCCTGGTGGGGTCTAAGTCCACTGTGGTCAGAGGAGAACCTTATAAAAAGGTGGGCAACCTGGGGCCTCCCTAGGGGCAAAGGAGTTAAAGTGTCAGAACTATCAAGCTATTGTCAGGCACTATCGTCATGAGTTTGATCCCCGGCCAGGGAGCTGACCCACATGGCATAGCAGACCTCTCCTGTCTCACCCACTGCTCCCCTCAGCAGTGTATTTCAGTCAATCTGCCTGTTCTGTTCCCCACTCTGTCTCCGGTGAGTCCTCTCATCCCCCACACCCTTTGCCTAGACCTCAGTTCTTGTATGCATAAATAAACAAAATAAATCTTTAAAAAAATGTGGGCAACCACTGGTACATGATCAGAAAAGGACAGGTCCTGTGCCAAGAGCTATCTGAAACAAACAAACAAACAAACAAACAAACAAACCCCACAAAAGTGATTCTGTCAACACTAAATAGCTAGTATTATACTCAGGATCATAAACTGAAGGTCCCATTCCTGCACATTTTTTTCCCTGATAGTTACAGCTGATACTTAACATTTTAATGTTCATGGTTCAGCGTTTTTGTTTTCTTGTCATAGATAGTCATCAGAATACCAAAACAAAATGAGACCAAGCACAAAATAATCTTAGCTTTCCATTCAAAGTCACAGTTCTTCTCAACGATCATTATGCTAATCAGTTCTCATTAGAAATTCATCAGTAGAAAATATAGCACATTTGGCTTAAACGGGTATTATATATTAACTCAGTAGAAATTGTCCTTTCCACTGTTCTTTTGATTTGATTTGTTTACTTATTTTCTCTTTATCATAGGTACAGAAACATGGAAAAAAATAGCAATGGGTTGTGTCCTGAGTTAAATGAAAAGTTGTGGTATGGTGCTTTGAAATGTAAATAGTATCACTCTAAGCTACCATATATTAAAGCCATGCTTTTAGAACAAATAGTATTTTGATAAGCATTTCAGACCAAAAAGTTCCTGCATAAGGAAGTTGCTATTGATTTGCATTTCCTAGTTAAGTAATTCTCTATTGATTTGTATTTTCCCCCTAAACAAAGTGCTTTAATGTTCAGAAAAATTAGAACAAGAGTAATTGAAATGGGAAATTTTGACAAAATATATCATAATAGAAATTCCCGGGCCACTTTTCCGCCCTCAACTCAGCATTAACCTCATCTTCTAATTTTATTTTAATTTTTAAATTCATAAATCTCATTGTTCTTGACTAGCTCAAGAATTTTTTTCCCCACTTGGATATATGCCATAAGTTGAAGGCATTGCTGGGAAGGATTTACATAGTGCCAGAATGACACCACTTGGTTAAGATGGGAAAAGACGGAGCTTTGCAAATAATTAATGGATTTGAGTTTTCAACTCTCTTCAACCAGTGAGGTTTTGGTCTGGCTTAAGCTCAACCTTGTGATTTGTTAGAACATAACCAAGACTACATTTGTTTTACTCTGTTGGGAAATCTCAATTCAGAAGTGACTTTGGGAGTACAAAGGTAGAAAATAAACTGACCTGTAGCAGACACCATACCCAAGTGCAGGCATATGAATGATCTTCTAAAAGAGTAAGAGAATAGCCTCTGCTAATAGTCTCATTTGATTTCCTTCATATATATTGAATCCTGCCAAGCATGCTCATGACATGAGATCCTGACACAGAAGCGCAAGATGAGAAAGGATGGATGACAATATGATTTCCCAGCAGATGATGTACAAGAGAAACCGTAATCAGGGTTGTCAAAGAAACATGCCAGGGTCCCACGGGACTGTACATTTGGAAACCAGAGTGGAGCTCGCACTAGTCTAGTAAACTCTTGGCACCAAGATGGGAAGCCTATTTGAAGCCAAAGAGTCAAATTTGTAAGGTTTGCCACAATCTTTACAATACAATTACAGCCACTGATCAAAGGACATGTTTATATATAAATAACATGGAGAGGACTCATGATCATATGTAAACCTCTTAGATCCCCTCCTACCTACACTAGCATGACCTTCAAGATGTCCTCAATTTTAAAAAGGCCCCTCCACATACACACTTAGAAGTATTATGCTATTTGTCATTATGTATGTTTATACTGAGCAATTTATAAAGTGCTTAATTTCTTTACTGATATTGTGATCATATATGTAATCACATCACATAGGATCATGTAATGACCATAACAGAATAATTTATCAGTTATGCCCAGTAGGAAAGAAAGCTTCCATTTTCTCTCTAGGTTTATTTTCTACCCATCTCGGCCTAAATCTGTGCCCAGAAATAATGAGCTTTACCACTGAGTCACTGAGGCTCCCCTGACCTCCCTGATTTCCAGTCAGATTTGGTCAGTAGGAGGCACAGACATGAAGTCAGATATTAGGAAGAAAGAGAGGTTGGGGTACTGTTACCCTTACTCTCTTCCAACTGTTGCGGGCTTAACAGGGTGTTTTGCTGGAGAGGGTAGACCGGTTGGTCCTTAAAATGGGACTTCAGTTCTCTCCAGATTCTGGAAGTAGACTCCTTTCCTTACCCATGTTGGCCTAATGGTGGGAACAACTTCCTCTCATGGCTAATCTTGGAGAGCTTGGTCAACACCATTTTTTAATTCTTTTAACCTAACTATATCATTTACAGGGTCGTTAAATTATTCTTATCTGTTATTACACCCTTTGATTCTATAATGCTGATTAACCCTAACTAAACTTGCATGACCTCTTTATCATATTTTCTTATTCTTATCTGAACACAATCTCCTTGGATTCTATAACTCTGATTAATAAAATTAGCAAAGAGATAGCATTTTCTGCAACACCACATCTGAAGAATCACCGATCTATTATAAGCACAATCAATGTGTAGTGCAACAGCAACAATCCCACAGGGACGGGTGTGTTTCCAGAAAGCCCTATGGGGTCATGGATCAATACTGGACTTACCAGGGCTCAAATTCTGGTTTTGCTTCTTCCTAGAATCATGACCTTGGGCACATCTTACAACTTCCCAAAACCTGGTTCTTTGTTAGTAAGAGACTAATAATAATATCTCTCTCATACGCCTGTTGCTGGGATTCAATAAGACAATTTGGTTGAAGCTCATCACATGCCATCAGCATGAAAACTGACAACCTGACAGTAGTAGTTGTAGCCAGGGATCTAAAACAATGTTACCAGAGCTGAAACCACAAGTGCGAGGTATAATCTAAACATTTTAATGTCAACTCTTCTAGTGACCTATGTTAAAAAGCTGTCATAGTGCTACTTTACTCAGTTTATAAATTATCAAAGCACTATTGCTATCAAAGAATAATAATCAGTAACCTGGATCATTTTCTTATTTTATCAATTAGTCTCAGGCCAAGTAAGGTTGCCAGCCTTTAAGTATCTTTTTTATTTCCCCATGCTAGGAAGATTCAGCTTGGAAGTAGAGAAGAAGAAGCTGATTGTGATGATGAAGATAGTGGTGGTGGTGATGAAGTTGTTAACTGAGATTAACTATGTGCCAGCACTGTTCTAAGCTTTTTGTATGTTGTCTTTTAATCTTCATACCACCATAAAGTATGGTATATTGTTATTTTTTCATTTACAAATAAAGAAACTGAGGCAAAACTGAGATAATTTGTCCATGACCACATCTAGTAGCTGATCAATGTGAAGTTCAAATGCTGAAATCCAAACTCCAACACCCAAGGATGAAAACACCAACTATTCTTTTTCACCCTGCAAGTTTGACCCCATTTTTTGGTGTCATAAACATCTGGGTTCCATCTTTATGAATACAAACATTTTATTCGGAATTATAACAGCAGAAAAATTTTTGTCAAGCCAAGACTTTACAGAACAAATATCATTAGGTCAGTTTAATTTATTACTGAAATTTCTATTCAGCACAGTTAAACCATTTTAATGTTTACTTTATTGAAATTATATTCACCAGGATCATTTTTCTGTAAACTGTACACTGAACATCTGATTTATTGGACAGTCATTTTGTCCATATCAAATTTGAGTGATTATAGTTTTTCCCCCTAGGACTTATTGTATGGTTAGTATAATAGAAATTCAACAGACCCACATCTAATTTACATGAATTCAATCAGCTGGGTCAAAAATTAAAATAAATCTAAGAGTTGTAGTGATTTTCCAAATCCACCCCCTGGGCATTCCCAGGCACTAAAAGGTTTTCTATATGATGAGGACAGAATTAACTACTGATTCCCCCAAAATATAAATTAAGGAATTAATTGGGCAGAGTTTGGGGTTGGGAAGGATAGCACAGGTGGGAAAGGTGTTGATGAGAAACAGGTTATCAATATAATCTCAATATATCTCCCTTCAAATTATAACTTATAGAAACTATAATTTACTGTAGTGGAGAAACAGAACAACACCTTCACCATGGGGTGACAATGAGTAGGATGAATAAAGGGCAAGCCAACAGGATGTGCCTGCAGGTGGGTCCCTCTAAGAAAGACATGACATCACATGTATTGA
Source organism: Talpa europaea (assembly GCF_964194135.1). Taxonomy (NCBI): domain Eukaryota; kingdom Metazoa; phylum Chordata; class Mammalia; order Eulipotyphla; family Talpidae; genus Talpa; species Talpa europaea. Next base: position 15,032,708 of record NC_140069.1, read on the forward strand.
TGCTGCCAAATAATGCGGAACAAGCACCCCATTAGGAGGAAACACCAGTTGAACCAAACTGAAGGATTGTCTGTAAAATAACTGACCTGTAACCTTCAAAGTTATCGAGTTTGGGGAAGAAGACAAAATTGCCTCAGGAGCCCTTCCAAACTAACAAATGTGATGACTAAGTACAATATATGATCCTGGACTAGATTCTGTACCAGAATAAAAATTGCTATGTGAGATCTGATTGGGGCAATTGCTAAAATTGGAAGTGGACTATACATCATATAAAATCAGTGCAGCAATATTAAATTTCCTGAATTTGATAACTACACTGTGGTTATATAAGAAAATACCCTTGTTCTTGGGAAATATACACTGAAGTATTAAGTGATTTTAAATAATCATGATGTATGTAATCTAGTCTAAAGTGATTAAGCAAAAATCTCTGTGTGTGCACATAGTGGTAACAAAACAGCAAGTGTAATAAAATATTCAAAATTAGTCAATCTATATAAAAAGTATACAGTTGTTCTTGCAATGCCATGAGAATTATTTGAAAATTATTTCAAAGATTATTTTTAAGAATCCCTTGAAGTCTTTAGCAAAACACTGACCAAAATGGAAAAACTATTAAAATCTGATGTAGAAAATAATGATAATGTTAGAGTCAGCCGTCTGGAATTTCCACAAAGTTATGGAACATTTGAATTATTTACTTGCTGATCATGGCCCATCCATGACAGTGCATGTTGCATACATGACTCAGTACACATATTACTATACAGGATATCTACCAAAAATCTTTGTACTCTTATGGGCAATTTAGGGATTTTCCAGGGTAATTTGTTCTATATATGATTTTCAATTTATTTTAGAAGTTAAGACCTTTTTTTAAATGTCACTTCAATGTATTTCTAGAAATTTCAGGTTTTTTTTCTTGTTTTTTTAATCTTTTATTTTATATAATTCTTACATCATTTTTCATTTTTGCACAATGTATGCATTTTCATTTTGGTTGTATTCCCCATACAATTGCACCCCTCCTTATTTTGACACTAATCCTTCCAATCCTTCCTCTCCTCAACCCCCCCCCACATAGTGTGTCTTTGGTTTATAGTTGCTTGTTGATTTTGATTTTTACTTTGTATTAATTAGTCTTTTTCCTGGTCCCTTATTTAGGTTTTCTAAATTCCTACTATGAGTGAGATCATCTGGTATTTTAGAAATTTCAGTTTTTAATTGGTCCAACTTTATGGATGAAGTTTGCACTGTTTGGGAGTTTGTGTTGATCTTTTCTGCTGAGCACAGTGTGCTGCAGTCTCCATTTTCCCTGGAGATGTGGGATACAGCCGCTGCTACCCACTGTGGATCTAGAAGTTGCATCCAGAGTTTACAATGCCCTCTGATTTTCAGGCGGAGATGAACAAGGAGACACATCAGGAAGAGAGCTGGGGGGAGGGCCTAGTGACATTGGGTATTTATACCCAAACCTGCTCCCTACCTGGGCAATAAAGGCATATTCCACAGCTCCCGTCGGACACCATCACCTACATCTCTGGCATTTGTCCCAATTTCTAGTGACTGCTCTGTCAAGGGCTGGCTCCTGGAAATATTACCAAAATAATCTGTTGATAAAGCAAAGCTGAGCTTGTACTTATCACAGGAAGACAGATGACTACCTTGACAGAGTCTCAGCAGCAGGCAGAGAGCCATGTCAGGGAATAGATGAGATTTTGAAGGTCTGGGTTAAGGTGGATTTTTCAAGCTAGAGCTTGCTCAGGATGGAGCAAGGCTCATGATATAATAGATTAGGATTGGTAGATACTGCAAGACATTCCAAGTAGTTAAGAAATAAACAATTCTTGATAAGCTTGGTGGAGCTATCAATTTTCCTGAGACGGGGATATTTACTCAAGTGAGGATAAGTTAAGCAGAATGGTATTGAGATTAATGGACTTGCAGGAAGTTCCTAAAACAAGCAATAAAGTTATTTGAAGTTTCATCTTCCTGGCCATGAGTAGCCTGAAATAGAAGTAGACTGTCAGCTGTGTGGGTGTTGGTGGTTTCTGTTCTCAGCTCCCATCCTTCTGGGTCTCGGGACAGTAATTCCCCACTGTTACAAGACCCAGAGAGCTTCATCATCCTTGATTGCTTTTCTTCCCTGCGTAGATAATCTATTAAACTTTTTTTCAATTACCCCATCTGAGTGTGCCATCTGTTTCTCATTGGGATCCTAACTAATAAAGAGTTAGATAAGCATTTGTTCATTTGTAAATATTTATTAACTCAGCAAATTGCACAGAATTGCTTGGTTGCCAGTATTAATCAATTGCATCGTGTGTCCAAGTCAGTATTACGGTGCATGGTGTGCTAACTGGCAGTGCAGCAAAGTGTCAACCACGGACTAGAGAGCACGCCTTGTCCCTGGGTCTATTTGACCCACCAGCTGCAGTGGACTCACTGATCCTTTCATAGTCGTGACAGAGGACAGCAAGTACTTAAACTGCTTCAGCTAAGTGCTGGGAATTGAGCAGCTGCAAGTCCTAGCACTGCCCTTCTGTCCTGGTTCTGCAAAGTGCACTTTTTTTTAAATATATTTTTTTTCTGCTTTTCTCTAGGTCTCCATCTCCATCCTAAATATCTTTTTTTTTAATAATAAATTTTATTTTTATATTCCCCATACAATTGCAGCCCCCCCATTCTGACCCCAATCCCTCCCCTCCCGCCCCCGCCCCCCTAAAAGTGTCTCTGGTTCATAGTTTTTTGTTGATTTTGATTTTCACTTTCTTATAGTTATTCATTTTCCTGGTCCCTTATTTAAGTTTTCTAGATTCTTGCTATGAGTGAGACCATCCGGTATTTTTCTTTTTCTTTTTGGCTTATTTCGCTGAGCATGATCCCTTCCAGCGCCATCCATGTTGCTGCAAATTGCATGAGTTTATCTTTTTTGAATGCTGAGTAATATTCCATGGTGTATATGTACCACATCTTCTTGATCCAGTCATCTATTTTTGGGCATTTGGGTTGTTAATGCTTTACTCGTGGCAGTCCTAGCTGCCAAGAACTGGAGACTTGACCACAATTCCTACCAAAGTGCAAAGGCGGCTTCTAGTTGACTGCTTTGCCTACACTTCTGGCCTGTGAAAATAAATGCATCACTCCTTGAATTCTTCAATTCTCCTATTCTCTAGCCACCTCCACGCACGCGTGTGTGTACGTGTGTATGTGTGTGTGTGTGTGTGTGTGTTTTAAACCCCCAGTGCCACTACCTATCCACACGACCTTGCCTCCTGCTAACACTTTTGGTATGGTATCAGTCCTCTAAGCATGTAAAAGAGAAAATGAAGAAAGAGGTCACATGCTGATCCCAACCCCCTGTCCCCCAATAATACACGCCCAAAAGTTTGAAAGAAACTAAATCTTTAAAAGAAGCAAATCAAAGAAAATAAATGTGTGTCTAAACAAATTTCCTAGGTTATGTGGGAGTTCTCTGGGCTTCCTCCTCCCTACTAGGATTACTATCATCTTGAATATACACACCTTGCAAACATCCACAAGTGCTGTATTGAATTATTTAGTATGATTTAGCAGGGCTATTTGTTCTGTGGTAAACCTGTTTGGAATGAAATGAAGGAAAAGACATAAGACAGATACAGAAGAGCAAAATTATAAGCAAATCACACTAGGTTTCATTTATCATACTTTACTTTCATGCCAAGAACTATTTCCATTTAGTTATAATGTGTACATAATATTTATTTCAATGAGATACAGAAACTCATATTATACATATCTCAACACTTACAGAGATAAAAGTGAACTCTGCACAAAAGCCTTTGTCATATGCAATTGCACTGGCTCTTTTTAAAAAGAGGCCGAGTGTTTTCCAAAGGGACATGTTCTGAATACCCAATGCGCAAGCAGGAAATATGAATTCTCACTTTGGGTTTCATATTGAACTCAGCCCTGGGAGAACCAAGCAACTGAACCTGGTGTCATTTCAAGAACCTCATGGCTTCTCATGTAATACATTACAAGGCAATAGGTTTCCTGTTGAGAATATGTTTTTAATTTTTATTGCATAAATTATACACAACACAATCTGATAATGTGATTAAAAGCTTTGGCTTTCAAGTTAGACAAATCTGAGTTTGAATTCCTGTTTCTAGTCTCACCAGCTCTATGGACATTTGCAAATTAAGTTATTTCATTGTATCTTCGTTACTGCAACTGAAATTGGGGATGTTATTATAAGAATTAAATGAAATAATGCATGAAAATCACCAAGCATGATGTCTATCATATAGTGAGCACTTAGCATGACTGTGCCATTTAAAGCTGCTGCTTTAATACTCTAGTCACACTGGGGAATGGTCAGTTTTCATATTTTTTTTTAAAGATTTATTTGTTTTATTTATACAAGCACTGGGTACAGTCAGAAGTGCAGGAGGGTGAGAGAATTCACCAGAGCCAGAGCAGGGAGCTAAACAGGTAGTAGGACCGAAGTACACTGCTGAGGGGAGCAGCAGGTGCGGCAGGAGTGGTCTGCGCTCCATATGGGACCCTCGCCGGGCAGCCGGGGATCCAACCGGCACTGCAGAGGCTGCGAGCAGCTTCACAACCCGATGCTCAACCACTGAGCCACCGGGAAGGCCCAACTTTCATATTTTAACCCTTGTATCTCCATTCAGTTGAAAGCCTATAAATAAAGCTTGCCAACTCCTTCCTACCTACCAGTGGCTAATATCCAACAGTCCATTAGGGATTTTCACATGTAACTTAAACTAACCCATCATAGTTGCTGTGTGTGAAGTTAACCTTATCATCTTCCACCTAAAAAGAGTTCATCCTCCTGATTTATGAACTGTTGTTAAAATGGACAAATTCCCTTGTTCTCAAAGATAGCTTGAGTCATGAATTTCTCTTGGTTCATTAAAAATAAAGGAAATTGGAAAACAAAACCAATGAATGAAGAACGAATAGGTCATTTCTCTCTCTCTCTTTCTGTTTATCTCTCTATATCTGTAATCCAAACACACACACACACACACACACACACATCTCGAGAAGAAGCCCAATGATTATATACTATATATACATATATAATAGTGATGGAAATATATTATGTGTATAGCCACATGATGTATATACGTGTGTGTGTATGTGTGTGTATAAATCTGTTCCATAAAATGTAAAGAAAAAAATCAGTGAAAACTTAATACAATTTAGGGGGAAAACTAAAAACCTTAAGGAAATTTCTTACAGGCCTCTAAGAGTTATAAAAAATACCAACATTCTTTACATTTGTGTAGTATCTTAAAGTTTACCAAGCTTTTTCACACATCTAAACTCCTCAAGGAGAGGAAAGTAGCTTTATTATGTTGCTTTTACACACAATTACACGGAGACAATACTTTAGACTGAACCACCAGGAAGCTCAATGTTGCGGACAAGGTGGCCTGCACAGAGACTTAAGAGAAGTGAGGAACCAAACCTGCATCTTTCTTAAGAAAGAAGAGAGGGAACAGCATGTACAAAGGCCCTGAGACAGGAGTATGCTTAGCATGTTGAGGAGATGGCCAGGTGGACTGTGGGGCTGGAGCAGAGGCAGCCAGGATCCCCACAATGTAGGGTCTTGCAGATAAAAGAAAAGCTTTAGAATCTTTACCCCTAGACCTTGCCAAGAAGCTCTCAGCTAGCAAGTTGCAGATATGGGGCATGAATTTGAACCTTCCATTTCAAACTCTGAGATGGTGACACATAAAAACAGTGGTTTTAGGTAAGCAGTTGGGACCCTGACAGGCATCATTAAGCACCACCAGAGAGTTATTTAATTTCCCCTATTCTACCACCATGCAGGACATCAAGAATCTCTCTCTCTGGCTCCAACTTTCCTACAAAAGCAACTAATAGTTTCAAGAGTTCCTCTTTTTTCTTCTTTTGCTCAAAATCTGCCTTTCTAATCTCACTCCTGGCACACTCTACCTGTGACCTAAGGCAAATCATTTAAATGTCTTTGTTTTCTTCTCTCTGAAAAAACAAAGATACTATTGATATTTTCAAAGGCTGCTTTATCCCAGAGAAGCAAAGTAGTCACAGTGTCTCTTGCAGAAAGAGGATATATCAGGTATTCACTAAACAAGTCATTCCAAGACTCTGCTGGGCACTGTGTTGTGTGAGAAGAAATAAAATGTTGAAGCCCCTGACCACAGAGAACTCAAAGTTCCATTTAGGAAAATGACATATTTCTATAAGCAACACCTGGAGATTAAGGGTCTTACAATGAAGAAAGAAGGTACAGCGGTTAGACCAGGCCATTTAGGGGTATTTCTTAATGGGGCCACAGAAGTCAGTTGACATCTGACTGAGCTTTAAGTTTCTCTGAATTAGTAGGACACTTTCATTCATTTCTCCCTTCAAGATGTATAAAATCTTTCTTTAAAAAAATTCACATCAGGGCCTCCCCGGTGGTGCAGTGGTTGAGCGCTGGGCTGCAAAGCTGCCTGCAGCCTCTGCAGTGCCGGTTCGATCCCCTGCTGCTGGCGAGGGTCCCACATGGCACGGCAGACCTCTCCTGCTGCCCGCTGCTCCCCTCCGCAGTGTATTTCATCAGTCTGCCTGTTCTGTTCCCTGCTCTGGCTCTGTTGAATTCTCTCACCTTCCCTTGCTTCTGATTGTACCCAGTGCTTGTATAAATAAATAAATAAATCTTAAAAAAATAAATAAAAAAAATTTTAAAAATTAAAAAATTCACATCAGGCTTTACAAATAAAAAATATATCAAGTCCATTGGGTGTCTTGAACAAGATCAGATCCAATGCATATATATCCTGTTCAACAAGGCCGTTCAAGTGGCTGTTTTCTACTACTGTCTGAGACCACCCTCAACCCTTCCCACTGCTCTGACCAAAGTGCCTGTTATTTCCATGTGTGGGGTCATGTCTCTGGAAATTATATTCAGTTTGTTGAAAGTTCTTGTTAGAATGTAAATAGATTTCTAAGAAGTAACCCATTAGCTGATTAGCATAGATTAATATATCAATTTCATATCAAGGAGAAAGGCCTTAGGAAACTGTAAATAGCAAATATTTTGGAATAACAAATGTTTTAGAATATTTGAGAATACTGTAAGAAAGGAATCCAGAATAAGAAACTCTAAGGTCTTTATAGGGCAAGATAAGAACATACAAGGGGCAGAGTGAGGAGAAAAGGGAATTTGAGGAAAGATTAGAGGATGCAAGATCTAGAAGGAGACAGAACAACAGAAGGGATCTCAGGGATGCACTGCTTCAATTCTTCCACTTTCTGTACAGAAAAAAATGTCCAGGGCACTCAAATGGCTCGTTCAAGTCCATTCATCAAGTGACAGAATAAAGCTTAGAAATCTAGATGCCTGACTCCCCAACTACTCTGCTAAGTTTTAAAAAAATTGGCAGTTTTCAAGATTAGGATCTTTGGCTAAGGTTTTTCTGGATCCTATTTTCAAGGCACTTAGTCCTTGAATTAAAGGTTCTTTTATTTTGGCTATTCTGAATGTTTATTCAAGAAAAGGCTATTAGGAAGGGCTCAAATTGGGATTAGTATGCAAAGAAACTTAAATCCCTAGTAGGGTACATCTTGAAATTCAAAAGTAGAAAAGTCTCCTGGATCAGAGGTTGGTGCAATAAGCAGTCACATTTCCTCTTTCCTTCCCACACTCTCATCTTAAAAATAATACCAGACAGTACTAGACATCAAAGACAGCCAGCTGAGACAGGAGGAAGTGACTGTTCAAACAGGGAGGGACTCAGCAAGGTAAGTCCCTAACAAATAAGCCCTGGTGATAAATGGGACAAACCCATCACCAGATTTATCAACGTCTCCAAAAACATACAGCTCTAACCCACAAACTTCATGAAATGTTTTCATGATAATGGTGGTGGTAGATTCAGTTTTGCAGACAAGTAAAACTTCATGAAATGTTTTCATGATAATGGTGGTGGTAGATTCAGTTTTGCAGACAAGTAGTGTTTGATAAAAACAACTAAAAGAATTTAAATTGTTTTTGAATCACATAGATCTGTTCCTCTGTTCTTGGATACAGGATAAAAGAAACAGTATCACAATGAGTAGTAGGAAGAGAGGGGAAAGCATTGGTTTTACATATTTATCCAATATCTGTATCTTTCAAAGACAGTAAGTAAAGCACCTTAGTTAAGGACCAGTGTTAAGAAATTAGGAAGACCGAGACTCGAAAACACATCTGCTCTTTGTAAGCCACTGGCCTTGCTTTTTTTTAGAAATAATAAAAACTATTTCATAGGACTCTCAATTTATAGGACTGTTGTACAGAAATACAACTGCAGACTGAGGCAATTGGAAGGAGGAGTGGTTGGAATAAAGCCCGTAGGGGCCAAATTATCTGTGGTGGAGGCCTCTGAGTGCTTTGGTGGTGGATGTGATATGGTAACATAAACCAAATGTGAACCTATTCCTCTAGACCACATACAGGTTGTAAACCAAATTACCTCAATGAAATAAATAGTTTCTATCATATTTGAAAAAATTGAAAACACATCCCAAATAAAGAACCTAGCATTTCCTGGCATACAGTAAGTACTCAGCAGAAATAGACTCTTTTCTTCAGTAGCCCTCAAGGGAAACTTAATTATCTATGTAAATCTATATATAAATTAATTTAAGGAGTATTTGTTTGCATATACTAGATCTCTAAATATCTTCTCAATCATTTAAAATTTGGGTTATTGCTCTTTGCCACATGTACTTCGAGAATGGAGACCATTCTCAGCAATCACACTGTTGACATTCCAGATAATGTCACCGTCTGGCAGAAGGGATACACTGCTGTTTAGAAGGGCCCAGAGGCTCCCTGCAGAGGTGCTTCAATCACATATGTGTCAAACTCACTCTCCTTGAAAAGAAAGAAAAAAGCCTCCAGGTTGGCAAATGGTGGGGAGATAGGAAAGGAGGTGGTTACCTTTCGCATGCTCCATGGTTCCAATGAGAGCAGGTGTCACTTGTTCAGTATCTCAAGCCCAGAAAGAAGAGCTAAGTTTTGAAGGAAATAACACTAAACTTGAATCAAATTCAACTGCTTCGATTCAGAAAGCCAAAACAACTCAACAAAAAGTCTTTTCTTCAACTGTCCTCACAGGCAAGTTAAAGGATAATTAAGTTCACAGTTAAAAATAAGGCTATTAGGAAATCTTTTTTTAAAGATTTATTTATTTATTTATACAAGCACTGGGTGCAGTCAGAAGCGCAGGAGCGTAAGAGAATTCACCAGAGTAAAAGCGGAGAGCAGAGCAGGCAGACTGATGAAGTACACTGCTGAGGGGAGCAGCGGGCGGCAGGAGAGATCTGCGCGCCATGTGGGACCCTTGCCGGCTGGCCGGGGATCGAATCGGTGCTGCAGAGGCTGCTGGCAACTTTGCAACCCAGCACTTGAATGTTGCATCTCTGGGGAGGCCCCTATCAGGAAATTTGTGGATGGTACACTTGTTTCTGAAAAAGGATAAGTTGAGCAAGCTGATGAGTAAGATGTAAGTTATCCATCTACAGAAACAAGAAGATATTGGATGATTTTCTCAGAACTACTTGTGATATAATTTTAAGATGCAATGAGTCATTCTTGAAAAAAATGAATGAATGAATGAATGAATAAGTAAATAAATAAAATTGGGGTTATTTGCACTTTAAGGATTTCTTGGTCCTTGAAAAATATCACTCAGGAGAACGACACCTGAAATTGTAAAATATAAAAAAATATGGAAGATTTAAATTAAGTGATGAAACTGATGAGATAAAAATTGCTAAATTCCTATGTGGGAACACATTTTATACGCAAAATGAAAGATAAACAGATTTTAAGAGAATACTATCAATGCAACAATAAATAATACCATTTTTTATCAAGCTCTCCTATTAATCAAGAAAAATATAAATGTCAATGGAAAAATGGTTAAAAGTTTTGAAGAAGCAATTTACAAAAACCGTACAAATATGCACTAAGCATATAAAAACATGCTCAACTCAATTACTAACAAAAGAAATATAAGGTAAAATAATGAGATATTTTATATAACAATTTAGCAAAATTAAATAGATAGATAATATCCAGATATCCCTTTAATATCCCTTTAAAATCTAAAGGGAGGCAATGTTTCTGGAGGAAAATATGGTATTATCTTTAAAAATTTAAATGTTAATGCTCTTTGACCAAGAAATACAACTACAGAAAAATTTATGGATATTATCAATAATATAAATATATAAGCATAGTTACTACAATATTATTTGAAATATTACAATTGGAAACAACTTAAATATCAATGTCACAGGGTGATTTGGGCTGCAAGTAATAAAAAATTTTTAAAGTATCTAAAAATAAGAAAGTTTCATTATTTCATGTGCCAAAAGTTAAATGGGAAGAATATCTTGATTATTGGTTCAATGATATAATAAAGAACACTGGTTACAATTCTTTTTCCTTTTCTTGGCAAGTAAACTTTGTTACCACAATAAAGCTACTTGTCAACAAATCTAGTTTTTGTAACAGTGCTCAGCAAAAAATTAGGGAAATATCTTAACAAACCTTTTGTTAGACTTTCTCTCATTTGCTTCTGTCCAGAATCATATCACATATCCATCCCTAAACAAATACCTTACAAGGGGAATAGATTCCCTTACTTGGTATAAGGAAGAACATGGCTTCCTATCAATAAGTGGGTTAACTAAACTACTTCTGGAAGCTATCTTAAAGGATAGGGAGATGAAAACATCACATGGAAATTGACATATAGTTAGTTACCACTGTTGAATAAGATTGATCATTAAATAAAACAGATAGGATAAGTTATATGATAGCTAATGGTCTTGAATTTCAAAAGCTTAATGCATCAACAATACAGGTTTTCTTGGATGCATGTCAAAGTCTTGACAGCTCATCTTCCAAGCAATGACATAGGGATCCAGTTTTTTCCTAACTTTCAGCTCTACTTCATATCAGACACGTCACCTACAAAAATCATTGCAGAAAGAAAAAAAACAGAGCTTGATGACTACACAGAGGTTGTATAGTCAATGAACTCTTGTAAAATTTCCTCCCTCTCAATCTCTATTCATGGCCCTAACCCCACATACCCCATTACTCCACTGTCATCCCTTTGGCCAGAACACGCATACTCACTGGAGAATGCAGTTTATGTGTCCAGAAAAGGAAAACAAACTCCCAATTTGTTTTGTCTCCTTGAGAGGGGATTTTTTTTAAAATGATTTGTGTCCTTTTTATGCTTGTCCTATTTTATTCTATTTTTTCCCAACAACTGCTATTATTTTGTAACTTGAAATAGTTATGTATAGAAAGGGGGAAAATAACTCCTGGTCCATTCCAACCTGAAAGCATTTTTTCCTGGTTCTGATATTTAGTACTATTTTCCTTATATGAAGTCTCTCTTCTTTCCCTGATCATGAAAACTTCAAACTAGAAGAAAATTAATGTGAAGAGACTGTAGGTTATGAATTCATCATAAAAGGTCAAGGATTGAAGATCTGGGAAGGAAAAGGAAGGACATTCCGGTCACAAATCTTAGGACACACTGGGACATTTGTGAGTTGGTCTTACTCTTTTTATTTTGACTGTATATTTTATTTTTTTAACTCTCTTATTATGGCAAAGTATACATATCATAGGATTTACATTGTAACCATTTTAAAGTATACAATTTGGTGGTATTAGGGACATTTATAATGTATCACCACTATCAAGTTACAGAATTTTTCATCACCCCAAATGGAAACCCCAAACTCACTCAGCAATTACTCCTCATTTCCTTCTACTCTTGGCTTTTACCAGCCACTATCCTGTTTCCTATGTCTTATGAATTTACCTATTCTGAACATTTCATAAAAATGCAATCATATAATATGCAAACTTTTGTCTGATTTTTAGATGGTTTAAGATGAGTCTGTTGGGTGATGATGTGCTAGTTTATCTAAAACCATTCCTTTCACAGTGGAGACTTATTTCAGTCTCTGGCTTTACAAAACTATTTCTTTTTCTCTGAATGAAGAAGAATAAACCATTGAATAGTTGGAGTAGATAAACATATAAGTAGGAAATTATAATATCATATGAGAGATGCAATGATAGATATTTGCAAGGAGTGTGGGGGAAGGAATATAGAGGAAAGCAATTCTCACAAACTGAGTAGCCTGAGAGAGCTCAATAGAGGCATTCCAGGATTTTGTACTTATTGGGTTAAGAAATGTTAATAAAATAAAGTGGTCTTGGTGAAGAGGAAGGAAGGCAACGTGAGACAGAAAATACATTGAAAAAGACACCTTGAGACATTTTAAGCAAATTTGGCAGCACAACCATCTGCTAAAAGAGTTGTAACTTTGAGGCAAGGTCCCAGAACATGTGGGATTAAAAATAAGTGTGGTGAACTGAGAACAATCTGCTACAGGAAACTTCCATCTTGGACCTCCTGGGGCCCATCTTTCATTCAAATCAAACCTCATCTCTTTCTAAATCTTCAGTCACACTTAATCAATTCATGCACGTTTTAATACTTGAGACTATTGCCTCATTATCTTTATTCACATTTTATTTCTGGTTGCTACAAGCTGATAACATCTCTTTCAAGGCAGAGACACAAAGAAAAGGGAGCACTGGGTGATAAAATAGTGTCATGGTTCCTTACAGTCTCTGAAAAACAAGCCCATCAGAAAGAGAGATAGACATCTTATTTTTAAAATGAATTATAAGATAGGTCTGAGTCTAGGATGCAATGATGCTGAGTAACAAAACTAAGTGATTGTGACCAATGTTTGCCTCAGAACTTGTGTGGTTTCCTAACTGTGCCAGTTTTGTCAACCAAGGCTTTTTTGTTCTCAAGTCAAGGCAAGAGGACAGAAGCCCAGTAGATTCTGCCACCTAAGCAGAGAGTTCCTCAGGGATAGGACAGCCCTTCCCCAGCCACCTCAGGGATGACACAGCAGCCTTGAAGGAAGCTCGAGAGAGAGTGAGTGGACCTTGCTGACTTGGGATAACTGGGATCCTTCCTGAGTGCTCCAATCCTTACTCCAAGCCCAGGACTGCATTCTCTCCTGTAAATATATGAGCCTCCTTGGCAGTTAGCATTCTGCCTTCTGTACCTTCACCAACTCTTGTAAAAATTAAAAATTGCCTTCCTCTCAATCTCCATTCATGACCCTAACCCCACACATCCCAAATATCCCAATTCTTTTCATCAAGATTTATTTATTTATGCATACAAGAGCTGGGGTGTAGGCCAGAGGTGTGGGGGATGAGAGGATTCACCAGAGACAGAGTGGGGAAGAGAACAGGCAGGTTAACTGTAAAGTACACTGCTGAGGGGAGCAGAGATGAGACAGGAGAGGTCTGCTGGGCCATATGGGTAGCTCCCTGGCTTGGGATCAAACTTGTGCTGCAGTGGCTGATGAGAGCTTAATAGTGCTTTGTTTTAAACTCCTGCACCACCAGGAAGGCCCACAAATATCCCAATTCTTTAGAGTCATGTCTCCTAAAAAGGGAAACATCATTACTGTGTGCACATTTTTGCACAGAGGGGTCATTTTTACTCTTGCCTACATGATAATCTTGGAAGATCCATCTTTTTAAAAGTGAATGGTTATCCCCTGTGCACATGGTATCCAACTTCTTTATGTCTTGATAAAATTTGAAATAAGGGAAATAAAGGCAGAGAGACATAGACTTTCTTCTGAATAAAAGAGAAATGCAGAAAAGTCATTTCCAAATTCTTGCAAACGTTGAAACACAGGCAGGAAGGCAAGGGGAATCTTACCACACATAATAGATTCAGGTAGCGTCAGAATAATATTTTCTTTGAAAAGTATTCATTACACATGACTGGAGACTTAAAAACCATTGACTTTTGGCCAAACAAAGCAGAGGCAGAATATTGGATTTCATACCAACCCATTTCCCTATGCACACAGGGCGATATAACCAAAATAAACATCAAACAATATCCGTTGTGTTTTAGGCACCCAAAAATAATGTGTAGGGGCACTGCTCCTTCTGACATCTTCAAGGGCAGAAAACATGGAAAATGAGACAATTGGGTTTTATTATTATAAGGAACAGGGAAGAGGTTTAGAAACGATGGTATTCACATTACTCACAATTGCCACAGAGAACAGGATTTGGAGTCAGGTGTACCTAGGCTTGAGGCCAGAATCTGCCACTCACTTACTCCTTATTCACTTTACGCAGGTTTCTTAAAGTGTCTAGGTTTCATTTTCTTTTTATTGTTGAAAATGGGGCTAGGGCCTCCCTGGTGGTACAAGGCGTTAGGCACAGCAATATGAAGCTATCCACAGCTTCTGCAGCACAAGTTCAATCCCTGGCAGGCCAGGGAGCAACCCACATGGTGCAGCAGACCTCTTCTGCCTCTCCTGCTGCTCCCTTCAGCAGTGTATTTCAGTCTGCCTGTTCTGTTCCCCACTCTATCTCTGGTGAATCCTCTCAACACCCCTCCCCCCACCATACCGCTGGTCTGTACCCCAGCTCTTGTATAAATAAATAAACATATCTTTAAAAAAAAAGAAAATGGGGCGAATAATAGTACCTACTTCAGTATATGGATTGCTGTTGTATTCTGTTTATACACATACACATACATACAATGCTTAGCACATAGATGATCAATAAATGCTTTTTATGATTATATCTTAGTGTTCTCTGTTAGGTTGAAAATCTAAATCTAAATGTGTCCAAGTCATTATTTGCTCTTACTTTTTCTTGCTATTAACAGGAAGCTTGGCTTCTTATCTTCCTTGTCTCTTCACTGTTAGCAATACTGTGGCTTTCCAACATGATGCAATAAAATATGGATTAAAATAGTATCATGATATCAGAAATTGCCAAGGCTTGAGCTCTGCAAATGTCACCTAATGGTCACTCAAAGACACAGACCAATGAAGAATGAGGGGCAGAAATGACAGCAGCTGTGGATATAATTTACAAACAAAGGGTTTTTTCAATATAAGGAAGAATTTTCCTTATATTTATTTATTTCCAATAACCAGAGCTGTCAAAATGTGGACTGGGGAGCCCCAAACTGATAGAATCCTATGGTGGGGGTGACTTCAGAGGAATGTCTTCAGTTCTCCTCTGGATTTGAATTCCTTCTATACTATCATTGGCGAAATACTCGAGTTGTGCATTCAGTACATCTAAGCAACTCAAGCACAAGCAGCTCACTCACTGCCCTAAGATGAGAAAACATTCAGGGATGTGCAATGGAAAAGCATCATAAACCCTCAGTTACAAAAGGTTGCTCGAGATTGGATAACAAATCCTCAAATTGCCACATTCTCAACCAGAAAATACTGGAGACACCATCCCAAGCCCTGGCCTGCAGCCTCCAAGAAGACCTCTGTGTTTCTCAGCTCGTGGCTCAGTGGGGCTCATGCTCATGTGTACCCCTTCCCCTCGAGGGTGGGCTGGACCTAGTGATTGCCTCTGACTAACAGAACATAGCAAAAGCCGTGGGGTGTCACTTCCAGTACTGGTTACAGACGTTCCTACTTTCATTTTGTTAGAACTTTTGGTGTCTCCTTTCTCTCTGTGTCTCTTCCTCTCACTCCCTTTCTCTCTCTCTCTTTCTTCTCACTCCCTTATTTTATGTCCCCTTCATGCTCTATCCCCAACTCTCTATTTTTCTCTCATTTGCTTGTGCTGAAGAGCCAGCTGTCCTTCAGTGAGCTCCCCAGCAGAGAGGACCACAAGACAAATAACTGGGGCTGGATTCTGGCCAAAAGACAGCAAGGTATTGATGAGGCGTCAGCTCAATCTCCCTAACAGAGCGGGGAGTAAGTTGGAAAGGAAGCCTCCTGCAGCCAAGTCTTCAAAAGAGGATGGTCCCTGCCACTGATGACAGCTGTGAGAAACTGAGCTGAAGGCTAACCCATGTCTAGATTTCTTACCCCCAGACACTAGGCGATAAAAGTGATTACTGATTTAAACGCCTACGTTGCCAAGTCATTTGTTACACAGCAATCGAAAACTATCACATATGTGTTTGGTCCTACAAAAATAAATATTACTGCTTAGTGGATACGGGGTTTCTTTTTGAGATGATGAAAATGTTTTGGAACTTCTTAGTGAAATGACTCTATAACGTTGTGAATATACTGAGTGCCATTAAATTATAAACTTCAAATGGTTAATTTTATATTCTGTGATTTTTACCTCAAAAACTTTTTTTTTAAGATTTATTTATTGATTCATACAAGCACTGGGTACAGTCAGAAGCATGGGAGGGTGAGAGAATTCGCCAGAGCAGGGAGCAGAACAGGCAGAGTGATGAAGTACACTGCTGAGGGGAGCAGTGGGCAGGGCAGAAGAGGTCTGCGTGCCATGTGGGACCCTCGCCTGGTGGCCAGGGATCGAACCAGCGCTGCTGAGGCTGTGCGCAGCTTCGCAGCCCAGCACTCAACTGCTGCGCCTCCAGGGGAGGCCCTCAAAAACATTTTTAAAAGGGAGCAGCAGAAGACTAAACAAAGAAACTTAACGAAATATAGGAAAAGAGAAATCAAAAGTTTATTTAAGAACACCCACCCACCCCCACCTACAAAACACAATGCATCACGATGAATGAATACTATTTTCAAGACTCAGCACCAAGTTCCCTACTTAATAAATTCATCAACGTAATGCATGCATTGTGCCAGAAACATACCCCAAGAAAATATCACAGACCGCAGGGCTCATGTGAGTGTGAGAGGAGGGTGGCAGATGAAAAGCACAGAATCTGAAATTTATGATGTAGAGCTCAGTAAAAGAAGCAACAAGAAATAAAAATGTTTTACTGTGGGAGAAGGAAATGAGAAAGAAGTATGAAGCTGCTATTTTCTTAATAATACTAGAAAAATTGAGCCCTTTAAATTATTTAAATGTGTAATTTGACTCAAAATTAAAGTAAACTTAAAACAGCCAAAACAAAGTAAAAATGTAACTTTAAAACCTAGCAAATATTGTGTACCCATTCAGAAGAGTAGAATGGGGTAGCTGCTTTTGAACTTGGTTTTCTTATGTCCCAGAAGCCAGCAAGTTATAGTTAGAGATTAGAAATTCAATTAACAAACAGAAAGTAGAATTTCTTTTCACAATGATGTAAGATGTTACATCTGTTGTGAGCAGGGACAGCTCTTGAAATTATTTTTGCAATTAGAAAAATATTTCTTCACCATGGTATGTATATAAGCTGTCAATGTTTGCCTTTGGGAAATGTATGTCTTACATTTGGAATATCAAAGCCAGCTCCCCTCCTGCCATTCGTTTTTTACATCAGTGGCCTTCAACTCTCTGTTGTAGAATCACCAGAGGAACTTAAAAAATCAGGGTCCCACCCTCAAAAATTCCAAATTGTCTAGACTGGAGTGTAGTCTGGGCATTAGTTAGAAACACCATTGTTTCTAAACACAACAGAGAGATAGAACAGAACAAATATGTGTTCCAGACTAGAAGCTATCAGAAAACACACCACTGGGAATTACTCTGTTCCAATAATATCCTGGAAATGTGGGTGAGGCTGATGAAAAATACTGGGGCTGAATCAGTGGGTGTGAACAACCAGGGTTGTGGGTGAATGAAGTCTCAGACTGGGCAGGTTGGGTGAAAAGGGCAGAGCACTAAGACTAGGATAACAAAGTGAGGTTGCTTTATGGGTCCAACTGGGGATTTTCCAGTGAAAAAAATAATTTATAGCACTTTGTCCTTAGAGTGTCCACATTCTAAGCAAACACAAATATTTGGTACATAATAAGTTCCGTTTATGACTTCATACAAAATCCTCCATCACGGCACTTACTGTCATTCATCTCACCTTAAGAACCAAACCATCTGCAAAGAGGGTGTCATGTGATAAAGTGTGTCCCCTCAAGCCTCATCAGTTAAATTCTAATACCCAGCATCTCCCAATGTAACCTTATTGAGACAGATTCTTTAAAGAATTAATCAATTTAAGTGTGAGGTCATTAGGTGGGCTACCCAATATGACCATTGTCCCTATGATAAGGGGAAATTTGGACATAGCAAGGATGAAAAAAGACAAAGAGCAGGTCCTGTTATCAACCTGAAAACAGGGCCTGGAAAAGCTCCTCCCTTCACAATCCTTAGAAGGATCCAATCTGTCAATGCACTGATTTTGAACTTCCAGCCTCCAGAATTGTGAAATTATTAATTTTTGTTGTGTATACTACCTAGTTTATGAGACTTTGTTACATCAGCCCTAGAAAACTGATGGGGAATATTTTTTAGGAGTGAGAGGGATTTTATTCAGAACAATTGGGGGGTGGTGAATTGTAAGAGAGAGAGAGAGAGCAGATTCCCTCTGAAATGAGTCAAATGATTTATTCTAATGTAACATTAAAGTTTCCCTTCTACAAAAGGTCCATTTTTAATATCAAAGTATGTCCATGTGGTATGATGAGAAATACATATTTGGTCTTTGTCCCAGTTCCTGATGCAGATCTCCCCAAACCCTTGGGGTTTCCTCAGTCATAGGAGTGTCCTTTGACATTATTAACAACTCTCTTTCACTGTAATTGAGTTTACGTTAACAAGGTGACTCTTGAGAGCCTCAGGTCCCTTCAGGATTGCTTCCTAAAAAAACCCCAACATATGACTAGAGGGCTGGAACTTTCAGCCCATACCCTGAGAGAGAAGCGGGGACGAGGATTGAATGATTTAATCAACCTTTCCTACAGAAAAAAACACTCCTAAATGAGATTCAGAGAGTGGCCAGGTGGGTTAACATATCAAGGTGCTGGAAGGGTGGCATGTCCAGAAAAGGGGGCACAGAAGCTCTGCCCCCCTTCTCCATCCCTTGTCCCATGCACCTCTTCCCTTTGACTATTCCTGAGTTGCGCCCTTTATGATATAAGAAGCTGGTAATAGTATACATGAGCTTTCCTGAGTTCTACAAAGTCCTCCTAGGAATTATCAACCCGAGGAGGAGATTATGGGAACCCTGGACTTGGAGCCAAGTCAGACAGAAGTGCAAGTAACCTGGGATCTAATATTTGCAACTAGCTTCCAACATGGGAGCAAGTGGGGAAAAGAGGCCTTAAACTTGTGAAGTCCGATTTTAACTCCATGGAGTTAGTCTCAAAATAGAATTGAATCGTCAGACACCAGTTGGTATTCAGAGATTTGGAGGGTCACAAACATCCATATCCCTATTAGCAAGGAGAATAAGAAAATGATGGTCATATTCAGTCTCTTACCCTTAGGGACACCAGCACACTGGAGACTTTTGTGGTGCCCTGTAATTCAGTGGGACAGCAAGGATGGACAACTGTTTCCAAGAAATCCCAGCCACAGTTTCCCTAAGAGCCACCCTGGAGCTTGTGCTCCAGCTTAAGGCCCCAGTTTCCTACCAACTCTCCTTGAAACTCAGCTCTCCCAAGCAGCGTCTGCCTGGACAGCAGCTGGGCAGACAGGAAGAGTAGGAGAATGTGGGTGAGGTCAGGAAGGAAACCAACCTTGGCTTAACCTCCCACCCGCTCTTCCTTTCTTCTCCCTCCTACTTCTATTCTTCAAGGCCTTTTTTCTCCCTTTGGACAAGAAATAAAAGTAGGATGAAGAGCAAATTACTAGTTGGAGGCATGGCAGTTTTTAAGTCAGCCACAGTTCTCACTCCCAAGCCAATTAGATTCCTTGGGCCAAGTCAATTTCCTCTCACCTCTTCCATACACTTATGAAACATGAACACCCAGCCCCAATCCACACACACCCCCAGAAACACAAACGTAAACCTTCTGCCTTTCCTGTTTCTCTATCTTCTGTTCTTTGACCCATTGCATTGGTGGATTTATGAGTTGCTTTGTCAATTTTCTCTCCACTTTCCAGTGGGGTTGACGGAGGTATGGAACTGGGCTCAAGTTTCAGGCAGATTTGGATTCAAGTTCCCCTGTGCTCCTTATTAACTATGTGTCCCTGCATAAGTGACTTCCAGCCTCTGAAATAGATTGCTTTTTTGTGAAATGGAGATTTTTAACCTCATAGGTAGGCAGGTTTACTTAGATTGTCAGCTAATTTGATGGACAGTTGAACCTGTCAGTTATACAAATTGAAATAAAATTATATAAAACCATCAAGATCATATAACTTTGGGGGCAACCTTAGAACCTAAAATCTATTGAAAATAAAATTTGACTATATATTTTTATCTTCTTAATAAAGTATAATGGTTCAGAAACTGAATGTTAAACCTGAAAGAGGAAACTCTACAGTTTAAATTCTACAGCCACCCTCCTCATCCCCAGGGTTCTCATGGTGATGTTGGAGCAGAACGTCCATGTCCCCAAACACCAGCAAAGACATTTTCCTTTGTTCCTCCTTACGATGGTTCATTTGTAAACTTTAGTATGCAAAATACATTACCGGTTTGTGTGCCAAGAATCATGTATTATGCACTTTCTGGCAGATACAAGAAACTTTTAGAGTAATTATTATTGTACCAAATTTTCACCTCTCCCAGTGATGTAGAATTCTATTTTTTAACAAATGCATAGTTTTAATAGAACACAGGAAACTAATAAAAAGATAGAGTTTTTCAATATTTGATGTTTTTCAAATATCCAGAGTAGTCTATTCTTCTAACATGTAAAAACTACAATATGAAGGAACTATGGCTGACTTTTAGATATTTTATATATCTAAAATGCCCAGTGCTAGTGGAGACCTAACTAAATATATTTTCTAAAGATTTATACATATGTTCACATACATTGAAAATTTCACACACAGAGACTTATATCAAGCATTCTGAGAAAATTTTTGTAGTGTGTTATTTATCTCTTAATTGTATTTTCTATTTCTCTATACCTTCCCTCTCCTATCTTTGGATTCATTCTATTAATTGTGAGTTTAAGAATTTTATATTATTTGTGTTTCTGAGAATTGACTATTTAACATTCTTTGTTCACAATTCTATTCATGTTTTGTTTCAGTTTGAACCCTACATATTCTTTGTATTCCATAGATTTTTTTAAAATATCTGCTTTTGTGTTGCAAATACATTTTACAAATCTACATTTGAGCCATTGACTATGGCATCTTTTGTCATTTAAATATAGATTTATATGTGTGTATGTACCATTTGTATATATTCATATATAACAATATTTACATATATATCATTATCTTCTATACTTCCTGATTTGTAGGCCTATTTAAAAATTTCTCTACCATATCTAGGCAGTAACTTCCTGAATTTTCTTTTAAGATTTTTATTTGTTTCTTAAAATTAATTTTTGTATTTGTGATCCAATTGGAATTTATTTTCATATGGCATGTGATGGACCTCCCACTTAATTTTCTCCCAGAGGAACTAAACGTTAACTGTGTTAAATAAACAATCTTTTCCCCCAGTGGAAAAAAATACTGGATGTGCAACACTTTACACATATTTTCTTATAACTTTTATTATTATAATAATGCATATAGTCAAAATTCATAAATATCAGTTTATAGTTTGATTCTCTGTTATGTTCCAATTATATATTTAACTGACAAAGTTCTATAGCACCTTCTAAATCCTAGTAAAGCAATATCCTTTTCATGATATTTTCTTTTCCTACTTTTCTTGGCTATTTCTGTTATTTATTCTTTCATAAGGACATCCCGTATGAAATTCTCCAAAACTCTTTACAAATTATAATTTTAATTTACATTATTTGGGGAGAATTAGTATTTTTATTTTTAAAATGTTACCATCAAAAAAAATCTTTCTAACTGCATAAATATTTATGAAAAACACTAGTTTTTCCAGCAACTAACCTTTTCTATAAGTTCTCTATTACATTTTCTTATTAAGTTCTGATGCTTTTTTTCTTAAATTCAGTACTTTACCATTTTTGTCACCATTATGAATGGAATATTTTCCTACTTTATTTCTGGCTACTCTTATTATAGAGAAAACCCACTGCCTTCCTCATATATACCTTGAGTTCAGCACTTCACCTAAACTTCCTATTAATTCTTAAAGTTCTAGAATCTTGTTGATTTTCTAGCAATATAAGTTCTATCAGTAAAGAGAAATTTTTTATAACATCTTTTCCAAAATAGTTAATATTTTATTTGAGTTTTATAATTTGACCATTTAGAAAGACATTTGTAATTATTTTTTTAATGTTTGAGGGTAAACACTTATTTCCTATTCACTAAGCTATTTTTCACCACTTACAATTATCTGGATTTTTAAAAGTCAATATTAATAATCTCTAAAAATTAAATGTGAATAAGAAGTAAATGTCTACTTCTCCCTACTCTTCTCATACATTTTTAAGGTTGTATGGTAAAATAAAAATAATCAAACAACCATTTATTAGTAAGCAGGAAACTTTCTGCCACATCTTCTAGTTTTTCCTTCTAGAATTCATGATTTGCACAGTAAGTCTCCTTCCTGTGTCTCTAAGTGTCACCCTTCCTTCTTGGTTTCTATCTTTTAAGTAGTTTCGGTAGATTTCCTCCGCTTGATTTTCCTGGCCTCTAATTTGAATCTCAAGAAGGACTATTTTCTCCTTCAACTCAAGTGCTGATATGTTACTTCCAAAATAATGTCACTAATTTCCTAGAATCATTGCTGTGCTGTGATTGAATCTCACCTGTTCTTGCTTGTTGTCACTCAAGTTGCTATTTACATCTATTTCAGTTCTCACCTGGGCAGGTGCTCCCTTTTCTGTTCTGCTTATTCTTTCTCCCTGGGAAGTGGGAACCCTCTGTGTAGTTTTTCTCTGTCTGCATTTGGGGCCAGATGCTGGATTATTGTAGGGGGTATGGTGGACTCTGCCCCTGTGGGACTATATAGAGAGGTAGCCCACAGATTTTAGATAGAGGAACCTATTTCCTCCTTAGTTTCCAAGCTTTTGCTCTCAGGGTAAAGTGAACACAAAAATTTTTCCTTAGATGAACAGAAACAACAGACCAATATTGACTCATCTCAGGATCTAGGCCTGGTTCAATACTTGACTTCAGGGCTGGCCTGAGGGTCTCATGATGTCCAAAGCATTAAATGCCCTCCAAAAGTCCTCTCAGGCACATCCTTTAGTTGCTGGCTGCCTTTTAGCCCTAGTAGTCTTTTGACTCATGAGGAGGAAGGCCTAAAGTTGAATTTGAACACAGCAAGGTGGCAGAATGTTTTAATGACAGTGTTTGCTGAATTCCTTTCTGTCTTTAGAATGTATTCCTCAACTAAGATGTGATGCCAATCTAACACAAGTTGTTAGACTTCTTCGAACCCCCCAAGACCTATTTATATCCTCTCATTTGCATATAAGTAAAGCATTTTATAAGTAAAGCATTTAGCATTGAATCCTGCTATAATTAGGATATAGCTGATATGAGCCATATTGCAAGGATAAATGATATACCTATTGCTGATGTACAGGAAGATAAATAGATATCCCATTTTTTCTGGCCTCAGTTTTGAATCCAATGGAAGTTAAAACAAAAGCATAAGGCAGATGGGGATGACAGCAGCACCTTCATTACCAATCTAAGAACAGGGATTAAGCATTGTAGTAGTTAGTTTATTAAAAAAGGCACCTCCCCTCCACACACACATGGATCACCTCCTGGTATTAATATCCCTGTGTGGCCAGCCTTCACCTATCATATCTTGACTGTCCCCGTCACTCACTTGTAACCAACAGAACACACCAGAAATTATGCTGTGCCAGAAGAAGCATGGCAGCTTCCACTTTGGTCCCTTGGAACACTCACTCTGGGAGAAGTCAGTAGCCATGTAAGAGGTACAACTTCTCTGAGACTACCACAATGTGAGGAAGCCCAAGCTAGTCATGTACAATGGCCATGAGCAGAGGTAGAGATGCACAGAGAGTCCTAGTTATTTCAGCCAGCCCAGCATGAGGAAAGATATGTCAGTGAAAATCTGGGACATTCTGGTTCGGGTAGTTACAATGTAAAGTTGAGGAACCTAGTGAGAATAGAATTCACTAAGCCATATCTAGCTGTTTAAGCCAACTTAATTAAAGATTCTAGTCATTACAGAGCAGATTTAGGTCATTCTTGTTGACTTGGAAGAAGACTACATGGAGTCAGACATGTAGAGATACTTGAAAGTATCTTGAGATACTTGAGAGACCCATGGGAGGCTGAAAATGGCATCCATTACCTTGATTTGTACTTTGATTGTGTTCCTTTCATCCCTATCTTGCCTGGCGCCTTATGCCACTTTCCTGTAGGTCCCTACTAGAAGGTGCCTTAGACCTGTGGCAAGCTTTGGGGTCACAGTGGTGCTGTTTTGGGCCAACCCTGTTTGGTAGGGCATTTACCCACTAGGGGATGGGTAACTTTTGGGTGTTCTATTGGAAAACCATTATCCTTTCTTCTCTCTTCATGTATGCTAATCCTGTTAAAGTTCTATCACACAAAGAGAATGCTTTGTCTTTATGCAGCATATGGCAGAAGCTATTTAGAGTGTGCAAGTCTGGGGGCCCTGGGATATCCCTCTGTCTGCACACAAACCCCAGCTCAGGGATTAGTTCAACTATATTACCACTTGGCAAAGTATAGATGCAGTGACTTATTTACCTACCCCACTACCCTCACCCAGTGCACATGGCCAGTCCTGTGGTGGTTGGGGCTCCTGAGAGCCAATAAACACATCAAGGAAAGCCCATCAGGTAAACTGGGCATGTTGCTCATCTACCTTCCCTTCAGCTTTGATCTATTTTAGTCTAGAAAAAAGTCCTTTCTCTATTCAAATTTCTCTAGAGGCACTTTCTCTCTCCACTTCCTGCCCCATCCATTCTCCTCTGTTTACTGTTGTTTTCTATATTAAACCTTTATGGCTCATTAAACCCAAAGCCAAAAACATTAGCAACAGAAAAATCTGGGTTCCTTTATTCTGGGTGGGCAGGAAGAGCTTAAAGTGTAAACTTTCCCTGAAGGTGAAGGGAAATGTTCTTTTCATCCCTCTAAAGCAACAAAGGAGCACAAAAATGTCATGTTTTTATATTGAAATATTCTCACATTCAGGTACAGCCACAGGGTTGAATATGCAAAGCATATGCCGCTATGAATGGTTACTAAGGATTTCCTAAACATGGGCAGAATTTCCTACTTTCCCAGAAGCTATAATTGTTACATAGTCTACCTGTTGTGGTTAGGTAACAGAAATGAGCTCTTCTGGAGCACCTGAGTATCTCAAAGTAGATGGAGCTCTAGGTGAGATGACCCTTTGACCTGAATGTATCTAAGTCTTTCAGGCTCACCACATAAGGGCAGGGCACTGATTCAGACAGGAAAGAGGGACATAATAGCTAACCCACACAAGTGTTAAAGTTGTTAAAAAGAGAGGCAAAGAAATCTAAATATTAGAATCCATATACAGGCTATAATCAGTTGGGTTCCAGAGAAGCTGAGTTTATCCAGTACATAAATCTCTTCTGATGTGAATTAGCAGACATAGCTGATCTCCCTTGAGGCCACACACACTGAGGCAATATTAATATTCATAAGCTTCTATTTCTGTTTATTAACCTTTTTTGTGTTTTCAATGGACTAAGTTTTCATGTCCTTCATAATTCATTTTTCAGTTCTAATCCCTAAAATGATAGAATTAAGAGGAGGGGGCTTTAGGAAGTAAGTGGGTGGTGAGAGTGGTGATGCTATTTCTATTATAGAAGTCTGAGCTAATACAGAAATTAATAGCAAGAAAGGGATGCTGTTATAATAAATACCTAAAATTGTGGACATGCGCCTGGTACTGGGTGATAAGTGAAATCTGGAAGAGTTTGAGATCCATGCTAGAAAAATCTTCATTGACCTGAGTGACACATTATAGGCAATTCTGATGAGATTCTAGAAAGAAAAGAGATCTGTAAAGAAAGTGTCAATCTTATCAGAGCATACCAAAATAATCCTAAAGAGAATGTAGAAATATAGATGGTAAAGGCATTCTCATGATGTCTAGGAAGACATGAGGAGCAAATTATTGGAAACTGGAATAAAGGTCATCCATGTTATAAAATGGGAAATAACTGGATGGTGTTTGTCTCTACGTGATAAGTGGATTTTCTGATCTATGAAGTTGGATATTTAACTGAGGAAATATCTAAGCAAAGTACTAAAGGAGTAGCCTGGTTCCTCTTGATTGCTGGTAGCAAAGTGGAAGAGAGAAAGCACTGAAAGACAAAATTGTGGAAGGAGAATTTAATATATGGAAGATTGCTTGATGGAGAACTTTGAGGATGTGGCCAAACACATCCTTTGAAGAGGAGATTGGTCAGCCCTGGAAATAGAAGCCAGGAGCTGTGGTTCAACACAAGGGAAGAGTGACCCTCCTGAGGTGATCTGTAGTTCATCACAACGATTTCAAAGGGGGAGCAAACGCAGGTGCCTGTGGGAAACTAAGTGCTCCCTGCCCATGTAGATGTATGGTGTCACCCAACATTGCATCACTATAATGTATACATGGTAGTGGTATACGTAGGAGAGACCCAGAAAAACAGAGTAACTTGCCATATGACTTCAGATGTCATCTTAAATAACAACATGGTTGTGGGAGTGGAGAAAGGTGAAACTCAGTTGGGGAGTTTACCAAGGGAGGTACAATAAACAATTATGCAGATGTACGTTCAGCCTCCTTCATTGAAAAGAGATAAGGACTGTTATTATTTTTTTTTTACACTGTCTTATTTGGTTCCCCTATATTCCTGCTATGAGTGAAGCCATGCAATATTTTTCTTTTTCCTTCTGGCTTAATTTCACTGAGCATAATTCCTTCTAGCTGCATCCATGTTGCTGCGAATGGCACGAGTTTATCTTTTTTATTGCTGAATAATATTCCATTGTGTATATATGCCACATCTTCTTGATCCAGTCATCTATTTTGGTGCATTTGAGTTGTTTCCTGGAAACAACATTTACATTATTTACCTATTGTAAATAGTGCTGCAATAAACATAGGGGTACAGGTGTTGAGGGAGGGAGGAGCACAGGGGACAGAGGTGATGGTGCAAGGGTGCATTGGTGAAGGAAACTCTATGGGGACTACACCTGAGATGATGGGGAGAAGCAAATATTTTTTAAAAATGAACAATGATGTGAAAAAATAAATAAAAATGAAAAAAAGAGATAAGGAGATTATTCTTAACAATACAGTGAGGGAAACTCCTTACAGAGAGAAATTTACATATACATGTCTTTTTCAAAAGCAACCTCCACCCATTCTTTGGCATCCCCCAAGAAATAAAACCTGCCATATTTATTTATTTTGGAGTGGTGGATTTTTGCTTCCATATAACCCGCTAGCAAACGGGCTCAAACCAGACATCAAGTCATATTGACCAGCCTCCGGAATCATGAGTAATAAATTTCTGTTCTTTATAAGCTATATAAATTGTGGCATTTCTCATATAATAACCCAAACTGACTATGACAGTTTCTAACATTTTTAAACATTTATTAGACTTATATTTTAAGGAGTTTCTGTTTCACTGCAAAATTGAGCAGAAAGTGGAGTTCCCACATACTCTCAATGTGCTTTTTTTTTTTAAACTAAAACCTTCCTTTTTTAAAAAAGATTTATTTATTTATACAAGAGCCGGGGTACAGGCCAGAATCGTGGGAGGGTGAGAGGATCGACCAGAGACAGAGCGGGGAGCAGAACAGGCAGATGGACTGAAAGCCCTGCTGAGGGGAGCAGTGGGTGAGACAGGAGAGGTCTGCCATGCCATGTGGGCATCTCCCTGGCCAGCTGGGAATCAAACACGCACTGCAGAGGCTGTGGACAGCTTCACAGTGCAGAGCTCAATGTGCTCTTTCTATCTGTCTTTTTTATTATTTTCTAAAAATAATACTGACATCTGCCAAAAATTATTATTTGAATGGTTCATAATCATTCTGTCCTGGATTCTATGGGTTTCTGGAAGGTATGAGAAATGATATTGGAGAGAGGTAGGTAAAAGGGAATATTTGTGATCTAATGCAGTCTTGTGGTGGGGGGGGTCACTTAACTCTTATGTTAATACCAAAGATTAAGTGGTGTGGAATTAAGAATTGAAAAGTTTCCACATGTAGAAATATTAAACTAGATGACTCTCTCACAGTATATACAAAAATTAACTCAAAATGGATGGAAGAGTTGGATGCAAGATTGCAAACTATAATATAGAGAAGAAAACATGGGCAAAACTCTATGACATCGGCTTGGAAAACATCAGTGATGTTTTCGAGGAAAACAAAAGTAACAATAACCAGTTGGGACTACAACAAACTAAGAATAATTTTGGTACAGCAAAAGAAACTATCATTAAAACAAAAATAACACCCTACTGAATGGGAGAAAATATTTGCACATCATACATCTGACATCAAAGACCTACAAAGAACTCATACAAGTCAATAAAAAGAAAACCAAGAACCCAATCAAAAAATGGGCAGAAGAGCTAAATGGACTCTTCTCCAAAGAAGACATACAGATGGTCAATAAGGACATGAAAAAATATTCTATATCACTAATCATCAAGGAAATCATCTATATCACTCAATCTCCCTGCCCACTAAAGTTTAAAACAATCTCTAGCTTCTCATCACTAATACAATACCCAACAACCAAAAACCACAATGAGATACCACCTCACTCCTGTGAGAATTTCCATATCAAAAACAAAACAGAAACAACAAATGAATGTTGATGAGGGTGTGGAGAAAAGGGAACCCTTGAATATTATTGATGGGAATGTAAGTCAGAAACATTTTATTTCATTAATTTACGTTTTATTTTAAAAATCTATGTATTTATTTTTGAGGTAATGTTTATTTACAACGCTGCATATGGTTTAGGGAAATAGGATCACACCATTTCAGATGCATGTCACTACACCACACCCACCACAAAAGCAAATAAAATGTAAATAAAATGTAATGTATGAAAAAAGCATGGAATTTGCTCAAAATATTAAATACGATACACTATATGACCCAGCAATTCCATTCCTATGTATCTACCCAAAGAATGTAAATACAATTAATTTGAAGGGATATATATATATACACACACACACATATATATGTATGTATATGGGTATATATATACACATATACCCCAATGTTCAGCACCATTACCCATAGCCAAGTTATAGAAACTAAGCATCCAGTGATGGAAGAGCAGATAAAGAAAATGTTGTATATATTCATGATGAAATACTACTCAGCTATAGAAAAGATGAACTCTTGCCATTTGCAACAACATGAATGGAGCTATGCTTAGTGAAATTATTCAGGAGAAAGACCAATCCTGATGATTTCAGTCCTAAATCTAAACCAAAACAAACCCTAGCATACCACCGCAGAACTGATGTTACTGGAGGGGAAGGAATGTATGGGAAAAAAGTAGGGAGGGGAACCACTGGTCTAGGGTAAAGGACTATGGGTGCTTTTGTGGTGGGTGTGGTGTAGTGACATGCATCTGAAAGGGTGTGATCCTATTTTCCTAAACCATATGCAGCATTGTAAATAAACATGACCTCAAAAATAAATACATAGATTTTTGAAATAAAATGTAAATTAATGAAATAAAATGTTTCTAGATTATTTTAAGTGTGTCAAGATTTGAGACTAGGTTGATGGAGCTATATGTTCAACCAAAGTGAGGCAGATTAGACACAGTTAAAGATACTTCTTTCATCAGCCTGAGTCTATCTCAGCATAGAGCCCCAGGAACTTAGTATGTGTAAAAGTAGAAATTGACGTGCCAGCTTTTGGGGTTATAGAATCAAATCAAGTCCTCCTTGGTGTCCTTGCCACAGTCACACCATGTGAGCTGGGAGCTATCCTTTCAGCTCCAAGAAATAACTAATCCACTTTTACTTTCAATTCTCAAAGCTAATTTCTTCAAATGGAGTTTTGATTTTCCATTTCCTTCTAAAAACTTTGAACCTGAATGAAGGGATAGCTTAGATTTTTAGCAATTCTCTTTGGAGTCTTACTGTTGTGAATAAACTATTTACTGCCTGACTATCTCATTGACATCTGCCTCTTGACAGTTTTCCATTTATAAATGAGGTAGTGGTTGAAGAGAATGGGTAGAGGACAGTCCAGATGTCCTCTAACTCTCCATTTGTGTCTAAAATCCTCTGGATTTCTGAAGCCTTTCATGAATAATCCCCAGAGGCTCCATTTAAAATGAACTCTTGTTTTACTGTTCTGAGAACTTTTATCTTTTTTCCCCCTTTTCAAATCTAGATCTAGCTGGTTTGGCTAGGTCTCTTTAGTAGTTGGCATTATAGGAGCCACTGATCTGAGTCCCAACAATTCTTAATTTCTCTGATATCGGGGGGTTGGGAACTGTTGGGAAGAAAATGATAAAAATTGCAATCAAGTGAGAGGTGGGCAGAATTTTCTCCTTGCTTTGTTTGTCAGTAATAATAGCCAAAGTAGGGTCCACTAGGAAAGGTGACAGACTCTGCTCTTTCTATTTTACAAAGGGAAAGCATTGCACATCCAGCGATGTGCAGGTTAAAGAGATAGGTGCAGGTTAAACTGGATCTTGTGGTGGGAGACATGCAGGTTTTGTTGGTGCTACACCTCTGTCACTCCCTCCCCTAGCCTCAATGTGAGCAGCTTGCAGACCATCACCTCAACAGGGGAGGCAACCCCAAGCCTCCCTGGTTCCCTGCAGCTGGGAGGAGCGTGGCACCTAGCTGGGGTAGCTCCAGCTCTGGTGTGGCTCTCTGGAGCCCATCAGCCCAAGAGCCTGCCCTGACCTCAGTGCAAGTCAGTTTGAGCAGACAATGGGTATCTACACAGGAGGGAATATTACACAGGTATATATATATATATCAAAAAAAATCACCTCTTGCCATTTGCAAAAACTTGGATAGAACTGAAAGGGAATATGCTAAGTGAAATAAATCAGAAGGAGAAAGACCAGTGTTGACAATTTCACTCCTATGTGGCATATAGATAAACAAAACAAAAGGAACTGACAAAACTATGCCAAAACAAACAAAAAAAACTATGCTATACATTGTTTATTGCAGGTTTATTAACACTAGTCAGGACCTAGGTGTCCACTGGTAGAGGACTAGATTAAGATGTGGTATAGCCTTTGGGGCTTCCCTGGTGGCACAAGGGGTTAAGTCTCAGCATTATGAAGCTATCCACAGCCACTGCAGCACAAGTTCAATCCCCTGCCAGGGAGCTGACCCACATGGCGCAGCAGACCTCTCCTGTTTCACCCTCTGCTCCCTTCAGCAATGTATTTCAGTGGATCTGCCTGTACTGCTCCCCACTCTGTCTGGTGAATCCTCTCACCTTTCTACATCTCTGGTCTACACTCCAGTTCTTGTATGCATAAATAAACAAATCTTTTAAAAAATTATAAAAAAAGAAGATGTGGTATTCAACCATAAGGAAAGATAACATGGTACAGATAACATTTACAGTAAACTGGAAGGGAGTTTAAGGGAATTATATGTAGTAAAGCAAGTCAGAATGACAAAGACAAATATTGGGCATTTATATAGAGGACGATCAGACAAGGTAAAATGTTTATAAAAATCAGTGGAGACTAATAAACAAGTGAGGCTTCTGAGATGAAGAGGGTCATGGTGAATGGGTCAAAGAATGGGTGATAGGGAAAAACAGATTTTGAGGAATAGATTTAAATGATGCTGATCTTAAACTGCTCCTTGATTCTACACAGAGCTGGTAGAATCAGCTGTCCTTCAACAACATATTTCAAATATTTAAAATCTAGCTTCTTTGTAATTTGAATCCTATGTGCTTTGGGGAACATCAGTCCCACATTCTCAAAACTGCTATCCAGTAAGTCCCCAAACTGACTGGTAACAGAAAACAGAGTGAGAAATGGAAAACAAACAAACAAACAAACAAACAAAAAAACAGATAAAAAGAATTTGGGCCTATATTTAATTTGATTTAAGGAAAAAATAGACATTTCACATATAAATGTTACAGTGAATTCATACCTAGAAAAACAAATGGAAATAAATATACTTTCAGACAACTTATCAGATGAGCTGGACAAGTAGCTTGGGTTTTAGATGACCTATGAATATTGCATGCTAAAAATTTTCTGTGAATTTGCTAAACCAAACTGCCCTGCTTTAGGCAGGAATCCTCTCCTTGTTAAGATTCCATAAATAGCACATCGTCCTCTCTATTTTTCTACCTCATCTATGAATAGAATCAAATTTTGTGTGTGCTGTGAAGTGGAAGATTATGAAACTTCCTGTCTTTCTTCAACTATTGTATTATGGTGAAAGTTAGGGCTTTAGCTGATGGTTCAATAAAGTTCTGTCCCAATCACTGCTGTTAAGACTTGGGGCCCCTGTAATTCCCCCAAAGCATCCATGACAATAGAGCTATTGTCACACCGATTTAACTTGTTGCAAAAAGAACATTTTCAAGTTGGCATTTGAACTATATAAAAGAAATTCTGAAAGAAAATTCACATGGCATAACTAATATTTGACTCATAGCTTTAATTATTCCTCATATCATCTGCTTCAATGCCTTGAATAGAAAAAAAAAACCTTGGAATTGCTGCACTTTTACTAAAGTTAGCATTGAAAAGCTTCTATTGCACCTAGGACTCACCAGATGTTTCATGTTAGGGTAGCAGACAAGTCCTAATGTACAATAGTGAAACAATTCCTATCAGGGAACTGATTTTTTTCTTGCACACATTACACTTTACCACATCCACTCACACATGTTCCGTATATGTGCAACTATATCTACATTGCTTTCAGCAAATTCAGTGCTGACTTACCAGTCAATTTAGAAAAGTTACGCTGCCTTAGGAATGTTAACAAGGCAGTTCTTCATGCCCTACCCTGGGTTGTCTGGAGCAAGAAGGGATGGAAAAGGCATCTTAGGTAAGGATGCTAAGTGATATTGACGCATGCTACTTGGAGTTTCACATAGACTGACCCTTTTCCCCAGTAGGGGGCCCTCATAATGGTAGCCCACTCCACTGCTGCTGCTATCGCATCAGCTAAGTCCCCCCAACAATGTTCTTGGTGATTCTCTGCAGACAACTTAGTTATCAATTTTCAGTTCCCTCATCTGTATTTCTTCCACGGAGGTGCAGTTCCTCTATAGGAACAGAGGACAGTGCTATCATGTCCTGCCAGGAGACACCATTGTGTCTTCCTCTCCCACTGCTCACCCTAGTCACAAAACACAAGCAGGAGGACTGCAGCTTAGCAGACCCCAGCAGAGAAGGATGACCTTCTATTCATCAAACTCCCTACATGGAAAGACCTGTCAATGAAATGCTGAATGGCCCCTTTGATCTCCACTGGGTGGAGAGAAAGAGATGGTTGCTCCACCATGTTAGTCTAATGTCACATTAGAAATGCTACTCTTTAGATTTTGTTCTTTTTTTTTTTAATGATGTACCATTGTTTTACATCCTTGTTTGTTTTTTTCACAATATAAGTGCGACCACCATAGTTTTTCCACCACAAAGCCCAATTTTGTTCTTGATAGTGAGCATCCACCAAAGCAATGATTACTTTTGGGGAAAGGGATCATGAGTAAGGTGGGGGGGAAAGGTTTACAGCCAAATGAGAAAGGCATACGGGTAGTTTCTATTATTACATCAGCTATCAGCAACCTCCTACTCAACACTTATCAAAGCATTTTCTTTGTTGATTTTACTTTCATACCATAATAGCTGAAGGTTTTAGTAACCTATGGGAGACACTGGGCTAAGCAGAAAAATCAGAGCTTAGGGGTCAGGCTGACCAGGTTGTCTCAAACCAGCTGTGTAAGTACAAGCAAGTTGGTCTGGCTTGTAGACGGTTTGTTCATTGCTACATTGGATAATAACAAAACTTACCTCCTGAGGTTATAAAACTTCAGTGAAGTTACCTTAAGCATTGAGCATGTAGGCACTTAATTGTTTTATTTGTGTATTTTAAGCATTCATTCACATATTAAATTAGCCAATAATTTAACATTCAAGTGAACATTTTAAAACATCTGCTTCCAATTGTCAATTCTAATAGACAGGTTGATTTAGCTCCAAATTGTCATTGATAAAGTATTGGCAAAGGTCCGGGGAAACTGTCATTCTTATGCATAGTTCATTGAAAGGCAATTTTCCAAAAGGAAATGAAATCCTTAAGTTATGTATTTTAAACTAATAATTACACTTTTAAAAATTCATCCCTAGGGCCTCCCCTGATGGCACGGGCGGTTGAGCACAGCTCTGTGAAGCTGTCAGCAGCCTCTGCAGTGCCAGTTCGATCCCGGCTGGCCGGGGAGGGTCCCACATGGCGCGGCAGACCTCTCCTGTCGAGCCCGCTGTTCCCCTCAGCAGTGTATTTCATCAGTCTGCCTGTTCTGTTCCCCGCTCTGTCTCTGGTGAATCCTCTCACTCTCCCGTGCATCTGGCCTATACCCCGGTTCTTGTATAAATAAATAAATAAATCTTTAAAAAAAAATTCATCCCCAAAAATAATTGGAAAAGTGTGCAAAAATGTACATATAGTTTTATCATTTCACTTATATAGCTACTAAAACAAACAGAAATTGGTTCAATAACTGTATATACTAATATAGAAGATATGTTATAAAGTGATGATGTAGTTCTATTTATTGATTAAAATATATCTACTACATAGTATGTGTTTGTTTATGCACATACTACACACTACATATGTATGTATATATACACACACATTCTACCTAAGTGATTCCATCTTATGTAAATGTTTCAAGAAATACAGAAGCATCTCAAAGACTATACACTATCATCAGTAGTGACTATTATAAGGCAAGAGTATGGATGACTTAAACAATATTTTTCTGTATCACTATATTTTTTATAATGAGCATATATCTTGGTTTGGGTTTATTCAAAGCAGGGATTCTTGTGCAAATACTTTATTGAGGGGGAACATTCAGAAAGAAAGTAGAAGAAAGCAGAACAGGAATTAGCAAGAATGTCTAGCTTCAGCCTCATCCCATGAGCTATGCTACCAGCATAAGCCCTACCTGGACATACGGCAGCCTGCCCTTGTACCTACTGGGGGCCAGCCCTAGGCTGTGAACCACACCCAGGAGTGTTTATAAACTCAATGGACAAGTTGGCTCCCAAGGGTGGGGGCCATTAAATTGATCATGGCATCAGGGATAAATGCACCAGGCTGAAGAAGATATGGATGGGAAACCAACAAGATCTTCTGCAGTCTACAGTTCACACTGCTCAGAACATTTTTCTCTCTCACTCACTCCATCCAGGCATGGCTTATGCAGAATTCTCATTGATCACAAGAATGGAAACTACATGCCCACCCCATCCCCAAGCTGCAGCTGATTCTGGGATTACAACTGATACTCATCACCTCCTTCTTCCATCTTCCACATTCAATTTTCCTCTTTGATTTGGTAGTACTTCTGGTGGTGCAGATGCCCTGCCTGGTGTTCTGACCTATTCCCAAAGAGCCTGATTTCCTGGTTGGCATGCACTTATCAAGCAAAAGCTGTTCCTTCCTCATAGTTAATACTACCAAGAGATTTACTGTTGCTGCCCGGTGGTCCACTGACTGCCAAACACACTGCTTCCTGCCCTTCATTATGTAGCCACTGTCCTAAAATAATACAATATCAAGGTATTTATCACTATTGGTGCTGACCTTGGTCATGTGGCTGAGATAGTGTTTGTCAGATTTCTCCACTGCAAAGTTACTCCCTTCCCCCTTTTTTCATACTGTGCTCTCTGGAAGGAAGTCACTGAGTACTATCCACACTCAAGGAGTCAGTAGTTATATTCTTCTCCTGCAGGCAGAGTCTCTGCATAAATTATTTGGAGCTTTTTAATAGCTAAGACTTGTTTGTTTTTCCCCATTTCCTTATTAATTCAATCATTTATTTATATTCTCATGGACCTATGGATATGTATTCTATAATTTGGGTTATAATCTAATCAAATGCAAACAAATTATCTTCTCAAGTTGCTTGAGTTTTGGTCATTAGGAGCTCTTTCATTTGGTTCCTAAGCTTCTTTGGAAAACCACCATAGATGTGGGTTTGTAGGTTTGTTAGGTTTTGTTCTGTTGACTCAGTGCATAAGTACAGGAGATATAATTCATGCAAAAAAAATTTACCATTTTTAAATCTACACTTGAGTGGTTTTTTGTACATTCACTATATTGCATAGTTATCACTGCTAATTCCAGAACATTTTTAAAATTTTATTTATTTATATATATTTTACATCATTGTTCACTTTCGTACAATGCTTGCTTTCTCCTCTCAGGTGTAATCCCCATAGAATTCCCACCACCAATTCACACACGCACCATCACCGTAGTCCCTTGTGCTCTTCCCTCCCTTGTTTTGATTTCTCTCTCCCCCCATCCCCTGCAGAAAGTCTCTGATTTATAGTTGCCTGTTAATTTTTTTATTTATTATTTTTTCCCTGATCTCCTATTTGGTTTCCCTATATTCCCCCTATAAGTGAAACCATCTGTTATTTTTCTTTTCCTTCTGACATTTCACTGAGCATAATCTCTTGCAGCTCCATCCATGTTGCTGTGAATGGCATGAGTTTATTTTTTTTTTAATTGCTGTAATTCCAGAACATTTTTATTACTCCCCATACCTATTAATAATTAGGCAAATATACCCCTTTTCCCAAGACCTGGCAATCACTAACCTGTTTTCTGGCATTCATTTTCCTATTGCGGACATTTTGTATAAGTGGAAGCACACTGATGGGCCTTTTGTGTCATTCCCTGACTTATTTCATTTAGCATAATGTTTCCTAGCTTTGTCCACATTGTAGCATGTATCAACACTTTGCACCTTTTTATGACTGAATTATATCCTATTGTATGTCTCCACCACATCTTGCTTATCCATTTAGCCCCTGATGGACATCTAACTTAACTCCACTTTTGAATGCTGCTGTTATGAACAATTTCTTTTTTGAAGAAGTTTATGTTTGAACATGTGTTTTCACATCTCTTGGGCATATACCTAGTAATTCTATGCTTAATTTTTGAAGAATTAACATAAAATTTCAAGTCAATTAAATTCTTCAGTACTACTTGTCTACTTTCATGCATCATTTCCAACTGTCATCTACCTACAATTTAGTAGAGTAGAAAACAGATAGAATAGCTGATCCTTAAATTTAAAACTGATTCTAAAAAACCTTTAATCCTAAAAGACCATAGGCACAAACAGTCTCAGACACCTAATATAATATCAGCTGAAACAATTCCCTACCTAGTGCCAGCCTATTTATTGCAAAGAGTGGCTTACTTACTCCCACCACCTTGCATGCTCCATTCTACTTACCAGTTTAAGACTAAATCTACCTGCTCACCAGCCCCAGAGAGCAGGAAGTTCTGGTATCTGGCCTAATTTATTCCCTGTTATTAAATTAACAACCTGCCTGGAAGAGTTGACAGTTCCTTCAGGTAATATCCTGGCACTATGATTCAGACAAGAAAATGCCAATTTGTCAACAGTTTATTTTCCCATCAGGCTTATTTAGTTTTAAATTCCATTACATTGAAACACTGACCTCCAGTGGTGTGTTGAACCTGGTTTGCAGAAGCAAATGAGTCAATTATGCTCATCAATTTCCAATTCTACATTCAGTGACATCATGTTGTTAGTTTGAAATGAACCACAGAGGGAATATTTCCACCATGGGAATTAACAAAAGCTACACATCAGGACATTTACTCCCAAAGAGCTAACTGTTAAACCTTACTTGCATCACACCAAATCCTACAATATTATTCCTTTTACACAATGGTTCATCTAGTTTAGTGCATATTTCACATACACACACCTCATAACAGTTTCCATTTCACCAAGAAGAAAAATGATATTTAGAAACATGATTATGTCCAAAGCTATATAACTAAAAAGCAGCAGGTCTGGAACTCAAACCCATGTCTTTTTCACTCCTACATCTACATATCTGTGTGCATGATTTATATAATAGCACTTTATTGTATAAATTACATTCACTATTCTAGTATAAACAATATTGCACATATCTATATGAATTTCTGCATGCACTTCTTATATCTGTGCTGAAACTCAACCAAAAATAAATCAGAAAAAGCGTGATTTGGGGCCTCCCTGGTGGCACAAGGGGTTAAGCACCACACTATAAAGCAATCCACAGCCTCTGCAGCATGAGTTTGATTCCCGGCCAAAGAGAAACCTACAAGGCGAAGCAGACCTCTCCTGTCTCGCCCACTGCTCCCCTCAACAGTGTACTTCAGTCAATCTGCCTGTTCTGCTCCCCACTCTGTCTCTGGTGAGTCCTCTCACTCCCCACATCACTGGCATGTACCCCAGCTCTTGTATGCATAAATAAATAAATCTTTTTAAAAAAGTATGACTTTCATGGTAATTGCTAAAACAAGGCAACTCCACTAAACTTGCAAGTTAATTGGAAAGAAAAGTTTTCCATCCTAAATCCTTTTGGCTTGCTATCCCTCACAATCTGAGGGATTTGAAGACTAATCCTACATTATCTGATTTCATATGAATTTCTTCTTATCCCCTCCTCCCATTTATACCTCCCCTTTCTATCACTGTTATAGTTGCCTTTTATTCAAAGATCCTTTAAATGTCAATTTGTGTCTTTTTCACTAGGCTATGAATAGGCAGATGATATTCTTCTTGCTTCTTTCTCAGTTCCTAGATAGTGCTGTGCATTGAGCCGCTTTTTTTATTTTTTATTTTTATTTTTTACATCATTCTTCATTTTTAAACAATATTTGCATTCCCCCCAGGGGTAGTCCCCATAGAATTTCCCACTTTTCAATAAATAAAGGTTGCAGTGAAACAAATTGTCTCCAGGTCTTGACCCTAAAGAGCCAATATTTGTTTTTATTTACTTCATGACCATCCCTTCCATATCGCCACAATGGCAACCTATTACATACATGTTCAGCACTCACCTTTTTTCTAATCCCATAATTCATTTTAAGTTTTAGCATCAGATCACATCTGGGGTAGGAATGCTATTCAAGACATTGGTCCCCTTGTCTACATTGTCTACCACCACCTAGTTGAAGAGTTTCTGTCCAGTATTGCTTTACTCTTTGGGGAGAGTTACACAGTTTATACTTCTTTGAACACTGGCACAGAATTCCCTAACACCTAACAGAATTTGTATTATGGAAATATCTCATCTGTCTAAGATTATGTATTGCTAACATGTGAGTCTATAAATCATTGATGGTCTGAAACAGGCATTCTAACTCTTTAAAGTATGTTTTAGTACATTCAAAGTGTGAGCAGTGGAGTTACAGAAATTGTACTTCCCATTAACCTTAGAAGTCAATGACCTTGTCTCTGAAGATCCCCAAAGCATTAATCATTATGTTCTACCATCTCCCTCCTCATCTCCAAAAATTGCCATATTCAGGTCCTCTGGGATTGGAGGGTATAAGTTCTCTATAAATGTACTTAATATATTATTAATCTGAATGCCTTGATACTTGTCATAAAGGACAAAAA
Organism: Talpa europaea; assembly: GCF_964194135.1. Lineage (NCBI taxonomy): Eukaryota > Metazoa > Chordata > Mammalia > Eulipotyphla > Talpidae > Talpa > Talpa europaea. The sequence goes on from NC_140069.1 coordinate 15,072,252, forward strand.
AGTTTTCATTTCAATTTCAGCCTATTAATCTTTGGTACCAACCATCAACATTATTTTTTGCATCTCAACCTTTATAGAGATTTGTTGTTGTTAGAACTTTTAGATTTTGTAGCCCTTACCCATAAATCATCTACTTAGGCTCATAATCATTTAATTTTCCTCTTCAGTTAACTTTCTCTAGGTAATATAAATCAGATTATTACATTATGTATTTGCATAATTTCCCAAAATGAATCAAAGAATTTCTCACAAACATGAGCCCACTAACCATTCTCATAGATAGAAGATGTGAAGGTAAATAGATATGTTTAGGGATGGAGAAAAATGAGCCATGGAGCATTTATATTACATTATCCTATACAAATCAGACTGCCTGTATTTTGTAACAGCAGCCTCTAGACATGTTTCTATGAAGAACAGGCCAGTGTGCTTTTGCTGCCTGCCACCCTTGACGCTACAGTGTTCTCTTGCTATTTCACAGAGCAACACAGAAATGCCATATGCTAGAGTTTCTTCAGAAACCACCAGCCACCAAGCCCCCATGAGAATTTTCATGACACTTATTTGTTGGTACTGATTCTGGCCCTTCTAACTCCTGGACCCCCATCCTCATGTCACATTAGCTAGGACAATGCTCCACATCGTGGGGCATGCAGCAGAGAGCTGGTTCAGAATGCTAGTTTTGCTCTTGGATCTGAAATGCAATTATACTACTTGAACAAGTACCTTCATGTTCCTGTCTTGTTGTTTCCTCATCTGCAAAATGAATGTTGGCAATATCCTCCCAGGACTGCAAAGAGAAACTGAAAGACCTCATGGAGAGCCCGGCACTGCGTCCAGCATGGCGCTGAGGAATGTTGGCTGTCATTATCATTATTATGACATTAATCACCAGCACGGTCTCAACTGAACTGCTCACTGCCCCCCCCCCAACAGATACACCTGCAGCTTCACTGAATTGTGTCCTGGTTAAGGAAAGGCAACCAGTTTTGTGTACTTTTCTCCCCTTCTCTTCTCTCTATCCATAATCCACTTCCTCTCTGGATTAGGTTCAGAGGAAAATACTTTAATGTCCAGATTTCCTCACAGATTCCTTTACTCAGCAATGTTTCTGGGGGCTCACAGTCTCCACCACCATTTAAGAAGTAATTATAATGCTCTCTTAGCACCTGGCCCCACCACCAAGCCTCTGAATAGTGCTCCAGATCTCCAGAACAATGCCTCTGCAGTAACATGCAGGAACTAGAAGATAGCAACAGATTCCTTTTTAAGAAGCAAAACATGACTTCACAGGAAATTTCAGCTTTCATAGCCCCTTAGCTTCCCTCAGGGCTGCTTTAAAAGAAATTATTTTTATTTTCGCCCTGCTGTTCACAAAGACACCTGGGATTATTCTGGCAATTAGCAATGATGAGTTTCTATTTTTCATTTCTTGGCCCTCGCTAAAATCTGCTACTTGTCCTTGGAGGCCATTGACAAGACATAAGAAATAGCTTCTGTTCTAGAGGACTTAATTCCCCAGTGCTTATTCAGTGTATCCTTGTAATTTTCATGAACTAGAGAGAACCACATAAAGCTTTTACATTTACATGACAATTTGCTCATTGAATTACTCAAATAAATTCACCATTATCACCAATGGTAAAACATCAATTTATCATTCAAAGAGACAGAAAACTAAAATAAACAAGCAAGCAAACAAAGACTTACAGTAGAGCTGTAAGTAGATTAGCAGTTTAACCAAGGCCATGAAGGTGATTTAAAAAAAATGACAATGATAAAATAGTCAATATTCATTAGCAGGTAGCACGCTGGGTCACAAGATGCCCTATATGTGTTCTTTCATTTTATCCCTGCCTGCAATGCTCCTGCAGGGATGGTTCAGAAATAATATTATTTTCAGTCTCCATGGAATGGCATTGAAGTATCTTTCAAACACCACTGATTCCTCTGCAGAGATTATCCTCACTCACAGAGGCGAAAAGTTGCACTAAAGACCAAATTAAAGGGGACAGGAGAATCTAAGATATATGGTATAATAGCTTAAATCTCTAGCAAATAGAACATCAAAAATACCCTTAATGATTCAGGTTTTAATTCCAAAATACACTATGAAAAGAAAATACTGGATTCTTCTATGTTTTTTAACTCAAAGTTTTGCTTGACAAAAATTTCAGTTGACCACAATTTTAATGTGGATTGTCTCACACTCTCAAGTTTCTAGTTAAACATCTATACAATATGAAGATTGAAAAAATCTGGATATCAAGCCATGGGCTAATATAAAAGTATACAACCACAAAAGAAACAGCCGCTTATGGATGAAAGGTTGAGATATAACAGTGGTTTTCAACTGGGGGCAAATTTACCTCCCAGGTGAACATTTGTCCATGTCAGGAGATATTTTTGTTTGTCACAATACAGGATCAAGAGGGACTAGTGGCATCTAGTGGGTAGACAACAGTGGTGTGACTGCTGTAGGATGCAGAGGCAGCCTAAACTGTCATTCTGACAGTGTTGAGAAATCCTCACCTAGAAAAATGTAAAAATCATTCCTACATTTCTCTAAAACTCTTCCAATGAGTTTCACGTCTCCTCTGTGTACAAGCAAATCTGTATTCTCATTCTTTTTCCTGATTAAGGCAGGCATTACCATAGGGAAAGTGAAAGATGTGTGTGTGCATGTGGGTATGGGGGTGGGGGTGATCAGTCATATTTCAATTCCATATCTTCTGATCCAATGCTTAGTGTCTAGTTTGGAAAGTTAAGGATTAGGAGGAGGTAGATCTCGAAAAGATGTGGGAAGAAATCAGGACTGGCCCTGGAGCAAAATTCTCCCTTTTCCCTCAGGCTGACCCTCATATCCCTTAGTACTCCTCCTGGCATCTCATATTCTCAGTATTTCCTGCAGAGTACATGCCTCCCAGAGGCTGTCTAATAAAGACCTTGGAGCCTTTATTATTGGATCAAACTTATCTAGAATGTGTCCTATGTGAAAGGACAGCAAAAAGAAAGATGAAACATCTGGTAACAAACCCTAATCAAAGCTCCATCCCCTTTTGCTTTACCATATCACCTCCCAGATGGCATTTTTCTTCTCTCCACTAGCTATTGCATGCCTCTAGAAATTCCCAAAGGGCTCATCATAATATTGGTAAAAGCTCCAGACATACATATAGTTTGGCTTGACACATCTGCCAATGGGCAGGTTCATCATTACCCATTAACGAGGTCAAATAGGCATGATGTTCAAGCTCCCACACAGAGTGTCATACCAAAGAGGACACTGAAATATAGCTCAGACAACCATCCTCAAGTGTCAATCAATACCATTTATGATGAAGTATTATAATCATAAGCTGAAGCTTGATTTGCTTTAATATGCCCAGCAGCATAAATGAGACCTCAGTTCCCTAGCCATCGTGTATGGCTAGGTCACACCTATGTCCTTGGACTTCATAAATGCAATGAGCTATACCTCTACAAATCATTTCCTTATATGGCATCAGGGATGAAAATAACTTTATGTGCTCAAAATGGAATTCCCATGAGGCTTAAGAGCACCTAAAAATATCTCCAACTTTATTCCATTTGTTCTTCAATCATGAATGAGTTTTAAGATGTCCATGATTGTTTGTAACATTTTCTACAAGTATGATTTTTTTAATTCATATAATTTTTATAGGCCTTCTTCAAATCATCAAAGTTAACTGTGGTTCCTGAATTAGAAGTCAAACCCACCCACCCTATAAATACTCCATATTTACTGAATTATAGTATAAAGAATTTGAGTATTTCATCTTATCTTGATATCTCTGGGTATGTGAAAACAGGAAGCAACTTTGGATCTACAACCCTCTAACACTACATGTGCAGAGGTTCTGGGGATACCATGGTCTTCATCAACAAACCACCTCTGAGTGCAAGAAAATAATTGGTGTATTAATAATTAATGTTTGAAGTTGAATGTCACAGAGTAAACATGTCTTCCTTCAAGATGTTTTTGAAATCTCTATGGAAGTTCAGTAAAAGTAGAAAAATCAGAACATCCTGTGTAGAGAAGCCACTATACCTTCTGACACTTCTTTCTATAAGGAATAGCTCCTTTCTATGCTTAAAATATTAAGGGTCTTAAAATTGAAAGAAGTCTTAGAAATCTAATTTCCTTTCCAGAGCAGGAATTTAATCTTGCAATATCTCTTGGTGAGAGAAAGTCATCCCACCTAAATCTGGGTCCTCTCAATGAGGTCTTGAATTAGCTTGTGAAATAACCTATTCCATTGTTTGAGAGAGAGTCCTAAGTGTGCATAGCCAGTGACTATATGGTTCTGAAACATAATGAATGTTGAAAAATTCATTCCATTAATATTTACTTAGCAACTATTATATGCCATGAATTTTTCTAAGTATCTCAAAAAACTTTTATCTAACAAGACAAAAACCCCCAAAATAAATACAACAGTGATGCATATTTATGGCAAAATATTATTAGTAATTATGGACATTTTGTTTGGCACTCCCCTATGTGGTTTGCATGAGTTAATTCATTTAATCTTCACAGTAATTCCATGAGGAAAGATTCTAGAAAAACAGAATTTGTCCAAAGGGAAAATCACTTTTTTTTGTCTAGCCATAATTTTTAATGAGATATTTGGTTTTAAAAGGGAAGACCATAGTCCAGCTCAAGATAAGAAGGATAAAACAAAAGTAGCTAAAGTAAAGTCTGGTTTCCTTGGACACTGATGTTCTGATAATTGACTCTTTTATCTTCCATCAGTGAGCTGAGAAGATAAACAGATATGGTAAAGGTCCTAAAGATCAATCAAAACTTAGCTCAAAGAGTAACTCTTTAATGATGAAATTTTAGACATGGGAGCAGAGCAGGGAGATATTTAGGTAAGTGACCTCCAAACCATAGCACCTGACAATCCACCTGTGTTGTCTTTAAGGTAGTTTTCTTGTCATTTTCAAAACTATGGAAAACATGTTTTTCATATTGTTTTTCAAGCAGAAAATTAAAGGCGATTGTTTTTTAATCTGAAATAGATGCCAAAAGCAGCATTTTAGTAAATTAATGCAAAGAATTTTTTGAATTCCCTATTTCAACTTTTTCTCAATAGATTCATAACTGGTGCTTGAATTATTTACTACTATTTACATTCAGCAATTTTCTCCAATGTCATCTGAACATCTCTGAAAGGCTTTATTATCTGATAAAGGAAAAGATCAATAATATTGGGCAATTGTGATGATTTTGTCATTAGCATGATATACTTTTCTATAATGTCACATTAACCAAGAGCATAGAAAAAAAGATCACAAATAAATAGAGCTCCAAGTGTTAAGTAAATCCCTTTTCAGCTTGTGTGAAAGAAATCATACAATACCCATCACTTTACATTGATCAGAATGCCTACTGTTATCAGAATCAGGAGGCCAGGATTCCTTGAATTACAGAAGACCCAGGAAAACAAAATGGGCATGGAAAATGGTAGGTAGTCTATATTGTATTAATGGCTCCACTGCACCGTTTTCTATGTGATGCTGTAGTTTTTCCCATAAAGGAGGTAGAGTCAATTTCCTTACCCTTTGACTTTAGGTTTGGCCTTATGGCTTGCTTTGGTCAACAGATCCAAGTTGTGGTCACGGTGGTGTTCAGTTCTGTGACTAGGCAATAAGAGGCCAGTATGATTCTGCTTGCTTTCTTTACTTCTGCATCTCCAGGAGAAGATCACAAAGATTTTGCTGGTATAAGGAGGAGAATGTGAGACCCAGGAACCTGAGTTGCAGCAGGTAACTCAGCAGGTAACTCATCTAGTCTCTTCTAGGCAGGCCAGGCCCCTTGAAGGGTGTGAGAAGCAAATGCTAAGTCATGGGTGACTCGTGTGATCCTATGGTCATATCGACTGACACAGTGCATGTCTGTTTTCTGTTCCAAGATGACTTCAAATGCAAACTTAAAAGTTAGCAAATAATTATACAAAAAAATACACACAAAAAAATAGAAAAACTCAAGGGCAACAGAAACAATAACTATGAAAAAATAAATGGCTCCTTGAATTGGCTTTCATTTCAAGATAAGAACAGAGAAAAATGCAGTTTTCTCAATGAAACTCAGGGAATGTGGCTTGACACTTTTAATTAAAAAGACATTAAAAAATTAACATAGAACTCTTTTCACTTTGCTCCAGGGCAGCTCATGAAAGATTGCCACTGCACTCAGAATGCATAATATCTATGTCCAAGCCCATCTCCTTACCCCTCTACAGGAAAGATTGTGAATGTCAGCGCCTCCAGTGAGAAACTGGCCTGTCAAGGCTTCATTTATTTCCTGAGACTGATAATGTAAAAGTGAACTGGCACAATCAATGAGTGGATGATTCCAAAGCACACATTTTTGGTCTGCTGCCATATTTCTGACAGAAATCTTAACAGTCAAGATTTTTTTCACCACCAAGAAAGAAAAGAGGCCCATCTTAAAGGGCATAATGCTCTCTTGTCTCTAAAGACACTTTGTGAGAGGCCAAGGGGGCATAATTTCTAGAGGAGTGCTTCTAAAAAGCTAATCTACATAGAAATCACTGGGAAATCAGTTTAAAAGTAGATTTTGGTGCAACAAAAGGGAATGAGGTCAAGATTTTGGATTTCTAAAAAATTCCTATATGTGGCCCATGCTGTGCATTCAGAGACCTCCAGGGGTTCATTCATTACAGGTAATCATCTGTCTGAATGTCAAAACTGATTTTTAGTACTAAGCAAAAGCACAGTGTAGTGGAAGGAACAGAGATCAGGGTCAATCTATTTGATTAAGTAAAAGGATTAAATCTTGCTTATCCACTCAACTTGCTGTATGTATTTAGACACTGCCATATATCACTCAGTCTCTGTATCTTTGCAAATAAAATGGGAATAACCATCTTAAGAGAGGTAATCAAATATAGGGATAGAAATATAAGATAGAAATTCAAAAGAAAGGAAAATCTTTTAAATGGTTATCAATTAGTCAACAATGTGATGTCCCATCTTTATAGTAAAATTCCAAGTAACCATAGATTCCCTAATTAATGGTCTATATCACATGTTCAGAGGGGAATCTATTCTTGTTCTGTTTCATGTTCATTTATTTTGTAACAAAATGCTTTAATTACAAGACACATGGAAACAAGACTGACTTAGATGTCTGAGTTGTCAAGTGCTATTCATTTGACAAATTTTTTTGAAGATAGTCTTTTCTAAAACTGATGAATGCTTTGAAATACACAAAGACAAGATTTCACATCCCAAAAGAAGTTAGATTCTAGAGAGGATCAGATCTCATTTTGTTTGGAAGGTATTATCCTCTCTTCATGCATTTGTTTCAGACTTCCCATTATTCTGGAACTGACAATTTTTCACTAGTATTGTCTTTGTGCTTTTAAGAGCTGTTTGATTCTGTAGAATCAAGCAATTCTTTTCCATAGAAAGGCATATAAAAATCTCTCTTGACCAGCAACTCTGTTGTATAGAAAAAGCTTAAGTAATCTTCATATCTTTCAAATTGGATTCTTTTGTGTTTACAGTCCTAAACATAAGCTCTGGAAAAAAAAAAAAAAGAAAGAAAAGAAAAGAAAAAAAAAAGAGACGATATCACTAAACAATTCATAGGGCATATTTTTGGAAGGAAAGAAATAATTGAACTAAAGGATTCTTGGAGGTAACATCTTAATATTTGAACCTTCAGCAAATCATTAAATATCACTGAACCTAAACTCTTCATCTGTGAAATAGAAATGAAGAGTATCTACTTTACATAATTTGGGGGGGAACACAATAATTGCTCAATGAGTGATGGTAGCTATTTGCTATCCCTTGATTATTTTTTCTTACCCTTTTCAAATAAGACACTAGGTATCTCAAGTCAGGAAAAGTTAGGAAAAAATGGTTCAAAGGGTTCTATGAAGATAGGCTCCTCGTAAAACACAAAAATAAAGACAGTCCTTCGCCGCACATGGAAGTTTTCTTAAATTCAATCATTACTCTTTAGCTTGTCAGCACATTCCTTTTGGAGACTGCTACTTACTTCCCCACAGATATCTTAGATCCCAGAAAAGCTGTGTATCCCCACTGGTGCTACAAAGAATATAAAGTATTTTCTCCCTTGTAAGTGGAAACCCCCCACCTTCACAACCTAACCATGCATAGTCACCTGTGCCAGCGGCTGTCAGACTGGTAAAAAAAAGCCCAACCAATCCTTAATTGATAACAAAGCTTGAAGCTATGGAAAATCACATAGTTGGACGGGCTTCTCAGGAAATGATGTGTAGACTTGTGAAACCTAAACTCAAGCACGGGATTATTTTCAGCTATGAATGCCAACCCCTGGCTTCTCTAAGCTGTGTGTAATTCAATTAGATCACAGACTCTGAGTTCATAATTTAATAATAAGCACTCCTATTACATATCTACAGAATTCCAAGTGGATTTAAAACCAAGGGATAGTCAACTCCAACTCATGCATCAACTCCTAATACTAGTGTGCAAAGGTCAAAGAGAAAGTGGGGATTTTTACATTTTTGCAAGACTTGCTTTCCTTAATAGACATGCTTTAAATTCTCTCTGTAACCAAGTCTCCATTTATTGAGCAACTACTGTGTTCTAGATATCTGTTTCTTACAAGAACTTCACAAAGTAGGTACAATTTTATAGTCTAAATTCATTTACAAGTGGGGAACCCGAGGCTCAAAATTAAGTATTATTTTGTCCTGGTCAGCATACTGTGAAGGGTCAGGGCTGGAGTTTATATAGTCACTCTAGCTTCACGGTCTGTTCTAGCCCCAGCATAAATAATTTTTCAATTTTTTAAAATTATATCACATCAGTGGACTAAGAAACGGTCCCCTCTTCCTCTGGAAAGCGAACTTTGATGATATTAAGAAAGTCAAATAAATGGCTACCTCCAGGCTAACTGTAATTGCCATTATATTTTCACATGAAATATTGGGCTGCTTTGAGCTTTCCAATCACCCCTATACAATGCATAGAGAAGTGAAATGAAAATGGTGAAGGAAGGAAATTAAGAAGGAAGGAAATTAAGAGTTAATGAGCAGTAGAATATCAAGATTGTAGAGATCAAGGTAGGTGGGTGGAGAGTGGAGATCTTGTGAAGACTCAGAAAATAGGGGGTAATTCAGAAAACAAGGCTCAAGTGGGTCTGTAAATTCATGAAAGATTTTTGCATGAAGAAAAATTGCCTTATTAATGTAAATTCCTCCCTTCAAAGATATGCTTTTCTAGGAAAATATTTCCTGAAGACCTTTCCAGGGTAGGACTGTGAAGGGAATTGTTGAGATGGTAGCTTGAGGAGGGAGAGATGCTAGCCAAGAGATAAAAGGAAGAATGTAGTAGAGGTGAGAAAAACAAAAGGGAGGGAGGGAACTCAGGAGAAGAAAAATGCTGCCTGACAAATGTACAGGATGAAAGGCAGAGTGTTTCCTGAGGTAACTACAGTTCATCATCTCAATGATTTTCAACAGAGACTGTCCAAAGTATTGAAACATGACAAGGCAGACTCCTTATTAGGACTACTGACAACGGACCAGAGTCCATCTGATTTGGGGTCACATCCAGGATATAAGTTAGCTCTTCTCCTGCTCTACCAGAGAAAACTACAGACTACCTGGAGGGGTGGGAGTGGGATTAGATCTCAGATGCCTCTGAAATTGCCAGCATTAACCTCTCACGTGACCCACGACTTATACTGTCTTGAAAACATGGCTCTGTTTTCATCCTATGCCTCCTGTTACATGATAAAATAAATACCCAGTGGCAAGATTCACCTCAGAGTATCTTTATATGTTCTTTTTTTTGGCTCCATGCATTTTTATATTAGTGAATAATTAATAAATTAACATTAGAGCATATTTGGAATCTAAGTTGTACTTCACAACTGTATCCTAGGACAATTTAAGTAACCGCTCAGTTTCAGTTTCTCCAAATGTGAGACTGAGATGATAAAATCCACTTTTCAGGGCAAGTGTAAAGATTAAGATGATTAATCTGTGCATGTAAATCTGTATGAAATGCACACAAAGCACTGGTCATAGGATCTACTGGAATTTGCAAAGTGCACAAATCTTAGGTGTTTAGTTGGTGCAAGTTATAAATAGTTTTTAAAAACCTGTTGATGTGTTCCGAAGTTCAATTCCATAGACAGGAAACCTCGAGCTCTCATAATATCCCTGCCAGTCCTCAAGGATTAGAAAACAATGTTTGGATTGGTTTTCTTTTATTTCTCTCTCTCTTTGTCCCCCCAAGCTTGATACCATTCAAAGTTAATGTGATTACAAAATAGGGTCTACTCACAACTTATCTCTTGAACTATTTCCAGCCCCTTACACACACATACACCAGCCTTTATGCACTTTCTTTTAAAAGATTCTGTATTTGAGGGCAAAGCAAGGTCACCTTGCAAATCACACAGTACACCTATCACCCTACTGGCCCCCCGTCCTCACTCCTTTTTCCTATTTTGCTTTATCCTCCCTCTGAAGGGTAACAAGGAAATCTGTTCCCACACACAGCACAAAGTAGTAAAGCTCATATTTATGCCATTGGGTCCAGCTTTCCATTTTAAATGCTTCCCCCAACAAATATAGTTTATTTCCCCTATGGAGTTCTGGTGAATAAAATATTTTCCATCCTGATATGTTATTACTAATATAATAAGGGACTTCCTGATGGTGAATTTCACCAGGGCTGTAATGAGTTTAATGGGGCAGCTATTGAGTCTTTTCCTCCTCCAGGGGTCTTTACGAGCAGATGCTGACTGATGTGTTTGTGTGCAGAAGAGAGCTGCGATGCTCTCTTTTTTTCAGCTGGTCTAATAATCTTGAATTTATAATAAGGGCTTTGAATAAATGATCTCATATAGAAGGAGCTGGATTTACCAAAGCTCAGAAAGCTTCAGATACCTAATTAACAGGAGATAAAAAATTGGGTCTACTAACTCTTGGTCCTATGTTCTTCCCACCACACACTACATTATACCCAATGCCCCAGTGGAACCAAATAAACCTCCCTAGACCTCTGATTAGAGACCAGGAAGTGCCCTCCTTCCTGTTCAAGGCTGACCTCAAAAGTTCTAGCTCATTTATTTCTATTTTAGTTCTTCCAAAAAAAAAAAAAAAAAGACATGCTTTTCTTTTCAAATGATGCACCGTTTGGAAACTTTCCCAAAATGGTTATTTCCTTTATTTAAAAATAAATCTCAGGGTCTGGTTTTGTTTGTTTGTTTGCTTATTACTGCTCAGGTTGCTCTTCAAACGGACCCAATGCACTTGGGTTGTGCAGCCATCTGCCACTACATGCTCAAGTATTGTGGTTAAAAAAAATCTGGCCACCCTGCCTTTGATATAGAAGAACCACACGGGGTTGAGTCATACGCTGTGGAGAGAACACAGCTAATTATGGGATGTGCTGGGCCAGAGAAGATGTTAACTGCTACATAATTACAACTGCAATCCAACGGGACAAAGTCATGGAAATTCAGTTAATATAAGGAAGTCAACATGAAAAGACTAAATTCTAAGCCACAAACTACTGAAATATAGTCCTATTCTTGAACTTTTATTCCCATGAAACTCCCAAGCTTAAAATCTGGTTGGTTATCAGGTATGTCCATGATCCTGCAGTACTTGTTAGGGATTAAAGAAAATGTTTTAACAAGGCCGAGTTCTGCCAATTTGAATAAAGGTGAAAGTGTACATTAATCCAGGAGATACAGCTCCTTGGTTCTAGATTCATCTCTCCAATTAAAAGGCAAGAGAACTTGTCTGCATAAGTTAACTTGGGGATGGGGAATCTGAAGGGAGACTCATGACAAATAGAATCATCCATTTCAAAGAAATTTTTGATCATCAAGTTCATTGGTAAATCTGTACTTGGAATTTAATGATGAATAAACCAGTGGAGAGTCAGTTTCACAAGGTTATGGTACTTTCTCTGAATGTACCATAATTTAGAATGCTCATGATAATATAAACCTTACTCTTTGAATTTTTCCTTATTATTTTTTTAAAATTTCAACTTAAATGCTTATTAAACAAAATAACATCTCATGATCAGTGGCTTAAGAAGGCGAGAGGTAGGAAAGTAAATAATAGCAAGAAAGTTGAATGGTGTAAAAGAAAACAGAGAGAAGAGGAATATGATTGAGGGAGGGTGAAGGTGGGTAGAGAGAGAGAGAGAGAGAGAGAGAGAGAGAGAGAGAGAGATTCATTATAAGAAACACATCAAAATTAAGGAACATAAATACAAAGATTAGCAGATTTCATTACCTAAATATTTTCAACCCTGAAAGACATCACAAAAGATCTTCAAAAAACAAGGAATAAAGGGAGAAAATACTATGAAATAATCAATACTCATAATATGAAAAGGTCTTACAAATCTCTAAGAATAATGTATGAAATTATTAGGAAGATGCACAGATGGTTTGAATAGACAGGTCAGAAAAAGAAGAGAAAAAATCGCCAATAAACATTAAAAGATATTCAACCTTGTGATAATTGAGGAATGGGGGATAATTTAAACCACAAAAGATGCCATGTTTCAGACATCAGATTTATAAAAAATAAAAAGATAATATCTGATGTTGGAGAAAGTGCAGAGAAATGTGCACTTTCATGTACTCTAGAAAAGCAACCGACCTTTGTGCAATACAATTTGATAACATTCATCACATTCAAATGCATTTATACTTTGTGATAGAAGTTCCACTTTTCATTTTCTCTCCCACAGGACTTCTCACCAATACATAGAGATGTTTGTGCAAGGGTATTTCTACAGCATTATATTGAGTTGTTAGCTTAGTACCTGCCAAGCACCTAAAACACATACAGGATGTCAAGAGGACTCAGGAGGGAAAAAATACCCCGAAGAAATCGAACTCAATAGATGTTTTATAATTTAGTCTAAAAGGGTTGGTGGAGATAAAACATGGAAAGAAACCATATCTTTTCACAACACTCCCTCATTCAAAGTCAGACTCAAACCCTGTGGACAGAACTTTCAGAGTCGGTCTACTGTTTCATACTCAAATATGATTTTCCATGTAAAATCCAGGCAATGCTTTCAGAAACTTTAATGAATAAGAGGTTTTACATCGGTGCCTTTGAGTACTGCTATCAACTGCAGGGCAGACTACACAGCCACATATTTACTAAAGGTTGAGGGTGGAGCTATCATCAAAGAAACATTATTTCTTTGGCCAAGAGCAGAATTACATCCTCACCAATAGATGACTAGAATATTCTTTTCTCTGCTGTTAAAGTTTTGTGCAGTTCTAACTTCTACACCCATGTTTATCTACCTAATTACATAGTACAACCTGCGTTTGGAAGCCTAGCTCTGTTTTATTATAGTTTCCCACAGACAAAACAAAAATATTGGTTTAAATGCATCCATTGAACGGAAAATGACTACTGTTTTCCTATTCAGTTGATACCCATATTGGATCTGAACACTACAATGATGAGCATAATAGCTTTCTGGCTAAGCAGGTTGCAAGAAACTTTAGATCATCACCACATCCCCTCTTTAAAACAGGTTGATCAATAGGATATAAAATCCAGTTTCTTGGCTCTCTGGAAAGATACCACCCAGTCCTTCCAGCCACACACCTTCTCCCATCCGCCATATTGAAATGTCTCTGGCTTATAATCTCCCTCCAAATCAAAGGACCACAGTTATCCCAGGATGGTACATTCTTCTCTTTGTAACAGCATATCCATAGATCTTTCTAGATCCTTAGCAAGATATCCTTTTAGAGCTACTTCTAAGAGGAGTGCCACTAACCTTTGTTATGAAGTATTGTGTATCCAGGAAAAATACAAATCAAGGCATAGAATGCAAAATTGGGTTACAGAAGGAAGTCCCAGTTCTTCCCCTTAAACTGGGTGTTCTTTGACCTCCCTGGTGGCATAGGGGTTAAGTCTCAGCACTATCACTGAGATGGCCTGAGTTCAATCCCTGGCCAGGGAGCTAACCCACAAATGGCACAGCAGACCTCTCCTGTCTTGCTCACTCTTCCCCTCAGCAGTATATTTCAGTAGATCTGCCTGTTTTGCTCCCCACTCTGTTTCTTGTGGATCCTCTCACCCCCATGCCTCTGGCCTGCACCCCAGTTCTTCTATGTATAAATAAAATTAAAAAAATAATAAACTGTGTGGGGGCCTGCCCGATGGCGCAGTGGGTTGAGTGCAGTGCTGTGGAGCTATCCCAGCCTCTGCAGTGTGGTTTCGATTCCTGGCCAGCCTGGGAGATTCCCACATGGTGAGGCAGACCGCTGCTGCTCCCCTCAGCAGTGTTTTTGGTCGTCTCCCTGTTCTGCTCCCCACTCTGTCTCTGGTGAATTCTCTCACCCTCCCGTGCCTCTGGCTTGTATCCCAGTTCTTGTATAAATAAATAAATCTTAAAATAATAATAATAATAAACTGTGTGTCCTTGAGCTTGTTACTTGATCTCCCTCCACATCAGTGACCTTATTTGTAAAATGGGAATAATAAAAGTACTCATAGGGTGGCCAAGATAATTCGACTACTGTGATGTCTAGCACATTAAAAAGCACCCAAAAAGCCCATATATAATTGCTAGCTTTCTCATTATCTACCTGCATACTCAGGTAGCTCAACTTACTCAGCAAAAGAGGTTACACAAATTCTCAGAAGGCTAAGGTATTGTCTGCAGGTTTCCTGAGGCTGTGAGCAAGCATAACACCTTGAAGCCAACTGAAATGGGTAACGTCCCCCTGGGTTTCCAGTTATGGCTACCCTTCCATTTTCTATTTCACTTTCTCAAGACATAGATAAAAGGGAAACTTTCCATAGCATTTCCATAGCATTATGCCTTTGTATAAAAACCTCCCTTCTACATCCAGGACCTCTGCTGGCTTAATTGTGTGTAATTGAAAATCTATTGCTAGGGCCTCCCCTGGTGGCGCAGCAGTTGAGTGCTGGGCTGCAAAGCTGCACTCAGCCTCTGCAGTGCCAGTTCGATCCCTGGCCACTGGCAAGGGTCCCACATGGCGCGCAGATCTCTCCTGCCATGCCCGCTGCTCCCCTTAGCAGTGCATTTCATCAGTCTGCCTGTTCTGTTCCCCACTCTGGCTCTGGTGAATTCTCTCACCCTCCCGTACTTCTGACTGTACCCAGTGCCTATATAAATAAATAAATAAATCTTTAAAAAAATCTATTGCTAGATTTTGAACTTGAAGGAGACCAAGTTTTCTTTCTATCTGTATTTCTCTTGGTTATTTGCCTTGTACTATGTGTAAAGTATTTAAAGCTAAATAAAGAATGAATGGATAGATGGAAGGCTCTATGCATGTATCTAATATGTATGTATGTATGTATGTATGTAACACTTGCAAGCAAAACAACTGAACCAGTCTAAGGTAAAAGAGAATTTGCCTCATCAATTCCTAACTTAGTCAGGAACAGTCAAAGGTGTTCATCCACTTTGGTTATCAATGCCTCTCAGCACACCTTAGTTTGTCCCCACCTTAAGTTTTGTACCCCTTCCCAATCTACCCCATTTCTCTGAATCAGAACCCCACACCCCCTCATGGCATTCAGGTATGACTACATCAGTTACTTAAGTAAGCAGCCCCTAAGACAAACTACCAATAAATCAATGTAATAGAAAAAAAATCTTAATCAAAGGAAAGCACTTCTCTCCATGGGGCAATGACATGCTCTCCATCAGACAAGTATTTAAGACACCTGTTTGATCGCCTCTCTCCTTGGCGTCCTTGTGGCTTCTTTAAGTGACTCTGAGAAAGGCTGTTGTACCTGTAGGTTCTTAATCTAATTCTATCTTTTGTCATTGCTTTTTCCAGAGTCCCCTTAAGAGAATCAAAATTCGTGCGGAAAACATTGTGAGGATAGCTTCTGCCATTTGCAGAACTGTAGCAGAGAAACTAGAGAAAGAACAGTGATCTAGTTCCCCGTCAGAGACCAGCACCAGCTCTGCTCTGATTACAATCAAATGTTCAATCTCTGTCGATGACCATACAAACCCCTATAGACAATGAGTAAACATGACAGAAGGCTGGTATTTTCCCTCTCAGTTGAAAGCTCCAGCAAAATGAATCATCACAATTCTATGAGAAGGTAAGGGGAAAACCCACCAATAACTTACCAAGAAACTTTTAAGAATAACTGAGGAAGTTGCTGGGAGAGAAAAAGCAGAAAGTCTACCAAGTCATTTGCTTTTCAAGTAGCACCTTATGGGTGCTCCAAATTACCTAAGAGTCCCCTGGATTGGAACATGTATTAATAAATTGATTTATTTGATTGGAGTGTACATTCCCTGAAAACAAAATCTCAGAGGGCATAACAGCAACAGTGAATTTAGTGAGTCAGAGTTTAATTTGAGTACAGCATCTGATACCTATACCTCTGTAAACTTGGACTAGTCATTCTATCTCTCTGACAATCAGTTTCACTTGTTTACTTTTGTTACTGAGATAACATTAATTTATGAAAATGATTCCTGTACCTCTGTACTATAGTTTGAAGTCAAAGAGCATATCTCCATTTTTGTTCTTATTCTTGAGGATATTTTTGCCTATTGGTGGTCTTTTGTGTTTTCAAACAAATTTTAGGATTTTTTGTTCTATTTATGTGAAGAATGAATACCTTTGGGCTCATAATAGAAATTGCATTGACTTTGCATATTCCTTTTTGTAGAATGACCAGTTTCATAATATTGATTCTTCTGATACATGTTAGTTAGGCTACTTCTAGGGGGAGGGTGGAGCTCTCATCAGGGATTTTCCCTTAGAGTCTGGTAGTATGGAGGGTGGGTGCCACCAAGGCGACTGTTATCAAGTTTGTGAGACGTTGTCAAGATGTGCCTATTGTGTACTTCAACTCTGTATTATTCCCTACTGTTCCTTGGCTCTCAGACCCATGCTGCGTAGCTCATATCTGGGATTCCTTCACCAACAACCTGATACTATTCAGATCCCTGTTACTACCGTGGGCCTCCTGGGCAATTAAGTCAGCACATTGGCCTATTAAAAGCTGGTTCTTGGGCGTCCCCGGTGGCGCAGCGGTTGAGCGCTGGGTTGTGAAGCTGCCCGCAGTCTCTGCTGCACCGGTTTGATCCTCGGCTGCTCCCCTGCCCCTGGAGGAGAGTCCCACATGGCGCGCAGACCTCTCCTGCCGCCCGCTGCTCCCCTCAGCAGTGTACTTCGGTCCTTCTGCCTGCTCTGCTCCCTGCTCTGGCTCTGGTGAATTCTCTCACCCTTCTGCGCTTCTGACTGTACCTAGTGCTTGTATAAACAAACAAATAAATAAATAAATAAATAAATAAATAAATAAATAAATAAATAAATAAATAAAAATAAATAATAAAAAAAAAGCTGGTTCTTAATCTCTAATTTTTCCTTAGTTTTCCTGTGCTCATTTCCCTCTGCCTCAATGCAGGGGGTCCCGGAGTTCTCTGCTACACTAGATCTTTGAGGTTAGGTGCCAGGCAGTATGCACAACCCTCCCTCTGCTCCAGGGAGAAGTTCTACACGTTAGAGATCTTTTCTGCATGTACCTTGTTGGCCCTACAATGAGGTGTTCTTCTTGGCAGGAGTGTCTTTCAGCCTCTGCTATGTGTCTGGGTGCTGCTTGTATATTCTTTGTTATAGAAGTTCTCAGCTTCTGTGTAGATTACTTCGTATTTAGTTGCAGATATGTTGCAATACCGGAGGGTGGGAAGCCAAAATTCTCCTTATTCTATCATCTTGGATCCATCCATTCCATTTTCATTTTCATAAAATGAAGGCAATTAACACTATATACCTCTAATATTATTGTTGGTATTTCTTGTATTCAATCATCCATATAAAACCTTATACCTGGGCCAAGACATAATAATTAAGAGTCAAAAATTATCAACCGCTACTGTTAACCTTTGGTGTCCTTCAAGTAGATATCTGTGCACAGAAAACTCTCACAATAGATACAGGGTAGGTATCGTTCCCTGAAGCTGCTACCTTGGTGAATAAATGAAACAGACTGGGACAATTATACCATCATATCACATCTCTGCTTATCTTGCCAAACAATTTTATCTTGTCTTCATTTGAAATAAATATATGAAATCTGTGGCAGCTGTATAGGGATAATAGGAACTTGAAATAGGTCAAAGGAGTTATTTCTTTATTTAACAAACACTTCTGAAATAGATACAGTTTTCCAGACTGTGAAGAAACTAACAAAATAACAAAAGAAAAATTCCTTTATCATTTTTATAATTACTACCCACCACATAGTAAGTATTACATCAGGCCCTTTACATATATTAACTCATTTTACTTTAATAAACCCAGAAAGATGATGATCATGTCCTTTTTAGACGAAGAAAACAGAAATTTAAACAGACTCAATAACTTGCCCCAAATTTCTGAACTAGACTGTCAGGCAGAATGAAGTGAGTTCTCTATTGGAAATTTGATTAAATTATTGTGGAACTTGGGGAGAGAGGGCAATGAATTTGAAAGACGGAGAATGAAGGGAGACTTTATTCAGGACATTTTAAATAAACCATATACGTTAAGTAGGATTACAGAGGGGAGAGGAGTAAGAGGAAGCAGCTCCAGGAAATAAAAAAAAAAATCACAAAGGATCCACTTCAAGGAACAACTAGCTGTGTTGGGACAGAAAAAACAGGCATCAAATAAAGCTGCATTATGTACAGGTAGAGGCAGCCTTTCCAGAGTGCTGGAAAGGACTGTTTTTTAACTTATAAACATAATCTCCCTATAGTCACAAGTCTGTCACATACCTGAAGCAAAAATAAACATGAACGCTACCTTTGTTTTGGAGAACCATTACAATTCCTATTTGAGCAGCTACCACTTAATGATGCGTGTCCAGAGCATACACACACACACACACACACACACACACACACACACGCACCCACCCCCCACACACAAACACACACCTACCCTATGTGCAGCCTATGTCTAAACAAACATAGTTTGGTTATTCATTCTTTTCCTTCATTTTCTGTCATATGGCAAATGACCTAGAGATTATTCTCAAGTCTATCAATAACCAATAAGCAAATATTCATGGTAAAGTGAACTTGTTGCAAGATCCAACAGGAGGGTTAGTTTTATTACTGGCCCCAAATCAGGTGTCTTAAGGGGAATATAGAGTTTAGACAATGACTGGCCTCTATCGATATACAAAATGGGATGGCAGAAGACAGAACTGTAGACTTTCAAGATTGTCTATTTCTCCCAATTTTACAGACAAGAAGTAAAAGAAGCCGTGACCCTCATGAGAACTCAATTCTCCTGCAGCCCTGGATCCACTAACACTTCATCATTTAGTTGTTCTGAACACCGTGACTGCTGTCTTTAGAAATCATCCTGTTCGCCTCTAAAAAGAAGGCTTTTTTTGGCTACAGAGAAAGGAAAGTGGGAAGATAAAACAAACTTTAATTCATCTGTTCTTACTCATAGGCTTCCCATCAAGGATGGGTTTTATCCTTATTTAGAATCAATACTAAGCAAAGTATAAATATACCAATTGAAAAACTCTTTCTGTGGATGCCTTGGCGGCCACAGTTAAATTGCCTGAGGTTTCAAGGCCTCATGCCTTTCCCCTAGCTCTTATTCTGTAACCCTCAAGTGTTAAACTCAATCATTTCCTGAGGTCCTTGATATAATAGTATCTAGGATCTGTTGATAGATTTTCATTGGGTAACATTTTTGTTTTTGTGTTGCTTTGTTTTTGTAGTTCTGGGACAGAGTTAGGTAAATCCCAAAGAGACCAATGGAGATTTTGAACCTTAATTGCTTGTGTTCAGTATTTTCCCCCCAAGAGATAAAAGCAGCTATATTTGAGCACTACAATGTCTGATGAGGGCAAGAGGATCTGGGTGAGACTGGGGAATTTCCCGTGGGTATCTCCCATAGGTCAACCTGTGTCAAGAGAATCAAACCTCTAAATGCTCCTAGGGTCTCTGTCGGCTGGTAGAGAAAGTGGCACAGCTCCCAGCCGGGCGTCCTCCATTCCTTCACTGTCCTTCACATGAACCAGCACCGTATTCCAAGGGATAGTCAAACTCCAACAAAAGTTAAGATTTTTCACCTATATAATAGGTGATGCAAACTGAGGATGTTTGTGCCTTAGGATGTTTCTGCCATTAATCTACTTCATGTCTTGGATTGCCCAAGGTAAGGGCTCAGAGCTGAGCATTTTGAGCAAAGAAAAGGGATATGCATGTTGGACATGCCTTTAAGGAGTTTAGAACTGGGTTTGTTTCCTGGCTTAGGAAACCTAAAATTCTTGGCCCATGCAGTCTCTGAGTCAATGAGTCTCATATCAGGCTCACTTTGTTGAAGACAATAGGGGTGGATTCTTTCCATAGATGTATAATAAAAACAACCTATATTACGCCTAGAATTTTCCCTCCAGACCTAAGAAAAGGAGAACATAAGATGAAAGGCAAGTAACTAGAAAATTTTCAGCCATTGATTTAGCCTTTCCAAAGGACTAGTTCCAGAAGATTTGCATATTAAAATGTTTTCAAGAAGCAAAACATAGGAAATAAGAGAATGTAGTTCTCTCAGCTTCAAAATGAACACAAAAATAGTTCAGAAAAATCCTACTATAGAGAAAACTATTTGCATTTTCTTAAACTAGCATTTTCTAACCTATTTGGCCAATGAAGATACTTTAATATAAACCACTAGTTATCAATCATTGATCTGATTTATACATATATAGAAATGATCATTTGCAGAGACATATAGAAAGATCATTCTATCTTACTGTGAAGTAATCATCTCTCTCATCTCATCATGAGCCTCTGTATGGCTCTTTCTACTAATTCCCTTCATCAGCTCAGGCTGGATTTGTTGTATGGTATTTTTTTTAAAGATTTATTTATTTATACAAGATCTGGGGTACAGGCCAGAGGCGCTGGGGGAAGGGGGTGTGAGAGGATTCACCAGAGACAGAGTGGGGCACAGAACAGGCAGATGGACCAAAGCACTGCTGAGAGGAGCAGTGGGCGAGACCGGAGAGGTATGCTTTGCCATGTGGGCATCTTCCTGGTCGGCCAGGATCGAACCAGTGCTGCAGAGGCTGGGGACAGCTTCACAGCTCAGCGTTCTACCAGCTGCACCACTGGGGAAGCCCTGTTGTATAGCATTTAACAGCCTTATCTCAGTTGTTTCTTAAGCATTTGATATCACACCTCTGTATCTCCCAAATTACCTGACTTAAAACTTGCAAGTGAGGAAAATTAAAATACTTCTGATGATTACAACTGGCCTTTACAATTTTTTTTTTTTTTAGCAATTTCAGTTATTAAGGTGAATGCCCAAGCTAATCACTTAAATATGGCCTGATCAAGTCATGTCACTCATTGGTTGTGTGGTATGCTACCCAATGATGCACACCCAGCCTTTCATGTGTCAGTGAGAAGAGTGTAGCAAATCTAATCTTTGTTTAAATATAAACCAAGAGTAAAAAGAAGCCACAAGAATCCTCCCTCAAAGCCAGAACACACTGCTCAGGGTCAGCAGTTAATGACACATGGTCATCTGCTCAATGACCTGTCTTTACCCCTGGGAGCTGATTCAGTTCCAGATGAGTGCTGGTGGGGAAGATGGATGGTGAAGAAGAACAAGTCCAGACCAGAGTGGCCAGAGGGTCTATGTGGGCTGGACTGGCTTCATGTGGTCCAATGTAGCTCCAGGCCATCTTCGGCTGGAACCCCAAATGATAAGGTCATAACCAACAACAGCTAGCAGAAACAAATGAGCACAGATATTATTAGTTAGAAGCATATGTTGATCAGAAAGAACAGATTATTTAAGAGGACAAAGATCAGTGGAGAAAATGGAACCTTTGTACACAGTTGTGGAAATGAAAAGTGATATGGCAACTATGAAAAACTATAATAAGGAGGTGCCTCAAAAAAAAAAAAATGGAACTAACCTTTGATCCAGTAATCTTACTTCTGGGCATAATCCAGAAGAATTGAAATCAGGATCTCAAAGATATAGTATCACAACCGTGTTCCTTGCAGCATTATTCACAATAGCTAAGAGCTGGAAACAACCTAAATGTCCATTGACAGATGAACGCAAAAAGAAAATGTGGTGTATACATACAATGAAATATTAGTCATTCTTTCAAAAGTAAACTTCTACAATGTGTGACAGCATGCATAACCCTTCAGGATATTATATACTATGTCAAATAAGCCAATCACAGAAAAATGAATACTGCATGAGTCAATTGATGGGAGGTATCCAAAACAGTCAAACTCCTAGAATTAGAGAGTAGAATGATGGTTATCAGGGGCTGGAGGAAGTATAAACAGGGAGTTATTGATCAGTGGGCATAATGTTTCAGTTAAGCAAGATGAATAAGCTCCAGAGATCTACAGTACAACATAGTTAGTGCCTATAGGTGACAACACTGTATTGTGTACTGTATTGTACACTTAAAAATGTGCTAAGAGAATAGATCTTATATTATTCTTACCACCACTCTTTTCAAAAAAAGAGAAGGTGAAACAAAAGTACTGAGGTGTTATGGACACAACATATTGCCCTTTTATTCTTACTCAGTGGGCTCTGAATAAGATTTACCTTTTTAAATAAGAGGATTTAGGCTGCAGTCCAATAGTCTGCCCCAAATTCTCCTGATCCCTCAATTTATCAAGTATAAAATTAAAATGAAATAGTTCTACCTAGGGCAAGCAGCATGTAGGCAGTTCTTAGCATGCAGTAAGTATATGTTTAATTTTTTTTTAAAAAATAGGATATTATGAAGACATCATCTTGTCATTATTAGTGGTACTTTCTTTAACTAGACCACCAGTCTACTTCAACACACTCTCTTGGCTTCTCCATCTTCCATTCTTCTTTTGCGCCAGTTCTCCTCTCTCATTCATCTCACCTATTTCTTCTTTCTCTAATCTCTGAGAAGCTATGTTAACCATAGTCTTTCAAATACCCACTCCACTCTGTGTGTGTGTGTGTGTGTGTGTGTGTATGAGAGAGAGAGAGAGACAGACAGACAGACAGACAGAGACAGAGACAAAGAGATAACACAATGTCTCTGCTGGGGAAGACAGTGGATAGGTTCTCCCCCAAAATATGCTGGTTGAAGTGGGTCATGGAATGGAGGGTGATAGCCGCTCTGGTGACAGTAACTGCCACACATTTCAGGACAACACAACAATGGTGTAAAGATCATTTTTTTTTAACCTTCCCGGAAATAGCCATAGTCTAGCCCCACCCCCTCCTTTTGAATGCTTATAGAGTAACTAAGAGCTCTTGGCTCTTTGGTTTTAATGAGAATACAGCTTAACCACAATACCCAGGTATCTGTCAGGCTACCGTCCAAGACATACTGGGTCATTTTTATAACCTGAAATTATTTACTAAACAATATCTCCCAGAAATCAAATGTCAACTATTAATTTTTAAAAAAAGCAAATGCAGTTATGTAACTAAAGTTTGTACTGGCTCCATAACAACATATACGCCTGCAACATCCCTCTAATAGACATAGCAATTCTTTTTTTTTTAAAGATTATTTTTTAAAGATTTATTTATTTTATTTATACAAGAACCAGGGTCCAGGCCAGATGCACAGGAGGGTGAGAGGATTCACCAGAGACAGAACAGGGAACAAAACAGGCAGACTGATGAAATACACTGAGGGGAGCAGTGGGCACGACAGGAGAGGTCTGCAGAGCCATGTGGGACCCTCACCTGCTGGCCAGGATTGAACCAGCACTGCAGAGGCTGCAGACAGCTTCACAGCGGGGCACACAACCGCCTGCACCACCAGGGGAGGTCCAGACATAGCAATCTTAAGTAATTAAAAAAAAAAATGAAGTATAAAATATATACAGACACTCTGGGTGCCTTGGTGGTAGGTATGTAGTGGTAACATACGCCGGAAGAGGTGGATCCTATTTTTCCAAATCATATACAGTATTGTAAGTCCATGTGATATTAATAAAAATTATAAATATATACACACAGAAAAGTACACAATTTGCAAATACACAATTTAATAAATTTTCACCCATATAACTAACACCCTAACCAAGAAATAGTGCAGCCCAATCTCCTTTCTCTTCAGTTACCACCCCCATAAAAACACTAATGCCATAGACTAGTTTGCCTGGTTTTGAGCTTGATTTAAGTGGAATTAAGCAGGCAGTCTCCTGTGTTGGCTTCTTCTGATCAACATACAGTCATATGCTTCATCTGTGCAAATACATGCAGCAAATGCCCATTTGTTTTCATTGACATAGATTAGAACTTATCAGCAGATTTCAATTGATTTTATATAGCAAACATAGCATAATTCTGAACACTTATAAGAAAGAGCTATGTATAGACATGAGGTAAGATCAACAAATTTGCTTACCTATTAAAAGATCTCTATTCATGCTTTCCCATACAGACTTCCACTTGGCATAACCTGAAATTGTCTATAAAAATGCGCTTTCAAATTATAAATTTCTTACCTCCTTTTTCCAGGTTCAGTCTCACCAGTACACATCCCCCACTCTCCATTCTCTGCCCCACCTGACTACTTCACCCATTTTCCCAAAGGTATGAAGATTGGGAAGTTTGAGGTATAGTATTTTCCTCTCTTACCATTATGGAACAAAAAAAAAAGAACATGAGCAGAAAGTATTGGATAATTTTTCAACCTCTGGCTAACTGGGTCTTCACACTCAAGAGTCACTATTTCATTCAAAATGCTATGGGTGGGCCTCCCTGGTGGTGCAGCGGTTGAGCACTGGGCTGCGAAGCTGCCTGCAGCCTCTGCAGCGCTGGTTTGATCCCGGCCACTGGCGAGGGTCCCACATGGTGCGCAGACCTCTCCTGTCGCACCCACTGCTCCCCTCAGCAGTGTACTTTGTCAGTCTGCCTGTTCTGCTCCCTGCTCTGGCTCTGGTGAATTCTCTCACCCTCCCATGCTTCTGACTGTATCCAGTGCTTGTATAAATAAATAAATAAATAAATAAATAAATAAATAAATAAATAAATAAATAAATCTTAAAAAAAATGCTATGGATGTTCACGCAATTATATATAAGAAAAAAAATTTGTTCCTACACACAAAAAATATTTTGGTTTTATCTGAGCCAGTAATTTTTCCTACCACCCAGAGTAGGTAGAGATAAACAAGATATGACTCTAATGAACTAAAGTGAGAAAAAAATATTAGATCAAAACAAATGGATGCTGAGAAACCATGTATGTGGTTAACTCAGCCATGGAAAAAGGCCTGGAGTATGGAAGAAAGACAGACATGCTAAAAATGGAAGAAAGGAAGCACATCAGGCAATGCAATTGCTCCACAATGTCATTCCTGCCATCCCAGAGGGGCATAAATAGAAATATTCTGGAATTTAGTACCACTGATATTTAAACCCAATTTCCAGCAAGGTCAAGACTAATAGCGAGTTATTTGTTTTACTAACTTAGGTTGCAGGCGCCTTGGGCGGATCCTTTGCCTTCTTCTACATCTCACCCAGCGCCAAGAACACTATTAGCCATCAACAAAACCATAATAGAACTAGAGTCTTCTCCAAACGCCAATGAAAACACACACACTGAGCTAATGGAGATATTTTCAGGCAAAGGATTCCAGTTTCCTTTCTGAAAATGCCAGCAAGGCAGCTCAACTAATTAGGTCTTAGTTAATGACATTGGCTAACCAGAATTTCCCACCTGCCTAGAGCTTTTTGTGTGTACCCAGCCTGTTCTCTATTTGTCTGGGTTTCTTTCTTTCTTTTTTTTTTTTTTTTTGTTCTTCTAGCTATAAATAAAAAGTGCCATTTTTAAAATTTCAAAAGGTTCTCTCTGAGATCAGGCCCATGAATTCCCATTTCAGGAAAATGGGAATATAATACTCAGCACTGCAAAGAATACATTTATTTATTGGGGGCTATTTGATCATTTCTCTCTTAGCCATTTATTCTCTTACCTTTGGAGAAACCTAGAAAAATATTTTGTCCAAGGCCACCCTAAAAGGCAATGACAATTCCAGAAATGAAATTTGGGCATTTCTTGTAGCCTTGTCTCTGACCCAGCCTAGCAGCAGTCACATGTTTTTAGTATTTCCAATGTAAGAATCCTTGTAATGTTCTAACTCACTTGTTTGTGCTTCTGAAAATAATACAAAGAAATGGAGAGAGGAGCTGCGCACAGGAGATAAGGAGTAACCCGGACTCAAAGCCCACTACAGGACTTGCCATGAACAAGAATGGCTTTGACTTCAGTCAAGGTTTTTGACCCCAATGAAAGATCATATGATAAATGTTAATTTCTGGGAAACTCAACAAGTACTAATGGAGCATCTATTACCAATATTCAAATCACCTGTGTCCCCACTATTCTCTTCCTGCAAAATACTTGTAGCAAAGGATATAACTGCAATTCATAGTCTTTACTCACTGAATAATAAACATACATAACTAAAAAAATACTTTGAAGGAGCCAAGACATATCAGCATGGAACCAAAACATACCAGCCAGGACACACTAGAAAACTGGAATGTAATATAGTACAATAGTGAAACATCGGACCCTGGAGGGAGCTATGCCTGACTGCCAATGCCAGTTTCATTTGTTATTAGCTCTGTAGTTCTCTAAATCTCTCTCAGCTTATTTTCCTAATCTACAGAATTGGGACTAATATGTTTATTCAGAGTCCTCTCACTTGCAAACATCAAAAACTTAAGTTTGCTTCAACAAATTTGGGTTACAATAAAAAGAAACTGAAAAGTCTGTGCATCCCAAGCTTCCGGTACACGGGGAATGCTCAGTACTGTCAAAATGTGATCCCTCCCAAAGGTATTTTACCTTCTGAAGTGGCTTAGTTTTCAAGTGCTTTCCCATCACGATGATGCCCAGAAACCATGGATAAGATCTCCACAGTCCATATTCAATGAAGTGAAAACTTATGCTTATTGAAAATTGCAACCCAGGTTTGAGAACTGAGCCTCATTTATTATGATCATTTAAATGTTCACACCTAGAGGCATCACTGGAAGTAATTTCAAGGTACATCAGAGCTGTTACAAGCCGCGACCAGTGTCACCTATAATGAATCTCAAAGTTGAACAATCAAACAAACAAACAAAAACTCACCCAAGTGCCTAAAATTTCCATTAATAGAATAAATCAAAGTAACCTTTTTGGTGACAAATCTTGGAGATCTAGGAAATATTTGCCTGTATTGACCTCACTGGAACACACAATATACTTGATAATGGAAATGCCATGATCCACACACACTATATATATATATATATATATATATATATATAAAAGAAAGTTAAGTAAGACTACAAGGTAAGAGTTTAACTAGAATTGAAAGGAGTCAAGGATTTAGCCAGTCAAGAAAGAATAGCAGGATCATTCTAAAGGGAATAATAAAACAAAGTTAACGACTATATATTTTTCATAGAAGAAAGAGTGGCGGGTAAGATGAGCATTCTACCTAATGGAAAATGGCATATCGTAAAGTAGATTTATAAATATTAGTAGAAAGAGTGTACACACCTCCAACAAAAACAACAGTTGCAGGATTAAGTTGCTTTGAATGCCATTAGCAAGGAAAGATTTTTTTAAGATCTCCACCAAACTAGTTCTTTGAAAATATACTCCTTCTTAAGCTGATCTTCTTTCAATAAGGTGGCCCGTGTACAAACATAAATTTAACAAATGAAGTTTGACCTCTTCATTATAGGAGATATTTAGCTCACTCAAGGAAAAATGTGAATGTATTGGTTTAAGCATGTTAATAAAAGTTTGGCTGCAACTGAGAAACAAAAGTCATTTACAATGAGAAAATTGCATTAATATACATGATGTGGGTTCTAACTGGGGCCAGAATGAAAACTATTTCCTGGATTTCAGATAGAGGTCTGTCCAACAACAACCTTATTTTGAACATTTTCAAGGTAGATGTCAAATAAATAATGAAAGCAATACAGAAATATTTAACCAAATGTGAAATGAGGTTTTTAAACACATGGGGCGTGCCAACCCTAAATCATTTCTGCAAGCAATACTAAGCCAGACTTACCATCCTTCCGGTAATGCACCTACATCAGGCACCAAGGAGCTTTATTTCTGGCTATGATGAATGCCGATGAGTTATCCCGTTCTCAAAAATAAGGCATAGACGCTCCTACTGGCTGCCAAATGCAGTATTTTCTCAAAATAGAAATTCTTCCTCAGATCGACTTAAAAAGTTTGTAATGATAATCTCAGGGAATTTACCAGTCTAGGGAGATTTATTTCATGTAAATGGAGTGTTTCCAAGGTTTGAAGAAATTCTCTCAATATTTCGGGAAATGAGCATGTGATCTATTTTGCATGTTGTTTTAATAGAAGCAGAAATAGCTCAATAGCTCTTTCTACAGGGTGCTAGGAGCTGCTGATTAAAAGTTGTTGTATGTTCACAACAAAGAAATAAAAACATTAAAAGCATTTAATTAAAGGCAATAAATTAGAACCTTGAGAACATGATGACATTTCAAGGCCATAATAGCAAAACATTAACATCTAAAACCACCACCACCAAAAAATGCAGTGATGCACCCGAATCTTCTTTGTAAGTATAAAGTTGCTTCTAAATATGAACACACCGAGTTGTGTTGACACCTGTGGTAGTATGATACCTGGCAAGCATTTCTACTGCACTGAGTCCTGTAGCTTTGTGTGAGGACCCTTACCCAGCTGTTTCCCCTACCAAGAGGTTTGAAGGCAAAACAGAGTTAATGACATCGCTAAACAAACTGCGATTTTTGATTACAAGAATATTGTGCAGTTTTCAAAATGTTCAGTTAATTGTGGAGATGAGGTTAGTCCTGGGGTCAGGTTCACTAGAAAGACACCGGCCCTTGTTTGGGAAAACAGGGAAGGCTGCTTAGGAGTAAAGGCAATGTAGCCCATGGCGTGAAGGAGAAGCAGCAAGTTGGGAAAATGGTCTTGAGGGAACCAGCATGGGAAAGCAACCACGTGCCAGTGGGGCATGGCTCTTTGGGGAGCTGCCAAGTGTCCGTAGAGTAACAGAACAGAATGTGCAATGGAAAAGTGGGGGGTTAAAAATCTAGGCATGGACGAGGTCACACAAAATCTAATAATGACCATGATTAGGATCTGCACTGTGTACTAAGAGCAATAGGGAACCACAGAAATCATTTTAAAATCCAATCATTCCTACATATAAAATATAACCAGAATCTGACCACATGTTTGAAAGTTATCACTGCATTGTGGTTCAGGTCACTACCAGCTTCTGCTCAGAGTATTGTAGCATCACCCTCGTGGGCCTTGTTCTTTCTCGTTACGTTTATCATTTGACATATTCTGTATGAACTTAGAAGTTTCTCGAGTGTCTTCTCCACCTGACAGGCTGGAATTTGCGTTTACTGCTACATTACTTGCTTTGTGCCTGGCCCAAAGTAGATGCTCGATAAAGTCTGATCATTGAAAAAGTTTGACCTTGCTTCTGCTTTCCCATTCAAAACCTTCTAGTGATTTACAATCTCACCCTGATAAGAATTCAGAAGCCCTAATATAGCTGCCATGGTCTGAAGAATCTGGTTTTTCAGTCTCCTCTCTGCTTTCATCTCCTAACATTTTCCCACTTGCTTCTTTCATTGGCTTTACAATGATATTTCCATTTCTTGATTATTGCAAGGGTACTTCACCCCCAGGGCCTTTGCATATCCTATTCCCTCAGCATAAAAACAAACAAACAAAAACTCTTGTTCTACATAGCTATGTAATTTGACTTTAACTTCTTTTAAATCTGCTCCAATGTCACCTTCCCAGAGAGGTCTTTTCTCTACCATCCCCATACAGCAATATGGGGCTTCCTGCCATCGTGGTTTCTCTCTTATCTGGATAGTTTTTTCACAATAATTAAAAAATCACCACTTGTCATAATATACATATTGATGCATCCTGCCTGTCGGACCCTACAGGAATTATTTGAAGACTGGATTTATTTTTGTCAGTTCCATTTCCTGGCACTTAGAACTATGCCTGATTCATGTTAAGCACCTGCATTAGTGAGGCAACAACCTAGAATCAGAAAGCACACCTGTGATTTGATAAGAGGGAATTTAATACAAAAAATGTCAGCTACTAAAAAATTGTTAGCTAGGAGCCTGAAAAGTACAAAGAGAATGTTCAAGTATCTCAGGAGCAGCAACTGCAGGAGGCAACAACCACCTTTCAGGTTCCCAGAACAAGGGGAAGACACTGGAATTATAAAATTTTAGAACCCTAGAGGAGGTTTTTCTTGTGGAGTTGAGAGCCAGAGCACTAAGGAGGGGACCCACCACAGCTGGAATCTGAGCTCTGTGGATGTTGAGTGGTATTGGGGGGTGCTTTGGACCAGATTTTCAATAGGGGAAGCAGGCGAAGTGTGATGGTGAGAGCTCTGTTGGATGGAAGAACTGACTACACATTGGATCCAGTGTTGCTAAAGGAAAGAACAATTGCTAAGGAAAGAATAGTGCACGCTAGTACTACTGGGAAGGAAAAACAGAAAGGAAATCCATACAAAGTTGGGAGGAATATATCCTTTCTTCCTCTTCAAGCATTACAGTCTCCTTCCATCGCCCCCTATTGGCAGAGCCTAATATGAGCCACTTGGTCAAGCCAAGAAGTGGTCTGACCCTTCCCAGGCCCTAAGGTCACAAAGCTGAGTACACAAGGGTCCTTTTGAAGCTGAGAGACAATAACTCCATAACCTGCCTAGCACCCAATTTATTTTGGTTGAATGAAGTTATTGAAATGGATTGGAGTTTCTTCAAACATTATTTAAATTGCTTGAAAATTAAACACACTGCTGGATATCATAAATAACAGTAACAAAAAAAAAAAAAAGTTATCCACAGAAAGAATTAGGCTTGTCAAGAAGTTAGGGTCAAATAAAGTAATCAATTTCCATCACAGGCAATGAATAGTATTCTGTTTCCTGGCACCTGAGGTAAAAATGGAAATATGTCATGCATTAAAATTTAACTATAATACGTGGTCCATGGAGAGCTGCAGAGAGGTCTAAAGATAAACTTAATCTATATATTTTTTCAGAGCAGAGTCCTGATCTCGTCCAGCATGTGTATTTGTTTAAAATTGCACCGTTCAGCACCAAGCAACATGAACTATGAAGATTTACTCATGCTTATGTTTTTTCTCATAGCAGTGTGTGTGTGTGTGTGTGCACTCATGTGCCAGGTCTCATCTATATAAAAACATCAATACATAATCTAGAAAACATCTCATTTTGAGCCCCAGATCCTCGGGAGCCATCAGAATGAATTAGGAGCAAAATACATGCTAAATAAGAGAATAAATCCACTTGTGGGCCACAGTGATGAATCCCTACAAAAGATATAATAAATAGACTTGTTGCCTGAGGATATTTAAAATTGAATGTCTACCAAATAGAATGATTTTTTTTTTGGCAGAATTTTATACTGAGTTGCTCTGCATGGAAGTGTGATGCTTCTTAAGTTCACTCTTAGAGACTACCACAAGGTGATCAGCATAAAAGAGAACACTTGTATTTTTCTCTGTTGCAGCCAGAAAAGATAAAGCCAATGTATTCCATACTTGTACTATGTTGATAATAATTTTAAAAATAGGCCCTGTTTGATATCACGTAAGGCTAGACTGCATTTCAGCATGAGACTAGTCTGCCTACTCTAATTTTAGCAAACATGTTGAGTGACAGAGATGGGGATAGTTGTAGCGATGGTCTAATTGCAGCCATGGTCCACCAAAAACTGTCTGTAGAATCAGAATCAGATGAGGAAGTAAAGATGAAGATTCCACATGACCTTGAGGTAGTATTAAATCTGAGCATCACTGGAAAGCACATCCATATAAACAGTGACATATTCAACTTCAAAAACATGGATTAGAAGTTGCTATATTATATTGAACCTAATATTTTATCATAGTTTTCTTTCTTCCTGTCCTCCTTAGGGGGGAGCAGAGTATGGTCCTATGCTCACATTCCTCAACTCTAGAATATGTGGCTCATAAACTTTACTCTGTTTTTCCTCTATCATTCCTCTCATTTTCTGCCTTCTATCACTTCGGTAAGTAGCACATGTTAAATGGGAAAAAACTGCTTTTTAGAGCAGCAATCAAAAGTTTTATTTTAAAAGTGGCCAAAGTTGTTTAAATCGGTACCCAAGAGACTGAATAGTTAGAATGCTAAGAAATTCTGCTGATCTCACTTTTCATTACCTATGGATTCCAAATTCCATTCATCTCTTAGCCTGACTATGAGAGCTTTCTAGAGGTCTCTTTATGCTCCACAGAGCTTCTGCATACTATTTATCCTGTCCACAAGGGAGAAGAGGAAATTAAAGGTGAGTGGGTCAGGGAGATTCTACCACTAATGAGTGTAAATTGTCAATAATGCTAACAGCTACTTCATATGAGACTTCAGCCATGTAACAGATGCTACGCATGCTATTTAAGTGTTAGTAGGTGCTGTGACCTTTACAATTAAGGAAACTAAAGCTCAGAGAAGGTATATAACCTACAAAAGGCCAAAATGGGGAAATGGGTTCTGTAACCTGAGTTTGCAAATGCCAGAAATAGGACTACAACCCACTCAGACAAAGAAGAGAAAGTTTGACAGAGAAATTTTCAAGAAGGTTAAACAAGAAGACCAAATGAGTCCACACATCCAGCAAGGCCCTCAGGCATGCTTAAAACCAGCAGTTCAGATTCTTCCAAGCCTTTTACTGTGTCTCTTCTCTATGCTTCTCTACATGTGCCTTCATTCCCTTTATTAAAAATAACTTTACTCCCTTTGGCAGGAAACTGGTTTATCAATAGCTCTAAAGATTTATATCTTAAAATATCTGGCCTCCGAAACATACTCTATTTTCACATACCAATTCAATAAATTTTGCCAAAAAGACTACTGCATCTCCCGTCTTCCCTGATGAACTAATGAACTATCTTGATTCCTAAACAGACCCTACAGATGACAAGAAATGAGAGGAAAGTTGGGAGGAAAGTCCAGGAGAATTGGAGACAATTCTCATAAGACAAAGTCTTAGATATAAAGTCATGGAGGTTCACCACAAAAAACTGTATTATTTTCATTACTAAATAAGGGAGAAAAAAGTGAAGAGATTAAAAGAAATGAATTTGGGCCTCCCTGGTGCCACAAGGGGCTAAGTGTCAGCACTATGAAGCTATCCAGCCACTGCTGCACAAGTTCGATCCCCAGCCAGGGGATACATGGTGCAGCAGACCTCTCCTGTCTCGCCTGCTGCTCCCCTCAGCAGTTTATTTCAGTCAATCTGCCTGTTCAGTTCCCCACTCTGTCTCTGATGAATCCTCTCATGACCCCCCTGCACCTTTGGCCTCCACCCCAGTTTTTGTATGTATAAATAAATAAATACATCTTTTAAAAAAAGAAGTGAATTTAAGTGTCTTGCTCAACACAATCCAATAAATAAGTAGCTGGGATTGTACTCAGATATTTCTAAGTTCATCGTTTTCTTCTCTATTTATTTTCAACCCTAAAGAACAGAACATGAGTCAGAGAAAGATTTAATGAGAAAGGTGATACACAGGAGCAGCTGACCCTTCTGGAACGTGAAATCCATAGATTAGATCAAAGTCCAATCACTCTGGCAGCTACGTTCTTAAAATGACTAGAGATAAATCAGACTAATAAAGAAAAACAGCAACCATATTGATGGATCACTATCTCTATGTGGTGAAAATTGCTTATGTCTCATATAAGATAAAATGGAAAAGTAGGTAAGACTAGCACCACTTTATACCACTTCTCAGAAGTAATTGAGGCTAATAGCAGTGAAGAAATTTGCCCAACACATTGCTTAATGTTGAAACCTGTATCTTACCAGCTTCAAAGGTTTTGTGCTTTCCAAAGCATACCTATTTCCAAAGAGAAGGTGGAACAAACACATGAAGCTTCTTCCAAACAAAAATGGTAAACACAGTTTATTTTTTTGCACAGTATTTGATCTCTCCACTCATAGGTAGTCCCAAGAACTTTAGCACTTGTATTCCCTTGATCCCAGCTGGATGAATAATTGCTAGAAGCACAAAGAATAATGGATACCTGTGGTTTCAGCAGAGCTGGAGTCCCGGCAACTACGATTGAGGGTTTGAATGATATACAGAAATTTCTAATATAATCTGACACCAACGTTACAGCGAAGCAAAACACCCCTCCTACCTGCAGAGCTCATATCTTCATGGGGAAAAGAAACCATAATTTTATATGAAACAAACAGATAATTTATGTGACTGATAATAGACCATGAAGTATTTGGTGAGAGAGTCAGGCTCAGAACCAAGTCCTTGTGATTCCAGATTCTCTGCCCTTCACCATTATCCTACGTGGTCATTTACAGGGAAATAGATGAGGTCAGGAGGTAAAGAAATATGAGTTCCAGGAAGGGTAGTGGACAATGATGTGAATGATAAACACTTCAAAGAATCTGGGGTTTTAAGAGAGGAAGAAGGAGAGACAGTTTGGAAGTGACAGCAGGGAGCAAGGCTTACGGACACAGAAACATTTCAAGTATTTCCAACCAAAAGGACAACATGAAAAAATAACTTCAAATTTGGGCATCCAGTGGACTTGGCAGTCCCGTAGGGTTCTGTCCTTGTCATTGTATTTTTATCCCAGGGAGAGGAAGTTCTTGTGAAGTCCACGTTCTCCAGCCCAGTCTTGCTAAGAGTCATACTCAGTTTAAGGGTGAAGTGATCAGGTTAACCAAGAGGATACTAAAGTGACTTTTTTTTTTTGGACAGTTCTCAGACCAATTACCACATGAAAGTGTTTTTTGGAAAACAAACACAAACTCAAATTTAGGAACTCTTCCGGTATGTGAGATACTCAAGTAGTGTAATTAGATGCAAATTTTCTAATTCAACTTACTTCCTGTAAGTTGCATCAATAAATTGCATGTTTGTCAAAACCAATAGGTATAGAGGAAGGGTCAGCAAAGTGAACCCAGAGGTCAAATGCAGTCTGTAACCTGTGTCTGTATGGCCTGAGAGCTAAGAATGCCTTTTACAATTGTAAATGCTACAAAACTCAAAAGACAGTATCTCATGGCATGCAAAAATTAAATGAAATTCTACATTAAATAATAAAGATCTCATTACACATCAGCATTCACAAATGAGCATTTGTGAAAGATTTTGATGACAGGAAACATTAATTTTGAATCCTAATGGAATGAAATATTGTTCCTAAAAAGAATGTCATTCTTGCTCATTGCATTACAAAAAATTGAACTTGATTATTATTATATTTTTAATTTCATCAATAAAAATCATGGAAATTGTTTTCCCTTCATTTTGTATAATCACCAACACAGCATTCTCAATTTTACCTCTGTCTGTAATATTAAAAAGTTTTACCATCTTGCCCTTTCTAGAAAAACTGCTGACTTTTGGTTAGAGGTAATTCATAGGCAAAGTTACTGTAGTATTATAATGTAAATATTATCCATGTGATATGTGGACATCTGTGTATTAATGTAAGCATCTGATCACACAGTCATTCAATCAACAGACATTACTGAGCACCTAATATGTACTAAAAACTGTCTTGGTGCTTAAGACACAAAGTTGAAAAAATGTGATCAGTGCTTTCAAGAAATCTAGTTTTGGGCCTCCCCAGTGGCGCAGCGGTTGAGCGCTGGGTTGCAAAGCTGCCCGCAACCTCTGCAGCGCCTGTTCGATCCCCAGCTGCTCCCCGGCCACCAGAGGAGGGTCCCACATGGCGCGCAGACCTCTCCTGCCGCCCGCTGCTCCCCTCAGCAGTGTACTCAGTCCTTCTGCCTGCTCTGCTCCCCGCTCTGGTGAGTTCTCTCACCCTCCCGCGCTTCTGACTGTACCCAGTGCTTGCATAAATAAATAAATAAAAATAAATCTTTAAAATAAAAAAAAAAGAAATCTAGTTTTATTATTTTATTTTCATGTCAATTCTGGTAGAAATTAAGGATTTCTACACAGTTCTCCTTTGGTGACTGTACTCTCTCTCTCCCACTCAATTTCCATCTATTACTGGATATTGAATTAAAAATTTCTATACAGGGGCCTCCCGGGTGGCGCAGCGGTTGAGCATTGGGTTGCGAAGCTGCCCGCAGCCTCTGCAGCACCGGTTTGATCCCCGGTCACCGGTCACTGGGCAAGGGTCCCACATGGTGCGCAGACCTCTCCTGCCGCCCGCTGCTCCCCTCAGCAGTGTACTTTGTCAGTCTGCCTGTTCTTTCCGCTCTGGCTCTGGTGAATTCTCTCACCCTCCTGCACCTCTGACTGTACCCAATGCTTGTATAAATAAATAAATTAATTAAAAAAATTTCTATACAACAGACAAGTTCATTGTAATTCAATCTAGAGTAAAAATTGAGAGTTAGCAAGTGTGACATTCTCCCATACCTTGAAGTCCATTGGAAAGCCTTGAGACTTCTCCCTGCTAATTTTACCCCCTATTATGTCACTTAATTTGTTGGGGTCCTGTCTTGCCACTGGATAATGTCATCCAAGTTACGTGTTTATGTGTTTTGTCAAGTGAATCTGAGCATTGTCCATTATCAGAAATTGCATGGCTGATACAGAAAAGCAAGATTCAACGTCATTTCCATATTTTTCAGTAACTAACTTTTATCCTTTTCCTTGTAAATTGCCTCTGACATCAATTGCCCTATAGGATTTCAGTGTGGGTTTAGGAGACTGAACAGCCAATGAAAATGAAGTGTTCTTATAGCATGCAATCATAACGTGTATTTAACTTTCATAACAAAATCTTGTCCAAAACCATCACAAAGGTGCCAAAACCAATCCCAAACCACTTCCTAGGTCCACATTGCATAACAAGTGGACATGTGCTCTCCCCCACATTATGAAGGATACTAGAGAGCTAGTCACATGATAATATGGAATTTGAAAATTATTCGTCTATTGTGTTTGTAGAAATAGTGCAAGATGTCTGGTTCCAGGTTGTTTATTAAATGTTTTAATAAACATTCACTGTGATACCTCCCTTGCCTCTTGGGAAGAGTTACAAATCTGCTCTTGTCACCTCCTGGGATAACTTTCCTTTGGGTCTCCCACCATCCTCAAGATGAGCTCACACGCATCCCCATATTAACATTACGCTTGTTCAGTGGCCTTTCCAGAACAAATCCCAGCATATCTTTGGGACCTTTCATATTCTGCCACAGTGACATTCCCCCACTGTGGATGCTGCCTCATGCCTTTGCTTCTTTGTTATGATACTAGGCATTCTCTCCTATCGTCTCATGAGACTGTGTGTCCCCTAATTAGGGGACATTGTTTATTGCACATCAATGAATGAGACAAAGGCTGGAAACTTTTCAAGCAAGTTGACAATTATATAAAGAACGGGCATTTGTTGGTTGGGTACAGATGTCACAGTCATCAGAGTTATTCCTCAAAGTTACAGGCATACATGAGGGTCCCAGAAATTTGTGCCAAAGAGAGATGGATGGGATAAGCGTTGGGCAACAGGAAAAAAAGGGGGAATGCTTAAAAACAGTCTATTGTGTAATTCTGCAGAGAGCTAGCCCCAATGCGAAGGGTGGCTCAAGAGGAAATCACTGCCCAACACAAGAGTCAAGAATACCAATTATTTTTCTCTTAAGTAGGGCCAGACCAACTCAACAGAAAACCAGAAGCTACGGGCACTGCCTTCCTGGAAGGAAGCTGGTGGTGCCAGTGCCATCGGCCGGGTTCACTAAGGAGACGTGATCCTGGAGCCACCCAGCTGAAGGCTGGTACACCACAGACAGACATGCTTTTTAGAAAAGATCTCTGGCAATTAGGAATTCAAGCTCAGCCCCAACTTTTCAGATGGAGCCTTCTAATTTTCCTTTTCCCTCCCTTGTGCTTCTTCCAGGAAACCTGCCTGTCTTCTGCTGTGGTCAGGAAAGATCAAATGTGCTTTTTACCAAAAAGGCAGGGTTTTCCTGTCCTCCCTGTTCCTTCATGTGTTGTCTCACCCAGGGATACTTCTGGGCCTCTGACACAGAGCTGCCTCCACTCTCTGCCTCGGAGCCTTTGTGCATGACAAGAGGTCAAGATGGAAGTCTAGACTCACCAGACCAAAATAGGGGATGATGAGAGAATATTGTGACCATGAAATCCCACCATTTTGAAGAGGAATTTTCTATGGTCTAATTTGAGCCCAAACTTCATACTTTCATTCACGCTAACTAATCTTAACCAGAAACATTACCAGGAAAATTAGGCAAGATCAGAAACCACATCGCCTTTGGACTAACTGGAAATAGAGATTAGTTGTTGGGCCAGAAGAAATTTGACTCTACCTTGGTACCCAATCTTTTTTCCAATAAAAGTTCTAAACTTGTCCAGATACCTGAACCCACTTCCCATGGACACTCAATAGAAACTTCCAATATGCTGCTTTTGTCTCCTTCCTCCATTCTGCCCAGCTGTACCAGAATTTTCAGTCATTAAGTATAGATTCATTCCTTTCCACTTCTTATGTCTTCAGCTTCTGAACATTTAGAAGATAGGAATTTATTTCAATCATCTTGATCAGCGGCCATTAGATCACTCTTACCTCCCTGACATTCTTTCCTGAGTCTCACTGCTGGGCTGTAAGCTCATCATGGACAGGGACTATGGCTTATCTCAAACACCCAGATGACAATGTCTGGGTACTGGCTGCTCATCTAATTTAGCCAAAACATTGGTGGGTGACTTATTGTCATGCCCATAGTCTGTATACAAATACACTGTTGCCCCTTTCTGAGAACTTCATTTTCTCACATTAAGTGAAACACTGCAGATACCAAGGATTTCATCATCTCTTGGTATCAGCCCATGAAAAAACAATGGAGGTGCAGGTATGGTGAATGTCTCACAAGATTCTGAACTGGAGGTATTATGAGGCGGAAATGATGATGGTCGAGAGCATTTCTCACTCAAGACACTTGCAGAAAAACTACTCCAGAACTCAGTCGGTAGCCTCAATGGATCTAGAAATGCAGGTCATCCTGGAAGTGGAGAAACTGGGGGATCACTGCAGGAAAATCACAAAGGGAAATGTGCTGTGTTTATAAATCACTCACGTCCTGACCCAAGAAACAACACAATGTCTTTGATAATCTCACAGTATTTTTAGCCACTGCGGTGAATGTTCCCTGTCTGAATAATATTCTTGTTTTGTTTGTGCAACTCTCGATTTTTCCTTCCTTCCTT
Organism: Talpa europaea; assembly: GCF_964194135.1. Lineage (NCBI taxonomy): Eukaryota > Metazoa > Chordata > Mammalia > Eulipotyphla > Talpidae > Talpa > Talpa europaea. The sequence goes on from NC_140069.1 coordinate 15,111,580, forward strand.
CCTGCTGTGAAATAGTATGTTTACTGTGTATTGCTAAATCACTACCATATTTACTTGTGTTTTTATTGCCAACATGCTCACAACCCTTTTTTTTTTCTATCTGGAGGGAAAAACCATAAATTTATAAAAAGAAAGAAAGAAGAAAAACACGGCCCTTACATGAACAGCTATGTTTCAATTTCTTTTCTACCACATTCTGAGCAGTTCAAGTTATCAGCTATCATTAGGCACTTCACACATATTATCTCATTGAACACGCATTGGAAACTAGGTATTTGTTATTACCCTAGACTTTATATGTGAGGAAATAGAGACAGAGAAACAACTAAGGCCATCTGTTAGTACACAGTAAAGTCAGATTTGGAATTCAGGTTAGTGAGGCTCCAGACTTTAAGTCTTAGTTACTAATCTGTTTTTGAAGTTTTGCATTTTCATTTCCTATTGCTCCCTCAATTTCAGTCACGTTCATTAATTTAAAAAAAGTCTTGCATAATAGAACTGTGTATCACACAAGACCAGAGAAATCATACATTTCCTCATCTAACAGAGGATATAATAATTATTATCCTAGAGAATTAAATGACTTAAAGCTACTTCAAAGCTACTTCAGGTCATCTCTTATGGAAACTTTTTCTTACCATCCTATTGGCCTTTCATACTTGTTACAAGCTGACTACTTGTGACCCTCAATTTTTTTAGTATGATTTTTTGATGAGAAACATTTTTTTTTTCCTTCACTCAAGAAGCTCTATTTTGGCAAAAACATTCAGAGGGAGAGATCCAAATATATCACTTGGAGCTACACTGGATACATTAAACCTTTTGGTTGCTTAAACGACATCATGGTTATGAGGGGATTATGGAAATGAAGGTATCAATTCATACTTTTCATTTTATAAATTATCCATAGGCATTTACTTGGCTGATGGATGAGACTTAATTCAGGCAAGGCCAATGCTAGGCAAACTTCAAATTAGGCCTATTTATTTTCGATGACGTCACATGTCCCTTCCATCCTTCCCTCACCTCCCAGCATTTAGATCTTCCTGCTCACCATCCCTGCCCAAAGGATTGTTCTGACTTTCCTGTACCCCCCCAAACTGTATGATCTCATCGTATAGGTTTTGAGGGGCTCCCTTTTTCCCCCACATTCCTATAGCAGTTATACAACACAGACAACAGAGGCACAGACCCATGGTTAAGACCAAAACAAAACTCACCTTGTTTCCTTTAAATAAAAATGTTCTTCATATTTTCTGCATATTACGACCAGCCAGCTTATATTCACTGTAAAGCATAAGCATCCTTCAAAGCACCCACTCTCTCAGCCCTCGAGAATGGTAGCAATCATTTGTTGTGGTTTAATGTGGAACCATATTCTTTTTATATTTTGGTCCATTCAGTTGAAAAGAGTCCCACAAAAGAGTTACAACTAACCCAGTTTCACAGATGAAACTGAGACTCAGAGCTATTAAAACTGGACCAACGTTTTACAGATAGCACAAGGCAGTAACAGGGTTTAAATGAAGCGCTATTTTAAAAGCTCATGGATATTTACCTCCACTCTGTGATCCTCACCCAGGTCCGGTACTGATGGTAATTATGATACCTGCAATGGTTAATTTCATGTTTCAACTTGACTGGACCATGTGATGCCCAGATACTAGGTTATATATTAATCTAGGAGTGTTTGGGTGGCTCTGGGTGAGTCTAACGTTTGAATAGATAGACTGAGAAAAGCAGATGCCCTCCCCAGGTGCCACCTCCAATCTATTGGAGGCCTGGATAGAACAAAGATGGCTGGAGGAGAATTTGCCATCTCTGCCTATTTCCAAGCAAGAACCTTGATCTCCTGCACTCACGGTGGAACTTATACAATCAGTTCTTTGGATTCTCGGACCATCAGACACAGACCAGAACCACACCACCAGCAACCTGGGTCTCCAGTTTGCAGGCAGCAGATGATGGGTCTTTTTGGCCTCCCTAATCATGTGAGTCAATTTCTTTTTTTTTTTTTTTTAAGATTTATTTATTCATACAAGAACCAGGGCACAGGTCAGATGTGAAGGATGGTGAGAGGATTCACCAGAGACAGAGTGGGGAGCAGAACAGGCAGACTGACTGAAACACACTGCTGAGGGGAGCAGTGGGCGCAACAGGAGAGGTCTGCTGCATCATGTGGCTTTCTCCCCAGCCGGCCGGGATTGAACCGGCACTGCAGAGGCTGCGGACAACCTCACAGCGCTGCGCTCAGCCGCCTGTGCTTCCAGGAAAGGCTCCATGTGAGATAATTTCTTACAATTAATGGCATAAGAGAGATATCCTGTTTATATTGCTTTTCTGAAAAATCCTAATACAATAAATAACCAACATGTATTGAATTATTACATTTGAAGCACGGGATATTAAGAACTTTTTGCAAATTACCTGATTTCACCCATACACAACTATATGAGGTAGGTTCTATCATTCCATTTTACAAATAAGGGAAGCAAAATACAGAGAATTTAAAAATCCTGGACTGCATGACAGAGCCAACTAGAAAGCAGTAGTACCAGTATTCCAGGAAATAAAGCCAACTCTTAGCTTCTCTGATTTTGCTTCCCTAGAAGCAATTTAATCTGCCTCTCCCTTTGAATGCCCACTACCACCATCCAGGCCTAGACCTAGTTCACCCTTGCTGTTTGCCTCCTGCCTTTCCAGTCCCACTGAACTCACTACATTCTATCCATGACTCTATTACTAGCACATATTGTATTATTTCCTAACTATTTACTTGTCAGTGACTGTGTTTTTAAGGGTAGATATCTCATCTCCTTCATCTCCACCTTCAACCAAACATCAAACAATTTAGATGAAGGAACAGACGATTGTGGCTCCTCCCCCAGCATCAGGCTAGCTCATTCGCACATGGGTCCCTAAGGTTTCATTGCCAGCCCCCATGGACAGAGACTGCTGAATGAAAAATGAAAAAGCAAATCACTTCAGTGAAATCACCCCAGGCAGCTCAATAGTTCTACTACTCTTTATTTGATTTCCTCTACTAAGACCTTGCCAAGAATTTTTATGATTATCACAACAGAGTAGTCAGAAAGAACATGGGTTATTTATTTATTTGAGTTGACTTTAAACATTTTACTGACTTATAACTCACTATGCACAAAGAAATCAACCTCTGTAATCAACCCCTAACCCCCATCTTAACTTTAAATCTAAAGAAGATATCCCCTGTCATTAAGCCTTGAAGAAAGACATGTCACATATGTGTGTATATAGGATGTTGTTTTGTGGTTTTAAAAGTGATTTTTGTTCTGGCCAGTTTTTTCAAGATGTCACCTTCCTATGATGATGAGAACTTCAAGAAAATGTTCACACATTGGAAGGAATAGGTCAATGTCAACACATACTCCCAAATCTGTAATCACAAAAATTGACTCCTTTGAAGTGGACTGTTTTTCTTTCCATAGACATGCTGGCTGAGCAGGCTCAATGTGAGGAGTTTAGAGAACTAACGAGGAAAAGGAAATGTGTGCTTCTTTGCCGCATGGCAGGAGAGAGACAATGGAGAGACCTATAAACATTGGAATTTGGTGGGGCACTGGCCCATTAATAAATCTCAATCCATTTTTGGACATGCACTACTCAATCCTCAAACTTTGCAGCTTTTTATAAATGGTCATTTCAAAAAGATACATCTAATCATTAGTTTTTGTAAGAAAAGTTTCATCTACTGCAGCTAAAGATGGAATGCCTTATCTATGAACAGACCACTGAAGTTTTATTCCTGGCCAATCTTTTTCTCTTCTGATGAAAAAGAATCAATACAGAATCTGATTTTGCTATGAGTTCAATTCATTTATTCTCCCTTAAAATAGATGAGACCATTTATCCTTTATTATCTACAACTAAATGAAAACTGGATTTCATTATAAACTATCTTTCATCAAGTTGCTAAAAACATTTTGGACAGGCATCTACCTCAGTAAATCAGATAAATGAAAAAATCAAAGGGATAAATCAGGAAGTAGAGTAGCTTCAAGTCCTAATAAGCCAATTTGGGAAGACTTCTGGATGGCCAAGCCTTGAAGCTTTACCCTAGAGAGCCCAGGTCAATGTCAACTTTGACCTGAGGGTCACTGGTGGATCTTAGGTAAGCCTGGGAAGCCAAAGTATTCATGTGCTGTGCTACCATGCATGGGACAGTTGTTAAATGGATTCTTCGTTTTAAAAGTTTAAGATGTGTGTGAGGGGGTTAGGAGGAGGAACAGGGAGAGAGAGAAAGAGATGATACACATATATGCAAAAGTTAGTGAAAATGTTAAGCAGAAATAAGACCATAAAATGCAGAACTTGAAAAAACTTCTTTCACCTTTCTCTGTGACCCCAACTCTAGGCCCCAGCATAAATCAGATGTTCTTTGTTTCATATCTGTGATACTGTGTATTTGAGTCCCTTTCCTGAAGGCTGTCCCTCAATATTCCTCTTCCACTGTGGACCCTTCCACTTCTAGTCTATGGTTGCCCTAAATTACCTCTTTCACAACCCAGCAAATCACAGGCATCAGAAAAGCAAATACAAAGTTGTTACTCCTATTCATGAAACCAATGGCTCCTTATACCTACAAAAAATAAAATCCAAGTCCCTGAGAATGATTTTCTACAAACTGGTTAAAACTGTACCCAGAGGGAAATTTCTATTCCTAAAATAGAAAAGGAAAAAAAGTTGAAAATCAAAAATCAAATTACTCATCTCAAGAAGTTAGAGATGCAAAAAAAAAAGGTAGACAAGAAAAATGAAGAAAAAAATGAAAGCAGAAATTAATGGGAAGTTAAGTATGCAGGTAAGACAATGAAGAACCCAAATTTCATTCTTTAAAAAGATTAATTAAATTGATAAACCTCTGGTGAGATTAATCAAGAGAAAAGACAGAAATAACTACTATAATAAAGATGAAAGAGTACAATCATTAATTGTTCAAATTTTCAGAATATAATGATATTATTGGGTTACCAGGAAAATACGGTGGGTACAGTTAAACCTGGATATCAAATAAACAACTGATAATGTTTTAGTACAAGTCCCAAATACTGTTTATCTGACATAGATCAGGATAGTTTTATATCTGTTAAAAAAATCAGAGCTAAAACTAAAAATCTTTCCACACCAAACCAAAAAGATATCAGGTATAGATGGAATCACTGAGAATTACATAAAACATTTAAGCATGAAATTGCTCCAACATAACATAAAAATCTTACAGAGAATAGGAAAATAAGCACATATTTCCCAATTCAGCTTATGTGACCAACATAAATGTGAATGCAAACTAGACAGAACATTACAAAAAATTAATCTGATCATTTCACTTATTAATGTAGTAAAAAGACACATGATCTATGAAGATTTTTAAACACAACAAAGCTTTATTCTAGGAATGGAAGGTTAGGTTAGCATTTTGAAAAGCAGTCAATGTTATTAACCACACTAACAAAATAAAGGCAAAATATATATAAAATCTTTTCTTTGTAGAGAAATCCATGTGATAAATTCATATTGACACAGGATAATCTGTTCATGCCTTGTTTTGACAATAGTGTTAGCAATTGGTTTGTAGTAAGTGTAAGGTGATCAGAAAAAGGTAATAACTAAATTAGCCATTTTAGGATTGTTGTATGAAAAAATAATTTCAAGTAAATAAATAAAAATTCAAAGTTGGAAATAGCACAACTGTAATGTATATAAATTCTTTGAGGAACTGTGTTTACATTCCTAGAATCCTAAGAATGTGATAAGATAGGAATGTTTTGAATCTAGGCCAAATGAGGCAAAGGTCTCTAAAAACAAAGGTAAAATGATATCTCTCTGCAGCTAGCAGTGTGGTTATAAATCTCTGCCCCACGTCAATAATATCATGAAGAGAAAAATCCCACGCAAATGCAGTGGGTGGTAATGTGGTGAGAGACATGCGTTAGCTGGTTTTGCATAGTAATGGTGGGAGTTTGGGGAGAGATGTTGAGGGACCCACAAATATATGAACAGATAGAGGTTTAATTTGGGGTAATAAGTAAGACAGACTTCCAGTCTACATGCACAGGATACAGGTTTTCTTTGAGCAGCCAGCTCACATGAATTCAATATTCTAAAGTCTACATTCTCATGTCTACTATGTCCAGAGAAAATGCATGGGAGAAAATCCCAGAACTAGGACAAAGCTCCTTTTGCTGTTATCGTGGCTTTGGGAATCAGCTTTGGTTTCTGGGTGGAAAGCATTCTTTCAACTTGATTGCTCTTGGTGGGCTTGAGCCTACCCAAGAGGTTAGATAAATAAACAAGAGACTCAACATATATACCTGCAAATAGAGAAAGAGGTCCTATCCCGTGATCAATATGGCATTGTATAGTCAACTTTGCATTTAGATTTTTTCCATTTACTTTTATGAGAATTCTTTCCTTTGAGGTTAGAGTCACTATCAGCCTGGCATTCAATGTTGACAAATAAATACAAGTTTGACATTAAAAACAATGCCAGAAGGTTACCCACACAAAGGTTGAAATGAGCAGGAAACTTTTAAGAAACATTCAGTGGAGTTGAGCAAGATAAAGTTAAAAGTTATTGGGTGAGGTGCAGCAGCTTGGCATGCCAGAATTTGAACTTTCATTCCTCTAAACAACACTCTCTGTTCGAGAGTGCCAACGGCTGCACTTACTGCAATTCCTTCCACCCTTTCTTAATCAGAGGCCTGGAATCACACAAAAGTGACTGAGGCTCAGAGGAATGGCTAGGGTGGGTAGGGAGGGAAATCATATATGCATTAGTGAAAAAAACCAATTAAGTAATATTCTCAGTGACTCATTCCTTCAACCTGTGTTTAATATTTCCATGTTTTTAATATATTGGTTTGCAAAGAATATTTATTTGATTAAAAAAAGCATTTCACTTGCTTGGTTTAAAAACCATTAACTGTTTAGGGGTCCTCTATTGCACAGTTGGGAACAGAGAGATTTGAGACACCATTTAAAAAGTTAGGGCAGTGGTGGGAAGATGAGGAATGGCAGCTTGAACACAGATGGCAGGACAGAGATGACTGATACTCACCAATCCTGTTCCTCTTCCTTGTTCCACACGAAGATTATTTCCCAGCATTCTCTGCAGTTAGGTTGGTACCAGGTTGACCTACTGAATACATGTAGGATCCATGTGTGATATTTCTCTGTTCGTCCACAAAATACTTATCAGCATTCTCTCATCCCTCAAATCTCCTTTCTCGTCTGCTGATTAGACTACCAGGACAACTTTGAAGAAACTACATAGACTTCAAGGTAGTGGATTCTTAAGCCTCCATTTACATAAACCCACCAAGGATTACCATTTAATCAGGAAAGTATATATTTGACTTTATTCTATCAAGCCACAGACTTTAATTGGGTTAAACCATTGGAATTTCAGTGTTTTTTTTTTTAATTTTGTTACTATAGCATGACTAATAATTTCCAATAAAAGTGGTAAAAAGATAACACATTCTACCTTACATCTTTGAGATAAAAAGGATCATTTTTAACACCCTCTTCCTTGATATGAGAAAACTGAGTAGTACTAATGACATGAAGTAAAACAATAATGGTCAGAAATAGTGAATTTTTGTTTTAGAATTTTTTATAAATTATCTTAATTTTTTTAATAAAAATAAAATAAAATATGACATTAGAAAAAACTAAAAGGAAATAATTATTTTGATGGTATTGCTATGTTTTTTTAAAGGGAAAAATGTCCTTACATACTGATCTTATAATAATGAACAACAAAATTATAGTTTCTACCAGAATATACTTACTGTTCTACATATTTGTCAATGACTTTGTCTACAGTAATTTTCTCCACACAGTCATGTTCAATAGACAATATAGACATTTTTTGTCTATGTTCACTGTGCTTGATAGAAGAAAACAATTTTATTAATTTTAATATCATAAAGTTTCTTTCATATGAAGCTACAGATAGAAAAGCAGTTAAGAAACAAATATAAACATGAGTATAAGCTCAGCAAAATTTCATAAAAAATCCCATTTCATAATAAATTCCAGAAATTGCATATGGTCTACATCTTTTTTTTCCTATTATCTCATTTCTAGTGACTTCCAAATGCTTTCAGTCTAACATGTTCCACTAAAATACTACAGACATGGGCCTCCCCGGTGGCGCAGCGGTTGAGCGCTGGGTTGCGAAGCTGCCCGCGGCCTCTGCGGCGCCGGTTCGATCCCCAGCTGCTCCCCGGCCACCAGAGGAGGGTCCCACATGGCGCGCAGACCTCTCCTGCCGCCCGCTGCTCCCCTCAGCAGTGTACTTCGGTCCTTCTGCCTGCTCTGCTCCCTGCTCTGGCTCTGGTGAATTCTCTCACCCTCCCGCGCTTCTGACTGTACCCAGTGCATGTATAAAAACAAAACAAACAAACAAATAAATAAATAAAACATGCCTCTATTTAAAAAAAAAAAAAATACTACAGACATTCATCTTAACTTAAAATTCTACATTTAGTAAATCTTCTAAGTGGTTTTTTTCTCCTACTTTAAAACTCGTATCTGAATCTTGGTGAAAATGATCAGCCTATTGTCTTGTTATTTCTCCAAGAATATAAGACTAGAATCTTTTGTTATTTCTCTGGACATTTTTCTTTAAATTTGATCCCTTGTTCTGTGTAAATGTCCAGTGCTTTATACTTTGCATAGCCAATTGCTTTTCCCACGATTCCTTTACACTACCCTACAAGGACCAAGTTTGGAGCTTGCTGTTTTGACACATCATTAAACTGATTCTGGCTGTTTGCAACTATTTTTATGTCTGGTTTCTTCACACCAGGAAACATATATAATTCAGAAAAGAAAAATTATGGACAGCTATCTTTGTTTGTTCCAAGGTGCTACTTGAACGCAGGCATATTGAGTATACCACAGGAGTTGAAATACAAACTTCACCAGAAGCAGGCTTGGAGGATTTGGAAACACTAGGAATCTCTTCTAGACATGAACTTGGCAGCTGAGTCCACCCACATGTGTTGGGGCCAACTGCAGAGCTGAGGGTTCTCTGAATTAACTTCCATATGAAAACTGTGTTTATTGAAGAACTGATTTAATTGTGCTAATATGAAGCACACATTTAAGTTACTGAAACTTAGCTGCACTGGCAGCAAATGTTTGGAAATTAGACCAGAAATATATCTTTTTTTATGGGCACTACGCTAAGCATTGCTGGGTATAGTGAACATTTAAGAGCAGATCAACTTTTAGTCATTTTCATTATGTTGTTAAATTCTTCACAGGTAATATATCCTCTGACTGCGTGTACCCCAGATGGATTATATCTCCAACTCTTGCTCAAATACAGATGGACAATTGTGGAAAATAAGCCAACCCACAACAGACATAGGAAGGGCCACAGCATCAGGGGGATGCTAAAGCCTCTACTGACACCTTCATGCTTAAATCTGTAAAGCTTTTCATCACAGTTTTGTGAATTGTTCTGTCACCGTGTATTCCACAATCTCCTTGAAAAGTTAAGTCAAAAACAATAGTTGTAGTTTCAAGAGTTCCCTGGGAAAAGCAACATTGGCTGAAATTCCTGACCTATGTAGTTCATTTCTATGAGATACAAAGCTTCTCCTTAAGAATGGATACCGAAGCCTCCCTGGTGGCGTAGGGGTTAAAGTCTCAGTTGCCAATACCATGGCATGAGTTTGATACCAGGCCAGGGAGTTTACTCACATGGCACAGCAGACCTTTCCTGTCTTATCTGCTGCTCCCCTCAAAAGAATATTTCGGTAGATCCGCCTGTTCTGCTTGGCTCACCTCTTACCCCTATACCTCTGGCCTACATACCAGTTCTTGTATGAATAAATAAAATAAATCTTAAAAAAAAAAAAGCAATGGATACAGCCATCTTCCTTAAACAGAGGCCTGCTCCCACACTGTTCCTGGTGAGATAGGCTCAAAAAACTAAGTAGAATATACACGGAAATCACATGTGCCGTTTACCCGACAAGAAACCACAACCACACTGCAGGCTGAGTAAGTGGACCGTCCTCTTGATGCCAGGTAACCTCCACACCTGTCCCAAGGCCAGCAGACCTTCTACAAAGAGCAAAGCAAGCACCTAACTGTGGGAAGTAAGAGGGACTTAAACCAGTTGGGCTGCAGTAGCAGAAATTCGGGCAAGCGCAATGAAATAAAATCTGGAATAATGGCATGACCGGTGATGTCTCCCATCTCGTTGTGAAAATTTCTATTCTCTCCAGAATACAAAGAATTCTATTGGAAGTATCATCGCTATGGAAGGAAAAAAGTTACAAAATTTCTAATTTCACCCCAGGTTTCTTCTATTTTTCCCCTGCCCTGTCCAGCCACTCAGCCCAGTTAATCCTCCTGAAAGTAAAGTGCTCTTGCAGTTGTTCCCAGCTTTATTTTCGCAGCCATTATTTTTCCATGCAGCTCCTCGGCTGTGATTATATTGATCCATGTATCAGTGAAACAAAGGCCAGAACAAAACCAAGACCTTGAGGTGTTCACCTCATAGCTCATTTTGACAGATTTATTTAAGGAGGCTTTTTCCCCCTCATTTTTGTTTCCTTTTCCAACTAAGTATATTTTCAGATTCAAGGCCAAATTCATACATTTATGTAGTGGATTCCCTGGGATTAGTTTCCACTCCAGCTAGCTCTCCTGACAAGGTACATGAGCAGCAGATCCCTCCCTGGGGACTCCAATTCCTGGTGTCCTAAAGCCTTATGGCCAAAGCGCAGTGTGGTGTGACTGCCATCTGCTGGCATGGGGCTGGCATTACAGGATGCACCAGTGCATACTCCATGGCAAAATGATCAGGTGATGTTTGTTCAAAAAGCAAAAGGTTTCTCTAAAGCAATTTTTTTTTAAGTTACCTCATAAACCACATTCATCTCTCACAACCCTTCACTGCCCCCCCAATAAATCTTTACTCTGGAAAAGAAAGAAGAAAATTGGTTTATGGCAGACTTCCAAGTGCTAAATACAATGAAGAAATGGGGTTATCCTCTAACCTCCTCAGCAAGGCTTGCCCATTAGCGTAAGTCTAGAAACCAGCCCTCATTGACTGGCAAGAAGGTCCAAGATGGTGAAGTCTGTTATGGACTGCCATACGAGCATAAGTCTTAAAACCACTAACAGGTCTAGTATTATCTGTAAGATACAGACAATTACTATAACCTCTTTCCCCATAAAGGAAAATATCTTATTCCTAGAACACAACTGACTGACACATTAGCACTGACAGTTGGAGGATGAATAGGATTTTTTTCTCATTAGAAAATCATTCTTCAATGTTTAAGAATAAGAATCATGCTTAAGAAATGTTTACACAAGCTCACCCTTGAAATCAGAGCTGAGAGCACTTTTGCTTAGTCCTGACTCTGTTTTTCCACATTTTATCTTTAGGGCCTGGGAACGGCGCGATTTGTGGCAATGAAAGCCAAATTCCTATTGCTGACTTCAGTGGGCGTTGCCACTTAATTCCATGTCAAAGAATGGGACCTTGTATCATTGTGAATAGGCAACCACAGGGGAGAATTTCCCATAAAGAACACCCCTGATGGTAGACTAAAACTAAGCATCTTGAAAGGGCCTTATTCATTGTAAAAACCACACTTTGAACACTACAGGCACTGTCTGCTATTAATCAATATACATGTCTTCATGGAAGGCCCTGGGAACCAAAATACACTTCAAATTTTATGAAATTAAAGGTATTAAAATACATAGCACATAGCATTGTCTTATACTAATATGAATGTAATTTCTCCCACACCCAAAAGCCTGTGTTTCCACCAGCCTTCCCCATCTAGTAAATCACCACACACCTACTCATTTGCTCAACTTCTGCATAATTGGACCTGTCCTCAGAGTTTTAGCTCTCAGTCACCAAACCCAATCTATCACCATGTCTCGTCAGCCTCAAAACTCAAATCTGCTTACAATCCTTCAGCCCCACTGTGGCCAGCTTAGTTTTACCTACTATTACCTGCCTTGTGAATTATACTGACCACATGCTACATGGTCCATTTCTACTCTGGCCCAGCCAGAGTAGAAATTCTCAGTAGTGCAGTGGAGTGCTCCTTCCAAAATATAAACATCCAGGGCCTCCCTGGTGGTGCAAGGGGTTAAGACGCAACCTATGAAGCAATCCGCAGCCACTGAAGCACGAGTTCGATCCCCAGCCAGGGAGCTACCCACATGGCGCAGCAGACCTCTCCTGTCTTGCCTGCTGCTTTCCTCAGCAGTGTATTTCAGTAGATCTGTCTGTTCTGTTCCCCACTCTGTCTCTGGTAAATTGTCTCATCCCCCCATACCTCTGGCCCGTACCCCAGCTCTTGTATGCATGAATAAATAAATCTTTAATATATATATATATATATATATATATATATATAAATAAACATCCAGTGGAAACCCAGGGAATAAAACCCAAACTCTGTACTGTGGTTCATTCACAAGCCCTCCTGTCAGCTTTATACACCTCTTTATTGATTCTCATCTTCCTCTCTATCCTCACTCATTATACCCCGGCCACTCTGGTCTTCTGTGAGCTCTTCCAACTCTCCCAGCTTTCCCCCATTGGAGTATGGATTTGGTTATTCCACATGACTGGTTTCTTTTCATCCAGGTCTCACAGAGAATTTGATCAACCCACTTCAGCGAACCCCCTCCCTTGCAACCACCCTATCAAAAGCAGACCTTCCCCTTGTCTTGCTTGTTTCATATCACTTAGCACTACTGACCATTCTCTTCTTTTCATTCTTGCAGGACATTAATTCTACTATTACAATGTAAATCCCTGAGAACAGAGTCCCTGACATCTTGTTTGACATTGTACCTCCTGGACTTAGACCATACCTGCCACGGGCTGAGTACTTAATAATTATTTGGTGAATGAATGAATGAATGTACATACTATGTATCTCATTACTTACTCATAATCATTTTCTTATAAGGAAGAGTAACTAGAAGGTTTTAGGATGAATCTCATATTAGATATTGAAGAAGTTGAGCTCTGATGTCCAGAGCCCTGGGTTAGTAACTTACATCCAAATTCATGTGCAAGCGACTAATTAAGGATGGGGCCCCAGGAAAAACCTGTAAGAGGGTGAAAGGAGCAAGACAGGGAAAGCGTGGATGACAAGCAAAGGTGTTACTCAAACAAAAAGTCTGGAGGGTAGAGATTTAGTCCCATCTCAAAAGTGAGAGCCAGAGTGGAAGCTACACCTGATAATCACCCTAACCTGAGATTTAAGGGACTTTCATCAACCATCCCAAGTAGTTACTGGCTAAGGGCCAATGCGGGTATACAAGCTCCAGACCCTTCAGGCTTCCCACTATAGGTAGCACAACACTAGTAGCATCTATTTCTACCCCTCCATAGGGTCTTACCTGGTGTGTGTGGAGAGCAGCATGGCTAAGCAGCAGTTTAAATGATTCCAACATGAGTAACTTTCTCATAAGGAAGCTTTGTGTGTTAATTGAGAGCATGTATATAATGCATTTAGCCCAACACCTGAAACACACAGCAAAGTTAGATAACAGCTTTTTAAGATCTGTTTTTTAAATGAAATTTGGGGATGGAAAGGATATCTAGCAAGTTAATTTTTCAATAAGAATAGAAACTTAAGAAAGTATATATATATTAGAAGTCACATTATTTAAGTATAATAGAAGTGAAGAATACTGGATAATAGATTTAAGAAGGAAAACAAGTACCACAGGTCCTTGTGAACATGATGTTCACAAGTCACTTTCTATCGAGTTCTGTTAGGGTCTTGGAATGTTGGCGGAAAAGATCTGGGTTTCAGGCACATCTAGGAGGTGAATGGTCCAACAATTTTCAATTCCTTGAGAATAAGAGAAATGGGTCCTACCACAGTAATACTTCTGTCATCTGAAACATCTGCTTGCATTTAGAGAACCTATAAACAATCATCAGCGTCATCTTGGATTCCTCAGCATGCACTATGCACCATCACAAGATAACTTTGATCTTAGAGTGAAAAGCATTTAGTGCATCTTCATTCCCAGATGAGATGAGAGTCCACCCATTGGCTCATTTAAGAGGATTCTGAACTCTGAATCAGCTTCAGAGGAAAGTGAATAAGATTCTTCTGCCATTTTGCATTGGCTATTATGATATCTGATATCATAATAAGCTCAGATAAATCATCTAATAAATGCTAGTTTGGATCTGGAATCCATCAGAAGAAACCTCCAAACCCCAAAACTGCTGGATAGGAACATACACTGACCGACAGGGGGCGTGCTCTCGCTGTGCAACTGCAGACGTGCTCTTCGCACATGCGCACACACTGGTCTCCACAACTATTCTGTACTGGTGACAATTTGACAAGATGCAGATGTGGCCATTCATGGCCTTGCTTAATAGGGTTGCTGCGAGTATCATATAATGCATATACAGCATTTAACAGAATGCTGGCATATAGTAAAATCCATTTTTTTATTCCTATTGTATGACTTAAAAAATGAAAGCTAGAGGAGCTTAAACATATATTCCCAAAGGTGAGAAATTAATTAAATTGCAAAGCTGTGGTCTATCCCTAGAATTCATGCTCTCACGCATGTTTCTGATAGTGATTTAAAGTAAACTGTATAAAATGTTCTCCAGAGAAACAGAAGCAATTGATGTACTCATCTAGATGGATGATAGGCAGATAGACAGACAGATATGTACTGATATATATGTGAGTATGGGGAGTGAGGGAGGAGAGAGAGATTTTAATTTTTTAAATAGCAGGGGATGACTAGTCCAAACTCTGTAGGGCAGGCTGACAGTCTGGAAGGAAATTGCTTCTTCCTCGGGGAATTCAGATGTGGTGTTCACCTGATGGGATGAGGCTCACCCACATTATAACTGGTTTAACTCAAAGTCTACTGATTTAAATGCTAATCCGGTCCAAATAAAACTATCTTGAGAACATCTCTAGGTTGCTGTTTGGCCAACCAACTGAGCACCATAGCCTAGTCAAGCTGACATATAAGGATGAACCATCACATGAGGCAGCAGAATCAAAAGTGATGTGAAAAGGGGACAAGTGGTAGAAAAGAAGAAAATGTCATCATTCTGAAGTCAACACGTCACACTTTCCTTTCTTCTGTTCTCATCTACATGTGATGAACGAGTGAAGGGAGCTGCTTATAAAGTTTCACTTAGCCTATTAATGAAGGGGACTGTAAAAAGCAGAGCAAGAGAAAGGTCAGTGTAATTTCTACAAACAAAACAACTTCTGCTGGTGCAAATGCTTGCAACGGGTTCCAAGATTACCCTGTGTCTTTGATTGGTATTCACTCCCAGGAATGAACAAGGGATGAGTGCTCAAATTTCTATCATGATTCACCATCATCCTGTTTATTTTTAATGTATGCTATTAAGGTTAAATTTGTGAATTTTCCTCCTCCACAATCTTTTATACTCTATCGGTGACAGAACAAAAGAACAAATTGAATTAGACAGCACCATGCAATTAGGGATGCCTGAACCTCACCATTCCCACACTAATTTCTGGGAATTTGAAACTGCTGAAGGTTACTCAAACCAAGAAGCAAAATATTGCTTGTACTAGAAGCCTCAAATGTGCCTTAATGAACTAGCAAAAAACTTGTATAATTTGTCTGCAATGAAGGAAGTTGCTCTAGGGTGGGTTTTCTGTAGATAGGTTTATTTGTTCATTCTAACACTCAAAAAGCAGGGGAAATTCTCCATGTTGATGGCTGCAGAAAGTGCTAGTTTTGAAAAGTCATCACACTGCTTGCAGCATGCATGGGGTAAAAGAAGAACGTGTTTTTCAGAGTCAGCTCAAGGTTTGAAGTTGCCGCTGGTAGCCTGAAAATCTGGAAGTCCTTCAAGTCTTTATTCTAAAAATAGATGTAAATACATGTTTAGAGATCATTCTTAGCTCTGCATGAGAAAAGGAGGTGGCAGAAACACCAGTAATAGCATCTTCATTCTCTGTTGCCATCCCCCACCAAGCAATTGAGCCTGCGTCTCTAACTTGCATCCCCATTCAGAAGTAAAACAAAAAGTCCAAACTGAATTAGACTCCTCCCTTTTAAGAGACAATTTAGTAAATACTGATGATTACCCCAGTATTCCCATAAAACAGCCCCCTAGCTGGCTTAAGAAAAATTCCTTCGAATTGCATACACTGTTTCTCTGACAAGAATCCTGCTAGATCTATTTTCTCCACCTAATTATCTTCCCTGAGCTGTTTTAGCAAGCAACCTGCATTAGTCAGAGTTAGATCAGAGAAGCAGAACCACTAGATTTATATTATCAGGGATTTATTATAAGGATTTGATCTTAGACCATTGGTAGGTAAAGAATATTTTGAACCATGCCTTCTGCAGCTAGAGAAGTTAGCAGATCTTGTCCGGCTTTGGGGAGTGGGAGATGAAGGTGAAGTGGGGTATGTGAGCTCTAAAGGAACCCCACAGGAAGGAACTAGATCCAGGAGGACGGACAAGCAACCGCATGAGGCTCTCCCCACTTTTGTGCCCCCATCTTTGATGAAGGCTTCTAACAGGAAGAGCTGGTGCTTTTGCCAGGGAGCTATATCAACACCTGACTGGGAGCCAGAGAAACTGGAAGACAGAGTGTGGCTGGTACATACACATAGGTACGACAACAGACGTGAGCTACAACCACATGTCCTGTGCCAACAGCTTGAGCATAAAAGGAACATGGCTGTCATTGTACTGCCGCCTTCCAAAGCTCATGCAGACTGACTTGTGTGAATCACACCAGCCCCAACCCTCACCCGGAAGGGAGTTCTCGAAATGGCAGCTCCAGAATAGCATAGTTGACACACTATAAAGTTGCCATTTACCCCCTAGGTGTTGGTGCCCCAGGAAAATTCTTGGCTGGTTCTACCATGAATGCAACTATCATTTTTAAGAGTTCTGTGATGTTTTATTATAGGGGAGACATGAGAGGATATTGACACTGGAATAAACTCAGGGTCACCTCAGACCACCTCCACCTTTCACACAAGAGGACAGTAGAGAATAGAGAAACCAACCCAGGTCTTATAATTGCCCAGAAGCAGGTCAAGAAGGCAGTTTTTACCTGTCTCCCAGGCTATCATATGTGAATCAAGAAAGACTATGAAAAGCTAGAATTCCCAGGAGAAGCCTACCCACGGTTTGATGACTCAGACCTCCTGGAAGAATGTATATGTAAATACAAGATAAACTGTGTCCTTGATATTCTTATCATTAAAGTGTGTGTGTGTGTGTGTGTGTGTATGTATTGTATGACCCATTTTCATAATTTTTATTTTGGCATTCACATTTTCTTTAAACATGACATCTTTTTACAATAACAGGTCATTAGAAAAGTCATATGACAAGGTGCAGAAATTTAAATTTTTTCATTAAGATTGTTGTCTCAATTATTTTTAATTTATAATGCCTTTAACAGGCATCAAGAGGTTAACTAAATGCAATCAAGACAGGTTATATTAAAGTTAATATTCTAAATTTTAACCCTTAAAAAAGGGGTATATTGCATAACATTAAGAACCCAGTCTTTGGTTTCTATATAGCCCCAACTTCAAATAGAAACTCTACCACTTGCCAACTACTGGGTTTGGACCAAGTTCCTCAAATTTCCAGAAATACTTTTGTTTTCTTTAAAACATAACTCATGTGGTTCGGGTCCAATGAGATAACTCATATACACATAACATTTACTGCAGTGCCAGAGGATTACAAAGAACATTAAAATAGGAGTCATTAAGCATTAACATTAACATTAACATAGTTGCTGCTGTTATAACTGACACTAATATTAATGGTGTTAGTAATTAATATAAATAATTATTGCTAATTTAATATTATAGTAATTAATCACTGAGTATATGGGACCTGAAGAACTGAATGTGATATAAAACAATTTTTATGAGTTTTCTTATTGAAAGAAATAATTTATGTGATTCCTTTAAAAGGTCATTGTAATGACACTAGGGCTGTGTATTAAAAGAAATTGATATCATCACAATATACTTTAGTGTCTATTTGATTTCCCAGTATGAGAATTGTTATACAAATTTCAAACCTAAGCTCAGCTGAGAGGAAGCCTTTGACGATATTAAGTATATGTCTCTGCCATCACCCTACTTCTAGTTTATAACCTTCTTTCCATTGCTCAAGTTCCTAATTAAAATCAAGAAATGCACATCAAAACATAACTGCCAGCACCCAACTTCCTCTCTTCAACTAGTGTTGGCCACAAATAGAGGGGTTCTCTACATGACCTTTTATCATAGGAAAATTTATTTTGAAGCTGTCATTCCCTATCATTCACAATCAAAACTTTCTTCATTGTCTATATGAATAAGAGGTATGCTAATATTTATTTAGAAAGCATTCATTCAGGGCTTTACCGATTGCCCGATTCACAATGATTTTCATGCTTTCTTGATGTCCTCATCCACTGTCACGCAGGTTACTGACAAACAAGAAATCAGCTGAATTCAACTTTTGATCATTCATCTCTCTCTGAGTTCTGAAGCTTATTTGACCTACTCTTATCTTCATTTTGCAGCCCTTACTTTAGCTCCCCACTCTGACATGTGTCTGTCTTCTGCCTTAAAATATCGAAGATTTATTTCTTTCCTGTATGATACATCAACTCCTGGTTGTTAAGAGGTTTCTGCTCATTCTCACCATTCAGGGCCACAAGTTGATGGAACAGGCACCATCGTGAGCACTGCCAGTGGCTATGCCAGCGGTGCCAGAGAGCACTGCAGTGCCCAAAAGGGACAGGAAGAGCTTCTTTGCATAAATCATTGAAGAGAATGATCACAAGGCCTTGTCTAATCACAACAGCACCTGCACGTACTGCTTGGCAGAACTCTAAGCACTACTTAGAACAACTTGGAAGTAGTAACTCACAAGGGAATGAATCAGAAATATCTAGGGAAGACTTCAAGACTCACACAGAATTTCTACTTGATTCCAAACAGTAATAGCTTCCTTTCATTGAAACACTATAACCTTGAAAAGGTTGTCTAGTTATTTTTTGTGGGAAACTTTTAGCGGTAAATCACAGAATAAAATCATTATGTGAAAAGATTCCAAAATCAGATAAGTGTGTAGTGTATTGATTAAAAACCTCAGATGCCAGCAAATTTCAGTCTAGGAGAGTTTCTAAGAGCAAATGATCATAGTACCCTATAAACCACACATGCTGAAAACTTATATACTCAAAACTTCTCCCTTTTCCTCACTCCAACTGAGATAAAAATGAAGACAACCTGGAATATCAGATCTACCCAGGAGTCCTGTAGAGAACTAGATATTTAGTTTTCAACAAACTGGCTCCAAAACAATATGTCTTCATTTTTAAAAATAGTCAGATTTGACCATTTCACTATGTTTAGGCAAGAGAATTAAAATTATTGATTTTGGCCCAGCCCTGGGGATGACAGCAATCTAAAACTACACTAACAGTTGCATGCTACCAGACTCTAGCTATCCAAACTTAAATTATACTAAATTAAAATTTCAGTTTCTCATCCACACTAGACATATTTCAAGTACTATAGTAAGTGACATTTGTATTAGAACAGCACAGATATCAAGCATTCTCATTACTGCAGAAAATATAAGACCAGTCTGGTATAAGTCTTTATTTTTTGCTTCTGGAAATACAGCAATGTTCACCATTACCTAAAGTCATTTCAGAAGAATAAGCTGACTTCCAAAATCTTAAAAAACTAAATAGAAAGTCCTGACTAGAAAAAAAAACTAACAGTCCATCCATGAGGTTGGAACAAAAAGAACTGGTCTTGCTTTGATCTTATTAGTTTGGTATGACTTGAGCCTTAGTTACAGAGGTATCTATAATAACACACACAGAGACACATACAGGGAGAGAGAGAGAGAGAGAGAGAGAGAGAAATTGGTATGAAGTTGGCTATATTGGGGGGGAAGGTTGAAAATATTGTATAAATTCGAGGTCAAGAGTCTTGAGTAATATGCTCATCAATAGCTTACTTAAAATTTCCATGAAACCTAAACATTTTATACCATCAATAAGAATACAGAGGTGGGTCATCTTGGGTCTTGAAGACAAAAGAAAGAAGCTGGAAGAAGAACCCAATCTCCTCTTGCTCAGACATGACAGTCACACAATCTGTGCATTATTTCCCAAGGCTTGCGTGGTTGGTGGCCAAACTGATGACCATGGTCTCTGAGAACATGACTTGGCAGCTGGTCAGGTTTCAACTTCTGTTGGCAAATAAATAAGCTATTGATCACTACAACCCCACGTCCTCAGTGGTGAACACCTGGAGAAGCTCTCAGCTTCTGTTTAATGAGATGCCTCTCTCCCCATTTACGCAAAGGATATTATGTTTGAAGAAAAGGTTATTTTTTACCATCTCATCAAAGTTTGCCACAATCCAGTAAAACAGAACTGGGGATCTAATTATAAATGGCTTAGGTTCCTTATCTGATTTGAACAGACAGATTTTAAGCAACAGTAAAATTCAAAACATTTCTCTGGACAAGCTTAATTGAACTATGATATATTTGAGGCCAAAATACATTCATTCTCTGAGACCTATAGATGTTCAGCTTCTTTTTTAGCAGTTGGGAGAAAACAGGAGAATTTTAGTCTACAAATTGGCATGTGTTTTGCCTTTTTGCATCCCAACCCCCCAAATATAATGAAAAAAAGTTTGAGAAATATTCATGAAACATGAAGTAATGTTTGTGTGGGTAAGTTCTGTGAAAAGTAGTTTCCTTTCCTTTCCTTTATGAAATTGTGGTTGTGCTGGCCAGGTGCTTTTGTATGAATATCTGTATTGTGCCAGCATCTTCAGTGAAACTGTTAAGCCTATTTCTAAAGGATCAAAACTATAACACGATGGTTAGGAGTTTAGCCTTAGAGTCAGGTTAGGATAAAATGCTAGCAGTGCTGCGTTGTTACTCTGATTTTGGAAATGTTACCTTATTTCTTTGGGTCTGTTTTCTCCCTGTTGTGTTTCTATATACTAACCATGAACTAGCATAAATAGAAATTAAGAAAAGTGTTCCATTTACTATTCCATTCAAAAGATTAAAATACCTTGGAATAAATTTAACCAATGAGGGGGAAGATACATACACTGAAAACTATAACATTGATGAACGATATTTTGAAAGATAAATCCAACACCCATCTAGCCTCCATGGGTGTCCTTTGTATACACTCTTCTGCTATATTTTAGAGAGAGTGGGAAGATCTATCAAAGGCAGCCACACTGTAAATAACTTTCTTGGAGAATAAGGATGTTTCAGGCAGTGTTTTAGTTTTCCTTAACAGAAGCATACAACTTCTCAGTGTACTTACTATGTGTCAGGCTGAGTTTATGCACAGTGACTGACAAGAAGAGAGTATTGACTATGGCCCAGGAACTTTTTCAAACACCTCATAGAGTGTGTATTTATTTTTATTTATAAAAACTTGAATGTGCCAATGGTCTAAGAAATCAGTGAACATTAACACAGCTATCTTTTCACATTCGTAGGTCAAAATGTCACTAGTATGTATGGATGTGAAGAGAAGTTATCTTCTTATCAGAGTGATGTTATTTCAAGTTGAAGCTCCAGGGATGCTTCAGGGTTCCTTGAAATAGCTCAGAAACCCTTGAACTCAAGGTGATGAGGGAAGATGAGTGGGAAAGACTTCAAACCTCCATCACACTTACACCAGAGCATCTCCAATTGTTATGTATACTGCCATGGTATGCTGAGATGGCTCAGCATAGTGATTGTTGAAATTTTAATAGTATACCCTACTTATTTAAAAAATTAAATTTGGTGGGTTTTTTTCCTCAGATAATCTATTATTATAAAAGAGCCAAAATTTATTATTTACATATGTCAGGAGAGTGGCTGGACCCTATTCCATAAGTCTATGTTTCCAGATACTTTAGGTTACAGGAAAGTAAAATGTCTATCTACTGCCCCTTCTTCCACCCCCATCAAGATCCCCCACCACAAGTCAGAAGCAGGAGAAAACCCTAATGATAATTCCAAAGAGACGTTTGAAGTTCAAAGTCCTAGTCAATGTTGAAACTAAACTGAATCACCTAAACAGGTAAGCAATAGAGGCTTTATGTCTTGAAAATTGGAAAAGGAAGCTCCAGGGTCCCACAAGATATTAAATCCCTGAAACTTGAATAAAATGATGATGGTAGATGTTCATCTCAAAGCCCAGCCCCTCTGAGACAAACCTGCCCTCATCAGGCGCTGGCAACAAAGGTGCTTATCAGGACGTGGTGTTCAGCATGTGGCCTCAGGAACCTTAGCAAAGATGCTTCAAGGCTGAGATGGATGTTGGATCATGAAGTTATGGTGGGGAGACAGGGCAAGAGTAACCATTGTAAAAAGATGACCAGGGACATATTAACCCCAGAACCTTATCAAATATAACAGAAGAAAGATCCAAAGAAAGCAGGGAAAAGGGTGGTTCCCATTAATATTATCAGAAGCCAGGAGCCAGATTTGATTTGGTTTAAACAAATAGGCAAATATGACATTATCTGTATCCCAAGCATTATGATGTAATTAAAAGTGTTATTTTTAGAAGGCTTTAGGGAAAATGGGTTTTTTTCTTTAAAAAACAAGTTAGAAGAACACTATTGGATCTCACCACTCCCTCTGGCAATATTACACTTTACCTACTTTAAGGAAGTATTCTATTGAAGGAATTGGATTCCATAGCTGTGGGCAACTCACATACAACCTGCCTCAAATCTAATCCAGAGAAAGATCAGAGTAACAACATCCACAGGGTATTGAATGTTGTACCATTAGGAGAGGTAAGTTCCAGCAAATTGAAGAAGACTTTCTCTTCATTCTTTATTTAATTTCCCACTAAGCTTTCCTGGTATCCTCAGTCTTCTCAAAATGATGCAAATACGCAGATCAAAGATGGAAAATACGACAAACCTTTACCCTCTGATTATTTCTACCCCAGGGAAGATCAACCATCAAAGTGCTGTTTCTAGTGGCTGAAATTGAAGCCCTGTAGGAATTAAAATAGTCTGAGCAAAATAAACAGCTGATGGCACAAGTCTAGAGATTAAACTCTCATTATCACTTTTGTCTGAGAGTGCAGAAAGAAATGTGGAACAAAGTCACCGAAGCAGAGCCAAAAGCCACTCTCATTTGGTACAAGCAGCGCCTGCTGCCTTTTTTTCTGTGCAATTTATCATGAAAACACAGCTTCTCTTCCAGGGCACAGGGGAAACTTTTTATCCCTCTCTTTTGAATAGAGTATCATGGGTGACTATGGGAATTAAAACCAAGCAAAAAAATATTATTATCTTACACCAAAAAAAAATAATCCTCAGCAGCAGAATGTGGCCAAGTACCACTACTTATGCTCTAGAATTAATGAGAAACTCGGGGCAGCCTGAAAAGCTTTCCTTTTAGAAAACTCACAGGTACATTAAGTGATACCTTGAATGACAAAAGCAAGGTGCACGCCCTCTCTAGCATGCTGGGTGCTAGGAGAGGTGGTCTTCCTTGATTATCCTTCCAATGAATTTTCTCCACTGTGATCCAGCTCCATGGGCAATGGAGGGTAGTGAGCTGGAAGCGAGAAAATGGATTATTTTTGGGAAAATGTGTCAAGTTAGATACTCGTCTCACACATATATCAAAATGAAATCCAAGAGGAACAAACAGCAAATTGTAAAAAATAGCAAGATCCAGAGGAAACAGATTATGAAGCAGATATTGGTAGAGAAAGATTTATAAGTATAAATGCAGAAAGCAGAAAAAAAATTTAATAGAATTTGTTGTATAAAATCTTAAAATTTTATATTGCATGAAATGTCATTAAAATAGCAAAATAACAGAAAAAAAATTTGTGATGTTTTAGACAAGAGATAAGTATTTGAGACATGCAATTAATTCTTACAAGTCTATAAGATAAATTTCAGTGAAAGGGTCCTGCTAAATTGTGGAAAGGGCAAAATGGAGACTTTCAGTCTTTGTACATTCGGTCAAGTCATCCAGAAACTCCAGCATCATCAGTATACTGCTATTAAGGACATACTTTCAGGTTCATGACAGGAATTTTGCCTCCATCAATAATATGGCGTCACTCCCTGAGGTCAGGTGAGGTCATGGAGCAGAGATTGGCCCTCACACACCTCCAGTTCCATGGGAAACATGGGAACTATGTCTATAGAAGTGCAGCAGAATGTGTCACCTCAAAAGAGGCCACTTTGGCATGCTTGTTATTTTTTTTTTGTCTAGAGATATTTATGGAAGTATTTTTTATTATAGAGAAAAGAGATCTCAAATTGCTGTTCATGAGGAATTTATAAATTATGAAAAACTGAAATGAATGTTATCATAAGTAAAGATGTCATTTTAAAGAATACTTAATGACACATGAAAGCGCTCAAGGTATAGTAAATGAAAAGAGTAGAAACAAGAATCTCTCTATAGTTTGATGCAAGTTTTTTAAGGACCAGAAGAAATGGTAACAAAATATTACCATTGACTGTCTCAGATACAAGAAGTAAATATTTTTTTGCTTTCTTATAAATTATTTTTAAAATTGTAACTTTAAATAGATGTAGAACATGATACTTAAGATAAACAGTGTAGGAGCTTATAAAACAGCAAACAAAGGTACCAGACAATCTATTTTTCTAAAGAAAAACATTTCTTTATTCTTTTATAATTTCCATTTTTCTAAAATGTTCAATAATTCTACCAGTGATACTGGGCAAAACCACTGGGAACTAAAACTTATACCAGACAAAACTGAGGTGGTACTCAGGGACCCCAAGATATTATGAGGAAAATAGTGAGTTGTCCATTCTAAAGGTCTGTGCCTGCAGTGCACATAAAAGCACAGTAATCAAACTCTTAACATGTCCTCAAAGATTTTTAACCAAAGAGAGGAACAGAGAGTAAGGGAACAGAGAGTGTGAGAATATTAGGGAAGAGAAGGATTTCAGAATATGGACTCCCAAACAAATTCTGTAATTAACATACCCTAGTGGCAAGTCATTCCATCAAACAGGAAGAGACCAGAGATGTGGCCAAGGTTCTACAGCACAACCATGAGGAGAACAAATCCAGGGCACCTCCCGACAGGTAACACAGACAAGAGTTTGCAAAGGTCTGAAGGGCTGACAAAGAAGGATAGGACCAAAATTCACAATATAAGGGTCACATTTAATTCACTACAAGGTCAACATAGCAGCTACCATAGTCTCTCAAGAAAGCAGGTGAAGCAGATGAAGCTACCAGGTGAAGCACTCAAGCTGAAAGAGAGAGAGAGACAGAGACAGAGACAGAGAGAAACACATGTTCATGGTTTTAAATCCAACATGGATGCTTAGCTCTGTTCCTAGTTCCCAGCAGTCCCAGCATTAGGAAGTCAGTTTCATGGCATGCTGGAAGTTGTAATACTCAACACCTATGGAGATAGGGGTAGAGTCCAGAAAGTTCCACTGTCACAATGATGAACTATATTATTCTTAGGAGCAGAAGAATTTACAAACATTTATTAAAGAGAGGAGCTTCTACTGCATTAGAGAGAGGAAGAGAGTGGCTTTTTAAAATATCCCTCAAAGGAAGAAGCAAAATTGACTAAGATGGTGGACTGTGGCTGCCCTGGCAGTAGGTGCACTGTGGTGAAAACACTTGAGGGGGGAGTCCCATACCCCCAAAATACAAATAACGATGTAAACCAACATTACCTCAATACAAATTAATTAAATTCCTGTGAAAATGGGAGAAGCATCTATTAAAAAAGGTTTATAGAAACCCTCACTTGACATCACCAGATTCTTGGAAACTGCAACTTTAAGGTAAATGACATATAAAGACACTAGTTTTACTATAGGTTAATCAATATATACAACAATTAATTTCCCACAGTATACTTCTGGTTAGAAAAACATCATCCAACTTCTAAATAGGGCCTCAAAAAAACTTGTAATATTAAACAATCATTTGTATTCTATTCATTCATTTTCCAATTTTCTTATTCCATTTCAGGGATTCCTTATACCCTGGAAGCTCAGGGTGTAAGGGGGCATGCAAACCTGGACAGGAAGCCCAATCATTGCAGGTTCTCTGTCTCTCTGTCTCTCTGTCTGTCTGTCTCTGTCTCTCTCTCTCTCTGTCTCTCTCTCTGTCTCTCTCTCTCTCTCTCACACACACACACACACACACACACACACACACACTGACAGGGACAATGTAGACACATCAATGAACCTTGCATGCACATCTCTGCCATGTGGGAGGAAACCAGAGCACCTGGAGGAAACCCACACATATGTGGGGACAACATGCAAACTCCACACCAACAGTGGAATCCGGTTTTCTTCGTCCTCTCCTTGTCAGCATTATAACAAAATGACTTTGAACAGAGAGACATGACTGCAGACCCTGCTGTATCTCATGAGGCTGTGTAACAGAGGTGGGTGGAGCACTCTGGCAGGCAGGGCGCAGGCACTGGGGGGACAGGAAGGCACTCACTCTGTTGGCCAGGATCGTAGAGTCTGACTCACAGCTGGCTCTAATGATGAACTGAGCTGGGGCTGCTGACATGGAGCAGGGAGCTCCCAGCCTGGTGAGAAGGTTAATGGGAGGAGGGACTTAAGAGTGCTTTTCAATTCAATGATTTTCTGTTAACGCCTGCTACAAATGAGATGAAAGTGTTTCCTGCCCCCAGACTCTAGTAATTTACCTTGGTTTAGCAAGCAGTTTTTAATGTCTAAAATAAGACTGAAAATGGGTAGGGGTTAAGGGAGAATTTGGGTGAAATGCTCAGCAAGGGCATAACACAGGGCTCATTCAGTACATGACCCCACCCTGAACACCAGCCCTTCTGGGGCTGCTTTCCCCGCCTTCAGCTCTGCAAGGAAGACAAATAACTTTATTTAGTGATCTGTGCTTGGTGCTGAAGTGCTGTGTTCAGAAAGCTCTGAGGCTGAGTCTAAAGTACCACAGGCATAGGAGGAGTGGAGGAGACGTTTGCCTCCTAAAACCAGATATTTTCAGAAGTAGACGTACATTTTACCATTACCCCAAAGCAGAAGTGCAAATCAAAACCACAGTGAGATTTTGCCTGACACCTGCTACAATGGCTATTAGCAAAAAAAGACAAGAAACAGTAAGTGTTGGCAAGGTTACAGAGAAAAAGCAGCCAACTTACACCACCGATGGGAATGCAAATTGGTGCAATCATTATGAAAAACAGTACGGAGATTCCTCAAAAAATTAAAAATAAAAGTATTACATGATCCAGCAATTTCACTTCTGGGTATTTATCCAAAGAATATGAAAACACTAATTCAAAAGGATGTCTGCACCCCTGTGTTCACTATAACACTATGCCTAACAGTCAAGATATGGAAGCCACTTAAGGGCTCAACAGCAGATGAGTAGATAAAGAAGACGTGGTATATACACACTGGAATATTACTCAGCTATTTAGAAAGATTAAGTCTTGTCATTTGCAACAACATGAATGGATCTCAAGAGGATTATGCTAAGTGAAACAAGGCAGAAAGAGAAATACCTAATGATTTTACTCATGAGGAGGATGAAGAAAAGCTAATGAACAATAAAAACAAATCTCTAGATTCTGACAACAGAATGGTGGTTACTAGAGGGGAGGGGTTAGCATGGATGGAACAGGTAGAGGGGGTGGTGGACTAGGTGCCGGTGCTAAGTAACTATATCTTTGGTGGTGGGTGTAGTACAGTATATACGGCTGTATACCCAAAGCTCACACAGTGTTGGGAGGTATAGTTATGAAGCTGTATACCTGAAACTCACAGTGTTGGAAACCAACATTACTTCAGTTAAAAAGAAATTGTCCCAATGAAACAAAAGCAATAAAAACAGTTGTTATTAAGAAATGATTTTAAAATATAGTGACAACCTGCAACTTCAGGTTATAGATCTCACATTTCCCACTACACCACACATGTCCTTCAAGCTGACACCTGATTACGATAAAAGAGAAGAAAAGAAAATACTGAATGGCACTAGAGGAAGTGAATTCAGTGTAACTTTGCATCAAACCAACTGTAGTTTTTTCTTCTATCTGTCACTAACAAAACAGAACAGTTTAACATACTATAGACTATTGGTATCTTTCTTTCTTTCTTTTTAAGGATTTATTTATTTGTTTATACAAGCACTGGGTACAGTCAGAAGCACAGGAGGGTGAGAGAATTCACCAGAGTCAGAGCGGGGAACAGAACAGGCAGACTGACGAAATACACTGTTGAGGGGAGCAGCGGGCAGCAGGAGTGGTCTGATCATGCCATGTGGGACCCTCGCCGGTGGCCAGGGATTGAACTGGCGCTGCAGAGGCTGCGGCAGCTTCGCAGCCCAGCACTCAACCTCTGCGCCACCAGGGGAGGCCCTATTGGTATCTTTCTTAAAGAACATCACCTAACAGACAGTTCACAGTGCTTAATGCAAGCATTGAGATTAGGTTTGTTATTTGCTTGACATACCCTAGTTTTCTCCACACAAGTTACAATAAATACAGGGTCTTTCTCCAAATCTGTGGCCATTGCCTTTATTTGCCTAATATTTGTCTTGTGATTTTGCCAAGTGAAGGCCATCTTTCTCTTTAGAATCCAAATCTTTTTATCTAGTATTTTTTGAGAAATACATTTATCTCAGCGAGGCTGAATTTCTTTCATTCTACTTTAACATGAGGAGAATCTTTTTTTTGTCACTCAATTCCCCTTCATAATTGAAGTCTAGGTGTTCTCTTTGGCCATCTTCCTTGGAAAATCAGTTTTAGGTTTCTTACGACTCCAGGGAACTGTGTGCTCCGCTGCATACCCATCAGCTGCAAGCTCCCTGTTTGCCATCCCAGTGGTCTTGCTGATCCATTATGGGGATCTTTGATAACTGCCACGCTGATGCCCACAAGACAAAATTTAATATACTGTGGCCCAATAATTATTTTATCAATTTAGTGGTTCTTGGGACTCAGAGATGTCATCGGTCTATCCTCATCTTAAGATGTCCCTGACATTCTTGCCTCTTTGGTGAACACAGTGGGAAGGGCAACAGATTTTGATTGCATAGCTTTTAGCAACAAAGAACTTCTGACAAAATGTTATGCTCAAATACTTTTTCTACAGACATAAAGTCTTTCTATATGCTATTATCCTGTTCATCTTTAAAAAAACATTCCACTGCTCCCCAAACCATCTAATCAATACTACCAGCAATATATATATATATATATATATATATATATATATATATATATTTGTGTGTAGAAGAACTGGGGTAGAGACCAGAGGTGCAGGGAAGTGAGATGATTCACCAGAGACAGAGTGGGGAGCAGAACAGGCAGACCTACTGAAATACACTGCTGAGGGGAGCAGCAGGCGAGACAAGAGAGTTCTGCAGGAAACATAAATGATCAAGAACAATCATCTGAAGACAACTAGAGAAACAAGAAGGTGAACTAAATTGTACTATATATTCATTATATGTACAGTTTGGACTCAGTTAAATGGTACTTTTCACAATTAAAGTCAAAGGAAAATAGATAATTCCAGAATAGAACGAAAAATCAGTGGTGGGAGAGTGTAAACCAAAGAGAGAATATGGAACTTTGGAAAACCATGTTCCAATATTTGAGCTTCAACTGAAACTTGAGTTTGGTAGACAAAATTGTTGTGTGCAAATTTAAAATCCAATGTGGACTCTCACTGGCTATTTTTTTAATAGCTCCTATGATCACTTAATACAGAAATTAAACTTCACCTCTCAGTACCCTAATCTTTAATTACTGAAGACTTCAGGGGTCTCAAAATTCAAGTTATTGAAATATTTTATTTAATTGCATTCCAACCATGCAGTCTGAATAATGGTGGGTAGATGCACCTGTTTCTGATGTCTGATTATTAACCCTAACTCTGATTTAGTAGTTCAAAGACTCTCCTCCTTGAAGAAGCACGACCTTCCACCTGAGAACTCACCCAAGCCCAAATGAAATGTCATCACATCTCAAGATCAACTTCCATTTTCCCAGACACCATGAAAATGATCTCAAGTACTGGCCACCAGAGTTGCTTTTATTTGTATTTGAACTTTTTCAGCTCTGTCTCTTCTCTTCACCATGAAAATGTAAGCAGGTTTTAAAATAACAGGCATTTTCCAAGTATGAAAATGGATCAAATATATTCAAGCCACAAAACTAGGTTTATTTTGAAACAACATGAAGATGCCTCTTACTTAAGAGTGACTCTCTTCCCGAAATCATGTTAGTTCTAGCTTTTAGTTTATAGATTTTGTGTTTTGTATTCAAGGTTAACTTCCTAGCTGATTAAATATAAGCCAATATTAAGAGTAGCAACTGCTACTGTGAAAATGAGCTGCTACACAATGTTTGGTCTTAAAAATCAAGAATCTATAGTTAACTAGATGATCTAATCTAGCTGCAAATTAACCATGTTAAAAAAATTATATGTTCTTTCCTGTTCATGTTACAAAACATAAAAATGTCATTCTCTATAATTTGAGAATGACTATTCTCATTTGATTCAGGAGATGTGTGTGGTGTCTTTAAATCCTTTATCAACATTATTCCAGACCAACAGATGGAAGAGCAAGCAATTAAGAAGAAATGAGCATGTGCTGTACTTATCATGCTTTTGATGTGTGTTTTTTTTTTCCTACTTTGCTTTCTGGGAGTTATTTTGCCATATCCACCAGATAGGGGTGTTTACAGCCAAGAAGATAACAAACAAAAATTAAAGGACTCAAGGAAATCCAAGATATATTGGGCAGACAGGGACAGAGAACAAATTCACCTCCTCTTTCTTAGTCTATGCCTCTGTTGCAAGATTTCTGCTCTAACAGACAGCTTTCTAATAATAATCCTTGAATTTTTTTCTGATCTGGGGAAACTGTGACCCAGATTTAGCAAGGTAATAGATCAATGAGTATTTATTAAGCATCTATTATATGCTGAGCACATTGCTAGGCTTTGTAGACACACTGGTGACAAATGAGAGAGTGAGCCTTCCTAAGACAGTCAGAAAACTAGTGGGGAAGACAAACATTAAGGAAATTCTTTTTTTTTTAAGCATATATATTTGTGTGTATTTCTTGCATGTTCTTTGTCAAGCTATAGTTATTTTTTCAATTGTATCATTTTTTATTGAGGTAACATTGGTTTACAGCATTATATATGTTTTTGGGATGTAGGTTTACATCTCCTCAGATGTATGTTACCTCACCACATCCACCATCAAGGCACCCTCCACCAGAGTCCACTGGGCTCCTTTCTCTCCTTGCTCCCCACACCCAGCCTTCCCCTCTGCTAGTCTCAGTTCTGCAGATGGATATCTAGGCTTTGTTTAGGTTTTGTTTTTCTGTTTCTTTGTTGTGTTCCTTTACATTTCACATGTGGGTGAATCATCCAGTTTGTTTTCCTCCTTCTGACTTATTTCACTTATCATAATCCCCTCCAGTTCCACACATATTGCACAAATGGCAAGATATTTTTTTCATTTTTATACCTTAGTAGTTTTCTATTGTGTATCTTCTGTATCCACTCATCTGTCCTGTGCACTGAGGTTGCTTCCATACCTAGGTATCATAAATAGTGCTGCAATGAACATAGGCATGCACACACCCCCTTGAATTAGGAAATTATTTCATTTGTTAAATATGAAAGGATGGAATTTGAGATCACAGTTCAAAGGATTAAGACAAGTTGTATGTTGTATCACTTTGGGTGCTAGCAAGAAACAGAGGCACACTCAACCAGGTAGATGGGAGACTTTAATAATAAAGGGACTATTTATAAAAGTGTGGGCAGGATTTTCTCCACTAAAATGAACCATGCAGTACTCCTGAGTGGTAACTAATAATAATGGAGTCCTCTGGAGTAGTAGCAAGGACAGGCATAATATCCTAGATCTAGCAACTGAGAGAGCCAGTGATTACCTCCAGGTCCTCCTCCCTGCTCTACCTCCTGTCAAAATGCCTAAAGGAATCATTCAAGAGAGACTGGGAGAAGAACTGTATGGAGAGGGATCACTGCCCCAGTGAAGGGATGCAAGCGACCCTCAGCAACCCAGCACCCAGAGCTGGGGAATAAATACCCAGCCACACTCTTCTCCATCCTGATTCCTACTGGTAAATACAGGGCCGAGACTGAGTACAAAAGTTAAGGAGACCATCAAAACGCCCTGGGGACCTTGCTCCTTTCATTGTAATTCTGATCCTGGTGATCCCCATGAAAGCCAGAGAGTAAGATAGTCTGTTGATGCATCCATGTGGCCACAGAGCAAGGCTGAGAGAGTGCAGAGCAGATTAATAGGAGAATACATAAGAATATTCAACATACCTGCCTTATTTTTCAAAGTCAATTATATTTGCTTGGTCGCTATCTACCTGGCTGGAGAGAAAATACATTTCAGAAAATGTTTGCTCCTATTCATTTCTTCTATGGGATTATTGGAGAATTCTAAGAATTTGTAGCAGAAAAACTGAGGCGCAAGTGTTGGTGGTGGTTGTTATCTCTAACTTTGCCCTTTGGGCTACTGGATAACTCTCTATGTCAGACATTGAGATGGCTAAGCCCTGCCTATGATTATTTTCTTGGTATGGTCTCCAAATAAAAGTAGTTACTATAAAATAGTAGTAGCCATATAAATGAGAATTTTAATATGCAAAATATCTATTTTTCCTATATGCATTGAAGTACCTAAATCAGTATCTGCCTAGAATTGTTCTGTACTACTGCCAGAGTTTGAGCATTTTTGGTTTACTTAGTATTTCAGTTCATCCCCCCAAGAACAATTGCCCTGGACAACCTCCTAGAAGTTACCATCTCCAGACTCTGATTCTACACACTCCCCAACCCTCTTGGGACAGAGATGTGACCACATTCTTAGCCTCAGAGGTCACTCTAACCCTGCAACTCTGTCCATCCAAGCATTGGTCTCCTCTCCTTCTTCATTGAGAAACCCACTTTCAGTTTCCCTGATGGATGCCAACCTTACAAGCTCCAAACTTTTCCAGTTTAAGAGAAGTCAGAAACTTAGAAATATAATACAAGCTTCTATGGTGGGTTAGCAGGGGAGAATGGAATCATTAACATCACCTACATGTGGTCTTCCAATCATTCATTCTGTCACTAAATAATAACTTCTGTTATGATGAGACAAGCAGTGGTGAAGACAGTTGCCTGAGGCGGGGGGAGTGAGGGTATGATCTGCACAAACTATGAGAGAATTGGCTGCAGGTAGGCAGCCTAGAGAAAGGTGTGCAGAAGTCAGAGGCCTGAGCTTGGCAGGCATCCTTGATAATTTTGCAGGAGACCTTCCAAGTTTACTTGGTACCTGCCTTTTCAGCTCTGCTAATGATGATGAATTGCTGCCTCAGGATCCACAGCCAATCCTTTACACTGCATATGGGTTTATCACTACCGGCCTCAAACAACAGATAGTAATTAGGAAATAAGAGCATGTGGCATAATATTAAAAACTCCCATGTGTTGTTCTGATCCTGAGTGACAATGATTCTAATTGACCAGGTTTCTGGGGAAAGATTTCCTAGGAAATCTGTAACAAAACTGTTGATGGTTTTAAAGAAAACAGTTGTTAAACTGGCCAAGCACCATGGTGGCCCATGTATAGCCTTGAACTTGAGGGACTTTAAAAACTAGAGGGATTGTGGGGGTGGGCATTTGCAACCACAGGTACACTGGTCCTGATGGTGAAGTGGCACTGACACTGGGCAGCAAAAGGGAGGAAATTCCCCAACCATGATCTCCTTTCATGGCTCATTTCCTTCTTGTCTCCCTCTGGGTGAATCCAATGAGAAACCAGCCAAAAAGGGGTGGGGTGGGAAAATGTAGTCCCTAAGCATCAATCTTGTAGGGTTCAAAGCAGAGAAGAGAATAAGATCAAGGCAAATGGGCAGAGGGGAGGTTATTTTAGTTCTTTTTATCTCCTCTATTCAGGACTTAGAGATCCACTAAGCTCATATGAACCTGACTGGGATCAGAGGATGTCTCAGAGAGAACAGGACAGGGTCAATCACTCTGCCTGAGCAGAGTCTACAAAAATCATGCTTTT
Source organism: Talpa europaea (assembly GCF_964194135.1). Taxonomy (NCBI): domain Eukaryota; kingdom Metazoa; phylum Chordata; class Mammalia; order Eulipotyphla; family Talpidae; genus Talpa; species Talpa europaea. The sequence goes on from NC_140069.1 coordinate 15,145,764, forward strand.
TTTCCCCAACAATTTTTAAGGCAACCTATTGATGTGACTACAAGGCTATTACATAAAGACATTATAGGAAGAAATGTGAAATTGACCATGAGACTCAGCACAGAGGCACCTTTTATTATGGTTTCATTCCCTTAGCCACTAATGGTGTAATTACTGGATATAATTTTAGTGGGGAATATTCTATAATAGAATAGCATAACAACATTTCTACAAAATCGCTCCTGGTACTCCTTTCAGAGTTTGTAGGGCACCATGAGGAACCATCCAGATTCCTCACCAAGAATGAAAATCTCAGTCCCTCATTTCCTTGGAGTGCTGTTGGCAGACAGTTCTCAGCTGTCAGCCCATTTAGTTTGAAGAAAGTCAACCACCCATAGCCACACGCCTCTGCCCAACCCCAATATAACCTACATCCAAGGACTGATTAACATAGGTCCATAAACCACCAACCTACTCACCCCCCAATTAGGGGTGGCTGTGAAGGGACATGCCACCTTTTGAGCTCCCCTTAGGGATGGTAAGGCTTCCTCTGAGACTGCTTCTCCACCCGGTTCTCCCTTTGGGCAATCTGCTTCTTTTTCTCCCTCTTCTTTCTTTCCACAGGTCACCCGCAAGAGCACTCTCTAACCAAAGTCCTAAAAGTTGACTTCCACTTCAGAATCTGCTTTCCTGGACCTAGGCTGAATCACAGAGCCTGCCTAACTGATACACCTGTAATTCTCCATATTGTTCAATGTGTCTTCTGTTGTTCAACAGCTAACAAAAGAATTATTTCATGTCAGTATTTCATTAAGCTTTCTGCACATTAGTTTCCCTTTTCCAAGTTTTGTTCTTCAAATACACTTAAGAAAATTAATAGACCAGATCCTTGAAAATAAGACCCAGAGCACACTAAGTCTTGTAACAGGAAACCAGAGCAGGGGGAAGCAAAGGCAGCCAAGGGCTGAGTTAAAAAAGGATGTAGGAATCAAGGAAAAAACATTGAAGAGCTATAGAGAATAAAATCTGTTTTTACCTCTGAGAAAAATGAAAGACTGTGTATAAATGCACAGATTTACATTGTCAGTGAAAAACACACTCACAATGGAAAGACAACGTCTGGTCTCATGGACTTCTTGCACTGGAAACACATTTGCTAGGAATCTAAATCCTTTTTCTTGCGTGGCAGTGACACAGCAGGTTTGTCATGGGTGCAGATTTATTCCACGCTTTCTGAACTCCACCCTCAGAGAATGTCAAGGCCAGAAAAAGTCAAGAGCCTTCTTTAAAGATTGATGGGAAAGGTCATCCCTGCAAATGAATTCATATCACATGCTATAAGAGAGTAATGGTAAGTGTTATGTATGTGTAAAGCACAGTGCTAAATAATATCTCATTCAGGGGTAAAAAGGAGATTGTTAAGAGTCATAAATCATGCATTGGATTATGCCAGTTACTACGCGAGTATAAAAAAAAAAAGTGAAGAAATTAAAGAAGATCTCTAGTGGCTTTGCAATACGTTAAGTTGACCGAGCTGAAGATATTTCCCAAATTTTCTCTTGCTGCATGTTTCAGATGAGGACAGACACAAGGATGATTCCCCTTCTTCTACTTTTTTTTTTTTTTTGTTTTAGTAAGACACATGAGAGTTTTATATAAAAAAAACTGTTGCTTACAAAATATACAAAAAAAATCTATAAAAGGGAGAGATAAAAGTCACCATCCTTGTTAATTTCCTTCTACATTAAAAAAAAATCTCATAAACAATGGTTCTTTTCCCTTAAAAATTATTAGCTTGGGCACAACTGCTGGTGGCTGGTAAAGAACAAGCCAGTTTAAGCAGCATCTCCCTCCGGTAAGTGTTGTTTCGACTCTTTCATGTTTGATATTTAAGGCAGTTCTTTTCTTAAAGTTTTTATTTCTTGCTTGCTTTCTGGTTTTTATTAAAAAAAAAAAATGCTCCTCCCAATCCAAGCCTGTGCCACAGGGCCCAGATGCATTTTTAGGATCCATTCCCACAACCAGATGAGAGACAATGAGAATGGACACAAGTCTCAGACCATCCTGGTGGATGTCAACCTCTGCATGTGGGTTCTGGCATGATCTTGCTCTCCCTCACTTATATCAGCTTCCTTTCAGCATGACTTGACCGACCATGGACTCTGAACTCCAGAAATAGGGACAGAGAAAACAGCCTTAGAGAATATTTAACCAGTTCCTGCCATTGTATATGGCCAAATCCCTGAAACGTGTGTGTGCATGCACGTGTGTTTGTGTGTATACACACTGGTGATTATGCTTCTCTAACTTCACTCTAACTGATCCAAGAAAACAAAACCATACTTGTTCATTTGAGAGATGGAAACATGGTTGAAGAAATGTTTGACAACCTATCTCTGAACAAACAACACTTGCAATCAATACGTTGAATGGTTCTCAACTGTCCCTGTACTAGCCATACTAGATGACTGGCACCTCTCTGATCAGACAAGCATATTCACATATTAAAATACAGTAGCCTGGGAAGAAGGGCAAGGCCATCCACCATTGGATAAAAGACCCTGGCCTTATGGTACCATTAGCCTCGAGTAGCTTATTTGTATAACAGTGAATGGTTTCCTTGAGTAACCCTGAACCTTTATTAGTCTCATTTTGTAAAACTTGAGGTCACATGCACAATGTTGAGTCAGTCTTAATTGCCATTTTTGCTAGAAACTAATACTCATGACTCTCATCATACTGCTTACTTTCTAACTTTTAAAAACCTTCAGATCACAGGATATGTGCCAGTCATGATATCTATACATGGATGAATTTCCCCCTTTCATTTTTGTCTAGAGTCCCTTATTTAACATGTTAAAATAAATGCCATAGCAATTTCCTACAATGCCCATTTATGCCAAGTGAAGATTTTTCAAACCTGCCGACAGGATTTTAAAGTGCCAGCATTTAAAGTTTAAGTTCTTATCAAGGCAAATGATTATAGTCATTTGTGTAATTCTTGTTGACAGTTTTCTTTAACTTTGGTCTCTACATCATAAAAATAAATGTCTATAATTTTCTTTATGGTCCCACAGAGAGGGACAGCAACAGAAAGAGGAAAAATACCTGTTCTGTTAGAGTCTGGCCAGGAATGGTCATGTGAGTGAAAATCCAGAATAAAATTGATGCTACTAAGAGGCAAAGAAAAGGAAATAGAATGAAAAAGCACTAAACAAACATACCAGGGGAAAAATATAAACTCTAGAGAAGACAGGCCTGCTAATAAAAATAAAGATAGAGTACTAAATTATGATGGCTTTAAACTTAGCTGAATGATTGTAGTCATTTTTCAACTCCTGTTTACCAAGTCAAATTAGAAAAATAAACTTGCACTATAAGAATAATGGAGACACTGCAAAATGAGTATTGGTAATATGCAGGTGGGGAGCACTTAGCGTAAATGTGAACATAAACATTCAGTTGGGCTGATATGCATCCTAACATAATAAGAAAATTACTAAACATCTATTGAATGGCTTATAATTGTCTTTAAACAAAGCACTCAAGACATAAGATTAGAGGAAAACAGATGTGATATCATTCCACAGAGCAGGTAAGAATGGCTGAGCCAGCTATCGTAATTCAGAAACTCTACCTTAGCAATATAATGAAACAAATATAATAAGATGAAAAATCTTTAAACAGTTAGAACACAATGGGATCATAAGCAAAAGATAAGATGAGCTTACAAAGAAAATACCACATTAGACTGCAGTCATAGATTTTTGCCAACAAATCAGAAAATCAATGACCGAAGGAAATGAAGTAGATGTTTCTTAATTGGCCTTTGGTGAAGCTTGTGACAAAATCCCATAAAATTCTATTTGTTAAATTGGTTTGAATTGGCTTAGAGATGAATATAGTCACCTGGACTGCAAATTGGTTGTCTCGTTGAAGGAATATGCCTAGAAGGCTCAGACAAGATGAATATTTATATTTTTCAATGTTCCTAAAATGTCCTTTTTTCCCCTTACGAAGCACTGATGAAAATGAGGTAAAGTTACAGATTCAGGCCCTACCCATATGCAGACATTATATTCTATATTTTTAGCTAATTAAACAGTGCATCCATTTTAAGAATGCAGATGTAAGAGAAAATGAAGAGGTAAAGTAAAATGAAGCACATCTTTAAAAGGTGTAAAGCACAAAATGTTGGCTGTGATAATGTCTATGTAAACAAATAGAGGTAGGGTTTTGTTCGGGTTACTTGTCTTACATTGGTTATCACCATACAAATTCCAACTTAAAAATAGTTGAAGCGTAAGAACTTAACCCTTAAATTATGTCATTCTTTTTATACCCAGCCAACCTGCCCTCCCTTCTCCAGAACATTCTCCTTGTCAATGGAAAAAGGGCTGCCAGGAAGTATCCCAAGGATGCACTTTGTGGGACAGGTAAGGTATAAATCCTGCTCACACAAACCAGGTGGGGAAGAAGAGCTTAGAAGTTGCTGTACCTCTCTCATCACAGGTAAGAACTAGTAAGGGACTATCTGGGAGTATCCAAGGGTGTTAATGGTGACATACTCCTCACTGGGACACAAAAGCAAAAACAAGCAAACAAACAAAAAACAAAACAAAACAAAAAAAAAAAAACAAATAGTAAGATCAGGCTACCTGATCTGATTCAGAAAGCAGAAGAGAGTAGGGAAATGGATCAGCCAAGTGGGAAAGGTACGGGAGAGGGAGACTTGAGCTGTGTCTGAAACAGTAAGTACATCACAGAAAAGCTTCTCTAAGTCCTTTTCCTCAACTTTGCAGCATGCAGGTATTGATGACAACCAGCCTGCAGGGTTGTATAAGAATTTAGATTATAGAGATCAAGCAGAGGATATGGTATATAGTGTACTGAATAGAGGCTGCTGCTTGTCTATTAATATTATTAATGCCACTACCAAAACTAATACTGTGAAGTTGGCTGTCCCAATTGGAGAAAGGAAACACAAGCCAGAGTATTTCAGGAAAGAGTTTTTTATTTTATTTTTTTTAACAAAAAGGCATTTAGTAATAAAAGTGTTCTGTAAGTGTATTTTTCTTTTTCAAGATAAAATAGTGAGCTAGTTAAACACGTCATTAAAAAATTCACATTCACCAAAAATATCACGTTCTAGGCTTTAAAATTTAACAAATTTTAACAAATCTGAAAGAATACAAATCATATAAAGTCTGTTGTCATCTTACAATGGGATTAAACTAGAATTCAGTAACAGAAAGATATTGGGGAAAAAATCCCCAAATATTTGGAGATTAACAGCACACTTCTAAATAACACAAGGATCAAAGAACAAGTTAAAAAAATGAAAAAAATATTTTGTGGTAAATGAAAATGAAAAAATAGCTTAATCAAAATCTCAAGGATATTGTGAAAACAAAGCCTAGAGGAAAGTTTACAGCATTGAATGCATTTATTGGAATAGAAGATTTAAAATTAATAAACTAAGTTACCACCTGAGGAAACTAGAGAAAAAAGTAAGAATTTAAACCTAAATCAAACAGAAGATAATAAATAATTTAAAAACAGGAATCGATGCAACTTAAAACAGAAAAACAGTAGAGAAAAATCAATAAAACAAAAAATTGGCTCTTAGAAATGATTAATAAAATTGATAGCTCTCTAGCCAGGTTAACTGAAAAGAGAAAACCAATATCAGGAGTGAAAGAAAGGCAATCACTACAATACCATGGATATTAAAAAGATAATAAAGGGATATTAAGACAAACTTTATGACCACAAATTTGACAACTTAGATAAAATGAAACAATTCCTTGCAAAACACAAATTACTTACACTCACAGGAGAAGTAGATGATCTGGAAATTCCTATATCTATTACATAAATGCAATCAGTAATTACTAGTCTTTCAAAAATAGAAAAAACCAGGTCCAGATATTTTCACCAAAGATTTCTATCAAACATGATACTAGTTCTCCACTATCTTTTTCAGGTTATAAAAAGTAGATAGAACATTTTCCAACTCAATCTATGAAAATAGTATTAACTTAATACCAAACCATGATAAAAGCAATGGCAGGAAAGGAACGTTATAAGCCAATATTTCTCATGAATATAGATTTCAAAACTTCATCCCAATTCTAGTAAAAAAAAAAGTAGTGTAATGAAATAATTATACTCTGAGCAAATGAGCTATATTACAAATACGTAAGATTGGGTTTGATATTCAAAAATCAAACAATGTAATCCACCAAAATAGACAAATGTACAAAAATTGTATGATTTTAACAATAGATACAAAAAAAGAATTTGGTAAAATCCAACATCTGTCCATGATTTAAAAAAAAAATGCAACAAACTAGTAGCATAGAGGGCCATTCTCATCTTGATTAAGAAAATCTACAAAAACCATTAAGGAACATCCTACTCAATGCTGAGAACTGAATTTTTTCCCCTAGATGAGAGAGAAGGCAATACGGTCCTCTCTGACCAGTTCTATTTAACATTATCCTGGACGTCCTAGCTAATAAAATAACACAAGAAAAGAAGACAGATAGAATAAGGTTTTGAAAGGAAGGGGGGAAAATCTACCCTGGTTATCAAACATTATTGTCTGTGTAGAAAATCCCAAAGAATCAATAAAAAGTCTCCTGGAACTAACAAGTAAGTTTAGCAGGGTCATAGGATATAAGGTCAAGTTAGTCAACCATTTTCCAATATATCAATAGTAAACACTGGAGTTTGAATTAAAACAAAATACATTTACAATTGTACCCAAAATATGAAATGCTTAGATATAAATTCGGTACAACTTATACAGGGTCTATCTGAGGAAAACTACAAATTCTCATGAAATAATTAAAGGAACATCCAAAAACACATATCCCATGTTCATGGACTAGAAAATTCAGTGTTGTTAGTTTGGTAATACATTACAAATATTCTATAGCTTCAATATAAGCCCAGTCAAAAATTTCAGCAAAAATTTTGTAGATATTGATATTGTTTTTAAAGTTAATATAAAATGCAAAAGACCTAAAGTAGCTGAAACAATACTGAAGAACAAGGTTGAGGGACTCACACTATCTTATTTCAAGTCTTATAAAGCTGTGGTAATTATGATAGTGTGAGATCAACAAAAGAATAGTTTCATAAATCAATGGAACAAAACAGACTCAGAAATAGACTCTACAAATACTGATTTTTTTTAAAAGGAACAAGGAAAATTCAATGCAATGGAGGAAAGAGAGGCTTTTAAAAAGTTATACTAGAACTATTGAGCATTCATTTGGCAGGGAAAAAAAAGATCCTATAAACATAGAACTTACACCTTCATAGAAATTAACTCAGAATGGACTGTAGACCTACAAGTAAAATGGAAAACTGTTAACACTTCTAGAAAAGGGCAAAGCAGAAAATCTATGTGAACTTGCTTGGTGGTGGTTTTTTAGACATAACACACACAAAAAAATAAAAACATAATCCTTGAAAGAAAAAGTAAGTTGTACTGTATTAAATGTTTAGAACTTCTGCTTTGTTTAAGACATTGTTAAGAGAATTAAAAGCAAGCTTACAGCCTGGGAGAAAATATTTGGAAAACACACATCTGATAAAGGACTTAAACTCAAAATATACTAAAAATTCTTAAAACTCAAAAAGAAAACAAACACCCGAATGTTACAAAAAAAAAAAAAAAATGAACAGCCTATCTGAAGACATTTCATCAAAAAAAGATATACAGAAGATAAATAAGCATATGTAAAGATTCTCAACATCATTTATCATCAGTTAAAATGTTTATATCCTTACAATGGAAAATCATGGCTGTTTGCCAATCTTAGGCAGGTTGTCTAGGCCAACAACAGGAGTGCTATGTTGATAGTATGGACTCTAATGAAGTCTAATCAAAAGAAAACATCTGATAAGTCCTAAATAAAGAGATTTTCCAAATACCTGACAACGAGGACTACTCAAAACTTTCACCAAAAAAACAAAGTCCAAGAAGTTGTCACAGTCAAAAAGAATCAAGAGAGACATGAGAACTAAATATAATGTTGAACCTGGATTGGGTGTTGAAACAGAAAAAGGGAAAACTGGGTAAAAACTGGGCAAACCAGAATGAAGTATGGACTTTCGTTAGTAATGATTCAACGTCATCAATTGTAGCAAATGTACCAAATTAATGGTAGATGTGAAAAATAGGGGAAAATAGGTATGGAGTACACTGGAATATGGCTACCAGAGGAGAAGGGGGTGGGGTGGGAAGAATAGGTAAGGGGGGGGGTCTATTGGATGGTGGTGGATGGTAACTAGAATTTTGGTGGTGGGTGTGGTGTGGTATCATACATTCCAAGAGGTGTGAAGTTATGGTCCTAAAACTTACACAGTTTATAGGAACATGTAAAACCAATGCTACCTCATTAAAAGGGAAAATAAAAATGAATGAATAAAAGTTGCTCCTTAGGAAAAAAAGGGTTTTTAAAAAGACTGGTGTAATGAGTATGGGATTTCAGTTATTCAGAAGAAAAAGGTTTGAAGTTCTATTGAAAAACAATGTGAATGTGCTTAACACTACTGAATTGTACACTTACAAATAAATAAGATGGTATTTTTTTTAACCACAATTTAAAAATCAGAAATTATTTTAGGTCGTCTTTTCACTTTTAGTCACACATGCAGGAGTTTCTCATTCTCTCCAATCATCTTTACCATTATTACCAGTATTACCATGTCATTGTTACTATCTGGTGGCTTCCAGCACCAATAGAATGCTTAAGGTGTGAAAGTGCTAAGCACATCACAAATGAATGCTAAGCATTTCACAAACATTCCTCGGTTGAATCCTCATAATTACTCCTTTGGATATTTCTGTTTCCCGTGTTACATGCAGTAAATAGGAAGTTCAGAGAACTGGAATAAACTGTCATGGTCACATTGTAAGTAGTTCTAATTTCCAGGGCAGTTTCCCTCCAAAAATCCACATTCATAGCTGCTTTGCTACATATGCAAATTTCACTTGCAGCAGTTCATAATACCCAGGTGTTAAAGCAAAACAAAATAAACAACCAAACAACAAAAACACTCATATGAGTAAACAATTGAATAAATGCCAAGCCAGCAGAAAAAGTCTCTTAAATAAAGTGGCTGAATTCCTATGCTTTTTGCTTAACAGCTTTTAACAGTTTTAGAGATTGCTAGTCCCCAATTGTGATCCCTTTACATCAAACCTGTGTGTCTGTGATGTAAAGCATGCTCTGTCACTCACTCCTAAACTCATGCCTCTTATGAAAACTGAAGGAAGAAAAACATATTGGATTTCAGGGATCCCCAAAATCCTAAAGTGGTTCATTTTAAGAAATGCTAACGTTCCTGGTAAAATGAGGCTTTACCCTAAATGCCTTTTGCTTGGGGGGAGGGGAGCAAGGAGGGAAAGTCTTTAGACAAAGAAGAGAAGTAGGGCCCTTGAGAAACAGGTTAATCCTTCATTTTGTTTAAAAAGACCTGCTTTTATCTGTCTGTTTAACTAAGAAGCCTGGTGCACTTACTTGTCAAGCATGGGTTGTGACTGATGGAAAAGCAATCTCTCTGTTTGTGAAATCTCAGACTGTTCTCCCGGCATTTTAAAAAAAGGCAGAAAGCTCATATGAGGCTAAACTGGATAGTTCCTTGCAGGTTAAAGTTGGAAATCTTTGAGGAAAATATTTCAGGCTCTGTCTGATGTAAAAATCAGCACCACTGCTTATTTTAATATGGAAACTCATAAATAGCTAGAATAAATCCCTGTTTGGGATGGAGCAGCCTTTGGAAAGGAACATGGAAAATGCATAACTAATTTTGAGGAGAAAAAAATGAACACATTTTCTAACTTTAAAAGTGCTCCAGAATGTGAAGACAGAGTTCAAATTCTATGACTTTTCTTTTTTCCATTAGATTTCACTAATATCGGTTTCAAAGCCGCTCATGTAGAGGAAGGTATAACCTCTATTATCAGTGTTGAAATTTCAATACAGTGTTATTAGCACAGATTTTATTGGTTAGCTTAATTGAAGTTTCTCTATACTTATTGCTATTTTGGCCTCTACATTTCTCAGGATTTCGATAAGTGTGTTAAAATCTCCTATTGCTAGTGTGTCTATTTCTTATCTGTAGTAGCTTCTGCTTTTTGAATGTTGTTGCTGTGTTCTGGGAGGAATAGGTAATAATAACAACAATTTACATCATCTTCAAGTTATTCCAACTTTAGTACTATAAAACATCCTTCTTTACCTATTACAATGTTTTTGGCCTTAATTCTATCTTGTCTATAATTAACTCTTGTCTTTTTACTGCAATCATCTACCTTTTATTTATAACCTTCAAAGTCATTTAATTGTAACGATGTCCCTTTTAAACAATGGAGTAAGATTTTGCTCTTTTTGTCAATCTGAAAATCTTTTGTTCCCTTTGTGACGAGTGAGGCCAGCCTTTTATGGGACTGGTATGATCAACATATTTGGACACTATTCTGTCATACTGTCTTTTGATACTTTTTTTTGTCACCTGACAGATTAATACAGACAATTGAATAACGTGAGCTATTCTGTATGCTTTTTGGAGACATGAACACATTTAAAGCAAGATTCTAATATAAAAAATAAAAAGTTATTAGGTCATGTGTATCTTCAAGAACATGGCAAGACTTTTTCCTTCATAACCAGAACTAGAAAATCTGAAGTTGACTTTCTAAATAAATTACAAGTTCAAGCACACCAAAAGGAATATAGACTAAAATAATCAACACCTGTATAACTGCTGCCCAGCTCATGAAATAAAACATTACAAATGGCTATGCAACCAGTGTCAAACCCTCCATCATTCTGTTCCCTGTTACAAGGGAACCACAACATGGAATTTGACATTAATTATCTTATGCACATATTGTTGTTTTGTTGCAGATTTGTTTTCTGTTTTTAATGCCACTGTCCCTTGCCTTCCCTAATTAATTGCTTTCATTGTTATTCTATTTTGTGATACTTTTCATTGAACAAAAAAAGTCATTCACTATATGGTCCTTCTTGCTGACATTTTCTTAAGCTGAATACTAGAGCATTTGATAGTAAAATGACATGATGTCTTGCATTTACCTTTAAAATGCTTCTTTAAAAGTGTTGTTGGCAAGGGGAGAGATAAAATAAGTACAGATAATGTTGATGGTTATTGAAGCTGGATATTGGGGTTCATTGTCATTAGTACTTTCATGTATGATGAGAAGTTTTTGCTTTCAGAGAAAGCGTTTTATTTTGTAATCAGTAACAAAAATAATTTCATCTTTTTCATGTTATACAAACTTTGTATGTTTTTAATTTACTTGTATAATAAGCTAAGTTATATCTTTATAACTATAGACCTGAAATAATTAAAACTTAAGAGCTTCATAAAAAGAAGTGTTAGTCTCTAAATCAAATAAAGACCTTCTCTATTGCATCAAGCTCTGCAATAAATTATACATACTGTAAATGAGCAGTTTCTTTTAAACTTACAAGAAACAATTTTGTCTTTGTGAGAGTTTTATAACTATATCCAAGAGCCTATAAAAAGCCTGTCTTGATGCAGTTCCCATGGTGACAGGACATAATATATGTGTCCATTAAATTTGGAAATGTAATGAAGTGTAATAAAAATCTACTTCAGAAAAATACACTTCTCAGCATATTTTTATTAATTAAAATATTGCATTGAGCATTTTTCATGTCTGCATGCCTGACAGCAAATAAAAGCTTTGCCACAGATTAACTGTGACTCTTGAGTTCCATCCAATATTAATTGGTACAAAATAGGAAAGGCATTTTTGCAGAGAAAATATTTTGACTGGTGGCCCAGAGTGATTAATGGGTACACAGTTATGCTTCCTGAAGTGTGCATATACCATTTCAAATGCTACCAACAATATGGATTTTGACATTTGTATCCACAGTAGCAGAAACAGAGCAGGAAGTGGAGATCTTTAATCCTTAGGGAGGAACCAAACCTAACAAACCCTAGAAGTCTGCCAGGAGAATTGGGGCTACCAGAGGCTTAAAGAGCAGGGTATGGAGGGGATCCAATGGACAAAAGAAAAAGTATATTTTTGTCTGGGGAAAAAATAATACAACAGAGTGACTAGGAGAGACTACATTGATAGATGATTAGGAAAGGTCTCTTTGAAGTAACTCTGACCCACAAAAATATGAAAGAGAAAAAGAAGGAAAGTAGCCTGGTTCAGAGAGTGGGCTGGGGCAAGATCAGGAAAGGGTTTAAAAGACGTTGCAAAGTGCTCATATTTTATTTGGGGGAGGAGAGAATTCACTAGAATATCAAAAGTATGGAAATGACAAGCTCTTATCTTCAGGAGCACCTACTGTAGCTTTTGTGTAGACAGTCAAATATGACTTAGGAAGAGGTGGAGCAGAGAATCCTTTAGGAGGACTGGACTTCTCAACCAGGGGCAATTTTGCCTCCCAGAGGACATTTGGCAATGTCTGAAAATACATTTTGGCTTCACAATTAGGGAGGTGTGCTATAGGCATCTAGTGAGCAAAGCCGTTGAAGTGTACAGGACAGCTCAACCCAGGACTGTCCAGAGGCTGAGAAGCCCAGATAAATTCTAAGCAGATGTGCTCTTTGGCTTCTGGATTTCATGATCTAAGCAACCAGGAATAAAACAATGTTATGTAAATTCTATGAGAAACAAAGAAGCAAGCTATGGAAAGAAAAGAGCAAATAAGCTGCAAAGAAACATTGAGAGTCACTTCAAACATGGAGTCATTCTCTAGAGGCAACTTTTGTACCAAATATAAAGACTCTTCCCTCTTGAGATCAGCTGAACTAACTTAACTTCTTATTGCATCCTAAACATGGCAACCGTCATCAATGGAGAATACAAAGTCCTTTTTATTTTCCTTTGATCACACTTAAAACCATCCATTTAGACTACAGGGTATCAACACTTAGAAATGCTTGATGAGGGCCTCCCCGGTGGCGCAGCGGTTGAGCGCTGGGTTGCGAAGCTGCCCGTGGCCTCTGCGGCCCCGGTTCGATCCCCAGCTGCTCCCCAGCCACTGGAGGAGGGTCCCACATGGCGCGCAGACCTCTCCTGCCGCCTGCTGCTCCCCTCAGCAGTGTACTTCGGTCCTTCTGCCTGCTCTGCTCCCTGCTCTGGCTCTGGTGAATTCTCTCACCCTCCCGCACTTCTGACTGTACCCAGTGCATGTATAAAACAAAACAAAACAAAATTAATTAATTAATTAATTAAAAAACATGCCTCTATTTAAAAAAAAAAAGAAATGCTTGATGAATAGGATTTTTTTTGTCCTGGGCATGTCTTCCATTTGATAATTTGCCTTCAGATATTTTAGTATTTTATTAATAGTAGTAGCGGAGGAAGAGCCTATATTTATGAAATACTGACAATGTTGAAACCAATTATACTTAATCTTAAAAAGAAGCCTCTTCTTTGTGACAACACCTGGACCTTTTCCATGAATGTCTACAGACAGAGACAGCATCCCACAATGACCATGCTGTTAGATACACTGATCTAGGTTAAGCTGGAATTTTTTTCATGAAAACCCCATTGCAATGGAATCCTCTCAACAAATGTTTATGCTGAGTTTCAGAGAAGGTTCACATTCAAAGGGTGCCCCTGGGATGCTGTCATTACTCTTTGAAAGACACTTGACTTTCACTGAACATCTCTGCCTTGCTTTATGTACCCCTGCTGAATGTGGGCACTTGAACTAATATGTTTGCTGACAGGAGCAACTAACAAGAGGCCATCTTGAGAACTCCAGGACCTTTGCCAGTAGGCTAAAAGGCAACTCAGATACTCAAAAGCATTCCTCTAAAGTCAGTTTTTGGGGGTGTCCTTTAATTGAATATTAATTTAATATTTTCTGAATGGTTACATTCAGTGAAAAACAACAAAAATTAATGGAAAAACAAAGATTACATATTTATATAACAATGTGAACATTAGTCGTACTAGACAAATGTTCTTACGTGAAACAATACATGGGTGGGCAATGATGGATGATGATGTTTAGGATTTATAAGTATGTTAGGATAACTAACAATAGTATAAAATGTTAATACAGACAGATTTCGCTGAATAGATTCTGGTTAACCTACAACATATAATATTAGTAAGTCATTAAAAATTAAATTTTCAGGAAAACATTTAAGACACTAATTCAAGATATGATGTATCACTAGACCTTAAAAGTGTCTTGTATATGATACTAAACCCTCTAAATATTTGTCAAATGAAAGAATATAACACTGAATGAAAGAGGGTACAAAATAATTTTTTCAGTATGATTGAAATTATCTTTCAAGTATAATTTAGAGAGAGGAGAGAAAATAGCCCACCACCTATGTAAATATCAAAAAGAAATATTCAGAATTATTTACAATGGTTATCTCTGAATGGTGGGGTTGTGCATTATTTTTACATTCTTAATTTCTCCCCTTATTTACAAAGTCTTCTACAATAGTCATCAGTTCTATAATTCCAAAACAGTGACAATTTTAAGTGACAAAAGACATGCCTGCGTTAGAAATGCAAGTCACTGATCCTTTAGGTGGTGTTTCTTGCTGGCCTTTACTCCATTTCCCTGTTGGAGTTCTGAGTGTCTATAGAATCAGTCAATTAAGTTAACAAACATTTGTTGATGACCTGTTAAGTATCTGCCTTGATCAGAGCAAATATAAATGAACAATACACTTCCTACTCTGAAAGCTATTATATTAAAATGCACCATATTCATGTTTAATATGAAGGTAACACAGTCAAAGTAAAGAAACCTTGTCATTACCTGCAGCCAGTCTCATAATGGAAGTAAGTGGGCAGAGGCCCCCCTGGGAGCAAAGAACAAGAATGTCTTCACCCACTGGGATAGCACAGGAGGAGAATAGGAGCCAGGAAAGAAAATGAGTAGAGGAGAAGGCCAAGTTGGCCTCCTGCAGAGACAGCAAATAAGACACACCTGGGATGTGAGGGAGCATGGGTAGTTTGGATTTGGGGTTTATGTTCTAGAACACATCTTCATTTTTCCAAAGGAGAAATGATAAATGACACATCTACTACTTTCTACTGCTTTTTCCAGCCTCACGGCCAATGTGCTGTGCCCCTATCTGACTCTTTTTTTTATTTTATTTTATTTTTTTAAATTAATAATAAATTTTATTTTTATATTCCCCATACAATTTCAACCCCCCCATTCTGACCCCAGTCCCTCCCCTCCTGCCCCCCACCCCCAAAAAGTATCTCTGGTTCATAGTTTTTTGTTGATTTTGATTTTCACTTTCTTATAGTTATTCATTTTCCTGGTCCCTTATTTAAGTTTTCTAGATTCCTGCTATGATATCTGACTCTTATTTGTGCGTATCTGCAAGCATCTATTTCCCATTCCTCCCACATCCCATATCTTCCAACTCTCCTGCCATACCATACATTCCTACCACTCCAGAGATACATTCCATCATGCTATCAAAATGTTAAAACTTTTTTTTTAAAGATTTATTTGTTTGTTTATTTATTTATTTATACAAGCACTGGGTACAGTCAGAAGCGCGGGAGGGTGAGAGAATTCACCAGAGCCAGAGCGGGGAGCAGAGCAGGCAGAAGGACCGAAGTACACTGCTGAGGGGAGCAGCGGGCGGCAGGAGAGGTCTGCGCGCCATGTGGGACCCTCCTCCAGTGGCCGGGGAGCAGCCAGGGATTGAACTGGCGCTGCAGAGACTTCGCAACCCAGCGCTCAACCGCTGCGCCACCAGGGAGGCCCAAAATGTTAAAACTTTTTATGATAGGGAGAAGCATTTTAAGGCAGTGAATTGATTTAAGCTTCTGAGAGGACCAGTTCCAATGAGAAATAGGTAACTGGCAAGATTGTAACTTTCAAACAAGACCCGTGGTCCTTCCATGCTTGCGGTGGTGGTGGGCACTAACAGTGTTGGTTGGCTTTAATACCAGGCCCTTAGCATTGTAAACACTAGGCCCAAAGGCAATAGCTCCAGAAACGAGGTAACTCCAGTGAGGATTCTACAGACATGCACTTTACTCAACAACCACACAAAAATAATAATTGAGTGTGTGCATTGAGATGAAGGGATCTCGTCTAATGTGAGTGTGTGCCTTTTGTGATGTAATGTATAGATAAGCAACTAACATGGGAATATCCTTTTTTAAACACAACATTCAGAAACATAGTAACCAAATATTAAGAAGCATACTAATCAATTGTGCTCTAAATGAGGATCCCAGATTAAAACTCTGAGAAATCTAGATTAGACAAGGTTCTTTACCAGTGTCTTTAACCTGCCAAGGTGAACTGAATATCTTCAAGAATGATAAGAAATGGAAGGCTTCCCAAGTTTATTTCACCACCAACTCTTTTTTGTAGATAATTCTGGAGGTCAAGGCTTTCTTAAGGAAAATAGCTTTAAACTCACAGAACTAGATTCAATTTTTAAATTATAGAATCACATTATGAGAGCTCTTCATCTCAGAAATTATTTCTGGACTTCAGATTATGTCTGCACTTTAAAATCACTTGAGAAACATTTTCAATTCCCAACATCCATACCTTACCCTAAATCAACCTCAGCAGAATTCCCGGGCCAACAACCCAGGCATCAGGATTCTGAAAAGCTCCTAAGGGAGTCCCAATAGGTAGCCAAGTGGCAGGCTCTGGCACTGGTTCTCTACCAATGTAGCAGCTCTTCTTCAGCATCCTCATATCTGTGCTGGTTCTTCAATAATGGGGAACCTCCATGTCCCCATGAGACAGTGAAACATTCCTCTGCTACGTTAAACAAAAGATGAAGCACGTTGTGTCTAAGATAACATTTATCTCAGTAATATCTCATATTGCTAAAACTGTAGGTACATGCTGCATTCCTATCTCCCATCAATAAATGAATGGCCGCATTTGTTTTTCCCTTTAACAGCTTGAACATAGTGTTCCAGATAAAATGCACACACAGGGAAAAACAAGCTTCAAATTTATTAATAAAGTTCTAACAGCAAATATTGAAGAGCAGGTATCTAGATAGAGAGAGCAGAATATTAACTGTGACATGTAATATTTAAGGGCAGAAATGTTTTATTAATATTTATATGCCTAATATGTACAATCTAGAAATCTAAATACCAGGGATGCTTTCTGCATGATGCAGATATAGTCCCCGTCAATCTAACCAGTCTCCCAGGTGCAGAGTAAGACTGTCTTGGCAGTACACTAACATTGGCCCCTTCACCAATCTTTGCCTTAGGAAGAACTTTAATCTTTTAAATTACTAGTTCTCCCAAGTACCGCTTTGTTCCCTCTCAATGAATCCCTTGGACCCAAGTACAGTTGCAAAGCACTGCTTTCAGGTAAAGAGTTAAAATGAAAATAACTGAACTCCATCAACAGAGCCACACACACTGCCATTCAAAATATGGGACCTAAAAAGAAATGGCTTTGATTGAATCCACCAAAAACCAGCTTCACAAATGACATCCAAAAAGTTTTGTCACTGATATGGGATGAATGAATATGTTTTAGATCATTCTGTTAAAATGTATAATGTATTTAGATGTATAAATGTATTTAGATCATTCTGTTAAAATGTATATTTAATCCTTTGCTATCCATGAATTTTGTGCAAAATTTGTGTCAAAGGAAACAAAAATACTTAGTGTTTTATCCTTAAAAATGAAAAGGTTTATGACAAGGTAGTTGCATTATTTATTTGAATAATAAAAAAGAGTCCTATTTCAACCTGACTTACTAACACCAGTTATCTGATTTTTAGAGTCATAATCTGTATTTCCTTAGTTATCTAATTTCCTTTATTATTTGTATTGCTAATGGCTGTTTTGATTAAGGAATTAGGGATAGAAATGATAATGCTGTATAATTAAGCATGTAGATTTAGAGCATTTTGCCTTTAAATAGAGTGTATTCAAAGAGCAGATAATTTGTGAAATTATACATTGCATTAGTAATGTGTTGGAATAGTTAAGGAGTTAAGAATTTCAGGATTATCCCACATCCAATGGCTGGTGGTCCATAAATACATTAAATGAATCTAAGCAGATCTTTAAAAATATATATAATTTATGGAATTAAGTGTAAGTTTTAATAGCCCAATAAAACATCACTGAAAGATAAATATTGCCAATTATATTGCCTAATTTCAACATAGCAATTCATTGAATTTTCTCTCTCTAGGAAAAAACAAAAAATAATTATTTTTCAATCCAAATTTGTATCTAATTTAAATGATAGTCCTTCATGAATCTTTAAGTTTCTATAATAATGGAGTAAAATTACCTGCTGTTTCCAAAACAGTGTGTTAGGTATTCTGAAATTGAAGTATAACGGACCTAAAAGAATATGTAGTACTTATGTTAAAAAAAGAAACAAAGAAACACAGGGTAACAAGCTAAGAGAATTTACTGCTGTGTTTAATTTTGTGGTTGAGTTACTGTCAACAGAAGAATTAAAAACTTTCTATGATGCTTCTGGGGGCAAGAGACCACATAGAGATGAGGAAATATTTTCAAGCAGTCAACATTATTACAAGAAGGAAAATTCATCCTCCAAAGGAATGGGGGTCTTATTATGAAAGGCTTGATAAATGCAAGCAGAAATAGTGAAGAGGTCAGGTTCAGGAGTAGGAGCCAACTGGATTATTTTAAACTCTGTTCTGACTAAGATCTTAGAATTTTCTGAAGTTAGTTATAGTCAATTGGGGAGAGAATGAAAAATCAAGGAATTAAGTTCAAATTAAGCATTTGAAATATCAGAAATCAGAACCCATCCATCTAAAAATAAAATCCAAGGTATGCATGGTTCTATTTTCTGAAATTCTGTACAAGAATGATCTTTTAAATATATTTCACATGAAAAGCATAGAGCATTCTATATATATGTGTATATATACATGTACACGTATATATACACATATATACATATATATATACATGTATATACATATAATATAGTTCTTCCCTCCAGATTGAGAGGTTGAGTGCTATTTGTTTATTGATTGACTGATTGATTGATTAGGTAAATGTATTCATTTTCTTAAAAAGCACATGCTTACTTGAGAAATAAAACATTTTAGTAAAAAGTTACAAGTATGTTTGACCATATATCTATATTCAAAAATAAATATATTGAGTAATTCTTCATGAAAGCCTTCCTTTGATCTCAATTGTATTAATATTGTTTTAAAATGTAAGTACTTAAGTTAAAATTATCTAAATTCACCCTTCAATTGTTCAATGCAGAAACAGCCAATGTATTCCATTATCTGTAAATTCATACAAATTAATAAAATCAGCATTCAGGAAATATTTTACTGAAAGTGAGAGCATTGTCTTAGAATCTGTCATAATAAGACTGTGTGCTAAGGAATATTTCAAATTTTATATTTTACTTTAAAATTAAATCACTATTGATAATTATATGGGGCTATGATCTCAACTATTCCAATTAGGTGGGCAGGAAAAAGTAGCAAGATTTAATTCTGGTAAAATTAAGCATTTTAAACTATTATAAACTATAGTATTATAGTCAAAATGAAGGCAACAACCACATGTCACAAATTCTGGGGAAAATATGTCACTTATTCTATTGCTCCCTGCTAATATTATGCAATAGAACTTATGAAAAATCTATAATGTTTGCTGTGTATCTACCATCTAGGCACACAATTTAAGCAAGACCCAGGTTTCATATTTTCAAGATTATTTGAAACTTCTGAAAATCATATGTTCCCTTTGACAATCACTATGACATCGTTTCTTCATGTACACGAATTACACTGATGTTGGCATGGAACCAACATTCACTTTCATAAGTGCAACTTACTCTGTACCCCTGACTTGCCTTCCCTAATGGGTGCCCCTAGCATGGGTAATGGGTATTAATGGGTGCCCCTAGCATGGGTAGCCTCTTTGCAAATCTCTGCTTTTCTAAATACACATTCAGGATGAAATCACATACTAAAAGGTAAAATGGCCTTAAGATCTTGACCAGTAGCTACCATTACCATTGAAAAGGATCTATGATAGAAACACACACTCTAACGACACTGGTAGACATTTTAGAGGAATGGACAATCTCAATATACCACCATGTGGTTGGTCCACTCTGGTTCATTTCATAACAGGGAGAACAGGAACAGAACTCAGAATTATTGTTAGTCATCTGTTTTGCTATTTTCTATTAAGTATCTTAGCACTTCAGCAAAAAAAAAAAAAATGGAGTTAGCATAAGTAGTGCTTATCTTTACTTTTTAAATTCTTTTTTTTTAAAGATTTATTTATTTATGCATACAAGAACTGGGGTACATACCAGAGGTGTGGGGGCAGAGGTGAGAGGATTCACCCAAGACAGAGTGGGGAACAGAACAGGCAGATTGACTGAAATACACTGCTGAGGGGAGCAGTGGACAAGTCAGGAGAGGTCTGCTGCACCACGTGGGTAGCTCCCTGGCTGGGGATCAAACCCATGCTGCAGAGGCTGCGGGTAGCTTCTTAGTGTTGTGCTTAATACCTTGTGCCACCAGGGAGGTCCACACGTATCTTTAAGTCACTTTTGCAAAAGCATGGGGGCACTGTGCCCTCTGGGGGTGGATGAAAGCAAAACATTTAGGAGATGTCATACCAAGTTGATTAACTGAACCCCTTGAAGAGACCAATTACAAACTTACTTTGCTGCCAACACTTACCAAGACGATTTTACCTACTCTCATGGACTAACTATAGGTTCAGGACCTCTAAATTTAAATCTTCAGCCCACAAGCCCACACTTGCTCTCTGATCTATAGACTCACTAGCAAATGCTTCCTCCTCTACAGTGTCACATGTGTGGACCGAGCATCTTCCACTGAACATGGCCAAAACACAGGTTATGCTCTTTTTTCTCAGTCTGCTTCTCCTAAAATCTTTCCTATCTCTATAAAATAACACCACCATTCTTCTAGGTATGGAGCTATAAAAATCTTGATTCATCTCTTTCTCACATTTAACCTATTCACAAATTCTGGCAATGCTTCCTTGTTAACCTGCAGAATCTGATCCTCACTTGCTATCTCCACCATGATAACCCTAATCATAGCAGCCTCAGCTCTTGCCCAGACTAATGCAGCCTCCTATGTATGATTTCCCTCTTACTTTTTTCCCCTATAGGAATGCCACACAGAGAAGGCAGAAGGAGACTTTGGAGAGGAAGTCAGACCATGTCATTCTTCTACTGAAACCCTTGCAGCGGTTTCTCAATCCACAGAGCACAGTATCTAGATTCTTTGCGAAGGCTCATTATAGGAGGCTTGACGGTCTGTACCTCAGCCTTCTTCTTCCCCTTACCTGCATCTTCTCGATGATATCTCCTATCACTCTCTCCGTTTCAGCCACCAGAGCATCTTCTGCTACAACTTAAATATACTCCTATTCTGAGAACTTTGCCATGATTGCCTAAACTACTCTTCTGACACTGGCAAGTCGTATTCAATCACTCCCTTAATGTCTCTGCTTAATGCAACCTTGGTCGAGGTGGTGGTGGGGGATGGGGTTTCCAACTCGTTCTATATAAAACAGCCTGTCTTACCCATATTATTCTTTATTTCCTTCTCCTGCTTTACTTTTCCTAATAGAATGCTATTTATTTGTTTGTTTGTTTGTTTATTGCCTGTCTCCTCCCAGAGCTGCAAACACCTGGAGGGTAGTGACTGTGTATTCTCAGCACCTTGAACAGTGCCTGGGACAGAGCAGGCACCCACTGTATATTTTAGTGGTTGATTAACTGAATGAATAATGTACTCATTTGTTCCCAGTCTCCCTTGTAATGGAAGCCTGCGTGTTTGTACATCTTTGTGCATCATCTGGAACACATCAGACCTTGATCCAGACATTCACAATGTCCCAAGGATGGGAAATCTGGAGTTAATCATCCTTCTCAAATTGGCACTGCCCCATGGGCATTTTATCATCTTACACCAAGACTGCTGGAAAATCCAGATTGAACGATTACAATGTTCTCCTAAGGAGCCATTAGCTGTTCATAAAACTCTAAAAAATAGCATCTATGGAACAAAGAGGCTGATGCAGTGTAGAGATACATTATCCCGAACAGCTTAAGATGGCTTTCAGGAATAGGATGTGCCATGTAATGGCATAATAACCTGTCCATTTCTCATTAAAAAGAGGCTGAGTGTGCAACGGGCACCACACATTTATTTCTAAAGCTCTCTTGTGAAGTTGTTCTCAAAGACGCGAACTGTGACTGGAAAAATAATACCAGATTCTCAAAGAGAGTTTCTAATAACTGGAAAAATCATCAAAACATCCCATCCCTTCTAAATGTGAGATTAGAAAATGAGGTAGAAGAAAACGAGGAAGAAACTCCTGCAGAGAATTCAGAAAATGAATTTTAGACAAATCTTTACTCTTTTAGAATTAATGAACTAAGAGTTTAGACTGAGTAAATATCTTGTCCATTTGTTATGCACTATCTATATAAAGTGCTTGGCTCTGAGGAGGCACTGAGGACTTAGTAGTTATTATTTCTTTTAATCTCTGTGATATTGGTTGAGATCATAGATGTTGATGTGAGATGCACAAGGTTAATTCTCTGCTGCTACTTTAGTTATAGTGCTGGAGTGTCACTTAGCCTCTCTGATCTCCCATTTTCTTATCTAGAAAGTGGAGGCAATAATACCCTTTATAGTGGAAGGGTTAAAGAGAATAACAAATAAAAGAATGCATGTAGTATAGTGCCTAGCATAGAAATTATAACGAGTATATTACAGAGAATAGATAAAATAAAAGGCACGGCAAGAAGAGAGAGAAGAAACAGGAGTGTGCACATTGTGATTCCTCTTCCAATCTTTCAAGTTTCCACTTGACTGTCTATCACATATGATTTGAAGAATTACAAGCAAAGGAAAAGCTTAGAAGTCTTGTTTCCCATGCAGTATGAAGCAGTTATTTCCCTCTATTTGCCAACTGACTTTTTACCTGACTTCACACTAACTTAACTTCCCTTTCAAGAACATTCCTTCCTTAGGACCTCATATTCAACCTCATACAAGTAAGGAAGGGGGCCTCTCTGGTGGCACAGTGGTTGAGCGCCGGGTTGCGAAGCTGCCCGCAGCCTCTTCAGTGCCAGTTCGATCCCCGGCTGCTCCCCAGCCACCAGAGGAGGGCCCCACATGGCGCGCAGACCTCTCCTGCCACCCGCTGCTCCACTCAACAGTGTGCTTCGGTTCTTCTGCCTGCTCTGCTCCCCGCTCTGGCTCTGGTGAATTCTCTCACCCTCCCGCGCTTCTGACTGTAAACAGTGCTTGTATGTCTAAATCAATCAATCAATCAATCAATCAATCAATCTTTAAAAAAAATAAAATTAAATTAAGGAAGGTATATTCTTTTGTACTAAATAAGAGACCAGAGGACTTCCCAGAAATAAGGAGCCAAACAAAAGACCTCATCTTAATAAACTGATAACCAACAAATACAAAAATTACTGCTTTAAAAAGTTAGATATTAATGATTGCTCCAATCCTAAGAGACTCAGTGCAATTTGAACCATCAAAGTCAAAACTAAAACTGGATCAAATCCACTTATCCATCCCTGATTTAGAGCTTATGAATTTTATTCTTCTAAGGATCTGTAATCCAAATATCTCATTTGGGGGCTCATGGGGGAAGATGCAATAAAGTGTAAATAATGCTAGGAATTCAAATGGGGAAATTCCTAACTCCTTAATTAAAGTTGCAGGGATAATGCTTTCTGCATGAATCAGATTTATAAAAGTATAATAACAACCATAGATTTATAGCTGGACAACGGATATATGTCATGCTCTGAGTTACAGCTCAGAACAGAGTTTGTTAAAGCTGAATTATGGCAAAAGCCTTCAACTGAAAAAAATGCATGCATAAAATATTAGCCATGATACACACTTAGAATACCCTGCAGCATAATAAAGACACTTTCTTTTAAAGGCTATAAATTAAGAATGCTTCCTTTCAAATGAATTACAATTAGCACTTAAAGCAGTTGAGCATGTATCTTCTGCCCACCTCCTATTTAAAGGATATGTCCATAACCTTAATATTTTCCTATGTAACTTTCTCTTGGGCCGCTGGATTAGAGGCACAAAGGTACCGTAAAAATGAAAAAGAAATAGACCTCAGCCATTAAGATCAGTAATTATTATGTTCACTTTGGAGCTACTTCTACAAGTTCTTTGATGCAGTGGGCAGGTTTACAAGTGTTCAGAGAACCTTTTTTTTTCTAGGCAAGCATTGCCTCGGCAGTAAATAATCCTTGGACACCCACCATGAAGACATACTTCTTCCTCCAAGCCAAGAAATGAGAGGAGAAAAATTTTCAAAGCATTTCAAGGTACATTTTCATCAAGAAACTTGGGGAATTGAGCTTATAATTCATACCTGTAGAAAAAGGGTAGAATAAGGGACCCCCAGGACTGCATGGGGATTCTGTCACTTGGCTGGCAGATAATGGAGTGAGTTTTAGTATCTTCAGTTGTCAGATTTGCAATAATATTTAACCTTTGCAAACTGCTTTACCAACTCCCAAGATCATCAGCCTGTAGAAGTTGTTTTTTTCTCCCTTGAAACTTGGCTTGGTTCCTACTCATCTGCTGACTTGAGTTATTGCTGAGTTTATCCAAAACTCATCACTATTTGCTTCACCACCTTCTGGCCATGGAATGATTCACCACTTAAGCTTCTCCATTTAAAGAGGGATAGGGAACACACAGAAATAGATATAATTATATAGATATGGATATATAAAATGTTTATTGAAAGGATACTCTCTAGTTAATTAAACCTTAAAATTGCTTCTTGCTTTTAAAGTTGCCATTCCTTGAAGACATTTGAGATTCCCATTCTGTGTGCTTATCTAGCTGCTCAGAAGACAAAATTATGAAATTTAACATTTCAACCACAGCTTTTCCTTTTTATGCGCGTCTTTTTAAATGTGTTTTTCCTGCTTTTTTTCTAAGGATAAAAATAAGTACACACTTGTGGAAAATTTTAAAGCTTTAGAAAAGATAAGAGTTAAGAAAGAAAATCATTGAAACTTTCAGTACCCTGAGACAACCACCATTGATAATAGCTTGATATTTCTTTCTGGGATTTTTCCTATTTCTTCTAATAGCATTAGGATTACAATGAATATAGACAACACTACATACTGCTTCTAAAGTGTAACATTATATCAAGAAGTCCTCCATTACAGAATTCTTGGAAAATCTAATTTTAATGTTAGTTGAATATTTTTTAATAAAGATACATCTTAGTGAATTTAGCCATTTCCATCTTGTTTTACACTTCAGGACTTAAGGTATATTTCATTTTTCACATTTATTTATTATTTTTTAAAGATTTATTTATTTATTTATACAAGTACTGGGCACAGTCAGAAACATGGAAGGGTGAGAGAATTCACCAGAGCCAGAGCAGGGAACAGAACAGGGAGACTGACGAAGTACACTGCTGAGGGGAGCAGCAGGCGTGGCAGGAGAGGTCTGCGCGCCAAATGGGACCCTCGCCTGGCGGCCGGGGATCGAACCGGTGCCTCAGAGGCTGTGGGCAGCTTTGCAGCCCAGCGCTCAAACACTGCGCCCCGGGGAGGCCCCCATTTTTCACATTTAGACCCAGATATTGCTTTCATCTCGGATTAGTTCTTAAAAATTTCTGTAAGTTCAAATATTATGCCAAAAAGACATTTTAAAAGTCTAGATAGCATCCTTTTTTCCAGGCATTCTTAACTTTAGTAGTATTGGCTTATTTTAGCCTTATAAGGAATATGTATTATTGTTATCTTTATTATACAGTTGGGAAAGGTGAGGCACCATGACTTACTAACTTCCCAAAGTCACGCTGAGTTCTGTGCAGGAACTAGGTTTTGAACCTAAACAAATGATCCTAACCAAAGTTCCATGCTTCATATTGGGAAAAGTTTCAAAGCTTTTGATAAGTATTGTGAATTTTTACAAAGAAACATATAATATGCAATTACATGTGAGAGTACATAGTACTTCTTAAATCACCAGTCCTCAAGACAGAATTTTCTTTTTCATGGCTTCTGGATTTTTTTAAGCTTATTATTGAGAGGTAACACTGGTTTCCGCACACATTGTATATGATTTAAAGGTATAGGAGCACAAACTTCAGGTATAGGTATATTACAACACCACACCCACCACCAAGGTACCCATAATCTCACTGTGTCCTCCCCCTATCTTACAGCCTCAATTCCAGAGTCATATTTTCAGGGTTTGTTATTTTTTTTTTTCTGATGCTTTGTTTTGTTTCTCTGTATTCCATATATAAGCAACATACTCTGGTATTTGCTTTTTCCTTTTGACTTATTTAAATTAGCATAATCTCTTCCTTTTCCATTCATACTGAAGATGGCAAGGGTTTATTTTTTTATATAACTGAGTAGTATTCCATTGCATATATATATATGCAATGCATACACCACATTCTTCTTAATCTGTCTGACTGGAATCTGTCTTTGAGAATTTATTTTGTTTTCAAAACTTGGCTATTGTAACTTGTGCTACAAGAAACATAGGAGTGCATATATCCCTTTGAATTAGTGATTTGTATTCTTTGGGTAGATACTTAGAAGTGGAATTTTTGGATCGTATGGTATATCAATTTTTTCATAGTTTGTGAAAACTTGATACTATTCTACAAGGGATGGACCAGTCTACATTCCCACCAAGAGTTCTGTTTTCTTCACATTCTCACCAACAATGTTATTTCTGGTCTTTTCTATATGGGCCATTATTACAGGTATGAGATGGTATGTCCTTGTGGTTCTAATTTGGATTTATCTGATGATAAGTGATGATGAACATTTTTTCATGTGCTTATTAACCATCTGTATGTCTTCTTTGGACAGATGTCTATTTAACTCTTCTGCCCATTTTTTTGATTGGGTTATTTGTTTTATTTTTGCTAAGTCATATGAGTTCTTTGTATATTTTGGATATCAGCCCCTTGTCAGATATATGATATACAAATATTTTTGGCCATTCAGTTGGGTGTCTTTATGTTTTAGTGATAATTTCTTTTGCCATGCAGAAGATTTTTAGGTTGATACAGTGCCAACTGTTCTTTTGTTTCTCTTGCTGTTGGAGATAAATCCGCAGATATCACTGAAGTTTCTGTCACAGAATGTTTTTCTATGTTTACTTCTATGCATTTTATGGTTTCATGTCTAACCCAAACTTTTATTCATTTTGAGTTAATTTTTGTGTATGGTGTGAGAAAGTGGTCTAGTTTCATTCTTTTACATGTGGCTGTCCAATTTTCCTAACAGTAGTTGCTAAAGATACTTTCCTTTCTCCAATCTATACGCTTGACTCCTATATTAATAGTGCACATACATGTGGATTTATTTCTGGGCTCAGTTATATTCCATTGATCTGTGTGTCTGTTTTTGTTTCAGTACCATAGAGTTTTGATTAATATAGCTTTACAATATAGTTTGACGTTTGGGCATGTGATACCATCATTCTTCCTCTCTTTTGTCAGGATTGGTTTGACTATTCAAAGTCTTTGTAGTTACATATGAATGTCAATAATATTTGTTCTACTTCATTGAAGAATGGCATTAAAACTTTGATAGGTATTTCATTGAAGCTGTTATTCCTTTAGATAAGATGGCCATTTTTACAATGTTAATTCTTCCAACCCATTAGCAGGGTATATTTTTCTATTTCTTTGTGTCTTCCATTTCTTTTAAAAGCATCTTATAAGTTTGTCATACATGGCCTTTATTATGTTGAAGTATATCCTATCTATCCCTATTTTTGAGGATTTTTTAAAATCATAAATAGATGTTGAATCTTATCAAAATTTTTCTCTGCATCTATTCATACAGTCATATTTTTCTCTCCTTTTATTGATATGGTGAATAATGTTGACTGGTTTTTGGATGTTGAACCATCACTGAGTCCCAGGAAAAAAATCTCATTTTGTCACGAACACAGATATTTTTGTTTTAATGGCTGTTCCTAAATTTTAGATTTTAAATTTGTATTTATTTATCTCAGTCCCTTTATTTTTAATTATATAGTTAATTTTGCTATATGCAAAAGTAGTATTTTTAGTTGGATTTAAACCACTATTTTTTGACTGACTGATTAATGGATGGATTGAGAAGAGAGAAAACTTAATTCAAGACACATCAATAAGCTCTGATTCAGCCTACATGAATATAGACTAGCAGGTTTGAACTAATAGTATGACCACCCGAGCTATTAAAGACAAGGCAAATGTCTGATAGTGTTTGCAAGAAAACATATGGCATCCATGTTTCTGCTCAGTGGGGTTCCTGTCATAAATCAGACACAGCTGAGAGAAGCTCCTTCAAGTTTACTATTCCTATAGGACCAGACAGAAAGCAGTCGGAAAATGATAGAAGATGGTATCCAATCACGAGTTAAGTGAAACATAGATGTTATGGTAGGTATAAGGGGACACTGAGCTGAATCCTGAAAGATGTTACAAAAGACATGTCTTTTGTAATTTTAATAATGAATTGATTAACTATGGCCTAAGTAATGGTGAACCACTGGAATTCAGGGAAAATAGAAATATTTCCAATTGGCAATATTTGTAATAATTGCAAACAATTGCCTTTTATTTTTAAGCAGGAACTGTAATGTCTACAATTGTATCCAGTCATTTCCTTCCTATTTCACTATCTTGGAAGTAGCTCATTTTTTGGTTTATGTCAAAAATCTAGATACCACAAAAGGAGGCTGTTTGTACATTGACTTCTAAACACATTTTGAGTTTGAATAAGATACACTGATGCCCACGTAAGTCAGGTAATTGTGAAATGTGGCTTTCCTAGCTGCACATTCTAATAAAACTTTCTCAAAACCGAGAGATCATTTTTCGTTACAGAGGCTATTAACAGTAGTTTTTCAAATATAAAACTACTCATGTTTGTGGAAATATGGGCTTGTGTCTAGATACCTTTCTTTTCTTTTTTTTTTTTTTAAGATTTATTTATTTATTTGTTTGTTTGTTTGTTTATTTATTTATTTATTTATTTATTTATACAAGCACTGGGTACAGTCAGAAGCACGGGAGGGTGAGAGAATTCACCAGAGACAGAGCAGAAAGCAGAACAGGCAGACTGATGAAGTACACTGCTGAGGGGAGCAGCAGGCGGCAGGAGAGGTCTACATGCCATGTGGGCCCCTCGCTCAGCAGCCAGGGATCGAACCGGTGCTGCAGGAGCTGCAGGCAGCTTCGTAACCCAGCGCTCAACTGCTGCGCCACCAGGGAGGCCCTAGATACTTTTCTTGAGCGCAAATACTGCAGCAGTTTAAAAACTACTCTACTTCTTAATTATGTTTTGCAAATGTTTAGAAAAAATTGAATTAGAGAATGATTAATTTTTTGAATGATTTGATATAAACACATTCATTTCTTCCACTAGGCATCAAAAAAAGCACAATGCTAAGTCCTATAAAATTTTAAAACCCACAAAAATAATGAAGCAAAAATGTACTGATTCTAAATAAAAGACAGGAATTAATAATAAATGCTACTGTTATATCCATAAGTGCATCATTTTGTTAACTGATAACAATTAAATCTTGACAGTTACATGAAAAGTTAAAATATACCAATTTCCTTATTAAAATATATTTGAGGGGTCTCCGTGGTAGCGCAAGAGGTTAAGCACTGCACTATGAAGCAATCCACAGCCTCTGCAGTACGAGTTCGATCCCCAACTAGCTAGGGAGAAACCCACATGGCGAAGCAGACCTCTCCTGTCTCGCCTGCTGCTCCCCTCAGCAGTGTATTTCAGTCAATGCATCTGTTCTGTTCCCCACTCTGTCTCTGGTGAATCCTCTCACCCCCCACATCTCTGGCTTGTACTCCAGTTCTTGTATGCATAAATAAATAAATCTTTAAAAAAAGAAAAAAAAGATAAAATATATTTGATATAATGTGGGTCACCAAAAGTTAGAGAATAAAGACTTGTAAAGATCTTAAATTGTCCCTGAAATTAAGAAGTTACTTCTGTCTGATCCAGCAGTTTTCAAGCACCACTCTATTAAAAGTGGCTTTCATTTCTCCATTAAGTAACACCCTCTACATAATGTACCTAAGATACACTTAAGATATCTACTGGTATTATAAAATGTCTAATTCTGTCTACAGCTTCACAAAATAATGGTCAGACATTTGTTTCTGCTAATTATATTAGAGATGATTGCAGTAGGTTTCCTCTATTTTTAGCTGCTGTTTATTCTTCATTAAATATACAGTTTCAACCTACTTTTTTAATCAGACCCTGGAACAAATATGCTCTGCTCCTCCCCAGAGGCAACCTGTTTGTGGTGCCTAATATCTCTAATATTAGGCATCACTGTGAAGTAAGCATGATAATCACATCCCATCGTGGACTGTTGTTGAAATCAAAGAGATAATATATGCACAGAAACCAGCAGTACCTCAAAATGGATTAACACACCCCTCCTTTGCTTCATCCCTTATGCCAATGGCTTTTCTGGAACATTCTGCCCTGTTTACCCCTTTAAAAGCCAGCACAGGGATTCAGACTGGCGTAGATGCCATTTACCCAGCAGCCTGTCCCAGGGCCAGGCTCTGATGAAAATTCCTATTATAATGCATAACCATGAGGAGTCCAGAACGAAATTGCTTTGGGAGCCTTTGTGTGATTAACATTTTGGCTGTTTATGGAGTCTGTGCCCTATCATTTCCTGTTTTAAAAAATTAATGTGCCAGTTTCTTTATTATTAAAATCCAAGAAGGGGAAGTTCAGCCTGAGCACAAAGGAATAGTTCTATAAGATCCAAATAAAAGTTTCTGAGTCAGGAGAATATTGGGAAGACCCATTTTTATTCAGTTTTTCTTTTAGTCCCTACAACCTTTTCTTTTGATGTCACTCCTCCCCAGCCCCAGTTCCCTGCCCATCCCCATCCCACCACTGAATTTCTGTGGGATCAAAGGCATTTGAGAGTGAACAGTATATGAGTTTTTATTAATGCCCCTGGGATTGTTTCTGATGGTATTGTGATACCCATTGAATCAAGAGTTTTATTTTTTATATGTATTCTCCATCATTTTCACTCTTTGTACAGTGTATGTTTTAAATGCAAAAGGGACTTTGGAGGCTGTGTACCATGGCTCTCTCAATTTACAGAGGAGAAAACTGAGATCTGTAGGTTTAGTTAACCATGGAGACACAATTAATTCATGACTCAGTTCTCTCTGAATGAAACCAGATCTGACACATGTCCCTCAAATTATCTAAATTTATTGCTTTTGTTTATAACATGTATAGAAGTTTAAATCCTGCCCCTCCATTTGGGATTATCCATTCTCTTCTCCATGACACAACTCAGTACAGACATTGTGATGGAACCTGCCACTACCCACTGAGCTTCCACAGGGAGGGAGCACAGACTTTCTCAGGCCAGAGAGAAAGCCCTATTCAAAAAGAAGGAGAGATTTAGATTAGAATTAAGGGGGAGAAATATCTGAGTCACAAGAACTAACTCTCACGTGGAATTCTGTGATTCTAGAATCAGGAGAAGTTTTGCTGTGCTAACAAATGAACCCCCAAATTGCAGTGGCTTAAACCAAAGGTTTACTACTGAATACAATTCATGATCACTAACTGCTTCAAATGTTGGTCCCCTTCCAGACTCAGGCTGATGCAACATCCTCTAATTCAGATATATCTAGTGGTCATCACAACAGAGAGAAGAGATATGGAAATCTGAAAGATTCATTTTGGAAATGATGTGTATTACTTCATCCATATTCCCTTAAGTAAAGCAAGTCCACGCAACTCCTGAGTTCAACAGGACGAAGAGGTTCTTCATGGAAGGAAGTGAAATATTTGATAAAAAGTAATATACAGTAGTTTGCTCCCATTTATGTGCAGTCACTTCCTGCAATTTCAGTTACCCATGGTCAATGCAGTCTCAACCACTCCATACAGTTGGATATTTTGAAAGAAATCACTTTTATACAAATGTTATTACAGTATAATTAAAATTACTCTATTTTATTATTAGCTATTGCTATCAATCTCTTTCTGTTTCTCATTTATAAATTAAACCTCCTCATAGGTATGTATGCAGAGCAAAAGCATGGTCTACAGATACAGGGTTCGGTGCTATCTGCGGTTTCAGGCAGCCATCTGGAGGGACTTGGGACACACCAGCTGTGGAAGAACAGGGACTACTATAATCCACCACACCTGGATTGGCAGGTTGTGAGTCTCTTTTCCGAAATTTTGAATTTCCCTTTTCAGCTGTCAGCAAATTTTACAATACTGCTCTGGAGCTGGGGTAAAGAATACAAGGTAAGTTTGCAGAAGAATGAGAATCAGAATGCTTGGGTTGGAAAGGCCCATAGACACAGCACTATATTTTATGAATGAGAAAACAAGCTCAGAGGAGCTGTGATCTTGGCTAAGGCAACCCTGTACCATGCAAGTGTTAAGACCAAATCCAAAACCACAGGTTTCAGCTCATCCTTCCCTTGTCTACATAAGATAACCCAACTTAAGGTCCACGAATCACACTCAAGGCTTTGCACAGCATGGCTATAGTCCCTGCCCTTGAACTTGATTTATGATCCTGTAGGGAGACCCTCACAGCAATGAGTTACAATGGGCTTTTCTCAAACCTATTCTCCTTGCTCTGTTGAGAAGAGCTGTAATTATGCCCAGTTCTTTGCTTGTTTTACAGCTTGGCACTGACATCGTGAGAACATCTACAATAAAAATGTCTATGGGACTTTGTTTCCTTTTGTATAAATTCATTGTCTGGAATCTACCAGCCTCATGTCCTGGTGATTTATCAGAATTAGTTCATTTAGGAAGAAGTGCCTTGCTCAGTTGAAATCTGTTCTCTTTGTTTTACCCAAACACTGGTATTGTCATGTAGCTTAAACTAAGTTCCAATATCTATTGTAGAGTAAAACAAAAAACAACACAAAATACCTCTCACTAGTTCTCAGTCAAGTCTTCTTTTAAAGCCTATCTAGTCTCATCTTTTACATGCTTGGTGATTGTGTAACAAACACTATTTCTCTATCATCATTTTCTTCCCTACTGATTTTACATGAAATTTTTTACATAATCTGGTGGCTACTATCACTTATGAGTTGGTCAAATCGAAGAGATGGCAGAAAATATGACACAAAGAGCTCTTTGTGAAGACTAAAGTGTGGTTTATTTACAATTTTGTCCTCAGCTTTTAATATATCGTGGATTTTATGTCCTTTAAAATTTCCACGCAAATATAAGGGGTACATACTCCCATAATCTCAAGTTCTTCATAGAACTGAGTAAACAGACAGATGAAGTTGAAAGATAGAGAGATGGCTATTCTAAGAAATGAAATAAATGCTCATTGCCTGCAGACAGGTTCAAATCTAGATTTTTTTAAAAAAGGTTCCTGACACTTTCAGGATTGGAAATGTAAAAAGTTGTTGTGGGGTCCCTGACCTGCCAATTTAATTTTGACCACCCTCTCCTCATTTGCTGACCCTGGCAAAAGAGGCACAAGAGTACGTCATGTGGTTTACCTTTGAACAGCTCCAAGGCATAGGAATTTGATAAGTGAAAGCACCTTCTAATGATTTGTTGTTCTACAATTTATATCCACACGCACACATATATAACACAGGTAGAGTATTTCCTGGAGGGTTCTCCAACATAAATCAATGAAATGATGCCATGTCAGACAAGGGAAATTCTTCAAAGAGAGACAACTTGGCATACAGAGCTCAGACACTGAAGACACATTTGAACAAACAGGCAGCCGGTGTGCCCAAACTGCCTTGTCTACAATGGGAGAGTTAGGAAAAGCTGAAAAGTTTGGTTGTTTGACAGGACTCCTCTTAGAAAAGATTATCAGTTAATGGACAGATGACCTGGCTAGGATGAGGAAGCCATAATTATGCCCTAGAGGTCTAGGAATTTAATCCATTCTATCACTTAATTTAGTATGATTACCATCTTGGCCATTATAATTATAACTATAATATGTCTCTTTCTTTGCTTACAAATAGCTAATATAACAATAAATCTACTGCTAAACATCACAATGCTAAACCATAAGATCTTTCACATTTTAATTATTCTTTGCATATTAAAGTAACACATGCTTACTGTAGAAATACTGTAAAATGAGAAAAGTATAATGAAGAAAAACTACTTGTAATCCTATTGCTCAGAGATAAACTTCTAAAATACTTGATATAATTTCTTCTAGTCTTTTTGTTAAGATGTTCCCATCTATATTTCCCTATCTCCATTCCTACACCCCCCCAACACACAAACATGCAAACAGGGGGTCGCATCCCCCATCACTTACTAGAAAAAGGCTTTTGACCCCTTAATTTTCTTATCGTAAAATGCAGATAAGAAGATGTCTGCTTCACTTGACTAGTGTTCAGATTACATGCATTAGTATATGCAATGTCTTCCAATCCCCCAGCCCATATCAGATACTCAGTAAGTATTGGCTGCTATTGTCTCACTGTATATATAGTTCAGTTTTCTTTTTTTAACTTTGTAAAATGCATTCATATTCTGTCCAGCAGTCTCCACTTTCACTGCTATGACCTTAGTCTAAGAGAGCTCACGAACGGCTGAAATGATCATCTACTCAATGTCCCCTCTATGACTAACAGTCTAGTCTCTATATAGTAGAGAGAGTCAACCTGTTATAAATGTAAATTAGACCATATCACTCTCCTCCTTCAATCCCTCAATGATATACAACTACACATGAGACAGAACAAATTTCTACATATTACTTAGGGACTGGATTCCAATTCACATCATGGAACCCTGGATGGAGGTAGACAAACCAAAGAAGAACTTGAAGGCGGTATTCCAGAATGAATGTCACAAGTGCCCGATACCCTCAAGGTCCTACATACCTTTTTATCTTTCTGCTCCAGAATCCTTAACCTCAAGCTCTCAATCTCATGGTTGCAAGGCAGTGCTCCATCTCCAAGACCTTTCCCATGGTCTAGAGAAAAAGAGAAGAGAGGAATTCAAGGTATAAGTCAAAAATTCAAGGAGATAAACTACAGATTCTTTCTCCTTTGCAAGAGTCCTGGAGAAGGCTCCGACACTGATTTCAGCATAGATTGTATCACAATCCCCAAACTACTACAGTTATAGCAGACACCAGGAAAATCAGTATTGTAATTATACATGTTGGTGTTCCACACTCCACTGTGGGTGTCTCTGTAAGAAAAAGATGGGGTGTTAGAGTAAGCTCCCAGGGCTTAACTGTCCCCTCTCTCTTTGCTCACTATGCCCAATGTTGGTCTTAGTTCTAAAATGCAAATTTCCTATCCAACTCAAGAAAAGTCATTGCCATTGCTTTCCCTTTTTCATGGAAGTTTCTGCACTCTGGTTCTCACATGGTCAGCTCTTCATTTTCTGTCAGTGGAAATTCCCTCCCTGGGTTCCCTATGTGAGGTCACCCTCATTCTACCCGTTCATTTACTTCATAGCACGTAGCACTACCTTCATTACCCTTCCTATTAATTTGTTAAAATGTTTACTGTCTATCTCCTTGCCTGGGACAAAAGATGCCAGAGGGCTAACCCTTCACTCTGGTCTTTTCTCTGGTGCTCAAAATAGGACCTAGACGATAGGTCGTGTTAGACTTAGTGAACAAATCTTCATGCATTATGATAGCTTTGTGTTTTCATTAAATGTTATTCAGTAGATTTAATAAATGCATAATATTTCACTGACTAAATATAACACAATTAACCATTTGCACTGGCTTGACATTGTGGTAAACGAAATAATGTTCCCCCAAATATGTCCACATCCTAATACCTAGAACATGTGCATATCACTTTACATGGTGACACTGCAGATGTGATTGAGCTAAGAATATTAATTTTAAGATTTTAGAATGGAGATATTATCCAGGATTATCTACATGAGCTGATGTATTCACAAAAATCCTATTTAAATTATGCAGAAGTAGTCAAAATGGAGAAGGCAATATGATAACAGAGCAGAGATGGATAGGATGTGCTTTGAAGATGAAGGAAGAGCACCACAAGCCAAAGAAGATGGGCAGTCAACAAAGGTAAAAAATGCAAAGGGTAGAGGGGACCTAATGGGCAGTGGTAGAGGACTATGGGTGCTTTGGTGGTAGGTGTGGTGATGTACCTCTGAAGAGGGGTGAACCTATATCCCTAAATGATATATAGTGTTGTAAAACAGTGTTACCTCAATATAAATAATACAATTTTAAAAAATAAGGTCACTGAAAATGAAGCAAGTTGTTACAGCAGCAACAGGAAACTAATACAGATACTTAGGCATTTTTTCCCCTAAGTATTGACTATTAGAACAATGTTGAATGCACTTCCTTTTGCAAATGACTACCTTAGAATGGATTTTTTAGAAGCAGAATTCTTATAAGCTGGCACCACCTTCCTGCTTCCCTGTGGTGACAGGTAAAATGCCTCAGCAAGTTGGCTGCATAGAAGTGTCTGCTGTCTTGAACAACAGCACAAGACCTGCATAGAATTAAGTCACTTTGTACAACAGTCACACAAACACAAAGAGATTGCTTCCCACGCAGGGGAAACAAGGCATATAAAACATAAGCAGATCACAAGGATGGTTTATTTTTTCCCATAGCTCTCATTAACACTATAACCTAGAAGTGGTGAGCAGGAAAGAGTTAAACTATAAGGCCAGAAAAGGATCAAGGTCAGCTCCAAGATCTATATACACCTTGAGACCTGCCAGATGGGCCTATGAAGTGCAAAAATAGCATTGATCCTTAAGGGAATTCTGACACACAAGTCCTGACCTGTGAGAGACTCAGAGAAGCCACTGGGTAAGACCCTACAGTGCCAGTATAAGAGGGTGTGATCTGTGTTTGCTGCTGGACCAGGGGTGTCCATGGTCAGAGAGAAAATATTGACTTAAGGGCCAAGTGATAAATATGGGGTCCCTCAGGGCAGAACATGTCAATGACCCTGCCACAGGACATAGGAGAATTGCTGCAAATAATTCAGTATGGAACCTTGTGAATGATTAATTTCTGAGTTTTCCAAAATTGTCCCCTCCAACCTAGAACCTTGAAACTCAATGTGTTGTATACCAGCAGCACTGCATGGCAAAGGAACTTGTTAGAAATGCATATCTCAAGCAGCATCCAAACCTGAGAGCATCATTATCTGCATTTTAACAACATCTTCATGTGATTCTTGTGCACATGAAAGTACGAAAGTATGAGCCCTAGAGTCTAAGCTGCACGAAGCAGTCTTTGTTAGTTTTGTTCAGTGTTGGATTTCCAGTACTGCAAAGAGTTCCTGGAGTTACTTGAAGGGGCTCAATAAATATTTGTTTTATGAATGATTAAGTGAATGCAGTGAGGCTTGCATGCTGAGGACAAATTTGAAAAGAGTGCCTTTCGTATTATTCTCTGTATTTTACTCACACACACACATACACACTCTCACACACACATATTTAAATCAGATAATATATT
Organism: Talpa europaea; assembly: GCF_964194135.1. NCBI lineage: Eukaryota > Metazoa > Chordata > Mammalia > Eulipotyphla > Talpidae > Talpa > Talpa europaea. Next base: position 15,183,345 of record NC_140069.1, read on the forward strand.
TTTTGCAGCCATTCCAGAGATAAATTAACACAACTTAGATAAGTGGATGCAAGATGAACTCCTTTCCTGGCCACTCTGAAAGCCTAAATAGATGAAGACATTAAGATAAAATATCTAAAAGGATACCAGAGCACTTACTACCAGGACTGAGAAGAGCATGTGGATGTGGGAGTAACCCCAGTGTCATGTGCAATACCAGCTGGCAAGGTGTGGAGAAAAGGAACCACTTGTGCACCATTGGTAGGGATTCTCCATCACTACTTATCATCATCCAGCCTGAAGAGTTATCAATATATTGCCAAATTGGTTTCATCTATACCTCCCAGCCTCCATTCTCTAATGCCCAATAGCATTACTGAGGAACAAAATACATAAATTTCACCCATCATGAGACTACAAATAAATGATTTTTCAGTAAATTTATACAGATGTGCAAACATCACCACAATCCAGTTTTAAAACTGGATTTATCAACCCAACAAGTTTCTCACCCCATGACCCTCCAGGGCTTCTCCCCACACTTCTGTTCTTGTTCTGTTTACAGTCAATTTCTGTTCCTAGTCTCCGGTAGCTACTGGTCTGCTCTATGCCTCTACATTTGCCTCTTGTGGACATTTCATAAATAGAGAATTACACAATGTGTAAGCTTTTGATTCTGAAGTCCTTCATTTAGCTTGTTGAGGTTCATCCTTGTTGTAGTGCATTTAAGTAGTTCAAATCCTCCTGACAACTGATGAGTATTCCAAAATATAAATATACCATGTTTTGTTTTTGCAATCACAAGTTGATAGACATTTGGATCTAGTTTGGGATCTTTGCGTTATAATAGTGCTAGAACATTTAAAAGTCTTGTATAGATATGTTTAGTTTGGATAAATAAATAGGTGTGGAATTGCTTGGTTACCAGGTAGCTTTTTAAGAAACTTAAGTAGTTGCACTATTCTATTATATTTTATTGTTTTTATATTTAGGTAATATTGGTTTACAATACTGAATGTGATTGAGAGGTCCAAGACCACATCTCCTCAAATGCATGTCACCACACCGCACCCACCACCCAAGGCACCCACCATCCTCCAGCTTAGTCCATTGTGCATTCCTCACTTTATTTTTCTCTTCCCCATCCCCTTTCCCATCAATTTCACAGTCATATTTCTAAGGTTTGCTATTGGTCTAGTTTTGTCTGGCCATTCGTTTTGTTTCTCTATATTCCACATATAAGTAAAATCATCCAGTATTTGTCTTTCCTTTTAAATTCTTTCACTTAGCATTACCCACTCTAGTTCCATCCATGTTATCATAAATGACAAGATTTGATCTTGTTTTTACATTTGAGTATTACTCGATTGTGTATATAAACCAACCACATTTCTCTAATCCATTCATATGTCCTTGAGTACTCAGGTTGTTTCCACAACTTGGTGATGGTAAATGTTGCTGCAATGAACATAGGAGTGCGTATATTCCTTTGAATTAGTGTTGACGCATTTCTCAGGTAGATGCCAAGGAGTGGAATTTCTGGGTCTTACAATAGATCCATTTTTTGAGAAATCTCCATATTGATTTTCATAGGAGCTGGACCAGTTTACTTTCTTCCAAGAGTGTATAAGTTTCCTTTAATTCAACATCCTCACTGACATTTGTGGTTTCTGGTCTTTTGGATAAGAGCAGTCCTCACAGGTGTGAAATGGTATCTCATTTTGGTTACATTAAGTAATGATAAGTGATAATGATAAGCAATGATGACCTTTTTTTCATGCACCTGTTGGCCATCTCTATGTCTTCTTAGGCAAGTGTCTTTAAATCTTCTACCCAATTTTTGACTGGGTTATTTGTTTTCTTTATGCAGAGTTGTAGGGATTCTTTATATATCTTGGATGTCAGCCCCTTGTGAGATGTGTGGCGTGCAACAATTTTCTGCCATTCAGTAGAGAGTCCTTTTGCTTTACTGAGCTTCTTTGTGGTTGTACTATTTTCCATCATCACACTTCTCACATGGTGGTGACTATAGTTAATAATGTCACATTCTATACTCAAAAGCTGCTAAGCTTTTAAATGCTCTCACTACAAAAAAAAAAAATGGTAATTACCTGATGTGATGGAGGTGTTAGTTAAGCCATGGTGGTAATCATTTTGCAATATAAATATATCAAATCAACACATTGTACACTTCAAAGTTACACAATGTTATATGTCAATTATATCTCAATATAGCTGGGGGGGGAAATCACAAGGTACTTGTGAAGAGACTAATAAATAAACCTGAAAAGTGAGCATCAGTCTACCTGTGTGTTTATATTCACAAAATCTATTTCAAGCTATTCCTTGATCACTGTTAATTACTTCTCTTATTTCTAACCTTCCAGGTAAAGAAACAAGCTCCCTTCTCTTTGTATTTGAAGACCTTACACTGCAAGTACCTATCAAATAAGTATCTATCAAATCCTGTGTGGCCCAGGGCTGCAGCCTGAGGGCAGACATTCACAAAAACCCCTTCCTTGTCCTCATCTTCCCTCCTTAACCCTCCTCTTGTTAAGGGCAGAGTCCTCTGACTCTGGAGGTCACAAAATCTCCCATTTAGGGAGAGGGCTCACTTGGCTACATTTAGTTTACTTGGCTACAAACATGCAATTCAGCTGGTTAGAGGTTTTCAGAGCCTGTAAGTCACAGGAATCTAAATCTGAAGAAACCATGTCCGTCTGGTTCAGTTCCAAGTAACCCAAAGCTTGTCTGATGAGATGAACCATGGTTGTTCCCCAGACTGGCCTGAATGTGGGAAAGCTCAGAATGTGTAGCACCTTCAGGGGTGATTAGCTGTGTTAGGACTCCCTTGTAACAGGGGACTGGCTACTCCTCTCAGTTTTCCTGCTTCTAAGCAGGTACACAGCCCTACCTCTGCTACAGCCTGCAGAGAAACAGGCCCAGGTTGATCAAGGAATGAGCATACTGACTTCCTCTCTGTGATGCCTGGCAAAATGCTGGCTGCAGCCTCCAGAAAGAGTACACTGAATGGAAGGAATATTCCAGACTCAGTCACTGGGGAAGTGAAGCCATTTCACTTCCTGAGCCTTCATTTCTGCTTCTGTAGATTAACCACATCATCATCTCTACCTGTAGTGGTATCAACGTGATAAAAAAAAAAAAGTTCTAGAATGTCCTTGGTGAGAGTCAAAGCACCACACAAACAGAAACCAAAAAATGGCAGGCTCCATCCATGTTGCTATGTGCAGCTTTGGACTTGATATTTAAGTGGCCAAAAGTATGAGCAACTTTCTCACTGACTGTCTTCTAACAAAGGTAATTCAGATTGCAAGAACATACGCACAATAGTCATATAATTACATGTTTTCATTTGAATTTAAAAAAAGCATGTTCATAAACCTTTTTCTCTGAATATGTCCCTGTACAAACATATGTTGTTTATCATGCCTCTAATTGGCTCCCTCGTTCTAGTCTGACTCTCCCAGATCCATCCTTCATACCATTGCCAGTCTGCTCTGGCTCAAAGACAAATCTGAGGTTGACTCCTCTTTTTCCCTAAAGAACTATATCCAATCAGTCAAGTCTTATGGATTCTGTCTCCTTAATAGTTCTCAAATCCATCCATTTTTCTCCATCCCACCTGACATGCCTCCATTTTAAGTCACTATCATTTCTCAAGGAAAGTAATGAACCAGCAACCTACACAGTCACTCATAGGAGGGCCTGGCTTGCTCTTTTTATCTTGATTCCTTTCTCCATCCTGCAGCCAGAATCATCTTCCTGAAATGTAAATTTTATCACATAACTTCCCATGGAAACCACAATCGGCAGGATAATCGGGATGAAATCCCCCAACTGCTGGATCCAGGTTCAACTTTCAAGACTTTGCTCAGCTCCTGTGCCTCACTTTGCACACGTCTTTTATTGCAGGTTCCCTTCCAGCCATTCCTAACGGTGTAGGGTTCCCCCATCCCACTTCTCACCTTGTCTGCCCTTTGCACATGCTGTTTCCTTCACCAAGAACTCCAGCCATTTCCACACCCATTGCTTCATGTACCTACTTCCTTGATGCAGTCTCATCACTGTCATCACCTCCTTTGGGACTTCTCAGGACCTCTAAGACCAGGCTAGATGGCTTTGCTATGTGTTTTTACAGCACATATCACACTATGGTACTTATCAATTTGTTGCTATGGTTCATTTCATGAATTGCACTATCAATTCCCCAAGAGCATAAATGAATCCTGCCCCTGTTATTTCTCCACAGTGGAGTTGCTGTGTTTTCACACAGATTTCTTCCCATTTGCAACTGTTGATTGTAGTTGCCAGGTACTGCCCTATGTTGCAAAAGCTGCTACACCCACAATGGGCCCCTCTTGGGGTCACTGGGCCACCAATGACTTGGGCATACAAGTCCTGACTTGGGCATACAAAGGCCTTGCTTCCTTGACTCTTTGGGAAAACTCTAAAGGGTTAACTCAGCTCAGCACTTCTGGAAGGCCTGGACTGGCCCTCAGCTGCAACCTCATTACACCGCATTCAATTCTCTTCCCATCCAATTGCATTGCCTTCTTTTTCTTTCAGATGTGTCTCCCAAGAACATTCTCCAATAAGCCTTCTGCATACAATTGATGATTCTCATTCTCAGAGTCTATTTCCTAGGAACCCAGTCCAAAACAATAGTTCTCAAATCCATTCATTTTTTTTTACCACCAAGCATAGTATCTTGCACATTGTAGGTGCTCAAAATATATTTCATACATGAACGAGTGAATGGGTAAATGCCTTTAAGGACCAATTCTGAGAGCAGGAACTTACATCATTCATATTTCCATGTCTAGAACCCAGCACAGTGCCTGATGACTTGCTTACTTGAATTGTCCTTTGAATGTTCTCATTATTGTATGAGCAAGAGAGCAGAAACCACCTTCTGGAGGCCTGTGGTTACCTTCTCTATCCATCAGGTTAAGAGGGAGACAGCTAGACACATAGGGTCATGGAAGTCATATTACTCAGCATAATAATAACCCTTGCTGCTTCAATGGAGGAAAAAGTTATGTAGCAAATTATAAAGCAGTTAGAAAATACTTTGCATTTTGGTAGGGTTTCAAAGGAATTGCTCTCCCTGAGAATTAACTTTAGGGTGAGCTATATGTTATTCTAATATATCTGATAGGATCTTTTTTAAAGTTTATCTCTAAGAAAACCTCAAAAGAGATCTGCCTGAAAGGTTACTGTAAGACTTAAAACATAAGACCCCTCTTCCTATACGATTTTGCAGCTATTTGGGTTATGATAAGAAATTACTCCCTGTCCATAAAAACCCCAGATGTTCCTCTGGACATAATTACCTGGACTAGGGGGATGTCTTAACGAGAGGAATCACAAGGGATGCGGAAATAAGATGCAGCCGGTAGGAATTGCATTTGTTCTAGAACATGAATACAATTTCAATAGGGAAGTCTATAAACTAAGAATCTCTTTGATAAAGGACACAATCCAGGGAGAGCCAAGTCAGATTAGAAACTGGATGTGCTCAAAGCACCCACCTAAATGAAGAGTTGATTTCTTAGTCCTCTCTCTCTCTCTCTCTCTCTCTCTCTCTCTCTCTTCCAGACACCTAGGAAGTTATATTTAGATTTGGATTTAATATTTTTCTTTTCTTTTTAAAAAAATTTTAACTTTAGAGCAATTTTAGGTTCATAGCAAAATTGAACCAAAGACTCAGACAATTCCCATGTACCTCCTGCCTCCACACACATAGACTCTCTCATCACCAGCATCCCCCACTAGAGCAATACATTTGTTCTAACTGATAATTCATATTAACAGATCATTATCACCCAAGTCCATCATTTATATTAAGGGTCACCACTGCAGTACATTCTATGGGTTTGGACAAACATATAGTGACATGTATCTACCATTATAGTATCATACATACTACTTTCTATAGCTAACAATCCTCTGTGAGGCAACTGCCTTTTAAAATGACCCTGTCCTTCAGTAGAAGAAATTATTTACATACATAAACATGCATGAAAGCTTGTTATTTTGGAGTGGACTCTGGGGAGACTGAGGCTCAGGTATCCCTCTAGCTCAGAAGAGATTGATCGATAGACTGATGAGAGATGCATTCTGGGCTTTGATGTGTTAAGGAGCAGAAATTGGCTCATCACCAGGTGGGCAGTGTCAAGGAAAACACACACACACACACACACACACACACAGTGTCATGGAAAGCAAAGGGATAAGAAACAGCATTCAAGTAGGGAGCCCAACAGTTTCACCACCTGAAACCTGTGCTTGTCCACTACAAGCCAGGAAAGAAAACCTCCTGGGTTACTTCTTTCTTTCTCTGGACGATTCACAATGCATATGAGCCTCTCAAAGTCTTCAGGAAAACCATAAATGTACCACCTTAAATGTACCAATATATCACTAATGATAGCTAATCTATTAGCACTTAAAACTGTAAGGCAAAAATTACTTGATAATTTCCCCCCAACCCCATGAGATTCACATTTGCAGCTTTTAGGATGCTTGAACAAAACCAGACCTCACAGAAATATCTTTTAAACGCCAACTTTTTCTCTCACAGTTAGCAAGGGCTGGAAAAGGCGAGTGGGATGTAAAACCTGGGGCTGCTCTATGCTAATGTGCGCTTTATCTCACAAGGCACATCTTGGGTGAGCTGCTTTCTTCCTTCCTTAATTTTTTAAGACTGTTCTTCAAATCTATTGATATGTACTAACAATGTACTAACAATACCTGCGGCACTCCACATGAAGACTGGATGGCTTCATTTTAACAATAGGAGCTCATCATCAGGCTAATCTTGGAGATTTACAGTCCACAGGGCAAAAATGGGTTGGAGTAAATAATGAGATGTAGAGCCTGTCAAGACTACTACAATTTTCCACTGCAGGCCTTACCAGGTGTGGAATGAGGACTCTGGCTAAGAGAAGGTTAAGAGAGTAATTGCTAATGGTGAACTGACAGACTTCATCAAAAAATTTCTATAAGGACAGGGAAGGACGAAGGAGAACTCATGTAATCATGAAAATTTAGGGCAGGACCTGACCTTTAAGATCATCTGGTTTGGTGGTTTTCAAACTTTTATTTAGATTTGAAGGCCTTAGGAGTACCAAAGATCAGTGTTTCAAGGAGAAGCCTAAAGGGCAGGACAGAAGAAAGTGAAAGGTTGTAGAGTATTTTATCAAATAGTGGAGAAAGCAAGAGTGTGAGGGAGGAATTCCTGTCCTTCACTCTGTGTGATTTTGGCTGAGAATTTTTAGGGCATTCTAGATTGGAGAAATTATATGATTATAAATCTTTATTAACACTTATCTTAAGCCATTAAGTCTTGGGTTACCTTATTAGATAGACAACTTATCCTCATTGCGCTCCTGAGAGGGCTATATTGTTATCCACTTTATGGATGAGAAAACCAAGGCATGCAATGTTAATTATTTTTGTTCACTCAACTGCTAATTAGCGAGAGGCTGATTTCAAACGCAGATCTGTATGTTTTCAGGGTCGAGGACATTCTACTTTATCACTGTGCCTCCAAGACATAGTCAACAATGCATACAGCATATTTAATGTTCTGTAACATTAAGGAGGCTTTGTGGTTGGGATTGTTTTTTCTTGAGACCAGTTCAGAGGGTAAGGATGATATGTCCATAACGGTTCACAGAAGGGCCAGATGAGGCAGGCAGAGATCACCTTAAATGTACCAATATATCACTAATGATAGCTAATCTATTAGCACTTAAAACAGTAAGGCAAAAATTACTTGATAATTTCCCCCCAACCCCATGAGATTCACATTTGCAGCTTTTAGGATGCTTGAACAAAACCAGACCTCACAGAAATATCTTTTAAACGCCAACTTTTTCTCTCACAGTTAGCATGGGCTGGAAAAGGCAAGTGGAAGGCATAACCTGGGGCTGCTCTATGCTAATGTGTGCCTTATCTCACAAGACACATCTTGGGTGAGCTGCATTCTTCTTCTCCCAGGTGCACTCTAAATCATCACCTCTGTCCCATTTTTCTTTAACTTCTTTGAGTTTGGCAGACATTAGGACTGAGCCCTAGATCATGCCTTCAGGTTTATAAGGACAGTAATCTGTCATCAGCACCTGCAGTGCCTTTTATTGGCCCCTGACTGCATGAATCCCACCCCCACCCATATTTTCTGACAACTGATGGACTTTTCTCATCTCTAACCACAAAGGCTCGGCCACTTTCTTTCTTTTTGTAAGAACATAAGATGTTGTTTTATCTGTCTTTGGGAAAATAGAAAGTACATAATTTCCTAAAAAAGAAAAAAAAAAGCCTGCCAGGTTTTAATCCATTTACTTAGCTTTCAAGAAAAGAGGCACAAGGTGGGGATCCTTTGCTCCTTTGCAGTTGGATGTCTCCCGCCATGTTTAGACTTTGCTACCCTCCAAAACTGCATATGACAGAAACACAATATGTAAAAAATTAAAAAGGCAGCATAGCACGGTGGGTAACCACATAGTGTACAAAATCACAATGGCTGGGCATCTGTACAGCATTGAGAAGACCTTCTGACAAATCATCAACACTCCATCAGTGTTTGAGTCATATGGTAGGTTAAATCCATTGCATAAACTCCCATTTCTTTTTTTTTTTTAAGATTTATTTATTTATGCCTACAAGAACTGGCCAGAGGTGTGGGGGGTGAGAGGATTCACCAGAGGCAGAGAGGGGAGCAGAATAGGTGTATTGACTGAAATACACTGCTGAGGGGAGAAGCTGGCGAGATAGGAGAGGTCTGCTGTGCCTTGTGGGTCAGCTCCCTGGCCTGTGGGGGAATTGAACTCGTGCTGCAGCGGCTTCATAGGGCTGTGCTTAACCCCTTGCGCCACCAGGGAGGTCCACAAACTCCCATTTCATTAGAGACCAACCTCTACTCTAAGGTGGACCTTTCAGTTTTCCCATTTAGTGTACCAAGATATCAGAATTGAGAATTATCTATTCATCCTCCTACCCATAAGACTTTGATCATTATTTTTATTTATTTACTTTTTTAAAGATTTATTTATTTATACAATGTAGGGGCCAGGAATGGTCACTGAGCAGGTTTTCTATGATCCAGCAGACTGGGTAAAGGAGGAGTCAGAGTCCTCAGTGGTTTATGCAGGTCTTTTATTTAGATTTACCAGGCATATGGCAGGCAAGGGTGCTGGGGGGCCGGGAGGCTGGCACTCCTCACTCTGTCTGGGCTCTCTCTGGCATTCTCTCTGCTTCTCTGCTCTCGGCTTCTGCTGCTGCTGGCATCCCCATGACGCTGCCCTTAAAAGTCCAGTCTCTCAACCCAGGTGTACCCACTTCAGGTGCCCGCCATCTGGCATGCATTCAGGACCCCAGGGTTCCCTCATCTATCCTAATGGCAGGAGGGCAGAAAAACCTGATACCTTTTACCTGCCGTACATACAAGAACTGGGGTACAGGTCAGAGGTGCAGGAGGGTGAGAGGATTCACCAGAGACAGAACAGGGAGCAGAACAGGCAGACAGACTGAAGACACTGCTGAGGGGAGCAGTGGGTGAGACAGGAGAGGTCTGCTGCGCCATGTGGTTTGCTCCCTGGCAGGCCTGGAATCGAACCTGTGCTGCAGAGGCTGTGGGTAGATTCACAGCATGGCGCTCAACGCACTGCGCCACCGGGGAGGCCCTGATAATTATTTTTAAAGACTATTTTGAATATATAGACATTTGCATTAAGACCTTCCTGCTTCACTGGGAAAAGCAGAGATTCAATCATGATGAGGTAGTTTCATTCTATACTGCTTCAGTCATTCATAAACAAATTATGTATACATTAAATATTATGAGCCAGATTCAGTAACAGTCACTGCAACGTCAAAAGTGAGCAAAACCCATCTCTGTGCCTGTGGAACCAGAGGGGGCACTGATAATATTTAAATGAAGCCCAGCTTGGACTTTTCCTGCAAGGAAGCAGGGAGTGGAAAGGAAGCCCACATTCGAGAGGTATGTTGCCAGAAGACGAGACAGGACTAGGTGACAGGTTGACAGAGCAGGTAACAAGGCATGTTGAACATGTCTCCTCATCTTACTCAGGCATTTTGGTTTCTATCCCTTTAACAAGATTGTTCAATCGAAGCTATAGATTAGAATCTAAAATGCTGGGGGTGGGATCCTGCCTCCAGAGCTTCCGATTTACTTTGTCAGCATTGTGTAATTAATATAATTTTTTAACTGTCTCCATCCCCACAAATGTAGGGCCAGGATAGGGATCAGCTTTGTACAGGATGTATCCTGTATTTGTTTCTATTGCTTCATAATAAGCTAAAGAGATAAAATATAAATTTAGCAGCTGAAAAACAATACTGTATATTAGTTTGTCGTTCTGTAGCTCAGATGTCAAGTGGGATCACCCGGGCTCATCAGAGCTTTAGGACTCAGGTCCCTCTTTTCTTGCTGTCTGCCAGGCGTCACTTCTATCCCTATTCATGTGGTCCCTCTTCATGTGGTCTCTCCATCTTCAGAGGACAAGGGGTACACTGAGCCTTTTTCATGCCTAGAATCAGCCTTCCTGTATGCTACTATCTGGAGAAATCTTTCTTGTTGTTGGATTAAATTATCCAATTAGCCCTACCTGGATAATCTTGCCTTTTTTTTTTTTTTTAAGGTCAACTGTGCATTATAACAGCATAATCACAGAAGGAATGTCTTACTACACTTACAGATTCAAGAGATTATGGTATGAATTTCTAGAAATCCAGTTTACCATATATCACAGAAGTTTAGACAAATGCCTGCACACAGTAAGTCCTCAAAAAAAGACTTGTCAGGGCCTCCCCAGTGGCGCAGCGTTTGAGCGCTGGGTTGCGAAGCTGCCCGCAGCCTCTGCAGTGCCAGTTTGATCCCTGGCTGCTCCCCGGCCACCAGAGGAGGGTCCCACATGGCGCGCAGACCTCTTCTGCCGCCCGCTGCTCCCCTCAGCAGTGTACTTCGGTCCTTCTGCCTGCTCTGCTCCCCGCTCTGGCTCTGGTGAATTCTCTCACCCTCCCGCACTTCTGACTGTACCCAGTGCTTGTATAAATAAATAAATAAATCTTAAAAAAAAAAGACTTGTCAAATGGAATAGGACTGTCACAGTGTCATGGCAAAGACAAAGAGAAGGTAGAGGTAATCAGGCATGGCAAATAAATAGATCATTTATCAGATCAAATTGAATTTAAGCAAATTATTTCTTTAAAACTCTTCAATGACATGTAACATGCACACACAACTTCTACAAATCATGCATATGCAGCTCAAGACATTTCCTAAACCTTATACATATGTGTAAACAGCACGCATATACTCAGAATAGCTCCAGCACTCCAAGATGCCTTCTGGTAACTAATATTATTCCTCATTCCCCCCACACCACATGCACTAAGGGGGACCACTAATCTGTCAATGCCCTAGATTGGATTTGTCTGTATTTTTTTTTTTTAAGATTTATTTATACAAGAACTGGGGTATAGTCAGAGGTGTGGGAGGTGAGAGAATTCAACAGAGACAGAGCACGGAGCAGAACAGGCAGATGGACGGAAGACACTGCAGAGGGGATCAGCGGGCAAGGCAGGAGAGATCAACTTCTCCATGTGGGTTGCTCTCTGGTCAGCCGGGGATCGAATCCGCACTGCAGAGGCTGTGGACAGCTTCACAGTGCGGCACGCGGCCCACTGCACCACCGGGAAGGCCTTTTGTCTGTTTTTTTTTTTTAACTTTATGTAAATGGAAGTACAGGTATACTTCTTTTTGTCTGGCTGTTTTTTATTCCACATTCTACTTGTGTATTTTGCTAGGTAGCCTCTAAGATGACCCCATTGATCCCTGCCTCTGGATATTCATGGCCTTGTCTAATCCTTTTCCCTTGAGTAACAACTTATAGAATATGGCATTTCCATGATTAAGTTACAAAAGGTTGTGACTTCTGTCTTGCTACCAAACTCTTTGCCTTAGTGACTGCATGCTTTGATGGAGCTGGCTGCCATGTTGGAGAGGCCCTTATGACCAAGTATTGAAGAGGGGTTTCTAGCCAACAGTCAGCAAGGGACTGAGGTCCTCTGTCTCACAGTATATGTGGAACTGAATTCTGTATCAACCACAGATACAATGGCCAAGGATCCTTCCCCAGCTAATCCTTCAGGTGACATTCTGGGGTACAGTCAGAGGTGTGGGTGGTATCAATTTGTACAACACCTGCAATTTGTAATCCAGCCAACACCATGATTAATGCGTATAAAAGACGCTGAAACAGAGGTCCCAGCTAAGTTTTGTCCAAATTTTGTACCCAGAGAAAATGAGATAATGATAATTTTAATCTACTAAGTTTTAGGGCAATATATTACCAAAAATAGGTAACTAAAGCATATGGCTCAATTGTATTGCCATAGGCAGTTGTCCTTTATTCTGTACAGAGACAGATAGCAAATAGATTGTGCAGGCCAAAAACAAAAACTGAAGATCTTACACAATATATAATTTTCGTATGCTACAAAATATTTAAACCACGTAAACATATAAAACCCAACTTAAAATGGCAAAACTACCTTAAAATGACCCTTATGCTATACAAAGATACAGGCAGGACTCACATTTGGCCCAGGGATCATAGTTCATTGACACCTGCTATATAGGACAGCTTGGTGATACCCACAATTTATCCAATCTATTATTAATGAACATTTGGATTGTTTCCAGTTTGGAAATATTACAAATAATGCAGCTATGAACATTCCTTTATATTTCTTTTGAAGAAGATGTGTATGGCTCTCTGATATATACCCAGTAAGGCTCCTGGTCACAGAATAAGCATATATTCAGTTTAATATGGTAAATAGTTTTCCAAAGTGGTGGTATCAATTTGTACAACACCTGCAGTATATGTGAGTCCATACTACTACACAATCTTCCCAAGATTTGGTATTTTCTTCCTTTTTATTTTGGCTATCAGCAGCTTTTTTTTTTTTTTTTTTTCAGAGCTTCCCAGATCATTCTAACAATCAGTCAGAACTGAAAATCTCTGTTTAACTGCTGTTATTTTTCCTGTGTTAGGTCAAAATACATGAAACTGCTCTCTATATAAAATTTTAAAAAGAGAAATACTGACTTTTTCACTTGGTTTAAACTACTATTTCCTTCACGCCTTACATCTATACTAAAAATGAAAATCAAACTGGAATGCACATCAGTTAGGAAAGATCTTAAAGATTTGAGCTAAAATAAAGCTTTTAAATTAAAAATGGGTTTCATTGACTTTTACATTTTAAATATCACCTAGATCTTTAGAAGTTTGAATACAGACCAATGGTTTCACCTTTGCTGTAGTTCAAATCACCCGTGAGCTTTTAAAATGTTTTTGCCTCAACTCAAGCCTCAGAAATCCTGACTCTGTGAGTCTAAGGTGGGGCTTAGGAATGTATGTCTATAAAAGGCTGATGAACAGTGAATGCTGAGAACAGTTGATATTTCCTGTCCTGTGGTTTTCTTGAATATTCATTATCTAAGGACTTAACGCTTGCTGATTTTATATACTTGATGGAGCAGGAAAGTACCTGGCTTTCAGACCCAGAGTTTAGTATGCTTGGTGGCATACTAGGTTGGAAATATTCTTTTTTAAAGATTTATTTATTTATACAAGAACCGAGATACAGTCAGAGGCACAGGAGGGTGAGAGAATTCACCACAGACAGAGTGGGGAGCAGAACAGGCAGACAGACCCAAGAGGCAAGGCAGGAGAGGTCTGTCTTGCCGTGTGGGTTTCTCCCTGGCCTGCCGGGATCGAACCATGCTGCTGAAGCTGTGGACAGCTTGACAGCTCTGCCCTCTACCTGCTGCACCACTGGGGAGGCCCTTGGTCAGAAATATTCTACCCAGGTCAAATGAGCAGCTCTCCCTCTACTGTACTAAGGAGAAAAGCAATGGGTTTTATTTGCCCATAATTCTATGGGCTCATTTAGTGGTTACACACAGGTATTTTTTAAAAGTACCCAGAAACATTCATAATAATGGAAGGACTAGGCACATAGAGACCAGAAAAGCAAGTGTACACATATACACTCAAAATCATTTTTTAAGAAATAAAATGTAGGACATAGAAAATCGTAGTCATTGTGATGGGGAAGAATCAAGTCTCTGCATTTCCTTAGAGTTGTTTTACAGAGTGGTGCTTAAAAAAAAATACAAACGGGGGATGGGCAGAAGTGGCATCATTATACATTTCAGAGTTCAAGGCCTTTAAAAGTCTATATCCTGTTCTGAGCCAGAATTGTTCCAAAGGCCATTTATTGCCTTTCTTCTACCAGCCATAATACATAACTACAAGGTATTTTCACATTTCGGGGGGGGGTGGGGGTGGGGAATAAGTTTCTGAACTTAGTGTTTATCAATATTTATCAGCTCTGGAATTCTATTGCTCTCTCTCTTTCTGCTTAGAGCACGCAGGGTAGGTGAAATTAGGACACAGGTCTAGAAGTTGAAAGAACACCAACTCTTGGGTATTGCTCATTACTAGGTCCTATCGCACTCACCACAGGCCTCCCGGGCCAGGCACGCTCCAAGTCTCCTTCTTTGCAAGCCAGACAAGTTTCCAGTACCTGATGTGCCTGGGTGGAGGAATCCAAGTCCCTAGATATTGCTCCTAATAGACCCTTGGGGAAGATGAATGCTTGAGATTTCTAAGCTACCCCCACCTCTACCCCTATGCACTGTGCCCAGGCACCAGAACCACCCTAGAGGATCAGAAGACTGAGCAGTATCACCTGGCAGGATAACCAACCACCACACATCCCAGGGCGCAAAGAAACAAGTTTCCACCGCACCCTGCGCAGCGGCTCTCTGGCCAGGCAGAGCCCCAAAGAGGTCTGGTGGCTCTGCTCCCCTCACTAAATGGGCGGCTCAGGAAGCCAGTGGACAAGCCCAAAAGGTCACAGCCCAAACCGAAAAGCCTCCCGCCTCCCATGACACCCCCACCAGGTGCTTACCCACTTCTAATAGACCGGCAAGGTCTCAATCACGAGTACACTCCTAGCGCCAAAGGCAACCCAGCGCACGGCATCTCGGGAAATGTAGTCCCCGCCGTTTTTCGGAGGGGGCTCCGGACTGCTCAAGAGACACCCCCGGGGGTGATGGTGCCACCTGGGACAGCTGAAGCCGGGGAAGCCATCTGACCATCAGGACGGGGCGCGCCCCGCGGAGCCAGGGAGCGCGATCCCTTGTTGGAGCGAAGGGCGAGAACTACATTTCCCAGGCCGCCCTGCGCCGAGCTGGGAGCCGGCTGGCTGGCTTTGCGTGAACGCGGCAGGTTGGTCCTGGAGCTGATGAGCGCAGACTATTAAGGCGAAAGCGCAAGGAGGGGGGAGCGCGGGGCTGGAGGAGTACCTCGGCCAAGAAAATTATGCATGCGTTAGGGAAGCTCTGAGAGAATGGCTGTGGAAGGTAAGGGACGCTTGGGCATTTTAAGCTCCCTCTAAATCCGCGCACCCCAATACACACATCCCTGAGGAAGCTCGGGCAACGTGGGGAGGAGAGGAAAGGGGTGGTGGCGAGCGGGCCCTTTGCGCCTCCACCTCTTGGCACACACCTGAGCCGCGGATGATCACTAGGCGCTTTATTCACTTGCCTTGAAAAGATAAGTGGGCGGCCTGGACTTAAGACTTGGAGGCACAGAGTGTCCCCAATGCGAAACGAGGTGCTGGAAATGGGGGGAAAGCCGGAGAGACCGGCCTGAGGTCACAGCCCAGGGGTGCCCCTTTCGCTGCCTCCTCCCACCAGCATGGGCTGGGTGCCAGAAGGCTGGGGGTGCTTGCTTTGCCCCCTACACGTGAGCGAGGACCCTGGACAGGTGCGTCATGGGGGCGCTTGGACTGCGATTGGGTCAAGGGCCCCTGGAGGAGCGCGCGCGGCTGGTGTACCCAGAGGGTTGGAGGTTCCCGTACACCTGCCTCTGTTTATACAACCCTCCTGGGGTTTGCAAAGTTTGCAGAAACAAAATGGACTCAGCCAGGGAAGAAAGGACAACCGCCTCTTCGATTTGGGAGAATCCTTTCCTTTGAAGACCAGCTTCCTCTCTCCTGCTATAATTTTGGCCTTTGGCTTTGCAGTTTTGACCCTAAAACCCTGCTTCCTTTAAACTTCCTGGAAGAAAGCAGGAACTGGTGGCTTGTGAGGGATTCCCTAGTTTTCCTTCCCTTACCTGGGAGCACAGGCTTTCTCACTGAGGGCATTTGGGGTGGGGGTGGTGAGAGAGGGAAAGGGAGGGTATGTGGACCAGGCATATTTGCGATAGCCAGTTAGTGGTCAAAATGCCTGAGTGATGAAATGAAATGAAATTTGGTCGTGGGTTTATGTTCATATACAAAATTATATGAGTATAATTATATGAGCCTGAGTATGGCTCAAGTCAGAGGGGCACTGGGATAGGAAAAAGAGGGCATGCCTCCCCACTGCCTCAGGCTTCTTGCCAAGGGGAAATGAGCTATTCCTTGTAGGCTAGAAGCAAGAAGGAACTCCAGGAGCTTGCATGCTTCCCTTTCCACCCCAGGAGAGAGAAACTGAATTAATCTGACTCTTGCTTTCTTTATAATTACTTAACCTGAAGTAGCAACAACCTGACTCCTATTCTCAGCACCCATGAACTCAGCAAACTATTATTGCCTTTGGACTATCTCAGATTCAGGGATTCCCAACTGGCCACTTCTAGTTATCTTTCTTTATTATGTTTATTATGTTTTTAATGTCATATCTATGTGAAACCTGCAGATAGCCTTGAAAGAACAAGTAGCCACAGAATTTAAAGTTTTATATGCAAATGTAATAATAGTGTGAGAATCTGACTTTTTGTGCTGAGATAGTTCATTGTTAGTGAGAGTTCAAATTAAAAAAAAAAAAGATAAGGGTCATTCTGAGCTTGAGGCCAAAGGTATTCGACCTGGTACACCTTCTACTCCCCCTTCAGTGACATTGGTTATCATCCCTTCATCTTCTGAGTCACCAACTGAGGGAAACTCCCCCTGGGATATCAGTCTACAATGTGCAATTTCCTGCTCCCTATAAGAACTGTAGAATAGTCATATTCCTTGTCTGATGGGCTGTTATACCAGCTAAGTCAGACCTTACAAAAACAAGGGCTTTTTTAGTGACTTGTTTGGTTAAAGTGTGTAGCAAACAAGAGTTCCTGAGTTGCATCACAGTGTCTCAACTTGAAAAATGAGGGAAGTTGTATAACTCAGGAATCATGCAAATAAGATTCCTGTCTGTCTTTGCAAAGGCAGTTTTTTGATCCTGGACTGGATCCTTCCAGTCTCAGTTCTTGTTTCAAAGCTGAAAGAAAACTTCACCTCCTTGGGAATTTGCCCTAGACCCCCCTCCCTTTTCAAATTCTGCCTTCCCAGTGCTCTCCCATCATCCATGGGGAAGTGCCTCCTGCACTTAGCATCCCTGGCACCTGTGCTGACAGTTACCCTAACACTTAGCACAATGAATCTCTCACTAGACCATAGGGCTGTAACTCTGGGGGTTGGGACCATGCCCTCTTCGACTTTATATTTCAGTCAATAGCACAGTACCTGGCTCACGAAAGGTATTTAACAAATTCTCGTGGAATATGTAGGAAACAAATTCAAGGAGATTTTGCAACTGATTCCATAATGATGTATAGGAAGCCCAAATGCCATCAAAGAAGGGACTTTTGAGAGATTTGAAGGTGAGGGAGATGTTTAAGGGCAGTACCCCTCTCTTCAAAGCCTTTTGTCCTGATGGTCAAAGAATCTTCTAGAGCAGTGATCCTCATCTGGGAAGAACATTGTCCTCTTCAGACATGCTTGGAATATGTAGGAACTGCTGCTACTGGGACTGCTGTTGGCACTTTGTGCAGTGATGCTGAATGCTTCTCAGTGCGTGGCCATCCCTGTCTAAGACCAGGTCATGAGCCGCGCTCCCCAGGCCGTTGAGAAACATTGGTTCAGAGGATTTACACTCTTTGTGGAGAAACTGGAATAAGAAATAGAATACACATTACTTCATGTCTGAACTTTTTTTCATATCTGGAAATAAAATGGGCACACTTTTTAAAAAAAGACAATGGATGGTCCCTGGTATTATCACTTGTACCCCTTCCATCCTTTTCCTTAAAAGAGCTTGACTGGCATGTGTTCTATACCCTGAATGCTCACTTATTTATGCCAATAGTCTAATTAGTAACACATTAGGAAGTTTTTACGATGTGCAACCTGTTTTCTTAAATTAGCTTGAACTTGTAAAAGCGTTAAGAGCGAGTAGGAGCTCATTCATTCTGCTGAACCTTTAGCCCTGAGTTGAAGGTGAGAAAGAAGTGCCTTTTGTTTCTTTTTTGGCTACTCCAGGTTATGTTTTCTTCCCTAATCTAATCGCAACATCCTATTTATATTCCCTAACCTAGTGATGACCGATGCCCTGCATTCATGGGCTGCTGAGCAGCTGAGAATTGTGCTTTCCAACATAGAACAAAGGGCCGCCTTTATGGTCTGCACTCAGATTGGGATTATATTGCCATCCATTGTCTTTTTGTTGTTGTTAAAGTGTGTTGTAATAAACAACTCCCAATAGTTAGAGGACAAGACCGTGTCGCGAGGAGGTAGCAAGCAGAAACTATGTGAATCCATCCTGCAGGGAGAGAGTGTGTAGAGTTGCCTATTGAGGTGTGGCTTCCCACTGGAAACAGGGTGCAGCATTACAGAGGGTTAGAGAAACAGTTTCCCCAGGTCTCTGTATTCCAAGAAGGGTCCCTGGCATTTAGGGGGATTGCTGTAATTGTTTCTTGAGTGAAGTATGATGTCTCAGAGCAAAAGATGAATTTTCTATTCTTTGTACCAATTGCTCTTTTCCATTCTCAGAGTTGTACAAGATAAATGGATAGGATGATCATTATACATCATGTTTTTATTCCAGATCTAGTAGAATAGCCCCTTTTACATGGCAGGAAAATGATTTCCAAAATTCAGCGCCCATTCTCCCACCCCTCCAAGAAAAAGATTTCAAATGGAAGGATGTGTACTCTGAATGTCCTCTGTTGGGGACTCTGAAGTTTCCACCCTAAGTGAGCAAAGTGGCTTCTCATATGCCCTCTGATAAGTCATTCAGTGCTCAGGTTTTTGGCTTTTTCCTGTGAACGAGTAGAAAAGTGCCCCTCACCAAATATTTTGGGACTCAGTAATAATAATAGTGACTGAGAAAAGGGAAAATGCAATAGTCAGAATGCTTGTAGCAAAGAGAAGCAGTTCTAGGAAAACTGCGCTTTGGGGGCCCAGTCCATGATGCTTCTGCACTCTGCTAGACTTCAGAACTGGGTCACAGAAAGGCACAGTGTGAGAGTAAAGTGTCCTTTTTGTTATGAAGTAACTTGGATTATTTTGTCTGACTGTGGGTTGGATGGTGACGCGGACTAGCCGGAGCCGCTCCCCAGCGGTGACCTTGGCCCTCATTGCAGTGCCTGCCTCTGTCACCAGGGAGCAGAGAATCTGGGTGGATGGCACCCAGAGGGAGGGAGACCTGAGCCAGCTGTGCTGTCCTCCTGTTCACAGACTGGCGTGTCACTGGCTGTCATCCTCTCTGAAGTGAGACGGTGGGGAGAGAGCACAAGTGCCATTCTCATGTGTAATGGTGGGAAGGGACAGGGCAGGATCTCTATGATTTGAGCAGACGGGTGAAGGCGAGTCCTGGAGCCCTTGGTGGCTTTTCAGGCTTTTATTGGGATTTTACTAGGTACACAGCAGGCCGGGGTGCTGGGGGGTCAGGAGGCTGTCAGGCCTCCCAGCCCCCAGCAAGTCTTCACTCTTTCTGGGCTCTCTGGTGTTCTCTGGTGACCCCTGCTTCTCTGCTCCCTGCTGTCCCGTTTATTCTGCTGGCATCCTCGTGATGCCACCCTTATAAGCCCAGTCTCTCAGCACAGGTGTACCCACCTACGCATGCCCTCACCCTACTCCAGGTGCCCGCCATCAGGCATGCATTCAGGACCGCAGGGATCCATCATCCATCCTAATGGTGGGAGGACAGAAAAGCCTGATACTTTAGTTACCCTACATCATGGATCTGCTGGTAGGAGGTAAGAAGCAGGGTGGAAGTTGGCACTCTTGGTGCACGCCCACTGCCCTTTTTCTGACCATATCTCCTGTTGAGAATGCATGTGCGCCTGTGTTTGGTGGACCTCTGAGGGTGGGTACTGTCTCTTAGACCTGGCCCGTGGTAGATCTTGCATGAGCTTGCTGAACAAATGAATGAGTGAACGAGAAGGCGAAGGAATGAATGAGTAGGGTTACAGGGACTGCTGGTTTCCATAGTCACTCCCTGCCATCCCTAAGGGAAACTTCCCACTGTGTCATCAGTAGAGTATTGTGAAGGCTGCGGGACTGTGAACAGGTTTCCCTGACAGGTGCCTACCTGAGCAGCACCATGGTGTGATTGCTCACTTAGCTGCCCTTGATCCTCTTCCCTGTCATTTATCATCAAGGGCCCTTTTTTCCCCTGATACTTATTTTGTTCTCTAATCCATGAGATCTGCCTTTCCTGTACCAGCTCCTTCTACTAATCACTCTTATATTTCCAGACCTGAGAGTGGCAAATAGCAGCCCATCCTGAAAATTCCTGTCCAGTGACTGTGAGAGAGAAGTGGGCCTCAAACCCTCCTCAACTTGCTGTTCCTGCCACTCCTGTCTCGACTGCAAGTCCTCAGCCAGCTCAGACAGGGCTTCAGTCTAACCCTGCTGTTGCCTTGCCTGGCCCAGCCCTTACTAATTCCTTTTGACCCACCTTTTTTTTCCTCTGCTGTTTTGCCATGCTCTTTTGCCAAAGGAAATGGGCTGGTATTAATATGGAAAGACCATGCAAAGCCCCTGCCAGTGTAACTGTGTTCTGTAATGCTGAATCACAGCAGGTGCCGTGGTGACATGTCACAGGAGGGGCAGCCAGGAAGCTGAGGACTGTGCCTGAACTCCAGAAGTGAGTGTCCAATGCTGTGCATTCAGCTAGTGGAAGGCAAATGACGAACTCTCTGGCATTTAGGCAGGTTTTGCTACTTCTGTTGATAAGCAGCAGAGTGCTTCCCATGTGTAAGAGCTCTATTTAATTTGATGGAGAGCCTGGTACAGAAGAGTTCTTAACCCACTCTGCCCCTTGCCTCCACCTTGAAAGAGAGAAACAGATTAGAGCAAATGACACAAGTGCTAAATAAAAGTACAGGGGACTTAACGTGGGAGGCCCGAGAACTGCAGGGTACTTAGTTGTTGGCACCGGGTGGGGCTAGCCTAACCAGGGAATGGCACTTGATGAGATTTGGAGTAGGATATTGATGGTGCAGAGTGGAGGAAAGGCCTAAAACAGAGTGGGGTATGTTGAATATGTGCTACCTGATGGATACCCGCCTTCCCCCCAAGTCCTGGTTGTGTGGTTGCTTTGCCCTTTATGGGTCAGAAAGGGAACGAGGCTGCTCCTCAGCCATGTCTGCTAAGTTCCTTTTCCTAAGGGCTGTATTATCTGCTTGGCCAAACCTTAGCACTCCCCACAGCCCAGCTGGATCTCACATATGGTCCTTTGGAAACCACAGCAGCAAGCAAGGAGAGTTGCTGTCCTGTAAACCAAGCGGATCCCTCCCCAGTTTCTAAAGTGGAATGTAGCAGCACTACCAGCTCTGAGCTGGTGCATGAGAGCTAACTTGGCTATATTTAGTGTGGTTTTTTAAAGTGTGGGTGCAAGAAGCTGCTGGTACAGCTTGCCTCCCCGAGAGGAGCATGAAGAGGCGGCAGCTGTCGGGTGACAGGGCTGCCGCCTCAGTGCCTTCAGCAGCCTTTTCCAAGGGCACCAGGGCTGGGAGGAGCTGGCTGGCAAGGTCAGTCCCTTTGCTCCTTGGCTGCCCTTGCCACAAGGAGGTGCTGGGAGGTGTCCTGTGTAGCCAGTCCCAGGTCTTCAAGTGTTTTAACAGGTATTCGTAGAATGGCTATCAGGTATGAACAACAGAGCTGCGACTGATAACCTGGAGACCTGGGTCACAGAATGGGCTCGGGTCTGCTCAGGTCTCACTGTGGAGGCCACAGCGCTCAGGGCTGTTGATAACTGCAAGCGCTGCGGCCAGAGTGGGTGTGAATCCAGCAGTGCCGTGTAGGACTGGGCAGTGCACACAACAGCCCCTGAGGCCCCTCTGTGCATGTGTCCACTGGGAGTATTAGTGGTAATGACCTCCTAAGCATATTGAGAGGGTTAATTTGCATGAGTAAAGCCCTTAGGACCCATTTTGGTAATGACTCAATAAACATTCACTAAATGTTAGACTAGATGATGGGGGGTGGGGGTGCTGTCTGTCTGTCCTTGTCTTCCTGCCATGTTTAAGAAAGCATCTCAGGGCCGCCCCTGATGGTGCAGGCAGTTGAGCACCACTCTGTGAAGCTGTCCTCAGTCTCTACAGCACTGGTTCAATCCCGACCAGCCGGCGAGGGTCCCACATGTCGCTGCAGACCTGTACTGTCTTGCCCGCTGCTCCCCTCAGCAGTGTATTTCGCCAGTCTGCCTGCTCTATTCCCTGCTCTGTCTCTGGTGAATCCTCTCACCCTGCTGTGCATCTGGCCTATACTGTGGTTCTTGTATAAATAAATAAATAACTTTAAAAAAAAAAAAAGCAAGCATCTCAACCATTGTTATGGCCTCATGGTGATATAGTGATATGTGTACATATAATAGTGGGTGCAGTGGAGAAATAGCAGTTCTCAGAGTTAGGATAAGATTAACAACATTGGTAAAATATAAGGTGTCTTTACTCTGATGTATTACTCAATTTAGTCATTATTCAATTCCCTGCAGTTATGAGTCAAAGGAGGAAAGTAAAAGTTATAACATTCATTGAAGACTCATCACCTAAATAATTTCCTCCCTTCCCAAAGTTTAGTTGCCACTTAGCACCAGCAATCTTGTAGGATTTAGTCATCTGATAATCACCCAGGTATACAATAGGTATGTAAAATAAATTTATTGCAAAGAAATTTCAGAATCTTCAGAATCTTTATGGACTCTGAAAGTAACATTAGAAAATGGATGGAATCATACCATTGTGACCCAGTTATGTGGCTTAGTTAGGCCACATAATCATTTTTTTTAATTTAAAAAAAAATTATTTTTAACATTTATCATTTTTTACATTTTTAGACAATATTTGCTTCCCTCACCCCCTCAGATTGAGTCCCCATAGAATCTCCTTCCCCAAGGCACCTGTGCACCATCACCTCAGTCCCCTGTGCTGCTCCCTCCCTCCCTCTGATCTCTCACCCTCCTCCTGCCCTACAGGATGTCTCTGGTTTATAATTGTCTGTTTATGCTTTGTTGTGGTTTGTACTATTATTTTTTTTTTACACTGATGTCTTATTGGGTTCTCCTATATTCCTGTTATAAGTAAAACCATCCAATACTTTTCTTTTTCCTTCTGGCTTATTTCACTGAGCATAATTCCTTCTAGCTCCATCCACGTTGCTGTGAATGGCATGAGTTGATCTTTTTTGATTGCTGAATAATATTCCACTGTGTATGTATACCACATCTTCTTGATCCAGTCATCTATTTTTGGGCATTTGGGTTGTTTCCAGGTTTTACCTATTGTAAATACTGCTGCAATAAACATAGGGGTACAGGTGCTCTTTTGAATCACTGTTTTTGTGTCCTTTGGGTAGATCCCTTTGGGAATTGCTGGGTCATATGGTAGCTCCATTTTTAGTAGACTGAGGAACCTCCAGACAGCTTTCCATAGTGTTGGACCAGCTTGCACTCCCACCAGCAATGTAGGAGAGTTCCTTTTTCACTGCATCCTCTAGGCCAGATAATCATTAAAGAAAAAATTCACCTAAGACACCAAGGAAATGCCTACGCAGCCAGCAAAGTATTAGGACTTAATAGTAATGTAATTTGAAAAGTGATGCTTTGCAATATTTTACGAAAAAATGATCTCCTTCATGAATGGGCCATGAAAAGCCAAGCATAAAATGAAAAATGGTTTGTCCTGCTGATAAAAGGGAATTTTTTTCCTAAGAATTAAAATATTTACAGTTATAATTAAATGTGGTTAAATAGGAGAGAAACTCAGTTTCTCTTTACAAGATCAAATATTCAAACTTACTATCAATTTTGAAACTCGAGTCCCTATTTCAGGTCTTTGTCCTCCCTCCCTCCTTTCTTGTATTAATATTTAAGAAACTTTTAAATTGGAGTTATTTAGATATGTGTTACATGTAGTAATGCTTTCCTTTTGTAGTTCTTTGAGTTTTGCCAAGCATATACTATGTAACCAGGCTTGTAACCACCACCACAATCAAAATATAAACCAATTTTAATGCCTCCCCGCCAGCCCAAATTTCTTTGTGCCCTTTTCTGGTCCCCCCTGACAACCACTGCTCTGAGTTCTTTCCCTACTTTTTTTGCCTTTTGCGGAAGTCAAATGATAGTGATATCATATACAGTATTGCAACTTCAGCCTGGTATCTTAGTATAATGCCTTTGAGATTCCTCTGTGTTGGGGCTTGTATCAATAAGGTGAGTCTGTTTAATTGCTCAGTACCATGCCTTTGAGTGGATATATTGCAGTTTATTCATTCATCAATTGAAGTACATTTGGATTGTTTACAGTTCTTGGTGATTAAGTGGATACAAACAGGTTTTTGTGGCAACATAAATACATTTCTTTTACATAATAGCTGGGTTGGGGTTTTTGAGTCATGTAGCAAGCATGATTCAACTTTATAAGAAACTACCTGTTTCTAGAGTTACTGTATCTCGTACATACACACCTGAGTTCTGAGTTTTTAACCTTGTATCAATCATCTGTTGATAGAGAGGACCTTGTAAGAATAAAAATTGCATTAATGGGGACTATGGAGGCAGTTGGGTGGGATTAGAAGGAAGCAGCTGTCCAGAGGTGGCCTCTCCAAATTGCATCACATAAGCACATGCAGTAGAGCTGAGGCAAATATTCACCCCTGGTTTTCAGCTTAGTGCAGACTTCAGGAGTGGCTATAGCTTAGAAACACTGCTGGTTGTGCATGCAAAGAAAAGCTGAATTCCCTTTTATTATAAGAAGTAACACAAGAATTTATCATGTTCTGGATATTGATTTTTAGTTGTTTTGTGGAAAAACAGATAAGGAAAGCAGCTTAGAAGAGGGGGGGCTTACCTCTAGGGGAAACTAGGCAAGAACATGAAGGCAAGCAAGGGAAGACCATATTTGAGGCTATAGAAGGTAAGTTTAGCTGGAACAGGGGAAAATGTACCTGTCCCTGAAAGATATTGACCTCCCTGCCAAGGGGAGTTTTGTGAAGCAGAAAAGAGTGCAGAGTCCCTGCTTTTTCTCTGTACTGGGCTACTTTCTGGTTTTGTCCCAATTTGGTATTTTGGTTCTGGTTAACTAGCTGGTTTCATAAACATTGGTCATTGAATAAAAACAACACAATGAAAGCAAAACATTGCTTGTTTGGGCTTTACAATAGGGAAAATTCAGGATTTTGAATCAAATTTCTCATGAAGTGTTTTATCTTGATAAGAGCTCTCTGCAATATTGTTTCTCTTTGTAAGGAGGTCCTGATCTTTGGGTTTTTGTTTTTGCTGTTTTCCTATGCTGCCTTCACTCACATGTGTCCCCAGCACAAATTGGTGTAAATTCATATTTTATTTGGATGAGTATTCACTGTGCATCTGCAGTGTAAACAGCCCTGGATGATTTAAAAGAATCTGAGGCCCTAAACCTTCCCCACACAAGGCTGAGTTTCAAGACTCAGCCTTGAATGTATCCCAGTGGACAAGGTGTGGTTGGGGACCCCCAGGGGAGCTACTGTGCCCATGGCAGCCCCTTTCTCTTCCCTTTTCCCCTCCCCCCACCACCCTGGACTTCCATGAGAAGTCATTGTAGTTTTTTTTTTTTTTTTAAGATTTATTTATTTATACAAGCACTGGGTACAGTCAGAAGTTCAGGAGGGTGAGAGAATTCACCAGAGCCAGAGCAGGGAGCAGAACAGGCAGAAGGACCGAAGTACACTGCTCAGGGGAGCAGTGGGCGCAGCAGGAGAGGTCTGCCACGCCATGTGGGACCCTAGTCGGTGGCTGGGGATCAAACAGGCGCTGCAGAGGCTGCAGGCAGCTTCATAGCCCAGTGCTCAACTGCTGCACCACTGGGGGAGGCCCGATTTTTGGGGTTTTGTAAAGCTTAAATTAAGTGGTGTGGGAAGTTAGGTCATTATTGGAGAGACTGAAAAAACAAGGAAGCCAAAGTAAATCAAGAACAGGAAAAAAGAAAGGACTGGGGAAGCAGCCGTGAAAAAATATTCAGAGGGAGAGAAAATGATGTTTGATTTTTCACTTATAGAACATGGCAGATACATAATTGCCCCAAATTTTTCAGGAACTCTCCACTGATAAAAAATCAAGTTCAAACTCCTTAGCATTCTAGACACTTCCAGAATGTCACTGTCTTCCTGCTCCAGGCTGATTTCCTGCCCTTATCTCTTAGGAATCTTCCCTGATATCCAGGGAACTGTTCTGTAAGCTTACCTTGTACCTTCTTGTTTTTATTTTTGCTCTTCTGCCCACCTTGAAGACCTTTTTTCCCACATGTTCACACATCGTAGCTTTCGCTTCTGTGTACACATCTGCGGCAAAAGAACAGGTGGGCAAGGGAGGGAGACCTCCTGTGTGAGAAGAACATGACAACAGGGAGTGCAGTGTGTCAGGGACAAGCTGAAGGAGACCGGATGCAGCAGAAGGGCAACCGCTTCAGAATGAGTGTGAGCATGGCCTGATGCCCAGAGGCAGCTAGCAAGGTGTGTTCTGGGACATCACCATGGTGTCAGCCAGTGGTCAAATTTATTTTGATGAAATAGGAGGGAAAATCCATATCATAATAGATCAATGATTAAATTGGTGATGAGAAAGCTGTACATTTTTGGTTCAAAGGTATAGAAGCAGAAAGAAGGAGAAATTTTGAAGTAGAAGGAAGGCAGAAATACGGCAAAAGATAAAGGATAAAGGAACTGGATATGTGATGAGAAGTTGATAGAAGCTCGACAGAGCCTTAGCTAGATGGGAAACAAGTTCTCTTGTTTGTTTTGTTTTTTAAGGCAGAAAATATTTGGATGGTTATAGGCTATGTCGGTCCATTGACTCTGTGGCAAAGGAAATTTTGAAAATACAGAGGATAGAACTATTAAGGCAAAAGCCATCAGGAATTTAGATGTATTATCTTTTGGAGAAGGCATTCTTCTTTCTGAAAGGAATAGGCAGTAGCTAGGGTAGATGCAGAGTTTGGGAACAGTAAAATAAAGACATAGTATTATACCTGGACTATGTGATAGGGCTTGTTTGAACTGCCCATCATATGCTAACTCATTAACCTTCACATCGACCCTGTGAGGTAGGTACCATTATCATCCCTACTTACAAATAGCAAAGGAGGCTCCGAGAGGTTCAGTAATTAGAGCTGGAATTAAATAAAAACAAAAGATTCCCATGCAATTTTCCAGCTGGGATGTTCAGGGGAACACTGAATTAAGACATAATCTTCAGAATTTTCTTTAACTATGTGCATGATCTATTGACAATTTCCTGTGAATGAGTTTGTTTTGTAATAACTCCTGTTAGGACAGGGATGGATTGGGAGGACGTCTAATGTTGAAATGTTAGCATCTGGGAGTGAGGTGGGGGGGTGCTTTGCAGAGCAAGAGTGGTTTTGGGAGATTAGCTCATGGTGTGTGCTCACCTCTGTGGCAGGGGTTGGGTACACAGTCAGCCAGCAGGTACCACAAGGCCACTCTGATCTATAGCTTGGGTTTGGGGTTTCAGGAAAACAAGTAGGGGTAATTTCAGAAAGGAAAGGTGAAAAGGGTGCTGAAAATAAACTCAGCCAACTTCATGATTTTGCCAAGGTAACAACATAGTTTCCATTTCCTACCAACTCTTCACCCCTTCCTGACATAAGGCCTTGAGAGTTAGGTTTCCCGAGCTCTGAGGCCATTGTCCCTGGTCCTAAATTTTTTTTTTTAGTTTTATTTTTTTTAATAAATTTTATTTTTCTATTCCCCATACAATTGCAACCCCTTATTTTGACCCCAATCCCTCCCCTCCCCGCCCCCTCATCCCCCATAGAGTGTCTCTGGTTCATAGTTTTTTGTTGATTTTGATTTTCACTTTCGTTAAGGGAGAATTCATTTGCCCTGGCCAAGGCTCACTCATTGCTTGCCAATGTGCCTCTATACAACCCCATGAAACTCCTGCCACCCCCGACCTGCTTTGCCTGCCTGGGGGTCTTTTTTTTTTTAAATAATAAATCGGGGGGTCTTAATTGGAACACAATAGCTGGAGGCTTTGGCAGCCTCACCCCAAGGCCATTATCACTGAAGTTTTGTCCCCTGATTTGACACAGCATTCTCTGCTTTCCAAAGTAGTTTCTTATCTGAGTCATGGTTGATCGCTGGATGCTGGAACAGGTGCTGTTGTTCCCATTTCATAAATAAGGATGTAAGGACTCCTTGCCCAAGGTCATGTAACTCATTAGGGGCAGGGCTTGACTTTAGAACTTGGTACCTCAAGTCTCTTTATTCTGGCTCCTAGCATTGCTGCTACAGTAGGAAGGGATGGCACAGTGCCGACTGTGAAGGGGTTTGAAAATGGAATGTTCTAAAAAGGATCAAGTATTTTTCTTAAATTATGGATTAAGGCAGCAAGGGTGGGGTCTGAGGTCTCATAGTTCTCAGGAGGCACTTCATCCTTGACTCAAATAATGAGGGCTAGAGCTAGATTTGCTTTTTTTTTCCCTCTCCCAGTATTTTTTTTTTTAAATTCTCTATCACTATCTCTTCTAAACAGTGACACTAAAGTAAAAAAAAAAAATTTAAAGATTTATTTATTCATCCATACAAGCACTGGGTACAGTCAGAAGTGCGGGAGGGTGAGAGAATTCACCAGAGCCAGGAACAGAACAGGCAGACTGACAAAGAAATACACTGCTGAGGGGAACAGCGGGCAGCAGGAGAGGTCTGCGCACCATGTGGGACCCTTGCCCGGTGGCCAGGGATCGAACCAATGCTGCAGAGGCTGCGGGCAGCTTCGCAGCCCAGCGCTCAACTGCTGCACCACCAGGGGAGGCCCTAAAGTAAAATTTTAAAACATTTTTCTGGGTATGAAAATCCTTCATATTCACCATAGGAAAAAAGTCCTAAGAGCACAAAAGAAACTAAACATAACATATAGCATATGTTAGCATTAGCAGTATGTTATCTATTCTCAATGATTTATCAGCTAGGGTTGCTCCTTGGTCTCTTACTGGTTATTGACAGCCAATGACTATGTCGAAAATGAAAGCTATATTGGTTTTTATCTTGGATACCCTACCTGTTTACCATAACCCTATAAGATGGTTATTAACAGTGACTCCATTTTCTACATGAAAAAAATAATTACAGTCCAGAGATTAAATAATTTCTCCAATGTCACCCACTGGTAATTGATGGAGTAAGAATTCAAGCCCAAGTTCAGATGATGCTGATGCCCACTCTTGTTGCTAAACAAGTAGGTTACAATGATTCTGGACTTTATGTAAGTAACTTGCTGCACCCAGAGTATATAAATCCTTCTAGCAAATCTTAATGGTTGTTTTGATCTTGATAAAATGTTGAGATATATATATATATATATATATATTTAAGTGCGTGTAAGCACAATGAGCAATCTGATTCTCCTTGTCTGCAGCACTCAGTGTAGAAAAGATGGGAAATCAAGATGGCAACAATTACCTCTAAGTATTAGAAGTATCACCCCGTTCTGTCAATCCTGCTCCTATAATTTGTTGATGGTCTCTGTTGCCATTAGAATCATTAAAAAAACACCATTTCTGTGCAAGATGAGGGTAGAGGCAAGTTAACTGGAGAACTCAAACCTTGTAGCACATTTCTTAAGTTATACACATCAGCCTTTATTACTGCTTATTGGTTTTTCCCATGAACTACTTTTAATTTCATTATTGCCATGATGTTTTTTTATTCTAGTTTTTAAATACAGTCTTTTAATAAGGCTTTCTAGTTTTTCTTCTGTAGTTTTGTTTTGGTGTCCTGATCTATGTAGTTATTCCCTAACAGTTCATGGATCTTTTCTTTTTCTTGTCACACTGTGGAGGCTGTTCAGCCACTTTTATTCTTAGTGTTTAAAATTTTTCAAAACCATTCAGAAACACTGCAGTTCTTATATCAGCTGAGTGTCAATGTTTCCTAATTAGGATTTCATTTGTCAGGGGATAAAACATGATCAAATGTTTCTCACACAAGTAGAAACAGGTAAATACTCTTACTATTTGTTTCTTTTATACCAAGGATTGTAACTTATACACATTTTCTCTAGTGCCTGAAACTATGCTTATTACCCTTTTACATATGAAGAAACAGGCTTTTGATAGGTAACGGGTTTGAGGCCACTGGGTAAAAGAATTTGGGAGTGAAGCCTTTGTACATTTGGTAGAGTTGAAATAATGGTTATAATAGTGACTAAATGCATTGATTACTTTATACCAGCAAGTATAGGTACTTTATAAACTTATCATCTAGATTTTACTTTTATTAAAGTTGTAGGCAAGCATAATTTTAAAAATTGGTCATTATATATATATATATATTGCTATCCTGTACACATTTTTTTTTTGAACTGAGGTTATATTAGTTTACAACACTATGTCATTCAGGGCAAAGTATCACATCTCCCCACATGCACGACCTCACTCCACACCCGCCACCAAGGCTCCAATAGTCCTCTGTGCCGCCTTCCCACTGCTTTCTCCCCACCTCCTCTGGCAGCCTCGATTCCATAGTCAGATTTCTAAGGTTTATTATCGGCTTGGTTTTGTTTGACCCTTTGTTTTGTTTCTCTATATTCCACATGTAAATGACACCATCTGGTATTTGTCTTTTTCCTTCTGACATTCCATTTGGCATAATCCCCTCTAGTTCCATCCATGTTCATCAAAATGACAAGAGTTCATCTTTTTTATAGCTGAGTGTTATCCCATTGTGTGTGTGTGTGTGTGTGTGTGTGTGTATACACTATGTTTGTTATTCTAATTTACCTCTCTATCCTTGGGCACTTCATTCATTTCCATAGCTTGGCAATTGTAAACATTGTCATCTTTAAGAAATTGTTTAAAAAATTTTGTTATGTTGTTTACTTCAAATCTTATAAAGAGCATGAATTCAAACTAAAAGTTTATTAAATCTCCTCCCAGTACATTTATATACAACACTAGGTCTTTTGCCAGTTTCTTCTAATTAAAAACATTTCCCGGGCCTCCCTGGTGGTGCAAGGGGTTAAGACACAACCTATGAAGCTGTCCACAGCCTCTGCAGCATGAGTTTGATCCCCAGCTAGGAAGCTACCCACATGGCACAGCAGACCTCTCCTGACTCATCCACTGCTCCCCTCAGCAGTATACTTCATTCAGTCTGCCTGTTCTGCTCCCTACTCTGTCTCTGGTGAATCCTCTCATTCCCTACACGTCTGGCCTATACCCCAGCTCTTGTATGCATAAATAAATAAATCTTGAAAAAAATAAATAAAAACATTTTCCCCCAAAGAAATCCACTTGTTTCTAACTGTGCTCTGGACTTGATTCAGAGCTGTTTGGATTTTCTCTCACGTTGATCCTTGAGACGCCTTTCTGGGCAACTCTGGGTTAGATTCCCTCTTCCTGGCTCCTGTGTCCTCCTGCTTGGTTTGACATGTCACATCCTTCAGGGATCTTCTGAGAAAAGGAACATGGCAAGCATGCTGTTGAGAATCTCCACATCTCATCAAGTATGTATTCTGCCTTTGTACTTAGTTGAGAACTTGATTCAATTTTTGAAAGCTGATAATCATCTTCCCTCACAATTTTGGAACCTCTAAGAATCTTCTGGTTTCCAGTATTGTTTTCGAGGAGACAGAAGTCATTCTGAGTCTTGATCATTTGTATAAAATATCCTTTTTTCTTAAAATTATGGAATCTATCCCCTAGTGTTGAGAAATTGCATAATAATATGCTTTGTTGTGAGTCTATTTTTATATATTGTATTGTGTGGATTTTGTGGACTTTTTTAAAATAGAAACTCATGTCATTCATTTCTGGGTATTTCTTTGAATTATTTATTTGATTTCCTTTTATCCCATTTGTTCCACATTTCTCTGGCTGCTATTTTTGAGATGATAAATTTCCTTCACTAGTTCTTATTTTTGTAATCTATTTTTCATTCTTTTTTCTAGTACATTAATTTTCTCTTTCAAGCTTTTTTATCACTCATGATTGCTACTACCAATTCAAAGTATTTTCTGAAATTTTTATAGTAACCTAACTTATTTTTTGGATATAATGTCTTTGTATATGTTTTATTGAGGATATTAATGATAATTTTATTTCTCATCTTCCTCTTCATATTTATTTCTTCCAAATTTCCTTTTGTTTGTTCATTCTGGTCTCCTTTTGTGTTAGGTATTTTTTCAAATATCTAGATTTTAGGCTCTTTGCTTAAGCCAATATGAAAACTCTTCATATATGAATTAGGCCTGTCAATTATGTTTTTTATTATAAGATGTACTAGTGAGAGGTCTTAAGAACCAGGAGGAAAGTCTTGTGTCAGAATAGCCGGTCTTTTTTTTTTTTTTTTTTTTCTCAGCCTTGGTAATTACTCAGAAGACACAATATTCAAACTCTAACATCTGATTCCGAAGTCTCTTCCTTATCCACTCATGAACTTCCAGATAAGATTCAATGTTTGGATATATTTTATTATATTATCTCTAACAAAGCTAGAATTCTAACTGTAGATTTTTCTAGGAATTCTCATTTCTGAACGTAATTCTTCTAACCAGAAATTACCTCTCCCCTCGAGTTATAGTCTTGTTTGTTTTTATTTTTGATTTTTTTTCAACAGATGTATTAGAACATCTGAAAGAATACCTGGTGTCTTGTAGCTGCTCTCAAAATAATTGTGAAATGATCTAATATTCAGCAAATCAGGCTTTTTGCACATATATAGTAGAATGTGAAGCCCCCCAAGTTCCCAGCCCTTCAGTAGGGCTGTGATGGATGTAGACTTACTTGTTTATGGAAGGCAGTCATGCAAACCAAAAGTCAAATGAGGTTTCCTGTTTCTGGAACATCTTAGGACAAGAGTGTATTTCCTTATATTCCCACCAGTAGTTATTATTGATGTGGCACCGGCCATAAATTTGCCTGAAAATGGCAAGTGGAAAGAGCTGGCAGCATGCAGAACTGGTTCTCTTAGGAGCTCACATCTACTTGAGCGTTCAGATGGCAGCATTTGAGATCTGGATTTAAACCTATATCCTTCTGACTGCTTCCCAGAGACAGTCCCATCTTCATCTTTCTCTTGACTGGTCTTTTTGAACTTAGAATGGAAAGATGTCCTCAAGGGCCAGCCATTGTTGCCTCCTTCCCTCCTGACTGGCTTTTTCTCCTCTTTTTCTCTGTGTCTACCTACTGGTCTCCTTCATTGGAGGGGGAATGATGGGGAGAGCTTGACAATGCTGAGCCAACCTTTCAGGAAGAATCAACTCTCAAACCAGAGGAATCCACTATTGGCATAACCAGTGCCCTGTGGTGGGGTCTTTGTCCTCCATTTTGACATCTGGTTTCCTGTTCTCAGGGAGGGCTCAGTAGGGTCAAAATTCCCTGAAAGAAGCATGAAGAGAGCAAGAGCACAGCACTAAGAATTCTCCCCAGAATCCAATGAGGCAGACTTGCTTAAAGATAATGATCCAGAAAAAACTTATGATACACTTTTAGCCAACAATGTTGAGTTTGTCAGGAGAGGAAATAAAAAGGGAATTGTACAAGAAAACAGGATAGCTGTGAAGAGAGCATGTGTCTGGAAATATTTAAATAAATGCTTCATTTTCTAGGCACAAATAATAAAAATAATTTTCTAGTATAAAACTATCAGCTACTTAGAACTGAAAGCATAGTGTTGTTTTCTTATAAATCTGAAGTTTTAAAAAATTTTGCACATAATTTAATATGTACTAGTGTTATCCTAGTGAAAGATACTATTAGAAATTTAGGAATTTAAAAAATGCAACCTCATTTCATTTCCTTTTTTTTAAATTTAAATTTTTGTTTTTGTAGAAGAACTGGGGTGTATAGCAGAGGTACGGGGCATGAGAGGATTCAACAGAGACAGAGTGGGGAGCAGAAAAGGTGGATTTACTGAAATATACTGATGAGGGGAGCAGCAGGTGAGACGGGAGAGGTCTGCTGCGCCATGTGGGTCAGCTCCCTGGCCGGGGATCGAACTCAAGTTGTAGAGATAGCACTGAGAATTAACCCCTAGGCTACAAGGGAGGCCCCCTCTTACTTTCAAAACAATTTTACTTATATACTTGGTATGTGTGTGTGTGTATATATATATATATATATATATATATATGTATTTGGAAAGTAGAAAGAAAAACAATTACTGGTAGACCCACCTTTGAAAGGCAAACCACTGTTAGTATTTGGCTATTTTCTTCTAGTCTTTTTCTCTTTGTGTGGTTGTTGGTTCTGCAAAGTAGTCATGAGGCATTTTGCTTGCCTTTTATTAGGGCTTTTTGGCTTTCAGTTGGAGTTGACTGCGGTTGTGTTCTGATAATGCATGTCTGTGATTTACTCTTTTCTTGTCATGAGGCTGAATAAGCAGTGCTTTAGCTCTTGACTTAAATAAATTCTCTATATGCTTTTAACATAAAACATTGTTCAGATTAGAAAGTGAATAATCCTTAGAGCAAAGAAGTATGATGTATGTTTTACAACCACTTAAAAAAATCAGATGTAAAAAAAATCAGAAGCAAAAAAATGGCTTGGGGGAAATGTGTATAACAAAGATATGATGGTGAAATTCCTGAGATGGGAGACAGTTTCCCAGTGGTCCTGGAACACATTAAAGATGTCTAGTAATATTTATTAAATATACAATAATTATTATTTGATGTAACAAGGTGGTCTCAAGCCAAAGAGAGAAATCTTTTTATATACAGACATGAAAGAACTGATTATAGTGCAGCATGTTGCATTAGAGGCACTCCTGAAATGAGAATTTACTCTGCTCCTGCCCGCCCCAACTGGTCACCACCAGAGGGACCTTCTCTAATATCACCAGTATAACTAGGCAGCCGGACTGTATCATTTGAATGAGTTTCTAACCTCCACTGACTCAATGAATTTATGATTCTTGGATCAAATGCTAAGAATATAAGGATCCAAAAACCTAGAAGTTACCTTGATTCTTTATTTCCCTCCTGGCTCACCACTAGATAACTACCAGGTTTGATACATCTTGTCTTAATCATGGATTGATAACCACCTGTGCTGATAAATCATTTATTGAAATATAGTTATTTTCATTAGTTTATATACTGTCTATGGCTCCTGCTCTACTAAATTGCAAAGTTGGGTACTTGTGAGCAACTGTATGGCCTATGGAAACTGTGTGTGTGTTTGTGTGTGTGACTTTATTCCATGGAAATTTTCTTCTTGAGAGTTCAGAACTATTACAGCAGCTCCTCCCTTGAACCCTTCTGGCAGGAAAGAGAACAAGTCCTCTTGGTAATTCTAACACAATTGCAGAATTCTGATTGGACAGCAAAGGTCACATGATGGGGCTAATGTAATGTGCTGATTGGCTGAGGGCCAGGTCATATGCTTAAGCCCTGGATTAGGAGTGAGATCCACCTCTGCACTGTAAGGGCTGGGAAGGGGGCTATTGCAGAAGCAATATGAATGGAGGCGGACATGGATGAAACAACCAGATCCACTGAGTGCACAGTGAACCCTGACTACCCACAACAGCAGGTGCGGTCAGTATGGGGAGGCCAGCAATCAGTACCACAAGGTGTGTGTGGGGGGTCCTGGTTACCTTACTTAGTTCTTAATTCCTACTAGTCATTAGAATAATCTCCTGCAGCCTGGACTCTTTGAGGATCAATTAATTTGGGATGATCCCTGGTTGGCCAGATGTGCATGATTTTAAAAGTTCTAATGTGCAGCCAAAATGAGCTATTGACTAGGTCTAGGTCCTGACTTCATTTACTAATACAGTGACCTTGGGTAAATAATTTAATCCCTAGGCTTCAACTTCCTCATTTGTGTAATAGGAACAGTGCTCTTCACCCAGCAAGATTGTTGGGAGGACTAAATTAGGTGATATATGTAGGGAATAGTGCTGAGTGCTAGAATAAATGTTAGTTTTTTACAGTGCCACAATCAAATACCACAGACTGGGTAACTTAAACAACAGATAGTTATTTTCTCCAAGTTCTGGAGGCTGGAAGCCCAAAATCAAGATCTTAGCAAGTTTGGTTTCTCTTGAGACCTTTCTCCTTGGCTTGTGGGTGGCTTTTTCTCCATGTGTAAACATCCCTGCTGTCTGTTCTTATGTGGAGCACTGGTTATATTGGATTAGAATCCCTCTTATGACTCTATTTCATCTAAGTACTGCTTCAAAGTCCCCATCTTCAAATATAGCTACTTTGGCATGAAGATTTCAACGTAAAAATCTTAGTCCAAATAGATCTAGAACCTTTGATTCTTTGTTGAGAATTCAGCATTCCATTACCCATAAAAAAACTGACACATACACATTGAACCTTGCATACATTTATAGGATGTCCAAGATACCTGTTAAACATCTGAAGCAGCCTTGCAAAGGAAGACAGATGCCACAAAGCTAGGTAAGGAAGGTGTATGTAAAAGGAGAGGGGCATCCCATGCCTGTTCATGCATTCAACAGTCATTTGCCTTTGTGCCAGGCAATGGCTATAAAAATGAATGTCACGGGCAAAGCCCCTTCTCACATGCCATTAACATCACCCTTCAATATCAGAGTACCAAGTGCCCTATAGTTAAAATAACGGGATGTTGTTTGCCTGGGAAGCTACTTGGGTTATGTGGTCAAGATGAGGAGATGATGTTTAAGTGGAGGCTTGAATAACAGGAGTCAGTCCTGCAAATGGGGGCTGAGGGATTATGGCTGATGAAATGCCTGCTAGTTTGGTTTATTTTAGTATCAGCTGACAGAGCCACCTCCCCTCATACCAGCTGCTTCTCAGATTTGGTTCTGCTGCCTGCAGAACATGAATTCAGGTCCGCTCTGAGATAGGCATGGCTATTGTGGATTGTTTCCCTAGCTTTGGGTGTTTTTCCCTTACCCTCCTGGTTGAATTGTCTCAGTCATGTGTTCAAAGGGGTAAGAGCCATCACTTCAAACATCACCTCTACATTCTTATTAATATTATCATCACTTCAGTCTTTAGCCTGAATTACAGTAACCATATGGCAGGGGGATCAGCTTTGGTGGTAGAGCAAATGCATGAATAATAATTGTATTATAATACATGCTTCCATAGCAGTATACTGGGTCTCTGAAGATCTAGAAATGTCCCAATGACCTGGATGGGAGAAGACTTCCCCTAGATGCTGTGTCCTAAAGGTCTTCACTTAAGATAAAATGCATAATCCTACTGTGGCTTGCAGGCTCATGCCACCTTCTCTAACTCTACCAGGAGAGGCTGTGTAGTTCTAGAATTTAGGTTGGGTTCAATTCATTCTTGTGTCTTATTCTGGGGTCCAGGTTGAAGGAGTAAAGCCCCTGGGGCCTGCTCTTTTTCGGTTTTCACAAGTACATGAGAGGCCAAACCAAATTATATAAATGTTTAATTCTGATGCTCAAGTCTTAGCTACTCAAAGCATTAACCAAATTAACTCACAAGACCAACACCAACATCATTTTCTAGGAGCACTGTTCTCCTCCAGGGAAAGGGAATGAATACTTACCAAGTAGTAATTTGATTTATCCTAGCGTGTAAAGAACTTAGAATGTGCCCATATTGGTCTGCCAAAAACAATAATGTAATTTTAACAGTCTTACTATAGGGAAGGGGAGAGAAGGAAGTAGGTTAGGTGAGCAACCGAGTTAGGGGATAACTGTTACAGAGGGCAAGAATTGAGCATATTGTGGGGAGCAAGTGGCTAGTTGAAAATGGGGAGACAGGGAAAAGCTTAAGGATTCATTTCAAATGTGAAACATGAAGTTAGGGTGGCGCCATGTTCCTCGTGTCTTTTGATACCAGCAGCCAAGGAGACAAATGGTTGGATTGATAGGCTTTCTCTGATTTGAGCTTTATGTACTTGATTTCTCCTCATCCTTCCTAATCTTAAGGAGACATTCAGCTCTTAACAGTTGGTGTTTACTATGTTTTAATGGCTGTCATATTGAGAACTGACTGGAAGCATCTTTAGAAATAATTTACACCACTATAAAATGAATTGCTAATCTTCCAGAGTGTGTTCTTTAGAATTGTTTTTGTTTTTGTATACCAGCCAAGAAGATCTAGACCAATAAGGAAACTGGTAAAATATTTTAGAAGCATCGTCTGATTTGAAAGCTAAGTTGGAATATAAATCCTTTCTCAAATATGCAATCACACTGTCTCTGCCATTTGCTTCTAGTTGTGTTTCTTTAGCTGTCTTTTAAGTCAGTATGCATGTGTGTGATTAAGATGTCCACAGGATGCTCGCCCACCGGGGCTCAGCTGTGGGACTCATGCGAGGAACCCAAGGACTGGATATGTGTTAGCCTCTACCAGTCTTTATTTAGCGTGTAAATTATGGGCTAAGTATTTAAAGGGACACAGGTAATGATGTGATAATTAACAGCAACAACATGATTTATCAGATTTACTTTGTGGTGGTGACTTGGAGAATTAGCATACTGCTCTGGGTGGTACAAATGAAAGCTTTGGAATTTCAGGTTCGGAAATAGAGGTATGGGGTAGAATAGGTCAGTTTTTCATAAGACTTACACTGCATCTTTTGTTTTTTGAAAGATTATTTATTTATGTATACAAGAGCTGGGGTACAGGCCAGAGATGCGGGAGGTAAAAGGATCCACCAGAGACAGAGTGGGGAACAGAACAGGCAGACTGACTGAAATACACTGCTGAGGGGAGCAGCGGGTGAGACAAGAGAGGTCTGCTGCACTGTGTGGGTTTCTCCCTGGCCGGCGATTGAACTTGTGCTGCAGAGGCTGCGAATAGCTTCATAGTGCAGTGCTTAACCCCTTGCGCCACCAGGGAGGCCCTTACACTGCATCTTAAATGATGCTCACATAGAAACAGAAGAAGAGTGTCATCAAATTCACCTGTATTACTAAAACGCAATGTTGGCTAAGTTTCTCCCTGCTTAAATCATTTATTGACTTCTCAATTGTTTAGTGAAAAATAAAATGATGAATTCTAATGCCCACATGCTTTTTGCAATCTCCCAGATTATCCTGGCCTCATCTCCATGATTTTTCATGTATTAGATTCTGAAGACTTGTTCACACTTGTCATTGCTCAACATTTTTCCTAATCTGTAACTTTCTTAAAAAATAGATTTTAATTTATTTGAGGCAATAATTGGTTTATGACATAAGTTTCAGGTAGTATAGCCTTGCAATTTGACATCCTAAACACTCCATCATGATTACCATCAAAACTCCAGTTTCTATTCCTCACCATACCTTGACCCTCTTTACCTGTTTTACCCATCATGTAACCCTTTTCCCCTCTGATTGCCACAAATCTGTTTTCTGTATCTAATGGTTTTGTTTGTTTGTTTGTTTGCTTGTTTTTTACTCATTTGCTTTGTTTCCTTTAATTGGTCCTTCCTCTTAGACACCTTACTGTATCGGTGGTGCAAACCCAACCTCTTCTTCAAAAACCTCTCTGAATTGCCAAGTGCCTATGAAGTCTTACCTGATTTTTATTGACTTGGAAATGATCATTTTCTTACTTTTTTTAAGATTTATTTATGCATACAAGAGCTGGGGCACAGGCCAGAGATGTGGGGGGTAGAGGAGGATCCACCAGAGACAGAGTGGGGAACAGAACAGGCAGACTGACTGAAATACACTGCTGAGGGGAGCAGCAGGCAAGACAGGAGAGGTCCGCTGCACCATGTGGGTAGCTCCCTGGCCGGCTGGGGATCGAAGTCATGCTGTAGAGTCTGTGGATTTCTTCATAGGTTGCGTCTTAACCCCTTGCGCCACCAGGGAGACCCCTATTTCTTACTTTTTGAAGACCTCTCATCATTACCTTCTCTGCAGCTCTTTACTCCTATACTGTTACCCCCTTTTCACCTACAAATAATGATTAGTCTGGTTATTTTAAGTCAGTGGCATAGGAGTACTTAAAATATTAGTTTTCATAGACACACAGTTAAAAGAAACTGAGACACTCCAAGTTTCTACAAATTTTTTCTTTTGCTAACATAGAAACACATGTGTGCAGATACACATATACTATTTCTTATCTAACTTCATAGACCATTGGCATTAGCACTCAAAAATGCAGGGAAGACAATATTAAGATAAAGGGTAGGCCTTTACACTGCGAACATTTGGTCAATGAAAACTCAAGAGGCTCTCTGTTTCTTTCATGTCACTGAGGACCAAGCACATTTTAATCACCTCTCTCTCCTCTCTGGGTGGACGGGTGGAAGCCACTATTTCAGTAGACCGTGAGCTTTGTTGGAGCTGATTTATATTGGAATCCCAATATATCTCCATCTCCCTCAGAGATAATCGTGGGTCTCTAAAAGCTTATAACAAAAAATAACTGTGATTTGTGACACAGAAGCAACCTGGTCAGGGGAGAGATTATTCAAAGATCTGACAGTTATCTAAAATAACTAAACAGAAGGTGACTTTGGTAAAAGCATATCTAAAATGTATATGGAAGCCAGAGGCTATAAGAACTGTTCTTTCGGAGAGTAAACATTTGATAAAATCCCTAACTATGGAATTATATTTAACTGTTTCTTTAAAATGTAGATAGCTAGAGCACTAAAAACAAGTACAGAAAATAAAATTTCTGGCATCAAATTTGTGGTTCCTTTTCAAGTGACAGTTTAACATTGGGAAGAAAGACACTTTTTCAAATTCATGCTGTTATTGTGGACATTTTCAACTACCTGCACTGTCCACTTTGTAATCACTGTCATGTGTGGCTAGTGAGCATTTGAAATGTGGCTAGTGTAAGCGAGGAAATTTCAAGTTGTATTTATAAATTATAATTGTATAATATATACCTTATATATAAAATATATAATACATTAAATATATTTAATATAAATATATAATTAAATATTAAATATATAACATTAAATATATGATACATATTTTTATGTATAACTTATAACTATAAATTATAATTAAAATAAACACAGGTGGGTATTGGTTCCCCTACTGAACTGTGTGGCTTCAAATGATTAAACCAGTTGCTTTGGGGTATTGATCTGAAACTTATGGTGCCAACTTTGATGATACCGTATCAATTTTCTTAGTAAATCTGAGAAATGTAGAACTATTTCTGAAGGGGTCTTTATATAACTGTCAATGACTTCACCGACACTTGCTTGAGCTTTATTTATTCTCACATCACCACAGTGTTAAAATTGCTGATCCTCAATCCACAGATCTGTCCATTTCCTTTGTTACAGCTCTTCTTTAGATAGGAATTGTGAGACACACACACACGCATACATACATATTTAGTATAATATGTCTCTATCAGATATGCATTGTGACAATCAAATGAAACAAGGGGTACAGCCAGTAATATGTTTGTTTGCTGAAATCACATTGGGTTTATTTAATAATTAACAACTTAAATGACAATTATAAAAATTGTTGATCTCTTGACTCATGGTTGCAACCCTACAGTCACAAAATATAAGCAGCTCTAGAGATCACATCTCCATTCAAGACAGTTCATTTAAGAACTGTCTTTTACTCATTAAACTTCTGCTTAGGTCCCTCACCCATCTGTGCACAACCATTTGTAGCTGCAAGTGCGGCTGGGATATTGATTATTGGCTTTGTGACTGTATTGCAGCAGGTGGCAAGTAGGAGAGCATGGAGTGTTTAGAGGACCAGACATGTATGCCACAAAAAGTTAGAAGCCCATGTGATGTGCAGATTACTTCCAGAGAGTACACTTTGCTGAATTTGAATCCAGAATATAATGATTAAGACACCTCTATTAATCAAACCACTATTTGGGGAGTGTCTGCTACGTGTATATTATACATGAGAGAGGTGTGAAACAAGATCAGTGTCCTACAGGAGCACCTCTAGCTAGAAGTAAGCCATATTCAGGAAATTGTGAACAATCCATCTCTATCTTAATAGCTGATAATGGCACTTTGAGTATATTTGCTCTAAGGTTATGCATTCATTTAACAATACTTATTAGGTGCCAAGTGTGTGTAATTATTTAGTCTTTGCAGGCACACAGATGAATAAGACAACCTCTATTCTGCAGAAGACAACCAAGTAAATCACAAATTTCAGAACAGCTCTATGATCCTATGATTTAACATGCTTTTGGAAAATGTTACAGTTAGGTTGCAAGCAACTTATGTTTACTCTTCTGAAAAACAAAGATGTAAGTTACTCATGAGAAGGGCATGGCAGCAAATAGGATTGAATCAGGATCTTTTCATTACCCTCTATTCATTCCTTGAACAATGATTGAGCACTTGCTGTAGAGTAGTCGCTTGGCTAGGCGCTAAGTTTGTAAAGCTTAATAATACGTAGTTTCCTTCGGAGATCATAATGTAGTATATACAGGTGTTGAAGTAGAATATTGGGCACCCGATACCTATGCAATGTTATAAGCCACTGTTAATTCAGTTTAAAATGTTGTCACTTACTTCAGAGAACCCCTAGT
This sequence comes from Talpa europaea, assembly GCF_964194135.1. NCBI lineage: Eukaryota > Metazoa > Chordata > Mammalia > Eulipotyphla > Talpidae > Talpa > Talpa europaea. Next base: position 15,226,150 of record NC_140069.1, read on the forward strand.
CATAGATTAGGCAGACATGTTCATAAATATTTGCATGAGAGAGAGAGAGAGAGAGAGAGAGAGAGAGAGAGAGAGAGAGAGAGAGAGAGAGAGAGAGAGAGAGAGAGAACTTATCATTTAATAAGAGATTAATTGCCAATACTGCTTAGGAGAATATAATGGGTGTAAAATCAGTTAAAGCTTCATAGTGGAAAGGAGAGCATTTAATATTTCCTGAAGGGTTATTCATGCAAATAAGAGGAGAGCATATTATGTAAAAAGATCAATTCTGACAAAGTGAAGAAAAAAAGTATCTGAGTAGCTGCAAGCATTTTCTCCTGGATGTTGGGGAGGTACCCTCAGTGCATGAACCACAGCCACCCAGCAGGCTGTGTGATGTTTACACAGCATCTGTGTTCACAGCAAAGCTCAGCAAAAAAGGAATATTCATCTTGAACGAGGCACCGTCCCTTGTTTCACTGCAGGGAGAGTGAGGTGTGGATGAGAATTGAAAGGACTGGGAAGCAAGCTAGTGACTTCTTTTCAAATAAGATCCATGTGCTCTTGCAAATGAATGTGGCGATGCCAGTGTGTTCCTTGTCTCTTCTTGCGTCGTCTGGAGACACAATGAGGTCTGGCACTTGTAGATAGTCTGTCACTGGGACCTAAGTCACATCAGTCCCGGGGTCAAGTGCAGGAGGGCCCAGGCAATTTCCGGCAATTGAAGTACTTCTTCTGTAGGTCAGATGGGGGCCTTTCTGGAGAGCATACCCTTTCCAGGAAATTTCTAAAGTCATCTGATACTCTTGCTATCATGATCTATTTTCAGCTATAATGTGTAAAATATAGCTGAAAATCACAATGAAATTATTGAAAAACTCTTGAACCTTTGAATAAAGAAAGTATCTTTGGAATATCTCTTTCCACTTACTGGAAGTAGTAGGGGATTGAAGTGAGATGGAGGGGGATTTTGCTTGTATTTAAATGTTATTTTATTGTAAAATATGCATCTTTTACAAAATGTATCACTATATTTTTTTTAGCCTTATTACTCAGGGACATTAAACATTTCCCCACTGTTACACCACTGTTGCCCCAATCCATCTCCAGAACTACTTCATGCACCCAGCTGCAGCTCTGTAGCAAGCAATAGCGCCACATTGCTTGCCCCCAGCCCCACATAACCACTGTTCTCCTTCTTGTCTATATGAATTTGACTGCGTGTCTCAGGGAAGTAGGCTCATGTAGGCTTCTTATTTCATTCACCATAGTGTCTTCAAGATTTAGCCCTGACATCTTATGTGTCAGAACTTCATTCCTTTTTAAGACCGGAATAAATATCCCATTATATATGGGTACCACGTTTTCTTCATCCATTAGGGCACATTTGGGCTGTTTCCACCTTTTGGTTATCATAAATAATACAGTTCTCAACATGGATGTTCGAATAAGCCCCTGCTTTCAATTGTTTACGTTGAATTGCTGGATGAATGGCAATGCTGTGTTTAAATTTTTGAGCAGTCATCATGTAGCTGTCCACCATAGCTACCCCACTCTGCAGTCCCACTAATCATGCACAAGGGTTTCAATTTCCAAGGGAGTGGATTTTTGCAAATGACAAAAAGATGGTGCCTTCAAAATGGCATCTGAAAACAGTGCTAAAATGGGTACATTTGCAGGGAAAAATTTCCCTATTAAAATTTTTAAAACAATATTTATGGAATTTGTTTGGCTTTTAACTCCTCATTTTGAAGAATTTCAGTATTAGCAGCTTTACATGAAAGTGACAGTGACAGCATCAGGTACAGACCACAGGCAGCCTGCGGTGTCAATTCAATAACCAGAAATCTCTAAGGCCTGGGAGTGGCCAGAAAGATGAAGAGGGTCTCAGAGCTGACCTGTGAGCTGCTGAGCCTATTAAATTGAGTAAATAACTTTAGTGAAAATAGGAAAGGGTTGTGATGAGGACAGAAAAGGGAAAGCAAACGGGGGCACCTTTTACATGATAAGCAAAGAAATGGAGGTCACAGCTTGTAACAGGCCATTTGAAAGTTGCTTGATTTGTAAATATTAGAGACATGAAAGAAATTTCAGGAAAAACAAAGCAAAACCTGTCAGAAATGGTTTTAAATAAACACAAGTGCAAAACACAAGCACAAAAACCTAAATCAAATACAGGGCTTGCAGGCGAGGAGGGAACAGCTAGGGAGGATTAAAATATTTGTGTGAAGAAGGAGGCTACGTGGGTGGAAAGTCAAAAAACCCTATTCCACCTCATGTTTATAGATATCTTACACTTTGAATACTAGGTAGTTACTAGCAGAGCAAAGTCTCCTTCTGATTTAAGGCCTGATGCTGTAAGGAGAAGAGGTTGCCACTTGATTCAGCAGCTGCAGTCTTTCTTAAATGCTGGTTCTAGGCTGGGAGGTGAAGATCACAGACCAAGAAAAGCAAGGAATGCAGCTGCCCCCAGCAGCTTGCAGTGGTAGTTCGTGAGGCAGACACATCCATTAGGTGGACACTTTTCTACAGGGAGATGAAGCACCAGGTATTGGGAACAATGAAGTGTAGTCTAGGCTTTCCTGTGTAGCCAGACTCCTGGGAGGCTTTCTAGAGGAGAGGGGTGAGCTAACACAAGGGATTATAGGAGTTTATAAGGGAATGTATATCTGAAGAAATGTTTCCTAAACCAAGACCTGAGGGATAATTAAAGGAGATTGCCTCCCAGAGAAGGAAGTAAGATTGGGAAGAGGGAGAACATCTTTCTAGGATGGAACAAAGGTGAAGCCTTTGTGATCTCTACCTTGGGAGGAATAGCAGGTCCTCAAATTATATTGTTTCATTATGTCCATGAGAAAGGAAAGCTTCCAGGCAGACACTGAATGAAACAATGTTATTTGAAGATCTGTTTTCATTATCCTTGAAGTCTCAAATTCCAAGAACCTCTGGGCACCTTAAGTGAGGAAATACTGGTCTGGAAGCTACCCGCAGTTGGGTAGTATTCCTGGGCCATGAGTTCTGGGGCCAGAGGCTTCCAGTGTCTTGCTGAGAAGTATGCATTTTTTCTTTTCTTTTAATGTGTAGACCTGTTTGTATTATGCCAGCCCCCATTCCACCTCCTTATACCAGCACGCCTTGTTTTAACAATCAAATTTCCAATATATTTAATTGAATAATCATTGTAAACACGCTATTTGGAGATGGCGTTAGCAGTAGTTAGCCTCATGCTCTCTCGGGCTTTGTTCTTTCTGCTACTTCTTCAACTGGACATTGTCTTTGATTCTCCAGCATCTGCTCTGTCCCTGCCTTGTTGAGTAACAGCAGTGTGGTTTGAGGAATTGACCTTAGTAACTGCAGGTCTACGAGTTGAAGGAGAATCTTCTCTCCACTGCCAGGGTTTTAGTTTAGTAATGGGGTGTAGTTTACTTTGGGTCAATGAAAAAAAATGGAGGATTAAGAGAAAGAAAATCTTTGTCATCGAAGGTCTCTGTTATGAGAACCAGCAGCTTGTAACTCCAAGTACTACAACTGGGCCTCAGAAATGGACATCGGAATAGAGAGATGAAAAAAATCCAGGGTCCTTGATCACATGACCTGGGAAGTCAGCTAACACTAAACTTCCACTATTACTGGGCTTCCTGCTCTGGAGGTTAATGATTTCCCTTTTTCACTCCTATTTGGGTGTGTTCATCTGAGGCTTGAAATCCTGTGCATCTTATATAAGTGACATCTCTGCCCTTCAGCAGATACCTGCATGACCTTTGTGACTATAACCCTTTAAGCCTAATTTCTTTTATCTGTGAAATGAATATTATTAGATTTATTCATGAGGTTATTTAAGATCCAGCAAAAATCCTGAGGGAAGAGGTGTGAATTAATTAATACACGTTGAGTGCCTCCTATGCATTGTGAAATAGGTTGGTTCTTGGTTTCAGGAAGTTTAGAGACTAGAAGAAAAATTCAGATAATTTCCATGGAACGTGGTATAAATAAGGTCACCACATGCATATGGTTCTTTGTACAATCAGTATTTTAGGCTCATTCATTCAACATTTGATCTAACATGAAGTATAGGCAGAGATGGGAATGAGAAAGGAGGTAAGGGAATGTGTATCTGAAGAAGTGTTTCCTAAGCCAAAACCTGGAGGTTGATTAGAGTTATTTGACGCCTGAGGAAGGATGTTTCAGGCAAAGGGAAAAGGTATGAAATGGTGTGTGTTGGAGGAAGTGAAAAGGAGGTGTGTGGTCAGAGCAGAGTGAACAATGAATAACTTCGTGAGATGTGAAGTTGGAAAAAGGCAGTGTTAAAGATTTTTGAATGACCTAAATGTAAAATGAAGCCACTAGAAAGTTTTCAGCAGGAGAATCTCATGATCCATGTAGACACGTTTTAATGGGCTTTCAGGCCCAACTGAGGAAGAGCAGTTGAGGATGGATGTGAGGGCCTGGACCCCGTGATGGCAGCAGAGATGAGACCCTGTGATGTGGATGAGATTGCCGCAACATTTTGAGCATAGAACTTACCAGATCTGATGGAAGAAGAGATTGGCAATTTGTAGATGGTGTCGGGATGGACTCCTCAGTGTCTGTCAGTCACTGGTAAAGGGATATTTTTGCTGCAAAATCCAAAGTTCGGTTTTGAACATATTAAATTTGATGCATCGGTGATCCATTGAAATTGGGATGCTTATTTTATCTGCAGCTCACTAGAGATCTAGGCTGGAGTTAAATTGTATGTCATTGACATGTTGATTGTATTAAAAGTCATGGGAATGGGACGAGGGAGTATGACGAGGACACCTTACCTCACTTCTGAGAAACTGCCCTTTGTCCTTCCAAGGTAGTACATTCTTTCAGAAGCACGGTCAAGATGAGAAAACTCTGCCCTGGAAGGGATGCTGAGTAAAGGGAAGAACTTTAAGAAATTGCAGAAATCAGCTGATACGAAGAATGTTGACAAACGGGAAAGTGATGATGCTAAGTAAAAGGACATTATCAGTGGAATCTGAGTGAAATGGATTGGGGTGGGGGGATGGAATTTAAGTTCTGGTCTTCTCTGAGATAAAAGGGAAAAAGGTATAGGAGTTTAAATTTGAAAGGTTGGGTCATAGGGAAATGAGATAATTTATTGCCAGACACCTCAAAATACAGGTGGCTGTGCATGTGCACACACCTGGGCTTCATGGAGTCATCTGAGGAGAATGTCTGGCTTCCCTGTAATCCCCGCTATTTCTGTGATAATACTGTGTACATAGGAGGGGCTTGGTAAGTATTTGTTGAATTAATAAAATAACCCTAGAACGTAGCCTTTATATTTTATCTGTTGGGGGTATCCATGAGAGGATATGAGCAGAGTAACAGCTGAAAAATCAGAAAGTGCAGGCTCAACTCTCTTGAATCCTTCACTCTTATCTGTCCTTCTCCATGTAGCAGTAATAACTTTTTTCAAATCACTAGTTCTTTCATCTACCTCTTCTATCTGATTGTAAGTTCTTTGAAGGTAACATCTTTTATCTCCTGGATCCATGTCTCCAGGTTCTAACCCAGGGTGGCACATAGTACATGCTCAATAAATACTTAATGAACAAGTGCAGGAGGGTGCGCTTGAATGGATGCTTGAACACTAGAGAAGATTAGAAAGGGGGAGTGAGTGAGCAAGTTTCTGGATGGAGGCAGAGATATAAGGTAAATCACAGAGATTGAAATAACTGCGTGTTGGGGAGGCTGTAACGAAGCTTCCTAATTTGGTATTCTCATCGTAGTGTGGGAATTAGTAACTTGCTCAAGGTCACACAACTTGGAACTTAAGATTTCTAGATTTGCAGTTAAGTCTTTCTGACTTCAAAGCTCAAGAGTTCCCAGGCTAACACCTCACCAAGGTATTTTCCACCTTATGACACCACCTCTCAACTTGAAGATGCCTTATTTCTCCCCCAACCTCCTTAAGCCAGATGAGATATATCACATAGCACCTTCTTTATGTCATTTGTTTTCTGAGTAAATATATTTGCTTCTTTTCCTAGCTCTCCATTGTGGTTTGAATCCACGGGGTATTGATCACCCTCCCCATGCCGAAGGTATTAAACTGCAGATTGAAGGTGAAGGTGTTGATACTCAGTCCATTAAAAACAAACATTTCCAGAAGGTGCTTGACCAAAAAGGAACTCCCAAACGACTCCAGGCAGAAGCTGAGACGACTAAGGTATGTGGTGATCCAATAAATTAAAGCGATTCTGATGCAGTGGCTTTGACTATTTTGTAGTCCAGCCACAGAGAAGACTTGATGGTGCTCTCACTAATTACTCTTATATGTTCAGCTAAATGAACACTGCTTCTTGATTATAGATGGTAAATGAAAATACTGAATGTATCTCCTTTGGAATGAAGTTGAAATGTGTGGCCAGTGCTATGTCATGAGGCCCTGAGTGTGCTGTAGTATGAGCTCTAGAGAAGAACTTGGAGTTAATGCTGAAAGATTGCTTTATGTGGCCCAGATTTACCATTTTATGATGTTGGTCAAATCAGGTGACTTTCTGAGCCTCAGAGTCTTCATCCATACAATGGGTACATAGACACTACCTTCCACATTAGGGTGAGCAGGTGAGATAATACCATGCATGTCCAAGTATTTCGTAAAAGATCCAGTGTTGTGGATCCAGTGAAGGACTTTTGTTGACAAAGACTGTTAATAATAATTGAGACTTTATTAAATCTATACGTCTGTCCAGGTGCTGGTTGAAGGACTCTTGCTGTACTTAATGGCTGTTCATGATCCCCTTAATAATTCTATGGCATAGACTCTATTAAATAGGACCCTAATTGATATAATTGCTTTTATTTGTTTTGTTTTGTTTTGCTGTAGAAACCTAGCTCTTTTTACTCTTTAGCCCAGATGTAGACACAAAATACATGGGTAAACTTAGAGTCTCAAGGCAAGTGATTATTTAATAAGGACAACCTGTTTTAAAGGCTGTCCACAATGGAACTGGCACTCTGGATTTTTTGTCTGAAATCAGTGAAGATGTTTATGTTGGGGGAAGAGTTTTGAAGATGTTCATATTAACTTGGTTTTTGGAAATTGAGAGAACTGGTTTTCATTTGGCATTTGGTTTCCTCCGTGTGCATTCTCTGTGAGAGAATTTTCTTTCAGATGTTTGTAGAGTGAGAATGAATATATGCATGCCTCAGAGAGCAAATGTTGTAGTCATCCTAGAGAAACCTTAAGTAGAAAGGTAGAAAGGTCACTTTGCTGTCATACAATAACCACCTCCCTTCACTAAAAAAAAAAAAAAAATGCCTTCCAAAATAATTTTTTTATTTTATATATTTTTACATCATTTTTCATTTTTGCACAATGTATGCATTTTCATCTTGGATGTAGTCCCCATACACTTCCCACCCACCTTGTTTTGATCCTACTCCTCGCCTCCCCATAGTGTGTCTCTGGTTTATAGTTGCTTGTTGATTTTGATTTTTACTTTATTATAATTAGTCTTTTTCCTGGTCCCTTATTGAGGTTTTCTAAATTCCTGCTATGAGTGAGACCATCTGGTATTATTCTTTTTCTTTCTGGCTTATTTCACTGAGCATGATCTCTTCCAGCTCCATTCATGTTACTGCAAATTGCATGAGTTTATCTTTTTTGATTGCTGAATAATATTCCATTGTGTATATGTACCACATCTTCTTGATCTAATATAAACTGATACAAAATAAATTTTTTAATTCATAGAGTTTTGAATAATTACCCTGTGTTACATCTCTTCTTTAATGTAGATAATTAAAAACTGACAGTGTGTATGTAAGTGGGAATGATTCCCAAGGAAAATATAACAGGTACTTTGTACTAGACACTTTAGGTCAGGATTGGTACCTCACAGAAGCTGGATGATGACTTAAGTTTATGTTTGGTGAGCAGAGTTGAAAATAAGTGCCATGTCATAACATCTAGTTCTCCTCAATCTCTGCTGCCACTCTGCATCTTGAGCAAGCAAACTAATGTCTAAGGGTCTTCTTTCTCACAGAAGATAGTTTGTGTCTTATCTTTTCAAGAGAAATATTTTTAAAAAATGAGAAAAAGAAAATTAAAATTATGGATATTTGTCTGATTTTAATTCAACTTGAATTAAGCATTCTAGATGATCTCTTATTTGTAAAATAGACTGATAACTAAAACAAAAAGATTCAATTCTGATATGTGTTTGATTACTTCTGAATTATATGGACTATGTCATATTGTAGTAAATCTGGATTTTTCATGTGGGACCACATGCCTTTGCCTCTAAGATCATTTCGCACATGCTGACAATATACTTCACTGGGAATGAGTAGTCTATAATGAACTTTTCCTCAGGACTAGACTACATATTAACAACCAGATTCACTGAGTTTATTTAGATCATCTACAATGAAATCCCCAAACAAATATTTTGAAAGGGGATTCTTCACGATTTCACATTGACATCTTATTTAGGACTAGAAAGTTTTGTGAAGTTTGGGTTAATTCATGTTTTCATGAAGGACTTGATAGCGGTGAGCACTGGGGGCACAGAATTTAAAGAAGTAGCACTGTGTGCTCACTGCAGACCCACAGGGTCACCTCCCCTGGAGTTTCTGTGGCACACACAGTATGCGCTTGTTTTGTGCATGTGTATTTAGAGGGTCATTGGAGTTATGAGTTATCTGCTTTCTTGAGCAAATAATTGAATCTCTAGTAACTTGACTTACTTTAAACTTACCTTAAAAAAAAAAAAAACCTTCTGGCTAGAAATGCATGCATGTAAACTCACTCAGTAATGTAAATTAGTATAGCTTTTCTGGAAGGCCAATCTGATAGTTATCAAAATTTTAATTGTGTGAAATTTTTGTGCCAATAATTTCCCCCGGAATCTTGTCCTAAGGAAATAATCTCCAGATGTACAAAGCTGGTTGTTGGAGAATGATCACTGCCACTCTATAATGTTAAAACATTAGAAACAGCCTAAATCTGTCCATTCATAGGACCCTGGGTAAAGAACTGTCATGCATACAATGAAATATAATCTCTCTTTATAGAGGAAGAGAAACCTTGGTACATTTCCTAGTCTGTCAGGCTGCTATAACAAAATACCATAGACTAGGTGACTTATAAACAACAGAAAATTTTTTTCCTCACAAATCTGGAGGTTGGGAATTCCGAGATCGAGATGCCATGCGATTCATTTTCTGCTGAGGGAATTTTTCCTGGCTCATAGAAGGCTGTATCCTCCCTGGCAGAAAGGGACAAGAGAGCTCATGATCATCTTTAGAAAGACACTAATCTCATTCGTAAGGATTCCCTCCATCCCAAAAGCCCTGCCTCCAAAAATCATCACATCAGGCATTAGGTTTTAAGTTACGAATTTTTGAAAGACCCAGAAGTTCATTCTACATTAGTCTCTATGTGGGATAATGAGGGTGATCATTCAAAGTGTAGAGGGGGTGGGCCTCTGCAGCGCCGGTTCGATCCCCAGCTGCTCCCCGGCCACTGGAGGAGGGTCCCCTCCTGCCGCCCGCTGCTCCCCTCAGCAGTGCACTTCGGTCCTTCTGCCTGCTCTGCATCCCGCTCTGGCTCTGGTGAATTCTCTCACCCTCCCGCGCTTCTGACTGTACCCAGTGCTTGTATAAATAAATAAAAATAAATCTTAAAAAAATAAATAAAGTGTGGAGGGGGAGGGCAGGTTACTGTTATAACATCCTGTTTATTTAAAAATATCTTTCTTTGTATAAAGGCATCATGGAGTCTAGAAGATTTTACTCCGTAATTTGAGCAGTAGTTTATGTCTAGAGTTGAGATTTGGGGGGAATCTTTCTTTCTCCACCTATTTATTTTAAAACCCTTTTAGATTGCTCTGTTAACCTCAGTATCTCAACAGTGACTTCTATTAAGCTGGTGTCTTGCCTACTAGGTTGCTGCACTTCTCCTTTCCAAGACTTTCTAAGTCTTGCTATGTTATATTTGCCAAGGGAGCAAGTGAACTTGGGCACTTTGTTCTTGCATGTGCCTTGGATTGCAGAGGCCATATTAGGAGGTGTTTTGTGTGCTTGTCTCTCTTCCTGAACTTTTTGGCATCTAACAGCTCTGACCGGGTGTTACATTATGTTTCAATTTGACAGTCTATCTCTTTGCTACTGACTGATTACACAAATCAAGTTCCCCATATGTGAGGTCCTGTTTACAGGCCTCCCACAAGAAACCTGGCTGCAGCTCGCTCTCTTGCCTGTGGGCTCTGTCATTTTGAGTCTGGCCACATGGGAAATTGAGACCAGTGCCTCGGCCTGTCACCGGTTCAGATCTCCAAAGGCATGGTGAGCCTCATGCCCCTTCCCTGTGGTGATTTACTGACACCAGGAGAGATGTTCTGTCTTGATTTCCAGCTTGTCCTTAATTATATTTTAAAATGCTTTAAAATTTATATTCTAGTATCTTTGAGTTTCTAGAGACTGGGTTGAGGAATTGTAGCATAAGCTTAATGTACCATCTTGCCCCTGAAATTTGTAGGGCTTTTATATTGCTTTTATACTTTAATGAATCAATCTCCCCGTGTCTCTATCTCTATATCTCTTGTACATCTCTACATATTATCCATTCTGGAAAAAGCCATCCTTTTTGCATTTCTTATTATGTGTTTCTTGGAATCCTTGGCCCTAATTCCCCAAAAGACTGGAACCCTAATTCCAGTAGGAGGTTGTCTGTACCATGAATTGCCTATGGTTCTTATAGACAAAGGCTTACTTTTAAACCTTACAGTTGGACAGCATTTAATCTAGTTGAAAAGAAAATAAAAGGATCCAATTTTTTGGTGTATGGATCTCAAAAGATAGTTACCAGTGTATAAGCCAGAAAGAAAAAGGAAAATATCAGATGGTTTCACTTATAGAAGGAATGTAGGAGAACCAAATAAGGGATCAGGAAAAAAAATAAATATGATAAATTAAAAAACAAAATTAACAGGCAGCTATGAATCAGAGACACTCTGCAGGGGAGGTGGAGGGAGAAGGATCAAAACAGGGGAGAGACGAGCACATAGGGACTATGGTGATGGTGCATAGGTGAATGGGTGGTGGGAATTCTATGGGGACTATACTTGAGAGCAAATATTGTAAAAAAAAAAAAAAAAGGATGAATGATGTAAAAAAAAATTCTATGTATAAGATATTTACCAATGTAAATAATTACCAATGTCCTAAATGCCCTGAGCACTTAGGAATCCAGAGAGAAAGCACACACGCTGCACCACAACTGCTGTTGTGAGTTCAAGACAAAAATGATGTTAACTTATCTTTACAGGCAAGATGGCAGGGACAGCATTTTCATTTCATTGGGAGGCCCAGAAGTTAGGGTTTTTTTTGCCCTAACAAAAATCCCCTAACAGGGATTTTTGCCTCCTCACCCACACAGGAGCTGCCACAGGTGAGGGCCAATGTGGGATGAGTCTCCTTGACACCGAGCACACAGCCTGTTTCTTACCTGTCTTTTTTTCTTTACCCTCCCAGTTATGTTGGCCCAAGTAGGGAAACTCACAGCTCCTGGAGGCCAGGTGTAATTCTGCATGGAATTTTCCAAGATAAACAGCTCTGTGAGAAATTGAGGTCTTCCCCAGACAGGCCCAGACCTCATAAATTGACCCATTCCTCACAAAGTAGTAGCGATGCAACTGCCAGAGCAAATATTCCAGAAGAGGCAGAATTTGACCTGTGTGTCAAGTAGGAGTAAAACTCTAACATGTAGCAGTTAGAATAGAAGGAGCCCTTAGTGATGAGGTCTGCCACCCTGAGCCCAGGTGTGGCAGCAGGTGCACAGGTATGCACACAGCAGGCTCTGGATAGTCAGGGTTTCTGCTATAGAAACTGACATTGGAGCAGTAGGTTGGGGCCAAGTTGTATGAGATAGGAATGTTACGGTGAGGAGTGTGGATTTATTTTCTGCATGCGCTATCCAGTATCATAACCCCTAACCATGGGTGTCTATGCAAATTTATTCAAATGGACTAAAATGAACATTTTTTTCTTTGGTCATACCAACCAAATTTCAAGTTGACATGCTCCATTGACACATGTGTCTAGAGGCTACTGTTTTAGATGTCACCAGAACATCATGGGAAGTTCTATTGGATGATGTTGCTCTGATCCGACGAAGTTTTCTGGGTACAGGAAAAAGATGAAAATTGAAAATTAATATTGTCTTTGACCCCTGTCCTTGGCCTGGGGTGGGTGGGGGTGCATATGCATTGGTTACAAGAAAAGTGTGAAATAAGGGTCTGTTTTGAAAGTGATAGCCCTAAGTGTTCTGAAGTTTGGAATTTGTGTTTCCATGGCAACTCTGGCTATGGGGCAAGATCAGCCTATCAGCAGGCAGTGTCTGGGCTCTTCTTGGAATTAGTGGATGTGTCCTCACAAGTGGCCTAAACAATACATTGAGAAATGGGAAACCTTCATTTCTACACTGGATTCTCTAGCTGCTCACAGGGAGCCTTCCTCTTTCCATAGTTTTGATTCTTGCAAAATAGGGTTTTCTCAGGTCCTTATCTTTCCTTGCTAGCTGTACTGATTTGGAGGAGCCTGTAGAGGATCAAGTTGCTTGGTGGTTTCTTGAATGTCCCTGGCATAGGTGTGACTGCTCCATGTCGTTTATAAGTAAGATTTGCCTCTCCATTTTGCAGTTAAGAAAACAAAACATTTAAATGACTTGCCAAAACTTAGCTTCTGGCTAACAACCAGAGAAAGACAGAATGCAAATCGAAATCTAATGACTCCAAATCCAGGGTTTTTAATTCCCATAACATTAGATGTACAAATGGTTTATTTATTTGAAAAGAAAATATAATCTGTTAAACTGAGAGTCTGGCCAACTGGGCAAAAGAAGAGGTTAAAATACTGCATGTATTTATTCCTCAGAGAGAAGCACAGCAAATCTTGATTGCTGTATTATGTAAGGGAGATCAATGCCAGCATCTAAAACAGTGAATAATTGCCTGCATTTGGCTTTGGGATGCATTATGTGAATCTTTGGCAGCAGCTAGCCTTTTCTCATTAGGCTAATATTAGATTTAGTTTGTATTTCTTTGGCACAGAATTAAAGGAGCTGGCCTGGAACTTGGTGCATGCTGGAGGCAGGAGGAGGAGGAATTCTGGTGCTTTGGATAAGCCACAGGCAGATAAATGCAAGTTGACTGGAGGGCATCTGATGCACATTTGTATTAGTGAGCAGGAAGCATTAATCTGGTATTAAAACAGAAAGCTAAAAGAAATTTAGTTGGGCTAAAAGATGAAGGGTGGATTGTACTTCACCTTGATCAAATTACATTGCTCAGCTGCCTCTGAGAAGGTCTGTGGCAATTTGGGGATTGAATGATCTAATTCTTGGCTATCTGCATTGCTTGGCTCAAGGAGCAAGAGTGTTTCCAAAAGAAGCTGCCAACCCACTATAATGTCACCAGCAGTATGAAAGGACATAATGCATGGCAAGCATAATGAGCACATATTTAGTTAAGAATTGTCAGAAGGGTCAGCACACAAGAGACAAGCCAGAATGACTTCATGCTAAGTGAGCCCCAGCCCAAGTGCTTATTACATCGGGTACTTGGAAAGATCTCAGAAAAAACTACAGTAAACCTGTATTTGAAAAGGTAAGCATTTATTACTAAAGTGTTGAGCTTTAAAAAGTATGAGAGTAGATAGTGTATTTGTGTCTCCAAAGACATCCCTGCACTGGTGTCTTGGAGTGTTTGGTCCATGTGATGGTTTTGGTGTTAAAACCAAACACATTGTTGGGGAGGGTGTGAGAGAGTGCCTCTCCAGTTTTTCCAGTACCTTTTGTTGAAAGACAGTACCTCAGAGCATATCTGACCACCTCATTTATTTTAAAGGTAAGGGAACTGAGACTTTCATGAGCTTCCCTACCTTCTCCAAGATTTTAAGACTAACATGGTCCAGTTTGCCTGAAACATTCTTCTACCCCATGGCCTGTGCATCCTACTCTGATGTGCTGACAAATCTGTACAGAATGAATCCTCAGAGCCACTGGTGTTACTTATCTGGTTGCTGAGATGTCAGTGTGTGCCTTTTGAAGATGCAAAGTGGAAGGTGACCTTCAGGGATGTCACCTAACAGTAGACAGATCAGAAAGTCACAACTGCTTCATTGACCACTTTAATGGGGCTAAGATCACCTTCTGGAAGAGGAGGCATTTGAATGCCAGGGATGCGTTGTCTGGTAGCACTCTGCTCAAATGCTTTTCTTTCCCAGTCCAAAACTCTGAAAATCAGTCTGTAAGTTTTCTAACTACTGCAACAGTCAGTCATAACAGAACTGATCAAGATCTCTCACAATTACAGCCATCTCTAAAAAAAGCAAACATACAACTTGTACCTGAGTGGTGAGCTCATTCTGCACTTATGATGAAGACTTCTCATCCTTGTTATTGACATTGGAAAACCCTAATAAGTATCTAAGAACTCTGGCCAAGCCAGCCAAGGGAAGAACTCAAGCATAAAAAGCAGGACCACAATGAGACATGAGGCAGAGGAAGATGGATACCAGAGGTTGGAGGAAGAAAGCAGGGTCCAGATTTGCCTAACCCTGTAGCCAGAGGTGGATGGCATTCTGAATAGGGTGCTGATGCTGACCACATGCTCAAAGCATGTGCATACATCCTAAAAAATCTGTATAAAGTGCATGTGTTTGTAAACACTATCAAGGTTTTTGAAACATAAATTCTTGGATTCCATTAATCATATAAACAGGCTTTTACTATAAAGGGCCAGAGGGCCCCAACCATACTGCGTCATTTACTAGCCCCATATGAGAAGAGGGTCCATTTCATTGAGATAGTTAAGTGGTGAATCTATGGTTTAGACACTCCTGTGCTGCTCCTTATCACCTGGCTGTGCCCAGTATGCTGTGGGAAGTGCTGACTGTTGAGCTCGGGGGGCTGCACCCCCAGTGTTATGGGAACTCTAGGGCAAGGAGTGGGAGGCAGAAGGTACTTCAAATGATGGTAAACAAACACCATATTCTCTCTCCTTTTCTTTTTAAGTAGGCAAATGGGTATAGCTTATCTTCTATTTGGATGTAAGCTGCCAAAATTTTATAGTTGTAAAGGAAGAAATGCATTGTAACAAATCATTTTCAAGTGCCCTGATATCACTAATCCATGGAGAAAAATTTTGTAATAATGATTGAGTTGGGAAAAATGTTGACTATTCCATTATGTTAAAAATATAATCAAATGACAGAGGCCGTCCTGTTCAGAGATGGATTACTCATCCCCTGGTCGTGTTCCTTCATCCTCTCCCCACGACATGCTGTGAAATCCAGGCCTGTTCCACCTCCACTGCTATCACGTGGGTCTGCCTCACCATTTCTTTTACCAGGGGCCACATCAGTAACCTTTAACTGGCCTCCACTTCACTCTTGCCCTCCTGTGTGCCCTTCTCCACACAGCAGTCTTGAGTCAGAGGATGCCACTCACCTGCTTAGCATCCTTTCTTTTTTTGTCAAGACACTTAAAATGAAAGAAAATCCAGACTTGCTGATGAGAGATAAGCCACTAAGACACTTGAAACCTCCTTGCATCCCCAGTGTGCCTCATACCCAGTCTCTTCTGGTTGTCTGAGCTCTGGACTTACTTGCTTACTTGCAATTATTTTGTACTTGCATTCCTTCTGTCTGTAATGTTTTTGCCCTTAATCATTGCATGCCTGGGTGTTTGTCATGTTGTCCTGGCTCAAATGTGCCTCTCCAGAGATATCTGACCACCCTAGCTTAATTAGTCCCCCAGGCACATTTTCTGACATCTTCTGTTTGATGTCCTTCATAGAACTTCTGGTCTGAAGTCCTGTTTATATTCTGTCTCTCCACTAGAACTTAAGGGCGGGGATCCTGGCCATCTTGCGCAGGCCTGCTACAGTGTGCAACATATAGTGAAGAACACATTTCTGATGATGAACCAATCCATGTTTCACCAAAATTCCTTACCACTTAATCTTTCTTTTTCCTCATATTTCATTGTCTTTAGCCTACAAGCGAGCAGAGGGAAATATTGCTGCGTCCTAAAATGGTTTCCATGTCGGGGACAGGAGGGATGCTTTTCTGGCCTGGTGGAAGAAAGTGTGAGCATTGTCCTAGGGGCCAGCACAGGATGTTTCCATACCCTTCCATTACCCTTCACTCTCAAAGGCTAGGTGGTCCCTAAGAAAAGACAAATATCTGTTTGAAATCTCTGGCAGGCATTCCAAACTTGAAAATGGTCTCCAATTTCCAGATCCAGAGCCCTGTCATTTCTCTGCTACCTCGAGTTGACCAAGATTTCAGATGGCAAGATTCCTCACATACCCATCTCTTCCCTCCTGGTTCCTCAGTGTAAGCATCACCTGTGATTTTTACCCCATCTCCGTGAAGTCAAAAACTTGAAGGAAATGGAAAGCAGCTGTTTTTTTCCTAAATGATTAATAATTCCAGGCTTGCACCAAACAACACTAGCGACAATGTTTCCATAGCTGTATCAATTAGGAACAGTTTTTATTTTTTTTTATTTATTTTTTTTTAATTAATAAATTTTATTTTTATATTCCCCATACAATTGCAATCCCCCCATTCTGACCCCAATCCCTCCCCTCCCACCCCCCACCCCCAAAAAAGTGTCTCTGGTTCATAGTTTTTGTTGATTTTGATTTTCACTTTCTTACAGTTATTCATTTTCCTGGTCCCTTATTTAAGTTTTCTAGATTCCTGCTATGAGTGAGACCATCCGGTATTTTTCTTTTTCTTTTTGGCTTATTTCACTGAGCATGATCCCTTCCAGCGCCATCCATGTTGCTGCAAATTGCATGTGTTTATCTTTTTTGAATGCTGAGTAATATTCCATGGTATATATGTACCACATCTTCTTGATCCAGTCATCTATTTTTGGGCATTTGGGCTGTTTCCAAAGCTTAGCTATTGTAAATAGTGCTGCTATAAACATAGGGGTGCAGGTGTTCTTTGGAATTGATGTTTCTGTGTTCTTTGGGTAAATACCTAGGAGTGGAATTGCTGGATCCTGTGGAAGCTCTATGTTTAGTAGGTCCAGAAATCTCCACACAGCTCTCCAGTAATCTTAAATATATACTGTCATAGTCAGTTTGGGCTACTGTAACAAAATGCTGGAGACTGGGTGGCTAAAACAATAGGCATGTATTGCTCTGGGTTCTGAAGCCTGGGCCATTTTGGTTTCTGGCAAGCGCCCTCTTCTGGCTTCCAGATGGGCACCTTCTGTTAGTGTCCTCAAGTAGTGGAGAGGGATTGAGCTCTGTCTGGTCTCTAGTTCCCTTCTAAAAAGGACACTAATCCCATCATGGACTCTGTCCTCATGATAGCATCTAAACGTAATCATCTCCCAAATGTCCCACTTGCAAATATCATCAGATTGGGGAGTTGGACTTCATCATATTTATTTGGGTGTAATCCACTCCGGATATAATGTGTATACCAAATACGTGTTTTAGCCTAATGTCAAATGACTGCATGTTAAACCATTATTTGGGTGAAATTGAGTATCACCTTTATGGAATGAATGTGTGGCATGTGGGCATAAACCTGATAGAAGAATGCCAGTGTATTATAAAAGTCACATTATAGTGCCATGGTGAGAATTTCTCAGAGTTGTCAGCTCCTGTGGTTTTCATATTGCTCATTTATGATACTGAAAATATACTCTTTAACCTGAGGTCTGGGAAAGAGTAACACAGGTAGTCGCCAAACTCTGCCACCACAGGGTCATCATATCCTCCAAATCATTAAGTGATTCATAGTAACTGACAAAAATACTTAAAATCTTAGACTTGCCATCTTTGCTGAAAGTTACAAGGAATTCCATTGAAACAGTCTCATAAACTAATAAAAGCTTTGAGTGATATTTTAAATTTGTTTTTAATTTCTCAAAATTAAGTTTCAGTTTGTTATTCCTTGTGGGTCTTTTTTTAAGCAATGGTTTCACAATTTTCATTGAAAATCATGGTTCTCAATTCAGAATGATCTTGGTAATATGTGAGGCAGATCAAGTTGTTGTTCTGCTCAAACTCCTTCAATCTCTCCCCATTTTCCTCAAATTAAAGTCAAGTCCTCTCAGTGCCCTGCCAGGACCTGCATGATCTGTTCCTTGGCAACAGATATTGCCAGTAGCGTGTCCTCTACTATGTTTTTTCATGCTGGCGCTGCTCCTGGGTAAAGCCAGGTTTCTACTCACCTCAGAGCCTTTGTACTGGCTGTTTCCTCTGCTGCCTTCCCCCTTCCTCAGTGCACCCCATCACCTTCATATCTTTGCTCCATCATCATTTCAGTGAGGTTGGGCCATTCCATTTCAATAATGACCTCCTTCCCAGTTCCCCTGGTCCTGTGGCTTATTTCTGTTACTCACACCACCCCAGCATACTCATCATTTTCTAGTAGGTTATCATGTGCTTATTATTACATTATTTTATACCATCATTCTCTGTAGGGGAACCTTTGTCAGGTCAGGGACCTAGGATGTGCAGTGATAAATCCCTACAAGTTCTCAACCATGCCTGGTATGCCATCTGGGCACAACTACTTGTTTAAATTAATTCTCGTAATAATCACTATACATTTATCTTCATCAGGATGATAGATTTTTAGTAAAACAATGTACTCTCTAAGTTGTATCTGGAGTGCCTACTTTTATTAGAGAATTTTCACATAGCACACTAAGCCCAAAGAACATCCCTAATTTGTGTTGCTACAGTTCTTCGATGATCACCTTGGAAAATAACTTATATGGTCACATAATCACTACTTGGAGACAAGCTCAAGGTTGCCAAAATACATATAGCTGAAATGGTATTTGGCTGCTTGGCCAGCCATGAAGCAAAGCTGAAGACAAACCCTACCAATAGATTTTTGGCCAAATGCCACAATCAAAGCTGAACATCAGCACCTCCTTATTCTTTATATAATTAAGCCATTTAGCTTTTAAGTGGTCACATGTCTAACTTGCACATTGGGTGATCTGGTATTTGTATATCAGATCTGAATCTAATATAGGATGTTTCTGATATTCTACTAAATAAGGCTTAACCCTACAATAGTCCTGGAGAGGTATCTAGTAACAGGCTAAAACTATAACAGAAGAGAGAAAGGCAACAAAAATTGAATTTGTTATGCAGAATATTTATAGAGGAGATGTGATTTCCTATTTCCTATTTTATCTTCAAATCACAGTAAAGAGCGCAGGGCTGGGGTCTGATCCCTGCCCTGTCCTGCCACTTGCTTGCTATATCACTTGGGGCCAATTTCTTGACCTCTGCATCTGTGTCTTCATCTTTCCAGTAGAATAATTATAGCACAGTTAGCCCTCATGTAACATAGTCAATAGGTTCTTAGAAACCGCAACTTTAAGTGAAACATAATGAAAGCAGATCCAAGAATAAAGTCATTTTGTTCCTTAGCTGGGATTGTTTTTTTTCTTATCAGTGTTGTAATGAAATGACTTTATTCAAGGACTTAATGTATCTAATTCATTGGGTGGTTGTTCAGATCATAGAGATTTTAGATAGTATTTCAAGTCTGGCCGATCCAAAGTATCATGTAAGATCGCTAGTATTGTTTTTAATATCATTATCCTCCCAGAAGATTTTGGCAAGGGTTGGAGAATATTCTTTTTTAGCAGAGGTGGTAATTTTGAGCCCATGAACATTTTTTGTTTGCCCCCACAAACTTAAAATTTTAACTTAATTTTCATCCTTGATAAAACCTGAAATTATTTATCTAAAAAAATCTAGATTTCCAAATTCCCTTGAAAAATAAAAAATCTGGAAATGAGAAGCCTGAATTTGTACCAACTTGAGTTGCCAGCATCAAGTCCTTAACAGTACATGGTTTCCTAGTTTGGTTCTGCCAGTGCCTGACTCTGTTCACTCATTACCTTTCCTGCTGGGCAATCTAGTGTTTGACCTCTTGCAGACATTGGCATAGCATGAAATGTATAGTTAACCTTTCATTTAGTGAGACTAGCTCTTATCTCCTTTAAACTATGCATATCATTCTGCATTCAAGGCATATGTTTTAGACCTCTTGTGACACTATATTGAGCAAGACAGAATTGGTAACTGGATCTCAAACATACTGTGATTAAAATTCTGATGTATATTTGGAAGGAAATCAACTGAGGACTGAGAAAATAAGATATAAAATAAAAATGGAGTACATGATAGGGGAGGGAAGGAAAAGTATTTTCTGAAATGAAGTCTAAATGTTTAAAGCACTGCCCTGCCAAAAGATGGGAGCAAGTGCATGCTTGCATCTGAGTCAGCTTGTTCTGGGACCCAGAAGTATGGAGAATAAACCCTGCTTAGAAACAGAGGCTAATGGGGCAGGCTAAAGTGATTCCAGATGATACTGGAGAGGTCATGTGGTTTTGCCTGAATTTTACACGTAGTGCAATGGAAAAGTCAAGGAAGGATCTTTTTTTTTTTTTAAGACTTTATTTGTTTGTTTGTTTATTTATACAAGAACCGGGGTAAAGACCCAATGCACGGGAGGGTGAGAGGATTCACCAGAGACAGAGCAGGGAACAGAACAGGCCGACTGATGAAATACACTGCTGAGGGCAGCAGCGGGCAAGACAGGAGAGGTCTGCAGTGCCATGTGGGACCCTCACCAGCCAGCTGGGATTGAACCGGCACTGCAGAGGCTTGGACAGCTTCACAGCGCTGTGCTCAACTGCCTGAACCACCAGGGGAGGCCCAAGGAAGGGTCTTAATAGGGGAGAGGTTCCTAAAGAGAATACTAGATGCTGCACCTCGGTGAGCTGATTAGAAATTAGCAAAAGTAGAGACAGGGAGACTCAGAAGTGACCATTATAGTTTATATAGTTAAGAGATGGTGGTATTCTGGGCTAGAGTGGTGTCGATAGAAATGGAGAGAAGCTATTGAAAGTTATTTTACAGGGCCTCCCCTGATGCTGCAGTGGTTAGCACTGGGCTATGAAGCTGCCCGCAGCCTCTGCAGCACGGGTTTGATCCCTGGCCACAGGCAAGGGTCCCACATGGCGCCCAGACCTCTCCTGCCGCCCGCTGCTCCCCTTAGCAGTGTACTTCATCAGTCTGCCTGCTCTGTTCTCCGCCCTGGCTCTGGTGAATTCTCTCACCCTCCCGTGCTTCTGACTGTACCCAGTGCTTGTATAAATAAATAAATAAATCTTTAAAAAAAAAGTTATTTTACAGACAGATGGAATTGGTAGACACGAGTAGTTATGAGCTGCAAGCCAAGGATGACCCCTGTGTTTCTGGTTTGAGCATCTCACTGGACAATTGGTGTTACTTAGTGAGCTGGGACAAATTGCTAACTGAGGCTGCTACAGGGGAAACTTTGGTGTGGAATCAGAAAATTGATTTTGGCCATGTTAATTTTATGATGTTTGAGAAACATCCAAGAGAAGATGTCAAGTAGGGCATTAAACTTGTGAATCCAAGTTTCCAGGGAGGTCTTGGCTACAGATACAGGTCCAAGGTCACATCTGTCACACAGGTGAGGGAGAAGGGGGGAGGGAGGGAAACTAAGGTATTTTGAATTGATTCTTAGCTCTAGGAGCTTGTATCCCTTAGGTTTCTCTGCCTCTGCTGTTTCTGATGCTTTGAATTTTGTTATCTTTGCTCTATCCTCATTGAACTTTGAGCCTAAGGGTTAGAGTGTTCGGTTTGGAGGGTAATGGCACAGCATGAAAGCCTTTGGTTGGGCCACTTAGACTAACCTTTTTCTCTTTAGCCTACTTTCTCCTGTACCTCCTCCCACCATGCGTGTCTTCTGTTAACTGTTGTACAAGGTGAAGAGGCCAGTGCATCTCACAGGCAATCAGAAAAGAAGAAGAGAGCAGAAAATCAGAAAAGTTGAGAGAGCACATAGTTTTTAGTCTTTAAGGCTGATGCATTTCCTGCAGGGATGTGAGGATGTACTGGTGTTGTCATGGTAGATATCATTTGTGTTCACCAACTTCAACTTCTCCGCTCCTGCTGGGCTCACAAATCACTGCCCTTCTGGTTTAAGACAGGGGCTGTGAGAGTCAGGGCTCTGCTGCACTCACAGGCTAGGTGAGCAAAACCCTGGGGGGAAATTTCAACTCATTTTCTCTTGGGGGGTCTGGGGACTCTCATGTTGTGGTGTAGGCCACAGTTAGAGGGACTTGGATGACTGAGTCATCACGTGCTGCCAGAGGAGCTGGCTTATCTCAGGCTTGTTACAAACAAGATGCACATTTTTACTGGTTTTGAAAGCTTTTTTCATTGATTTTGATTTTCTGTTAAGGTTTTAAGGAATGCTTGTTATTGTAGCATAAACATAGCTACCACATTGCTGGGAGCAGGGGTTTTGCTGCACCTCAGGCCAAGTGCAACACACATCAAAGGTGGGTGTGTTTGGCTCTGCCTGTGAAGCCTGTCTTCATCATGAATTTCCTTTAAAAAAAAAGATTTATTTATGTATATAATAACTGGAACATGGATCAGAGGTGTGGGGTAGGGATGTGGGGGGGGTGAGAGGATTCCCCAGAGACAGAGTGGGAAGTAGAACAGGTGGATCTACTAAAATATACTGCTGAGGGGAGCAGTGGGGGAGACAGGAGAGGCCTGCTGTGCCACATGGGTCAGCTCCCTGGCCTGGGACCCAATGTACTGCAGTGGCTGTCAATAGCCTGATAGTGCTGAGACTTTAACCCCTGCACCACCAGGGAGGCCCCCAATTTCCTTTTTACATATGGAGACTGTGTTCTTTTTACTTTGAGCTACTGAAAACTAAAATTAAATTGCTGGTTGAAGATTTTTTAGGTTTTTCTCCTGAGTTCCTGCAATTGTTACCGATGTCAGGACATTCTGGGTTGTGCATCTCTCTGGTGCCCCATTTTGTGTTTGTCTGTAATTGGCAGCAATTAGCCGCTGTTTCCAACTAATTTTGATGCTGTAATTTCCTTTGCTGTGACTCGTGCTTGTTCGTTGCATGTAGCACTAAGCTTGCCGCCTTTGTAACTGGTCTAAATTGTTGGGCTGAAAAGTTAGAGATGGTTTTCCTCTTTGTGTATGTGTGTGTGTGTGTGTGTGTGTCTCTGTGTGTGTGTATGTATGTGGTGTTTAATCTGCTTAAGCCATTATTTTGTTTTGAAGAAGCTGACCTATTTTCCCTCCTGAATGCAAATCGGAGCTGCATCTCTTACCATTTACACAAGGACTTTCTGAGGCACAAGTGCTTCTCCTTGAATGACCTTTTTTCCTCTTGGGCTTACTAGGCTGATATTTATCGGCAACATCTGGGCTTCAGCGCAAGGAAGTTATTTACAGCAGTGCTTATTAGTGCACTTCTGTGAGTCAGGCAGTTGTACCAGCCCCGCATGGTGTTGAGGGTGGCCCCCATGGAGCCTGAGATTTGCAGTTATTTCTCTGGAAGCAGAAGGCTCATGTGCCCTGATGAAAAATCATGAAGAACATAGGGGGAAGGAATGGACATTACAACTGGAACAGATATTAGGAATCATCTGATCCAACCTTCTCATTTACTGGTGAGAAAACTGATGGGCAAAGAAATGAAATGACTTGCAGAAACCTGCTAGAAAAACTTAGAGATACTCAGGGGTTAGCTCTTCTGGTCTCAGTATATTTAACACTCCATCTTGGCCATTGTTGTGTATGGGGAGCTTCATTCCACACTTAATCCCAGATGTTATGGGAAGAAGTTTTCTTTGTTCTTAGACTCATACCTAAGATTTTCTTTCATTCATGGAAGGAAAAATATGAGGAAATTTAAGTGGTTTGCATTGGTTACTTTCAGGATTTAGGGGTTTTTCCTTCCTCCTGAAATTCTTACAGCCATCCTGGGTTAGAGCAGAGCAGGTGGTTGCCTTTAGCTTTGTGCTCTGGGTGTGGATGGTGGTGGCTACAGGTAAGCAGGAATGAGAAGTTACAAGTGATTCCTGGGCTTATGCATGTATTTCTACTCTCTTTAAAGAAAAGTATGTGATATTTTATATATATGCAGTAGCATATAAGTATATGACTAATGCTCAAATTAACACCATTGATCCCACCGCCAAACTTAGGGCATCTGCTCCCTTTTAAACTTAGCCATCCTCTCCTGCATGCTCTGGATGTGGCATATCCTTTTGTATTTCCCTTTCTAGAAAATGTTACTGAATAAGTAGCAAGTGCCCTTTTAGGATAATCACAATTGTAACAATCTTTCTGTTTTGTTTTTTAACTTCATTCCTCAGAAGTGTCTGTGCTCATGGCCCCCAGATCCTTATCAAGGGGCAGCCTTCATTTCCAGCTTCCCTTGGACCTGCTGCTACTAGGCCAAAGGACAACATCAAAAGGAACAGAACAAAGAACAGGCTGTGTCCCTTCTTTAGCAAAACATTTAAGGCAGCCATTGACACAAATAACAAGAAGGAAAATCTAGCATTTATATTATTAGGTAGTTAAGCCCATTTCTCATCCATCGTGTAATTCTCAAGGAAGGTATTTCTTTTTAGAAATGCTGCACACCTAAATTACCAGATTCACATTACTTTTGTAAATCATTTTCTTTCATACTTGATTACTGGGTAACAGTTTCTATATTTGTAGTCAGTAGGATTTATTCATGATATCTTATAGCTTTCTGAACAGAATTTATTAATCACATAGTCCCATGAACCATAAACTTTAATACACTAATTTCTTTTACTTCAAGTCAGGTTGAGAGTTGCAATTTAACATTTGGCTTCTTAAGGCAGTTTTAAGATAATGAGGATAACCCTTGAGTTATAAAGTTTATGATAGTTATAAATGGTTTTAATTCCTGTTTTAAATTAACCCTACAGAGGAACAATGTACATACAACTGAAAATATAGAAATTTTTTTAAAAATATGTCCTTGGCAAGTAGATAAAAGGATTTATTTGCTATGCATTATGAAAAAGTTAAATTTTCCTAATATTGGCTCCCTCAAAGTCATTATTTTGTTAAATGAGTTCTTAAATTTTCACAGTTACTCTAGTTATTTGTCTTCGGTTTTTTTCTGTAGAGTAGAGCCAGGTGTTGTGGGGTCTGAAGCTTAGGTAGCCTTGAAACATTCACTATAAGCTCAAAAATTAGAGCATTGGGCCTCCCCGTTGGCGCAGCGGTTGAGCGCTGGGTTGCGAAGCTGCCCGCAGCCTCTGCGGCCCTGGTTCAATCCCCGGCTGCTCCCCGGCCACTGGAGGAGGGTCCCACATGGCATGGCAGACCTCTCCTGCCGCCCGCTGCTCCCCTCAGCAGTGTACTTCGGTCCTTCTGCCTGCTCTGCTCCCCGCTCTGGCTCCGGTGAATTCTCTCACCCTCCCGCGCTTCTGACTGTGCCCAGTTCATGTATAAACAAAACAAACAAACAAACAAATAAATAAATAACATGCCTCTATTTAAAAAAAATTTAAAAAAATTAGAGCATTATTTTAAAATAAGAGATCATAGAAAATACAAACTTGAAAGAAAAGACAAATATCACATCACAAAATCCAGGAAAAAATTCACTACCTAATTTATTTGATTTTGTGATATTTTCTATACTCAAATTAGAAAGATGATTCAATCTTTTCTCTAGTGTGTTTGAACATAATTTCTTGGTGGTACTGCTACCAGGGCTGATATCACGTAATCTCTCATGCAGGCTTACTGGTTGTGGTAATGTTACAGGTTTGAGCCCTAAAACAGGAAGTATGGTAAATTCTATCTTGTAGAATGACTATAAAAAGAAAAATAATAACATGTTTTATAATTGTTATTCCACATTGTCAAGTCTGTTCGTAGTTCTCTTTGACTTCACTGAGAGCTAGATTTTTTTTTTAATTTATATGAGAGCCGGGGCACAGGCCAGAGGCACAGGAAGGTGAGAGGATTCACCAGAGAGAGAGTGGGGAACAGAACAGGCAAACTGATGAAATACACTGCTGAGGAAGGCAGCGGGTGAGACAGGATTGGTTTGCTGTGCCATGTGGGTTGCTCCGAGGCCAGCGGGGATCGAACTGGCACTGCAGAGGCTATGGACAGCTTCACAGCACTGCGCTCAACCACCTGTGCCACCAGGGAGGCCCAAGAACTAGATTCTTGACTTTCATCCTCCATGTCTAAAAATTAGCAGAATTTTCCAGAGACTAGCTCTCTACCTTCTTTAATTTTCAAGTGTGCTTCCTCCACTCCACAGGTACT
The DNA here is from genome assembly GCF_964194135.1 of Talpa europaea. NCBI lineage: Eukaryota > Metazoa > Chordata > Mammalia > Eulipotyphla > Talpidae > Talpa > Talpa europaea. The sequence continues at coordinate 15,252,351 of NC_140069.1, forward strand.
TCCAGTGCCAAATGCTTCTGTCTCATGACTCTGAATAAGTCTACGCAGGTAGAGAAGTGGAGGGTATTTCTACACTTGTAAGCTCACGCTCTAATATCACATGGGCTATAGAAATACAAACCCAAACTAAATGTGGTCCCACCACAACTTCTTAGCTGCATCCCCAAAATATCTGTGGATATTTAAATGCTACCCATCATTAAGGGGAGGTTATGAGAGAGAGGAGTGAAAGGAGAGAGAATTAGCTTAAATGATTGTGGATGAAATACCTTTCCTTTGAATTTCACTTATTTAACCAAACAGATTCTTGGCATGATCCACTGGCTAGGCAACTTTGGCCCTAACAAACAGCAGGGCCTTAAATTTGAGTCATAGTATATTTGCTCCTATTTAGCCTTAAATGTATTTGATGATCCCTAAAAGACACTAGTCTTCTAGACCATTGCAACTTGGGCTCTCAGTTGATGACACGGAATCATTTTTACATCATTTTTTTGACATTTTATTTTAAAATTTGTTTTAAAATAAAAATGTATTTTATTTATTGGCGCCACCCTCACAACAAAGAGCATGCAGTGAATGTAAAATTGAATTTAAAAAGCACTATGTGCTTCCAGAATTTCATTTTAAAAAACGTGGTTTTGTGTAATTGTTCCATAAGTACAACACACTAAAGTGACCATGGTTGTGTAATTTTTACACAAAGAAGGTGAGAGAAGAATGTTTTAATCACAGCCAGCACTTGCATAGCAGTTACCACTGCCAAGTGTGCTCCAAGTGCATTTCTTATGTCACAATTTAGTTCTGGCAGAATCACACTATGGATAAACTGAAAGCTCCTTCCCTCCCCATCTCAAGAAATGCTAGATAAAGTGTAACAAATATCATAATAATGCATGGCAGAGCCTGTAAGGAAGTAAAGAAATCAGCTGCTAGAAACAAGATAAGGACTGAAAATCGGAGGTGAGAGTATGGGGAGGGTGGCACTGCAGTGTTCTTGATAGAACTCCTGTCAGTTAGAAGTGGGGGAATTGCAGTTGCCATCCCTGCATAAAATTCAAACTCTCAAAAGGCAGTACTCTTGGGGATGCAGTGATCTATAGAGTCTCCCCACTAGTGCAGAAGACCAAAAGGAAATTTGTCCTCATCTGGATTCTGAGGGGGAAAACAAGGTCTTAGGAAAACTTAAGTTTGTACCTGGCTTCCTCTAAGTGTGAGATTTATATTTATAATTCCCATGTTTTCCAGGAGCCACAGCTGAGAAATTAATTCCCAAATAAGTTTTGTACGAATAATAGTGTTGGGACAAGTCCCAGAGGCCAAAATCTATTTGGGAGGGAGTCTTATTGAGATATTAGGGAATCAATCAATAAATAAAACTTCTCTTTCTTCTTATGAATGGGGGCTCTACTAAATTATAATCCAGCAGATGTCAGTTGGGACTTCACCTTTATTCTTAACGATTCTAGTTGGACAGTGTGCAGCTACTTCTTCATAGAGTCTTAACTTAGGTTCACAGTTAGAGGTCACCCCCAGGGGACAGACCAGTCAGAACAACCCAGAAAAGAGTGTGCATGATTCAGCAGCAGTCACTGTGTAGTGATAGCAGGAACAATTCACTGTTAGATGTAGCAATTTTGAAGTCATAGGTAGCTAACAAGATAGTTTCAAGATGTATAAAATTGAATGGAGAAATTAACAAATTCACAATCATAGATTTAACTTCATTTTCTTAGTAATTTAGTGAATCATTGTTCAAAAGAGTGTACAGAAATTTTAATTCTAGGATTTTTTATATGAAAAATAAGAATCTGAATATCCATGACTGGAAAACCACATAGATAATTTGTGTTGTGTTCATACAAGAAAAACAAACTTTAGCTAAAGTGACTGCACTAGAGTTAATCTGACTCAAAACAGGTGAGTAACAAGTTTATAATAACATGTGCAACATGACATTTATGTTAAGTTGAAAGTGTATAAATGTGGTAATTGTTGATGAGTCATAGAATAAGTAGACATTTTAAGAACATGCTAGAGTTTATAAGTTATAATTTTATTATTTATAAGGTACAGGGTAAACCTAGAGGAAGCAAGGGAGTAGAGCAGATTTTCCTCTGTTAAGTCACTGTTGTCATAGTTACTGTGTCTATTTCTGTCATTAGATAATGAGTTTGAGGGTGAACTCATCTTTAGCTATTTGATCATCTTTAGCTATTTGATCCCTCTATATTTGTTAGAGTATGAAAAAAAGTTAATGAATTATTTTGACATTTGTAAGTCAAACTGTCTGAGACCCTAAATTAGTCTTGGTAATAGCCGAAGAGACTTATGTAGACATGTTATTCACCAGTTGGCAAATAGGTCACTGGAATGCCTAAATATAGGGAATCATGAATGATATTTGCCTAGAAGTCATGGTCATTTCTTCCACATCAGACCTGAAAATGCCACATAGAATTCTGAAAGTTCCCCTCACGTCCTGAGGTTATCAGCAATTCTAGAAGGCCAACTTTAGGGGTATGTGAGTGACATTATCAGCTCTCAAATGTAAAGGAATGAATGTTGGATTTTCAGGAATATTAAAAAAATCATACTTTAAATTGAATTGTTTTCCATTTAAATCTTCTGCATTTTCCCTGTCAGGTGATTAGTAACTAGATTTCTGGTCCTCCCATTTTAAGATGAGAATACAGATGGGAGAAAGAATAAGACTCCAAATCTATGTTTTGGTACTTTCATCTCAGTGCTCTGTCCATGCGTATTTTACCCTGACATTTTCTATTTCCCCTCTTTCAGGAGAGGATGTCTTCTTCCTCTTCTTTTCTCTACACTAGCTGTGTAGAATGTTACTAATGACTAGATTACTTACTGTAAAATCATTAAATATCACAGATTGGGAATTGTGTCCAAAACATCATTTAAAAAATATGCGAAATAAGCCAGAAAGAAAAAGAAAAATACCGGATGGTCTCACTCATAGCAGGAATCTAGAAAACTTAAATAAGGGACCAGGAAAATGAATAACTGTAAGAAAGTGAACATCAAAATCAACAAATGAACCAGAGACATTTTATGGGGGGTGGGGGGCGGGGAGGGGAGGGATTGGGGTCAAAATAAGGGAGTTGCAATTGTATGGAGAATATAAAAATAAAATTTATTTAAAAAAATTAAAAAATTTTAAAAAGGATATTTAAAAAAAGTTAAAAGGTTAGAATCCTCGTAGGCCTTTTATGATTGATGTAGTCAAGTTTATAAGTCTCCAGATTTTTTTGGAGTTCCTTCAAAATTTTGCCGTGTACAAGTATTACCAGGATTATATAAATAAAATGTTCAATAATTTTATTATAAATAAATAAATAAATAAATAAATAAAAAGTAACTGTGAGTGAGCTGCCACAATACTCATAGATCCGGTTATACCCATCACCCAATTTCATGTTGTAGTAATAAAGGAGTTTTATTGCTATGTTGGGAGAGTCTGATGTAATAAACTGTGTCTTATGGTTCTTTCTGTGTCTATGAATTGTAATGATAACCACATGAGCAGCCAGGAGCTGGCCTGCACCTCATTGACTCTGTATGTTATGTAGTAGAACATACACTGTGCTGGTTCACAGAGTAGAGTAGAGGAGACTTCTGACATAAATTTTATGATATTAACATTTTGGAATATTGGTTTGGTTGTCAACACGGACTATAGGATTCATTCAGTTGTTTGATCTATTAGCAAACACCATAACATCTAATGTGTCCCTATGATAGTGCAGAGGAAAACAAGCATGTTTTGTGTCAATAATGCAGTGATACACTGGAAGAAATATGGCCGGTTTCGTGGGGTGGGTGGGCACATGAATAGGAGGAATGCTGTTTTAGGGAAATGAATTAAGTATATTTTTAGTATAAACAAATTTAGTGTATTTTTTTCTGGCATCCAAAAAAAAAAAAATACCACAAGCCTCCTGTGAAACTTGAGAAAGAGTGTCTTAGTTGTTTTTATTAGTAATTTAAACAAAACAAAGAATGGAAATCAAGTGTGAAGATAAACAACATCAGGAAAGGAAATCTTCAGTATGTGCCTTCCGAAAGTTGTAATGAAAGCTAATTTACAGTTATTTGATTTGTGGAGGTATACTCTGTGGGTTGCTTGTTTTGCTTTATTCTCACATTTTCTGTGTTAACAAACAACAGATGAATGTTAACTTTTGGTTATTGTTGAGTTAATGATTATTTTTTCCCAAATCCCACATCAGCCATCTTTAGGATGAAGCCCTCCCTTCCAGAGAAATATGGGAAAATATGGTGTATAAAATTTCCAAAGAGGGCCTCCCCGGTGGCGCAGCGGTTGAATGCTGGGTTGTGAAGCTGCCCGCAGCCTGTGTGGTGCCGGTTCGATCCCTGGCTGCTCCCCGGCCACCAAAGGAGGGTCCCACATGGTGCGCAGACCTCTCCTGCCGCCCGCTGCTCCCCTCAGCAGTGTATTTCATCAGTATGCCTGTTCTGTTCTCCCCTCTGGCTCTGGTGAATTCTCTCACCCTCCTGTGCTTCTGACTATACCCAGTGCTTGTACAAATAAATAAATCTTTTAAAAAATAAAAAGATTTCCAAAGAAACAGAGCTAATGGGATATGTAAGGAGAAGGAAGTGGCATCTGACTTGAATATGTGTGCCTGGTGTCCTGTTTGCGTCCTTGGGCACCCATGGGTGTGGGAGTAGGTAAGGTGTGTGCATCAAGTGCCTGGTTAAACAATTGGCTCAGGTGATTGTGGGGCCTGGCAAGTCCAAATTGCACAGGGCAGACTAGCAGGCTGGAAACTCAGGCAGGGTTTTTACGTTGCAGTTTTGAGGTACATTTCCTCCCTTTCCAGGAAACCTCAATCTTTACTCATAGAGCCTTCAACTGGTTGGATGAGGCCCACCTACATTATGGCAGGTGTATCAGTCAGGATTCTCAAAGGAACAGAACCACTGTCTCACACAATGATGAAAGCTGAGAAGTCCCAGGATATCTGCAGTTGGCAGATGAAAGTTGGTCTCTGGAGACCCAGAGAGCTGAACATGTGGGTTCAGTCCAAAAGCCAACAGGTTGCTCAACTAAAAGGAGTCATTGTTTCAGTTGTCCCATCTCAAAGCATTCATGTGGGAAAAGTTTCCTTGTACACAGAGGGTCAGCTTTTTAATTCTATGGAGTCCTTCCTCTGAATTAGATGAAGCAATGGATTGCCTACATTCGGGAGGGCTCTCTGCTTCATGCATTCTACTGATTCAGATATTAATCTCATGGAGAAACACCTGGAACAATGTTTGACCAAGTATCTGGACACCCCTGGCTTTGTCAAGTTGACAAATAAAATTAAACATCACAGAGGATAATCAGTTTTACCTAATGTCAGCTGATTGAATATTAAAACTTACCCTCACAAAAGCATCTAGAAGTATATAAGCAGACAACTGGCTGCCATTGCCTAGCCAAAGTGACTCCTAAAACTAGCCATTACAGGGCCTCCCTGGTGGCGCAAGAGGTTAAGCACTACACTGTGAAGCAGTCTGCAGCCTCTGCAGCACAAGTTCCATCCCCAGCTGGCCAGGGAGCAACCTATATGGCGCAGCAGACCTCTCCTGACTTACCCGCTGCTCCCCTCAGCAGTGTAATTCAGTCAATCCGCCTGTTCTGTTCCCCCCTCTGTCTCTGGTGAATTATCTCACCCCCCACATCTCTGGCCTATGCCCCAGCTCTTGTATGCATAAATAAATAAATCTTAAAAAAAATACTAGCCATTACATATTGGTGTTTTTTTTTTAAATTATTTTTCATTACAGAAGTGCTATCACACTGTATTACAATTTATAAGGCAAATCAAGAGAAAACAATAATATATTTATTCCTGACAGAGGTGGTTTCTTTAATCAAAGGGTATATTTTAATATACCTTGGAAATGTTTCTCAACTTTGAAAGCTTTCATGCCTTACATTTTTCCCAGTTGTCAAAATAGAAACACCAAAATTCCAAAACACCAAAATTCTGGAGTTTTGGTGGAGGAGTGACCGTGTGCACTTGTTGAAGCGTAAAGTTGTGCTTCCAAAATTATATAATTATGTAAACACCTGGCAAATTACTAAAAAAAAAATTTAAACAGAAACATGAAAAAAAAGTAAATCAAATGGAACCCTGGGTGTGCCCAACCTCTGCCACTCAATAATTTTGTCATTTGAGAAAAATAGATTCCTACTGGGCCTTGTTTTTCATACCTGTTTATGAATAGGCTGGGCTTGCCATTGTCTACCAACCTTTTCAGTTTTAATATTTTATTAACCCAGGATCTCTTTCTCAACTAAAGTGGGGCACGTGTCTCATTCCGTTACCACACACTGGAGAATTGGAGATGATATGCTTATGAACAGTGTCTAGTTTAATAATTCAGTATTTCATTGTATATCTGAACAACCTATAATTAGCACACAAAATCATGGCTTCTTGGCTATTGTTACTGGGGGCAAGGTGAAGACTAGCAAAGGGAATCATTTAAAAGAAAAATATTTAGAAAATACATGTTGTAGACTGATATGGAAAAACTCTAAGACTGGACAGAGCTTAGGAAATATGCTGTGTTAATCCATGGATTTAACTTGATGTGTTCTCGTGGTGTTTTTCAAGGACTCATGAAAAGCACAGTTGTCTGAACAAAGAATAGTGTCGATATTTAGTTATTAACATTTTGCTCAACTTGCATTGAGTACATCCTGCCAAATACTGTGCCAGGTGCAAGGATCCTTGGGTGAATGGGATGGGACTTTGGCCCTTGGAAGTGTGCAGTCCACTGGGGCATCAGAAGTGTAAATGGTTCATTATAATCCAGTTTTATATCTGCAGTAATGGATATATGTAATAGGGACCAGGTTTGGAGTAATACAGAAGAGAGAGACTAACTCTGCCTCTGGAACACCAGGAGAAACCTTACCATAGTCATTTTTCACCTGGCTGGCAAATTTGAGATGTGCTTTCCAGGAACAGGACCAGGATATCCAGGGCTTTCCACAGACTCTTAGGTGTTTTCAAATACCTATCTTTACATAGAAAGTGCCTGTAGTAGATATTTTCCGGCTCTTTTCCAGTTCCAGGTGGCAAACCTCAGTTAATCGTGCAGTTTTCATGGATTAAATTCTGGAATATTTGCCATCTCTCTGCTTGCCTGTACCTGGCTTGAGGCTTCTATTTCCTTACTCTGGAACAAGTTTTTTAGCAAAAGTCTGCCTATCCTATAAACATTCTTTTACAATATGGCTTCTGTCATTTAAAAAAATGGGAAAGAGAAGAAAAATGATTTTCAGTGATCTTCAGAGGGAAAACTTTGAATCCCTAATTAAATGCCTGAGTTTGCTTTTGTGTTTGCTGAGTACCTACTGTAAAGCCAACCAATGTGGCCTTCTGTTCTGTTCCAGACTCCAAGAGCTTGTTGGGCTGGTTTCCCACTGAGTCTGTGTCATACATTCCTTCTGTCCCACCCGTATTGCAGATCTGCTGAGGCTGACATCCTCACCATGGAGAGTAAAGCATTTCCCAAATGTGTTGCAAGTTGAGCTGCCTGCATGGAGGGACAGAGAGCGGGTGCAGAGGGACTTGGCAATTATTTCAACGCTGTAATTTCATCAGCCTTTTAAAAAGCCCTCTGTATAAATAAGAGATTACACATTTAACATTGAAATATTTTATGGGGCTAATTTATTGCTTCATTGCTGTCTGCCGTGCGCACAAATCTGTGCATCTGTTCCCCTGACAGCCCCCTGATTGAAGTTTGCTTTCCCTCCCAGTGGGCCTCATCTGGGCCCTTGGGAGCTGATGGGAATCATGCAAAGTGTGTATGTAGGTGCCCAGAAGAATTGTTTGACTCAGTGTTCTGATCAGAGAAGAAGAATTTGAGGCCCTATCAGGGCTGCGGTTTGTAGAAACCTCCCCCAATCACAACCGTGGCTTTGATGGCTAAATGCTGCCTCACACTGTTCAAGTCTCCTTCTAAACATGACTTAGTCCAGGAGCCTTCCTGACCACGGGGTCGTCCCCGTGCTGGAGTCTGAGGGCAGCCTGTGCTTTCTACCATCACACTTGGTAGCAGCTGCTACTGCGGTCCCTCGCTGCACTGCAGGCTGTGGAGAGGCAGGGATGATGGCTTTTGTCGAAACCTTGCTCTGTGCCAAGTGCCTTTCTTTTTTTTTTCTTTTTTTTTTTCTTTTTCTTTTATTTTATTTTAGATTATTTATTTATTTATTTATACAAGCACTGGGTACAGTCAGAAGCTCGGGAGGGTGAGAGAATTCACCAGAGCCAGAGCGGGGAGCAGAGCAGGCAGAAGGACCGAAGTACACTGCTGAGGGGAGCAGCGGGCGGCAGGAGAGGTCTGCGCGCCATGTGGGACCCACCTCCGGTGGCCGGGGAGCAGCTGGGGATCGAACCGGCGCTGCAGAGGCTGCGGGCAGCTTTGCAACACAGCGGTCAACCGCTGCGCCACCAGGGAGGCCCTGTGCCAAGTGCCTTTCTAAACATGTCCCGTGCTTTCCATGGATAGGTAAATAGGAGGTTGAGCTTCAGTTCTGGAGTTGACCATTCATGTAAATTCTGTTGGGTGGTCCTGGGGCTGAGATTGGACTTTGGAGCTAGCAATGATCTTAGTTTGGTCTCTTACCAGCAGTGTAATTTAGAGGACTCAGACAGGTGGCTAGGCATATAACCCAAGGTTAATCCTGGCTTTGTGGGTGCTTGGCACATGTTTACTGTATTTGGTCAATTCTGTGATGCACATTAAAAAAAAATATTCTGAAATTCTGAAAAAAGTTCTGAAATTGGGAGGCATCTTTTAATTGCTTGCATGTCATGGTTTAATCGGCAGTGTTTTTCTTAATGATAAGTAAAATAATAGTGTATCATGGGTACATCAAAATTCATAGAATTATGATATATCTCCCCTCTGTAGGACTGAGAGAATAGAATCTTGAGGAAAGGGAAAATATCCTAATTCGGGGGGGTGCACAATAAATTGCATGGGATTTAGAACCAAAAATATGTGTGTATGTGTATGTACACGCATGTGGATATTTATGTTTTCTTGGGTCTCATCCTTGGCTTATTGATTTATATAACTACAGCCTAGGCATCTGCATTTTATCATGTGTCCTAGGGGACTTTCATAGCTAGCAGGAAACTATGCAAAAAAAAAATGTGTACTCATTTTGGTTTGGATTGTGGCGATCCCACAGGTAGAGTGATATAAAGTGGACTTGAAATTCATGAGTGCCTAAGATTTTGAGAGTTGTAAAGAAAGGAAAGGATACAAAAATAGGTTATGAAGGAAGAGTCTTTATGGTGGAGGGGTGAGCAGTCAAGATCCTGAGGTTTCCATTGATGCACGGAGCAGGGCTTTGGGAAAGGGAACTGGCGGGGGGGTGTTTCTTGAATGATATTTGGGTTTGAGATCAAGTAGCTCTTCTCAAGGGAATTATCTGGCTGACAATTACAAACTTGGTGTGAGAGACCAGGAGATGGATCGATGAGATAGAGATTTGGAAGTTGTACATATAGCAGTGCAGTTGGTGGCGTTGTCAGTAAGGAAAGTTGAGCTTAGGACTAAGTGCTTCCACTCCTGGGATGCTCCGGGTGAAAGCTGGGGCTCAGCGGCAAATCCACAGTCCGAGCATAGCCTGTCCAAGGGTCCCTGTTGTTTTGGCATTTTTTTAAACTATATCTACAAGGTTAGCCCTTTTTTCCTTCATTCTTAAGCTAGCTAATTCTTTTCCTTTTTTTCTGTTTACCCTTCTTTTATCTGCCTTCTCTTTTTTTTTTCCAGAAGAATTTCTTACATTTTTTCAGATTTGTTGATAAATGACAGCGTGTAAGTTTAAGGTGTACACATCATGATGATTTGATGTGTGTTTATTGCAAAATGATTACCACTCTCAGGTTAGTTAATATCTCTCTTATCTCACCTTTTCTTGGACAATTAAGATATGTTCTCTTAGCAACTATACCACACATATTTTCTCCCCAACCCTCCATTTTTTCAGCTATAATTGACAGTATAATATTATATAAGTTTAAGGTGTACAATGTGTTGATTTAATACATTTATATTTTACAGAATGATTACAAGCTTTAGGTTGGCTAACACCTCCTCACATCACATAATTACCATTTATATTTTTGTAGTGAGAACATTTAAGAGCTGTTCTCTGCACAACTTTCAAGTGCCTAAATCAGCACCAGTCCCTGTGATCTCCGAGCCGTGTGCTGGACCCCAGGACTCACTCCCAGCTCTAGTTACTGATCCTTACATTCTCCTTCTCTTTCCTTTTGCCCCTCTCTCATTTCTTCCATTACTTTGTTATTTTCTGTCTTATTTTGGCTTCCATTTCCCTAATTTAGTGCAGAGATGCCTGGGTATTTGGGTATGAGCTAGCGACAGTCTTGGACACAAGAGAGGCGTACAGGCAGAAAGCAAATTGCAGACAATCTCGGGAAATCCATGGTCCTGTCTTATGTTTTACACACAAGACTACCCAGCCTCTCAAGGGAAAATTCTTCCTCAAAATACAAATGAAATGCTTTTTGTTTAATGGTATTTACAGGCAATGTATCATTACCTCAATGTGTGTTGACTTGGAATTTAGAATTCACTTGGATCTTGTTTTAAGTAGCCTTATAAAAGTGACTGTCATAAACTTGCCTTTCCTGTTCTCTGCTTCCCTAATTCTGGAAGACTTGAGACACTCTTATTCTTATTTACTGATGCTGGAAGTTGAAAGCTGAGCGTGTCCTCCTCCAAGTATCCTTAAACTATATTCCCTTAAAATCAGACTTTTAAAGGTATTTCTAAGATTATATGCTTTCACATGTACAATATTTTTAGCACTAATTCTTATTTGTGTTAAATTCCCTTATGTCATGAATACTGATATGTATATAAAATGCATTTTATTCATGAAGCAATTATTTTTAAGGACAAATACTGTTTAGAAAATTAATGGACTAGATGTTCCTTTTCTCCCACTGAGAATGAGACGATCTATCATCTTTACACTTCTCAAACAAAGAGAGTATCTTTTTGGTATTTCTTACCTTGTTATAGTCGGGAAGCCCCTAACTTACTGTTCATGCAGCCAAAGTTTTCTGTTTTCCATTGGCTTAATAATTCCTTCATCATGCATGGAATAAAGCTGACTGCTCCTCTTCAAAGGACATATGTGCACCCTCCAGCATTGCCTGCACACCTTGACTCTCTCTGGTTTATTGCCAGTAAAATATTTGGCACACTCATATCCAGAATCAAATGCTCAAAATCATCATGAGTTAACACATTTGCCAGCTTGCTCCGTTAGTATTGTTGTATTTTGTGTGTGTGTATCTGGTGGTCAGTTACTGAAATAAGTGTGTCTATATTTAGTCATGGATAGATTATAAAGCAATACAAAATACTTAACATATGGATTCTGTTTATATGAAATTTATAATGTTGTTGCAAAGTGAGTGATGACTTAGGACAGCAAACTATTACTTGCTCTCCAAATATTGCACTACATCAAGGCACTAAATTGCCTTTATCTTTGTTGGATCACGCAATTTCACTTGATCCAACCTTTGCATGAATTGCAGGTTGAGAAGAACTTTTAGGGTAAAGCCTCAAGCTCATGTGGCCATTTACTGTACAGTAAATTGCAGTGGCTCCGAATTAAGGAGCAGAAAGGAGCACTTTCTGCAGCATCAGGAGCAGCAACAACAGCATTTTATTGAGCTCCTGAGATGGGTTAAAAATTCTGTGAAAGACAATCTCTGTAATTCTTAATTTTCTACCTTAACAAACAGTTGGACTGATTTTCACATACTGACATAACCCTGTGTACACACCCAGGGTTATGCACAATTCCCTTCATGGTGGCTCTGCCATATTCCTCTTCTAAGAAAGCAAATGGGAATGCAAGTAAGACTGACATGACTACAGCTGACCTTGAATCTGCTCCGGGATGGGGTGGTCAGTGGGGAGGAACAGTCATAAAGTGCTAGCCAACTTTAGCACTTCATTATAATTTAAAAATTACTAATGACATACCTCGTTACTGATCACAACACACTGGGGACCTGTGTCATGGTAGTTGAGAACCATTACCCTGGAAGAACTTGGAGTCACCTTAAGGTGATGGAAGAGGCTATATAATGAGTCATGACACAGGGTAGGTAGGTGGCATATGTAATGAATGGAGCTGGCATTGGCAACAGCTGAGAGTGTAAAATACCCCTCACCTAGAAGATTCTTGCATGTGTGGACTTGTATCAGTTATAGGTCTTTGTTTATCAAAAATAGCAACCCCTGCTATTAACTTAAGCAAAATGAATTTATTTAACATTGCAGTATAGCTTCTACTCCTTAGTCATGTATAGTGATATGCGTAACATATTATGTGCTCCGTAAATATTTGTTAAGTGAATCATTCCAACTATAAAGTCACTGAAACTCCAGACAGTATTCTGGCTATAGCTCGCTCTATTTCTCCGTGCATAACACCCCATTTGCCTCCACTTCCCTGCATCTTTTTTCTCTGCTTCCCAGTTCATGTGGCATCCACACATGGCCACCCATAGCTCCCAAGTGTGTGCCATCCAGCTTGAGCCTTGTGATGAGACTGGCTTGATTTCCTTGTTCTTGATTATGAATTTTGGTGGAGGGAATCTGAACAGCTCAGTGTGAGAGGCCAGTATAGGTAAATCACCTGTGACACAGACACGGTGGCTAGCAGCACCTTCCTCAGGATTCTTAGGCTCTGGGTTGGCCTATATTGAGTACTGTCCTAGACACAAAGTCATTATAAACTAGGAAAGCAATCCCTGGGGTGTCTGCTCTGGGTCCCATTGCATGAATGAATTAACTCTCCACAGTTGTAGCAGGACAGGTTTTGCAAAGGATTCGTAGCTGGAGTCATAATAGTTTGGCCTCCTGGTCTGGGGTGGAATGTCAACCCTACCCCTCTACTAGGGTTATTACCACTTAGGTTCCATGTCAGCCAAGAGAACACAGAATTGTCTTTTTTCTTTAAGATTTATTTATTTATGCACACAAGGGCTGGTGTACAGGCCAGAGAGGGGGGTGAGAGGATTCAACAGAGACGGTGGGAGCAGAACAGGCAGATCGACCAAAGTACACTGCTGAGGGGAGCAGCAGGCAGAAAGGAGAAGTCTGCTCGCCATGTGGGTCTCTCTCTGGCTGTCCGGGGGATCAAACTCATGCTGCAGAGCCTGCAGATTGCTTCATGGTGTGGCTCTTAACCCCTTGTGCCACCAGGGAGACCCAGGATTGTCTTTTGAGAAAATGTCAATTTGAGGCCTCCTCATTTTTGTGATAGCAGCTAGTTGTGCTGAATAATAATGGAATTCTATTCCTGGACTTCGTGATTCCATCTCTGAGCAAATGCAAAGCAGATCTTGGCAGGTATAGCTATCTACGATCAGCCATGCCAAGGCACCCACACTGCCAAAGCAGCACAGCAGACATGAGTGACATTTGGGGACTGTTTGTACTGAATGTAATAATGTTTTAGTGTGGAATGTGCCCTGCATTACTCTTGGGAGATGGCTTGACTTGGCAAAAGGGCCAAATAGGTGTCTTTGCAGGTAGAGCACTTGCTACCTCTGAAGTATCAGGCAAATTCTTGAACCTTTCTGAGTTTTAGTTTTGTCATTTGCAAAATGGAGATTATGACACTTCAGGAGAAAGAAAGAAAACAGAAAAATAAATTCTAGATGGGTTAAATAGCTAAGATGATAAAACAAAACTTTAAAAGATTCAGAAGGCGGGCCTCCCTGTGGCGCAGGGGTTAAGTCTCAGAGCTATCAATCTATTGCCAACCACTACTGTCTGAGTTTGATCCCTGACCAGGGAGCTAACCCACATGGCACAGCAGACCTCCCCTGTCTCATCTGCTGCTCCCCTCAGCAGTGTATTTCATAGCTCTTCCTGTTATGCTCCCCACACTGTCTCTAGTGAATCTTCTCACCCCCTGCACTTCTGGCCTACACCCCAGTTCTTGTATGCATAAATAAATAAAAATAAAAAATCTTAAAATACATGTATATAAAAGATTCAGAGGGCAATAAAATCAAATATTTCTAAATACAGTCATTGTAAACACAGTTAAATTTAGGTGCAGCGAGAAGATAATTGTGATATGTAGAACAGACTTTGAATTAATATCCATGGCATGTTCAGTAAAACAAATATCCACAAAAAATCAGTAAAAGGGGCTATCAAAATACAATGAACAGACTAGAGGAATAAATAGGCAATTCAAAGAAGAAATCTTTACATGACAATGAACTTACAGATTCAACTTCATTATTAATCAAAAAATCATCTTGTAAATATGACATTCCCTTGCATAGAATTAGCAAAATGGTAAAAGCAAGTCATATAGAACATACGTTATGGAAGTATTATATTCCATATAAGTATCCCAACATAGATGATGTTATTATTACATTCTTTTTATTTGCAGTGACATTGGTATGCAGCGCTGTATATGGTTTAGGGTTATAGGTGCACACCTCTCCAAATGTGTGTTACAGCATCTTGCCTGCCACCAAAGCCCTCATCATCCTCCACCATAGACCACTAGCCCTCCTCTCCCCTTTGCATTCCACCCTCTAGTATCATCAGTTCTGAAGTCAGATTTCTAGAGTTTGTTTTGCTTTAGCTTTGTCTGTTCCTTTGCTTTGTTTATTTTCCACAGATGAATGAAATGATCTTGTATTTGTCTTCCTACTTCTGTCTTTCTTCACTTGTATAATACCCAGTGGAAGTATTCTTTAGTAAGGCTGCTGTTTAAGTTATCTTGGCGTTATTTACAAGATATAAAGTGGGTATATCCTTTTTAAAAGATTCAGAAGGTGGGCCTCCCTGGTGGTGCAGGGGTTAAGTCTCAGAGCTATCAATCTATTGCCAACCACTGCTTTCTGAGTTTGATCCCTGGCCAGGGAGCTAACCCACATGGCACAGCAGACCTTTGACTCAACAATTCTACTTCTATGAATCCACCAAGAGTTCTTCAATTGTGCACAATAATGTATACACAATTCTTATTTCAGAATATTTTGCTGTAGAGGAAAAATTAGACATAACCATTTTAATAGACTAGTTAAATTTTGATTTATCAGAGTGAATTTTGGAAACAAACTAATGTTCATCCATAAGGGGTATGCCAAATCATTAACGGCATGTGTTCTGTGGAATGTTAGGCAGAGATTTAGAAGAATCAGGTGAACCACAAATACTATGGTAATATCTTGCTAAGTTTTAAACTCTCAATAGGTGAAAAACATCATAGAATAACAAATATAGTAGGATCCAATCTATTTGAAAGATATTCATGTACGTATTTGAAAATATATGAAAGTAACTTAAAAAGTACAGAAAGGATCTCACTAAATTTGGCACGAGTAGCCTTTGTGGAATGTTTAGATATAGAGCTGAAGGGTGACAGTCACACTTAAACTTTGTAGGTGAAGTTTTTGTTACTCTATTTTTTCTGAAACATAAAGTAATTACTTCTTAAATGGTAATGCTAAGCATTAAATGCATTAAATGCAAAAGATTAATGCTTGGCATGCAGTAGTCCTTGGTAAGTATTAGTGTTTTTTTTCCTTGTAATTTTATGCTGAAAATAGATAAGAACTGTTTACATTAAGAAACATTAAATTAGCACCTACTCTGTGTCCTAGGGAAAACTTAAAAGTATGGCCTTTCCAGTCTACCTATGAAGATGAGCCAGATTTACTTGAAATGTGGATTTGCAAAAGGAAACTATAAGCTGTTAAGTGACTATTATACAAATTTAAAAAATGATAGTGTGGACAGTTGACAGGACTGCTCTGTATAGTGGGGATGTGCTGGCATGGGATGTGAACCTTTTAGAATTGTTCTGTTCAATACTTGTCTTTTCAACTCTTCCTTTTCAAAGGAAAACTCATGAGAAAGTGGGAACTTAGATTGATTGGGAAATCAGAAGTGACAAAGAGATAAAGCAATATGATGTTATTCATCATGGTGGTCGTGGAGACAGGGATTCCGAGGGAGGCTGTGCTCAGTGCTGTGCTCAGCCCTGCCAGCGCAGCCTGGCTTTTATCAGCTGTTTCCATGTGTCTTTGCTTTTGCTCACATCATTCATGCCTTCATTAGTTAATTAATTAGTTAATTAAAATAGTGAAGGCATAATCTTGTCTCAACAAGATTTTGGAAACCTCATATTCTTGGTTCAGGTTCTGGGTTGTTGGTATTTAGTAATCAAGCGTACAAGAAAGTGGTCATGGACCAGAATGCAAAATCATTCATTTACCATAATAGATACAACTGGAACAGACTGAGTGCCAGATACTGGCCCTGCGAATTGGCGACCGATTAGAAGATGGCCTGGTGAGGACAGTCATAGTGGGAGAGGAATTGGCAATTTTATGAGATATTTCCAATGGTGATTTGGATTGGTTTAGCTCCTCCAGGAATAAATGGTATTCCATACCATCAGACTTGCTTTGTTACTCTATCCTTACACCTCACCCAGGGATTTATGGTTCCATTAATCCCTTCTGTATGTCCACTCCCTTCTGTGAGTCAGGTCTTATATTTTTACCCCTATTTTATTAAGTTTTCTTTATTGAGGCACCATTGGTTTCTAACACTGTATATGATTTGGGGAGTAGGTTTACACCACCTCAGATATATGTTACCATCCCATCCCCACCATCAAAGCACCCATAGTTACTATACATTATTGAGTCTCCTCTCTGCTTTGTTCTCACCCCCTCCCTCAACCTTAAGTACCCTCAATTAGTTCCTCATAGTCCTGGGGTTTGTTTTGGTTTAGTATCTCTGTTCCTTTTTTCCCGTCTATATTCCACTCACATATGCATGAAACCATCCAGCATTTGTCTTTCTCTTTCTGACTTATTTCACTGAACATAATCCCCTCCACTTCCATCCATGGAAGAGTTCATCTTTTTTTATGCTGAGTCGTATTCTATTGTGTATATAAACAACCTCTTCCTAATCCACACACCTGTCTTGGGCACTAAGGCTGCTTCCATAACTTGGCTGTTGTAAACAGTGCTGCAGTGAACAAAGGGGTGCATTTAACCCTTTGAATTAGTGACTTTTGTATTCTTCTCTTTTACAACTATTTTTAAATTTTTGTGCCTTTTGCTTAAAACTGCCTTGATTCCTTTTTGTTGTTGTTGTTATATAAGCATACAATAAGCGTATTATTGAGTTACCACAAACTTCTATCATTACTACTTAGCTTCTGGTTGAACAAGTTGCTATTTTTTTAAAAGATTTATTGATTTATGCATACAAGAATGGGGTTACAGGCCAGAGGTGTGGCAAGGGGAGGGTGAGAGGATTTACCAGAGACAGAGTGGGGGGCAGAACAGGCAGACCTACTGGAATACACTGCTGAGGGGAGCAGCAGGAGAGTCAGAAGAGGTCTGCTGTGCCATGTGGGTAGTTCCCTGGCTGGGGATCGAACTTGTGCTGCAGTGGCTGCGGTTAGCTTTATAGGTTGTGTCTTAACCCCTTGCACCACCAGGGAGGCCCACAAGTTGCATTTTTTTTTTAATTAGGTTGCTACCATTCTGATTCTTCTTATTTTGTGTGTGTGTGTGGGGCCCTCGCCGGAGGCCAGGGAATGAACCGGTGCTGCAGAGACTGCGGGCAGCCCAACAGCCCAGCGCTCAACCACTGCACCACCAGGGGAGGTCCCATTCTCATTATTTTTTTATTCCTCCCCTCCCCAAGCCAAAAGTCCATCCTTTTATAAATGTACTTTCTTTCTTCCAGAATATTTTTTATCATGTCTATTTTACCTGCGTAGTTATGATTAGATTCAAAGTTCCAAAGAGATCACGAACCGTGTAGGCTCTTCCATGGGCTAAACACCATGTGAAGGTCCAGGGCTATAAGCTAAATGGTGATTTCACTTATCAAAGGCAGACAGTGCTTAGGACAGACAGGCAGCTGAGAGGAAAGCTGATGGAGTGTGGGAGGGAGCACTGGCGAGGAGAAGTTACAGAGAATAAGAAGACAGTGTTGCTGTGGGAAAACTGAGACCCCATATTCACTTGATGTCAAAAGCCCAAAATGAAATGCGTGGAAGGCGAGAGAAATGATGCTGGGATGCAGATAGGAGCCCGATTAGAATGACTTTGTAAACTTTACGTTGGAATTTTCCCGGGGAAATGGTGGCACAGGATCAGGTCCCTGCTGCCCTCCTTCCTAGTTCCAGTCTGATTGTTTTCCATCTGTTCTGAGTGGAGCAATTATGGGTCAGGCGGGAGCAGCTGGGGAGTTGAGACTCAAAAAGCCGAGCTTAGGGTGCAGGAATGGAGAGCCCTGGGGGACTAGCAGGACTCCTTGCTTCCTGGAGAGAGCTTCATCTGCTGAGTGCTGTGAACCTTGGGGTCGGCAATCCAAGTACCTCCTGACCCCCAAACAGCTATAACAAGGAATGAGAACACGTAGGTTAAGTCTGTT
This sequence comes from Talpa europaea, assembly GCF_964194135.1. Classification (NCBI taxonomy): domain Eukaryota; kingdom Metazoa; phylum Chordata; class Mammalia; order Eulipotyphla; family Talpidae; genus Talpa; species Talpa europaea. The sequence continues at coordinate 15,270,906 of NC_140069.1, forward strand.
CTTCCCATGTGAGCAGGAGAATGCCAGCTCTTTCACCTGAGGGATCCAAGGAGAAAATGTTCCTCTTGTCATAGTACATTAGTCCTGGTAGACTTGGTTTAATCTGTGGAAACAAATCTCCCAAACCTCAGTGATAAAAATGCAGCAAACATTTCTTTTCATATTTTATGTCAAATGCCTATCGTTCGGGGTCTGCATTAGGAACTGGGATGATTGAGGCTCCACAATCTAGAAATCAATAGTCAGTGTAGAGGGCAGAGAAAGGGTGAGCAATTGCACACTGATCCTTAAATGTTTTTACCCAGAAGTAAGCTTTATTTCTCATTTTCATTGGATGGAACAAGTATCATGGGTACGTGGAACTTTGGGGGTTGGCAGAGTGGAATCCTTTTTCTGCCTGAGATAGAAGGAAATGTGTCTTGGTGAAGAGTGGAAATCTCTACTACATTTGACAATGGAAAATGGCAGATATAACTGATCCATGGAGGCATTGTGTCTCCTAGCTTTTACCAGATTACTGCTAATTCCTTCTTTCAGGGTCTCAGCTGCTAGGCCTAAAACCCAGGAGTGAATAGGATGGGCAATGAAAAGGACTGAGTGAATGGGGCTAAGGAGACTGACCTAAAGGGTTGAGAAGGCAGAGAAGAAAACAATAGCACAGCGCCCAGAATGGCAGCCTCCTGCAGGAGGGGAAAGATACAGCGCGGACCAAATCTGGCCCCTGCTTGTGTTGTATGGCCCATAGCTAGGAATGATCTTACAGTTTTAAATGGCCGGGAAGGAATTAAAAGAAAAATAACATGTAACAAATGCTTACAAGGTACCATGAATTCTCTTTGCACTTGTCAGCTCAATTAATCTTTAGGACAATCTTGTCAAAGTACTAGAAGTCATTTCGTAAAAGAGGCAACTGAAGCTTCTAGGGAGGTTAAGTAAATAGGCAGAACTATGAGCCATTCAACAAAATTCAAATCCAGAAAGACTTATACTACAGCCTGTACTCTTAATCTGCTTCTCTAAATGAAAGTCCTTCAACATTATGTGTATAGAACTTAAGGATAAAGGATATAGGCAACACATTCTGGTGAGTTCCCAGGAGGAAGTTCCCTGCATTTCAGAAAAGCTCTGTGGGAAATGAGGACACATTTCTACCATGATAGGGAACACTGCTTTTGAGCACAAATTGAATAAAATGTTAATTATTCAAAAAAATCATTCTCATTAAACTTAAAAGTTATACTCTACTACTATTGTATGTTGACTTTAGCCAATGAAGAATTTATGGAGATTGACTTATCTCTCTTACTCTATAGGTACCTACATAAATTCTCAATTTTACCTCTTGACCCACAGAGTCTGAAATATTTACTTACCTGGTCTTTTACCAAAAAAACAAACAAATGAAAAAAACTATGTTGATTCCTGAATTAGTGCTGTGGAAGCTGAGGGGGGAGATTACCTGTCCTGATAGGTGCGTGGCAACCAACACATTAGGAGGTGCAGAGACAACATAAGCCTTTGTGTGATTAAAAAAAAAGTAGGGTTTTCCCTTCACTTTTTTAAAATGAAAATTTCAAATATACACAAATCATGTGGAAAGTGGTAAAATGGACTCCCAGATATCCAACACCCAATTTCAAGAAAGATCTGATTTTATATAGTGCCCCAACTCTTTCCCCACAAGACCCTGGGTATCATAAAGTCTACAAGGACATTTTGTCTTTTCATTGTAGAATATCCTGGTACATATCTGTAATACATCAATTTTTTTTCTAAAAAAATGCAGCACAATACCATTATCATACCTAACAAAATTAATAGCAATACCTTTAGGCTCTCTAATACTAAGTCCATTTCAGTTTTTCTAATTGTCTCAAGAAATGCAGAACTTAGAAATAAACTGGGATGCAGGTAAGGGCTGCAGTGAACCATGATTTAATCAAGCCAAGCAGAACAAGGAAAAGAAATAAAAGGAAATAGTACAGTAAAATAAATGGAAAACAATGGAAGATACAAAGAATAAAATTAAGTATACTTATTGCATACTATTATGAACATAGCACATTCCCTTATTTTATACAGATTCACTTAAACTCTAGCAATATGGTACACTTAAGACAAAGAGATAAAACAAATGGTTAAAATGTAGTAAAATGTAGGAATGTGTAAAAAGAGACCAGGAAAAATAGAGATTATACTTTTAATATTGAACTTAGGAGAACTTAAGGTGAAAAGTACTGAACAGAATAAGTTAATACACTAATTATAATATGCACAATAAAAAAGTAGTCATAAACAACTGTATCAAAGCAAATCAAAAATATAAATCAAAACTCATTAAAATGCAAAAGAAACTTGGTATTGGTAAAATTTTATTTTATTCTATTTTAAGATTATTTTATACAAGAACTGGGGTACCAGAGACAGGGCGGGGAACAGAACAGGCAGACTGAGGAAATACACTGCTGAGGGGAGCAGTGGGCGAGACAGGAGAGGTCTGCCACGCCATGTGGGACCCTCGCCGGCCGGCCGGCTGGGATCGAACCGGCACTGCAGAGGCTGCAGACAGCTTCACAGCACTATGCTCAACCGCCTGCACCACCAGGGGAGGCCCTTAGTAAAATATTAGTATGTAATCTTGCTATGTATTTCTCAGGGTTACTCAGACTTAGGAAAATATGAGTTGTAATAAACAACTGAATATATTTAACTTTGAATTTTGGAGGGGGTATGTATATTTTTGTACATCTGTGGTAAAACTCCAATAATTATGTTTTTAGCCCCTGATTTTCATAGATCATGTTCTCTAACCCTAACTTAAAAATTTTTTTAAAAGTACTAATAAGTACTAAAGTCTTAAATATTTGTTAATAAAATTCTTCTAAATTATCCTTGGATCAAAATAGAAGTCTGAATTTGAATTACAAAATATCTAAAAAGCAATTAAAAGAAGAAATTTTTATACCAAAATTTGTGGATCATACCAAAAGCTGAACTCAGGAAAATAGATTGTCTTCACCATTGATATTTAAAAAGACAATAAATTTTAAAATGTATCTTAAGAATTAAGGGTAAAAAACATAAATTTAAAACATAGAAAAGGATAATTAAAAGACTGAAATTGTTGAAGTAGAAAATAATGACTTCTAGAATAGTTCAGTGAGTTCAAAATCTTTCTTTGAAGAGACCAATAAAATTGATAACCTTTTCATGATCGCAGTTGAGAAAAAGAGAGGACAGCAAAAATTTATATAATTAAGAACAAGAAAAGAGATAAAAACCACATACAGAGAACAAATTAAAAGACTTAGAAAGGAATACAACATAAACCTTTGAGACAATAAATTTGAAAGCCCAAAGGAAATGTTTAAGATGCAAATTTAAGTCATTTGTGGTGCTGGTCAAGCCAGAGCCCCAAGCCTCTTTCTCCCACTGACTACAATGAGAGTTCTGGATGGAATACCAAAAGCAGCAACCCCAGACCTCTGACAGGCAGGCAGTGTAGTAAGATGGGGAGAGAAGCCTGTACTGTGGCTACAGGGGAGAAGGTCCTTGATTTTCCTCTTTCACTCCTGGTTGGCACCTGAGGGCACCCTAGTCTCTGATCTGTGCACTGGACTTGGCAACAAGAGAGAAACCTCCAATTTCTCACCAAAGGCCCATGAAAAGGGATCACCTTGTAAGCTAGAGAGTATGGAAAGAATCCTACTCCCTTTTTTCAGTTTCACCCCAAGGATGGGCCCCCAAGTATTGCCATATGGTGGTCCAAGCAGAGATTGCAGGTTCCCTAAAAACCTGGAGAGGTTTAAAAAGTTTCAAGACATATCCTAAATTAATGGGTATTAATTAAACAAAGTAGGCTGAAATAGGAGCAGGTAGGGATTTCAAAAACATAATAAAGGCTATTAAAAAACACAAAAGTAAAACAAAAACAAAACTGCAAAGAAGTAAAAAAAAGCAAGTAATACTGTGACTGTTGTCTTAAATAGCAAAACATTCTAATCACCACTTTGTTTTGGAGACTCTAATTAACAAGGAAAGGAAATGTAAAAATTGGTCCCAATAAAGGATGTAAGAATATCATCTTTGCTTATTATAAAATTTATGCCAAGGAAACCCAAGATAGGCTGATAAAATACAAGAATTAACAAAGATTTGCTTAGTCTAAGGAATATACAAAAATCATTATTTTCCCCTCTCCGTTAGCAAAAAATGATTTAGAAGCAAATAAGGGAACATTGCTTTCATAGTTGGTGCCTGCAGTTGTGTATGACATGCAGCCTACTGCAAGATGCTCAGCTTGGTAGAAATATGATGGGATTTGCATTTCAAAAAGGCTTTGGAAACTCTGAATGAGACTTGTCTGAAGCAGGGAGAACAATTTTGAGGCTCCTGGGATGATCCAAGCAGAGATGACATGACCTCAAGGAATGGCCATGGCAGTGAGAAAGGAAGGGGGAGGTTCTGAGATATCAATTAGGAAGAATAGAGGATTTATAATCAACTGTTTGGAACAGATGTAGAGGGAAGGGTTAAGATGAATCCCTAGATTCTTGCGGGAGTCTGGGTGGAAGAGGGCGCTGTCATTCTGTAGGAAAGCAGGAGAATGGGCAGGTTCCATGAGTTAGGGTTGGGGAAATGTGTGAAGTGTGGACATGGGATGTCTGTGGGACATACAAGTGTTTAGCAGGTAGAAGATTGTGAGTTTGGAGCTGAGATTGAACTCCAAGTATTCAAGGAAGACACTTGGGTGTTACTAGCAGGTTATTGTGAGATGTAATTACTGGACTCATGTTTCCACTGGAAACTGATTCTCAAATACTGGTATAAAGATGTTTGATCTTCCAGATCAGCATACTTCTCCTTTCTCCACTTTGCTCACACCTTAGAAGACTGATCTGTGTGGACTGAAGCAAGACTTTCTTGCCCTCCAGTTTCTGATTGCCTTTGCATTGACTGAAAGTTCAAGCTCCTCCAGGTTGTCTTCTCTTGCAACTGAAGCAACTCCGAAACATTCTGGTAACTTCTCCCTCACCATGTTCTCAATGGCTGAGAGATATTAACTCACATCCAGGAATCTCATCTCCCTTAGGTAGCAGCCCCCTACCTAATCCTATCCTCTTTGTAAGTAGTCCCTTCATTAAATTCAACCTAATTACCCAATGCAGTGTGTTCTTTCCTTCTCTCTATACCTGGTCCGTGAATTGGCTATATCAAAATCACCTGGGTATTATACAGACTGATCTTCAAAAATCCATCCAAAACCAGAATTTCTAGGTATGTAACCAAAGACTGCAATTTATCAAGTATCTCATATGACTTTATAGCTAAATTGGGGAATCTTTTCTAGTTGTCTTGGTGACCCATCTGAGACAACTTAATATCATGAACCAGATAGTTCAGATGAAAAGTTCAGTCCCAGGCTCTGCTCATTGCCACTATGGTGTGTGACCTTGGGGAAAGTTGTTTTACCTGTCTAATCCTTAGGAGCTCATGGTTTCTACTACATATTGTTGTTTAGAAGTTTAAATGAGGTCATCCATGCAAAACAACAAAATGCTAATAAGCTGCCAATAAGTGTTCTTTGTTGCATGCTGAACAACTATTGGATACATGAGGAAGTCGAATAAGAAATTAAAAAAATACCTGGAGATGAACAAAAATGAAGGCATAACTATCAGAACCCATGGGACACAGAGGAAAGTATGTAGCTATACAGGTCCACATCAAGAAACAAGGGCCAGCACAAATAAAAAACCTTACCACTTGCCTCAAGATTCTAGAAAAAGAAGAATAAACAATGCACAACAAAATGAGGTGTGTCTATAAGGTGAAATGGTGATGATTTTTAGTCCACTGAAAGCATTAAAAAGCAAGACAAAGGGGAAAGGATGTCTCATGACCTGGACGACATCTCTGACAAGCTGTCCTGCAGGAAATGCAGGAGCTACCCAGTGCGTGTCTGGGGGAAGGCACTTTTAAAGAGGGACACAGTACAGAGACCTTGATAAGGAGCATGCTTGTTGTGACAGAGAAACGGCAAAGAACTGGTGTGGCTTGAACAGAAAGATGAGAGGAATGACAGGAGACGAGAGCCAAGGACTAGTGCAAACTGGAGCTCTTGTGGAGCCGAGAGGTTATTGTGACCACTTTTTGCTTTTGCCTTGAGTGAGATAGTAATGCCTCATTGGTTTTTATATCCTCTGAATTGTTTTTAAAGAATCATGCTGGCAGCTGTGTTGCAACAGACTGGATGGGAGCAATAGGAAAGTGGGGTATCCCTTAGGAAGATTTTTTAATAATCCAGGGAAGAAAGGGTGCGGACCAGCATGGGGGCCATGGCATTGGAAGAATGGTCATATAATTGTCATGTTTTGAAGGTAGAGTCAGTGTATTTAAACAATGATCATACCAATGTATGTAAGAGATAAGGAACAGTAAAGAATGATTCAGGGTTTTGTTGGTTTTTTTTTTAGTGCTTTTTTTTTTAAGATTTATTTTATTTATACAAGAGCTGGGGTACAAGCCAGATGCGCGGGAGGGTGAGAGGATTCACCAGAGACAGAGTGGGGAACAGAACAGGCAGACTGAAGAAATACACTGCTGAGGTGAGCAGCAGGACAGACAGAAGAGGTCTGCACGCCATGTGGGTTGCTCCGAGGCCGGCAGGGATTGAACCATCTCTGCAGAGGCTGTGGACAGCTCCATAGCACTGCGCTCAACTGCCTGCACCAGCAGGGAGGCCCCAAGAATGACTCAGTTTTAACCCAAGCAACAGGATGGTCGCAGCTCTTATTAAATACTGGCTCAGAGAACTGCGAGCAGAGCAGGCTGCCTTTGTGAGAATGGAAATCAGGAATTCTCGTAGATACTTTTGTTTGGAGATGTTGAGCAGGCAGCTTAGGTGGATGAGACTGAAGAATAGGGAGAATTCTAGGCTATTGGTATAAATTTGGGAGGCATTAGTAGATAAATGGTATTAAAGCCCTTGGGTAAATACCCTTAATAAGAGATAATAGCTGGAGAAGATGGACTGAATTTTGGGCATTCTGGATTTAGAAATCAGAGAGGCTTAAGAAGAAACAGAACAGTCAGAAGGAGCTACCAGTGAGATGGGAAGGATGAAGGTGAGTCATGTCCTGGATGCTAAAATAAAGTGTTTCTAGGCAGGGGCAGTAAAATCAAATGGCCCTGACAGATCAGAGCATGCTGATTATGAATTGGCCAAAGGATTTGGCAAGGTAGAGCAATCATACGCCAGAAAGTCATCTGAGTGGAATGTTGTGGTTAAGATCTCTGTTATGAGCAGACTTGGGAGAGAATGGCCCTGAGAATTTGGAGAAAAGAGCAAGGACAACACGTGCAGGCTTTTTATATTAACGGAGGGGAAGAGAAATGATGTAAGAGCTGGCGGAGGATGTGGAGTGGAGATATAAAAAGATGCTCATATGCTGATGGGAATGATCTAGTGGAGAGTGGGAGGCTGATGAAGTGGGAGGAGAGTGGACATAAGCTGGCATGGCATCCAGAACTATGCAGGGGATGTGAGAGCTGAAGTACAAGTGTATGATTTGACTTCAAGGAGGAACTTCAGAGTTAAAAGAGAAAATAAATGGATCCAGAGACAAGACAGTGGGTAGTAGGATGATAGGGGGAGCATTGGGGAGCTCTGTTCTGCTGGCTCCTCCTTTTCCCAGAAATAAGAATTAAGATTTCTTTCAACAGCAAGGATGGAGAGTGGATGTTGGAGGGGAATTGTGTGTGACTGGATTAGGGACACATAATGGGGACACTCGTGGCACTGAGGTCCACATGACTTAAGAGAGACAAGTCACCATATTTACTCATTCTTCTGTATCCTGTTTAACGGGGCACCTTCATATTGAGTAGACAGAGTTGACTTTAAGGTCTGACTTTGCCAGGCTGGTGCAACAACCAAATAAGAATGCAAAATATGCCATGCAAGCAGCCTAGCTTTATTCTCTAAGCACCGGGAGTAATCTATGATTACATGCACATTTTATGAAGATGAATCTGATGACAATGAAAAGGGGGGACCCTGCGTACTGGTCTAATAGGTGATGTGAGCTGATTCCTACATTTGAGGCTCCCTAACATGGGTGTCTGCTTTCAATTTGGTGGACTGCTTGAAGTCCAGACCTATCCCTAGACATGTCTTTTTGTGCGTAGGCAAATAAGAGCCTGCCTATCCAAAGGAGCGGGGGAGCACCCCCTTCCTGCAGCCTTCAGTAGCCATGTGCTGAGTCGGGAAGCTCTGAACGGTCTGTGGCCCCCAGAGCTGATTTTAAAACTTTTGTACTTCCCAACGCACATACGTTGAGCCTCCCTTTTACTCAACTGGCTGACTATTTTCAGGTACAAACTACATTTTAGGAGATATATATATATCTGAAGAGTACATTTTGTAAAGCTAGATAAAATTGCATTTTCAGCAAGAGAAATATCAAATATCAGAATGACCTCCAAGGACCAAAACAGGCAGGGACACTGTGTGTTTTATTAAATAGAGAGATCTAAGCACAATGTGTATAAAATGTGTTTATCCTAAAATAATTTGTCTCAGGATAGCCCTCTCCCGGCTGCTGGCGCATGCTCTCAGGAGCAATGTGGTGCCCTGATTCTCTCCAATTTGTGTAAGTAAAGAACCTTTAAATACTGTTTATTCCATTAAACCATGCTGGTTTTATTCAGATTCATTTCATTTCTGAAGATACATTTGTTTCTCTGTATAAGAAAAAGGGAATACCCTGCTGAAGGATTACAATTAAACTGGATATTAAATTTTTGAATTTGGAATTATCACAAGTAGCTTGAGTTCACAGCAACTTTGTGAGAAGTGGCTCTTGAAATGTTCTTGTGATTTTCTCTAATGGAAACTTCATGAAGCTTTGCTGACAGAAGGTAATGATTTAGTTCTGACCTTTGCATCTGTCTTTCCCCACGGGCATTCATTTGTGACTTAATTTGGTTACAAAGTTTTTAAGTTACTGTGAACCTGGCAGTGAGCAATAGACCTGGGTTCTGCCTAGCTTTTGCTCTCATTGCTTTTTCTCTTGTCACCTGCCTTTGGGAGTGTGTGGGGATGAGGGGTACAGGAGGTTACTGACATCTCAGAAGCTCATAATTTGGGGACTGTTGAACAAATTTTGGTATGTTGATTATCATTTAGGCTATAGGCCTTGTTAGTTAGCCGGTACTTCCTTGGGGAAATGAATTTATACTATGTATATCTATATATTTATATCTACAATATATATAATAGATAGATAGATACACACACACGCAAAGAGAGACAGTGAGTCATTGTAAGATTCCTATTGAGTAATACAAATTGAGTTTGAGAAACTAGGTGAAAATTACACCTACACACACACACACACACGATTAAGGGGGCAAAGCTTCTCTTTTGCATTTGCTCTATAGTTTGAGTCTGACTGCATGCCACAAAAATGAGATGATGACATTTAATTACCTTAGAAGAAAGAAACCTAATAAATTCTTGGCCTTATCACTTAGCATTATTATTGCCATTAAGGAAAATAAGGGCCTGCAGAGAGACCATCAGCACAGCCCAAAGAGTCTTGGATGAGGCCTGAAGCTGTACATTCAGCATCGAAAATGCTGAAGGTCACGCATCAGTCACTTCAGCCATACGTGTGCATATCTGGTCACATAACACTATCAGCAATAACATTGTCAAATATGCAGGCAGCTGGAGGATAAATATGGAAATAGTGTGAAAGGTAAAAGTGAGAATGGAAGAATAAATGACAGTGAACACTTATCTCTCAATAAGAGAAATGATTTCAAATGTGCCCTCCTTCAGGCCAGCTCTGACAGCTCTCTAACACAAAATCCCTCACCAAACACAGCTAGCATCTGAGAGTTAGAGACCCTGAGCTCAGCCACCTCTGCTCAGCAAAGGAATGAAGGAAATAGACATGGCAGCTGGTGTTAAAGGAGCTTAGCTTAAAGGGAGGATCAAGGAGAATGTGACAGTGAGTGTTGGGGAGAGATAACAGCTGTGTGATGGATGTTTAGAAATGTGTGAGAAATTGGACAATGCAACAAATAAAATAGAGAGGGGGGACACTACAATTTTTAGATCAGCCTACACAATGATGCTAGTTTACACTAAAAAGAGTCAGTCAGTCATCTCATAGAAATGGACTCGAGGACAGGAAGGAAGAGAAATTTATACATACATACTTAATGTAAATTTTAATTATCCATATAGACAGAGTCCCACAAATCTTTAGTGCCTGAGCAAATACAGATTGACGAGACTGATGGTGAATCTGTGCTACCTAATAGATTTACCCTCTTCCTAATTATTTTTTATGGATCACTACCCAGAATGGATATAAAAAAGAATGGCTTTAACCTTTCTCTCAGGCTGATTGGAGTTTTACTATCTTTTTGCTCTTCTCCTTTCTAAATCAATGAAAAAAAGTTTATGTAAGAAACAGTAAATTGAGCCACTCTGACCTTTTGATATTTGGATAAAGCAAAAATGTAAGTGATTGTCTTTAGACATCTTATTGATGAGGATTCCAGAAGTGAAACAAAAGCTACCAGGCTCTCTTACGCCTTTTCCTGGGGATCTAGTCTTTTATCTCTTAATATTTTGCCATGTGATCCCATGTCTTCACAAATGGGTTATTTATTTTCAGAAATAGTTCATATACATTTACTGCACCAAATGTGCCAGTGCTTAGAGTCTACTGAGCATTTATATTTTAAAATTACTTTTTTTTGCACCCTCCATCCACATCTTAATAGTGGGGAGTGAAATTGGCTTGTGTTGTGTTCAGATGCTTTTTTTTCCTGGGCAGCACAGCAGTCGTGGTATGTTTTGAAGGGTCTTACCCCCGTGCATCCTGATCTCTTCCCACACCTGCCAGTTCCGGCATTTCAGATGGAAAGCTGTTCAGGTAGGTTTCCAAATGATTTAAATTGACTACTTTTTCTGAAAAGTCAGGAATTTGAAGATGGAAAGATATTTTTCCATCTGGCTTTTCTTCTTTGCTCAAAGCTGGTATTGTGTGTCAGCATATGGTTGTCATAGGAGGTAATTAAATCACTAGATTTTAGCAATATATTTATCATAGAGAGTAAATTGAGCAAATTATAGTAAGAAAATTCACCCTCCCTTTCCTTGACTCCCCTCTCAAAGCTGAGGGAGTCTTCCCTAGAGTAATATTTCATGTGGGGCCACAAAAAGCTCTTTCATATTGCTGACAATTACCTGAAATTATCAGTAATCATACAAGAGGCAATTAGAACTCATGGAAGCACCAACATAATTACTGCATCCTTTTCAACACTCTGAACTTAAATGTACTCTAATAGCTTGAGCATGAACGATGTTACTATGGCTTTATTAGTCACTTTACCTAGAATGCACGGACTGGAAGTTACATCACTTCACTTAGTTGAAATCAGTGAAAGCAAGTCCTTACCTTATTTTTATTTATTTTGTTAATTTTTTATCAAAGTACCATTTGTTTGTATCTGTGTAGTGTTTTGACAGTATGGGATTTCCCCCTCTCCAGTGTAGTCTCTACAGCACTCCAAAATATGCAATGGAATACTACTCAGCAATCAAAAATGATGAACTCATGCCATTAATGTCAACATAGATGGAGTTGGAATGGATTATGCTAAGTGAATTAAGCCAAAACAAGAAAGATAAATACCAGTTGGCATTATATGTGGAATATGGAGAAAGGGTCACACAAAGACAAACATTAAAACCACTCCTTGAAAGCTGACCGTAGATCTAAGGTATCCAAAGCAGGAGGGAGAGGGATAAGAGGTCACAGGACAAAGCAGATCATTTTTAGGCAGAATCGTATTACAAGGGATTCATACCTTATTTTTATCAGCATCCCTCAACTCAGATACAATCACCAAGTATTGTATGACAGTTGAAAGCAATGGTACTGCCACTATACGTCTATAAATCATCAAAAGGAATAAAACTCTGCTTCATATACTTTACAATGGACATAAATATATTACACTACATTGATTAAGAAAATAGCCCTGGAGGACTTTAAATTTCTATGCAGGGAAAAGAACAGAACACTATTCAGCCTTGCATTGAAATTCTTATATAACTTTGGCTCCTGCTTAAACTTTAACCATTTAGACTCTTCTTTATTAATGTTAATATACTTAAGGATGTCAAATGCCTGGTATAGAGTACTTGCTCTGTGCATGATATCTTGTATTATGTGTAGAGCATTACTGGAGAAGTTACCTAGAATTTGGTGGTAGGGAGATATAATTTAGGGGAGTGTAGAAAAACCACAGATCTGCTATGGTTCAGGTATCAGGACTCTGGAAAGGTGATTATTATCCAAGAGTCTAATCAAGCAGAAAACATACCAGTGCCATTCTGTATGGGGTTCTCTCAATCCCACATGATGGAATTGCTTGTCCTTTAATATGGACCAGGCTGGACCTCAGTCCCAGAACCTGTTGACTTTTATCCTCTTGGCTGATAACTTCTGCACCCCCACATCACTGCCTGTTAAATATAGCTCTTTGTGCAAAGCTGCCATCTTAAGCCTCTAGTAGGTACTAAAGTTGTGATTGACCCCAGAGCCCTGACACACCCAGTGTGCAATGACATCTGCCTATCCAAAGGGATTTTGGTTTATACTTCTTTGGACACAATTTAAACAGTCTCATCCTTTTCTTCCAAGCTACTTTATTCACTCTTGTGATGAGTATACCTAGCACCCTCTTGAGAGGAAGAACCATTCAGAAGTAAGTTGGTTTCTTCCCCACTGATGTTTTGTTTGGAGAGTTATTCGCTCTTAGAAGGAAAAGAAAAGTCCGCTAAAAAGAAGGTTCAAGATTTTCTTAGGAACTGTTTTAAGAATATCAAACTTGGTAAAATATGACTTCTGCACAAACCCTGTTAAAATATCAAGAATTTTGTCTGAAACAAAGAAAAAATGTCAAGAATAGCAAAGAGCCATGCGTTAACTTTAAGGAGAGATGAGTCAACAGAAAAAAGGTAATTGGAACTAGAATATTTATGGTCCCTTAAAGGAGAAGCAGAAACTTCTGGGTTCTGAAGAATCTGGCTGATATTCCAAGCCAGCATTTAGATACGTTCCTAGAATGCCTAGGGTTGCCGGAACTGAGCAACTGTACATGTTTAATGTGAGAAACACATTGTAAACAGTATAAAACTTGCATCCAAAACATTTATATGAAATTGAGATGTCATTAGAACAGCCAAGACCAACATAAATGAAACAGCTGAAAGCAATTGTGAATTGGTATTTAAACCAGCACATATTACTAGGATATAAACTGTGTAATTAATGTCTACAAATTAGAAGACAAGAACCAATAACTGGCTGGTAGAGATAAGGGAAGAACAGGGAAATCAGTATCCATATAGTGGAGCATGATTCTACCTTACAGAAGGAGATCCTGCTGTATCCAGCAATAGGGATGTGTCTGGAGGATCACTGTATATGTGAAATAAGCCAGCCAGAAAGACAAAATCTGCAAGCTCTCACTTCTATGTGGAATCTTAAAAAGAAAAATCATAGTAACAGTGTAGAATGGTGGTTACCAGAGATTCATATAATTCACAGTTTTGTGTTGAATTATCTTACATTAACTAAATGAGTATTTCATGTAAAAGCACAATGGCTCACGAATAGTCTACAAGCTGAACAATTTGAGTCACTTTAAATACATCATGGACAATGGAGAATGAATATGTCTTTGGCAGTGTGTTAGTTTTCTTCATCTTATAGCCTTGAAGTGATGGAATGAGAAAGTCTGGTTCATAGATGGGACTTAATAAATGAATGGCAGTAAGGAAGCACCATCTCCAGAACCTGCTGCATCTTTGGTCTGAAAATGGGAATAATACCTTTTTCCATGGTTGGTCTGAGGATGATATATGATATATGATTTTGAAGCTCAGCTTGTACTCCATAAGCCTGCTGACCATTTGCAATCTCTGTATTCTTTCTTTCATCCACTTCTAATAGTTAGTAGATGTATTCAAAATTTCTTTTTCTTTAAGTTTTAGTTCTATTCATCTTTCCTGGATAATTTTTTTTATCTTATATGTAAAATATCATTTAAATCTCCCTCTCCTTGGTCTAACTGCATATGGGATTGGCAGATTGTTTAATTTTTATGAGATCTGATTTTGCAATAGACAATCAAATGACTTGTACGTGTCTGAAATGCATGAATACTACTTATTTAGTATTTATTGTGCCAAGACAGTGCTGACTGCCATGCTTGGCACTGTGAAATGAAAAACTCAGTGTTTCTGATAACAGTCTGGTGATTTTATCTCTTTGTTGTGGTCTCATAGTAGATATTGTTTATTGAATATCTGGTTTGGCCCTATTTCAATGAAAGCTTGTTCAAATTCTCTAGGCTTTGTTCATTTGTAAGTGACAGAAAAGTAACTCAAACTATTTTATGCAATCAATCAAATGATGGATCAATATTTATTGACTCATAACTCTGAACAAGATAATCATAGTTCAAGTATGGAGAATCCAGGACTCACACAGAGCCATGAATCTCATCTTTTAGTTCTATTTTATCATTTCTGCTCTGCTTCCCAACAAGATCTCTGCATGTGTCATCCCTAGCTTCAATCCAATAGATAAATGTCTCTTTCCTGCAAATTTCTGCCAGGGTCTTTGAAGCAAAGGAACCAGTCTGATTGTATGGTCAGTCAGAATTGTGCACTTCATTTGACATGTGGGTTTGGGAATAGTAGAGAGGTTAGGGTACCCCAAGGAAATTGTAGATCCTATTCCTAGTTGTAGAGTTAGAAAGAACTGCCCACTGCAGTGCTCCATTCTACTCTCAGAAAAGTCCACATATTGTGTAATTTATGCATTTACTTACTTATTTAGGATCATACGTTCAGATTTCATTGATAAACAGGGAAAATTTGATTTGTCTGTCTCTCATTCTAAAAGGAGAAACACTATGCCAAAGGTCAGTGCTTTATTTGGTACCTATATGGATGCACCCTTGTGTGCTTTCACAGAATAATTGGAGACCATGAAAGTCATCACAATGGGGAATGACTTAACTACAACCACATCTTGTCTGTTTAATTTCCTATCTGATCTACATGACATTGTAAGCCCAGTGCAAATCTTCATTTTATTATGGATTTGTGTCGCATTGCATTGAGAAATATTTTAAATTGTCTATTTTCCCCCTTTAGTTGAAAGTGTCCTATAGAGCTTGAATGTAGGGTTTTAAGGAAAAAAAAATGCCCCTTTAACCAGAACCATAGAGTTGCTGGGCCCACCATGATAATTGATGCAGCAGCAGAGCTTCAGCAAACACTGCTCTGAAGTTTGCATTATCAAATCTACCCACAAAACTTCTCTTCAAGCACATTTTTAAACATCGAGAGATATCTAAATTTGTCAATTGACCTGTTAGACACTGCATATTATGTTGCCTAAAATAACACCGTAAACTGGGGGGAGAAAAGTGGAATTGTCAAATCACCTGCAGATTTTAATGGTTTTCTCTTTCTTATGAACATTTCAATTTCAATTGCTGTCAGTTCCTCTAAATAAGAATCGATCTTTTTCCCTTTTCCCATTCCCATCACTCTGAGTGCTTTTCAGGGAAGTAACCAAATTAAATTAATCTCTGAAACTTTGAGTTTTTGTATTTATTTATTCTTTCCTAATTTGGTGAATCTATTGCACTAAGTCATCCCTTTTGTTAACAGTTCAATTTCCTTTTGCCATTCTAGATGAGTTGTCAATGATAAGCAAAGTAATATTTGAATTCCAGGAGGTTCTTTGTGAAGAAAAATGTAATATTCCAGAGTGTCATAGTCAGTTTACTTTTTAAATGACAGGAGTGTTGTTAATGCCTTTTAACTTGAATTTCCAGAAGAACTCCAAGTTTTAAGAGTTTAAAATAAGTAGAAAAGTAACTACATTCATACTCAGTTTGCTTGAACAACACATATTTTATTTACTGAAAAGTGTGATTAGCCATTGATAATGGCTAAGAACTCTATGAGTATTGCTAAATAAAAAAATAGTGCTCTCTGGGGGCCTCCCTGATAGCACAGGGGTTAAAGACAGCTCTATCAAGCTATTGCCAGCCACTGCAGCGTGAGTTCGATTTTCCAGCCAGGGAGGTGACCCACATTGCACAGCAGATCCCTCCTGCCTCGCCCGCTGCTCCCCTCAGCAGTGTATTTCAGTAGCTCTGCCTGTTCTGCTCCCCACTCTCTCTGGTGAATTCTTTCATACAACCCCCCCCACACACACACACACCCCTCTGGCTTACATCCCAGTTCTTGTATGCACAAATAAATAAAACTTAAAAAAAAAATAGTGTTCTCTGCCCAGCTTTGTTGGTGGTGTGATCAGAGATTTGGGCAGTTAGTGCAATAAAGGAGAGGGTACTTTCACTTAATTAATCATACAAACAATTCTTCCTGGAATTGCATTGTCCAATCTCTTACTCAAAGTTCAAGATGGAGTCATACAAATTAATCACCCTGTGGCATAGGTGATAGGGAATATTAGAAACAAAAAAAACCTGCATAAATATGTGTAGGTCCCTTTATTGTTTTTAAAAACAGTTGTGATGCTCAACAATTCAGTGAAATCCCCCCTTTTTCAGTTTGATCTGTGTCTAGATAATATGGCATGTCTGTCAGTGAAGTTTCCTCCCTCAGTCTACCAGAGCAGAATACTGTGTGTGTGTAGGCAAAGTAGTGATAACCAAGCTTGCCAGAGGATCTTTTGCAAAATCTTGTGGTGGCCTTACACACATCTAGGAGAATGACTTTCCCACTATGTAAAAAGGAAAGAATTATTCTATATTCTCATATGTACATATGTGTGCATTTGTATGTATATGTGTGTATCTATATAGTATGTATATATGTATGTGTCTTTCAGCTACTATAGCTTTCACAGGCAACTCTCAGCCTCAATGTCATCTTTAAATATCAGCAGCAATAGTATTCATTATTGAAATAATGTTCTACACATTAACACATATAATGTTACCCTTGAGGCTACAATAATGGGCTATTTGCAGCTAGCACCTTTCCATCAAGATTTTTAATCTGTGGGCCTCCCCTGGTGGCGCAGTTGTTGAGCACTGGGCTGCGAAGTTGCCCGCAGCCTCTGCGGCACCGGTTCGATCCCTGGCTGCTCCCCGGCCACTGGAGGAGGGTCCCACATGGCGCGCAGACCTCTCCTGCCGCCCGCTGCTCCCCTCAGCAGTGTACTTCGGTCCTTCTGCCTGTTCTGCTCCCCACTCTTGCTCTGGTGAATTCTCTCGCCCTCCCACGCTTCTGACTGTACCCAGTGCTTGTATAAATAAATAAATAAACAAACAAACAAATAAGTAAATCTTTAAAATAAAAAAATAAAAATAAATAAAATTAAAAAAAAAAAAAAAAAAAAAGATTTTTAATCTGAGATTGACAACAGTCACTGTTGTAAGTTTCAGACATATATTAATGACAGAAATAAAGTACACTAAATATTTAAAATACATATGAATTTAAAGTTTTTCCTTATGTTAAATTTTATTAAAAATTAATAAACAATCTGACAAGGGATTATTGTCCAAAACTTATAAAGAACTCATCAGCACAACAAGAAAACAGATAACCCAATCAAAAAATAGGCAGAAGTCCTCAGCAAACACTTCTCCAAAGAAGACATACAGATGGCACATGGGAAAAAATGCTCATCATCATTTATCAGGAAATGAATATTAAAACCACTATGAGATGCAACTCACACCTGTGAGATTGCCCCATATTAGAACAGTCAGCAACAGGTGTTGGCAAGAATGTGCAGATAAAGAGCTCTCATGCCCTGCTGGTGGGAATGTAGACTGGTCCAGCCCATATGGAAAATAATACAGATATTTCTCAAAATATTAAAAATAGATCTGCTATACGATCTAGCAATACCAGTGCTGGCTACCTACCGGAAAAATACAAAATAACTAATCTGAAGGTATATATGCATTCTTCTGTTTATTGCAGTACTATTTATAATAGCCAAGTTATGGCCACAACCTTAGTATCCAATGAGAAAGTCAATGAGTGTGGTGCATATGCACAATGGAATACTACTCAGCTATAAAAAGATGAAACCTCACCACTGTCCACAACATGGATGGGCCTGGAGGAAATTGTGCTAAGTGAAATAAGTCAGAAGGAGAAAGATAAATACTAGATGATTTCACTGATATGCAGAATATAAAGAAACAAAACAAAGAAATAGACAAAACTAACTTTAGAAAACTGAATTCAGAATTGGAGCTACCAGACAGGGAAGGTGAGAAATGGACAGCAAAAAGGGGCAGGACTCAGTGGATTGTGGTGCAGGACTATGGGTGCTCTGATTAATAGTAGGCATGGCATGTAACATACACCCAAAGAACTACAAACCTCTACACATAAAACATAAATAGTGCACAAAACATAGTGTTGTAAACCAACACTACTCAATTTAAAAATACAATTTGAAATAAAAATGCTCAGGTTTTAAGTACAAAATGAACGAGCCAAAATCTTCTCTTTATGATACAAAAAATGTCAGCTCTGTGTGTGTGTGTGTATATGTGTGTGTGTATTTGTGTATGTGTATGTGTGTGAGACATATTCAGTTTTGAGTGTGGGAGGAGTTGAGTCTAGGATGTTTACCAAATAATATCTTCTATATTTCAGAACTAGAGGGAACAGAGTGTACAGATGAGTCCATCCCTGCCCTCAAAGAGTCAAAGACAATTTAGTGAAGGCAAGATGAAATTCCTGTTTTTTGGAGAAGTCATTTCTCAAACCCTCAGGTTACTCTTCTGCAGCTCAGGTCTCATCCTCACTTCTTTCCACAGGCCACTGCTTGGTCTGGCCTGTGGGTTTAATCAGAATAGACAAATTGACTGTTTTGGCTGTGAGTCAATCCTTGGGGGTTAAACATTATTAAACTTTAGCTAGTTGGCCAAATCCATTCACATAAGAATTTAAAAATTTTAACCTAATTACTTGGCAGGTAAAGGATATAGGCTCATAGACTGATATTTCACTAGATTTGTGATCTTTTTTGTACCTTCATTGACGGTCAATTCAAAATCACCCACAAAAGAAACTTTTTCTTTACCAGACAAAATTATTGAACCTTAAGGGAAGAAGGCTAATATTCTTGGTATATATTTTTTGTCATTCTCTTGCCTCCCAAGTGGCAACTCACTGTCAATATTTAGACCAGAGCATTATTAAGAATATGAAATGTTATTACAGAGGAGATTTCATAAGAAATTTGATCCATCAATTCAGTATGATACCAGACTTTCAATCATGTTGTAACATTAAAGTTTCGTTTTTAATGTTGTCTAGATTCAGAATTATGTTCAAAGTTGAAGAATAAAATGAGTTTGGAGAAAATGCATTCATCCTTTTCCTATCTCCACTTCTGTCACGCTCTGCCTACCTCTTTGACTGCTCACAGGAATTCGGTGGAAAATAAGATGGTGTGTATCGATTGAGCCCTCGCTGTGTGCCCAGACTGTCCCCATATTTAACAAGAGGAAAAATAAGCAACCTCCTGCCCCAAATAAGAAAAACTAATACAAATAGGCAGCATTTGTGCAAGTGATGTTGCAGCGAGAACATAAAGTGACATGGAAATATCTTCGGTATCTTTTGCAGGACTCATAGATGACTTGAAATGAATGGCATTGACAAGTCAAAGTTTATTAGTAGTTGTGAAAATGGTGGCTTTTGCACACAGATGGCCAAAAAAAGCACCTTTAGGAGAGGATTGTTTCAGTCTATGATTCATTATTTCTTAAGAAAAGGAAAGAGTTGGTATTGTCTGGGAGTTCAACTACGCAGGCTCCCCCTTCCTTTTGAGAGAAAATAAGATCTGGCCTTTGAGAGTACCAGTTTCATCAATTCCAGAGACATTAATTTCCATTTTTTTCTGGGTCTAGGTCTGTATTCCATACAATAGCTAATATATAATTTACTATTGATACTGTAGTACAGAAATCAAATGCCAGTTAGCTCTGGGACTGTGGGCAAATTCTTTAGCTATCTAAGTACAGTTTCTTGATTTACAAATCAGGAATAATAGGAACTAAATGAGGTGATGATCACACCATGCTTGGCATCAGGCTTGCCAAGCCAATTTAAAAATATAATTTGAAATAAAAATGCTCAGGTTTTAAGTATAAAATGAACTAGCCAAAATCTTGTCTTTATGATACCAAAATGTCAGCTGTGTGTGTGTATTTGTGTATGTGTGTGTGTATTTGTGTATGTGTGTGTGTGAGACATATTCAGTTTTGAGTGTGGGAGGAGTTGAGTCTAGGATGTTTACCAAATAATATCTTCTATATTTCGAAACTAGAGGGAACAGAGTGGGTGTTTTGTGGTAGATGTTGACTTTCAAGGAGTTTATAGTCTAGTAATTAATACGGGGCATGTCTTCAAGTTATAATTTAATACAAGGTAGAGTTCAGAGGAGAGAGAGATCAACCCTAATCTTGAAGGCTTAGAGTAGAATGTATCCTTTGACCTGACCCTGTAATAAAATGAGTAATATTTGAACAGGTACAGAATCCTTTCTCTGAGGAGGGAAGCATAGAAGCAGAGCTGGAGAGGTGAGAACATCAAGGTGTCAATGAGGTGTCCCTCTAACTGGGTTGTGGAACTCTGACATGCAGCAGTGTAAGGAAAGACTGGGGGAAATGAAATTGGCTGTAGCTAGGCTGATTACATGGGACCTAGAATGTTATGTGTTCAAAGGTTCCCTAACACAAATGGAAAAACGATTCTCATATTCATCATTTGCACAGGGGTATAACCAAGTCATTGTAACCACCATCCCCTACCCACAACTATGACAGCCCCACCCAGACAGCTGCCAGCAGGTGGTGTGTGTGTAGCAAACAGTTTAGTGGCTGGGGCTTCCTCAGCAGCTCTGGACTTCTGTATGATCCAGCTGGACACACTATCTACCACACCAATATCATCATCAAGGAGTAGAAGTCTTTATTATTTTTTCTTGAATTGGCTATGTTAAAAGTCTCACATTTTCAAAATAGGCTATGTGATTTTTTTTGTAAATGGCATCAGCTGGTAAACCATCAGAGGAATGTGGCTCTGATGCCTGTTAAGCCCACGTTGGCGACAATCTCGATTACACATAAATCTTCACACAAATCTTCACCAAGTGCTTTCTTTTCATCCCCTTATTGTTTAAGCAACCCAGATGAAGAGATTGTGAAGCTTTTTTAGTCCATGTAAACATTGTAGACAAAGTGGCAGGGTTGTTTGATCCTAGGTCCCTCTTCCCCCTGGAAAATCGGCAAGTAATGCTGATACCAGGAAGACCTGGGAGGCCGGACATCACAGTGCATGGAGGCCATGGGCCTCCACATGTTCTGTGGGTCTTACCTGACTTTAGTTCAAGGGATCTGTACTCATTAGAGACCGAAATGAAAGTAGGATCTCAAAGCTCTAAAGTACTGGAGACCAGGGAAATGATTTAGGTTATTAGGTTTCATGAATTATCAAGATATTAAAAAAAAATCTGAACATCAAATAAAGCTATTAACTAGTGGATATATATGTACGTACATATATATATATGTGTGTGTATATATATGTATGCATGTATAATCAGGAATAGATACAGAGTTAGGAGTTTAGGAATCTCACGGAAAAGCAAAGCATCAACCTTGAAAACTGGGCCTTGGTCTGTTCATTCTTGCAGTACATGAGCCCAGGAAATCTTTCCATTTCTTTGTGTCTAACTTAACCGAGTCTTGTACTTCCAATATGTAGGTCCTTTGCCTCCTTTGTTGTTGATTCCCAGGTATCTCCTGCTTTGGGGCATGATTGTAAATGGGGTTAGTTTTCTTTATTTCTCTTTCTCCTGATACAGTGTTTGTGTGTGGAAATGCAATTGATCCTTGCATGTTGCTTTTGTATCCTGCCAATTTCCTGTTTTCATTTATTAGTTTTAGTTGTTACTTTGACAGTGTACACTGACAAATTACAGCAAAAACAAACTTGGTCTTAGTTAAGTTTATTTATTACCAGTGGGGAGGTCATGGGGGAGGTTGGACAAGGAGGGACGGGAAATAGGTTGGGTATTGGCACAGGTGTGATTTGGTGGAGGGGGAGTGTGCATATGTAACTCCAAAATTATAGTAATTAAAAAGGGAAAATATAAAAATAAAAAATTTGGTCTTTCTCATGTTGGTGCCTCCTCTGAATCCACCCTGCTTCATAGGAACCCATGACCTGTTATCAGGGGAGACCGTAGCTGGGACCATGGTACTGGCATTGTTTTTTTTTTTAGTCTTTTATTTTATATAATTATTACATCATTTTTCATCTTTGCATAATGTATGCATTTTCATTATGGTTATATTCCCCATACAATTGCACCCCCCTTATTTTGACTCTAGTCCTTCCTCTCCCTGCCCCTCCCTCCCCCACCCCCCTAGTGTGTCTCTGGTTTATAGTTGCTTGTTGATTTTTATTTTTACTTTGTATTAATTAGTCTTTTTCCTGGTCCCCTATTTAAGTTTTCTAGATTCCTGCTATGAGTGAGACCATCCGGTATTTTTCTTTTTCTTTCTGGCTTATTTCGCTGAGCATGATCCCTTCTAGCTCCATCCATGTTGCTGCAAGCTGCATGTGTTTATCTTTTTTGATTGCGGAGTAATATTCCATTGTGTATATGTACCACATCTTCTTGATCCGGTCATCTGTTTTTGGGTATTTGGGTTGTTTCCATAGCTTAGCTATTGTAAATAGTGCTGCTATAAACATAGGGATGCAGGTGCCCTTTGGAATTACTGTTTCTGAGTCATTTGGGTAAATACCTAGGAGTGGAATTGCTGGATCATATGGGAGCTCTATGTTTCGAAGGTCAAGAAATCTCCACACAGCTCTCCATAGTGGTTGGACCAGTTTGCACTCCCACCAGCAGTGCAGGAGAGTTCCTTTTTCTCCACAACCTTGCCAACATTTGTCGTTGCTAATTTTTTTTAATATGTACCATTCTCACTGGTGTGAGATGGTATCTCATGGTAGTTTTGATTTTCATTTCCCTGATGACAAGTGATGTTGAACATTTTTTCATATGGCATTGGGTTTTGTTAGTGGCTGGGACATTAAGCAAAAGAGCTAATTTTTACTGAAAGACCCTATTGAGGTATGCCAATGATATTGGGGTGCTGCTGAATCATGCTATGGCCAAAGCTCCAAGGAATGCACAAGTCCTATTCAGGAGTCAAAGGAAGAAGGAAGTCAGTGCCTCTCATTGACTGTAAAATGAGAGGCAAAGAAATGCCTCATTCTGACTGTGACTTCCTCTTAAATCCCAATGTAGAGAGCTCTAGCAATGGAAGGTGTTCACAGAGAATGTTGGTTTTCTGAGTTGGCAGACACATTAGGATTACATCTGGATGGGAGTTATAGAAAGTCCAATTTAACAGTGGCTCACATATATGGTTGACTTCACTTACATGACACAAAGTTCAGGTAGGCAGTGGGGCCTCGCTCACACATGTACAACGGCTCCTTTCTGCCTTTCTCCTTTGCTTTCTTTAGCCTGGGAATTATTTTCATTTCAGTTCACCTCATCGTAATTTCATGCCAAATAGGAAAGTGGTAAAACCCAAGGGCCAAGTATGAGTGCCAAGAGAGACTGCCCACTTTAAAAATATTTTTTTGTGGAGGTTAACCTAACCGTTTCCACTTAGCTCTTTAGATTAAAACTCACTCACAGGGCTAGTTGCAAGGGAACCTGGAAAGTATAGTTTGCACATTGCTGTCCTGAAAACATTAGTGTATCTTTACAAGAAAGGAGAGGTCACCTATTGGAGGAGCCAGTGATATCTGTAGTCATGGTGAGTTAAGGCTGAATAACCAAATCAGAGTGTGCCCCTAGGGGGTATAGCTCAGTGGTAGAGCATTTGACTGCAGAGTGTGCCCTGGGACTTGTTCAGCCTGTCACTGCTCATCCATACCCAATCTCGATTTTATCTCTGTGCCATCCTATTTCAAATAGTACCAGGTAGGGCAGGAGTTGGAACTGGAAAAAGTCATTCAGAAAGCAAAGCTTTTGTGTACTTTCTGTATTCCTTTTCTGTGCCTACAGTAACAAATGCCTACACATTGGCTACCTGAAGACAGCAGGAATTTATCCTCAAAATTCTCTCCTCTACAGTCTTACATCTCCCTGCACCTTTTTCCTGTAGGGACATTTGCCCTTGAATTTAGAGCCCATCTAGATAATTCAGTCATGTTTAATCTCTAGATCCTTCATGTGATTTGATCTACAAAGATACTTTTTTTCCAAGTAAGGTCATCACAGATTCCAGGGATTAAGAAAGACATGGACATAGCTCTTTAGGGCCGCCATTCAGTGTATCCTGCCCTCTGCTAAGCACTCAGTTTTCCCATGTCAACCTAAATCTTTTTAAAAATAGCAAATGAAAGCCACATCCACCATATGGTCTCAGCAGCTGTGTATATGTGGAGGGAATAGAGAGAATGATAAACAGCCAGGTCACCTTTTACTGTGGCTGGACCTTGTTGGGTTGTTTTGAGGATTAGGTGGACTTGACACTAAGTATGTACTTTATAAAGAGAATATGTGTTATTACTGTTGCTACTCCCTGAGCTTTGTCTGCTCTAGGAGAGACAGATCATAGAAAGGAGAGGGTTAAAAGCAGGTTAAAGAGGCTAGTGCAGAACTGCTTGGTAGACACTGTCCTTTCTTTTGCACTCTGCTATGACCTCAGGATATAAGTGAGGGCCCAGTGAATGCAAATATCATAATATGATGACAGGAAATGGTGGAAGAGTAAGGGGCTATGGAATGGCTGGCTGGTTTATGTGGGAGCCAAGGGTGGGGGTACTCCAAGGACACTGTGTGCCTCATGACTATGTCTAGGGGATGGTTCACCTAAGAAACTGTTTTTGAGGACTTGGACTTTGGGATATCCCAAGAGACAGTTAAATAGGAAGGGGTATGATCTCTACCCAGGGTGGCCAGCTTGCAAAAATAGTGTTATTACACCTGCTAGCCTCAATAAAATCACCATTTTGTAATAAAATTAATTTTTCTTTTAGTTCCTGTTTACTCAACCAATTGTTTTTATATTTTTTATTTTTTAAAGATTTATTTTATTTATTTATACAAGCACTGGGTACAGTCCAAAGTGCAGGAGGGTAAGAGAATTCACCAGCACCAGAGCAGAGAGCAGAACAGGCAGACAGATGAAGTACACTGCTGAGGGGAGCAGCAGGCGTGGCAGGAGAGGTCTGCCCACCAGGTGGGACCCTAGCCCGGTGGCCAGGGATCGAACTGGTGCTGCAGAGGATGTGTGCAGCTTCGGAACTCAGTGCTCAACCGCTGCGCCACCAGGGGAGGCCCCTCAACCAATTGTTTTTAATTGTGCTTTACCTGGGGCAGAAAAAAATGTGATTGTGGAGGGGGAGAAGGCAGTGTTGTCATTCCTCCTCCGACCAACAGGTGGCGCTTGGCTTCTGACTTAATGTTTTGCTTTAGCTCATTCTCTGTTTCCTTAAAAATGGTGAAAGGGAACATCATCTTGAAACAAATAGCCAACTCCCCATGAACTCTTTATATCTTGAGGAGGGCTTGGAGGGATGAACCTCTGAAGTGCTGCCAGCTGGTGGGAAAAGAGGCCAAAGATCAGCTATCCTCATCATAAATGTATGCTAAATGAATAGAGAGCTATAATACCTTTCCATGAAAGAACTCTCCATTAAAGACGCAGTTCCAGTCACAGAAATAATCACTTAAGTTTCTTAATTTCCCTTCATAATGCACTACTAGTAGGAGAGCTTATTTTCTAGTATTAAACCAAACTGCATTGCATGATACATTTCCTTTTACTTGCAAGAAATCCCCACAGACAGCATTAATGGATTTATTTTAAATTGTTGTTTGTAAAATGAAAGCAAACTCCAAATAATTATATAAAATTGTTTTTTAATGTTTGCATAATTTTTTCATCATTAAAAGCCACGGAGCTCTTTAATATTGAGGCAGAACCATCCATTGAACATAAAAAATTGTTACCTTGATGCTTTTAATATCTGTGCCTCACACACACACACAGAGGCATTCTGTGCTCTGCATGGTTATTTATAGGGCTTGTCACATTAGTGGCTTATTCTGGCAAATGTGTTGTTTTGGCATTAACTTCAATAAGGAGAAAAAAAGACCTTATCCTGGAACTTCCTGGAAACCAAGCCTGTATACTCAGCTAGCAGTGGAAAATTGGACAAAGGTGCTACTCTTACTTTATCATTTGACAGATTCTTAAGTGATGCTATTCTCAGCCTTTTCTCTGTTTTCAGCATGTTCCTCTGCGTAGGCCAGTGCTCGATGCTGGTAAAGCCTATAGCGTCTGCTCATTAGGATCAAAATGTGTGGTTTTTAAGATGTTTTCTTCAAAACTGCAGAGCTGCTGAGAAGCACAACAGATAATTGCTTTGAATATAATTTTACATACAATTTTACTTATTGAAAACTGTAATGAAAATGTGCCCTTAAATGTATTCCAGATTGCTATTCCACATTTGGTGGCCATTAGTGCTTTAACTCGCCCTGATATTTACACAGGTACTAGAGAATAGATTTTCCTGTCATTTCTGTTTCATTGTAAGGCAAACTGTTAAATAATCATAAATGAATATTTTGTGTGTGTCTTTGAATCAGGGTGTTCATCAGTAAGACATGCAAAAAACAGACCAAGTATTAATGCTAATCAATGAATCTGTCTTACGTCTCCTATGATTTCAAATTTTGCATTTATCAAGAGAACCTTGCTGGCCTTTTAAATTGACTTTATAATATGTAGATGTCACAAATTTGAACTTATATGTATATATTCAAGCTAATAATGTTTTTGTCTGTTCAAATGGGGTCCCCCTAAGATACTGTTCTAAAATAATCTCCTAATAAGTATGCTAACAAAAGTATAAGTTTAACTACTCTGGGTGGTCTGCACACCTAGACCTGGGGGGTTGTTAGAAATGCATAAACTTGGATCCCACCCCAGATGTACTGAATTGAATCTGAATTTTAAGATCCCCAGATGTTAGTTTTAGAGGCACTGCACTGGACTAAACAGCAAAAGTGTCTGATAATAAACTTGTAGTCTGGAAGCATTGCCCCTTATCACCCAGGAATATATATTGTAAAGGTGCTTTCCAATATCACTCAGAGAGCTGATGTCCAAGCTGGATGCATTCCCTGGCCACATCCACAAAATGATGCTTTAATAGGTTCCATAGGAGTGAGAAATCTGTATATATATTTTAAAAGCTTCCCAGGAAATTTTATATAAAACTGGCAGGTTTTTTTTTTAAGTTTGGATGAAGAGAGAATGGGTAAAGGTAAGACTTGCGCTTAGGAAAAGAGTTCATGCCGGTTGGCTAGATGGTACCAAATTCTAATCAGTTGGGCCATTTGAGAAGGACAGGAAAGGATGAAAATGACAGAAAAGAATTGGCTTAGAGAGGTACTCCATCCATCTATCCATCCCCATCGCTGGGGTCTGTTCTGTACAGGCCATTGTACTGCACACTGATGGATAGTGAAATGAGTGGTCAGACTCTGCCCTGCACCTCTCTCCAACCTAGTGGGGGAAGCGAGGATGTCAGTAATTCTAATCCAAATGAGAAGGAAATAAATAAGAAAACAAGGTAAATCATCATATTTTTACCTTAAAGGGAGGTGCAATTGATTTTAGCTGAAAGAATCTGGAATGGATTTGCAGAAAGGAACCCATGTATTGCAGGCATTGTCCTGATCACATTTGAAAAGGTTGTTATGGAAGGAAAAGCCAGAGGAGGGGGGTCCAGGACAAGAACAAAACTTAAGGGCAGGAAAGATGTCTTGGATCCAGATCAGCACCCTCTCTGATGGGGCTCGGGAGAGCATGTGCTAAGAGGTGGCAGCAAGGAGGACCATGCAGTCATATTAAAAATTCTGCTCTAGATGCAGGCTACACCTGAAACCTTGTTTCTCTAGAGGACTCTCAGAGGTCAAGGAGGTCAGCACCCTTAGTTTTATTCATTACCTAAGGGAGACACTGTTTGAAGCTCATGATTCATAAACTATTTGTACTGGTCTCCACACTGGAAGTCCAACTGTTGGACTTCAGCTCTTTCTCTGGCCCTGACCAACTGTCCTCAAATGCATGTAACTTACATTCAACACTATGTAACAATGCCCTCCAAGCATTCCCAAGCATCTGCTTCAGGGAGGTTGCACACACATGAGGGGTAAGCAGGAGATGCTTGACTGCTCATAACTTTGACTTCGGAAGGTTAAATACTTTGTGGCTAATAAATGTGGCATGTGACCAATAAGTCTTAGAGTTGGGAATAGTTCCTGTCAATTGTCTTATGATAAGCCTCTCTGGTCTTCATTAGTTCTAGTTAGCTGATGGTCCTCTTCTCTGGACACAGGGAAGACTGAGCTTTCTGGTCTCCACCCTGTTTTGTTTGTTTTGTTTGTTTTTTTCCTGGCTAAGGAGATGTTAGTGGGAATGGTGAATATTACTTTCAGGCTGGAGACCAAGTGGTTCCTTCCTCTGTGTTCATTATGGAATCCACACACAACCTGGGTCCCTGAGTAACTGATGAATTGAGCCCCTTTACTGGACATGTAGTGTGGGCAGGAAATAACCTTTTGTCATTAAGTCATTCAGATTTAGGAATTGCTACTATAGCATGACATAGCCTATACTGACTGCTACAGCCTCATTCACGTTCTTATGCATGTCAGCCATGTAGTCACTGGGAAAAGAGGGTGTAAAATGAACTTGGCAGGGCGATAATGCATATACTTAAAACACCTCATTGTACAAGACTGTACTTTCTGAGGTGCAGTGTCTACCTCTCCCCTAATCACATCGACGGTTTCTACCATGTCCCTCATACCTCTTAGAGTCTCTATTTGTCGATTGAATGACTAAACCTATACTTCTATTTGATGCACTCTCAGTATGTTTTTTTTTTCCTATCAAGACATGTTTTAGCAATATCGTTTCTATTTCTGTTTTCCTATTTTCCATATTAATACCATAAGTCGTGGAACTTCTAGACATAAACACTGACCTTTTCCCAGGAATTTAGAATATCTGTATTTCCACTAAACAACTAGCATAATAGGTTTTTGAGGAAGAAGAGTATGAGATAGCAATGTTACTAGAAATTTAGAGCAGAGATTCCCCAGATTGATTGGGTGAGTGTCAGGGGCCACATGTTCCTCTGTGAGTGTGGTGAGGTGTGTGACAGCTATAACATGCCCATCAGCAGATCTTACATAAAACACTTTAGCGGTAAGGTTCTTATTTTATATTTCACTGAACACACTCTCTTACTCTCCATCTTTCTGTACCACACAAATGAGTCGATCATCAAGGGAACAGTACGTAGCTATGTAAACAGGGTTCTTCGCCAGAGTTACGGTGCTGGCTCATCATTGAGTCATTCAGTGAATCGTGAAACACCTTTTTTTAAAGGCGAAGGCCTCCATGTGTCTCTGGAGAATAGGCCCACATGCACTCTGCTGTGGCCATTCCCCACTTTCTGTCAGTTTGTTGATAATTTGCTTCTCGTTCTTATTTATTTAGTCTTATATTGTTTCACTCTACCTCTTCCCGACTTTCTTCTGTCCTTCATATTGTCCATCTGTTTCTGTCTTCAAGAGCTTCATTTTTGCCTTTCTGTTTAATTTCTCTGTCTTCTAACAGTGCCTACTTCATTAGCATTTCTTACCAGATTTCTTACATTCGACTTAGTTTATTTTTTACATGTCTGAAGGCTGTTAAACTCTTGATTAAATATATAAACCCTTAAAAAAAGTATTCTCCTTTTAAATACATGTTTCCAAATGCTTGTGAGGCTGCAGCATTTTTATTTCCTTTTAAGTCCCAAGTAGATGGTCTATAGAAAATGTTAGTAAGAGCTCATCTCTATGAACTCCTAGTGCCAGGCACTTTCCAAGTGCTTCATAAACACTAGCTCATGCAATCCTTCTAACTCCCTACAAGGTAAGAGAACTATTGTTATCCCCCTTTACAGATGAGGACACTGATGCACTAAGTATCAGCAATTGCGGTCACCCAGGCAGCTGGGACCAAGTCCCATTCTTTTAACCATTGTAAAGCGACAGAGGTGAGATCAATTACTTCTTAGAAACACATGTCTTTGTGGTTTAACCAGCTTCTTAGGGATATCAAAAGTTATTAGTTATTCAACTGATCATTACATATAAGTTGAAGTGATCACGTAAAAATCACACCCCGCTGAAGTTGGAGAAGTGTTTCTGAGTCAGCCTGTTGGGGGCATGCTATAGACTGCAAGGAGAACATAAATGTCTTGATAATCATTTGCTGAAAGCTCTGGAATTTGGGCTGCTGAGACTCATGTACTGTGACCTGCTTTCTACCCAAGAAGCAAGTCTACCCTATATCAATAAGGGCACACACACACCATGACAATCTGATAATCCCACTTGACACACTGGGTTCTCTTCCCATGTCATTCAGTGTTGCCCTAAGCTCACCCCATATTTCTTAGCATCTTCTGATGACAGTAGTGACGATGACTGACATTTACTTTTAGCTTACTGTGCTTCAGGCATTTGTGCTGTGTGCTTTCTGGGCATTTTCTCGTGATTTTTGTAATAACCCCTTCATGTACGGTCTAACTCCATGTTGTACGTGCTGTCACATCCCTGGTCCATAGCTAGGGTAACTGAGCTGCAGGAAGTTCATGTAAATTGCTTATTGATGTTGAAGATGGGAGATGAAAGAACCTTGGTCTCACCATACATCATTTCGGGTATACAGAGGGCATTCATCAGTCACTGATGACACTGTGCTTTGTAAGAGGCATGTGCCTGAGCTCTCACAGGAAGGAGATGGGTTTTGCCCTCACAAACATGTACTTGGATGTGCACACAAATAATTACAAAAGAGATGAATGGTGCCAGAAAAATGCTATAGAAAGAACAGCCAGTTCCTTGGAGACAACTCAGAGCAGAGTCAATACATTTGATGACAATAGGAGTTGCCCAGGTGAATATAGAAAGAGAAAGGCAGGTACGACCTAGCAAGATCATGTACAGAGGCCTGAAGTCCTTCATTGATCCATTGAACAAATACTTTTTATCACATACATGCAGTGCAGGCACTGGGAACCCCCTCCTGAACCTTATTCTGCAAACATGCCACAGCATTGAAGGCAATTCATGAGAGTATGTGACACACCTAACACATGGTTGAGGCTGGGGTTTATGTGAAGGCAGGCAGAGTTATTACTGTATTAAGTTCTTGCTGCTGTGGTAACTAATTACCACAAATATAGTGACTTATCTAAAGTATAAATTACATGGTATGGGCTAAAATCCAGATCATTCCTGGACTTTGAGTATAGATCAAAAAATAAAATAAAATAGAAAATAAAATCACTGTCTCTAAAGGACATCCTCTCCCATGTTCACTGCAGCATTATTCACAGTAGCCAAGATGAGAACAACCTAAGTGTCTTATCAACTAATGAATGGATAAAGAAAATGTGTGTGTATATGTACATAGACACAGCTATGTACACACATGTCTTGGAATATTATTCAACCTTTTAAAAGGAAACCCTGCCATTTGTGACAACATGAATGAACCTGGAGTCTATTGTGCTATGTGAAAGCAGCCAGGTGGCTAAGTTCTGGCCAAGGGAGTTCAAGAGGACGTGTTCTTTGGCAGTGTTTGGAGCCTTTCCCTAGGACAGAGCTTCAGTGTGGTCACTTTCTTCACCTGCTGTACCTTCCTGCTTCCAGGAACTTGGTCTTCCCAAGGATAGGAGCCACACCTGTGGGTAAGATCCTGAGCACTTCATTGGGAAGAGCCTGTACAGCAGTCCTGAGTTGCAAATCTTCATAACTGTGGGAAAGCAAATTAAAAAGAGACAGAAAGAGGGCAGAATGAGTGCCTGGAATTTTTTGTTTCTGCAGGTGAACCAAGTCTTAACCAGCACAGTCAGGTTTACGGTTTCCAAAGGTCATCTGGCTACATTGTGATCCCTGCACGTACAGTTTCATTGACTTCCATCTGGTACTTTGTTTTCTCTTTGTTTCCTTGTCCCTTAGGGATGAAGATGATGAAGTGGAGCAATCCTTTAACACAAAGAACATTTTGTGGTTCTTTCTTCCAATTTCTGCCAGTTTAAGGTATAGGAAAATGATAGACACGATCCACAATTACAAACTAATTCCCAAGGACATGAGAACCAAAACTCAATGGATTGTCTCCTTCCAGTACATATCAGGCAAAGCTGATTAGCATCTTAAATAGGAAAGTTACATGACTCTCATAACTGAGTAGCTACAAAATGTTAACATATGATAATGATTTGCTACATTAACAATATAATATCTCTGAAATTTTCCAGTTACTAAGAACTTAACACATTTTACACAATAAAGACTTCCTATCAGCACAAAAGAAAACAGACCATTCTTTGCCCTCCATTTTGATCTGAGAACTGTCCCCTTTCCTTCACAGCCCCTTAGTCCATTGTCCACTGAAACCTCAGTATCCTAACAATAATCTATGAATTGCTTAGTTGTTTTGAACAATTAAATTACGTTACTTCCTTTCAGTGTATCAAACAAAAGGAAAAGCTAACATAAAACATACACACACACACACATACATACACACAAAACAAAAGCTATTACAACTGCAAAACTGCAAATAGAACAGAAGGACATTATGAGCTAAAAATGTTTTAAATTACTTTTTAATGTGAAAACTAAAGGCATTGTAAAGTCATCACATGAACAGGATTGTAATTTCCAGTCAATATAAAGACGAAAACATTCTTGTTGGAAGGGCATTAAAGCACCAGAACAGATTACTAAAGGAGACTTGTCAGGGTGGTTTCTCTAGAGATCTTTCAAGGGGAAGAAGCTGATCTGTCTTTGTGGGTTTAGACAAAACTTGGTAGGTGACAGGAGGCTGAAATGATGGCATTTGAAGGTCTCTTCTGAAGTGCTTAAAAAATCCTATGCAAAAGGAGTGTCTTCATGACCTTGGCACAAATATTTGATGAACAGCACTAAAAACTATTAGAAAAAATGATAAACTGATATCATCAAATTAAAAACTTCTGATCAAAAGTCATGGCAGAATGAAAAGGTAAGCCACAGATTAGGTAAAGATTTTTGTAATACATAAATCCAGCCAAAGACTTATATCCAAATTCTGTTAAAAATAGTGTTCTATATATTAGGGCCCCCCTGGTGGCACAAGGGGTTAAGATGCAGCACTGTGACACTATCCACAGCCACTGCAGCATGAGTTCGATCCCTGGCCAGGGAGTGATCCACATGGCGCAGCAGACCTCTCCTGTCTCACCCACTGCTCCCCTCAGCAGTGTATTTCAGCCAATCCACCTGTTCTGTTCCCCACTCTGTCTCTGATGAATCCTCTTAACTGCCCCCCCACACACACACACCTCTGGCCTGTGTCCCAGTTCTTGTATGCATAAATAAATCTTAAAAAAAAATAGTGTTCTATAAATTAGTAAAAAAAAAAAAAAGACGAAGATCCAATGAAAATGGTCAAGATTTGAACAGACATTTCACAAAAGGGATATTGAAATGGCAATAAACACACGAAAAACTTCATCATTATTAACCAGCAATGCAAATTTAAAATAGCCTGAGACACTGTGACAGAGCTGAGCAGGGCGCTGAACCACTGGGACTGCAGGAATTGGTGCTAAAGTATAAGGCCAACCGCTTCACAAAACTGTTCAATGGTTTCAAAACAGTTTTTGTTTTAAGTTAAACAACTTCCCTGTAACTCTGTAAATTCACTCCTAGGAATTTGCCCAAGAGAAATTTAGGTATGTCCAAACAAAGACTGGTCCAAGAATGACATTCCAAATTTATTTAAAAAATGCTACAAACTATAAGCAACCTAGGTGTCCACCAATAGGAGAAGGGGGAAAAAAACTAAAACCAACAATGGTACAATTTGTAAACTTTAGTAAAGAAGATTGTAACCGTGTGGGTAATTCTCGCTGCCTTTGTGCAGAGCCACAGAAACGAGGCACGAAAGAACAGACTGCATCTTATTTGTGTGTCCTGCAAGACAAGGCAGAACTGAGAGATGGAGCTGGACAACAGAGTAGCAGTTATCCAGGGCTGGGGGTGGGGTGGAGTGTGGAAGGAATTGTACGGCAGGTTGGGGGCTGTATAAGGGACATGAGAAGAAATCTTTTGGGGGTGGTGGAAATTTCCAGGGTCTTGATCGAGCATGTGATTATGTGATGTGTACCTATGTGCAAAAATCATTGCAGTGTACACTTAAGATCGCTGTCTTGTGCTGTTTGGATCGCTCAATAAAACAGCTTAAAAATAATGAATTCCAGGGCCTCCCCAGTGGCGCAGCAGTTGAGCGCTGGGTTGCAAAGCTGCCCGCGGCCTCTGCAGAGCCAGTTCAATCCCTGGCTGCTCCCCGGCCACTGGAGGAGGGTCCCACATGGCGCGCAGACCTCTCCTGCCGCCCGCTGCTCCCCTCAGCAGTGTACTTCGGTCCTTCTGCCTGTTCTGCTCCCTGCTCTGGCTCTGGTGAATTCTCTCACCCTCCTGCACTTCAGACTGTACCCAGTGCTTGTATAAATAAATAAAAATCTTAAAAAAAAAAGTTGAACAAGTGAATAGAGCGTGCATACAATACATACCTTATATTAGAATAAAGAACAAAATGGAACATGGAAAGTGTACATGGAGCAAAGTGTATTTGGGCCTCGGGTTATGATTGACAGTTGTAAACCCACATTTGATTAGTCGTCCTGATATTTTTTATTTCTGTGCTGATGAGGTCTTTGATGAGATAGCCACTCTCACTTATGGAAATAAGCATGTTTCCCTTTTAGTTCACCAGCATCACTGCACTTCATACTGGATTTCTTGGTGTGGAAGGGTAGCAATGGATTGTATAAAGTATTGTCCATAGGTAAAGCTATACAGATTGCAAGAATAAAAGCCCTTCTATATTTAGTGGATCTGTCTCTCAAGTCACGATGCCATGATTTGGACCCATGCTGGACCATCCTGGAATGGGGAGAAAACTAGATTTTGGATAGGAAAGATGGTCCAATCCCAGTTTTGTCAGCCACTCCTTCTGACCAAGTTATTTTTCATCTCTGAGTTTTATTTTCCTCTTTTTGAAAGGGACACCAATAACACCTACCCAGAAAGGTCATTTGGGAAACTAGAATAAAATGTGTGTGAAAAGCTTAGCCTAATGCATAAGATATGAGGTTAAATCCCAATAAAACTGCAGTCCTCCTAGGAACCACACAAGCTCCTAGGTGTGTAGATTTTCCTTTTACTAAGCCACCGGGCTCTTGGCCACTCTCAGTCTGAGTAGCTGGAACCCCGCTGCCTGAAGCCTCACATCTCTCAGGGAGCTCTGCATGCGGGGCTGTGACATGAATTGTCATTCATCCACTCCTTGCCCTGGTCTCTGCTTATTCATTAACCTTACTATGTCTTCCCCTAGACATTTCACAAAGCTTGTAGTCTTTCCCATGGTACACATTCCCCAAAGCATATTAGCTGCCGAGTTTTGTAATCTGTGCTGCAACAAGGTTGTGTAAGCAGTGGACAACATCAAAAAGCCCCAAGGTGGTGAAATGGGCAGTATAGGTGGGAAAACCTCTATGTACGGTCCAGCTGGTTATTCTGTTTGTGCCTCCTGACCCCTCTGGCTCAAGGCAAAATTATTTGGTTTAAAGCACATATATATCAAGTACACATGCATGTTTGTACATTGCTGGTGGACTTCCGTGACACAAAGATCATACATGCCCCAGAATAAAGTATTAAAAAAAAAAAGAGAGAAAGAAAACTTGTATCATGGAATAAGGTAAACTTTGTTCTGGTTCCTTTGTTCTCTCTGATTCCTTCCTCTTCCAATCATTAAACTGAATTTCTTCTTCCTTCTCCATGCCACCCCCCCCCCACACACACACACTCACACACACAGACCTCTGTTATTTGCAAATGAAAAGTGCAATTAATAAGTCATTGCAGTGTAGATGTGAATTGGTTTTACGTGCTCTCTCTCTCCAGAGTATGTGTGTGGTGAAAGAGGAGACTCTGGGGCAAGGAGGTATTTCCAAACCAGGCTACCTCGTTTAGTTAATGTTAGCAAATGTCGTGGGTCTGGGGATCTTTCAGTCCTAACTGATAAGGAGCCACTTCATCCATCTACTCACTGCTGAGCCTGTGTGTTAGTTTAGCCAATGGGATGTGGAACTCATGACGGAAAACAGCACAGTCCATGCGAGAAGCCAGGACTCAGGTCTTCAGACCCTGGTGGGGCAAATACAGACCAGGAGCAAGTTCCAGCGAGGGAAACCAGAACCCCACGAACATCGTTGACCAGATCCATTTATGAATGTCATATAGGAATAGGGATCATTGTCTGGATTCCTTGATATCCAGATCACCTTTGCCCGGAGAAGAGTCCTATGAGCATGTGTTAATGTAGGACTCGGAGAAAGAGGGAAAGAAATGTGGCATTTTATGGTTTGTAACTACCTCTCCTAAGACAAGGACTGACAGTTTTCCTCTAGCCATTCTTTATGCACCTGAGAATAAAACCCTCTGGACTGACAAACATATCTTGAGATGAAAATCACCTCAAGAAATATTAGTTGTCAATTTTGCCAGGAACCTCAACTAATGTATTTAGTTGCTTTATAATGGAACAGTATTATTGAACCATAAAGCTGTATCAGTAATACATAAAAAATTATTTACAATAGAATATCATAGATCAAGATATAAATGAATCAGATCAACATACTGTATACCTTAAACTTATACCATGTTATATGTCAATTATATCTTTGTCAAAAAAAAATACCAAAAATATTTAGCAAGTCCACTATGCTATTTAAAACAGCAAACAGAATGTGAAAGCTCCTGGCACACCATCTGACTCTCAGTAGTTTCTCAAATATGTGAGGAATTTAAAATATCTATTTTAATTGTGTATGTCCTTCAGGAATATATGTTTTCTTTGACTGACAAATAGGTAGGAAGGTAGATATTATAGGCATTTAGGAGACTTGTTAATATTAATGATCTATATATGAGTTGTAGTAATCAAATTTCTTCTTTGAGACAGAAAATCAAAGTTTGCCACTGACCATTAAATAAAATATAATGAAATTCACTAGATGGCAATCTTGGTCTCGGTATGGCAAGAGTTGAGTGATTGACAGAAGTTCTTACTCGTTAAAGCAAATTGTAAATGACCACATTAGATGACACAAGCAGAGCAATAAATGTAGAAAGTGATTTAAGACTAGGTTCTTATAATGTCAGTCTTTTTCGATTTACAAATCTAAGTGGTATGTTTCCCCATAAAAAGTACATGTTAATGCAAAATAGTGTCTCCTTAAAATGTCAAGTGCAGTGAATTACTAAGATGTTGCTGATGGTTTGTGTTTTAACCTCAAACACTCCCAGTTATTGTCTTGATTATTACAAATAGCAGATATGCTTCTGACATGATTATTACTTTATTAAATAATTTTGTTTAATGCCCTTATACCTCTTTCATGTCTCTCTAATAATTTATTCATGAGGCTCATCGTATTCTGCATAAAGCTAGCATGATTATATTTGCACCTGAAAAATTTTTAGATTGAGATGGATGGCAAAGATCAGATACTTTAAAAATACTTTGCTGCACTGCCCTCTAATTGCCAATTTTACTGAATGTGAAATGTATTTACTTCTCTTCATTGTGGCTTCCCTGGGAATAATACTCAAAAGGCTAATGAAAATACTCCTGTTCACTACAGAGTAGATTTTCAAGTATGTCTTTCTTGGCTCCTTTCTGGAAGAGTTTTGCTGCAAAAATGTCAGAATGTACTCAGTAGAGGGTGAGGTGACCTCTATGCGTGTCCTGAATTACTGATCCTTGGACAGCTTTAAAGGAAGCAATAAAACAGATATCTGTTTTCCTTATCTTTCATTTGGTAGCCATTCAATAAAAGTTGGAGTTAAAATATATGAAGTGAAGTGAGTTGTAACAAGTTGAAATGATCTTTCCCTCAAAATGTCTCCATCATACTAGGGAGAAGGTTGAAGTGAATGACAATGCTTGTGGGGGTGAGTCTCTCTTGTATATCATGGGTCTGACTTGCTGCATTAAATGTTCCTTTCAAACCTTTGCACCTGTGGTATTCTGCACCTATGGAATTAAGAAGATGCTCTACTCATTATCATTTTGGGGGAATGACATTAACTGACATTTAACATATGTTATTAGGTTTCCTTCTTTGAGGGCACTGGGGTGAAATCTCAGGGATAGAGGGGGATGGTCACACAAACCTGAACTTAAAACTTCTTCTCTTCAGTAATTACCATGTGATCGTGCCTCGTTTGCAAAGTAGAGATAACTTGTTATCTTCCTCATAGGGTCTCTGGGGAGAATTAAATAAGTTTATATGTAGAAGGTTGACTGGGGCATTGCCTTCAAGGTTTCCTCTGTGGAACCTTCTCTGTCTGTCCTCCTTCTGGCTGCCGATGTGATATATTGTCTGGGCCATCTATTTTGTACTTCTGTTATGTTTAATGTGACCCTGTATTGTGTCTAAATCATGTAGTTAAGGAATGCTGCTCTGAGGAAGTGATCGTTAAACTAAGATTGAAAAGGTGTGAAGATATTGCAGTGCCTGGATTGATGGGGAAGAAAGGAGGCAAGCAAGGCGATGACAGGTAGAGGAAACTATTTATCCTCACAGCACTCTCACAGCAGGACATTATATTACGCAATAACATTTGTTTGTCAGCTTGTCCCCACCAGAATGGACTTCCCAGCAGTTAGGCCCTCTGTTGAGTTGCCTGTTAGGTGTCCAGTATTGAGAACAGAACATGACGCAGTAGACATCAGGGAGCTATGAAGATGAGGGAGTCATACAGATTCCTTCATGGACCTGAAGCAGGCAAGTGTAATTGCAGCTCGGTGAGCTTGCAGGGGGATATTGAGAGTGAGACGTAAGTGATAGGTGGAAGCAATCACAGGGAGACTGACAGGCCATGCCAAAGGTATAGACCAACGTGTAATGGAAGTTGGGGGGTTACCTTTTCTGACTTCAATTTTTAAATCATTCTTGTTGCTTCTGTGGCTATTGCTTCTGAGGGGTCCAAGCCAACATGGGGGGACCCGGAGGCCATTGCAGCAGTTTATTTCTCTGTAATCATATTTATCACTTTGGTTTATTTTCATGAGTAGTTAAACTGACTCCTCATGTTTGCATCGCTGGGCCCTAGCTTACTGCTTGATGTGCGAGATGTCTGGAGTGTAGAGAGCATGAAGGCCTGAATTAAAGACTGTCTGTAGTGTAGTCCAGGGGTTTTGCTTTCAATTTGCTCACAGTGCTGTGGTCATCACTGATGCCTGTGGCATGCAGGCTGCT
Source organism: Talpa europaea (assembly GCF_964194135.1). Taxonomy (NCBI): domain Eukaryota; kingdom Metazoa; phylum Chordata; class Mammalia; order Eulipotyphla; family Talpidae; genus Talpa; species Talpa europaea. Next base: position 15,310,522 of record NC_140069.1, read on the forward strand.
GAGCCCCGCAGACTTTGGCATTCAAATACAACATCCCTCCTACTAATGAGTGCCAGTGTGAGAAAACGACTGCTTCTCCTTGCTAGAGAACTTGCATCAAATTCCTTGATACTGAAGTTTTCAAAAGTATAACCTAATTTTTTCTTTAAGTTTTTCATTTGTGTGTGTGTGTTTGGGTGTACATGTATGTTATTCATGTTCTTCAAAGACCTTGCCTGTTGAGTGTAAATGTGATTCTGGTATTTGGTCTATATCTCCTTTATACTACCTTCTATTTTATACTTTTTTCAAGAGATAAATTGTGCAACTACATAGTAAAAGGTGTTGTGGTAATGTGTGAAGATTCGGCAGTGAATATAAATGAAAATATAGCTTCCCTTGCAGAGCTTACTCTCTAGGAGCGATTATATAAGAAAATGGCACTTATTTAGGGGGGAATCAATAAAGGGAGTATCGCTAATAGGTGGGCTCATGGCAGAGAAGGCTTCACTGAACAAGCAACTCTCATGTGAGCAAACATATGAATAGTGAGCCATTAGGCTTTTGGGGAAGAGTTTACCTGCGGAGAAGTGTGGCAGGTACAAAGGTCCTGAGGTACAAAGTGGCTGGCAAGTTAGAGGAAGGGCAGGGAGGTCAGTGTGGTAGAGTGGAGTGAGCCAGGCAATTGGTAAGTGTGATCAATGAGATTATAAAGGAGAGCACATGTCAAAAGAACTGTGATCCACTGTTGAGGACTTTACTTTTACTTTCAGGCAAGTGGGGGACCAGTACACAGTATTGACCAAAGGAATTTTAGGTGTATTGTTAACTGCTCACAAAGTTATGATAGACTGAAAACAGTCTACCAAAGCCATTTGTCTTTAACTACTGTGCCACATGGGGCTGGTGTCAGGATTTCTAACGCTGGCCTTTAGTAAGTAGGACATGTTGTCATTGCTTGGGCAGCTTAATATTAAATAATGGAGTGTTGCTTTTCTCTAATGAGGTCCTGGAGCTCCTACTCACTGCTGGGAGAGACAGTCATGATCAGGAGAAGTGGGTTCATGCAGCGGAGAGGGGTGATGACAGACACTGCCCGTGCAGCTGGTCATTAGGAAGAGCCACACATATCACCCACATGGAGGCAGCTCAGGGCCCTGGTTTGCACCAGGGCTTCGTGGCCCAGGCCACAGGGGTCAGAATCTAGTTCTACCCTTTGCCAGCATATGATGTTAGGTAAGTCAGCTGCTTTTTGCCTCCATTGCCACAACTATGAATTGGAAATAATTGCGTCACCTCGTAGAGTTGGCCATGAAGATTAGTCAGTACTTACGAAGTATTTTACAAATGCTTTTCTAAACTTGCAAAGTGACCATAGATCTGGGGTATACAGCGGTGAGGGTAAGGGAAAGGGGTCAAAACAGGGGGAGAGAAGACCCCAAGGGGCTGTGGTGGTGGGACAACACCTGAGGGGAGAAACCAAATACTGACCAATAATTAACAATGATGCAAGAAAATAAATAAATAAATTTAATTTAAAAAGTGCTTTTTAAAAAAATCCACAAAGTTCTCATTTTTTGCATAAACAAACTGGGGTGGAGGCCAAAGGTTTTGCGGGATGAGAAGATTCAAAGCGGGGAGCTGGGGCTCCAACTCAGGCCATAGTGGTGACAGTGCTGAGACTGACCCCCTAGGCCACCACATGGATGTCATCTCTTTTGTTGTGATTGACGTCTACAAAGCCCTGTGGACCTTCCCCTGGGTCCCGTGCTCTTCTCTGACTTTGGATGGTTGACGGCTGTACGGGGAAGCCTGGCGGTTCGGGCTGTTCTCCAGTTCTGACTGAGAAGGGAACCAGAGCTTTCCTTTCCAGGAACCTGCTACTGGGAAAAAATATGTTGCCCAGGTCATCTTGCTAATTATCTAAAGCTCAAAGGAATTAATTTTCTGGTAGTCATTGAGCTTACTGATTTAAAAAGAAAAATATCTTGTTAAATTAATGTAATATAAAGGGATTTATACCTAAGTAATGGGATGGTGACTGGAATAAGAATAAAAACATATTAAGACCTGCAGTGGAAGGTTAGGCAGGCAATATTATTGAACATATATTAATTCTTCATTGTTGTTTTTTTTTTTCATTTTGAGGAATTGGTGTGCTGTACTTAAAAAACAAGGTCTAGTTCTTTCTTCTCTAGAATTGGATAATTATTGAAAGGAGTCTGACCAAGTACTGAGTGTTATCCTAGTCCAGGTTTTTTTTTTTTTTTTGAAAAAACTATTTTATTTCAGTCTCACAATTGGAGCAAACTGCAGTTAAGAGGCCATATAGCTGCAAGCGGTGGAGCAAGTGTTCGAACTTTCCATGTCTGCTCCCCACAACACATTCTTTCCTCTGTAGTCTCCACCTCTCTTAGTGGGTCACTGCTGAGCATTATGATCAAAGGTCTGGACCTCTTCTATCCTAGTAGGTGACAGTCACGCGTCCCTGTCAAAGTTTTAGATCCTTGGAGCCAATTATAAACTTATTATAGAATCGGTCTGGGAATGAGTCTCTCTGTGCGTCCTGTTGATTATAGGCATTCAACTGGTATTCAAAGCGTGGGATCATATTAGCCTTTCCAACAGAGGCAGAAGAATAGGAAAAATGAAAAAGACACTATCTCAAAATAGGGAAATCGGAGTTATATAATTTGGGTTGTGTCACAGCAAAGAATCTTTTCATCAGATGCTAACTGGAAAGAGCCATGTCTCAGAGAAAAGGCAGGAGTTGCTGCTTGAGAATTACGAAGATGAAGCAGCTGTCATGCACTGGGGCTCAAACACCTGCAGCATCCGTCATTGCGCCACCTCAGGACTGTCACTCCTCCCTGATGCACCAGCCCTGCTGACTGCAGGGACTGGAAGGGACATGCCTGGGGAGGAGCTCTTGGGGACCGGTTCACAAGCCCTGCCTTGGCACGGTTGCCAGCAGTTGGGAAGAAGCACTGAGCATCACTCAAGACCTGGCGGAGAAACCCAAGAGCTAGAAGAACAAACGCCGTTTTCTAAGGACTAAGGTTTCTTGGCAGAAATCTTTGATATTTGAAGCTGGCAGGATGTGAATAAGGGCATGAAATAAATTTAGCATTTATTTTTAGTAACTTTAAGAACAATAAGTGTTGTCTTGTTCGATACTAGTTATCTTTAGTCTCTTTTCCTGACACGTGGAAGCCTCTCTACTGGATGTATTCTGGAAACTCTGTCTCTGTTGGCAGATCTGGTAGAATAAAAGATGCCCAGCCTTTCTGGGCTCCACTCTCCTCAGATTCTTTATCACTGTAGGATGAATATTTCAAGCACCAAGAATCAGAAAACATCCAAAATGTATTTATTCCCCTCTATTCCCTAAAAAGGCCTGGTGAAACCTAGAAATTACCCTTACTGTCCTTGCCCTTTGCATGCAGGTGAGAATCTTCCCTTATCTGCCTAGTCCAGGTGTGGAAACTGGGCAGTTCATCTGGACCCTGAGGTGAACAGCAGCATGCAGACTGCATCCCACACTAGGGTCGTAGCAGTGTGGGGAGGTGTTCGGACACCTCACACGCCTCAGGCCAGGACAGTGGACCTGTGATGATTAGTCAGGGAAGTAGGTGTAATCACAACACCCAGAAACAGGCTAAGGTGATGCTGTGGAAGCAGGTTTAATTTTGATATCAGGTATGTCTTTGCATGCTATTTTGGATATCAAGGTCCTATAAGTTTTATACTTATAGGAAAGATTTCTATGAAGGGAAAGTACTTTTTACAGGAAATCTGCAAACATTGCATTGCCCCTGCCACCTGTTGCTACTCAGTTCATCCTCTGGGAAGGGACTGCTAGGAAGGGAAGATTCTAGCAATGCTTTGCTAGAGAACATTGAATAATTTGTTGATTTGCAATTCCATCTGCTCCTCATGTGAAGGGGAAGAAATCACATGGTGATGTTAATGGATCTTAAGCTTAAATGGGATTTTCCCAAAAGTCTTATATGTAACCACACTTGGTCACATTCTCTCTTTTTTTTTTTGCTCCCTTACTAGGTGACATCTAGGAAGCCCACTAGCATTTATTAATAATCCAACAAATTTTAATTAAGTGCCCCTGAGAGGTAGTATAGCAAGTAGGGTCAGGGTAGAGATTCCTGATCGCAGCTGCCTGGATTTCAGTCCTGGCTCTGCAACTTACTGGTTTTATGATCCAATCAGTTAATCATCCTGTGCCTCAGTTTCCACATCTGTGAGGTAGGGGTGAAATTAGCATCTGTATCATAAGATTGATGGCCCAATAGGTGAAGTACTGTATCAGAAGCACTAAGCAATGTCTAGCACACAGTAAGTGTGGTTTAGAAGTTTGCTGGATGTTGAGGATGACTAAGATCATGACACCAATGTTGTTGAAGATTTTTAGGTTAAGAATAGAAACACAGTTCTCCTATCAAGTGGCCAGTAACCTTAGGTGGAGACAGAGCCGTGGCAGTCAACATTTCCTTCACAAATGAGTGTTGTGCTGGATAGAAATGTGCAGTAGTGTGTGTGTTATGGAGGAGCCTTCATGGAAGGCTTCAGGTACAAGAACCGGCATGCATGAAGGTTTGTGTGTAAAAGTAGGTGACAAATTTATGAGGCACAGCGAATGGCATGGCTAGTTAGCAGGTAGGTTGCAGGTGAGGTGGGAGGAAGGAGTGCAGTTGGAGAAACAAGTCAGACCCCGATCCCAAAGCATCTCATATGCCTTGATCAAGATCTTGAAATTTATCGGGAAGGTCTGAAGCAAGGGAATGAAAGAGCCAGGGAGGTAGAAAATTTGAGAAGTGAAGACATCAGTGACCCTTAAAGCATCTTAAGTTCTCCATGTATAAAGTCAGGAGTTGTGAGACTATAGTGGGTCGCGTGCCCACTGAGCTTGTAAGTGCAGTATGAATGGACAGAACGTTCTCTTCTTGGATTCTCAGTTAACAAGGGAGAAAACAGATGGTGCACTTGAGAAGGATGTTTGTAAAATTAATATTAAAGAAGGGACCACTCAGAGGAATGAGATGAGGTGGGGGGTTTAGGAAACCAACAGGATGTGGTGAGGGACTGAAAGGATACCTATAGAAGGGAACATGAGGGCTCACAAGCAGGACATGGAGTGACAGGCTCATAGAAGGCAGAGGGGAGCACGGGGAACTGCTTAGAAGCAGGTGCAGGGAGAGCAGCCTGTCTGTCCCCTTTCTCCAGCCTGATCTGCAGCCTCTCCTCTGTATCACTGACACCTGCTGGAAGCAAGGTAGCAATATGTAAAGGTGGGGGAAATAGGAAATAACCAAAAATCCTCTCAAGGACAGGCCATTTTGAGACTTTTTAAGACCTTTTTTTTCTTGGCCTGTTAAAATCCACAGTAAGACAAGAGCTGTGGATAAGATGGGCATTAGTGAAATTTTTCAAATCATCCTATTCTGAGTCAGAAAGTTATGCCAGACTTTTATTTATTTATTTATTTATTTATTTATTTACTTTTACTCTAATCAGCTACTTTCTTCTACTAAGGCTTTCTCATGTAAGATAACAGAATAAATACAATAAATTCTCCTTCTCTTTCCAACTGTTGAAATGCACCTGAGCAGCAAGCTGTTGAGACTGATCACCAACCCTTATAACAGTCTGCAAGGTGCTTTGTATTATTCACATTTTATGGGTGATGACATGGAAGCAGTGGTTTTCTTTTTTTTTTAATTATAAATTTTATTTTTGTAATCCCCATACAATTGCGACCCCCTTATTTTGACCCCAATCCCTCCCCTCCCAAGGCAGTGGTTTTCTAATGACACTACAGCTGTCAGCAATGAAACTGGGATTCAGACTGTTTTGGTGGTTTGTCTGTACCTCACTGCCGTTCCTTGAGGTCACCCTGGTTTGGGAAATATGCCAAAGAACTTGGAGCTCCACTGTGGCTACCACTATTGTCTGCACTGTCACTATCACTGCCATTGCCATCACCATCCACAAAGCATCAAACAGATATGCTGGACACTATCCCTGAACTTGTTAAGGAGGGATTATTTTTGCTTACCTCTAGTTTTACTTTTTAAGGACAAACTTCAATTTAGGCTTTGTAAGGAGATTTTTATCAGTTTTATTTTTGCACATTTTTCAGCAGTGACATGTTGGCTGTAATTTGGTGCTTGAAGCATTTTACTGGAATTATTGGTTGGCCACTGCTTTGGCACTATTTTGAGGCAACTAAAATTTCTGCAACATGGTACATGATGAAATGGCTTCATGCTCAGGTCTGTCTTGCTCTTACCCAGAGTGGTGACTGCTACAAGTCCTTATAACAGCAGATGAGGTGATTGAACAATTTGTATATCAAATTAAGTTCCAAATGGTGCTTTTAATAGCATAATTACTCATAATAAAGAAAAGGTCAGCATTCACTAGTAATTATCTATTCTCTATAATTTTTAAAACATGAAAAAAGTATGCTGTGACCAGTACCTCCAAAGGGGAACAGGCATTATAAAACACCACTGATATGAGAGAACTGTGCCTCTTTTTTTATTATTAAATTACTAATTTCATTTGAGAGACACAATGTATAATTGATCAGCTAATTCGCTTGAGGCTTTTTATTTAAATACTGTATTTTGTAGATACTTAAATGTACATTTTCTTCTACATTTTCACATTTCCAAAATCAGGCAGCATGTGACCTAGTTTATTTAGTATCTTTTTTTTTTTCTTTGTCTCAGTGGCACATACAATAAATGCATGTCTTAAAATCAGTGACTTCTTAGATTAAGTAGGGATTCAGGTCTTTTTATTTTTCCCAGTGAGATATCCCTGAAAGAGTAAAAGAACATGTTAGAAGGAGCAAATACTGAAGACTCAATTCATGTATTTTAATACAGTCATTCATTTTTCTAATTTATATTATGTGCTTTGTTATGTGTGAGACACTGTGCTAGTACTTCATGGGAGCAGTAATCACAATGATAAATAGTAACCCCTGCATGTGGAAAGTTCTTTATTGTTTTGAAGGGGTTATTATATGCATCATCTTATTTATTCCAAGAATCACCTTGGAAGATGGCCACTATTCCTAGATGGTTGCTAATGAAACAGTGCATACCTTCTGAAGGTTGGGTGACTCAGCTAAGTTGCCTAAGACAATATTGACAGAAGCAGAGCCAGAACCTTCCCAACTCCACATCCACTCTTTCCATTACAAAAAGAAGGAAACACCTAAGAGAGAAAGGAGGAGCTTTCAAAGACCTGGACCTTCTATCTAGCTCCTACTTTGCAACAACATGTAGACAGCATATTTTGTCCCACAATAATTTTTTTAATTGTATAAGTAATACTTGAACATAAAGCCTTGGTAAAGTGGTAGAATATGTAGTAAAAACTAATTCACACACCACTACCCCTTTTTTAGTATCTACTGTATGTATATGTGAATTGCTTTTTAGCATAAATGGAGTCATATATAATGTTTTATTTTCCTCAGGGATATATTCATTTTTAAACAAATATTTACTGGTCTCAGCAATGAAAAATCCTCATCAGTATAATAGGTAGTTTTATTTCTTTTTAACCATAGAGTATTCCATTCTATGTATATTCCACAATTTATTAAAATATTTTCCTGGCATTGGACAATGGCTTGTGTCCAGTGAAATTGCAATTACAACTAACACTACAATAAACCTATAAAAATCACAACATATGCCTGAAAGTGTCGGCTAGTTCCCTGCATAGAATGGCCATATTTTTTAGCTGCTTTTGCCTAAATGTCCACAAAGAAAGCTAAACCAATGAGTGTCAGAGCAAGCAAACTGAATCTCCATGAATTTTTTTCCATTTTATTAAAAGGAGGAAAAACACATATACCGTGTAGAGCCCTATTGAAAATTCTGCAGCCTCAGAGTTGGAACAAAGCCATGGCAGCTCCCTGCAGGATTGCACCCCCTCGCTTTGATCCATAACAAGGCAGTAAATGCCTGGGGATACTGCAAGGCACCCTCAGTTTTAAAAGGTGACAGGAAGACTAGGAAACTTGTGGCTGCTATGTGCTGGGAGGACAGAAGAGTGAGTCTTGGCCTGCCTGGTAGGTGGGCAAAAAAGTCCTGAGCTGTGACATCCAGGCAGAAAGAATAGTGTGGACACAGGCAGACGGAGATGAGTGTGATGGAAAACTCCTGAAATCCAGCATGATCCTGTATAGTGTGACAGAACCAGCCTCCCACCATTAAGACTTAAACTCTCACTGTGCGGCTCCTCAGGCATGCAGCAAGAATAGACACGCGACTCCTTTTTCTCCTCAGATTGGCCATTGCTTTTTTTTTTCCCCTTGGTACCTCACTTCTCTGCCCAGTGACAGGAATTATATTCCCAAAGATAGAGCTACTAGACATCCTCATAGTCTTATAGGTGCACAGTCTCAATAGCATATATGCAAAGTTTGGTACAGAGATGGAACTGGACTAAAAACCTCTTCTGACCTGCCACCTGCACTGCTGAGTGCCCAGGATTCCACCAGGCACTTTGAGAGGTGTGAAGGGGACACAAAAGTCATGAAACCAGTTCTCAACCCCATAATGTTCTATTGGAAATAGAGTATTGTTTCTTAACAATTAAGCCTTCTGAAATGGCATTTCCTTCCATCTCCCTTGGCAGTATTTTGCTGCTGTTGTTGTTGTTTTTTAAAGACATTTCTGAACCAATGAGAATAACAAACAGTAGCTCAAAGACATTCGGGTGTGTTTAAGGAGGGTGCTACTACTAACGCAGGGGGGCCTTGTGAAGAGGAATTGATTATCACGGCAGTTGGCAGCCACCCATCCTTCCTTGCTCATTCATGTCACTGCCTGGTGACACTGCCCAAGGTCGGATGCACACGCTGTGGCCTGTTGGCTTCAGCTGTTCCCACACCATCCTCTCCCATTTCCTGCTGTTAGGCGCCAGGGCCAGGGGGTGTGTATGTGTGGGTTTACACTCCCTGGACCAGACTATTCTGTGCACATTGTTCACTGATTTCCACACTGGTGCTGTTAACACTGTCTTGTTACCTGTGACAAATTAAGACTTGTGGTTTAAAGGGCGAGAACAAAGTAGTAGACTATAGCAGGCCTCTAGCTCCCACTTTATGGAGCTAGAAGTCTAGAGCAAGGTGTCACACTGGCCTCCATGCTTAGCCCCAGGGGGTTTAGACAGGCTGGGGTCTTGGGACCCCCTCATTGTCTTTTGGGCCCTTGAGTTGGAATGGTGTCTTGGTGATTTGAATGTTGCAACCCTGAGCCATAAATAGATCATCAAAAACAATAATAAACCTTCATATGACAGACACTACTCCAAACACTGTATATGGGTTTTTTTACATTTAATTCTTGCATTTAATTCTTTACATTTAATTCTTCCTTCAAGGACTATAGTTATTTCCACTTTACAGATGATGAGGCAGAGGCATACAAAGATGATTTGCCCTGTGTCATGTAGTTATTGAGTGGTGGTTTGAGCCCAGCCAGCAATCTGTGTTGAGAGTCCCCAGACTACGTAATTGGTTCCTGGGGTTCAAACGGGCCGGTAGAAGTCATCTGGACAAGGATAGATGAACAGGGAATGGAAGCCGTTGAGAATTTTTCTACCGCTTCTGACTAGATGACTGAAGAAAATGCAGTCCTGTCATTTTCTGGTCCCTGCAGCCTGGTATCTTCTTTTGTGATTCCTACTAGGAATCATTGATTACCGAAAATGACTTGTGAAGCAATCCAATTAAGTGAACCAAGAATTACATGTCAAGTGTTACCATCTTTATTTGCTTATGTCAAGTGGAGTCAGAGACCTTCTGTGATCAGCAAAACAAGTATAAAGTGATTGATTAATTTCCTTCAAGTTTTGTCAAAATTTGTGGGCAGGGAGTCTAATTTTCAGTTTAATTTTCCTTCCTAACTGCCCCCTGCCCCGCATTACTGCTAGCCAAAACACATCATTTGTAGTTTTACTTTACTTAAGTGTTGGATTGGTAATATTAATCTGAATCTTTCTCTTTAATGTGTAAAGGATGATCAATTATAGAACTTCTTAAATAGATGCTAGCCATTTTGCAAAACACCTGAAGAAGCAAAAGATGTTTATTAAATTTACTTTTAAAATACTTCCCACACTGAAACTCTTTTGTAGTTAGTATTTTTGTAATAGCATTTTTCTGTGGTGTATCATGTGCCTACTATTGGCCAGACATGGAAGAAATTCAAGAGAGAATAAAATCCTTACCTATAGCTTAACTTCAGTTTCCTATACATATTTAACAGCCATGATAAAATTATATAATCCTTGCAAATATCATTTTTAATTTTTTTAATTTACTTTTTACATCATTGTTCATTTTTTTCCCTCTTTTTAAAGATTTATTTTTATTTATTTATTTATACAAGCACTGGGTACAGTCAGAGCGTGGGAGTGTGAGAGAATTCACCAGAGCCAGAGCAGGGAGCAGAGCAGGCAGAAGGACAGAAGTACACTGCTGAGGGGAGCAGCGGGCGGCAGGAGAGGTCTGCGCACCATGTGGGACCCTCCTCGGGTGGCCGGGGAGCAGCCGGGGATCGAACCGGTGCTGCAGAGGCTGCGGGCAGTTTTGCAACCCGGCGCTCAACCGCTGCGCCACCGGGGAGGCCCATCATTGTTCATTTTTAAACAATGTTCACCCCCCCGACTCTGGTGAGGTCCCCATAGAATTTCCTTCACCAGTGTACCCCTGCACCATCTCCACAGTCCCCTGTGCTCCTCCATCCCTCCTTCCCTCTGATCACTGATCCCTCTCCCTGTTCCTCCTCCCCTGCAGGATGTCTCTGATTGATAATAGTCTGTTTTTGCTTTGTTGTGTTTTGTATTGTTATTTTTTTTTACACTGATGTCTTATTTGGTTCTCCTGTATTCCTGCTATAAGTGAAATCATCTGATATTTTCCTTTTTCCTTCTGACTTATTTTACTGAGCATAACTCCTTCTCGCTCCCTCCACATTGCTGCAAATGGCATGAGTTTATCTTTTTTGATTTAATCCTTACAAATATCTTCCTCTAAATACTCAACAAATATTAGCTACAGCTAACAAGGTTACCCATGTGGCCATGTGGCGTCAAGGTTGTCTTGACTGCTGATCCTGTGACCTGGAATGAGCTAAGCACCCTGGATGTGAGATCCCCCTGGCTCCCCACCCCATAGATCTGAGTTGAGGCTCCTGTTTACTATTTTCTCATTGCCAGCGCCTGAATTGTGACTATTTTCAAGTCTGTACTGAGATTCCACCCATAGAAAGACTGTGCTACGTGTTAACTCTAGACTGCAATAGAGTGCTGCTTTTTCAGTCTTAGTGTTGAGAAATGAGATTGAGACTATCTCATTTTTTAATTTTATCTTTTATTGAAACAATGTTGGTTTATAACAGTGTATGTGATTTAGGGGTATAGGGTCACACACACCACTTAAAACCCAATAATCTTCCACCACAGTCTATTGTGCCCTCTCTCCCATCCCTAGTCCTGAATCCCCCTCCCCATAATTCCCCTCTGATAGCTTCAATTCTGCAGTCTGACTTCTAGGGTCTATTTTGGTTTAATTTGCCTGTTCATTTATTTTGTTTCTCTATATTCCACATATGAGTGAAATGATGTGGTACTTATTTTTCTCCTTCTGTCTTATTTTGCTTAATACAACCCCTCTGGTTCCATTCATGTTGTTGCAAATGGCAAGATTTCATTTTTTAAAGGTGAGTAGTATTCCATTATGTATCTATACCACATTTTCTTTATCCATTCATCTGTCATTGGGCACTTATGCCACCTCTAATATGCTTGTTTCCATTTACCTGCCACCAGGTGATTCACACCTGGTGATTCACAGAACCTCTTTTATACTGTGGATCCCTCTAAGAAACTGGAGGTGAGCATGGGCATGGGATAACCAACTCATCTCAGATGAAGCATTGAAAGTCTTGAGTCCCAGGCACCTTCTATGGCATGGGTTCTGCTGGATTGTCTGAATTTTAAAACTGAAAATCGCATGTTCCAGGAACCTCCTTGGTCCCAGGCCAAGAGAGATATTGGTCACTTAAATGTAGAGACCAAGGTAGTCAAGGATGTACCTCATGTCTTGTTTGTATGTAACAATTTTACAATTATTGTTGTAAATAATAAATTTGCAATACAGGAAAATAAAAATTATTCCCTCTGAAATATACTAACTGCCTTAAAATTCTACTAAACAGATGAAACCACGGGCTGTCCTGTGGACAGCACCTGAGCGTCTTGAGAGACCCAGGTCTTATCCTTAGCTTTTGATGCATCTAAAGCCTTGCATATCTCTTCTCTCAGTGAAACAGATTCTAAAGTAAAAATTTTCAGAATAATGAAAATACAATTGGAAAATGATAAGTACCTTTTATTAATTTCAAATTTGAACTGTACCTGGCAAGCAGGCAAATGCTTTGGGTCAGCTGACCACCTGTTAGGAACTAAGGAAGGAGTCAATCTAGAAAATCAAATAACCTCAAGAACATTGCTCTTTAGTCATGGCACCAGAGCAAAGGCGATTGAGTAATAACATTAGAAAGCCATCAAGTTCTATGATTTGCACACACCCTTCTGTGGATGTATACTAGTTCTCAACCCTGACTGGGAAGTATAATCCTTGCTTCCTAGGTCTGCCTTCCCCCGAGAATCAATTTAATTTAATCTGGAGCAGATCTCAAACATGGTTCTTTTTTTTAACTCTTTTATTTTAACTCTCCAGGTTATCCCAATTTTCATATGGGGTTGTAACTATGATGTAAGGAAACCTCTTTCCTCCTGGCATCGGGAGCCCTTTCAAATTGTACCACACACTCTGAAAACCATGCACTTGGCTTCTACTTTGACTTCATAAGACCAAACCATTCTGTTTAAGTCAACACAGCAAATCATAATATTCATTACTTTCCATTTATAATTTTTTTGGGAATACCCCCAAATTATCTCAATAAGATTTGGAGTGTTTCCAAGCTGTTTCTTATGCTGGGATGAATCTTTTAAGTGACTTCTACCCACCATTTATAATGAATTCTTATTGGCTTTGGTTTAAGGTCGGGACATTTGCAAATCTTGACCCAAAGTGTGTATGGGTGACCCACAAGGAGACTTTAACAGGCACTGCATTAGCTCAAAACAAAGGAGCCAAATAATACCAGATAGAATTGTTTCTGTGTATCCTTTGCCCTACTTTCAAAAGACCTACTTTATATCTTCTTGACTTGCCTTTGGAAAATTGTAGGAAAAGCCTTTATTATTAGCTAAACAGTCATTGTTCCACAGTTAGATTCCAAATTAATACCATTTTCCCAAATATAAACATCTCTCTTTACTTAATCTGATCCTTCCTTGGTTTTAACTATGGTCAACCTTGAATACCCTTTTTCTGGAGGCCTGCTTTCTCTGAAGTGTTCACTGCAGTGGTTTCTGACCCAACTTTCATGGGCCAGTGAAAATACAAAGTCGCTTTGACCCTGCTATTTCTTGTTTGCTGGTTTCTTTCAGGTTAACGGCTCAGTCATATTATACCATTTTACAACACAACCAATTTAGGTTCAGTGAAGTTAATTCCATCACCTATTAGAAAGCACAAGTGCTTTTCTTTGCAATGGTTGAGGGGAGTTTTTCTTGCTCTCCTTTATTTTTTGCAAAGCCAGAGGGTAAAGGGCAATATATAATTTAAAGATCAGCTGAAATACTAATCCTTTTAGCAACACTGTTACTGTTTAGGGCTTCTCCTGTAAACTGCCTTTGAAATATTATTTTCATATTTTCAGACATGAAAACTCAGACATACTCTCCCATAGAGATTAAACGACTTCCCCAAGGACATTCATTTTGCTAGTCAGAGGTTGATCCAGTAATCTACTTAAGGCTAAGTTATAATTCCAATGTGTTGCTCAAAACATACATTTCTCTCCTCCTCCTGCCAACCCCAGTAATTGAGTATGATGACTTGCTTGGGCCCCTGCCCCAGAAACCCCTCTGATGCCCACAGTTGAAGCCATTTGCCCGCTTGAGGGTTGTACCCAAGGCCAATAGGTGTGGGGTGGTTTATGGTCTTTAGTCAGAGGGAATTTGAGGAACCCTCCTCAGAAGTCAGCTCTTGTGACTGGGACTCCTTTGGGCTTGACCTTTGTGGCCCTGACACTGACCCACATTGTAACCTAGTACTAGTAATGAATGGAATTGCTACCAGTTCCCCTTTGTCAGATTCTTCATTTGCCCTCCAGTTCCTACAAAAACTGGGGTGCCCTGTCTTCCCAGAGTCCATGTTGTTTTCTGAGATAGTGCCAGACATGGGAAGCTGCTTCTCCTCCTAACCACCACATGCTCATCTTCCCAAGGGTTACTGCCTTTCCTATATGCCATTGCTCCCTGTGAGCCCCGATAAACTCTTACCTTTATTCTCAGTCTCCTGATCCATTAATGCCTGCCTGAGCTACTACTTCTCACATCTAGCAGATGCAGAGCCCCTGCCTGCCCGGGCTTCTTGTCATCATCTATAGCTGGGTCTGCCTTGCTTCTGAGAGTCTGTCTAGGCTCAAGGTTCTATGCAGTCCCAGCACATGTGAAGCTCCAGTTTCTTGGTCTGGAAAGGAGCCATCCATTCCTCTACTCACTGAAGATTCTATTGGGACTCAGGACTTTCCTCCACTTTCATTTATTTCTCATAGGACTTAACCATTTATCCTGACATCTGGGGCTAACCAGCAATTGGTTTTTGTCTTTTCAAGTGATGTTTCACCTCTATTCTCTTTTGATCTTGTAAATTGCCCCCATTTCTCATTGTCCTTATATTTGGCCATGTTGTCTGGTTTGGTGCTTCCTCCGTCCCTCCTTCCCTCATACCCAACTACCTGCTTACCTGCCTACCTACTGTCTTTGATTTTGTAGAATGTTCTGTTTGATCCCTCTTTCATGGTATTGGTCTAGCCAGTGGACAGATGGGTAGTGGATGAACGAACAAACATACATATAAACATTCTGCTTATTTCCTTTTTAATGATCTATGGTTGCCATGGTGTGTATGCCATCTGGTGTGTATGAAACTAAGTGGTGTATCTGTTTTTTATCACTGTCCCTTCTGCAGTCCCTTAAATGTGGTTAATACCCAACACATGCCTGTTAATAATAAAGCAAAAACAGTTGTCAAATTCAGGTTTGAAGCTGGATTGAAGGAAAGGCTTATACACATTTATCACAATAACTATATTTTTCACTTTGTATAGGAAGAGAAAGAAGACAAGGTTTAGAAGCCAAGTAATGTGTCTAAAGGAGTCCCATTATCATATGTACACATAGTCCTGAATTGCATTATTTGAAAATATTAAAAACAATAGAGGAATGTCCACTCTCACTACTACTGTTAAACATACCATTGGAAGTCCTAGATAGAGCAATTAGATAAGAAAAAGATATTAAAGGAATCCAAATGGGAAAAGAAGTAACACTATCACTATTTGCAGAATACATGATAATATATATAGGAAATCCTAAAGATTACACTAAAAAAACTATAACAAAAAATTAGTATATTAATGTGGCAGGCTACAATGTCAATATCCAGAAGTTTGTTTCCTACATGCAAATAATGAACTGGAAGAGACAGGAACCAAGAAAATAATCCCATTTATGGTAGCATCAAAAAATATTAAATACTTACAAATAAGCAGAACAAAGATAAAAGATCTCTTCAATGAAAAGTATGACATTGCTAAAAGAGATAGAAGCAAGCACAAAGAAATGGAAGGATATTCCATGCTCATGGTTTGGAAGAATTAACATTGTTAAAATGTCAATCTTTCCCAAAACAATCCTTATTAAAGTTTTCATGGAATTCTTCAAAGAAACAGAATATCAGTAAAATTTATGTGGAATCACAAAAGACTGCAAATCCCCAAAACAATCTTAACCAAAAAAAAAAAAAAAGGAAGAAAAATAGAGGTATCACACTGTCATGCTTAAAACTATACTACAAGGCTTTAGTAATCAAAACAGTGTGATATTATAATAAAAATAGGCACACAGTCCAAATGAAACAGAATTGAGAGCTCAGAAATAAACTCACTTTTATATGGATAAGCAAGCCAAGATATACAATGGAGAAAGGAAAGTTTCTTCATAATGGTGCTGGGAAAACTGGACAGCCACATGCAGAAAAATGAAATTAGACCACTACCTTATACAATATACACAAATTAACTAAAATTGGAATAAAATGCATAGTGAAAAAATAGGCACAAAAGAAAACAAATAACGCAGTCAAAAATAAAATAGGCAAAAGAGCTATATAGACACTTCTCCAAAGAAGACATACAAATGACCAACAGACACATGAAAAAATGTTCAGCATCACTTATTGTCAGGGAAATGCAAGTCAATATCACAATGAGATACCACCATACTCCCTTGCAAATGGTGCATATATAGTTTTAAAAAATGTTGGCAAGGATATAGAGGACAAAGATCCCCTGTACGCTGTTAGAGGGAATGTATACTGGTTCAGCCGTGATGGAAAACAGTATCAATCTTCCTCAAAATATTAAAAATACATATACCATAATATCCAGCAGTTCCTCTCATAGGTATCTATCCAAAGTATGCCAAAACACTGATTAAAAGGGATATATGCACTCCTATGTTCATTGCAGCACCGATTACAATTGCCAAGTTACAGAAATAACCTAAGAACACAACAGAGGAATAGATTAAGAAGATGTGGTACATATTCATAATGGAATACTACTCAGCTACAAAAGATAAACTCTTGCCATTTGTGACAATGTCGATGGACATGGAGGAGATTATGCTAAGTAAAATAAATCAGGAGAAAGGCAAATACCAGATGATATCACTCATATATGGAATATGGAGAAACAAAACAAAGGAACTACAAAAACAAAAACAAAACTGCAGAATTGAGGCTACCAGTGGCTGGAGGGACAGTAGGGATGGTAACAAAGGGGGAGACCCAGTGGTCCATAATAGTGGACTGCAGGTACTTTGATGATGGGTGTGGTATTGTGACATACATCTGAGAAAGTGGGAACCTATTCCTCTAAATCATACACGGTGTTGTAAACCAGTGTTACCTTAACCAAAAAAAATTAAGAGAAATTTAGCTCATACTATCCCCATAAAAATGAATAAAAATGGGAGACATTTCAAGTCAATTTTAGAAATAAAAGAAGACATAGGGTTGGCATAAAGTTAGATTCATTTAATACCACATACCAAAGACTGACTATTGGCTTATTTAGCGTCTATCACTTTCTCCTGAGTTAAACCATAGCCAAGTATGAACAGGTGTCTTTTCATCATTTCTTACTAGGGTGTCCCAAAGTGGCTTGCATGTAGTAAATACTTGATTAAATATTTCACAAATGAATGAATTGTCTAATTATTCTACTGAAAAAATATAACTTCTCCCTCATTAAAAATTCATCATATTTAATTTTCTCTTTGGAAAATTTCTTGCCTGGATTGTTTATTTTGTTGATCCAGGTGAGTTCTTTGTATATCTTGTGTTCAGTCCCTTATCAGTTGAACGGAGTGCAAAGATTTTTTTCCCAATCAGTGGGGTGTCTCTCTGTTTTAGTTAATGTCTCTTTTATTGCACAGAAGCTTTTCAGTTTGATGTAATCCCAGGTGTTTAACTTTGCCTTCACTATCACTGCTTTGGGTGATGAGTCTTTAGAGATGTTTCTGAGATGTATGTCTTGTAGGGTTTTACCTATATTTTCTTCTATATATTTTATGGTTTCAGGTCTTATGTCCAGTTATTTTATCCATTTTGAGTTGATTTTTGTGCATGGTGAGAGGTAGAGGAAATGAAAATGGCCAACAGCATATGAAAAAATGTTCAGCATCCCTTATAATCAGGGAAATGCAAATCAAAACCACACTGAGATACCACCTTACACCAGTCAGAATGGCACATATCAAGAAAACAAGCAACAACAAATGTTGGCGAGATGTGGTGAAAAAAGGTACTCTCCTACATTTCTGGTGTGCAAACTGGTCCAACCACTAGGAAAAGCTGTCTGGAGGTTCCTCAGTCTACTAAAAATGGAGCTACCATACGACCCAGCAATTCCACTACTAGGGATCTACCCAAAGGACCCAAAAACATTGATTCAAAAGAACAGCTGTACACCTATGTTTATTGCAGCTCTATTTACAATAGGTAAAACCTGGAAACAATGCAAATGCCCCAAAATAGATGACTGGATCAAAAAAAAATGTGGCATATATACACAATGGAATATTATTCAGCAATCAAAAGATAAACTCATGCCATTCGCAGCAACGTGGATGGAGCTAGAAAGATTTATGCTCAGTGAAGTAAGCCAGAAGGAAAAGGAAAAAATATCGGTTGGTTTCACTTATAACAGGAATATAGGGGAACCAAATAAGACATCATTGTAAAAAAAATAACAACAGTACAAAACACAACAAAGACAATTATAAATCAGAGACATACTGCAGGGGAGGAGGAGGGAGAGGGATCAGAGGGAGGGAGGGAGGAGCACAGGAGACTGTGGTGATGGTGCACAGGTGCCTTGGGGAAGGAAATTCTATGGGGACTACACCTGCAGGGGTGGGGGGAAGGAAATATTGTTTACAAAATTAAAAAATAAAATTAAAGGGCCTCCCCGGTGGCGCAGCGGTTGAGCGCTGAGTTGTGAAGCTGCCCGCGGCCTCTACGGCACCGGTTCAATCCCCGGCTGCTCCCCGGCCACCAGAGGAGGGTCCCACATGGCGCGCAGAACTCTCCTGCCGCCCGCTGCTCCCCTCAGCAGTGTACTTCAGTCCTTCTGCCTGCTCTGCTCCCCGCTCTGGCTCTGGTGAATTCTCTCACCCTCCCGCGCTTCTGACTGTACCCAGTGCTTGTATAAATTAATTAATTAATTAATTGATTTTTTAAAAAAGTTTTACTTTTAAAAAATAAAAAAATTTTAAAAATTTTAAAAATTTAAAAAAAGATGTAGAAAGTGGACAAAAAATTCATCATATTTAAGTTTTCTCCTTTTAAACTTCTAGAGTTAGTAGAGGCTACTTATTTTGTACACTTAAAAACCTTGGCATGCACCTGACATAAAATAGTCATCCATAGTGATTAATAATTGTCTGCTTATTTTAAGTGACTTTGATATAATTTGAATTATAATATAGAGGGGCATTTTCCTGCTTTTAGTACTGCCCTGTACTATCCTTTGTCATCTGGATGTGCAGTTGACTTGTTTAAAGTAGAAAATAAAAACATAGAAGTGCTACTGAATATGTTAACCAAAGAAATCAGGACACTTTGCAAATAGGACTGCAAAGCTAATGTGATAGATTATAAATTATTATTTGACACATTTTTTGTGTAGCAGATTTTTTTAAAAGCAATATATTAATATTGTAAAAATAGGAGTCATGAACCGAATACACACACACACCACACAAAACTGGAGACTTAACTAGTATTTGCGTTGAATCTTGGGGCAAACAGGGCATGAAATTAAGTGTTGGGCATATTAAATCTACAGATTTAAAACTTTTTATATGGTCACTTTTCAATGAGTAATAGTAACTTGAAAGCTAGTTTGACTCTAAGGAGAATGATGGAATAAAATACATTTGATGGGTAGAAATAATGTGATTGAAAGGGTAGCTAGGAGAGAGGCTACCATCACCCTGCTTGCAGTATGAAAGATTTTGCTGCTTCATAATCAATAATCCCAAATGATTCTGAAAGGCTCCACTAATGTATAAAAGGTACAGAAAAATAATGTAATGGAGGAACAGAGAATCAATGGAAAATTAGTTTGGAATCCTTTCGTGAGCTTTTCTTTAAAGGATCAGAAAAATGTCCTGCACTCAATTCTCTCTGGTCTGTATAGCAAATGTGTAGCCCAGATATTTTAATATTAAGGTAACGTGTTCTCAAATCAAAGGGGTCAGGAAATGCAGAAGATACCTTTGAACCGCCAGCTTCTTTTTGCACCTGCTCAGAATGCCAAGTGGCTAAAAAAATCAGAATTAGGCTCCAGAATGGAAATGAAAAATAATGTGCATGCAAAGGTAGAAGAGGAAGATATTTTTAATTTAACAACCTGTGTAAATTCAAGGAAAAAATGAAAATGGAATAAAAAATGAAAAAGGGGAGCTTATTCAAAAGAAAAGACAGGAGATGGAAAAAAATGAAAGCATGAAAAGAGTTTTGATGATGATTTGTGGAGAAATGCAATTTTAGCAAAGTCAGGAAAGCATTTTAGTGACTTTAAGCATTCCCAAAAATCCTGGATAATGTTTGTTGAGTGGGAGAGTTGTTTTGGATTTTTCAGCAATTCCCTAGAACCCCAGATTTCATTACCACAAAGAACATTCATAACTGAGTTAGCATTGTTCAGTGAGATTCCAGACTTCTATTTATGGTCCCTGGATCCTCCCTAGAGATGGTCAGATGACCATACAGACCAGAAAGACAAGGAGTGTTGGAAGAAAATCTATGCAAATAAAGAGGCTTCTTGCTGAAGGACTGCATATGCTGACTGGGAGCTGGGAGTCATGTTAGACTCTATATTCCTGACCAATCAGAAAGAATGCTGAAGTTTCTCTTGTGGATAATTAGTGGCAAGTCATACATGGATCTAAGAAATGGCCAGGACATAATGGCATATTTCTTATCCTTTCATATTTCCTGAAGAGAGCTATAAAATGGCAACCTTTAAAGGCCTTGTGTATTTGTCCTCCTGTGGTTCTGGATAAATCATGCTTCTGGGAAATAATGAATCTGGCTAATTACATAGTTGTCAATGAATGTTTCAAAAAACATGCTTTAACCCTGATTTCCATCTGACTTACACTTTTTTGATAACTGTTAGTAGCAGTGGTAGCAGCATAATGATAAAATAAAAATGGCAGAGACTACCATTTATTAATTACCATTAGTACTAGGGAGTAAATGACATGTTTTGAGTTTATTAACAAATCAAACTCTGAGATAAATATCTATCACCCTTTGTAGTGAAGCAGCAGCATGATGAAATTAAATCACCTGCTTATAGTTAACTAGCTAATAAAAGGAAAACCCAAGTTGCAAACCAGGTGCCTGGAATTCCATTTGACAGTCAGGGCCGGTGTCCAATCACAATGTCATGATCTCCCTTCTTTAGCTCTCTTGGTCTGTTGAACTCATACTTGTGAATGAAAAGCATATAATGTAGAAAAGAACATGTCTGTATCACTCAGTGATGAATACCATGCATCTAATATACTATTAGCTATTGAATCCAGTGAATATGTTTGAATGAATGAATGAATGAATGAATGAATGAATCAGACAGGGAAAACTCATTGTTTTCAAAATTAAATATATAGGACTACTCTTGGGTTTTGCATTATTGCTTCTTGTTGGCTTAACACTAAAACCTTGCTCTATTGTAAAAATTGGAACAGGTAAAGACAGATGGAGGACTTCTGGTTTTTGGTCCAACATATAAGAAGTTAGAAGTCACCCTTTTTCCTTAGCAAGTAAAAAACTGAAATATCAATAACTTCTTCTTGGATCTAAAAGCGAAGTGCAGTTACTGCTGCCCCCCGCCCCCATACCACCCCATCCACCCACACCAGACTGGAGAGATCCATGTGAATGTGGACATATATTCTTTTGTATGAATAAAATATACCACTATAGCAATTTTAAAAAAATAAATAAATGTGGAGATTGTGCATGCAAAATGGCAAACCAAGCACAGATGTCTACTTCCTCCTCCCGCTGAATAGCATCTGAAAATAATAGCAAAGGAATATAAACATCAGATGGCAATAACAGTGGAGGGTAGGGGAGGACCCCAGTGGGTTTGACTGTAAATCTCAAAGAGGCTGTAGATTTGGGGAAGTGAGAAATAGGACATCAATTCAGGAATAAGTAATGTTTACCAAACAGTTTTTTTTTTTTTTTCTTACCCACTTCTGCTGTACAAAGGAAGCCTGGTATCAGATGATTATGCCTGAACCAAAATTAAACAGTATTCTGTATCTTAAAAGTTGGGGTTTTTAAGTGTCTGGGATAAATTGGAGCATATTGGGTATGTGTGAGCACACCAGAGTGATGCCCCCTTCATGGTGACATTTGGAAAGCCCACTCAGGCAACAAGCCCTGTGCAAATTCACATAAATCCAATCTGGTCTCCACTGATTCACTTTTTTTAATTAAAAAATAGAGATATAAATCATATATTTCCAAGAAATGTACATATACAGTTAATTTTGCTCAAAAATAACTCTTGAAAAATACCAACGTTCCCTTCAAAATCTTGAATTAATAACCTGAAAGAAATTCCAGAAAAGTAGTGCATCCATTTAAAAATGTAGCCATTAAAAATAAGTCCTAAATGCCTTGAAAAAGGAACTCATCAGAGAATAACAAATTGGAAATTAAAATGCAAGTTTCAAAATAAATTTGAAGATTTAGTAGATGATTTGGCAGGTGCAATTGAGAAAGATCTCCCGTCATGTAGAACAGGGGTTGGCAAACTTTTTCTGTAAAGATCCAAATCGTAAATTTTTTTGGCTTTCCAAGCCTTATGGTCTCTGTCACAATTATTCATTCTGGTTTTGTAGCATGAAGCAAATGAGCGTGAATGTGTTCCAATAAAACTTTATGAAAACTGAAATGTTTTAAAAATCATAAATTTGGGGTTCCCTGGTGGTGCAGCGGGTTGAGCGCAGCACAGTGAAACTGTGCATAGCCTCTGCAGCACGGGTTCAAGTCCCAGTCGGGCAGGGGGATACCCACATGACGTGGCAGACCTCTGCTATCTTGCCCACTGCTCCCCTCAGCAGTGTTTTCAATTGTCTACCTGTTCTGCTCCCTGCTCTGTCTCTGGTGAATTCTCTTACTCTCCCATGCCTCAGGCCTATACCCCAGTTGTTGTATAAATAAATAAACCTTTTTTAAAAATCATAAATTTATTTTCCTATCACTCAAAATATAAGAATCATTATGAGTATGTTTGTGGGTAGGTAAAGCAGGCAGGGGTCAGAGTTGGCCTTACAGCCAAAATTCACTGACCCCTAAAATAGAAAAAAGATAATGTGATGGGAGAATAGTAAACTACACTGTAACATGAATTTAAGCAACTTCTAGCTTATAGAAAAAAAAATCTGATTTTCTTGTTGGGAAACTTCTTTGAGATTCTCTGCAGATATGACATTGTAATGTTCAGAAAAAATAATCCAAACCACTTAATTGACACAGCACGGGAACAGTATTTACACAGCTTATTGATTTAGTTACTTTGAATCAAGCCACAGGCTAACATAGCAGATCAGATAGTGGATAGAGGACTGAGAACAAATGTCGTTATCCTTGACAACATTAAAAGAATAATACTATAGAGACATGGGAGGAGATGAACAAATATAGAAAATATTAAAGATGAGGAAATGAACAAGTTCAAAAAAAACAAAGACTCTTTACTTGGAAAATCATATAGATTTAAAATATTATCTAAGGCTACAAAAAATATTTAAGAACTAAAATTCATATTATTAAATGCAAACTATGGTTTGGGGAGAATGAAGCTAGCATAGTTGTGCTCATTCCAGATTATTCTCCTTGGGGTAGACACAGAAATTCTCTTGGTAAGGAGATTGAGGAGAGATACCAGTAAGAGGTGGCCCTGGAAGTTGCACTGGGGTTGGAGGGACACGTTTTCATTGGGCTGTTTTCAAAGAAATAAGAGTTTCCCTTGAGAGAAGGTGGCACAGAAGACTGGTGTTTTTCACTGTATGCCCTTGTTTATATATTTATCCTTTAAAATTATGTGCTTGCTTGCTTTGATAGCAGCAAGAAGATTAAAAACAAACAGGATGATATCAGAAGCATAAAAATCTCTTAATTTGTTAAATAAAACAAGGGTACATATTATTTTGTTCAGAGGGGTATGGCCTTAATTATATATATGTATGAACATAGGTTCTAGAAAAATAGTTCATGAAATAATGATAATGATGCTAATGTGATAAATCTGGGTAAGATTGTCTCTAATTACATAAAAGTCAGCATTTAAAGAGTAAATTTTCTGAGGGAAGTATGTTGCTTTCTGTTGTCATCTCCCCTCCATTTTATTCTCTTCCCCATTACATATACACAGTGAGATTTTCAAAACTCTGTGAATCTAAGATTGCAGACTGTTTTGCCTGAATAAAACAGCTTATCTGAGTTAGAGTTTGCCCCTGTGTGAGCCAGTTGAGGATGCCATAATAAAATACTCTAAATTGAGTGGCTTACACAGGATACATTTATTTTCCCATAGCTCTGGGGGCTGCATGTTAAGAGGCAAGGTATGCCTGGTCAGATGCTGGTGAGTGCTGTCCTCCTGGCCAGCTGACATCTGCTTTCTTGCTGGCGTCCCATATGGTAGGGAGAGACAAGGTGTCTTCTTATATAACAACATTAATTCTATTGGATCAAGATCTCATCTCATGACCTCATTTAACCATAGTTACTTCCACAGAAACCCTGTCTCCCAATATAGATAGCCACACTGGGCATTAGGGCTTAAACATGTATTTGGAAAGGAAGTGAAAATTCAGTCCATTGCAGTCCCCACTGAATTAAGTTGTCATTTGACTGAATTGAACATATGGACATATTGTTCTGCCATTAAGAAGTCTTGTAACTCGGGAGTGGCTATGCTTGGTGTAGACTTAACTTTTAAAGCAGAAGCACACTAACTATGAGAAGCTTTGCACAGACTGGCCCCTGTCCCAACAGATTCTAGAGTTTTTAAGCTCTCAAGGCCCAGAGTCCCCACCCTCCCTTGCCAAATGCAATTGCAGAATTTTCTTAGTGCCTTTGTTTCCTCCCAAGTAACAGCAGCGGAATGGACACGTCAGCCCTCTCTTTTCTATAAATCATCCAGGTTAAACACAGCCTTTTGATTATTTCATTTGTTCATAACAGCTTTATAAGATGGCCAGAAAAGTATTTTCATTCTTTTTATTGGTGCTATAATTGAGAAGCAGAGATTAGCACTGCCCAATACTACAGTGTAGAAAAATATTTCTTCCACAGAATGGAAAGTGGAAAGAGTCCTGGACTCAGGCACAATGATGCTGGTCCTAGCTGTACCCTTGCATACTCAAGTTAGCACAAAAGCCGGGCTGTTTTTTATCATTTCTGTTCATAGAGTCAAACAAGGAATCTAGCCTTAGAAACCTCTGTTAAGACAGCTCACGTCTTTTCTCCTCCTGTCTATCAAGCGAGAGTGCTGTCATAAAGTATGCATGGAGTTTGGAATCATTATGGGCCTGGATTGAATGCATTTCTGATACTCACTAGCATTGTGACCTTGGATGAATTACTTTACTAAGCGAAGCCTTGTTCTCTGTGAACTGCAAGACATAGCTACTTTGCAGGGTGTTGGGGAGATTAAAGCTGATTTATCTGAAATACTTAGGGCAATTCTTTCTATAGGCTCTGTTACCAAATTCTATCTGATATTTCTGGAATAGCATTAATATCCTCTTCTTCCACATTCCCAAACCTGATTTAGTCACTTGTTCAGGCATCTTCTCATTATTTTAGAGAAGGAAGAGAACCCAGTTCAGACCAGCTACCATCCCCTCTGCCTTGCTCTTTGCTCAGTGAAGCCACGAGAGACCCCTTCCCTCTACCTCACCCGCCAGACTGCAGATGGAGAAATAGACCCCACATTGTGATCCAAGAACCCTAGTCACATTGCAGTGCAAACTTGCATTTTTATTAGCAGTCTACCATATTGTTATTCCAAAGGGATTGTTGTAGAACTATGAAATGATGATAATCAATAACGATTTTTATGGTTCTTATTTGTTTTCATTTTTTGCTTTTGTTGTGCTTTCATTCATCCCACATGCACACGGGGCTTGCCCCCAAGGTACATGCTCAGAATCTGTGTGCCTTTGTGCCTTGCAGGCCAGCGTCTTCCGCATCATGTGCTCATCTGGGCACATGAGTGATGGGTTTTCCTGCTGCAGTGAGACAGACCAGACACAAAGTACAGTGTGATTCTCTCTCTCCATATTTCTCTTGACAGGCACAACAATCTGGGTTGATAGCAAGAGCAGGCTGTGATAACCAGCGCCATCCTGGATGCCAGAGACATCTTGTTTCCTGTTGACTGCCTGTGCATGTCTGTTATTTCCTCTGTACTGTTTTATTGTTAGAAACCCTGATGCCCAGCAGGATGCTCCGGAAGGCAGCAGATCTCCCCAGCACTGCATGCAAGCATCCGCTTCACAGCCAGTGAGCAGTAGCGCCTGCACATCTGGATGATGTGCCTTTATAAACAGCACCATCAGGTGCCTGGGGACTCCAGGCTGTGTCTTTGGCCTGGGATTAGGACATTTTGTGCATGACTGTCCCTGAAGAGAGGAAAGCACTGACTCTGAGTCTGAGAGAAACCACTTAAAACCAACCCAAAGAAAAGAGATGTTAATTTTGTAGTTGCAGCAAAGCTGTCCAGAATTAGAAGGACTGTCTATTTGCTTCTCCTAATTTGGTAAATTTATCCTTTTTTCTATACTTTCTCAATTTCTTGTTGTTCACATGCCCACCTTTTAATCCTCCTTTATTATCAACTGTTTTTGTTTGGGCCTATGCTCTCCATACTAGCACACCTCCCAAGGCCTACAAGTCAACTCGAGTTGGCTAGACACAGAAGATGGCCTGTGTCTGCAGTGCTGCCCCAATGCTTCCCCAAATCAGGCTTCAGAATCAAACAGGGGAACATCTTTTGCCATTCAAGAGAGATGACCATGTGCTCTCCTGACATGTGACATGTGGCAGGCACCTTCAAAGTGTTTTTAATAAACCATTGCTAGCATATCCACAGACAAGCTCCATATAATTCCCGTGGACTGAGAGTCAGGTGTAGCAAGGTTCAGCAGTCAGCCCCAGGTCACAGTGCTGTGAATGCCAGAGCTGACCTTAGTTCAGGTCTGCACAACTCCAAGGCCATGCTGGTTGCATTACATCTCTGTGTGTCAAAAGAAAAATAAGAAACCAAGGATCAGAGATGAGAGGTAACTGGCAAAGAATTGTAGCCCTAGAATGTCTCTGCATTTCTGGATGGATGTAAGAGAAATCTAATCAGAGGAAAGACTGTTTTAGTCCCAGTCTAGAAATGTCAAGAGCATAACTGGAACTTGAACCAGTTGTGTGATGCTCAAGGACATAGGAACTATGATATATGATGACAGACCAGGTAGTTCTCTCATTTATTCCACAGATAATTAGTGAGTGCCTGCTGTGTGTCAGGTACTGTTCCAAAGTGTTGCCAGTTACTGTTCCAAAGTGTGGGCTTCATGAAGTAAAGACCCCTAGTCTGTGCAGACTGCAAGCCAGTGGGAAGAGGCAGATAATTGACAGCAGGCAACATAAGTGAACCACGTAACATGCTCCATAACACTTGCTTGGAAGAAAGAAACAGTGAGCAAGGTGGTGGATTGTCAGCACGAGATGGAGGAGTGCTACATTTTTAAGTGGGGAAGTCTGTCATATGGAGGAGGCAGTAGCTGAGCACAGGCTTAGAGGAAGTGAGGGAATTAGCCACGTAGGCACCTGAAAAAAGTGTTGTAGGAAAATGTATGAGCACATATAGGTGGCATTTGTGACCAACAGCAAGGAGGCTGGTCTATTGTGGCAGCAGGGTGTATTATGGAAAGAACAGTAAAAAGACATCAGATATATTAGGAGCCAGGTGCTTGAGGCTTGGCAGGTCATTTTAAAGATTTAAAACAAGGGCAAGGGAGGAAGAGGATGAAGTGTTGGTCATAGTAGGTACCTAGATGAAGCCATCTAGGTGGCTTGGGAGTTTCTCATAGATTGTAGCAATGTTGGTGATGCAAAGAGGCTGGAGTATGCACATATTTGCAGAGAGAGCCCTCAGATTTTCCCAATGGACTAGATGTGGGATACAAGACAAAGGGAAGAATCTATGATGAATCCCCAGATTTGGGGCTTCAGCAACAGGCAGTAGAGAGTTACTCTCAGATAAGAAGTAGGAGGCAGTTTTGAAGAGAGGAACAGGTGATCATTTTTGGACATGTTAACATGAAATGGAGCTGTGAAGTCATCAGTCATAATTATGATTCTGTAATTTGGGGAGAAGACTGTGCTAGAGATATAATTCAAAATGTATTATATATACACCATGGTTTCTAAAAAAAAAGAAAAAGGCATGCTACGCACCGTGGTGTGCGAAATGGAAACCAGTGCAGTGGGTGGTGAGATTTGTCTTGTGTTGCTCCAAAGGCAGGACTTACCAGCAAGAGGAGAGATGGAAATCTCACTGTGGCTTTAATGCAAAAGACCATTTTAAACCTCAAATGTTTATTAGCAATGGAGTTGTCTGTCTCACAGGATGCTTTTTGTGATGTTGATAAATTTTCAGGGAGAGTCTTGAAACTAAATCAGCAGTTTTCCCAAATTTTGTGTAGCTCCCGTTCTCAGAGAGAGAGAGAGTAGAAAGAAAATAAATAATTAGCATTTATCTTGAACTAGGAGGTGGATATTTGGCCTTTATCCAAGAAGAGGTGTTTACACACTGTCCATACTTCAATATATTTATCAAATATATAGTCCAGGTTTTTTTTTACGCCCCCCCCAAAACCATTCTTACCTTCCCATGTTCTCCACTTCTCTTTGTCTTTCTAGTCCTCTGCACAACCTGCCCTTCCTCTTTATCCAGTCTCAGTCACACTAATGGAAGCTGGTGAAAGAAGTGGGAACTAAGGAAGACACTGCAGGGTGGTAAGGGAAGAGAAAGGCAATTCTCAGAACTTGCATATACTTATTTTGTAAGGAGATGCTGCAGACATGTTTACCATTGTTTGCTATTTGGTCATAAAGCTCACTTCATCCTGCTGGTAATGTAAACAGTCTATGTGTTTTCCATTTTTCCATAGTCAGTGAACTGGGCCTCATGTAAGCTTCCCTAGTTAAGAGGTTGTACAGCCACGGGGAGCTTAAAATTGCAGTGTGCTCTTATAACTCAAACCCCAGTAAATTAAAAGAGACTTTCTATTGCCAAACAGATAAGGGGTAATTGAATTACAAAATAAACTTTAGTTTCAACAGCATCTTGTAATGTGTTCTTTCAATATCAGACTTGGTTAATGTATTTAATTATTTTATTACTTAGCAGATAAGTTTACCTGAGAGAACTTAAAACTGGATGTTTGCGTTCTTTCCAGTTAAACACAAATCAGAAATCACTATAAATACAGTTGAAGTGATTGTATAGGGTAAATAAGAATCATTTGCAAAAAAAAAAAAAATTGCAAACAACCTTTCCCTCTGAATCTGTCTTTCACATCTAGTGAGGTCTCTCTGTGGAAACAGAAAGGAAAGGCATCTGAAATGTTCTTGCAGTTTATCTATAGAAAGGCAGGATCAAATCAGAAAGGAAATGCCTGGAATTCTGCTTGGTATCCCAATCCACAGGGGTTAAGATAACAGTAGCTTCAGGCTGCTTCCAGGGCAGCAACACAAACCAAAATTATCTCTGGATTATACATCCAGAGCAGTCAGTGGACCTGAAACTAGAGAAAGAGATGGGACAAATGTTTCCTTAATGCTTGTCTTTGGGCAGATGTTTTTCTTCATCATCATCATCATCATCATTCATTTGTTTACTGTACTAATAAATAGGAAACACTATATCTTTGCTAATTTGCTTTATGAATGATTATTATTTGAGGTTAAGCTCCTACTCTGAAATAATCAATAGCATAGTCAAGAGAAAATGATCATCTAGAGTTGGATGCAAAGAGGTTTGTGAAAGTTGGGTAGCAGAGGAAAGAGGGGCCTGGTTGAAATCACACTTTGGAATTACTGCACTTGACAGGGCTGCCCCTCCCAGTGGGACAGCGCGATGAATAGATTGAAGTGAGTGTAATGCATTGTTCCAACTTGCACATAGAAATATATTTTAAGTTCTTTTTAAAAAATCAGGTTTTGGAATTCATTGCAAATGAATTCCATTCATTTGAGGATGGGCGAGATTCCTGCCAGCCGAAGCAGCAAGGGTGGACCTGGGCAACTACACAAAGTTCAGAGAAAACAGATGAAAGTGCCTGGAGGATCCCAAATGCAGCAGCAGACTAGGGGAACTAGAGTTTTGTGGCTTTTAACATGTGACAATTTCATCATAAATCCAAGCTAATTATCAGCTAATAAATGGTGCTACTACTTGTGTCACTATCTGATTAAGAAAAGACAAACAGTGCTTACTTAATGGTAAAAATCTTTATCCTCTCCATTTTGTTATACCAGTTCACAGGAGGCATATCCCTGTAGGTTCATATGATTCTTTAAAATCTATACTTAAAACTTCACTGCTGTCCAAGTGATAACCAAATTAACGTTTGTAAGAGTATATTACAAAGGAAAAGTGTTACCCTCAGAACACCTAGATTTATGATAAAAGGAGAATTTATAATGAAAGCATACAAGTGGCCTGGTGAGGTGGTTTCTGAGTTGAGTTGGTGCGCTTGGGTTCATCTTCAAGTGAATCTCCAGGTGAACGGAGCTTGTCTTGTACTGAGAGTCCTTGGTTTCCTAGGAAATTAGCAAGTTGCAAATCACCTTCCAGGGAGTTTAGTATATGGATGTACAAGCAACTTCATCCTCTTGCCTTTCCCTTCTTAATTTGCAGCCTTCTGTGACTTGGTTTCTAGGAGTTTCAAAAGATGCGATTAGCTTGACTTGCAAAAAAACTTGCAAGGGGTTTCAGGGTAATGATGTGTCAGCTATGAACTCACAGCTAATCTGAAGGAAAATTTTTAGAGCAGGAAGGAGCCAGATTCAGAGGTGCTGACTTGTGAAACATGGTGGAAAGTGCATTTCTAGCTAAAAGAGCCAAAATTCTAATTTCTTAATCATGTGAAGAAAGGGAGAGATGACAAACAAAAAGGAAAAACAAACTAAACAGCAAATTGTTTACTCATTGGACCCATCCTTGCCAGAGTTCCTCACATCAACATTGGGAAAGCATTTGTACACAGTGTTAGAGGGAAGTGACTGGCAGCCTGCGACTCTGTGACTCAGCTCCAGGACAAAAGGTAGAAAGAAGGTCAATGACCAGGAGCACAGGCATACAAGACACAGTGGGAGGGGGAGAGAGCAGCTAGGGCTGAAGTTGAAATTCACTGCTGATTAAAGAGCAAGGCTGGCCTATGAGCACAGGCTCAGTGAGAACTGCTACATTTCATCAGTTCACCCTCATGCTCACTGTGGCTCTATAAAGCATCTATCAAGTGCAGGACTTTGGGGACACAGTGATAACAGCCCCACCCTCACTGAGCATATACCTTAGCCTCCGGGTCACTAGGGCTGCAAAAAATGTTACTCCACGGGCCTCCCCGGTGGTGCAGCGGTTGAGGGCTGGGCTGCGAAGCTGCCCGCCTCCTCTGCAGCGCCGGTTCGATCCCCGGCCACCAGGCGAGGGTCCCACATGGCGTGCAGACCTCTCCTGCTGCCCACTGCCCCCCTCTGCAGTGTACTTCCTCACTCTGCCTGTTCTGCTCCCTGCTCTGGCTCTGGTGAATTCTCTCACCCTCCTGCAATTCTGACTGTACCCAGTGCTTGTGTAAATAAATAAATTTTTTTTTAAGAAAGTGTTACTCCAAAACTTACCAGTGGGTGACACCTGTTGATGATGCTCTTGGACTGCGTAATCAGGACTTCACCGAGGGCATGGCAGGAACGCGGGTCTCTGCACCGTGGTATCTAGGGGCCTCACCTAGAAGGGTCAGAGGTCCCTGTTGGAATCATCTGAAGCATGTTACTCTGTCTGAGCTTGGTAGGGGCTCTCAGCTGATACCTTAGTTGGGACATTGGTCAAAATTCCTACACATGGTCTCTTCATGTGGTCTGGGCTTTCTAATAGCATGGTGGCTGGGTTCCAAAGGTGAGTAGCCTGAAACAGTGAGCCACGTTGAAGCTATATCTCTTCCATGACCTCGCTCAGAAAGTCTGCTAGTTCTATACTGCTCATTGTCTCAGACCAGAAGTCAAGAGGAGGGAAGCATCAGCCCCAAACATGAGTGGGGAGGTCCTGTCACAGTAATTAAACAGTAGTATGTATGTATGTATGTATGTATATATGTATGTATGTATGTCCAAAATCATCTTTAGAAAAAATACAATCTATCACACTAAGAGGGGAAAAAAATGACAGCAAAGTAAAATCTGTTAAGTATTGTTTGTAATTATTTTATGATGACCCAAAGAATATACAGTTGGAGCATAATAATAAAGATAACATCTGATATGGAGACAGAATAACTGTCCAATGATAGATGAAAGAGTAAAGATAAATGTAGAATATGTGTGTGCACACACCCATATGCACAATAAAACACTAAACTATTTTAAAAAGTTAAATTTGTCATTTTCAACAACATGAATGGACTTGCAGGATATTAATCTAAGTGAAATCAGATGGAGGAAAAAAACATATGATTTCATTCATATGCTAAATAAGAAAAAACAAAGCGAATGAACAAGCAAAACAAAAGTTAATTCTTCACTACAGGAAATAGATTGGTGGTCTCCAGAGAGGAAGGGGTTTGGGGGCCAGTTGAATGATGGTGGGTGGTCTTGGTGTAGTGTATGCAGATGTTGGATGACAATGCCTTACACCTGAAACTTATATGATCTTATAAACCAATTGAAGTCAGTACAAAACTATTTTAAAAATAGCATCTGAGCACTATTTACTAACCCTGAATCACATGGTTGTCAGATTCACTATTTTACTGTTGTTATCTGTACAATTGTTCTCTTAAAGTTGAGAGGCTCAACTTTTTGCCATAATTTACATGCCATACTATAATGTAACTTTTAATATAATAAAAGTAAAGTAGCAGTTATTAGATGCTAATATATTACTTTTTTTTTAATAGAGGCATGTTTTATTTATTTATTTATTTATTTGTTCTGTTTATACATGCACTGGGTACAGTCAGAAGCGCGGGAGGGTGAGAGAATTCACCAGAGCCAGAGCGGGGAGCAGACCAGGCAGAAGGACCAAAGTACACTGCTGAGGGGAGCAGCGGGCGGCAGGAGAGGTCTGCGTGCCGCTAATATATTACTTTTCAATGAAGGTTCAGAGGCGAAAGGCAAGCTCTGTCAAAAAATCATGTTAGTAGGTGTTAGATGTTAAATCATACTCACACAAAATTGAGCCTCTCTCCTTGCCTTAATCTGAAGGATTGAACAAGAATGATCTCTGGTGAGAAATCCAGTGAAATTTATGGCCATATTCTTTAAAGAACTATCAGTATTAGAATCCTACATTGGGTGAATTTGAATATTTAACAAAGAACTGAATATAGTATGTACATGATTCTCTGTGATGCACACCTAAAACTCACATAATGGTATATTGCAATATAATCCCAATTAAAAAAATTGATAATAATACGGAGGGGGGGGGATTCCAACTTTACTGGCAAACACTAATCCAGAATAATAAAAATTAATAATAGTTAAGCTTTACTATAGCCTCAAACAAGTTCCAAGGATCCATGCAAAAGACCAGCGTTGGTTACTAAATGTATTTTTTTTCACCTGTCATTTATCAAAGGCTGGGTCGTCTGCTCATCTAAGTTTGGATTTTTATAAAAACCTCTTGGAAAGAGCCGGTGAACAATTAAAAGCTTTGGCTCATTGGCTTCTGCATAAAGTCCAGCTACCCCATTATCTTATTACCATTTCCCACATGTTAGTAGAATTGGCTTTTTGCTTCCCCACTGTGGCATAACTAATTCCTAGACGTTACAGGACCGCCCCAAGTCTAGAGCCCCCATGCTGACTTGCATTTTTAGTGTGCAAGTATCAGTCCTTCCTAAAATAATTGTAAGCACTTGAAGGGCCAGTGCTGAACAAGACCCCAGAGATTTCAGAGGACAAAAGATGACACTTTCTTGAAATACAGAGAAAGGCCTCTTGGGGACCACTATGTCACCCCCCAAATTTAATCAATTGCTAAGCAACCCCAGTGTGTTGTTATTCATGAGGAAACACTTTTTCCCAGGGAGTGTTCCCAGTAGGAATAGCTTGAGAACAGGTGTCATTTTCATGGGCTTCTCCACCTGCACCTTTTCTGTTTTCGAAAGCTTGGAACGGTCTTTGGAGGTTACGAGGAGTACAGGAGCCAGATACTTCTCTTCAGGGAAGCCTTTCCCACCCTCTAGGATTTCTATCAGCAGTGCCTTTCTAGGCATGAGGCTGGCATTCACAGGCCTTCTTTTCCTTCTTTATTTATAGTCCACTACGGTGAAGCTGTCAAAACCAGTGGCTCTGTGGACTCAGCAGGATGTCTGCAAGTGGTTGAAGAAACATTGTCCGAATCAGTATCAGATCTACAGTGAGTCATTCAAACAGCATGACATAACTGGTAAAGTATGCCGTGTCCAAAACCTTTCACTCCCTCTCCCTCTCCCCAGCGATGGCCTTTTTCATGCCCTTACAATGAAACAGCATCTTCCTGCAGAAGTTTTCTGGCATGGGTTTACATTAAAAGAGGAGATAAATTCCAGACCCATGTGAACTATGCTACTTAATGAGCATAAGAGATTATTTATGGCGAACTGTGGATTCCGTGTGTCTAGTATGAAGGTGCATGGGAGTTGGGGGAAGAGGAGGGCAGGAGATTCTGGGCACATCCTAGAGAAAATAAAAGAAGCGTTTTGAATGAACTTGGTGACAGGATCTGTAAGTAGATGTTCTAAGTAGCAAAGGTATCTAAATAAATTCTGACATGAATATAATACTAACCCACTGCCTCTGAGAGAATTACCTTCAGAGCACAAATCGGGACTCCATTTGGATGAAGGGGATTGGAGCGTTATATGTGGAGGTCAGGAAGCACTTAGAGGCAGGAAATGTGACTGTGTAGTGAATTATAAAAGCCCTGAGGATCAAGTCTCTCAATTAGAGAATGGAGTGCACACGGGGGAGTGAATGTGCTCACTGTGGGAGCCCCTCAGAGTCAGAGCGTCTTTGCAGACCTGCCCTGCCCTGCCCTGGGAGTCTGCTGATTGGGGCAACATCACCACCTGCCTCCTTGGCAAACATTTCAATGAAACAGGTCTGAGGATCACCCACCCCTGTTCCCCAAAACTGGGCTTCATGGGGAAAAAAATGTCAAGAACTCTGATCCTAGACCAGATTCTTCCTTTTTTTTAAGATTTATTTATTTTTATACAAGAGCTGGGGTACAGGCCAGAGACACAGGAGGGTGAGAGGATTTACCAGAGACAGAGCAGGGAGCAGAACAGGCAGACGAGAGAAATACACTGCTGAGGGGAGCAGTGGGCGCGACAGGGGAGGTCTGCCACACCATGTGGGATTCTTCAGCCGGCCAGGATCAAACCTGCACTGCAGAGGCTGTGGACAGCTTCACAGCATGGCACTCAACCTGCTTCGCCACCGGGGAGGCCCCCCCAGATTCTTCCTTTTATCTAAGAGATAACTCTCAATGCCAAAACATTTCTCTCTAGGTAAGTTCTAACCATCATATTCTATTCACTCCTGCTTTGGAAAGCGATGTATTAAGCAGAAATATTTGTTTTTGCAGTTCAATTCTTAGCCTGTAGCTTTGAGGTGAGGAGCAGATAATTCCTCCCAGAGTCGACTCCATGGGTGGTTTTCAAGGTGTGTTCTTTGGAACCTTTGGGTATGCTAGAGGCTGCCATGTGCTAACTCGAGAATGTGCTTTGGGTAGAGATGGGTGTGTCAACCCAAGCAGTTCCTCTTATATCTGCTTCACAAATTCGAATTGTACAGAAAATGTAAGACAAAAACACTGTTTCTTTAAACACTAACACTAAAAACTATTTTCAAGCTGAGTTAGATGATCAAGTTGTTAATGTTTAAATATATAAGGAAGACACCAAGATGTAGTTCAAGCTAGCGTAACAGAGTGCAATAGTCCTAACTCAAGTTTAAAACTGTCTTTTATGCATCTTCCCTCTCCCCCTAACTAGAGGTAATGGTCCTTTTAGATGAAATTGCTGACAATTTGAAGGCAGTGTCAGAACTTAGATTCCAAGTATCTAGATTTTATTTCTTAAGCCCTCTCTTAAGAATATAAGATTTTCTGAAAAAACTGGGGTGGAGAAGGGAGAAGTTGAAATAACCCCATAAAGGCTGAGTTACTCTACCCCTGAAAGCAATAGTAAGTGTTTGCCTGACTGGGCAACCTCCATCAGATAATGCTGTTTCATGCTTCTTAAAGCCTCTGTGATAGTCATGGCAAAGCCTTTCTCATGATCTTGGTTGAAAGTATGTTATCTTTTATTAGGGGTGAGAATTATGAGATACACCCAAGGGAAGGGTAAGGATTTATGGTGATTTGAAATGGAGGAGCAAGACACACCTCAGAAATGAAGATCTGATGACTCAATGTTTGTGGAGTGAATGGTGCCCTTTCTTGTGATGGCAGCTAAGTGACATAAGGAAAGAGGCATGGAAATAAGACACATGTGTCAAACAGCTGTCTTAATGCTCTGGGTAGTGCACTTGGTCTTCATGAAATATCACTGGTGTTGATGAATTTCAACCTTCCCATGAGTTTGGGCAAGCTGCTTAAACTGGGCAAGTGATTTAACTTTCTTGCCTTACCCCCAAATTAAAAGTCTTAACAGTACCTGACTCAGAGAATGCTTGTGACAACAAAATGAATATACAGGTAAACCACTAAGTCACCATTTATCGACACCTTCTGCATACGAGGACTGTACTGTTTTTCATGTCAAGACTCACTTGGAGGTGTCTGAAAACACACTATGATTTCATTCTAAGGGCAGCCTGTTCTCTGGCAAGAAAAGAAAGCAGAGAATTAGTTGGGGACTTAGGGAACAGAAGAATGATTTCAGATTAACATTTGGTCCACATCTTTTGGACTTTCACCTATTTTTAGGTCTCAGAAGACCACCCTCTTCCCCTGTTTTTTTGACCCAAAAGTGAATTTAAAGTACTCAAATGATCACAAATGCCAAGAGGTCAGAAAATAACTTTTAGGTCCTAAGTCCACCTGCAGTGACCAGCTCTGTGATGCTGGGAATCCTAGTACATTTGGAGGCAATGATAAACAGATCTAGAAGTTTATAAAAACAAAACAAAACAAAAACCACAAAGACGTAATGATGGAGCAAATCTCCAGAGGCTGAGCACACAGTGGAGTGACGCAGGGAGAGGAGAGAGGACTGTAGTTATGTGTGCAAGTCAAACCCAGAGCTGCAGCTTAGCAGGGTGATTTTGTGAAGGCTATTGGGTGCCCCTCAGCTTTCTTTACCTATAAGGAAGAGGTAATAATGGACCCAGCTCATCGTGTTGCTATGAAAGTAGATTATAGTTAGCATGCAATGTTAGCTGCTGCTGTTTTCTTAAATACTGTCCTAATTTCTGTGAAAACAAATAACACATGTAAACAGTGTTGAATTTGCCTATATTATCTGGAACACTGGAGAAAGAGCACTTAAGCAAGTGGAGGCAGATGGGGAAGTCTGGGCTGCTCACTGTTCATCGATTTTTCTTAGAGGCAGGATCTCTAATATTTTGTTGGTCCAGGAATCAGGTTGGGTCTGCGTTATAACACTCTTGTTGTAACTTTGCTTGGTTTAGAGACAAATGATACAGTGATGGTAAGTGGAAAGAAAGAACAAAGATGGGCTTTTCTGACCACAGACCTGAGTGAAATCTCTGCCTTGGTCCTCTCCCTCCAACCTTTGATGTATGATAGCTGTACAGTGTCACACAAATTACTTTCTCATCAGTGAAATGAAAACAAGATTTATTTTCTTTGATTATTTGCAGAGATTTTTTCCCACCACCACCATTCCTTGTATCCCTCCAGCCATCACCTCAGAGCACTCAGGATATCAGTTGTTGTCCGCTGGTTTTTGAAAGTGTTTTGTTATCAGATTGTCTGCTACGTAAATATCCAATATTTGTTTTCCTCATTCTGACTTACTTTGCTGCACGTAGTTCTTTCACATTTTCTCCATTTTGTCGAAAATGACTGCATCTCATCCTTTCTTGTGGCTATATAATACTCCATGGTGAGGAGATAACACATCTTGATCCAATCAAGCTCTCCTTAATATTGATATTTAGACTGCTTCCATGTCCTCACTGTATATATATAAAACTGCTATAAAGGAAGATATGGAGTTTTTTATTGATGGTTTCATATTCTGTGGATTTTTGCCCAACAGTGGAATTGGGTTGTGTGATATTTTTATTTTTAGTTATTTAAGTTGGATGCAGGTCATTTTCCATAATAGTGACAGCAGTTTACATTCCCACCAACAATGTAATAGGGTTCTTTTTTCTCCACATCCTCTCCAACACTGTTTTTTGGGGTCTTTTTAATATGTGCCATTCTCATGAGTATGAAATGGTATCTCTTTGTAGTTTTAATATACATGTCACTTATTAGCAATGACAGTGAATATGTTTCTGTCTTTTGGCTTTCTGGATGTCCTCTTTGTGAACTGTCTATTCATATCAACTGTCTTATTTTAGTTTATTAGTTGGATTATTTGTTTTTTACTATTGAATTTTATGAGTTTTTTATGTCTTAACTATTAACCCTTATCAGTTATATATTGTGCAACTATTTTCTTTTGCTATATAGAACTTTTTAACTTGAGGTAATCCCGCTTGTTCATTGTTGTTTTTAATTCCCTTGCCAGAAGGGTCAAGTCACCAAAAATAACTTTATCATTGATGTCATGGAACATATTACCAGTGTTTTCTTCTGTATATTTTATTGTTGCAGGTCTTACATATAAATCTTTAATCCATTTGGAGTTTATTTTTGTGTGTGGTGTTAGCAAGTAATCCAACTTCTTTTATGTGTGGCTTTCCATGTCCCCAGCACCATTTATTAAAGAGACTGTCTTTCCCCACTTTATGGTCATACCTGTTATATCATAGATTAGTGCTGCTGTGTATGTGGACTTACTTCTGGCCTTTCCATTCTATTCCATTGATCCATGTATTTTTGTGCCCGTATCACATTGTTTTTAATACTGTTGCTTTATAGTAATATTTGAAGTCAAGTAACATGATACATCCATTCACTCCTTTTAACTCAGGGTTACTTTTGTCATTCAAGGCCTTTTGTGGAGAACACTTCTTTTAAAGTGATGTTGGGTGTACAGGTGTTCTTTTGAATCAGTGTTTTTGTGTCCTTTGGATAAATCCCTAGTAGTGGACTTGCCAGGTTGTATGGTAGCTCCATTTTTAGTAGACTGAGGAACCTCCAGACAGCTTTCCATAGTGGTTGGACCAGTTTGCATTCCTACCAGCAATGTAGGAGAGTTCCTTTTTCACCACATCCTCGCCAACATTTGTTGTTTCTAGCTTTTTTTTAATATGTGCCATTCTCACTTGTGTAAGATGGTATCTCACTGTAGTTTTGATTTGCATTTCCCAGATTACAAGTGATGCTGAACATTTTTTCATATGCCTGTTGGCCATTTGCATTTCCTCTTTGGGGAAAGGTCTTTTAACTTCTTCTGCCCATTTCTTGACTGGATGGTTTATTTTGTTTTTGTTGAGTTATGTAAGTTCTTTGTATATCTTTGTGATCAGTCCCTTATCAGTTGACTGGAGTCTTATGTTTATTGCAGTACTATTTACAATAAATAAAACCTGGAAACAACCCAAATACCCAAAAATAGATGACTGGATCAAGAAGATGTGGCATATGTACACAATGGAATATTATTCAGCAATGAAAAAAGATAAACACATGCCATTCACAGCAACGTGGATGGAGCTAGAAGGAATTATGCTCATTGAAATAAGCCAGAAGAAAAAAGAAAAATATCGGGTGGTTTCACTTATAGCAGGAATATAGGGGAACCAAATAAGACATCAGTGTATAAAAAAATAACAGTACAAAATATAACAAGGGAAAAATGTAACAGGGGAAATGTGTGTGCTGTGGAAAATGGTGCATGATCAAAATCTCACCATCGTGGGTTATCAAATTCCAATTCTTAGAACTTTTTACAACTCTGTAAGTTATAGGTAACTGATAGCAATGCAAAAAAAGAAAAAGAAAAAGAAAAGTCTTCTTGTATGCATGCAAATTCTGTCCCACAGAGTTTCAATTGACTTCCCTAGCTAGGCACTTTGAAAAAGGTGAATTTTGACTCCCCATTTATTTTTTGATTTCACTCTTCTTGATCTATAAATGTTTGTTGTTTGGAGTCTACTTTGTGCCAGTTGTAACACTGTAACAGTTTCCTCACTGAGTTAAACAAAAATCTTAACTGTGCTAATTTTTATATCTGCATTTTGTCCTGAAATCTTGGCATTTTGTATTTGCAGAAATGTTCATTTTTCATTTTAGCTTTTTAAAAAATTGCTCTTTAGCCTTGGTAGTTAATTTTTTTATTATGTCTTATTGTTATTAGTGGTAATTCCACTATCTTCATATTTTTGATGCCTTTGAAGGAGACATTCTAAATAAATTTTCTCTGAAGTCTAAAAATACTGAAAATCTGTTTTAACCCACCAATATTCAAAACCTCCTGCCAAGTTAATTTCTTTGAATTTCATTGTGTCCAGAAAGGACCTGCTATTTTGTGGCAGGCAGATGGGTTTAGTCAGAAAAGAAGCTACTAGTGTTAACTCCCTGCAGAAACGCTTTTTAAAAGGCATAAGATGGTTAGAACACATGAGAGGCATTAGGGTAGATAGATTTAAATCATCAGATTAGGCTTGAAGGAGAGAAATTTGTCTGTTTTCCTTTGCTTGCAAGATTCTTGCCCAGCTTTCTGAGGCTGGGCTTGGAATGCTGATGAGGAAGCTCTTCTGGGGCCAGGTGTAAGCTCATAGGCAACTTTTGGATTTTCTTTTATGCACAGTTAAAAATCTTTTCAGGTTTGAGGCTATTTCAGCCCCTGGCTGTGCTTGGTATTCTTCCTGCAATGGTTGCAAAAGTCAACTCACCTCCTTCAGCTTCAAATCCTCCACCTGTAAAGGGTTCTTTCCCCTGCCAACTTTAAAGAATTATTTTCACGGGTGAAGCACTCAGAGTGCCCCAGAATATAAAATATTTTGAAAAGCTACTTTGAATGTGTGAAAGGTTACTGTAGAGTCTGCTTCATGGACCAACCACTGGAACCTTTGGATGTCTAGAGGTTGGCGGGAATAAATAGTTGCCATGTTAGCCTCCCCTCCAAGTGGCGGAGTTGGTTTGTCATATTTGTCACTGGTCTCCTACCAAATAAATTAACTTCTGCTTCCCTTTATGCTTCAGCCACTGCCCATTTGTCCCTCTTTCCCCCTTTCAAATTATTCCACTGAGATGTTGCAGCCAGAAAATGATCAGTTCTGCTTATGCTGTAGCATAACAGGGAAACCGCTTTGTCTTTCTCAGACCTCTGGTTGGTGGCTTTGTGCATTTGCTAACATTCCTTTCCGTGCTGGTTTCTATGAGTGGTTGCACCCCTTCATCCTTCTGCTTTTGTCTTCCTAGTCTTTTATTATAGTGAGCGTTACCCACGGAGACCAATAGGTGTGAAGTTAACAAGTGTCAAAGAAGTGGAATAATTACTTCATGTGCTACACCTATGAGAACCCAGTATAGACAAGAACAGTGTGGGCAGAGTTAATGACCACAGCGTCTCCTCTGCACATTTTCTGTATTGGTTTTCCCCTCTAGATACTGTATTTCCTTTTATCTATTTTGTTACAATTCTCTTTTGTAAGAACTGTTCTACATTTTTTTTAACTGAGTCATGAGCAGCATTTGATATCTGTACATTAAAGTTTCTCATATCACAAAGTCATAAATTGTTTCCTGTAAGTCAGTGTTTCAATAACAGCATTTATTCTTCCCTTTAAACTACTTTTGATGAAAAGCTTCCTAATGTCACCTTTATACTCATCAGCAGTCTTCATAACGATGGCACTCTTCTGAATGTTGGAAAGGATGTTGTATGTCATCCAAGGTTTGGGGGGAGTCAACAAAAAAATACTTTTAGTGAAAAGTGTGAATGGAGATCAAATGAAGATCAGAATATCAGCTTAATTCATACTCAAGCCTTTGGGAGAATGTCATTGAGATCTTCAAACAAACTGATGGCTAAGAACATTTTCCCTCTATATTAGGCAGCCCAGCCCCTGGCACAATTGGCCTCAGCTCCCCTCATAGGTTTTATACATATGTGGGTTTTCTACTTTGGGAAATGTAGGCTGAAGGGGAAAGTTTGCCTAAAACCCATGGCCAGGAGATGGAGAGCTGGGGCCAGGAACTGACTTTCGGGTTTCTTATCCAGTTCTGTTCTCACCAGAAACATTGCTGCCTTTCCTCAGTCAGCACTAGATAGCATACTCAAGATAAAGGCTTCTGAGACCTGAGAAATGCCCATGCCAGCCAGAAGGAATATTCTTATCAAGGTGTAACTATGGAGGAGTCCTGCTTAGAAAACCTGACATCTTCTGTAATGCCTGGTGTTTCTTGGAGACTTTCAATGTGCTAGAGGCTCTGCTGAGCACTGTCCAAGCTGTACATTATGAGAGGATGCTAATCAAGTACCTAGAATTGTGCCTAGAATTGTTCGATGTTAACAGATGAGCAGTTCTCAATAATTTTGCAAGTATGTTCAGGAAGCAAGTTAAGTGCAGGAGCTGAGCACTTAACACCTGGGGACCCGCACACACTTCTTGGTAAATGGGAGGAGTTAAAACCTGGGAAATACTTAAAATAGTGTCAGGCATGTTTTGGAGCCTCAACAAGTATTTCTTATTGTAGTTACTGGCCTATATTGGTCATTCAATGACTACCCCATGGGCTGTGCTGTGCTCTGATTGCAAAGAGTTAGAAAAGGAAGACACTATAGATTCTTTGATGTCAGACAAGAAAGGGCTCCCCTCTTTTCTTGTGTCATTCACGTGGTTAAACAGAAGCCGATCAAAATGGATTT
The DNA here is from genome assembly GCF_964194135.1 of Talpa europaea. Lineage (NCBI taxonomy): Eukaryota > Metazoa > Chordata > Mammalia > Eulipotyphla > Talpidae > Talpa > Talpa europaea. Next base: position 15,353,566 of record NC_140069.1, read on the forward strand.
GTGCAAGGGCGCACAACTCTTTGATTACAGAAAATGTTCAAAGCTAGGTCACCTTGCTGTGGGCGAACAGGAGACCTATTCTTACAAAGATTCCAGCAGGTCGCCTTGCTTGCACAGAAGTAATTGGAGTGGGGGCCTGAAATGGGCAAGATACCCTTTCACGGAGTGTGTTTTTGCACTCCCAAACTCCAGCAGAATGAAGGTTTGTCCACTCCAAAATCTGAGCAGAATAAAGGTTTTGTCCCCACAAACTCAATCACAGGCTTTCTTACTTTTGACCAGATCCAGAGCTTCCTTCTTTCTCCCTCTTTATTCCACCTCTGCAGTCCCCAGACACATGATATAAAATCAAATATGACCAACGGTCTAACTTCTTTTGTTGCTTGCTTTGAACACTGAGTTTTTTACGCTAGCAGAGTAGCTAATCAATTTAGTATGAGATGGTTTGGTTAAGTGCCCATTTGTTATTTTGCTTCTGTATCCATTTGATTTGCCTTTTTTGCTCATGACTTTAATTTTTCTGTCAGTTTGTTTTGCTTTTTGTTTTGTGTACTTTTGGAAAATATTGAAGTCAGATTGCAAAATTGGAGCTTTGCTGCCAATCCCTGTTTAAAAATTAATATGCCACGTACTCTCTTGTTGTCAAATCAGTCCCCACCCTGACAGGCCCAGGATGCAGAGCAGAAACTGGGTCACTGCATCCTGTTGGAGGACTGGAAGTAATGCCCTCTTAGAGTCAATAAGCTAAGGGTCCCCTTGTTTACAGTGATGCGCCTGATGCCACGTTAGTGATGGAGGAAATTGAAACTCACTTGTATGGGGGTGACTGTATTTAAGATCCTCCGGCTCTGTTTTGATGAGATACAACTATCTTCAAGAGGTCCTGGCCAGCGTCATTTAAGGATGTTTGTGTTTTGACTCTGTTGTTCCTTATTCAGCATGTCAGACATTATTTTTCAATTCCCCTATTTACGTTAGGGTGACATGCCTGTTGAGTGTTTCAACGCTCTTGACAAACTGCCTGTCTTGGATCGTCATACATGGACTGCGGAAACCTGGGCTGGAGTCCCCTCTACCTGTTATTCACCCTGTGTGACCTTGGCCATTTAACTTCTCTGAGCCTCAGTTTCTCTTATATCTAAAATATCTGAAAATATTTCAGTTTAATTCTAAAATATGATAATGTGTCCCTTGTAAAATTGGTTTAGTAATTGTTATTATTGAACTGTAATTGTGTGGACTTCATCAAAGGCCATGAAAAACAAGAGAACATAGAAATTTCTTTGCAAATGATAAATACTTATATAACTATATATAGAGATGTATAGTTGTATATACATGTATATATGTGAGATATATACATATCAGTTTATAGTTTTTTGTTTGTATTTTCTTCTTTTTGAACTTTTTCATTACAGAACTATGCTTTTACAAAATATCTACATTAGTACCTGTTTTAACTAACTGAAAGAAATTGGAAGAGGATTTTTCTCTTTTCTGACAAAATCAAAACAAACATTCATTATTTATTTTGCAGCAGCCATTGTAGAAGTAGCCAGTGGCCCCACCAAACTTCTTCCCCAGAAATGACTTCCTATGGACTGTGTGTGTGTCATAGCATTTCTAATTTTTCTATAGGCTAGTGTTATTTTAGGTTTGTGTATTAATTTGGCATATGGTAGGTTATTTTGGGGATCTAACAACTATCAACATTTTTTTCATATAAGTTAATGGTAATTGCTTCTTCACTTTATGCCATTTTGGCTTAGAAAAGGTTTCATTAAGAATGCTTTATTATTTGCATAGCAGGGAAGCCTGTATCAGTTCTCTAATTAGGTCTTAAAACCTACTGTCAGCTTCAATTTCCCTGGCCCACCAGAGTTTTGCTCTGTGCAATGCGTTTTTGAGTAGTAATGATTATTATATATATAAAAAAAAAATCAACTTGTGTCCCAAACATGTACTTAGCATTGAATACTCCCAAGACATTTCTATAATAACAGGGTATAAAGAATTCAGAATATGTGTTTCTTACCCTTAAGGAAATTATAATCATGTTGGGGGAAACCCATATATATGTTTAAATATTTATTGAGTGTTTACATGCCAAGCACTCCAGTTAAGTACTTTGTATATATTATTTAATTTTATCTTCACAATAGCCCCATAAGGTAATAATGTTATTCTCCATTCTGCAAACAACAGAAATGAGACTCAAAAAGCTAGCTTTCTTGTCTTATGTCATACAGATCTAAAATTGCAAAGGCAGAATTTTAATCCAGAACTGTCTGAATCCAAAACTCCTGTTTCGACCTCAGTGTTATGAAAGATAGCATCAAAATTTAATTAAGAGGTACAGAAAATAACATTGGAATATCCCAAATATTTGAGAAGAAATTCATGCCATTGAACCTGGCTGACTGGGAGGTATCCTTGGAGGATGCTGATTTTATCTTGTGTAAAATTTTAAAAGAACAAGTCCCTAAAATATCAAGTTGTATTTGTATATTTTCCTTGACCTTCAAGGAATGTAAAAACTGTAAACAACTTTTGAGTCATGGACCATACTACCCCCTCTTACTTCAGACTCTGTGTCTTCTCTTGCTTGCGTTATATGTCTGAGCCCTAAAAGCATTTGGATTTTGAATCCTAAGGAGGGAACAGTGATGGAGGTGGAGATAGACCAGAAGACTAGATTGAGAGCTACCTGAGATAAGGCTGAAGAAATTAGTTTCCTCTCTTGGGTGTCATTCAACCCTCATTAATGATATTGCATTATTAACAATGAGTAGTCAGCGCAGAGCACTCAAAAAAAAAGATATGAAAATAAGAGATGTCACTAATGTATGAGAAGTTGGCCCAAATAGATACTGAGATTATTCTGTAGTTCTTTTACCTGATTTCTTCTCTTTCCTGGTCACCATAGGTGGTTTTACACCTAGCTCCCCTTTCTACAAATCCCCCATTTCTCTCCCCATTCATTATTCTGAGAGTAAACAATGGTGATGAATTTCCTTAACATCCCTCCCTGCAATTTTATCTTCATTGTTACCCCTCCTTAGCTGCTTCCACTGTCTCTGAAAGAAGGACAGTGTCTCTCTGAAGGCCAATACCTGAACCTGCACTCTCTTGTCTACCTGACTATCTCTCACTTCAAGATTTTGTTCATCTGTTTTCCCTTCTGAGTCTTCAGACTTCCTGCTTCCATGTTTGCATTTCAGTTCAAAAAGTGAAAACTGTACCCTGAATACATCTCCTCCTTCCTTATCTTGCTTTCATCATTCTGGTCTAGATTTTCATAACCTGTCTCTGAGCAATCTTTTATGATCCTACTTCACTTTATGCCATATTTTTATGACTGCCTTGCAAAAACACTTACTCATTTTGTCTTTTTAAACCAGGCTTAACCAGGTCACTTCCAGCTTAAAAGAATATAATGCCTACTGGCTAAAGTCTAAATTCTTAAACTTAGCATAGGAGGCCCTTCGTAATCATTCCTTGGCTTCATGTTCAGGCATTCCTCTCATCCATCCTATCCTGAAATTGCAGCAGGCTGCCCTCATTCCTGCCCCTGGAGCCACTGCATGAACTTTTAGTAATTTCCAAGGCCCATGTTAAAGTATTCTTCCCTGCCCTCCCTGAGCCTTTCCGAGGAAGATTAATTTCTCCATTCATTGTAGTCTTAATTTTTTGCAGCAGCAGCAGCAGTGAATGAATGACAGCTATTATCGTTAATATTATAATATTTATCACATTATATTAACTTTATTTGGTTACATGTTTATCTCCTTTCCACTAGTCCTAGATTTCCTTTAGGGTAGAAATAATGTCTGATTTATTATATTATTTCTAGCTCTGCTAACCCAGTGTCTGGCATGAAATAGGCATTAAAAAAGTGTTGACTGGATTAAATTGAGTTTATTCTTTCTATGATAGGCTTAGCACTGAACTTGAAGTCTTTCTTCATTTCCGTTGATAAGAATACTTTGATTAGTTCTTCAGTTTCCTGATTTACTTCCTTTTCATGAAGCTCATTCTATACAATCCTATCTGTAGCTTCTTATAATTACATTCCATTGATGTTCAACTCTGTTTTCCTGTCTCATTCTTGGAGAAGCCCCATTTTACTTTTTTAAAGGACCCTTGTTTTGAATTTGTACTAAGCCCCAAAGTGTCATTTTTAAGTGTGCTTGAATGAGAGACTCTTGAAATTTTGTGGGGTGTAGAATTACATATTCCTGTTGGGTAGGTCTTCCCAGAGTTGTGTTGGAGCTGTGACTGATCTCTTCCTCACAGTGTGAGGTAGCTGGGAGGGAGGCTGAAATTGAAGGGACAGGTGTTTTTTGTAGGGTGGAAGGAATATCCTTTATCTGAAAAACTTCTGTGTAAGGCAACAGGACAAAAACACTGAATCTGTCACCCCCTTGCTGCATTTAGTGCTGATTTGCCTCTGTTTCACAAGTAACAAAGCATTATACAAACATAGCATTATGTTTCAGGCTTCCAGATGTCTTGATTTAGCACCAGCAATGCAGGATTTTGAGTTCCCGGTCCTTCATGGCATATTAGCTCATCCAAAACTACCTAAATGACATTGGTACTCTCTCAGAGTTTAAAATTTACACTGAAGAAACGAGAACCGTGAGGCTGAGGTATAAAATTGCTAATATTGAACAATTTTGACCAGCAAAAATGTCAATTTTGTTTTGTTTGATATCATAGTGGAAAATGTACCTTGTATGAAGGAGTAGATAATAAATAGAATGATGTTTTTAAGAGTTTGCTAATGTGTGAGGCGCTGCGTTAAGCACTTTCTATGCATTAACAACCCTAAGATGAGTTATCCTTCTCTTCATGCATGGGGAGGCTGAAATGCAGGGGTTATGATTTCCCCAAGTTCACAAAGCTAGGAAGGTCCAATGGATATCCAATATCAGTGGAAGGAATCTTCTGTCCTGGGAGTTGGCAATTTTTTTTTTTTTAAGATTTATTTATTTATTTGTACAAGCACTGGGTACAGTCAGAAGCGCGGGAGGGTGAGAGAATTCACCAGAGCCAGAGCAGGGAACAGAACTGGCAGACTGACGACATACACTGCTGAGGGGAGCAGCGGGTGGCAGGAGAGGTCTGCGCACCATGTGGGACCCTCACTGGTGGCCGGGGATCAAACCGGCACTGCAGAGGAGGCCGGCAGCTTCGCAGCCCAGCACTGAACTGCTGCGCCACCAGGGGAGGCCCGGCAAACTATTTTTGAAAAGGATAAGATAGGCCCATTTGGCTTTACAGATCATATGATCTTTGATACAACACTGAACTCTGCCTGTAGAGCAATCACATGAATGAGTTGTCTATGTTCCAATAAAACTTTGTTGACAAAAACAGGTCACCAGTCAGATTTGACAGATAACAGTTTTGACAACTCCTATGTCAACCCCTTCCTCCCTCTGCCCAGTATGTTTCTCAGTTATGACTATGAGAGATACTTGTAAGTCATAGTTTTCAAAAACATATATTTTCTCTTTTTTCTATAGTCAATGTAGAAAAATTAGAAAATATAATACACAAAAAGGAAAATATGTAAAATTTCCCCCTACTTCCAACATTCAGAAATAATCACTGAGATAAACGTTTTGATGTGCATCCTTCCTTATTCATATTTATAAGAACAGCATCTCTAAGAACCAGAGAGAGTGGTATAGCTTCTTTTCCACTTAGAAATTTATGGTGAATACATTTCTATGTCAGCTGTTGAATGCAACATATTTTCTTTTTGCTTTAGCAGTTATTCTTTGGATGTTGTGTGTATTTCCACTTTCCAGATAAATTGTATCTCTGATCCCATGTGCTTCTCCATTCAGTACCTACCCTGCTTCCTGACTATGCCCTTCCTTTATTCTTAGTTGTATTTTGAATTCTCTCACACACACACACCTGCACACACACCGGCATGTGTGAAGCATAGCACCTCCAGGCCCCTTAATCTCCATGTCAGTAGTCTTTATTTGGGAGAGTTACAATTTTCTTTCTCTAGAATCTGTACCTCTGGTAATGATCAGGTTCCTTCACCTTTGCCCTGGTTTGTGAAGGGCATGAAACCAGCACCACAGGGATCAGGAGTCAGAATGATCTGCCTCCAAGTCGCTATCCTTGTCCTCTGCCAGTGCCAGCCTAGGGGCAGTGCAAGTGCCTAGAATGTTTTCTGTTTTCTTCTTCCCTTTTCCCCAAGGCTTCTCCAAAAAAGAAGTGTGCACACCTTTTCTTAAATTCATTAAATTTTCAGAGTCTTTTCTCAGCAGTTGGTACATGGCAGGTACTGCGCAGCAGGACAATGGAATTCCTTCCAGGGAGAACCTACTGTGAGTACTGTGGAAAGGTTACATGTTTGGCCACAGTGTCCTTCTTTATGACTCTTTCAGAGGATGTTGTTGTCTGTCTGGAGGAAGGAAAGATAGGACTGCTATGGTCATTCCAGAAGACTCTTAACCCAGAATCTGCCTTTTAGTAGTAAATTTGCAATGATGATCAGATGAACAGATAGAAAAAGGGAACATTACCTCTGTTTTTGCAAAATATGCTCCCACTAAGTTCAAGTCAAAGACTAGCCTCTCTCCCAGCAAATGTAGACAGCTGTGAAGTGCAGAATGTGGTAATAGATGAGTGCAGCCAAAGGCTCCACTGAAGAATACAAAAGTAGAATATAATGTGGAATATAAATCGTGCTCTAAACAGTTTCCTGAATATGTTCAGTTAACTATCCTGAGGATGTCCCTAGAAACTTAAAATTTTGTTATTCATAAGAGATTTCCCACCACACTTGATGTTTATAAAGTGATATTTCACATACATTACCCAACTTCAGAACCTTGTTGATTGAATGTTAGTGTCAATGCCCTTTCTGACGAAGAAGCTAAAGTTGAGAACATTGGCCCAGACCACATAGCCAGTAGGTGGCAGTACTCAGCCCCTCTGACCCCTAAGGCTTCATTTCTGCTCCAGCCCAAGGCAACTTCTGCCTGACCCATTATTTTGCACTTGGTAATTAAAAGCTCAGCAAAGTCACATTTGTCTGTTATCGAACACGCTATACTGGTCATTGTTAACAGTACGTGCAAAGCTATAGGGGAAGATTCTTAGGAGATGCAGAACACCAGAGTGATTTATTTCCCAAGCACAGCCCCTCGGGATCATTTAATGCTGAAGCTATTATTCAACGAGAGATATTGTTACCTTTAATTAGAAATAGAAGGAAAGGAAAATTATACTGAAGCCCTTTCTTGAGCTAATTAGCAAAATGTCAGGGACAGATGAACTAGCAACTATGGAAAAACTCGTGTTCTACTGAAGTCTCTTTGATCATAAACTGGATGCTATTGTAGTAAAAGCTTGTTTCCTGGTTAGGAAACTATCTTGTCATGTTTTCTGCTTTATTTTTTTAAAGATTTATTTATCTATGCATATAAGAACTGGGTACAGGCCAGAGGTGTGGGGGTGGTGAGAGGATTCATCAGAGACAGGGAGTAGAACAGGCAGATGGACTGAAATACACAGCTGAGGGGAGCGGTGGGCAAGACAGGAGAGGTCTGATGAGCCATGTGGGTAGCAACCTGGCCCGAGATGGAACTCAAGCTGCAGTGGCTGCGGATAGCTTCATAGGTTGCATCTTAACCCCTTGTGCCACAAAGGAGGCCCCGTTTTCTGCTTTCTATATAGGAAAACGGCCTGCTTGCTTTTGGAGGTTGTGGTCTATGTCACCCCTTCTATATCACCTTAGGCTGCATACATTTGAGTTGGATTTTCTTAACGCATTTTAAAAACAACACTAGGAAATAAATCAAATCCACAAACAGGTCTACCTTCTTGGAAGCAGTATCAATAGAAACAATGGCTGCACACACCACTAGAGGTAAAACCAGGTCAGGTCTAGAAGTAATGGATAGCATAGTGTCTGTCTCTGAAACTACTTAGGAGGTTAAAAGTATAAGTGTTACAGTACATCCTCATTTTCGTGGGACCCACTACCACTTAATTTACAAAATTTGGCCTTGTGCATCGAAGTAAGGCTTGGTAGGCACTGATGATAAAGTATCTACTCAATAATTCAAATAGAAACTGAGTTCATGGCAGGCAAAGGGATAGAAGACAAAGAAGGAAAGAAGCAGCTGGACAGACGGCCAGCTAGGCACCAGTCGGGTAAACCTGGACAGGTCAGACTTCTGAAATGGGCCTTTATTCCTTATCTGCAAACAGTGAAGTATGAATGGAAAACCTCTCGCATAAGTTTTAACAGTAAGATTCTGAAGTAGGTATTTATTTATCAGTTGAATATTAAGAAATCTTTGTTAATGATAGGTTATTATGCAAGATGGCATGGTGAATTGCACTGCTCACAAATTTATCTAATTGTATTTCAGCACCCATTATGTCTTCGGGTGTTTGAGAATAACATTTCTTTCCATTGCAAATATTATGTAGTTTGGACCTTTAATTTTTAGCTGGGTCTCTTTTATCCTAGTAATTTGTTTACTTACTGAATATTTCATTGTTATCTTTATTGAAGTTTAATTATTTACTGATTAGCTAAATATTTTGTAATTTATTATAAATTACTAATTTACAAATCATTCATTACCTACTAATTGCTCAATTATCGTTAAATTAGTGCTCATTAATTTCCTCAATAAACATTTGCTGAGCAATTACTACATGGCCAGCACTAGCAGAATGGAGACACAAGGACACTGAAGGAGGAGGGACCGGATCCTTTAAAGAAGGAATTTACAATCACGTCTGGGAAACTGGATCTTCAGTGCATACACATTTGTTCACCACATCTCTTTCTTAATCTAATTCCACTTAGCTCTTTTAGAAAAAAAAAAAATCCCCAAATGATGATATTTAGAAACTTTCAATTGCTGCAGTTTTTCCCAGTTCAGTCAAATGAAGAAAAACAACAACCCCCCTTTTACATAATCTGGGAACATTGAAAATTCAAAATGCACAAATTTGATGGGATCATCAAAATCAGATTTTTGTATTCTATAACCACAGACAATATACATAGTTAACTTTTCTAATATTTATAGATGTTAAGTTATTTGTGATGTGAAAGAAGAGAGACGGATGGAGATTTGTCTGGAAAAAACAAGTTTGGCAGTGATAAGTGGGGTGAAATGGCGCTCAGGGGTCATCCCGGGATCCCGTAGTGCTGATTATCACAGGTAGCTCTGGCAAGGCTCTAATCAAACCCACGCAAATGAAAGCACACACCACTACCTGGTTTGATTTTCACATAGAACAATTCCTTCAACCTGGACTTTTGGCAGCTGCAACATTTAGTTCAACAGCTAAATGTTATTTTAGATGAAACCTCATCTTTGTTATTTGATTCTCGCCAACTTTAAAGATTTCCTTCATCCAGCTGACTCCCTAGGGCACTTTGGAGATATAAGTAAAAGTATAGTATCGCTGATTTTCCTTTGCCAGAATTTGTGTAACTTGCCCTGAAAAAGACATATCTGAGTGAAGTGCCTTTTGGCCACAATTTTTTCCCAGGTTGATTAATGTATTATAATTATGGTTAACAGTAATAGTTAATCTAATTAATAATAGCAGAATTATGACGCTCTTCATGAACCTTTTCTCTTTTTTTCCCAACCTGCAGCATTTAATGCCACCTTGCTGCTCACTGCCTCCCTGATTTCATATCAGCAGGAACTATTAGACTATTGGAACCGAGCTTCCCTAATCTGATGGAAAGAAAAGCTTATTCTCCTTTTATAACACTGAGCATTGATGTCCGCTCTTCATTGTGCTTGGAGAAATAGCTCCAAAAACTTTAAAGGAAAAGCAGGAAAGCCACACGAGATGAATGAGAATACCAAGACCGAGTTAATGGCTGATCCGTTTGAGTCATCAGAGGCCCCAGGCTCCACTAGATGGATGAAGCCCTCTCTATAAAGTCCTAGTGCAAAGCAGGCAGATCTCAACTTGTGAGTTGCCACTTCTGCGTGTGGAATGTGCCCCGGAGGTTTGCTTATTTGACTTATGTGGGTAGATTGGATAACTCATCCTTACAACACACTCAGAAAAGGAGCCTGTTTATCCTAGAGGAGAGTGATGACTGGCCACAGACGAAAACGAAATCTCCTAAATCTTTCTAATTCTTACAAAACCTAAGAGTCAGCTTTATGATATGCTCTTCTTGAACAAAAAGCAGACTCTCCAAATTCCCATTCAGCCAAGTGTATTTTTTTCAATTAATTATAGGCTTTTGTCAAGAAGTGTCTTTTTTCCCACATGTCATTCTCAGAGCATAAACCACCTAATTAATAGTAACAGTCAACACACACACACACACACACACAAAACGCTATCTCAGAACAGGGTTCTCTTTTTTATAGTGATTTTTCTGGGATTGGATGATGGAGAGGCGTCCTGACTGGAGAGAGTGCTAGCATGGCGGATGTGGTTGGTTACTTCTGTCTTATTTCCTGTTAGTGGCAGCAGTTAAATAATAAACTATCTCAGGTGGAAACACACACAAAAAATTGTAAAATAATCTTTGGTAGAAATATTTGTGAAGGACGTTTTCTTGCGTCCTAATGGAAACCTTAGCCTTTCCTTCTGAAGGGTAAGAGCTAGCCATGCATATTTTCAGTTGACTTTGGCAATTGTTTTGAGCTCCTCAAGGGGGAGCTATCACACAAGCAAACTGCAGTCAATTCAATGCTCAGGCTGCACTTGGACCTCCTTGGCCATCCATTTAGTCCTGGTAGACTTCTTCCTTTGATGTGCAAGATTTACTATTTTAATTGGCATGAAGGGTCAATCTTTTTTTAAAAAAGTTCTATGAAGCTGTTCTTGGGTGTAAATTAATCAGCCTCAGCAGTGTATGTCCCACTGTAAGGGGAGTGGTAAGGTCTGATCTGTGTCCCCATTAGGTCAAGAAAGCAATGGTATCTGGGCTCAGACTTGTCCTTTTAATTACAGCATTCTTTGTATATGGGGTTATTCAGACCTGCCATTTTATACCACTGCACTAGCAATGCCAGGTTTTGGTTACTTTTTATCGTTAATATGAAAGGAATAACTCTCATCCCTTTAATAGGCCCTTGGGAGGTTTTCTCACCCCACTTCCAAACCCTACCCCTTTAGTACTAAACTGTCTCAGTGTGGAATACACATTTATCCTCATTTTTAATATCTGGATATAAAGATTGGCTAAGTCGTTATATCCAGATATAAAAGTCCTGTACAAAGACTCCTTTTTAAAAAGAGGATAAATAACTATGCTTACCTCTCTTTGCAGATGAAATTGAAGTAGATTGGGTATGAGGAAGACTTTATTTTTTCTCCACAGATGCTGGAAAAAGTTATTTCCTCTTGTTCCTTTAAAATATCAGATATGAAACATTATCACTGAGATATGATTTTTGCAGTTGATTATTTGCTGTAATTCAGCCTTCAGCTTCCTCAGAGATAATTTCCTGGAAATGGGGGGGGGGAATTAAGACCAAGAGAAAATGCACAGTAAAACTTCTCTTTATGATTCTTGGAAATAGAATGCCCTTTCATCAGAAACAATCTTTTAAAAGAAAACGACTCTTCTATTTTAACTCTAAATACAGTGGGAGGATTTCTGTGGAATATAAATATTTGCAACCTCTTTATGTAAGCATGTTTTAACCAAACACCTGGTAAATGTTGCACAGTTTATTAATGACTTGCAAAACCTCCAAGTTGGGAAATACAAATATGCCATTATGATCAGTCATTTGGCAGATAGTCAAGCCTGACAGCAATTGTTTAATACCTTTCTACCCATAAAAACTGTGATTCACTGAAAACAATCAAGATTTCAGCAGATTTCCCTCCCACCCCCTGACCCTGAACCAAATTGCTCAATTATCATCCATAAAGAGGTCTATTATTCTTTCAAATTTGAGATGATAGAAAACGACTAAGCAATGTTTTAAAATGTATATTCCATTGCTTCTCTCTCTCTAAGACCCTTTCAAAAGCTTTGAGTTGTTCTTTGCTTCCTTCTTAGACTTACTTAACACCTATTATTTGTGTGAAACTGGGCTGCATGTTTAGGGGTCAAGATGAAGGGTGAGAAACAGTATGACACAAGACCAGTCTTCCGAGATCTGAAAATACAGGTAGGGAGTAATGAAACACTGAGTAAGTTAAGTAGTTTCTCAAAGCAACATGCAATCAATTTGCAAGAGATTGTATGAAAAGTAAATTCTGTTAGAGTCAGAGGCAAGGTTACTGTGGCATGGAGTGATCTAAGTTGATTCTAGGGTTGCAGAATTTAAGCTAGGCTGTTAGGAATCTATAAGATTGGGAAAGCAGATAGAATACAAAGAACATTCTCCAAGGAAAGTGCATCATAAGAAACAATTAGTAGCTGAATCTGCCACATGTTTTTGGGACAATGCACAAAACTGTATGGTAGAAACAGTGTGTTCTTTTATTTTTGTGCCCTGAAATAAAAATTTTCATTGTACTGATTATCAATTGCTATTAAACATGGCACAAAACACATGCCACCCCCACCCTCCAAAATGAATGGTTTAAAATGATAAATATTTGATTGATTCGCAAGTTCACATTTCACAGCCTAACGATTTTTGTTGGATTTGGTGAACGGTCCTTCCAGTCTTGTCTGGGATCACTCACTTGCCTGTTTGCCCACTGACTATCCATTATATAGGAGGCTTGACCACCATGACAGGAACAAGTGGGACCTCTGTTTGCTGCCCTGTCTCTCACCTGCCAGTCAGCTGACCCAGGAATATATTTTCATAGTGAGGACAGAGTTGTGAGAGAGGAGAATGCCAGTCTTGCAAGTGCTAATCAGCCTTCTGTGTGTGTCACATTTGCTAACATCCCAAGGACCAAAGAAATATACCCAACCAGAGTATGTCCTACATATACATAGTTCACTGTCCCAGTTATCTATTGCTGCTGAGCCAAATACTGAAATAGTTGCTTAAAACAACAGGTTATACCTCACAAGTTCTGTGGGTCATGAATTCAGGCAGGGTTTGGCTGAGTGATTCTATGGCTCCTTGTGATATCCTTGGTATTCAGCTGGTGGGTGGATGGGTTTGGATGGACCAACAAACTTCAGTGATTATCTGGAGTCTTGGCAAAAAGTGTGGGTTCAGAGAAAGTCAGGAAGAGTGACTGCATTCCTCTTCAGCTTGGTGGGGACTTAAGTCAATCAAAATCCTTAGTGGCAATCTATTTTTAAGAGTCAGGCCCCCACAAAACACTAATGATAAAGGACTGATCACAAAAATCTGCAAAGAGCTGATGAGACTCAACAACAACAAAGAAAATAATCCAGTCAAAAAATGGGCAGAAGAGCTTAAAAGAAACTTCTCTGAAGAGGAAATGCAAATGGCCAACAGGCATATGAAAAAATGTTCAACATCACTTGTCATCAGGGAAATGCAAATCAAAACTACCATGAGATACCATCTTACACCAGTGAGAATGGCACATATTAAAAAAACTAGCAACAACAAATGTTGGCGAGGGTGTGGAGAAAAAGGAACTCTTCTGCACTGTTGGTGGGAGTGCAAACTGGTCCAACCACTGTGGAAAGCTGTGTGGAGATTTCTGGACCTACTAAACATAGAGCTTCCATATGATCCAGCAATTCCACTCCTAGGTATTTACCCAAAGGACACAGAAACATCCATTCCAAAGAACACCTGCACCCCTATGTTTATAGCAGCACTGTTTACAATAGCTAAGCTTTGGAAACAGCCCAGATGCCCAAAAATAGATGACTGGATCAAGAAGATGTGGTACATATATACCATGGAATATTACTCAGCATTCAAAAAAGATAAACACATGCAATTTGCAGCAACATGGATGGCGCTGGAAGGGATCATGCTCAGCGAAATAAGCCAAAAAGAAAAAGAAAAATACCAGATGGTCTCACTCATAGCAGGAATCTAGAAAACTTAAATAAGGGACCAGGAAAATGAATAACTATAAGAAAGTGAAAATCAAAATCAACAAAAAACTATGAACCAGAGACACTTTTAGGGGGGCGGGGGCGGGGGCGGGAGGGGAGGGATTGGGGTCAGAATGGGGGGGCTGCAATTGTATGGGGAATATAACAATAAAATTTATAAAAAAAAAAAAAAGAGTCAGGCCCCCAAGGGCCTCCCCGGTGGTGCAGCGGTTGAACGCTGGGTTGCGAAGCTGCCCGCAGCCTCTGCAGCGCCGGTTCGATCCCTGGCTACTCCCTGGGCACAGAGCTCTCCTGCCGCCCGCTGCTCCCCTCAGCAGTGTACTTTCAGTCCTTCTGCCTGTTCTGCTCCCCGCTCTGGCTCTGGTGAATTCCAAGAAGGAGGACAAAATGCCCTTCTCTCTGTAGAAGGAGTATAAAATAGTTTGCAAACATGTTTTGAAATTACCATGGTCATTCTTTGGGCAACAAATTATTTACATTTTTCCTATGTGAGAATCATATGCAACCCCTCATCATACCTCCAATCCAAAGACCCATCCCATTATTATCAGGCTCAGTTGCATAGGTCCAGGATCTTGTTGTTTAAGCATGTGCAGAGGAAACACCTACCTCAGGTGTGTCATTCTTTGGGTAAGGTTGCTTTTGATATGAAGATCAATGAGCAAAAATTTTCTGTACTCCAACATAAAATGGTGATGTAGGAGGAAATTAACCTTAGTAGGCACAAGTCCATACCATACAAGTTCCATGATAACACCCATTATTGCTCCCTGGAAATAATCCCCCATGTTTGTGGCCTTTACCCTCTAGATAAGGTCACTGAACCTTTTATATAAAGTAAGTATTTCATATAGTAAATATTTAGTATTTGCTTGTCATATATAAACTCTGTTGAGGTTTTCTTAATAGTCCATTAAAAATGTAAAAATGTTCTTAGCTCGCTGGATGTATAAGATCGGGTCACCACCCCAATTTGGCTCACAGGCTGTGGTTTGCCAACCCCTGCTGTATACTTGTGACATTACCCTTTGTATCACTTTCTTTTTTTCACAGAAATAGCTGATGTATACACCTGAGATGTTATTTCAGTGTATTTCCAGTTCACAGAAATTTGGAGAATGCAAAGTTCTCTTCTTATCTGATCTTTTTTAGTCAAGTTGGCTGTGTAGTCTGCCAATATAATTCTCTCAAACTTTGTGGGTTTTCTATAAATCTCATTGAAATTTACTGTATTTGATAAATGTTACATGCATAAAAGTTTTTGAGTTATGCCCTGTTCTATTGTTCTATTGTTTGTATCATTTTAAGACTGCTTTGGGACAATGCCCTTGAGATTTTTCAGGAGCTATATTTAGCAGAGAGAATCTAAAATACACTCTTAAGATCTTTGATGCTATTTTTTTAACTAAATGATCCATGATACACTACATCAAATTTTCTGAGATGTTAAAAAAATTATTTATAGCCACATGCTGGGTTCACATTTACCATGAGGCCACATCCTTACAATATCCAGGATTTGGGCCTCCCCGGTGGCGCAACAGTTGAGTGCTGGGTTGCAAAGCTGCCCGAAGCCTCTGCAGCGCCTGTTCGATCCCCGGCTGCTCCCCGGCCACCAGAGGAGGGTCCCACATGGCACGCAGACCTCTCCTGCCGCCCGCTGCTCCCCTCAGCAGTGTACTTCGGTCCTTCTGCCTGCTCTGCTCCCCGTCTGCTCCCCGCTCTGTCTCTGGTGAATTCTCTCACCCTCCCGTGCTTCTGACTGTACCAAGTGCTTATATAAATAAAATAAATCTTTAAAAAAAAAAAAACAATATCCAGGAATTGATTTTTACCTTGTTGTAATTTTTAATAATGTCCTGCTACAGATACTGGAGTTGAGAAATAGTTTTATTTTTTGAACTGAGAAAGTACTGTCTCCTCTAAATTCTGTCTGAAATAATATATTTCCTTTTTTAAGCTCATCTCCCTTTACCTATATCTTATGAAACACAGTTAAGAGAATCCAAGTGAACCTTTCTTATTCTATTGGAAATTTCCTTAGCCAGGTGCTCCAATTCATTAGTACAGATTATAATTTCCAGAACACTGGAATTTTCTAAAATCTCACCACTATATAGTATGGATCTCCTTTCCTTTGTTTTCCAATAATGTTTTCCTCACATTCCAATAGCATTTTTCTCACTGTTTTACTGAAAGCCTCCTCAAGGTGTTCTACTGAAAGCCTCCTCAAGGTGTTCCCACTCTGTGCCTATCACCTGGTCTCAAAGTCAATGTCACAAGCTTAGTTTCTTGTTATATTAACACCTTGCTTTTGTTAACAGGTTCTATTATGTTATTTGCTGCATAACAAAGAAACTTCAAATGTTTTGACCTTAGAAAAAGAGTTATTTTATCATATTTCAGATATTTTATGTTGAAGGATTTGGGGCATGGCTCTGCTAGGACTTTCTTCCATAACTTTTAATGTCAATGGAGAGCTTTCACTGGACTTCATTTGGGTGATACTGATCTAGAAGGTTCATATGGTACCATTTACATGTTTATTTAGAAGATTTGGCTCAGTCTAACTCATTTACTTACATGTGGACTTTCCAACATGACTGTCTAAAGGCATTTGAATGCCTTAACATGACAAGTAGCTTCCTCTACAGAATAGAAACACCACAAGGGTAAGGAAAAAGATGAGTGGCTTTTATTACAGCAAAGTGTATTGGCTAAAACAGACACAAATCTAACTAGATGCAAGAGGAGAAGAGATAGTCCTCATTTCTCAGAAGAATATTAAAATATTCAAGTCCCTATTGTAATACCAAATGGACCATAAATGTAAGTTTAATATTGCATATGAGAAATTTTTATAGCTGTTTGTATAAAGATTTAGACTTAAACTTGTTTTGTCCATACACCTTTGTATTCAATTAGACAGACTACATCTCTCTCTTTTGATCTTTATTTTCTAAAGATTAGCTTTCAGGCATTTCCAATTTTTCAATCATACACCGCAATGTAAAATACTTTTGAATATGTAGACTCAATATGTGTAAATACTCTTTTATATATATATATATATATATATATACTCTACAAATAAATAACCTCATGATTGTGCTTAACTTATTATGAAATAGAAAATATGATCCAGTAAAGACAAGTATAAAATATTCTTAAATACCATGCTAATTGGGATGATTTCATTTGTTGTTATTATTAGCTAACATTTTCAAGGCAAAAAAAAAGATATACTTAAGATGACATTCATAGCTAATAATAGAGATACAAATACATATTTGAATTAGTCTTGATAATTTTGAATTCAAGGGCCATTTCTTGTCAGAATGGTATATTATTCTTGCTTTTACCTCCTAGTGCAGCTAATTAAATGTTTTTCATTGGAGTAAAAAGTGTCATTTTCATTTTATTGGTTTTCAAGAACTGTTTTAATGTGGCCATTTTATATTAGTCAGTTTAGTTGAAACTAAATGTTATAACCCACAAATCTGTTTAACCAGGCATGTGAAATTAGTGTGTGTCCCAGTAAACTGATCAAGAACCAGTGAGTGTGAGCAACACTGCTATCGAATTTTCACTTTTCTCTTGGGAATACTTCAGATATACCAAAACCTCCCAGATAATGAATTATCATTTTTAGATTAAAAAATATGAATATATAGTCTAATATTTTACTGTGGCCTCATGAGTCATCTGACAGACCACGGGGTGCAAACACACCATAATGAAAGCAATTGACACATAAGATACTCAATAAATATACATTACACTAATAAAGAAAAAAACTCTGACACAAAGTAGGCATTTGATTATTTGTTTAAGGAAGAATGAAATTGCTGTATCTGCAACAGAGAGAAAATTGCAAGAATCTCCATCATTTTCAACAGCTCATCTACTCAATGATCTAGTCAAAATATTCTGGAAGATTAGAACTTATTTTCCAATGAAAATCATTCCTACTGGAAGCTGATTTAGAAAATTAAGTTTCTGTATCAGTGAAGTTTAACAATTTTCTTCCCCTTCACACCTTCCCATTTGAAGTTCAGCATGTTATCTTGGATTTTATGTTTTGTAACAGCCTCATAAATCATTTAATTTCCTTCAGTGATTAATTGAGTTGAGTTAGCAGTATTAATATCCTTTTTGTTCTTTTTAATGAGAGAACTAAGGCACATTGAGTTGAAATTTCTTGCTAAAGGCCACGTAGAGAACCAGTAGCCATGCTGGGAGTAAATTTTTTTAAAAATTTCTCACTCAGAGGCTTTACCTATGTTCCTTTGAGCCACTGTGACATTTGAATAAAATAGTAGAATTATTAAGATGAAATAAATGGACTTTGTTTTAAATTAGCAAATAATGGAGTTTTCAAAATTGAAAGTAGCATAGCGAATTCAGCAAAATTATATTTTCTGGACTAGAGTTGCTACAGAACACTCTATTAAGTTGAAAGTTATTAATTTTATTATCTTGGAAAAAGCAAGATAGCAACCTATTCTGATTCTTCCAGAATCCTTTTTAGGAAAGTGGAAGGTAAAAATTTGACTACCCTATCTAACCCTACCCCCATGCAGATCTATAGGTTGGAATTAGAAGAGAAAATTAAGAGCATTCTCTTCTACCAGCCTCCAGTTTTTTCTGCCAAACAGAAACCTTTTCTTTACTGGTGATGCACATAGTGATTAGGTCAAGAGGTAAAGATAATGGAAAATTTTGAATAGCAGTGGTGAAAAATTGAGAAACAGTCACAGAAAGAATCACTGGGCAGGTTTGAAGGTCCAGCTGAGGATGGAGACCATGACTCAGCTTTTAGTGCCATAGCAGTCCACACTGTGGTGATTTCTCTCCAGTAATATGTAAGTTGAGAAAGTAGATGGTTGTTGTGATCTTTGATTGAAAGTTACCATAAGTATAAAGGACACTGAATTTGAGGATATTGCCATGGGCTTTCAGGATACAACTGAGTATGGGATTGGAGTGATGCTGTGAAGTCTTGTCGGAATTTATGGATGTGGTGAAAGGGATGGTGAAAGGCACGTGAGGGTGCACAGAGTTGAAGGAGAGGAGAGTAGCTGAAGTAAGAACAGTTGGACAGAGAGGCTTGTGATGAAGTTCAAACATCAAGAGCTTGAATCACAGTCATGAGAAATTCTAGAGCACAGCTGTGAGAGTGGGTGGTTGGAGTAGAATTTTATTAAAATAGTAGATTATTTTGTATGATAGAAAGTAGGATTTGAGGTCAAAATGTGTCTGGGATCCAGGTGCCATATTCTTTAAAATATGTGGGTGAATGACTGAACGTTGAGAGGTAAAGATGAAATAAAAGAATGACTTGTAAATTGAAGATGAAGAATCTCTTTTCTGAAAATAGAGCAATAATCTGAGAGCAGCACTAGGAAGCTTTTGGTGGACAGTCACCCTGACCCACCTCACTGTTTGATCTCTGGGGACATTTGTCAAGAAGGACATTCCTAGTTAGTTATTTAAAATTTTGGGAAAAAAATGCATTCTTTATCCATTCAATGGCCTTCCTACTTTAATAAATGTAGAAATATAAGACTGCTTTCCTGTCCTACCTTCAACATTTTCCCCCCTGAATTCCCCTCCGAATTCATTTATCATTTTGTGATATATTTAATTTTAAGACTGTGAGGTATTTATTATAATCAAATTGTCCTATAAGAAATATTGGAACCACGCATATCAAGTGAGACTTGTGTATTTTTCTCTTTAAGGCTATTTTCGGGATAGAGGGAAATACTTAAATCTGGTTGAAGCCAACTTATGTATACTAGTTAAGCCACCATTCCCCAGCCTCCTGAAATCATTGGACCTTGTATTTATTCATGGAAAATATTTTTTGTGACTGACAAAAGAGAGAGAACCAAAAAGAAGTCAACAAGATTTTCCTTTTTATCTATTTGCACATCTGATATCCATCAATGTTTGTATTTATTAACGGGAAGTATCTTTTCCATTGAGACTGTCTTTATAGCCTTGGAATTTGATGGGTAACAATGAACATAATAAAATCTGTGAAGTCATTAATGGCAAAGACGGAAGAGCTTTAAAACTTGTTTTCCAGATTCTCAAATTTAGAACAATGTGGCTTAACTTTCTTTATCCTGCCCTTCCTCCCTCTCTGCCTCCCTCCTTTTTCTACTTTCTTTTGTTATTTCTGGTGTGACTTATATACTGCAAAGAATGCACATGTTAAATTTACAGCTCAGTACATTTTTACATATGTGCATATACCTCACTTTGCTCATGATGTAGAATGACATTTCTGTCATTCCAGCAGGGTCCCTAGTGCCTGCTCCCAGCTGATTTATCTTCAAACTGAGCCACAATTCTGATATCTACCACCATAGTATTGGATTTATTCATTTTTTAATTTTGTGTGTGTGTGTCTGGCTTTCTTCCCTCAGTATTTTTGCTCTGAAATTCATTGTGTTGTTGAGTATAACTGTGTTGTATAGTTTTTCATTGTTGAGCAATATTTCCTTATGTGATATCTCCTAGTTTCTCTAGTCCATTACTGAGGAATATTGGATGATTTCTCATTTGGGGCTATTTTGGATAAAGCTGCAATGAACATTCTTGCACATTTCTTTTAGTGGAAAGAAGGCTGCTCGCATGTGTTTACTGAACAGATATTCCAGAGTTTTCAAAAGTAGTTATTCCAGTTTGCACTTTAGCCAGCAGTTTATGATAGCTCAGATTCATCCTCATCCTTGTCAGCACTTGATATTGTCAGTTCTTTTAATTTTAGCCATTCTTGGAGAATTGTAAGGACAGTTCATTCTTGAACAAAAATCAAACAATTTTGAGATGAGTGAAAGAAAGTGCAGGTTTGGGCACTAATCTCACAGAATCTTATTTGAGTGCCGCAAGTAGAAAATAGTAAGGGATTTATTGAGCTGACATTTATCTCAATATAATTCCCAGATTACCTGCCTCAGCCTCATACAGTATGCTTTGTATGTGTACAGACTCTTAGCCACACCCTTGATTCACTTGATACACTGAGTTGAATTTTCATCCATAAAATCTGTATATATACCAAGCTCCCTTGAAAACTTTTATGGGGAATAAATGCTGTATATATCCCAATACATACACATATATTTGAATGACAGAAACCTCAAATGAAAACTAAGAAATGTCGAGTTAAATCTGTTTGTTACAGGGCAAGGTGAGGGGCATCCCAGAATCTCCAAACCTGCCCACTTCAAATAGGTTCTGCCATCTGCTGCAACAAGACAAAACTTTTTATAGTGCGTAAGACCTTTAATGGAAAGAAACTTTAACACAGTTAGTGTGCAATACAGAAAAAGGAAAGAATATGGTTCCAAATCAAGCACCCAAAGTTATCCATCCCCTCATGGGTAAATTGCCCAACCAAACAGGCTTGGCCCAAAGCAGGGCCACTGAGGCCCAAAAGGCTGCCACAATTCTAAGGTACCTCCTGGTGGGGACTCATAGAAAAGGGTCATAAATGGCCAGAAAAGTCTGGAAGGAAAAGAGCAATATCATAATCAAGATAATCATTGCCTTTGTTAACCACCCCAGGGGTCTCTCACCCACATCTGTTGCAACCAGTCCAAGACAAGAAGCAAGTGCAGCTTCTTCACATGTCTCTCTGCTCCATGTACCTCCTCCAGGTCTCCTGGCTCCTCATCGTTTTTCCTTCCTTCTCCATTTTCTCCTCCAGCTTCTCCTGTCCCTGCTGAGTTCCACTCTTTCTTGGTTGGGGCAGGGAATCTGGAACCTCCCCTTTTCCTGGGGACTACCCTGTTACATGTTGACTATAGATCCAGGCTAATAATTGAGGTATTTTTAATCAACAGCCTTAGAAAATCCAGCCAGCTTGATACCAGAGGTATAACATTGGGGTAATGATAATTCCAGAAAGAAAAGTAAGAGAGAATAAGGCCAAGGAAATATCTGCATTTTTTTCTCAGGAGGTCAAGAATATTTCAAAATTAGCACAGGCTCCAAATTCCAGATCCAGAAAGCCCAGAGAACAGGAAGCATAAATACCACAATTAGTTAACCAAAGAAACTAATCCTATCTCACCAAGACCTATTGTATTAGTGAAAATCAAATACAGTACTTCTCTTTTCTAAAGGTGGAAACATTTTTGTCATAAAGACAACTGTGGCCTTTCAAATTCAAGTTGCTATTTCTTCTTTATAATGAGATGACACTACTGCTTACCTATGTCCCCAGAGCCTCCCTACTTTGATTTCTTTCTCCTGGTACACTTTATCATACTAAGCCCTGTAGGGCTGTCCAATGACTGACTTTTAAGTTGACTCATTAAGGTCATTCTCTCCAAATAGTCACAACTTATTTTTAAAACTACATAGTGTTGTTTTTAATGAAATAATGACTGCTCCCTCCTGTGTGGCAGATGTTAAGTGTACAAGTATATCATCCCATTTAATCCTTATTCTCATGGCAATCTCATTAAATAAATATTACTACTATCCTCTTTTTGAAAAAAAAAATCAAAAAGTGAGAATAAAGACACTTAAGAGACTTCAGATTTATCAAGTGAACTAGTAAAACATTTAGAATTTAAACCCAGACAATCTTTTCTCCCCCACCACACCTCTCATCATGTTAAAGGTAGAATTGGAAAATAAAAATTATATATAGTTGATTGATGTTTTGATATGTGTATGTGTTGTGAGAAGAATATAATTCCTACTATTACCCATTCTGCTATACTATCTCTCAATTTAAAAAAAAACAGACACATACACGCAGAGATTAAGCATCATATATAATATTTATGAAAGAACAGCAGCCTATTCCACACTGCCATGGAGAATTATGCCCAATATGCTCAACAAGCCAGGACACATTTTATATCTTTACCTTTGTTTTCATTGGCAGTTGCAACAGGAACCTGGTTGAAATGAACAAATCCTCTTGAATTCTTAGAGTTCCTGTAAAGGAACTGACAAGCTGATGTGAAGATGCAGCGTCCCCCATACAGCAGGTGCTGGTTAGTGTGTGTGGAGAGACTCAATAAATCACCAGAGCAGATTTGTACCTTATTGCAAGTGCAGAGCATGTGGGTTGACTCTTGATGGGTATTTTGATAAGTTTCAGAGATTGTTCACCAGCAAGTTCTTTTTACCCCATTCCCCTGTGTATTTTGGCAGGCTTCTCTCTAAGTGGCTTGTAGCAACTAGTTATTGTGTCAGATTTTTTTTAATCTCTTTAAAAACAATAAAAGATGAAGACCATACCTTACAAAATACTTGCATTATCAAAGGTCATATGATAAAATCTGAAGATGCTTCAAGTTTTGGGATAATTCTGCTCTGATGATCTGATCTTTATAACCTCAGAGTCCCTTTCCTGTTTCACCTCCTTCCCCAACCTACACACCCAGGAGACTGTTTACTAATGATCATTGCTCTTTGCTAGAAGGAAAAGAAAGCAGGAGGTTTCTAAGGGTTAAGTTATTTTCCATGAAGATGAAAGGTTGGGGTTTTATACTGATAATATCCTTTAACCTTTGGCCCCTTGTCTTTTCAACTGCAACAGTTCCCTTATGGTTGTAATCCATGAGTGTTGTGTTCGTGCGCCTCTCAGACATGATTTGCTTCTCTAAAACTCAAAGTTATATCTCCTTGATGTTTCCGTGTTATTTCTCCATTTGTCTCTCTGCATCTTATATATTTCTTTCTGATATTTTGATCAACGAGGACTTGCCTTTGATTAAGAGCTCCTTATATGTGCTTTTTTAGTTTCTCCACCTTTTCAAAAGATTGGAGACACCTCAGGTGACCAGCATCTCTGGCACATTACAACTGGGTGTCACAGGCATGTACTTTCTTTGATAGATGAGTTAGTAAGACTTTTCCATGTCTAATTTCAGTGATTTTGTAGTACTGAATTATTTCTTTTTGTAGGCATATGATTTCCTTCTTTTCCTTGAACTTCCTGGTATTAGTAGGTTTTCATAATTAAATGTAGTGGCTGGTTTCGAATCTAATCTTGGAAGCATGTGTTTTTCTTTTTATCGAAAAACAAGGAATCGGAGCTTCATAAATCAGACTAGTGAGCTAAAAATATATTTTATAAAGAACAAATAAAGGAAATGTAAATCATGTTCAAGAAAGGCTTACTTTAATCTTAAAAGTTGAATTGAAAAATCATGTGGCTCTATCTTTGATGAAAAAATATTCTGAAAATAAAATCACAAGGTTAAATGTTAGAACACACTTAGTAGGTATCTACTTGTGTGTGTTGGTACATATGATGCCAGCAATTAATCTCATGACTTGATTCCTTTAAAATGACTTATATCTCTTCATGAGTTTTTAATGTTTTAGTATTTTAAATAAAGCCAAGAGCTGTAGTAACCCAATACAGAAAATATATAGAACGTAAGGCAAAAAGAAAACAGGAAAATGATTGCCTTTACTCTCAAAATTATTTTATTAGTAATTATTTTATTAATAAGATTATTTTATTACTATTGTTTTATTAATATTAATATTATTGATATTGTTGATATTAATATTATTTTATTAATGATTATTTTATTAATTTATTATTACTAACGTACCATTATTCATCATCCTTAGCAGTGTCTTGACCATGTGGGGTTTCCCCTTTCAGGGGTGCCCACTATCGCCCTCCCACCACTGAGCACTACAGCCCTGCACCATCATCCCTGTGGTTTCCTCTCTTTCCCTTTTTAAAAGAAATCTTATAAATTCAAAATGTTCCCTTGTGTCCAGTTTCCATAGCACTCTGTGACTACAGGAAGACTCGAGGTAAACACCCACTACAAAAACTTGTGTTCTTTTTGTTAGAAGCAAGATACAAAAATAATCTGGATGGTTTGAATTGGAATGTTGAGGCAAAGGAAAATGCAACCTAAACCAATAGAAATTTGATGTTCAGGTGGAGATTTAGAGCTCTTAGCCCAAACAAGTTTGTAAAGTCATTTCTAAGGATGGTATCATATAATTCTTCAGTTTAGGCACATTTTGAAGCTATTCTTCACTGTAACAGTGGAGTTGTAACATTTGACATCTTTATGTAGATGACTTAATTTAACCAATATAGCTTTCATTGAACTCAAGCTGGTTAATGTTATGATAGCAATCCATTTATCAGTTGTAAGATGTTTTTTCAGTCTCAGTTCTGTTTTAGTAGCTGATCAGTATTCATTGGAATCAGCCCTTCCTTTGACAGAGACTGTGTCCTAGCTGGTTAAGAGTATATGTTCTATACCCACAACATGGTGGGATGTGTGTTGGGTTACAGATTTTTGTAACTGAAGGCATGTAAGCTGCATATCCCATTAGTCTCCATTAGAAGGAAAACATTTTGGTTGTAAAAAGGAAGCTCATTTCAATTGCTGAGAAGATGCAACCTTCCAGGGGCAAAGGGTAAGCCCACATTTCCCTACGGCTTTGTTTGTGACTTTGACATACACACACACACACACACACACATGGATTTAAGAAACCCATTATACAAATTTACAAAATGAGGCATTAGTAAGTCTCACTTTGTTTTTGTTATTCTCTTGCCATAGTCACAGCTTTTTATAAGAAGTGTGCTCAAATTAATGTTCAATGTGGCATCCTGATTAAAAGTACAGTGTGTGAAATTTGGTGGTCACAGTTTGACCCAAGGTGTCAACTCATCCAGCTGGGAAGTATTTCCTGGGGGCCTTAGTCTCTCTGGGTTTCAGTTTTCTCCTCTGGAAAATGAGAGCAGTCTTCATGCCTACCTATGAGAAACCCAGTGAGCTCATCCATGGCAAGCATTTATCATAGTGCCTAGTATATAACCAGTCCTCAACAAAATAGCTTAGACAGAGATATTTATGTGTATATAAAATATGTGTATGTGTATGCATATATACATATGTATTTGTGATTTACATATTTTTACATAGTACTCAAGTATATAGTATACTATAATTACACAGTGTTCAGTGTTTTATGGAAAATGAGACACAAAATCAATAGATGATGTACACATAGAATTTGCAGCAGCAGATTTATCTTATAATTATGTATTGCAGAAGTCACTATTAAAATTCATTTTCATTCCCCACACACACCTACTTACTGTGGAGGTAGGTGACCCAGAAGCATGCTGGAGTTACGGTCAAGCCACCTGGGCTGTTTTCAAACCACCAAGACAATAGGTAAAGTGTATGCCAGAGTCAGCCAGTCACCCTTTGCCCAGAGAAATTGGGTCAGAGTTTGGGTTCCCCAGAAAGCAAAAGCAGAGAAGGCAATCTGGATGTTGGAAGTTTATTGGGTGGTGTCCTCATGTTCAACACCTGTAGGGGAAATTGGGCAGGATAGAGTGGAGGGAGATTCACTCGTGACAAACCGTGGACTCATCGCTGCTTGGGAGCTAGGATTCACCTGTGGATCTAAGCTGGAACCTCTGTACCTGGGGTCTGGATCCCCATGCCTTCTCCCACATCCCCAGCCAGCAGTCACTGGATGCCAGCTGTTCTCAGAAAGGGGGCCATGTGTGACCTTGGGAAATGTGAACCTTTTAATCCTGGGCATTTCCCAAAATGGCCAACAGTTGAGAGACTTTGGCAGGCAACACTCCCTCAAAGCATCTGGGGACTGCTTTAGCCTTGGGGGTCTAAATCCCACAACACAAAGTCTATACCAATTGTTAGAATTTTTGGAAAGTGATGTGGCATAAGTTATGTGGTTTTTACTTTTTACTGGTCTTTCTCTGTTTTTTTTTTCTTCTCTCCCACCCTTCCAAGAACCATTTATTGATGGCTGATGACATAAAGATTCTAACAAAAACTAGAAATGTTAAAATAAATAGTCGCTTCCTTTTCAAAGACTCCCTTATGTAGAGAAAGTTCAGGCAAAGAATGCTTAGAGAAAATGAGCTTTGCAGTTAGAAAAATAATAATTCAGAATTCTATGTGTCTTGCTCTCTATGTGATCATTCAAATTCTCAATTTTCTCCTTCCCCCTTTTTAAATGGGAATAATAGATCAGTAACTGAGCCCCAGATATAACACAAGATGGACTGTGATGAGCGCCAGCTAAACAGCAAACTACAGTTCAAAGAGAAGCTGGCCCAGCACTGCTGTCAACCAAATGCCTACGTTTGCAACAACTGCATATGGGGACCATGTTGGTGACCCAGAAAAGTCCCTTGGCACCATTGCTGAGTTCAGTTCACCTGGTTGCATTTTAAAACATCTCTCTGATGAAAATTAAATAAAGTGGGAGTAATAATTGAACCTATCCAGAGACTGGTGCTGAAGCATAAAAGAATCAGAAATTGTTCAGTTATGTTCAGTCCATCATAATTCTCCAATTAATTGTTGATGATTTTTTTTGTTGATAATAATAGTGACAATATCAGAGATTTACGGATGCTTTCCCATGTACCTTCTTTACAATTGTTGGGTCAAACAAAAGATGTCTAAGCTAGAAGAAAAGCTCAGTAATCGAGTGACCTAGATGTGCTGGACTCTTCATCATTCACACCATCTGCACACTCAGGAGCCCCTAAGATCTCACATTGCAGAGTCTGTTCTTGTGACCCCACTTTACTGGGCTTCTCCGCATTTACCTCCTCTCGATCTTGACTCCATGGACATATCCTTAACAATCATAGTGCCATCTGTCTGTGCTCTCAGGGCCATCGGTGCCCCCTTTTCCTGTGTTGCCAGTCTTTGGGACAGATCTAACTCCACAGCATGAGCCACCTCTTCTAACTTTGTTCCTCCTACACCTTCCTCCTATTCTAGCACTATAATCTCTGAGATGAGACATTCAAGAGGATGAAGTGTCATCCATCTGTGTGTTGAGTCTGACAATCAGTAGCACCTTTGCTAGACTGTCCTACGAGGTTGTTACAAGCCTGTGTGTCATTTTGCCAAGTCAGGATATTGACAACACAGACAAGGTATGGCCAGTCGATTCAAAGGTACCTAAAAAGGCAACATGGGATGGACTGTTACCTTAGGATATGCCACATTCTCTAATTTGGTTTCCCTTAACTAAGTTCATCTTGAAACTGTCTAAATGCTGCTTGTAAGCACTATCCTGGATGCTGGCCATATGTAAAGAAGAAGATGTACCTTTGCTTTAAGGGCTTTAGTTTATTTATTTATTTATTTATTTTTATAAATTTTATTGTTATATTCCCCATACAATTGCAGCCCCCCCATTCTGACCCCAATCCCTCCCCTCCCGCCCCCGCCCCCCTAAAAGTGTCTCTGGTTCATAGTTTTTTGTTGATTTTGATTTTCACTTTCTTATAGTTATTCATTTTCCTGGTCCCTTATTTAAGTTTTCTAGATTCCTGCTATGAGTGAGACCATGCGGTATTTTTCTTTTTCTTTTTGGCTTATTTCGCTGAGCATGATCCCTTCCCGCGCCATCCATGTTGCTGCAAATTGCATGTGTTTATCTTTTTTGAATGCTGAGTAATATTCCATGGTATATATGTACCACATCTTCTTGATCCAGTCATCTATTTTTGGGCATTTGGGTTGTTTCCAAAGCTTAGCTATTGTAAACAGTGCTGCTATAAACATAGGGGTGCAGGTGCTCTTTGGAATGGATGTTTCTGTGTCCTTTGGGTAAATCCCTAGGAGTGGAATTGCTGGATCATATGGAAGCTCTATGTTTAGTAGGTCCAGAAATCTCCACACAGCTTTCCACAGTGGTTGGACCAGTTTGCACTCCCACCAATAAGGGCTTTAGTTTAAATAGGGAAATAGACTTGCTACGAAAGCATGAACCCTTTTTAAACCTTGAAGCCTCCTCAGAAGAGAAGAGAGGAAGAGCCTTAGAAGTAGGCGTGTTGGAGGGTTCCTTCAAATTTGTGTCACTTATCAAAGGGAAATTTTAGTCACCCCTCATTACTCTTTTATTCACAAGGTTTCTTAAGTCAAATCGCACCTGAAATTGCAGGGACATAGGCTTTGAGCTATTTCAAGATCAAATGTGTGGACTTTTTCACGTGTAGAAAGGAGCTAGAATCCCTGTTCTGCTCCTTGTGTGCTTTGTTACTTTATCACCATGAACATCAACTTGTTCTTCTTTAAAATGGAAACGAGATTACTTTCCAGGTGATTTGTGAATTAAATGCAACAGTGGTCATGGGAAGAAGTCTCACACAGGAGGTGCTTTTAGCAAAAGGATGTGTGTGTGTGTGTGTGTGTGTGTGCCCCCGTCTGTCCATCCCACCTGAGTCCCATGAACCTCTCATGCTGAGCATTAGTTTGTCTCTTGAATGAACAAGAGTTTGAGAATCACTGGTTGAAAGCCAACATCTAGGTTAGTGGTTCTCAACGAGGTGACTTTGCCTTCCCATGGACATTTAGCAAAAATCTGGAGACATTTTTGATTGATATCACTGGGGGAGGCTGACTACTGGCATCTGGATGGTAGAGGCCAGCAGTGCTACAAAACTACAATGCACAGGACAGCATTAGCCAGCCTCAAGTGTCAGTAGTGCCAAAATCGATGACGTTAAATAGATAATTTCCATGGTACTTACATATCATGTTAATGACTTCTGAAATTTGGTGTGTAATAAATAGGATTTTGTTTTCCTTTCTGCCCATCCCTCCTGAGAAAAATTTGCACCATCATCACCAGGACACCATCCTTTCATGAGTGAGCTCCCCCATAGTGTCTTGTGTGAGCCCCCTTAACTTATTTTAGGTCTGTGTCCTAATCGTGGCAACTACTTCCTATTCTCTTTGGGTGTGTGAGGACTTAGTCAACACCAACTGGGAGACAGATGTCATATCAACCCCAGTTTATAAGTAAGTTGAAGCCTGGAGCCATGAATTGCCCCAACAGTATCCACATAGCCAGTGCTGGTTAATCCAGCCCTGACTTTCACTCCAAGCCCAAGACTTCTTTCTTTTCACCAAAACTCCCCTAATGCCCCCATAGTCCTCAAGGCCATGACTTCAGTTTCATCACATCATTGCTGTCAGGCAGGTGAATGCTTGCTGCTCTTGCATCTCCAAGGACTGTTTCAGCTCCCCGATGGCAGAAGCTGTTTCCATCTCTGCATACTGAATAGATCTGGAGCTAGGACAATACTCTTCATCAATGTTTCTGCTAAAGAAACCCCTAATACTATAAAAGTTAAACATTTAAAAGTTTTAGGGGACACAAATCCCTTGGTATGAGGAAGAGAAGTCGAAGTAGCTATAAAACTGTTTTTTGATGTTCCTTTGGCCATGGGTCGCCAGTGCAAGTTAATTCTTGCGTGACGCTGCAAGCCTGTGGCTGTGTCTTAGGGCAGGGATGCTGGGCGTGTTTGCTACTCTGGCCATAACTAGAACAGAGAGAGGGAGGAGGCTTGTCAATAAGCATCTCACATGCGCCTTGGTAATTAATTTTAAAAGATGCCTAATGCATGGTGGATTGCTCACCTGGTGACACTCGATTAACAAAGAATCCCAAAACAATGCATACAAATGCTGACAAATAAAAGTAAATGTACCAAGAGGTTTTGTCTACCTATCAAAACCAGAAAAGACCTTGAAGGCTGTTTATGATATCATAAATCTTCAGTGATAGTCTCTGTTATGTTGGTACTAGACTTCTTTGCTTGAAAAATCTGCTCTGAGGTACAAAGGAAGTAATTACTAAGTCTTCCCAGGGACAAAAACAGAATCCCCAAACAAAATGTTTTAAGGTTTTTTTAAATTAATTTTTGGCAGGGAGTTGGTAACTATGTACTACCAACAACATAGAGGAATTTAACCTTTAATTTGCTGCTTGCAAGCTGTGTATTCTTCTTAGAGGACTGAAAAATAGTTCCGGGCCACATTTTCACTCTGTTTGAAAAGCAACTGTTATATAATTTCTTTTTTAAATAATTTTTTAAAGATTTATTTATTCAAACAAGAACTGGGGGACAGGCCAGAGGTGTGGGGAGTGAGAGGCTCCACCAGAGACAGAGTGGGGAACAGAACAGGCAGACTGAGTGATACACACTGCTGAGGGGAGCAGCTGGTGAGTCAGGAGAGGTCTGCTGCACCATGTGAGTCAGCTTCCTGGCCGGGGATCGAACTCATGCTGCAGTAGTTGCGGACAACTTCATAGGTTGCATCTTAACCCCTTGAGCCGCCAGGGAGCCCTAATATAATTTCTTTCAGAATTTCTATTTCAGGTGGGAATCACCATTATTCTACTTCTCTCCTATTAATATCTTCAGCACCTGAATGTAGTCAACCAAATATTTAGATTGTCTAAAACAGTTTTTACCCAAGACTGGAAAAAAAATCTAAACATAGTTCCTACCAGTATGGCAAACTACCTACAGGAACTGCAGTGCTGGTACCCATTCACCCTTTGTTCCTTTGTTCAGAGAAGGACCTTCAGTTAACTGCTAATCTTTCTAAATGTAGCCTAGTAAGTACAGCATGACTGGATTGTGCTCAGAGGTAGAAATGAGAGGAGACTTAATCTTGGAAGGTTTTGTGCACATTCTTGCCAGGAAATGAAGCAACAGGTTGGCCAACCTTGAAGTCCTTGTGTTGGTGATTCCCAGGCACATTTCAGAAATCAGTCACTGGACTGGGGGTTACTTAAAAGATGGATTTGCATTGCACATCTAGGTTATAGAAAACAGCTGACAAGTTCAGGCTAGTCTTCCCAACTACCCTTGGTCTAGGTTGGCTATTTAGAATATACTGGAAAGAATGGAAATACAGACCTGGAGTCCATCCCTAAAGTCAGGTGAAACCCCAAAGCAAGGTTGTCTGAGTCCCTTTCTGTTGGGAGTGGGAATGACTTAGGGAGGGAGGGTGAAAAGGCAGATGTTGAAAGTGCAACTTGTGAGTCAACCATGACCCACAGACATGGTTCTAGTAATATAAGAGCAAGTGGGCAGACTTTAAATGGGAGATTCATAAAACTTCTGCATTTTCAATTGTTCTTAACTTCTAAATAGAAGCAGCAACACATGGCCTGTGTATTCTAGCACCAAAAAAAAGGGTTGGAATGTCTCATTTTCAAAAACTAAACTCTGCAGCCTGCCCTGTCCCAGGCATCCCCACCGTGGTGCCCTTCACTTTCTGTATTATCCTCACAGTGTCTGCAGCAATGATGTCTGGTGCAGTTGGAGAGGAGCTCGCATCAAATACAGTGTGCCGTCAAATTTAAGTGAATTCCAAATAATTTGTAAGAAATTAAACTACTAAAATTTGCAAATGATTAACTTTTGTAAACACATTACTGTAGATTCATATTATTTGTACTTCCCTACACCATGATGGGTTTTCTTGAAATGGAGATACACTCAGCATCTCAACCGAGAATTGCCCATAAGCTTGGCTCAAACGGTACAAATGAGCCCATCTTAGTGACTGACATCACTGAGAAGCTGGGGGGGATCTGATTTCAGACAAAACTCTATCCAGGAAATCAAATAAAGTTATCTTTCCTTTCTCCCCCTTCTTGCCCCCCCCACCACACCCCCTTTTCTCTTTGTTTCTCAGCTCTGCTTTCTCCTCCAAATTGTCTCCTTATGGCGGCAAAGTCAGCCCCTGACAGCAAGTCTGGGCTTACACTGTGCCTTGGGACATGACATAAGAATGAATGAGAACTTCCCTCTTAGAAACTATCTTTAGTTAATGCTCCTATTGAGTCTGGGTCCAGCCCCGTGTTTGGAATCATCAAAGCCCTGGTCTCATGAAACTGACAGTGTTAGGGGAGGCGGGAGGGAATGAGAACATTTGAAAATAGACATAAGCAAGAAAATTATAGGGCACTTGAAGAGTGAAAGCCACAAGGGCATTTCTCTCTACATATCTAAAGCCCCACCAGGTGGAGTCAGGGGTGCAGCTCCCAAAAGACAAAAAACATTCTTTGGCCACCAATGGAAAGGGGTGCACTGTAGGCAAAAATGAGGTCTTCATAGAAGTTGTACATAGGGGAGGATTTTACAACTGTGAACATATTCTGTTGTGTCTCATGTGCTGCTTTGGTCAGCAGAGAAAGAAAGAAAAGAGCAAGGCTGGCTTACCTGTAAGATAGACTGCACGAAATGACCCATAATACCTTACATTAAGTGCCCCCTGCCTCAGGCTTCATGGTCAGTGGCTGCAGGTTTCTTCAAGTTCCCTAAATATACCATTGGGGTCTTCTATTTGTCTTAGCCTGTGCTGTTCCCTGTGTCTTGAATGTCCTTCCCTCCCCTCTTACCTTCTTGACTTTTGGCTTTTGTTCAAGGACCCAGCTTTGTTAGGTGTCTGTAAAGGGCAGGAATGGACCACTGTGCAGGTTTTCTGATCCCATGCAGACCAGGTAAAGGAGGAGTCAGAGTCCTCAGTGGTTTTTTGCAGGTCTTTTATTGGGGTTCACCGGGCATATGGCAGGCAGGGGTGCTGGCTGGGAGGTTGGCAGGCCTCCCAGCCCCCAGCAAGTCTTCACTCTATCTGGGCTCTCTGGCATTCGTTCTGCTGCTTGTCGGCTTCTCTTTCGGCTGCTACTGCTGTTGGCGTCCCCGTGATGCCGCCCTTAAAAGCACAGTCTCAGCCCAGGTGAATCCCATCTACCCGTGCCCACACCCTACTCCAGGCGCCCGCCATCAGGCATGCATTCAGGACAAGGATCCATAATCTATCCTGATGGTGGGAGGGCAGAAAAGCCTGACATTTTTCCTTACCCTACAGTGTCTCTCCTCTGGACTCTCACGGAACCTGTGTTTTGCCTCCAGCAGGGAAATTATCTTATTTTTCTCTTCCTAGTTCCTAGTCATGTGCTCTGTTCAGTCCATGGTACAGACTCAGACATCCTGTGACAGCTGCTCTCAGAGACCTTCCATGCCCGCCGTTCTCCACTGCAGCAAGACTCAGATTAAAGGCCATCATGGCCTGTGCTTTAGGAAGTCTTGCTAGTGTTCAACTGCTTGCCTTCAAGTTCTCGGTGATGGTGTCCTTCCCCTGACCTTCAGCCTCACTCACCTACGGGTTGGTGCTCCCTATCAAGAGTTGCAGAAGTGGCCTTGGGGGAAACCTAAGATATGTCTAAAGAATCCCTGAGTGGCAGTTTAGGGAGGTGGTTAT
This sequence comes from Talpa europaea, assembly GCF_964194135.1. NCBI lineage: Eukaryota > Metazoa > Chordata > Mammalia > Eulipotyphla > Talpidae > Talpa > Talpa europaea. The sequence continues at coordinate 15,387,655 of NC_140069.1, forward strand.
TAGGGCATGGCCTGTCAGCATATTGTTTCTCAGATCTGCAGCTTATTGTGACTGACCTTCAGCTGTGTTTGGTAGCTCTTAACTGATTATAGATAATAATGGGACCTTCAGAGAATGTTGAAAATGAGCTCATCCATGTAAAGTTCTTAGGTCAGTGTTTAACATTTAGTAACTGCTCAATATACGTTTGCTAAATTGTCATCCTTGTGATGATGATGATGATGTTGGGGTGGGGTGGAAGGAGGAGGGGTCCTCAGCCAAGAACTGTACTACCCAGATTGAATCATTGTGATGGTTGCATTTTGCAAAGGGCATGTGTGCAACTACTGCGTCATGTTATCTCAGAGCTATTCTATGAATTGTGCTATTTTCATACCCATTGTAGAGATGAGGGTATTAATACTCAGATGTGCTTTTGTGAGAATGTATACCTGTTTCTCAGTAATGATCTTACCTGTTATTTCAACGAATCCCATGCTTTTGTGCTTACACTTTATCTGATCCTTCCAGAAATTCTGATTTTGGAGTGATGGTGAGTTTGGGGGAATTGCAGGCTCATAGTGGAGTGCTACGGTTGTATGCTCAGACCTGTCATGCTGGTGCTTGGGTGACAGGAGGGGGTTAGATAGAGTCAGGGATATACACCTGGTGCATGAGGCAGATTTTTACCTGAGAGCAGGTTTGGAACTAACCCAGTGCACAAATGGCCCTTTGTTGGGGAACTGTATAGTGACTTCTTTTTTGATGTGAACAATGATTGCTTCTCACTTCCTGGATACCTGTTTCAAAAGCATCACCACGCTTATTTAGATACTATTTTATGGTCAACAGGAGGTGGTAAAATAGAAGACTGAAAGGACATTTGCTCTTGGAAATGATCTAATTACTGCAGAGGGTTTTCAGAACCACAAATCTTGGGGGAGCTGTAGAAACCAAGGATGATAGTGAACCAAATTTTGTCCATAACATCCTCATTGTGCAGATCTTGATCTTTCCTAGAAGTTGTTTGATCAAGAAGTTCTTCTGTACAATCTGCCCTTAATCTTTGTCATCTAAGCCTTTTATTATCCTCCAAAGATACAGCACAACTAAACGCCAGAAGAGTCAGGAAAAGCTCTCATGTTTTAAACACTTAATTTCTCAGTTTTTCCTTCTACAAAATGGAAATATCACAATATCTAAATCTAAATAGCTCAGGATTTGGCTAAAACTGTTTAATCATCTGAGGTTAAAGGGAACCTTTGATTAGATTGGACCCATCTGAGTGTTTAACATGAAAAGAGTTTATAGAATCAATTGTGTATAACACATGGTCCAAAAGACACAGAGTTGTGTGACTTGGATGTTCAGGCCTGATCCTATTACTCCACCCAAGTAGGAGATAACCTTCTGGCAGGGCTTATGTGCCCACACTTTAACAGTCAGACACATTGATGGAAAAGCGGAGGCTAGAAGTCTCCAGGGAGCCATTAAACAAGGAACTCAAGCCATGTGGCTTGAAGCAAAACCCCAGCTGACCATCAGTGTTGTGCTGGGCTGACCAGCCCGCCAACCAGCCCGCCACCTGCCCGGGACCAAGCCCCCAGGTGTTTTACCGACACGTCAGCAGTTTTGACTGACTGTCACAATTTCTGAAACTGCAGCCAAAATAATGGGGAGCAGAAAGGAGAGAAGGGGGCCCGCATTTTGGTGTAGGGAGTGTTTTAAATCATCTGAACCTCAGGGAAATTTTTATGCAGTATTGTAAGTTGAGGCCATGTATAAAGAGCTATAGGTCTGTCATTTGGGGCCAATTCTCCCCGTAAAGGATATCTGTGCCCCTCCCCTCCATGGGATAAAGCTACAGGACAAGGGCCTGACAGTGAATGGAACCTTTGACGTCATGGCTGTCCTGGAAACCTGGGCCTCAGGCTTGCCACTCCTTAACCCTTGCAGAATGTCACCGCTCAGGAATTGGTAAAGATACTTGAATGCAAATCTAAAATCATTCATTGATTTGACTTCCTGAAAACTTGTAAGTTCTGCTCACAAGCCAGTTGCTGCAGTAACAAATTACCACAAACTTAGAAGTTGAAAACCACCCAAGTTTATTTTATTATTTTGTACAGCTGTGGAGATCAGAATTCCAAATGAGTCAGATGGGGCTAAGATCAAGATGTTAGAGCCGCATTCCTTCTGCAATTAGAATTGCTTCCTTGTCTTTTCCAGGTTCTAAAAGCCTGAATTCCTTGGCTCATGGCCATATTACTCCAACTTCTGTTTCTATTGTCTCATCTTCTATCTGTCTCTCTTGTCTCCCTCTATTCACTAATAAGGAACCTTTGATTAGATTGAACCCGTCTGATAATGCCAGGTAATATCTCATGTCAAGATCCTTAACTTGATCACATTTGCACGGTTCCTTTTGTCATGTAAGGTAGCGAATCCTCTGATTCCAGAGATGAGGACTTGTACATCAAGGGGGGAATGGAGGGCATTATTCTGCCTATTATAGAAGATGAATAGAACTCAGTGAGTCTGCATTTTTCCTTCCCTTTCTTTCTCATGACACCATGACCTGACTGGTGTTTGCCAAGACTGAGCTGCAGCTATCTGGAATTCCCCTTCGCCTCCTCCTACCTCTCCTTCTCTTCCAGATGCAAATTGTACTGAAGCTCAAGACCACCACCACAAACATCACGCACCCCCTTTTTACGGTCCAGGCACTGATCCAAAGCCAAGTCTGTGTTGGTAAAATGCTCATCAGTGCTGCCCATCAAGTCCTTTCTTCCCACTGTCTTCCTGGCACATGGTCAAGTGCAGTCCACCTATGGTGCCTTTGCAAGATTCTTGTGATTTAGTTTCAGCCAATGATTTATAAAGGATTTATAAATAGATGGCATGAGTCCTTCTAGCATCTTCTCTTATCCCTCTGCTACCACGTTCAGCAATATTCAAGATGGAGGTATTTGTAGTTAACAAGTAGAATAAGGAGATAAACCTTGTAGCCATTGATATTTTAGCCAGTGTTTGTTACTACAGCATGTAACTGGATTTTTCCTGACAGAGCAACAAAGGGAGGTCAAGGGCAAGGGAAGAACAGCACAGATTGTTACCAGCTGGTCCTCTCCACTCACCTGTTTCTTTTCCTCTGATGAAAATGCCCCTTAAACTTACCTTCTGATTGTTGGGTTTCTTTTCTAAGAAAGTAGAGCCTTTATTTACTGAAGTGTATGTGATAATGTACTCAAATTCTTACCTTTGATCATACATAGTTGTCTGTATTCTCTATCCATTGAAAGAGGAGAGACCTCCAGGTCTGCTAATAGGAATATGGGAGGAATACAAGGGAGTGTTGGGGGCAATGGTCAGGCTCTTTATTTCTTATGCTAAGTTCCAAAAGAGCTTTTGCTATTCCATCTCAATGAAAATTTGCACTGAAACATGAGAATTGGAGAATCTGATAAAAACCACTGTAGCAAGGGAATCATGCAGACCTTCTGGGGAAGGAAACGGGCCTCTTTCCAAGGAAGCTGCGCCTGGCTGCCCATGGCTCAGTGTGTCTGCACATTACAGACACGGACACCCCAAGGCTCCAAGTTTTGCAATATTTAGATGCCCTCATTCACCCTCCTCTCTCCCCCTCATCCCTGCTGGAGCTGGAGCCCTTGGGATTGTGATTAAGGCACAGCCCCCACTCTTTGGAGATGGAACTCTAGCCAGACCAAGGGTGCGGCAGGGGAGTTGGATGCATGCGCATTAAAACTGAAACTTTAAATGCAGTTTTCGCAGACATGTTATTGTAACCCGGGGTAAGCGTTCCTGGAGTTTCTTTATTAACCAAAGTGAGAGCCTGCAGTCTGGCAGCTGTTGTCAGTGGCATGAGCTCCTCTGGGCCAGCCTCAGAACCCATCACCCCAAGACAAGCAGTGTTTCTATGGAAACCTGCAATCTGTGACCCAAATACCCAGGTTAACATTTTGTGATTTTATCTAACTCTATGTGTGGATCAGTTGGGGATTGCTAATAGTAGATTTTTTTAAAGTGGGGTTCATTTTAAAATTCATAGATTTCTTCATCCAGATTATCCATTCCTGTCAACAAGAATAAGAGAAAACTCTCTATTCTGAGCATCTGTGTTTAGATGGAAACTTCCTTTATGGCAGGATTAGCCAAGACTGAGATGGAAATACTTCTCCAGTCATTGTTCATTTGCTTTTCTTTTTATGTCTTGAAACCCTGCAGGGCGAGCCCTGCTGAGACTTACTGACAAAAAGCTTGAGAGAATGGGGATCGCACAGGAGAACCTCCGGCAGCACATCTTACAACAGGTGCTCCAGCTGAAGGTGCGAGAAGAAGTCAGAAACCTACAGTTACTCACACAAGGTACCCTGCTGTTTGCTGGGGTGGACGGAAGGGGAAGCGGGAGGAAAGAAAACCTTATCGTCATGACAATGGGGAACTGGGGCAAACTGTTAGTCTTTCTTGGCACACTTTCCTTAGTTAAAAAAAAAGGTATACAGATTTACAGGCCACTATCATTACGAAACTTCTCATTGTGAAGATTACTAGAAGGGAGGAAGCACAAATATGTAATGGATGAACAAACAGAAATTTCAAAATTAACTTTAAGGTCATCACCTACTGTTACAGAGATGTTGCGCACTATACAACCCTGGGGAGTACCGCTCACATAGGTCAGGATACAATTGCACCCCCTAGAGTTGCACAGTGTACAGTCTGCACAACTGTACAGTGCACACCCACGCTACTTCACTATCTCTGTGTGACCACTAGTTCTGAGGGGGCTTGGGAATTTGAGTATTTGAATGATTGCATGCTTCATAAGATCAATGAATTAAATAGGGATTTTCTTTTGTTTTACTATATTTTTCACTAACCAATGAGGGGAAAAAAAAAACATTTTAGATGTCTGTTTTTGTCTATATATGTATGTATTCTCCCTCAGTTGTGAGAACCTCATTAGGCGCCTTGAAAGTAGAACCATTTTTAAGGTTAGACTGTAGAAATTTAACACTGGAATATCAAGACAATATAGTTCTAGTTAGGAATCATTAATAGCCTCAAAACATTGATTGCATTTAAGGACTCCATAACTGGACATAGCAGACTAAAGCTGGAATTTGAAGAAATTCTTAAGTTGAATTAAATGTAACTCATATGATTGTGTTGCTATCACCTTCCATTGCTATAATGGTTTATTTATTTTGTTTGAATGTTCATTGTACATTGTTTTAAATGAAAGATTGATGAGATATGTATTTTTGAGAGCCTTGGATACTGTAATTGCATGCATGCTGAGATGGGAGAAATCTGTGTCAGTCAAGCTTCATGTTATTGGATTTAGATTAAGCCAGTAAAAGTAGTCCATTTACCTAGAGAAGGTAATGTGCATCCTGAAAGATGATGGATCTGGAAGGGCAAATATAGACCTTGAGTGATAGGGAAATAGTACAGTTTATTTGATATGCATTATTTGCATTTTGTCTCCAGAGATTTCAATGGTAAATTTAGAGGCATGGGCATACCGACTGATTTATATTTGAATCTGGCATTCTGGTACATTTTTAAGTTTCTTTTGAGAAGCAAATAAAGATTCAAAGATTTATCACAGGAAAGTTCATGTCAGTAGTATTCAGAAAACTGAATAATTAGAAACAACCTAGAGATCCCACAGTTTGGAAAGAAATAATTCTGCTTTAATTCGTGAAATATAGGAGAGTGCAGTCATTAAAATCACATCTTCAAAAAACATATGACAACATGTGAAATTACTCAGGAAGTAATAGGAAGTGTGGTCAAAGGCCCATGTGTAAAATTTTGTTTGTAAGTCCAGTTTTGTTAAAAACCAAAACTTTTATATACATTTATAAGGACTACAGATGAATATGCCAATATTTTATAATTGTTTTCTTTGGATACTAGGGTTGTGAGTGATTTTAACTGTTTTCTATTTTTCCATATTTTCCAAATTTTTAGCATAAATCTGTATTACAGTTATGACCAGAAAATGTACTTTTTAAGCTTCAACCACAGGGCTATTTCTGCTAGGTTCTATTTAGAGTCTGAGGTTTCCTGAGCTCTTTTGTTTTCCTTTTGTGGTGACATATAGAAAGAGACCTAAACTCGGCACATGTGCCTTAGACTCTCTTTCCTCTGCTACTGTCAGCCTGCAGTGTGTTTGCTTTGGAGAATCATTTTATACAACTTTCATTGCCCTAGATGCATAATATATAAGATTTTTTCTGAGATAATACTCCAGTCTATTAAGCTAAATATATGTTTGTGTTCTGAGAAGGTAATGTGAAGTTTAGCCTTTTCAATTCAGTAGTTGTCACTTTCTTTTGCCTTGGAAAGCTGTGTATTTTGAATTCTTCCTATTTCCTTTAGAAGAGATCACATTCTCTAGCTATTGAATATTTTTTTCTGCACTGACAGTGCCTTTTTTATTGTTTGTCCTTTACATGTTAATGTTCAGACTCATTTCATGTCAGACAGTCTTTAGAAAATCCATAGTCTTATTGAAATGATGGTTTCTTTAGAAAAAAAAAATTGGGTAAGTTATTTTTCTTGGCTGATAATAGAAGTTCTAAAAACAGCTGGGGTTACCTTAAAATATTTTGGGTCTAAGTTTGCTATAATAGGAATTGGAATTCCATTCCACCCAAGTCAACCGGCCTGATATATATATATATATATAGATATATATATAAATATATATACCTTATAGAAATTCATCATAGTGGTGATTTATGATTCAGTATTGAGTATTTTATTTCTTATCTTTGCAAATATTAATCAGTAGAAAAACATGTAGAGTAAGTACAAACAACGGCTTTAGAATGTTAGTTTTTGAAAATCCCTGAGCTTCCTTCCTAAAGAGTATAATTCACATTGTGACTCTGATCTAATACAGTTAATTTTGTTTGTTTTTAAGAAAGATTTCCCAACTGACACATTAAAATGGGGGCTGTTGCCTTCAAAGTAGCCACTTTTTGAGGAAAGGGATTTATTTTAAAAATGATTAAACTTTTTGTAAGTTTCCTTCTTGCCTTTGAAGGAAATTTTGAAACATGAGCTTTGATTGTTTCGGAAGAACCTAAGTGTCCATATTTAGGAGAACAGCTAAGTCTGGTATGTACAAGCAGGCATGGGAGTGCTCTGAAGATGCAAACACAAGAAGGAAGAACAGTGATGTGGAAGGATCTTGGAGATGCCATGAGAAGTGAACAGAGCAAGGTGGATAATGAGGCACAGAGTATGCTAGATTTGTGAATGATAAAGGGAGAAATAATAACATATATCCCTCTGTGCTTTGTTTGTATAAGGAAAAACTGAATGATGCACCAGAAGCTAATAGACGCTGCATTGTGGGGCAGGGAAAACAGTGGTTGGAGAGAGAATGAATGCCTTCTGTGTCACTTTTTGATTTTTGAACTGTGTGAGTGTATCAACTATTTAAAGACTAAGACTTTGGTTGTTTTTTTTTTTAAAGGTATAGTTATTTATTTATACAAGAACCAGTGTACAGATGTGCGGGAGGGTGAGCGGATTCACCAGAGACAGAGTGGGGAACTGAAATACACTGCTGAGAGGAGCAGTAGGCGAGACAGAAGAGGTCTGCCATGCCACGTGGGACCCTTGCCGGCCGGCCGGGATCAAACCAATGCTGCAGAGGCTGTGGACAGCTTCACAGCGCTGTGCTCAACCTCCTGCACCACCTGGGGAGGCCCCTAAAGAATAAAACTTTGAAATATAAACTTGGAGAAAGAGTGAGTTTTAGTGTCTGTCAGGGTGGCATTTTAAACCATAGTTCTAACACTTAGTGCCTGATTCTGTGAACTTACTCGATCTCTCTGTTTTCTAATTTCCTGATCTCTGCAAGGGAAATCAGTAAATCTACTCACCTCACAGGGATTTTCTGATAATTAAATGAGTTGAAATATATAAATCACTCAGTACCAAGTGATAGTAAGTACAGAGTATAGTTAGCTATCAGTCATGGAAGCCACAAAATTAAATCAACCTCTTTAATTTATAACAAAATCTTGCTTTTAATGTCTTTCTCAAGTATAATTCATATACTATACAATTTAACCACTTAAAGGTATATAGTTCAATGACTTTTAGTAATTACATGGTTGTGTAACCAGAACCATGATTAATATTACAACATTTTCATCACCCCAAAAAGAAATCCAGTACCCCTTAACAGTCACTCCACACCTCCTCCTAATACCACAATCACCACCGGTCCTTGGAAACACCACATCTACTTTTTGCCTATTTGCCGATTTTGGACAGTTCCTATAAATAGATTTATACAATATGTGGTCTTTTCAGTTGACTTATTTCATTTGGATAATATTTTAATATATTTTATATATTTTTTAAACATGTGACAGCATTTAATTTCTATTTACATTGCCAAGTAATATTCCATTGTGCGAATATACCACATTTTATTTATCCATTTAACGGTTAATGGGCATTTAGATTATTTCTCAGTCTTGGCTATGATCTGTTACATCAGTACTATTTTAAATATGCATGTACAAGTTTTTGTGTTGACCCCTTTTTATTTCTCTTGGGTGTACACCTAGGGGTGGAACTGCTGCGTTAGGTGCTGCCGGACTGTTTTCCAAAGCATATGTACCCTTTTATTTTCCCGCACCATTTTATATTAACTTGAGCAATATAAGTGGGTTCCAGCTTCACATCCTGTTGGATACTAGGTAGCATCTGTCTTTGGTTACAACTATCCTAACATGCATGAAATGGTATTGGTTTTGCTTTGCAATTTGCATTTCCCTAATTGCTTATGATAGTGAGCACTTTTTTGTATTTAGAGGCCATTTATGTATATTCTTTAGAAATTCAGATAGTTCACTCATTTTTGAAATAGGGTTGTTTTTTCCAAGCTTTATTTTTGATGCACCTTGTTTCACCATGCTTGATTACCCACTTTATTTACAAGATCTAGAGCTGATTACTTGACTGATATTTCCAAAGCAAAACCCCCCTCTCACAAACTGAGGTCTTTTCCCCACTGAAAGTATTCAGAAGAACTTGCCACAAACTTGGAAATCAATTGCAAAATCTAACGAATGAACAATAAAGGTTTTTTTTCCCCCTCAAGCAAACAACTTTCTTTTGTATGTGGAAATCACAAATACATCCAATCTGTTTCAGATTATAACCAGACCTCCAAAATAGACACACCCATCGAAAGGGTCATTCTGCTGTTACTAGAGGAAATAAAATAATAAATAATTAAGCCACTTTTCCAACTTTCAGTTGTTTTATAGCCCATCTTAAGCTTTTGATTCAACACCGCTGTGTCCACACAGCTGGTCAAGTCTTATGACGGCAATGGGGTGTGATGGTCACACACAGGCCAGGAGTGCTGATCCTGAACTCTGGTTTTAACAAAAACACAGAAATCTTTATTCTTTCTATTCCCACTCTTCTCCTTCTGATTGCTGACCAAAAGTCAAAAACTGTAAGTAAGGTATTTTTAAAATGTGCCTGTTGGATGCAGGAAAGCATATCAGTTTATATGCACTATCAGTGAATCGTGGCAAAATTTCCTAAAAAAATCTCACCATCTAAAGTCAGAACAGTCCTTCAGCCAAATTCCTGGCCTCTTATTTCCCTGCCTTTATTCACTGTGGCCCTGTAACACCTGACATTTGAAAGCAACACAATCAATGTTTGACTTGCTTTAATATCCTCTCCTTTGGTGCCTTGACATGGTTCCTTCCTCCATGCAGCCTTTGGTCTTCTGTGTCCTGCCCATGGGATGGCTGGGATGCCAATCTGGTGGGCTTGCTGGCTTGTACCTCCCTGCAGGAAACAGCCACGCAGGGCTCCTGCAGTTGTCTCTTAGGAAATGCAGTACAGAGCTGGAAACATCATTATTATGCTCTCCTTCTGCATGATTCATAAGAGACAGGGGAGTGGTATCTCACGTAACACACAGCAGTGGTGCAAACTATTTTGGGGTCCTTCAAATAAATCTATAGTCAATGATATGAGAGGTATCTTTAGCTTTTTAATATGCACAATAGTTGTAGGAAGAAAAATACCCCAGGGATACTGAAAGCTGTTTTTCATGTAGCTAATGAGTATTAAATGTTTGCTGTACAAAGCACTGCCCTTATTGTCACATGAACTCCTCACCCTTACCCTATTGTGATCAGTGTTATTGCTAGTCCCAATTTACATGTGGGGAGACTGAGGACAGAGAATTTAAGTAACAGACCCAAAGTCAGAAAAACACGGTGCAGATCAGCCTGATTCCATAGCAGATTCTATTATTAAGTTCACCTCTAAAATTCTAATTCCACCCATACAGTTGAGCCTTTCTTACCTGATTTACCCTCCACTTCTTCCTTCCCTTCTGGTAACCACTGATCTGGTCTTATGGTCTAAAAGTGTACTTTTGTATTATTTAGTCCATTCATTTTGCTTCTTTATGTACCACTGATGAGTGAAATCATAGCCAACTTTATCCATCACACTTCACCATCTCTGATCTGTAAAGGGGGGATAATAATTCCTATCCCATAATAGTACTATGATCATTCAATGACACTTTATGGGAAAACACAATGTCGTTCACAGCATAGTCTATGATAGTGGCTTAGCAAGATTTGTTTCTGTAAAGAGCCAGTTAATAAATATTTTAGCATTCATGTGCCATACAGTGTCTATTAGAAACTCCCCCCATGCAAAAGCAACCACAGTTTTTAATGAACTAAGTACAGCAGTGCAATAAAAGTATATTTATAAGCACAATTTCTGGGTCATAGTTTGTGAACCCCTGCTTTCAAAAATCAAAAAGATAAACATTTGACATCATCAGATTACTGTTTTATTCTTGGTGTCTTCCCTTTTGAGCTGTAAATTCTCCCCTCTACCTCAGGAACACCATGGTATGATGTCACTCTTGGGAACAACATTTTCGATGTCATTCATGTCACCAAATAAATTTATTGTCTAAAAAATATACCATCAGCAGTGAGGGGTGGGTAAATTCAGATAGTAGAAAGCAATGCCCCAAGTGAGGATAAGGCAGTGATGATAGTAAATGCCACCATCTTCAAATACCTTTGAAATTAATGCCTACAAAGTGAAAAAAGAAGAATATAATCATTTGCTGGGGCCAGTTATATTTCACTCGACATTAGTGTTTCCCTCAGATTTTTTCCACATTGTCCAAATATATGTGTCACATTTTAGTTGAAAATTTCATGACCAGATGGACTTTCCAAAGCTCCATCTTTTGGAATGACACAAACTGGAAAACACAAATTTCTAATCCAATAAGACTTTTCCTAACCACGTGTACAGACTGGGTATTTTAGACTGGTCACCCCCCGCGATGATGCTTCTGCAACTGAAGTAGACCATCTGAATTAAAATGGGCCATCTGGTCCACCACCTTGCTTAAAGAAGGAAGTCGTTGTAGAACACAGCAATAGACTCTTTGAGAAATTTTCCAATTTCATTTTACAGATTTGGGCACCAGACTCAAAGAAGATTAGAAAACTGTCCATGGTTACAAAATAAGTGAGCAACATGACTGTAACTAGATCCCATTTCTCCCCAGACCCCTGCTCTTTTTCCCTCATTGTTTTCAATCATAATATAATTTATATACAGTAAATGTCATCATTTTAGTGTACTGTTCAGCAAGTTTTGACATGCATACAGTTGTGTAACCATCACAGTCAAGATATGAAATGTCTTAACTCCAGAAAGTACTCTCTGCTTCCCCTCTCATTACCCCAAACTTTGGCAGCCACTGCTGATTTCTGTCCCCTTAGTTTTGACTTTCTAGACAATCATATAAACGGAACCAGAGTCTGGCTTCTTTCGTTTGTGAAAATGCATTGAGACTTTCTGAAACTTGGTGTGTATCACTATTCATTTTCATTGCTTAGCATTCCGTTGGATGAATACCACAGTTTGCATATCCTTTCCCAACTGAGGGACAGCTCAGTTGTTTCAAGTTTTCACAAATACTAATAAAGTCACTGCAAGCATCCACATTCAGGTTTTTGTATAAATATCAGTTTTCATTTCACCGGATAAGTATCTAGAAGTGGGATTTCTGGTTTGTATCATAAGTATATGTTTCATTTCTTAAGAAATTTTCAGGTCCTAAGATAAAAAAGCAGAATAATCATTTTAGAGAGTAGCTATAATACATATAAAAATATTGGAGGTTTTCTGAAAAGCATTCCATCGTTGTAGAAGCCCTACTTTGGCCTCCCTTGAGCCTCTGCCATTTTAAAAGGTTCTTGCTTTTCTGAGTGTTTCTGGTAAATGGTCTCTAAATAAGTTCGGGTGAAACATGTTTGCAGTTCACTCATTTGTTTGATAAAAAACTTTTGTCATTGAGAAATGCTTTCTTCGTTTCCTTATGAAGAAGACTATGATATTTCCAGCTCCAGGGAAAGAAAATATGAGCCAATCAGATTCCCTTTTATGCATATGTGATGAAGTATATCTCATGGCTGTTTCTATTATCTCTCTCAAATTACATTATCTGGAATTGCAGCTCCTCCATGTCTTTCATTTAGCTGTGCCACTGATGTTACAAATCTGGTCTTCACATATCTCTTCCCTTCATGTAGCTCCTCTGCCTTATCATTGGGCAACACTGAGCTTTCTCTCCCAGGTGCTCATCTATTTTCTTGGGCATCTTAATGTTTCTCCTGTTCCCTTTGTAATGTCTCCTCCTCAGGCTGCTGGCAAGATGCCTTCCCCACCTCTCCCCAATGTTGATGAGCCCTGGGGTGAATCCTCCTAGCTCTTGTCCTTTGCCTTGTTCTCTAGAGAGTCTTATGGACTCCCATTGTTCTAACTATTCCCTACTTCACACTGACTCTCAAATCCATCATAGACCTCTCTGAAACTTCAGATCTTCATTTTGATTTCCCTAAAAGATATGAACTACTGAATAATCCAATGACATCTCAAGTTTAAAAATCTTCCTGTCTCCCCAAATCTGTTCTTCCCCCTTTCTTTCTTCTCAAAGTGAATATTGCCACCACTCCCTCACCCAGCGCAAATGCTCAGTCTCATCTTTGATCACTCCTTTGCCCTCAGCTATGTGAAGTCAGTGCACACATCCTCCAAACTCTGCTCTGAAGTAGGTCTCCAGTCTTTCCATGCTTCATCACCACCTTTGCTACTGTTCAGCTTTCCCATTTTAGCTCCATCCGAGGCCAGTACAACAACCTGAGGGTTGTTATTTGATCTCTAGTCTCTATCCTGTCCCATTCATTTTCCTTTAATTAACTTCCTAATTCTCTTGCTAGCATTCATTTAAATATATTTCCAATGATGTTATTTCCCTCCTTAAAACATTTGATGATGCCCAGGTGTCTACAGAATAAAATCCACACTCCTTAGCATCCTAAGGAAAGCCATCTATTAATGTTGGGCGAGTTACTTGTCAGAGATTAGGAATCCTCCGAAAATGGAGATAAGATCTGTTTCATAAGGTTGTTATGAATATGGTCTAATAAAACTCATGAAAATGACCTAACCTTTATAAGGGATCCACTCTTCTGAGAAAGCTTATTTTCTCTCAGGCAGAACCAATCATTTCTTCCTCTACATCACTAAGTACTTTGCTCATGCTAATAATGGTCTGTTCATTACACAACATTCATTCATTCTTCCATGCAGTAAGCACTGGGCTCTGTGGCAGGTATCATGGATAAAAGAGGAGCACCCATTCTAGCAATGAGAATAGACTATGCAGGCCATTATGGAGCTCTATAGTGATGGCACAGAACTGGAACTTAGCCTCTCCTAGGGATATGGAATAAAGGAGGACTTGCCAGAGTTCTAAATTGTGAATCAGATCTCAAAGGTCAGATGGTCAGGGCTGGCATGAGATAGAAGGAGGAGATTTGGAGAGATGTGGTGACATGGTGTGTCTGTCTCCCACATAGAGCACGGATGACCTCTGTTGTCTTCTGATTTTGCTTTGCTCTCCTACCTCTTACTACAGTGCCCAGAGAGTGGATCCTCTGTTTATTTGTTCTTATTTAAGTGTGATTATTGGCCTTTTCTCTACTTACTAACTCTATTTCATTTAAGCTTAACATGAGTGCAATACCAATTTTTGTGGATTCATAATACAAAACCAGAATAGCAACAGTCATTTTGCATCATCCATAAGCAAAATTTCCCAGTCTCTTTTATTCCCTTGTGGTCTTTTTGTGCTGCCTTGATTAAATATATGTCACTAGCCTGCCTTTAGTTGTTTTATCTTATCTTATCAATTCTTATATGTTCTTCCAGGTGCCACTATCAAGTGACTGTAAAGTGAATTCTTTCTCCTAAAACCCAGTTAATTGCTCAGGGGCTCATTTTTTTTCTAATTTTAACATGTTCTATCAGGAATCATCCTTGCAGTTACTTCCACAGAACTCAATGTTTTGTAGCATTTTGGGACATGGTAGTAACCTTCAGGGAACACCAAGGATGCTAACTGCTTTCTGTCTCCTCAGTAGAAACCACCAACTCTGAATCCTTTACCACTGATCCATTTTCATTTGAATGTTGTAGGTAAAATACATAATAGATCTCATGTCTTCTGCTTGAACAATTGAAGACAGTTAAGAAAGCCATGGAATTGAACGGTTGTGTCACTTTGACCTTGTAGTTTGGTTGTAGAATTGTAGCACCTTGAATGACTAATACTGCATTGAAAAAGGTGATATCAGCCAAGATTTAAAAGTTCTGTTCATCTCTGAAATAATACCTCCACTTTGTGTCCCCCTTTTTTGTTTGCCCTCAGTAGTAGTAATTCCTCAATCATTCATTGAATAATTCGTCCCTAAAATATTTATTAGGATCCTACTGTCTATACAGCACTATATATTAGGTGTTAGGGGTACAAAGATGAATATGATAGTCCTTGACACTGAAATCAAGTGAAAGACACATGAGGCATGAGAGAGGTAAATGACAGGTTCTAGGATCCAGAAGGAAGGGCATTTCATCCAGAAGGAATGTGTTGGGAAAACTTGCAAGATTAAGTGACCTCCGAACTGGACAAGGTATTAGAATTACAAGGTGTATTTAATTTTTTTCTTTAGTATCAAACAAATATAAAATTACCAAGATAATAAGAAGTGTGAAGACTTAGACCTTTCCATAAAAGTATATTTATTTTAAAGTGTTGGTTTACTTAGTGCCTGCTGTATGTCAGTCCTTTACTGGGCATTGGTAAAATTCAGCAAGATAGATGTAGTTCTCAGATACATGGATTTTACATTTTAATGGGGAAGGCACTTAACAAACAAGAAATCATAGTAATGAAGTGAGTGATGTGAAAAGAGATGTTAATTAATCTTTGGAGAAGGAAGAAGCAGTGGGATTTTCTCTGACTCCGAGGGATCAGGGAAATTTCCCTCAGGAAGCTAAAAGAAGAAGAGGCATTAACTGGTGCCGGGAAGTTGGGGACTTTAGAAAGAAAAATGTTACAGTTGGAGGGAACAGTCTGTTCTGTGGCTGAAGATGAAGTATGGTGCATTCAGGAAGGTGAGGAAGGCAGCATATTTAGAGAAGGGGACATAAGTGGCAGTAAGCGAGGTGGGAGAGGTAGGAGAATGACCAAGTGGTGAAGCAAGCACTTTGTTCTCCTTCAGGAACATAGAGTATATTGGTAAGGGGAGAGAATTGGGTTACCAGAGACTCTCCTGATGAGTCTGGTGTAAGAGAAGATGAGAAGATGCCCTGGAGGAGAAGTCAGGAGGCCAAACATCCAGTCAGGAAGCTGCCACATTAATCTCTGCTGGAAATGATGACGGTCTGGGTGAGGGTGTGGACAAATGAACATGGAGAGAAGTCAACTGGGAGATGCAAAGCAGCCTGTGGCAATAACTGAGAAGCAGTAGATGAGCAAGTTGTAAAGTATCATCCTTCACTCATCTGCACCACATTCTCCACCCCCAAATCCATGACATGCCTGCACCAGAATTTTTTGGCGGTTGCTTCTTCAAAAAGCAGATTTCTGGACCTTCTCCTAACCTTTCAAATTAGACTCTCCAGTCAAGGTGTTGGCAGATGAAGGTATCGCATCTTAAATCCCAAATTGGAATGGCACCTAAGTAACACTTCCCCTTACCACAGATGATGTATCTAATATCTAAGGAAGGGAATCACCCTTCCAAAATTCTAGGAGACAGTGTTTCTGAAAATTAATAAATTAAACTTTACTAAATTTAAAAACCTTTCCTCTTCCACAGACACATACAGGGGGAAAAAAACATCTCAGTGCACACATTTGAGAAAGTACTTGTATCCATAATATATAAAGTGTATTCAACGTTCAGTAACAGGAAAATAACCTCTGCCATTTGCCCAGGCAAAGTGAAACAGTTTTTCCTGGGCAGTCCCATAAGGCAATAAAGAAGATACTTGACACAGAGACTTCACCATTCCTTGTGCACAGTAGGATAAACACAAAGCTGTTGTGGGAGGATCTCCTATAGAGATAAATAAGAAGAGAAAGAAAAAGAGTTGCTTAAGATGCATATATTTGAAACCATAAAGATTTCATAAAGTTTGGCAGCCATTTTCAGAATCACTGGTTCCTAATGTGAGCATTGGATTCTGTTTTTATTTCCTTACAAAGGCACAGGCTGCTACATGGTCTCCGATTTGTCACAAGAAGGAATTCTGAAGCTAATACTGACTGTGCATCTATTGACATGTTTGGTATTTTATTTTTTTTATTTCTTTTTCTTCCATCTAACTTAGTTGTTAATAGACTAGTGCTTCCTTTTAACCTACCTGCCTGAAAAAAAAAATCTCTTTTCTTTTAAAGATTTTTTTTCTTTTACAAAAAACTCTTGGTGTTGATACATTTCTAAAACTTGATGCTTGAGATTGTTCAAATGAAAGATTTCTCATAATATCTTGCTTATCATAAATACTTATCACTGTCCAACCTCCGTGTTCCATTATTTTGGGCTGCTAGAAATGTTTAGTACTGCCTGGTGCATAACCCAACTTATTGGGGCTCTAAGAAATCAAATTTGCTTATCACCCAACTTGACAAAGTGAAGTAGAGATGCCAGCCTAGCATTTCCAGATGCCCCCAAATATCCTGAGTAATCTTAATCTTGTTAGATCAATGACCTGAATTTTGCTAGTTGCTATTTTAATTGATTTAATTGAAATTGATCCAGTATAAATGTGGGCACAGAAAATTATTAACAGTGACCTCAAAGGTTTCATGTGTCTGCTATGTAAGAAGTGATGTGGCTTTGCTTTATACATCTAAAGGATCATACTTTCCAAGTTATGTTATAGAAATGAAAGGTATGTTTAATGTTAAAAACTCTTAAACATTGATGAGGGTTGTATATGGAGATTCTGAAAATACATAGAGAGCATTTAAGTGCTCTTTCAGTCCATCTTGATTTTATCATCTTGGTTGGCATGATTCATGTTTCCTATAAGCTGTGGGTATTTATCCTTCTAAGTAGAGGAATTTTGATTTCCTTTACTGGTTCCTGAAAATTCAGACCATACCATGGAAAGGGGGAAGAGATGAAATAAGAACAAAATAAGTTTCATTGACCCAAAATATATCATACTTTAAAAAAATGGATTGATCCTCTTCTAAGGCTTGGATATTTATTTAGTCATACAAAGAGTTTTACCCTACTATTGTGGTCTAACAGGATTTGACATGCATTTTGGCATAAATAAGTGATCTTTCTATGTCTAAATGTTTAAACATGTTTCTCTTTTGTGCTTCCTCTATCCCTTCCCCTCTCCTTTTCGCCCTCCTTCCTCATCACCACCTCCCTCCTCCTCCCTGGTATACTCTTTAACTGAATACTCCTCTCAGCCCAGAGAACTATTAGAATTATTAATTAAGGACAAGTTTCTGCTCTTTTGTCAGGGATAATCATTTGTTTTAGAGCCAATTTTCTGCTTTAATTAAATGAAAATGTCACTCAGTCAAATGAATTCATTTATATTTATTTATCCAGTTCTCTGGGCTTGAATTTCTTAGTAGGGACTTAGGCTCATCATTTGCTCACCATGAAAAATATCTCTCCAAGCAGTTTTAAAATGCTCAGAAATGATTATTCCTCTCTGTCAAAGTACTGTATAAACAAAACTTCGACTAACAAATGTGCAAGGGATTGTTTTCTTGTGTAGATGTTATCTAGGCTCATGTAGAGATACATATTTGAGTTTCTCTGTGCACAACATAGATTTAAATTCTCCCCAATCTTTTTTTTAGGTTTTTTTGAAGGCTTACTTAACTGAGTATGGTCTGTTTATCTAACATAATCACTACTTTAGAATATTACAATATTGTATAAATATACTTATTCATTTACTCATTGAACAACTTTTATTGAGTGCATACTATGTGTCAGGCTAGGTATGGGGACACAGTGATAAAGAAGGAATGAGCCCATTCTCTTATGGAGTGTTTAGTGCTTGGCACATAGTGAGTCCTTGGCAAATTGAATTAGCAAGTCAATGAATGAGTTAATCTTACAAGAGAGATGGACAGTAAACTATCAGTTATTTAGTTGTTCAATGCATTAAGTCATCAAAGGAGAATGTAGGGAGTTAGAGATTAGATAATGGGAATTTAGCAAAGTCAGGAATTGGAGAGCTGAGGTCAAGGACAGTGTCCTCAGGGAAGGAACATTGATGCTAAGATATTTTGCAAATAGAAGTTTGGCAGGTTGTCAATGTGAGGTGGCTAGAGAAAAATACCACAGCTAGTCCACCAGAACCTTTTAGGCCATAATAAACAGGTGTAACTTAACCCTAAAAATTGTAGATGGAGTCTTGAGACATAGCATGATAAGTTTTCATTTTGATTTAACTCAGACTACTCAGTGGAAATACAACTGTATTGGAGTGGAAGAATCATGTCTTTGTTTTCTGTGCCTGCAGTAGCAAATCACTGCAGACCTAGTAACTTAAAAATAACACAAATGTACTATCAGACAGTTCTGAAGATCAGAGTGCAAATGCACTAAAATCAAGGTGACAGTAGGCCTGTTTTCCTTTTTAGGGAATGACCTGCTTCAGTGTCCTCTCTAGTTTCTAGAGGCCACCTACATTCTCTGCCTAGTGGCCTTCTTCCTCCAATTACGATTGGACCAGCAAGGTCGAGCAGTAGTTTTTATCACATTGCCATCTTCCCTCATACTCCTTCTTCTTCCTTTTTCTTCCATTTCTAAAGACCCTTGCCATTATCTTGGGCTTATCTAGATAAAGTAAGATAATCTCCCACCTCTAGATCAAGTGAATAGTAACCTTACTAATATCTGCAACCTTAATTCCTCTTTGCCGCATAATGTAAACACCGGTTCTGGGGATTAAAATATGGGCATCTTTGAAAGACTGTTATTAACATAACCACAGCCAGGGCATGTCAGTATGGGCATCTATCCACAAAACACTTCCATTAACATAAGACTGTTTTCTTTAGCTATGTAATAAAAATGGGTTTTAACTATAATTATTTGGTTTTAATATAAATAATATTAAGCTTCAATTAAAACTGACTTCAAAAAGTCAAACATGGAGAACATAGAGTTAGCATTTGACTCCAACAATTCCACTTCTGGATATATACCTAAGGGAAATGAAAGTACAAATCCACAGGAAAACTTGTGTATATATATTCATGGCGGTGTTATTCATAATAACCAAAAAATAGAGACAACCCAAATGTCCATCCACTGATAAATACATAAACAAAAGTGTATGTACTTTTGAAGATGGCATATTATACAAACATAAAAAGGATTGACGTACTATATAGATGAACCATAAAAACATTATGCTAAATGGAACAAGCCAAACATGAAAGGTCACATGCTGTATAATTTTACTTGTATGAAATGTCTGAAACAGACAAATCCCCTGAAAACAGACAAATTTTCAGGGGTTGAGAATAGTGGGGAGTAGGGAGGTAGTGGATTTCTTTTTGTGATAATGAAAATGTTCTGGAAATAGCTAGTCGTGGTAGTTGCACAGCCAGTGAATCTATTTAAATCTACCAATGTGTACTCTTTAAATGGGGTGTCAATAATGCAGCCTCAAGACATGGAAGCTTCTGGTAACCTCCAGATGTGGAAATAATTCCCTTTGCAGAAGGTTGACACACAGCTTCTTAGGAACTCTGCACTGCTTTTCCAGAACACATACCAAAAGGGATAAATATTGCCTTGAATTATTTTCAGGAAATAACAAATCTTGCTCATTGAAAGGGTAGAAGTGGACACCATGCCTACCTGATGAGTGGACTTTAATTCAGTCTTTCTGATCATCTGACAGTCACAGGTGAGAACACCTTAATTAACCATATTTATAACAAAATCCCCCTGGGAACAAAGCAGGTCTGAGATGCACCCCGAAACCACTGGTTTCTCTACAGCTTGTCATTTTCCCTCCTGAAGTACAAGCAGACTTTGACGCCACCTGTTTTGGGTTTTACTTTTTAATCTTAATTAATCTGAAGATAAAACCAGTTCTAAAGCATTTGAAAGTTGAATTTCCAACAGCTTAACGAGTTGCCCTATAAAATAGGTACAGTTTTAATCTCTAAATAGTCATCCTTTTGTTTTTCTATGTCATAATAAGAGCTAAAAATCATGATGTGTTGGCAGTTTCTATTGTTAGAGACACTTGCACTAGGAGTCAGCGGGTCCTTTGGGTTAACCAGGCCCTGGACTCAGGAACTGCCAATACTAGAGTTTCCTCATCCTTAAAATAGCTCCTGGTAGATACTAAGTGCTAGAATGATAAACATAATTGAAATAATCATTACGTAGACTCCAGGGAACCTGTCCTATTCAAGCCCTGGGCTTGGAAAGGAAGGCTGAGAAGTAGTGAACTTCCTTGTCTTCCAATACAGATGTTGAATGTTGACTCTGGCTGGACACCCACTGCCTAGTAGAGAAGAGAAGGTGATTGGATGTCTCCAGGGGTAGGAGAAGGGCTTTAATCTAGGGCTCCATCCCAGACCCTGTAAGTGCAGTTTACTAAGTATTCAACTAGAAAAACATCTGTTGGGCACTTATTATATGCTGCATACTGTACTAGGACCAAGAGAGTCCCTGCCTTTACGGATCCTCAATCCAGTGTGTATTCCAATAATGCATTATACTTTAACTTCTCTAAATCTTATAGTAATTGTGCTATAGACCCTGGATGCTTAGCCCCACATGAGCCAAGGTAAATGACAACCACAGTAATCACTATCACCCTATTTGTGTTGTCATTCTAGCCTTACAATAACCCTATGAAATGCGAGCTATTGCGGTCCCTATGTAGCAGATCAAAAAAAAAAAAAAAATGAGATTGGAGAATTTAAGCAGTCACCTTTGTCCACTGCTAGGGAAGTGTCTGCAGAGGCTATACGGCACTGTCCCCCATAGCTTTGTTCAGTTAGCACATCCATTTGTGGGGTTCTACCCACAGGAAATAAGATGTGTGTGTATATATGCTCTTATGTTAAGAACAGCAGAAAAAAGATACAGAATGTGGGAAGAGGCTCGCATTTAAACTGGAGAATAACAGTGACAATTAAGTGGTAAAGAGAAGGAGAAATCAGGCTACTGGGGGAAAGTCAGGGAAAAGCAACGGGCAGATGGAAAAGCATGTGTTAAACTCTGAGCACAAAGGATTTTAGCACTTTCTAGGAATTGAACAAGAACCATACAATGGACCACTGAGCTTGTGAGAGAGTTGTATATGATTCACACACACCGCAGGCCTCAAGCCACATTAAGGATCTGAAGCAGGGTCTCCAAAAGTGCAGTGAGAGACTTAACAGATTTTAAGCAGAGGAGCGATGAGATCTCACTTCATTCTTAAAAGACCACACTGGCAGCTATGGGGAGAATGGCTTGCATGAGAGCAGGCATGGAACCAGGGAGGCCAGGCAGAGACTTTTCCAGAAATACATGTGAAAACAGGTAATGGCTAGAACTAGGGTAATGGACCCTAAGTGAATTGGGGACAATTTGTATTGTAGGCAGGATCAGTAGAACTTGGCAGTGGATTAGATGTGACTAGAAGAGGGACAATCAAGAGTGAGTCCAGATCTTGACCCAAGCTGCTACATAGATGAGGCACCTATGCTGAGGAAGAACCTGGAAGGGGGAGCATGAGATGAGAAGGTGGCCTGGCTGGGAAATGAAGAGATTGTTGTGTAATATGCTACATTTGGAGTCCCTTTGACACAAGCAGTTAGATGTTGAGTATGGAGGTCCCACAAGCATGTCAGTTTCAGAGTAGTCAGAACATATGTATCAAGGATGTAGGGGTTTGGTACAGTTGCTTGTCTACTGAGTACTCCCAGCCCTTGCTCTCATTAGGCCTTGTTTTATGTCAAATCGGAGAACTAGAGGGGCAGGCTCTGATTGTCCTGACTGCTACCTTCCTGAGCACACGGAGCTTGTGTGCATGCCAAGAGTCCTTCTCATGTGGGTGTGTTCAAACAAATATGAGAGGAGGTCAAGAGAGGGACAAGAAACGGGGATGGAAATTATATTATTGTGAGGATATATCTTGCCCTGCCCTGCCCTGCCCCTGCCCTGGACATTCCTTTTGTCCATATTAGTATAACTACAACCAAGTGACTCAAAGTATGGTCTTGGACATTGAAGATTCTAAGCTACTGTCCCAGCTCTGTCCCTCTCTACTGTCTAACCTTAGGCAAGTGATACATCGTCTCTGAAAGTAAGTTTTCTCTGCTGTAAAATGAGAACAAAAGTACCTAGCTCACAGAGCTTCTAAGATTAAAAGTCTTTTCCAAAATGATTATTAGCACAGATATGGATAAATGGTAAATAGGAAGTGGAGCCACATTTAAGAACACAGTTTTTCCAGAGATTAAATGCATAAGGTTGAAATATGTATTTTGTAAGCTAGCCAATAAGTCAAACGCTGATTTTTTGTTAAAACGCTGCCATCATCTCAAGTCGCTGAGATGAGAGAGGGCATTGTATAGGAGATACAGCTTTATCACTTCCATTAAATTGCTTCTGACACAGGCCGGTTTCTTTGTCAACGAGAATCACAGTCAAAAGTGTACCAATATCTAAAGACAGTTTTTCATTGTCTGTGAACAAGTCTAGAGAATGGTATAGAATCTTCTATATATAGCTGTGCATGTGGATCCTTTTGATGATTTCATTTAGTCAGGATATGCAGTTTGTTAAACATTTCTCATGTTTCACATAGGTTCTTTATGAGTATATGAAGAAAACCTTTTCTAGCACACAGGGTTTTTGCCTATATTATTGTGCTACACTACCTCCAAATTGTCCTATCTATACCCTTGCTATACTCTTGCTTCAATTATCAGTAATTTCTTGTGTTTTAATATGAAACTGGTAAATATTTGTGGTCATTTACCCAAGTCAGCAAGTATATCCACTAAATATATCCACTATCCACTAAGGATCTCCTGGGTGCCTCACATTATTTGCATTTCAAAGGAAATAGACAGACTTGTCCTTGTTATTCCTCAACTCTCCAGTAGCTCTTTCTAAAATGGAGGATATATTCAAGATCTGTGCATCATAGCCACAAATGACATCTGTCTACAGAGCTCTTGAAATGTGGCTAGTGTGACTAAGGAACTGAATTTATAATGTAATTTTAATTTGTGTTAGCTATATGTGGCTACTGGCTGCCATGTTGATCACCACAGTTCCAGTAATTCTAAAAAGAGATGCTTGTGGGCTCTATGAACTCAGGAAGCAAGTCAGGATTCAGCAAAGCTGAGCTAGAAGTATGCAGGAAATCAGGACCCACTCCATCTAGGATAGCATGGCATGAGCAAAGGCCACAAGAAGGAAAGTATGTAATTTGGTGAGCATGACACCAGAAAGGGAATTAAGGGAAATTAGATGCACAAGACTTTCTGAAAATGTCAGGGAAGAAGCTTCTAGAATCTAGATTATTCCTCTATTTCATGTGTTTGGGATGAATATTTTACCTACATTAATCCTCCTATAATTTGAAACAGAGATTACACAGTCTTGTGTTTTTTTCTGCTTCTTATAAATAAATGCTTTCCAAAGAAGTACATTATATAACATACAAGTTGTTCGTTGAAACTTTCCATAACAGTCAGATGGGCATCTAAAGATAATTTGAAGAAGCATTTCCTTAGCAGAGTTTAAAGGAATCCATTGAGTTGTTGAGTCACCTAAGGACTTGCAACAGCAAAAGCCAGGGATGCACAGGGAAGGACTGTGTTACCTGGATTTGGGGGAAGCTGGGGCCCTGGAAGAGGGATCAGCTGTTCAGAGGAACTTTGCATACATGGTACAGCCAACACCACAATTGTCAGGTCCAAGCAGGGAAGGAATGACTAAAGAAACAGAAAAACAGCCTATCTCTCTCCTACTGCCTCTTTCCAGTGCCCTTCACTTGCTAAATACAACCTTTGCTGGAAGGCAAGGAATCACAGGTCATGCAGTCAGCAGGGGTCAGCTTCCCATTGCAAAGCTGACCAGAAAAGGTGAGAATCATCCTAGGGCAAGGAGGTGGAAATAAACAGCTCTCTCTCTCTCTCTCTCTCTCTCTCTCTCTCTCTCTCTCTCTCTCTCTCTCTTTTTTAAAGATTTATTTATTTATATACAAGTGCTGGGTACAGTCAGAGGTGCAGGAGGGTGAGAGAATTCACCAGAGCCAGAGCAGGGAACAGAACAGGCAGACTGATGAAATGCATTGCTGAGGGGAGCAGCGGGCATGGCAGGAGAGGTCTGCGCGCCATGTGGGACCCTTGCCTGGCAGCCGGCTGGGGATTGAACTGGTGCTACAGAGGCTGCAGGCAGCTTCACAACCTAGCGCTCAACCGCTGCGCTACCGGGGAGGCCCTCTGTCTCTCTCTTTTGATGTAATATGTTTTAATACAGAATGTTGATTCTCAGTTGACACATACCTGAAACTTATATATTGTTATAATGCAATGTTACTTTAATGAAAAAATTAAATTAAAAAATAAAATAGCATCTTAGTTCAGACTGGTATAACAAAAATACCATGGGAGGAGTGGTTTAAACAATAGAAATGTATTTCTTGTAATTCTGGAGGCTGGAAAGTCCGAAATCAAATTGCAAGTCTGGTGAGGACGCTCTTCCTAGCTTGAAGGTGGTTGCTCAATTGTTATATCCTCATATGGGGTACTCCCCAAGATGCCATTTCCTGATATTATCACATTGGGTTTTAGAGTTATCGCATATGAATTTTGGGAAGACATTTGGTTCATAGCAAATAGTAAAATGGAAATCTAATATAAATAGCTATCGTATTGGTTAAATTATTACAAATATTTCAATAAAACGTGTGCAGCATTAAGATTATATGTAATGACATGAAAAAATCCTCACTAGATATTAAATGAAGGCTATGGAAACAGCACTGACAGGAAAATCAAAATGTTACTTTAAATGGTACATTATAGCAGAATAGGGCTATATTGCACAGAATAAAAAGAAACTGGAGAGGAATGCATGGAAATCTCACAGTGGAGTTTGGATGGTGGTTCAAGAGTGATTTTTATTTTCTTTTTTGCACTCTCTTGGTTTCCCAAGCTTTCTACAACAACATAATTACTGTGTTTTTCTGATCTGAAACAATGTTTCTATTGTTTTATATCTGAAGAGCAATACTGAGTAGGGAGAAGTATGTGACCAAGTTCTTTCTATCAGTCATTCCCTAGCTCTGCAGTCAGCCTAAGTCTCATTGTATACCCATTTCTGCAGTGAAGACAGGCACCTGAGCTGCATTTCTTAGTGCATTAAAAATGGGATGAATCAATAAAATGCTCTATTTAAAAATATTCTACTGAGAAAACCTTATGTCCTGGAGAATGGCTTGGTTTTCTATTGATCTTTTTATTGCCTCAATTATTTCCTCAAACACAGTTAGTTAATTCAAATCCCCACCAACCATCTTTCCCCATTGTCTATTACATTTGGTCTCTGTAAAATATGAATCTTTGGTGGCACTTCCATTATTAAATTGACAGTTGCATGATGCTTTATTGGCATCTGTAAGAATGGAGCATATTTCTTGGGAACCATGGAGACAGTAGTCATTTTTTTTTTCTTGAACCACCTAAGCATAACCAGTTTTTGTACGCTTATCACCTTAATCTTAAAAGAGCAATCCATCTGTTTCATTGTTTCTTTCTTTCCAGACAGAAAAACATTTCCCCCTACTATCTACTGATCTACAGTCATCCAACCTTGATGGACACTTCAACGGGAATTATCACCAGTGATTTGATACTTTCATAATAGCTATCATTTCAGTAAATCCACTCCCTCTCCCTGATTTGTTCTTTAATACCCAACTGTTAGCCAATTATTAGCTCTTGGATGGCTGCTTCCACAGCATTACTTGAGCACTTACTTGTAGATATTAATAATAATAAGCAGTTTGAAAATGTGCAGTCTTAAATGCATATAAGGATTATTGTTGATAACCCTACTTGTCATTCATACTTTGCCATTGAGTAAGTTAGGATTCTTGCGGTTGCAAGGAACAAATATGAAAGTGGTAACAGGAAAACAGCAGGGCTATTGCTAATAGATATGTAGAATTTTAGAAGTTTTTGATCGGCCTTCAGGGCAAAAAGGCAAGCAAGACCTCAGGAAGACTCAGAAATGTGAACTTAAAAACCAGCAAGAATCCATAAAACTGACTGCTCATTTTTCCTTTTCTGCCTATTACTTCATTATTTCTCAAAACTGTATTAAGTTTTCTTTTTTTATTGGGGTAACATTGGCTTATATCAGTATTTGTGTTTTAGAGGTATTGGATCGCCCTACTCAGGTGGTGTTACTACATCTCATCCACCACCAAAGTGCTCACAATCCATCCCCACAGTCCATTGTGCTCCCTCCTCACTTTTCTTTTGACCCTCCCCACCCCTTTGGCAGTAGCCCTATAGTCACATTTCTAGTATCTATTGTTAGTTTGGCTTTATCTGACTCTTTGTTTGGTTTATCTATATTCCACACATAAGTGGCACCATCCAGTAATTGTCTTTTACATTACGGCTTATTTCACTTAGCAAAATCACCTTCTTTACCATCAGTGTTGTCACAAATGGCAAGTTTGTCCTTTTTGACTGCTGAATAGTATTCCATTGTGTACATATACCACATCTTCCTCATTCACTCATTTCTGTGTGGGCATGTAGGTTGATTCCATAGCTTGGCTGTTGTAAGTAGCGCTGTTGGGAGCAGAGGGGTGCATGTTTCCTGTTAAATTTTACTTCATTCTTTAAACATGCTATCTCTGAGACTCAAGTCTCATAGCAGAAGATGGCTTCCCACCTCTTCAAGCTTCCTGGGCATAGTTAGAGGCCTTAGATGCCCTCAAGTGCTCTCTCAATTTCTGATCTTTCTGCTCCCAACTATTTTCTGTCCCTCTCTGTCCCAGTCCCATATTCCTTGGACAGGAACTCTGATTGACCCATCTTTAATGCATTGAGTGTTCTGATGTATCTCCCTCACTGTCCAGAGATCTCCCCAGTGGCCATTATGAGGCTGATAGAAACCTAAAAGGTGTTGACCCTAGTTATGTAGTTGATTTCTTTGTTGTACTCACTAAATGACAGAGATATAAACTTAACAAACCTTTTCACATTAATATTTAGAGAGAAAAGAGCAGATAGGTCAGAGAGGTGCAGCCAAGGAAAAAGCGAGTTTTGAAGACTTCTTTCCTACTTGGCAATAAAGAGCAGTTTTGTGTTCTTGACTTATGTCAGAGTGATGATGGGAGATGATCAAAGGAAGTGAAACTATCAGAACTAGGATGACCTCAAGAAATGTAAAACAGGGATAATTGTTTAGAAAGAGGCAGGCAGGTTTCCCATAGTGAAGACGAATGTTTCAGAACCCCGTTTTAGAGTCTACCATGCTGTGGTCTAGACACTGACCTGTGCATATTTCATGAAGCTTGCATCCTGGAAATGAGACCCATTTGAGGCAACCAAAATACCATTAGCCTTTCTATAAGGGCCACCATTACTGCATTTGATCCCCAAACTGAGATGTATTACGTATTCATTCATCTAATAAACATTTTTGAGCACCCACCAAACCTCTAGCAAATCTTAGGCACTATGAATCTCATGAATATTAGAATAATTAAGCCCACTGCTCGGTACTTGAGTAAATAAGCACTTCTTGTTCTTTAACTCATTTCCTTCTCACAATAAAGACCATGATGTAGGTTCTGTTATTCCCACTTTATGGCCAGGAATCCAAAGCTTGGAGAGACTGAGATGGCATGGCCAAGGTCGCGAGATTAGGCTGAGCTCAACCTAGATCTGTCTGACCATGAAAGCCTACCTTTTATTCTTCAGCGGTTAGTAATGCTATCTATCATGTGTTATTCAGTCTGTTCTGTTGGTTGTCTGAGGAAGTCTATGAGGAACACTCCTGCCCCAGCACTGCTCCCAGACAAGCACTGACTGGGGCCTGTGAATAGTGAGACCATGATAAGCCACAACAAGGTGTGGTAAATACCATGATCCAATGGTTGATGCAGCTAGAGAAGAGGCATCTGCCACTTCCTAGCTGTGCACCCTCAGGAGCATCCCAGGTATAATGTGAACCCCCTCCCCCAAGCTGGGAGCTGGGAGAGTCCAAAGAAAGAAGCAAGTCACTCCAGCTTGACAGGCAGCAATAAGGGAATAGGGGAACTTATGAGGTTTAGTCACGATGAATATTCTGCACCCCACACCAAATCTGAAAAGTTTTGATGGAGGCATGTTGTCTGGATAGTCTCAAAAGTACATTATGCTAATTTACAGCACATTTTCTCAAGGCTGCATCCTGAAGCAGCTCCTGGGAACCTGCTTTCTAAGAGGCAAGACTACGCACACTCCAAAAGGAGGGAGAAGCCACTGATGGCCAGGTCCGCTCCAGCTCACTGTCAGAGGTGCTCATGGTCAGACATGCTCCCACTGCAGTTCATGGCCAACAGGTGGTTACATTCTTTTGATTACTTTCCTCAACAGCACCTTCCTTTCTGCACTGGGCTTCATTGTCCTGCACCTATGAAAGCGAGGCACCAGAGGTGACTGTGTAGTGTAAAAGGGTCAGTTCATTGTGAAGTCCCTAGATCAGTGACTGAAACAAGGAAGGTCCCCCACAACGGGGAGGAGTCAGACAGGATTCAGAGAGGAAGTGGGCTCTGAGTATATGTTGCTAGGTAAGGAGACAAACAATGGCTATTTAAAGCAGAAGGATCTGTGAACAAAACCTTCATTCACTCGGTTAAGCACCTGGCTCGAAATTAATTAGGAGTACATAGGCAAGACACTATGAAAGTATATGGAATGTTCTAGATTGTTACTACAAGAAAGAGATGAATCCTAGCAAATTGGCCACAAAGCAATTGGGGAAATAATTATGGACACGACACCCTTAGGATTGTCTCAAGAAGTGATAAAAAGATTTTGCCCTTTCAAAATTCTTCATTCAAGAAATTGTCTGGGTACACCTTAGGGTAAGGAGGGGTCTTCACCTTATTTTATACACCCACCTGTATCTGCACATTATAAAATATGTCACTGTCCTTCCTTTTCCAGAATGACACTGCTGACTCTTCATATATCTCAGTGAAGGATTATTCAGTTATATAGAACATTCCTCAACCAGAGATAGCTTGAGAGGGGAGAAAGAAAAAATGTTAAGGCATATTAAAAATTGGCTTTTTCCTGGTGGCACTTTGTCATTTTTCAATTTGGCATCTTTCCCTGTACTTTTCTCTACCATGTAGATCTGCAAGAGTTCTGATTTAGTGGGGATTTTCTTGTGAGGTGCCTGTCTTCAGGTATATGGATAAAATTGCCAGGTTTAATTGGAGACTATTTAAAGACTTGCTCTACTTACAGTCAAAAGCAGATAACTTCTATTCCTGACCTCAGCCCTCAACTCCCGGGAAATTAATAGTACTTCTTGGTCTGTGTCAGTCTGTATTTACCTGCTGGAGTGGACCCTCATTTTGACTGTTCTTGGGTGTCACGGCTTCCTGATACCTCAAATTTCACCTGGTAACACTCTGCTACCCTTGGGCCTCCCTCTTCTTGGATAATGATGAACCGTTTAATCCAAATTAGAGGCAAAGTTCATCCACATCCCCACTCTGGATTTTTTGGTGAAAAATATTAAAATTGTTAAGATTTTCCTCCTGTCTAGAACACCTAGACTAAATGTATACTGACAGCAGAACTACTTCTTTTAGAACATTTGGGTAGTATTGCTAAGGATTGAACCAGTAACCTCAAGAAAGAGCCGTCTTTGATCTTATTCCATCTTTACACTTAGTTCTTTAACCCACGGTAAATTACTTTTATAAATATAAATATATTAAATTTTGTGAAATTTTACAAAAGCATTTATTTTCATACATTTATATTCCTGTATTATTTTCATATAAATTCTTATCTATATTCTATATGAAATTATACGTGTGTGTGAAATTTTTAATACTAAAAATACTTAATGGGTATTTGAACCGCATGGCCAAGCCTATGACTTGTCCCTTCATGAAGATGATTTCCTTGAGTACATTTTACAGAATAAACAGATGCGTGAAGGACCTCCTGAGAGCAGGTGGGCTGCTATGGTGCTTGAAAAGCCAAATAAAAAGAGAGGTCAGCCCCAACATGTGTTCCTCCAAGCACCTTTCCTGGCATCTCCTCCGCCTTTTTCTTCATGGCTGACTCGTCCTCCTTGTAGTTTTTCACAGCTGCCAAAAGCTATATTTGCATATCCTCTACCCTTGATGGGGAGCTATGCTTCCTGCCAACCAGCCTGCTCCCGTTTACCTCTCTACATTGTGTATCTAGACCTGCCTGCTCTGTTTCCCTTTGACCTTGTCCTCACAGCCCTTGTCGACCTGTTTCTGGATAATAGTCTTATACAAAGAACCACCAGTCCTTTGTTGGTTTAAGAGGCTCCTTGCCAAGATAACTTGTGGACACATAATTCTCTAAGCACTATGTCCGCCCCAAGTCTCCATGCCCATGTTTATGCCACTGCACTATGCCTCTATTTGTATGTATCTTCTACCTTCTTTGCTCTTTTCAACCTCTCAAGTCCTGCTTAGCAACACTGTCCTCTATGAAGCTGACATTCTCCAATGTACCCCCATGTACCTACTTGGGCCTTAAATTCCCATCAGTACATCTCTCTGTAGCCTTATTTTATTTGCTTTCACATTGAATCTTAGAACAGCATGGAATTGAATGTGTGAATCCATGCATAATGAGTTTCCCTGCCTGCAGGTTCTATGTTCACAGATTCAAACTATCCTGGACACTGGTTGATTGAATCTACAGTTACAGAACCTGTGAATATGAAGGGCCAACCATAACGGATTTTAGTGTCTGTGGATTTGGGTACAGGGTCCTAAAATCACACCCCCTTGATACCAAGGGATGACTGTAGTTAAATTTGAGGATAGTCAAAATTTATACAAAGACTTTCAACTATGTGGGATTTGGTGCCCCACCCCACCTACTCACATTGTTTAAGGGTCAGCTTTATATCTAATACATAGTGACTGAGCTCCTGCTAGGAGTCATTTATTGTACTAAAAATAGAGATTTTAAAAAGAATGAAAGGCCTGTCCCCAGCGAGTCTAGTGGAGCTCCCCCACAGCATGTCACACTGTTCTTTTCATGTGCTAGTGCTGATTCTCCTCTTTATCTCTAAAAATTCTGAAAACCATGTACACTTCAGTGCCTTGCTTTGCAGAGTAACTGCAATTCAGTAGTAAATAGTACTTAAGAACTTGGCAAAAGATCAGGTCCCTGCCTCACATCTACTGTATTAGCCTCTATTTCCTCATCTGTAAACTGGGAACTCATAGTTACTGCTTAAAATGTTGGAAGGGCTGATTTAAATAATGCTTGCACATGCCGAATTCTGGGCCAAACATGCACTAATCACTTAGGTAAATGGTAGCTGTAATTCTTACTCAGCAGGCCTATGACACTCGAGTTTGTAATACATTTTCCTGGAACTCAGGCCTCAGAGCAGATTGGGAGACTTTTTTCCGGGAGACTTTTTTCCTGTTGGGCAGGATGCTGGCATTGTACCGTCAACCTTCACGCCTTAGGTCCAATCTGAGCAGGATGGGAGGGGCCAGAGAGAAAGCAGCTGTGAGTCACTGTGGCAACAATGCCTGTGAAGACCTGCGCCTTCCTCTGTAGAGTGGATGTCCACGTCCGTATTTGGATGAAGGTTGCTGCCGCTCACTTGCTTCATTTCCTGACAGCCACTCAAGGCAGAATGGAATCTGGAAAGAAGAAAAGAATGTCCATGTAATGACCATATACTGTGCGCCAGTGTCCATATTTAGTTGACCCTTGAACAGTATGTGGTTAGGATTGCCAACCTCCATGCTGTTGTAAATCCGTGCTATGACCTGCTGTAAGCCTTTGATTCTCCAGACTCTCAGCTACTAATAATTTGCTAATAATGAGAAGCCTTGCTGGTAAATAGTCAACCCTTATTTTGTATATTATATGTATATATAGTATAATCTTACAGTAATGTAAGCTAGAGAAAAGAAAATGTTACTAAGAAAAGTATGAGAATGAGAAAATACATTTGTAGTACTGTACTGCATTTACAGACACTGTGAGTTTACAGGGTCTGTTGACAAGAAAATCCAAATACAAGAGAACCACACAGTTCAAGACCAGAAGATGTTAAGAAACTTAACCACAGTCACACAGCAGATCTGAATCCTTTGTCTCTTACACTGAATGCCTTTCAGAAAATCAGATCCAGGGACGTCCTGGCCTACATTTGCCCCATTTGTCTGCATTTCCCCTTCTACATAAACCACTCCAGCTCTGCCAAAGGGTCTGTGACAACTTTCCAACAAGTTGACCTCTCCGTTGTTCTAATGTCCCTCTTCAGGACTGGGCCTGGGGTGAGCCACACAGGGTACCAGGTGCAAAATATAAGGAAGTACTCACTCCCAGGTTCACGTGGGTGCCAATGCATTATTTTACTGCCCCTAATCCCAGTCCACCCCACCGGCTGACTGCCTTGGGATATGGCTGCTGGAATTTACTGGAAGCATCTATACCAGGAAGACCAAAACTTGGCTGGCTGACTGTTTGACAGAAGGGGTGGAGATGCAGCAGATGCAGCAGATCCACACCCTTCTCGAATTGCAAGTTGTTTGAATAGCTCCTGCCCCCAAAACTCTTTTCTACTCTCCAGAACTACCTTTCATGATTTCTTTTCACCCGACTTTCCCTCCAAAATAATAGTATGCCACAAAGATGATAATATACCCACAAGCAGAAAGTGAGAACAGAGATTCTCCACCAGAACTGTAAAATTAGTCTCAATGTTAACACCATTGCATCAGTAATGGTTGAGTAGAGAACTGTGAGGTTAGGCCAGGACTTTACCCAAAAGCATGGTGTTCTGGGTGAACAGGATCTTCCCCAGACATGGGACGTGCAAACAGTTGTACTTTCCACTGTCAGATCCCAAGCCAACTCTCTTCATCTTCCAGAAGAGAAAACTGTCAAAGAAATGACTTCCCTGAGCGCAGTCAACTACTAATGTCAACTCAGGGCTAGAAATCCTATCTCTTACTCCACACTAAGTCAGAGAATTGGAACCTAGTGAATACATTCTTCTGGCTACCTCAGCCATCAACAATTCATAAAGGAGGCACCCTCTCTACTGCAGCTGTGCCCAGTTTGCTGTCTCTCAAACACCGGTTCCTATAATTAATTGACTGTCAGTAATGTGCTTCACAGACCACCTATTATAGAATCATCTAGACTATTGAGTCAAGATACTGAGTCTTGGAACATTCCCCAGTTCTTTTGAGTCAGAAGGGGATTTGATCACTAAAGTTGAAGTACTAAGGTGGAGTCTGAACTAGGCACTAAGTGCAAGGATGGAGTTTTATATCAGTGACTTCTTATTTAGTTTCTGGGCCTCCTTTTGTTTTTCTTCCCTTTGGGAAATTTGGCCAGTACCTCTATTATCATCTTGTATTTCTATTCCTCAGTCAAATTCAACAAGAAATGAAAATCACTATACTTTTCATCAAACTGTGATTTGGCTAGGATAGAAATGGAAGAAGAGGAGACATTCAATTTTCTCTTGTGGGTCATGATAGAGTTATATGGAAAGATCCCTCTTTTAGCTACAGATTTTCAATAAAACCCTGTTGTCAAAGATCATGAAAAGCTCTTAAGATCTTCTTTTTCAGTTGTAGGCAAAATATTTCCATATACATCTCAATATTTTCTTAAAACTCCTTTATAAGAATTTACTGGGTATTTGAAGCAAAGGGTAGATACTGATGGGATTGGAGAATGTCTGAAAATATGATCCTGGTACAGAGATTTTCAGAAAATTTTAATTAGTTGTCAAAATTTGAAAATCAGATTTCACATTTTTAAAGATTTATTTATTTATGCATACAAGAACTGGAGTATAGGGCCTACCCGGTGGCACAGCTGTTGAACGCTGGGTTGTGAAGCTGCCTGCAGCCTCTGCAGCGCCGGTTCTATCCCCGGCTGCTCCCCGGCCACTGGAGGAGGGTCCCACATGGCGCACAGACCTCTCCTGCCGCCCGCTGCTCCCCTCAGCAGTGTACTTCGGTCCTTCTGCCTGCTCTGATCCCCGCTCTGGCTCTGGTGAATTCTCTCACCCTCCCGTGCTTATGACTGTACCCAGTGCATGTATAAACAAACCATCAAACAAATAAATGAAAAAATAAATAACATGCCTCTAAAAAAAAAAATAAAAAAGGCTTTAAAAAAAAAAAAAAAAAGAACTGGAGTATAGGCCAGAGGTGTGCGGGCTGAGAGGATTCACCAGAGAAGAGTAGGGAACAGAAATTGACTGAAATACGCTGCTGAGGGGAGCAGCGGGTGAGTCAGGAGAGGTCTGCTGTGCCATGTTGGTAGCTCCCTGGCCGGGGATCGAACTTGTGCTACAGTGGCTGCGGATAGCTTCATAGGTTGCATCTTAACCCCTTGCGCCACCATGGAGGCCCAGATTTCACATTTTTAAATGTAAGTTTTCATCTTCTGTTTAAAAAATTCAAAATATGACATACTGAACCACAGTCCCATAATGTAACAACCTGGCACATAGTAGCTGGTCTATGAACAGACTGTGGCAAGTTAAAGATTTCACAGTGTCTTTAACAACCCTCCTATTGAGAAGTAGGGCCTAGGTTCGCTCCCTTTGAATCTGGAAGGCTCGGTGACTGCTCTGAGTTATAAAACATGGGAGCAGCAATGCTATCTTAATTTCTGTACCCAGGTCTTACGAAACTGGCAGATCCACTTCCTGTCTTATAGGATACTTTGTTCAGGATATTATGTTCACCATCTAATAAATGCAAGTACCCTGTGAGATGCCCAAGCCACATGGAAATGCCCTAGTGGAAGAGAAACCATGTAGAAGAAGATAGATCCAGGGGCACCAATATGCCAGACGTGTGACAGAGGACCCGCCTTGGAAATGCACCCTCCATCCGCATGAGAGAACATCACATGGATCAGAGCTGAGCCACCCAGCCAGCCCTTTGACTTCCTAAACCACGACAGCACAAGCAAGCTAAACTAAGTTCTTGCATTAACTCACAAATCTGGAATAGATCACTGAATCACAAGCATATATTTCCAATCTGATGTGCTCTGATGCCCTGACCTTACAATTTATAATATTTGACATCTTAACTCCTGTAGGAAATTGGGTTTGCAATCTTTATTTAAAGCATGGTCTGGAGTTCCTTGAATTCTGTAAATTTTTGGAAATTAAAATATTAAAATAGAGTTATATATAGAGATGGCAAAATTGGGTTATGAGGGCAGGAGGGATACAGAGAGCAATGGAAATTTCTACTTGAAGTGCTTTATCTTCCAGGGAGCAGCTTGCTCAAGGTGAAGTGCTCCCGATCAGAACTGGGCAGCCGTTTCTGAGGGCTGGTTTCCTTTATCTAGAAGGGAAACAGGCCCTATTCATCTTTGACAGATGAGTCTATGAGTAAGCTCGCTTCACTTTTGTATTGTTTATGTGGAGTGCGTTTTTGGGTATCTTGTAATGCATTAGAAAGTTTATTTATTCCATGGCAAGCCAGCCTGTGGGGCAAAAGAAATGTTTAATTCTTTGTTGAAAACCTATGTGTTTCTCATCTTGTACCTCCAGCTCTCTGTAAATATTTGTTGAATAAATGAATGAACAAATGAATATGTGTTAGTCACCGAGGATACAAAGACAAATAAGACATGGTCCCTGCCCGTGCGGAGCTCACAGTCTATTGAACACAGGCAGCAAATTAAATACTGGTTATGCCTCCTGGGTAGCACATTCTTCTATTCAGAAACACCGTTTCATCTGTGTCTCACCACTTTTCACACCCATACCCAGATGAAGGGACGAACTACGTGAAAACATGCCTCGGAGCAAGCCCAGAATTGGGCAGGGGGTGCCAACCCCCCTCTTCTGAGCGACAGCCCCTCTGTGGTGCAGGAGGTTGGCGCAGGAGCAGGAGGAAGGGAGGAGCACCTCATCAGAGCTGTGGGAGGCAGGCACAATTACTCAGAAGCACCCTCAGGGACCCATCAGCAAAGCAAGAACAGGATCCCTGACGCTTGGCCCCATCAAGCTCTGCTTGCACCGGCTGCAGAAAAGGCAGCAGGGCCCTCCATCACCACGGTCCTCCATGCTGCAGCCAGAGTGGAAACATCAGGGCAGACACCAGTGTTTGGTTTTTCTCTTTTTTTAAGAGAGATGTAAAGAAGGTTCTGACTTTAATCAGCCTGCCCTATATGGGTTTCCAGGTTTATCTATTTTTCCATCCCAAGTTTTGCTGGCAAAGTGTCAGCTTTGTGCATTTTCCCTACTTTCTTTATAGTGGAGGACTGTGAAGTCAGACAGAGGGGGAGCAGAGACTTTTGTTTAATCTTAGGGATAAGTGGCTACTCATTTTATTCTCCCAGTGAAATTGCGTGTCGGTGCCGATAGAGTGAAACAACACTGTACAGAATGTTGATTAAAATGCACTTGGGTTTGGAAAGATTTCTTTTTGTTTATGTTAAATAGCAAGACCAAGAGGATGTCAGGAAATTGTGAGGGAGCGCTAGGGGCTGTCTTGGCAATTTTTAAGCAGCAGGCAGTGCTATGTTCAGCTGAGGGGAAGGAGAAGCCCACAGGTGGACTTTCTGTTTGTACAGTAGAACCTGGTGGCATGATTAGTGAGCGGCCAGGCTGTCTTTGTCCAGTAGACTGAGTTCCTTCAAAAATACATATGACGGCATCTCCGGTGGCGCGGTGGGTTGAGCGCAGCACTGTGCAGCTGTCCGCAGCCTCTGCAGCACCGGTTCGATTCCCGGCCGGCCAGGGAGATACCCATGTGTCTCACCCACTGCTCCCCTCAGCAGTGTATATAAGTCCTTCTGCCTATTCAGCTCCCTGCTCTGTCTCTGGTGAATTCTCTCACCTTCCGTGCCTCTGACTTGGACCCCAGTGCTTGTATAAATAAATATCTTTTTAAAAAAAGAATACATGTGAGTTATATATACATATATATACGCACATATGTGTATGTATACATATGTGCCCCTTGTCAGATGTATGTTGTGTGAATATTTACTCCCATTCAGTGTTTTT
Source organism: Talpa europaea (assembly GCF_964194135.1). Lineage (NCBI taxonomy): Eukaryota > Metazoa > Chordata > Mammalia > Eulipotyphla > Talpidae > Talpa > Talpa europaea. The sequence goes on from NC_140069.1 coordinate 15,425,385, forward strand.
TGGTTTTGATTACAGTTTTTTTTTCTTGTGCAAAAGCATTTCAATTTGATATAACCCCAATTGTTTACATTTCTTTTGTTTTCCTTACTGTTGAAGACAAATTTACAACTACATCACTGAAGCCTATGTCATGAAGGGTTTTGTCTCTGTTGTCTTCTATGTATTTTATTGGTTCAGGTTTTACATCCCAGTCTTTTATCACCACTTTTTTTTTTTTTATCTTTAAGTTGCTTTTTCCATGCTCTTAGCTGTTTAGAATGTTTCCTGTGATCTGCTACCCCTAATGACTTCAGTACATTTAAATCTTGCTTCTCCTGGCCCAAGACTCATATCTTCCTATAGGCAGTGCATTATTTCTTTTTTTAGTAGTAGAAAGAGATTTATTATAAGGTACTAGTTTGTGCAATTGTGATGTTTGAGATGCCCCATGATATACCATCTGCAAGCTGGAGACACAGGAGAGCCCAGGGGATTAATTCCCAGGCCAGGGAGGAGAGTAGATCATAGTTTCCCGTCTGGGTCTGAAGGCCTGAGAACGAGCAGTACCAAGGGCAGATAAAAATCAATGTCCCAATTCAAACAGGCTGGCAGAGATGGGAAAGTCCAAAATTTCTCTCTGTTCTATTCAGGTCCTCAATGGATTGAGTGTTGCCCATCCCCATTGGGGAAGGCCTGCTGCTTTACCAGATCCACTGACTCAAATGCCAATCTCTTCCAGAAACACTGTAGTATAGGGTTCCTTTTTCTCCATATCCTTGCCAACATTTCTTGTTCCTGGCCTTTAGAGATGGGCCATTTGAGGGAGTGAAGTGGTATCTCATTGTGGTTTTGATTTGCATTTCCCTGATGGCAAGTGATGTTGAATACTTTTTCAAGTGTACAGCAGTGCACCATTAAGTGAACAAGTTTTATTGCCTAACCTGCAGGAGATGTCAAGAAGGTTAAGAAAGCATGTCAGGACAGCATACTTGGTCTTCCTGCTTCTAAGGATTCCGAAATCTCTCAATACCTGGTCATGAAAGAGAGAGACACTGGTGTGTCAAGGCAGAATTGGTACATGGCAGGACCTCTGGCCCCAGTTCAGCAGCACTAGGGACCACATGGCTGCATAGCCTTGTCCCTTAAACTAGTGAACCAAATACTTCAAGTGAGGGCTACATGAATAAAATTCCTGAAGCATAAGTCTCTTTCTTCCTTAGTTCATGAAGACTATTCTATAATCATAAAAACCATAGACCTGAAAGGAACTTTGAAAGATTGTATGTTCCATGCTCCTGACTTCAGGTAAAGCCATGCATCACCTACCCATGACAGATAACAGTGTGCCTGTTTTTAAGCTTTCAAGAAAATGACTGTAGCCAGCTTTATTTACTAACCTACCTTGGTTCCTTAGAAGGAAAATTCTGGTATAGCTTCTGAGTCAGACAGAGTTGGATTCAAATATCTGGGCTGTTACTCTCTGGCTGTGCAATTATCAGCGGATTACTGATCTTGCTAAATCTTGACTAATTTGTAATATTCAAGCAAACAACAGTCTACTTACACTGGGAGGTGGGTTTCAGGAGTAAGGAGACACATTTGTGGTAGTTGCACAAAGAAAACGTGCTGCTTCTCTATTCCTTTTACTTAACCTGATACCCTCCTATCACATTCTCAGTGCAGAGGGACAGTATCAAATGTCTGATCGTTCCCTGAGGCAGTAGAAGCATGACGTAGCTGGAAAGCCTGGCATGAACTTGAAAGGGAAGCTGACTTGCCACCTTTCAGAATAGCAAGGTGAAGTGAGAAAGCTTTTTTTTAATTTAAATTTTATTTTTATATTCCCCATACAATTACAACCCCCTTATTTTGACCCCAAGCCCAGCTTTTAGTCTTCCACACCATCTACTAGTTTACTAGGCTGCCTAACAAAGTATCATCAACTAGGTAGCCTGGAATAATGGAAATTTATTGTCTTGCTATTCTAGAGGCCAAGGTCAAGGTGTCAACACATGATGCTTTAGATATCAAAGCATGAGGGAAGTGTCAGTTCCACATCTCTCTATGAGCTTCTAGTAGTTCTTTGTAAGGCAGCATAACTCCAGTCAGCAGTAATCTGCTTTTCCCTATGTGGATGTTTGTGCCCAAATTTTCCCTGGTCATAAAGACACCAGTGATGTGTTAAAGGCATAAAGACACCCAGATATTGAATTAGGGGCCCATGCTCTTCTAGTAGCACTCATCTTAACTAATTGCATCTATAGTAGCAAATAAAGTCACATGATTTGATGGGAATTGGGACTTCATATATGACTATGTTGGAGGGAGATATTTCAACTCACAACATATTAGGTTTTGGGATAGTTTGTAGTCCCTGAAAATATTTTGCCACATACTCTTTGACAGTATACTCAGAGCACAGGAAAAAGTAGCATTGTGGCCAGTCCCCCAAGTAGTGCAGGATCAATTCTTGGAAAACCAATCTCAAGTCCCTTACATAGTTGGAGAGTGTGGGCACCCTGGCTAGTGGGGAGGCAAAAAGGCAAAATGGCAAAAATGTCTCATGGAGAAGGGGAGGTAGAGTCTAGACATATGGGCCAGATGATAGCAGGGATCCGAGCTGAGATACAACAGGGATGTTTCACAAGAGGCCAAGACTCTCTGAGGCCATGGCCATGTATTCTTCTCACATATGAGAACTTTCTCTTCCTTTAATCACAACTTCCCCAGGGCCAGGGAGCCCCCATTCCACAACTGTAGCTTGAGGCAAAGGTCTCCAGTCTTCCACTGCAGAAAATATTTTAAACAGAGATCTAGACTCAAAAACTGGCCTCCATGAGAAGAATAAAGCTAATTGAGACTCTCAATACTACATTTTTTTAGAAGTTGGGACTAAGAAATTTTTGGAATAATTTTCAAATATAAAAAGAGTGATGAAAAGTAACATGTTGTAATTTCTATGCACGGGAAAATCAAGAGGAAGCTTGAATTATGAGAGATGTGTTTCAGATTAAATTGGAGAAGAACTTCCTGACAGTAAGAGATCTATTTAAAAGAAAAAAAAAAAGAAAGTGTGGTTTTTTCCCAACCTAGCTTAAATGCAGAGAAGCCATCTCTCTACTGTAAAATAGTCATTCCTGAATATCAAAGTGCTAGGCTTTACCCATCTTTTCCATCATCTTCTCATGTATCAAGGAGGTACTGTGTGAATCACCTGTGCCAGGTACAGTGGTGAGCTCTCAAGTCAAAGGGATGATAGACATAGACCAGGTCCTAAGCCCTCAAAGAGCTCACTGACTCACCTTTAGGCTTGTTATCTAGGATAAATACATAAATGGAGATGTATGAATAGATAAATTCTAATACAATGGCATAACACTAATAGCTGCCCCCAGAACTATGTTTATATTTCTATCTATGGGTGAAGTAATTAGGCAGAGCTTTGCAGCAGAGTTGGCATTTGGTCAACACCTTGAAAGTGGATTATTGTTTTACAGGTTCCATATGAGGGATGGGACACATGCATTGAGGGATACAAGGCTGGGCTGTTTGGGCACTGACTGCATTGTGATAGGAGTGGAGGTTTATAGCAGAAGTTGAGAGAGTCTCTGAGTGGTCAGAGAGCAGGCTGAGAAGAACAAAGTCCATCATGCCAATTCATCAGCATTCACTCGAGCTACTGGTGACCCAAAGGCCTTATTTACAATACATAAAGTCTTAGGAGCATTTAATGCTCTCCTAAAATAAGGCATTCATTTTCAGTTGCACTTGTAAATTTTTTATTGCAAAAAATCATAGCTTCATATTCTAAACAATAGGCTACGTGAGGTCATCCTTCAATCTGGGAATATTCGTCACAGACATCAGGTATCTGTGGGTACCCTTTCAGTAGAGATGCACTGGGATGATGAGACCTAAAGCCGGACACACTTGGTGTCAGCTCCTTTCCAGAGAGTGGTGGGAATTCATGTAGGAGGTAGATGAAAAGGGAGCTAGAATTTTCTATGAGATTAGAGCCATAGAGCACAGCAAATGTGCCATGGAGCCCTCCTTGCCAACTTTTTTGTTCCATGAATGTCTTCATGCGCAGGGAAAGAGTGGCTCTGTGGGGACCTCCCGGTGGTGAAGCGGTTGAACGCTGGGTTGCGAAGCTGCCCGCAGCCTCTGCAGTGCTAGTTCGATCCCCGGCTGCTCCCCGGCCACCAGAGGAGGGTCCCACATGGCGCGCAGACCTCTCCTGCCGCCCGCTGCTCCCCTCAGCAGTGTACTTCGCTTTTCTGCCTGCTCTGCTCCCCGCTCTGGCTCTGGTGAATTCTCTCACCTTCCTGCGCTTCTGACTGTACCCAGTGCTTGTATAAATAATAAATAAATAAATCTTTTAAAAAAAAAAGTGGCTTTGTGGAACACAGAATGGCCAAGGCTATTGAAGCCAAGGAGCTCTCCCATAAAGAAAAGAGATGTGAGCAAGGGAAGGGTAGGAGTGAATAAGCTTAGAGAAGCCCTCGATGCAGAACCATCTGTTCATTGCCTTCTACTTTGAGGCTCTGTGCTAACACTGGAAGGCAAATACTATGCATTCCTTGAGAGGAAGAATCCTAGGTTTTCCTTGGCAAGACAGGTATTTCCTCAAAGAGACAAATTACCAAGCAGTCACAGTACAGCATAAGATATACAAGGGGATAGGCAGAGGGTGCCATGCATAGTACAAAGGACCCTTAACTCCCCCTGGACAGAAGAGGGTCAAACATTAGGGAACACCAGAGACCGAACAAGACAAGAGGCCGAACAAGACAGAGATTCCATGCATGGCGGTAAGAACCAAGATGTGCCTTGTTCACCATCACTAGATTTGGGGGTTGTGATGGGGTCAACTATGAGTGCTGAACCAAGATGTGCTTTGTTCACCATTGCTAGATTTGGGGGTTGTGATGGGGTTAAGTATGAGGGCTGAGACTGAAGTATAGATAAAAGTTCTTGATGTTGTGGAACTGAAATGTCACCAGCAAGCCCTCTGGTACTACCCCCAGGCAAAGAACCCAGGCTCATTTGGCTCTAAGCCTAGGCCCCACACCTCTGCACACAAGCAATCACCCAAGGGCCCTTTCCAACCACTGCTGTGGTTTTTTTGAGAAAACCCAGGAAAAACACAATTGTAAAGAGTAATTAGTGTTGTGACTAAATAAATGAACACCACCTGTGCATCCTGTTTTGGGAAATGAGTCAAATTAGTGAAACAAGTTGAATAATCACAGCCAACACCAATCTCAGCCATTGCAATGATGCTCTGGTCATTTCTACTTTTAATGAGCAGCTTCATGATCAGCATTCATTCAGATGAATAAATAGGAGTTTTAGGTTCATGTTTTATTTTTAATCACATACATAATATGTAATCATTGCCAGAAAATAAATTTTACTTATGCAAAAATAAACCAGTTAAAGTTACCCTAAACCTACCAGCCAGAGACAAGGACTGTCACATTTTGTCGAATATACTTTTAGAGTTCATAAATAGGTGTATTTACAAAAATGGATTTTTTTTGTTATTTCTTCTGTTCTCTCAGTTTATGTTTGATATCTCAATTTTTTTTCTTTCTTTCTTACCCCTTTTTGAAATGGTGGGTGTATTTTTGCTCTATTATCTGAGTTTTTCTTTGGTTCCTTCCCTTCTCCCCATCGCACGCCAGGAATTTGGAGAGTATGGGATTTTATTTCAGTTCCTCTGACAGTTACTATCAATTTTCAAAATAGTATTGATACATACTCTGTTTTAAATCCATCAAATTGTTGGGGGCCTCCTTGGTGGCACAGGGGTTAAAGACAGCCTTATCAAGCTACCTGTAGCCTCTGAAGCACAAATTTGATTCCCCCACCAGCCAGGGAGCTACCCACATGGTGTGGCAGACCGCTCCTGTCTCCCCACTGCTCCCCTCAGCAGTGTATTTCAGTGGATCCTCCTGTTCTGCTCCCCACTCTGTCTCTGGTGAGTCCTCTCACTCCCTGCACCTCTGGCCTGTACCCCAGCTCTTGTATGCGTAAATAAGTAAATCTTTTTTAAAAATGGGGCCTCCCCTGGTGGCACAGGCAGTTGAGCACAGTGCTATGAAGCTGTCCGCAGCCTCTGTAGCACCGGTTCAATCCCAGCCAGTCGGTGAGAGTCCCACATGGTGCAGCAGACCTCTCCTGCCCCATCCCGCTGCTCCCCTCAGCAGTGTATTTCAGTCAGTCTGCCTGTTCTGTTTCCCACTCTGCCTCTGGTGAATCCTCTCACCCTCCTGTGCATCTGTCCTATACCCTGGTTCTTGTATGCATGAATAAATAAATAAATCTTAAAATAATAAAAAATAAATCTTAATTTTTTTTTCAAAAAATGAAAAAAATAAAGAAAACCATCAAATTTTTGATGTCAAGAATGAAACAATATTGACTCACCTCTGTGTACAAATGAAAAGTCATCAGCCTACCCTTCCTCTTGCGTCCCATGCATTCCACCCTCAGAGTTTTTGTTATTCAACATTGAGATTTTTGTCCCAGTCTGTAATAGTTAAAGTGTTGATCCTTATAGAATTGGATCTGTTGTTTCAAGAATATTATTTAGTCTTCTTAGAAACAATACTATTTAACAATATTTGCCTTCCTCATTCCTCAATTTTCTTCTGTCGAATAATCTCATTTACCAGAGAGAATATCAGTATTCTATTCTGGAACTCTTTCCTGTAAAAACTGTCTCCTCATTGTCTTCACTTATTATTGACAGCTTGGGCAGCTAACAGAATTTAGAAATCATAGCATAATCATTTGCCCTAAAAGCCATGAGGACAAATCCTGATACCATCTTTTGCTTTAATAAGGGACCCATTTCTTTTTCCTGGATATTGGGACTTAATATTCAGGGGTCTACACATTTAACAGTTTTCACTATGTTCACAGTAAAACCTTTTAAACTATAGATTTTATTTCACTTTTTGAAATTTTCTTCAATATGCATATTTGAAATTGGGCCTCATTGCTTCCTCCTTTGCTCTCATGATACAAATGCTGCATAGACAGTGTCCTTGTTCTAGTCCACTTTTTTCTCTTTAATCATTTTTATTCATCTTTTTTCTCCCTCTGAACTCAGTAGGAATGCCTCAAGTTTGTACTCAGCTTAACAGTTTCCAAATAAGATTAATTTTCAGAGTCACTCAGAGAATTTTTGTAAATACAGATTTCTTAGCTTCACCCAAATCCCAGTGAATTCAATTCTCTTGTACTGGATGCTAGGAATGTATACTTTAAGTATTCCTCCCTACCCCCACATCTCTGACAATCTTCTAGTTTTGGGAACCACTGTCTTGTTTCACTGTCTAATTCCATTTAATGCAGGGGTGATGTTATTCTTTTTGCTGCTTCTTGTGCAGTTCTAAATTCTGCAAGAGAATTATTCGCTTGCTTGTATTCTTTTCATAAAATCCCTTTTTATCTCTGTCTGTTGCCTCATTACCTCTCTTTTAGCAAGTTTGTGTTTTGAGCAATTACCTTGAGAATCCAAAGTAGTTACTCTCTTCAACTTTCATCTTTCTCTTGTGGCAAATTTTTCCCAAAGTTTGTTGCTCTTTTCTCTTCTGGATGTTATGCTCCCTTCTTGTGTTTAGAGTAAGTTTGTTTCTTTGTGTTGAGGAACTTCTGTTATCCTGTGTGGGGAGCCTATTTGATGATCCAGTCTTCAATTGTGCCTCAGGTGACTTCTCTGCATTCCCAGGCACTTGTAATTTGAGGACTGGGCAGCGTGCATTGGCTCAGTGTCATTCCGCAGCCATGAAGAGGAGCCAACCTGATGGGCATACCCAATGCTACAACTTACTCAGCGTTTTATACATATCTGATTATTTTTGCATCAAGACCCATATGGAGACATATCCTTGGTACATTTCACCCTCCCCACTATTCTGTGTGCTTAGTGTGGCTACATCAGTGTCTCACATGAACTGTTTCTCTGTGTGAGCAGGAGACAATGCTGACATGAATTGACTATCCTGTCTACTTCCTCAGTGTCCTATTTCTTTAGGAATGGACACACTGGTGACAACTGAGCTAGAAAACCCACTTTCACATGAGTTTTGTGTCATTGGCCCCTGTGCATTTCCTCCTCATACTTCATGTTCTATATTGTTCCAATGAAGTGAGTATCTCTAACTCCTTTGGATGGTACTTACTGCCAGTCCCCAACACTCCATGGAAAGAACCATCCACTAGATAACAGATTAGTCCAGAAAAAATGGTGAGTAATAGCCTGTGTGTCTATGAGAATGAATAAGTCACACCAAACTGAGAAGGTAATTTAAGTCCAAAGAATGAAGCAGTCATGTTCATAATAACACTTAAGCCAACTTATGTACTGGGTTCCTTGACTCCAGAGCCAGTAGACAGGACTTTGGTTGGAGGCAGGACCCAGGGATCCACACCACCCAAACTGAAGTTTTGCTTATACCTTGCTTTGTTAATGTGATCATTTTTGTATAAGACTAATGACAAGAGATATTCAGGGTGGGGCAAGATGCCCCACTCATTTTTGTTCTACTGAGATTAATAGAATTGTGCATGGATCATGCGTACAAGTTAATAAACATTAAGGAAACAATGGAAACTTCTCTGCCATCCCAGAGGAGGACAGTTATTGGTCATGCGCCTAAGATGGCATCACACAGCATGGACCCTTTGGTTTTTCTGCATAGCCAAAAAATGGAAATATCCACCTGCTGTTTTGGTTAATAAGTTATGGTATATTTGGACAGTGTAGTGCAAACCCTAGTTAGCTGCTTGTATCAGTATGAACAAATGTCAAAAACAAGGAAAACTAAATGGAAGACACCAAACAATTGTGCTCTACTCTCAGGATGAGAACTTACATGTCTTCGCTCAATTTGAGGCCATTGCATAGTAGCTAATGCAGGTTTCTAGATGCTTGTAAAAAAGATTTGTTGGGCAACCCTGAAGAGAGACATTCCCCTATTCCTTCTGCTCTTTGGATCTTTAAAAGAGGAAGCTAATTTTCCTCTTGGAAGCTAATTTTCATGTGAGACTTTCCCCCCAAAATAAAAGAAAAAAATGTCTAGAATTATACATGAGGCTATTACAAGTGGAACTCTTGAACAGTACAAAACTTTGTTTCCAAGCAGCAATGTGTGCATATGCTATCTCCAGAGAGAGGGTCAGTGCCATTTTGCTTACAGTTGGAGACAGCCAGACTCAGTGAGTTGAACTGGCTTGCCCTTCCTGTCAAGGACAGAAACTGCATTCAGACACAGTTGGAAGTCCACCCACTGTCTTCTGTATCATACTACCTGATTCTTCAACTCTGTTGTCAACTCATGTTGAAGGATACACATAGTCAATCGACAAGTATTTATTTAGCCCCTACTAAGTGGCTCAGTGGAGGAAATGCTGAGGATAGAAAGAAGACATACCTTTATACTGCAGTCATGACATATATAAGATGAAACATCAGCATAAAAGAGTTGCATAAATAATTACTAAATGACAGTTTTGAAGAAGTTACCATGTATATAATAGGGGAAGGGAGAGAGAAGCCTAGACTAGGCTCTCTTAAGGAAGTGGCCAATAATCTGAACCCCAAATGATAAACAAGCAAGAAGCAGGAGAACACCTATGGCATAGAGATACAGCATGAAGGAAGAGAACAGAAGCTGGAAAAAAATATAGTTACTAAGACAGCAAAGGGCCAAGTAAGAAAGTAGACAAAGATGGAGCAATGCACTTTGCAGAGTCATCTAGGTTGTGATCAGGATTTTGGTTTTATCCTCAAATAAGGGTGAGTCTCTCCAGGATTTAAAGAAAAGGGGAGGCATGGTCATATTCATGAAAAAAGTAGGCCAGCTTATTCCTGGAGCCAAAATATAACCAGGAATGATTAATATATATACTGCCTACCTGTTACAACATATTTATAAATGAATAAGAAGTAATCTGTCTATAAGACTCTTTACATGTCACACTCAGTCTTCATATTGAAGATTGAAAATAGGTCTGGCAAACCTTAAAAGATATCATCCTGGCAAGTTAAAGATTCAACTTCTGAGTAGGAGATCCCCACCTCTCACCACCTCCCTGCCCTCCTGCCAATAACAAGTTGGGGCCACAAACCCTGAAGACAGCTTCAGCTCTTCAAGGAGCCAAAGAAACACTCCCCATGGCGAAATGAATGGGCCTTTATCTCAAGTCAGCATTTTCCTTTTATAAATTCTCATTCAGTGCCTACTAAGGGACTATTCAGTCATTCTTTCTTAATATCAGAGAATTAATTTCACTGTAATTTTACTTGATTGCCTGCCATCTCCCCTTGCTCCCCCCCCCCCCCAATCACACCACCACTTCCATTATCCATTCTTCCATATACTGGGAAAGAATTGATTCCTGCCTGGAATAACGCCATCCAGAGTGATGAATGGACCAATTCATACCTGCTTATTGAGTGCCTGTGCATGGAGATACTCTGTTGTATGTCTTTGGAAATGAAGATAAAGGTGAATGAATTTTACTGCCCTCAGAAGCCGCCAGTCTTCTGAGAGGAGGTCAGAAGATCACAAGAGACCTCGGTATCACTGCCACCAAAATGGCAAACTTACTCTGGCTTTTCAGAAGCAAGAGAGAACCCAGAAGCACTTTCAGTTGCTTGGATCTCTGGCAGAAGGAGTTATTTTGTAGGAGATTGTTAATATTGAAAGCCCACGCTCCTGAAAAATTGATTACATCAAATTCTGAGCAGTCCATTCATGAATCCCCTACATCATTCCCTGCACTGAGCCCATCTCGAGAAGCCATCCCTGAACTCACGCTGCATCTTTGGGTGACTCATAGGCATGTTTGCAGGCCAGCGCATGTATCCTGTATGGAGGGGAACAGAATAGCTCTTGTCTGGTGGTTTCTGTTCTTGATTGGCTTCACTGTAAATGTGATGTAAAGCTGGCTCTGTTAAACTAATTGTACATAAGCTTTTATTTTCTGCTGAAAATGAAATCACGAATAGTACATATCCCCACTCCAGAAAATGAGAACATTAAACCACAATGACCATTTTTTAATATATTTATTAAATCATCCTTCATTTTTGTACAACGTATGATTGCCCCATGAAATTCCCACTACCAGTTCACTTGTGCATCATCACCTTAGTCCCTTGTGCTTTTCCCACCCTGTCCTGATTCCTCTCCCTCCTCGCCTACAGAATGTCTCTGGTCTATGTCTATGTCTATGTCTCTAGTTGCCTGTTGCTATTGGCTTTGCTTATTTGGTTCCTTTACATTCCTCCTATAAGTGAAACCACCCTATATTTTCCTTTTTCTTTCTGGCTTATTTCACTGAGCATAACCCCTTCCAGCTCCATCCATGTTGCTGCAAATGGCATGAGTTTATCCTTTTTTATTGCTGAGTAACATTCCATTGTGTATATATACCACATCCTCTTGATCCATAATGACCATTTTTACATTATATGAAGCACCTAGTGCTATCCTTTAGGACATTATTGCTACAGAGTATCTGACCAGCTAAGGAAATTCTGCATGTCCTGCAGAATTAAGTTAGGTTGAGCCTCAGTATAAAACCCAGATGCCATAAAGTAGCAGCTTCTTAGTGAGGGGGCCAGAGGAGGAGTGATAGCCACTAAGTAGCAATTCCAATACAGATTTACAATTTTTTAAATTTCTCACAAGCACACTTTTCTAAATAGGTTGAAATGATTCTTCATCCCTCTGCCTTGTACCTATTATTGTCCCAGAAATCTGCAGCAACATAAATCACATATTCAGTTATCAGTACTGAAGTATTGTTTGACCTAGAATATACTATGGGTATTAAAATACATAATCTTCCCACAAGTCATACCCTAAACTTGGACCCTGAGTGTTTGACCTCCTTTAGGAAGTGATATTTTACTGCCTCCCCCTTACTATAGTAATATTATGCCAAATCAGTTCCAAGGATTATTGTCCCTAAGTTCTTTATGACAAAATTCAATTCTGTAGACCCGAAAATAATATGATGTTATGTCAATTATACCTCAATTTATGTGATTGTATTAAAAAATAACACTCCATTGTCATTTGCATTTTAGATTCCTGCATTGGATTGGTAGGCATTAGAGAGTTAATGTATCCTCTAGCTATAATTCATATATATATCTCCAATTTGACACAGTGGAGCAGGGTGCTGTTATTGAGAAATTGAAGCACCAGGTGTGATTAAATAAGATCACACATTCCATTCTCTCTTTAATTTCACATCACTCTTCAGCAGCTGAAGCCATGTGCTCCCCCCAAGGAGTCAGCCGGCACCACGCATTTTTAGTATACCCAGCAGGCTGGTGGCAAAATGTTTCCAAAGTAAGCCACCCTGCTGGGCTCTGGTGAGTCAGATTTGCTTTTGCTTCCAAATTATTCAGTATTGCTCGATCTACTTTATTAATCCATTCCGTTCCCTAGAGAGTGAGACTTCTGGTACTTTTACAACATTGATGCTCGGAGTCATTTCAAAAAATAAGGAAGTCTAGAATCAAGGATACAGAAACAGTGGGAGAAGTCTTCACCGCCTTCTTTCTCAGCCCCTCCCTTTTGTGTCTTCAGCAATCCAGCCACACCTCTCCCCACCCGGCTCGATTTTCTACCACAGTTCAGGCTGGGTGCTGGGAATGGAATTAGTACATTTCCTTTGCAAGCATGTCCAATGGAGCTATATTTGTGGCACTCGATGCCATTAAAAAAGTGAAATTGAGATAAGGGAGCATTTCTCAGATTAGGGCTCAGTGTGCCTGACCCTTTGGCAGCAGGCAGTGCAGGACCAACAGGAATGAAGCAGTGTCCCTGGATTGAGATTTGAGCCGAGATCACTGGAGTGCCCAGGTGGCAGTGGACACCATACTGCATGCAGACTCCAGAGGGAATGAGTAGCTTTCTCTTTCCAGCTGCATGTGTTCTTCCTTTGCAACTAGTGGCCAATCGCTGTGGCCAGTAGTGAATGAAGTGCATAGTGTGGTGTGGGTCCATTCATGCCATCAATAGAGACTGAATGCCTGCATGCCAGGTGCAGCCTGGACGGTGCTGAACCAACACCATAACAGCTCTGATGGTGCTTATCTACCCTCCATCATGTGAAATCTGCTCACTTCACCTTCTCATCCACTGCCCCACCCTACACGCACCAGTGCGCTCTTACTAACATGGGCCGGGCAGAGTAACTTGCAGTCCTCTAAGCATCAGGCTCTTTCTGGCTTCTATTGGTTCTGGTCCCCATGCCTGAAGAACCTGGACCTCCTCCACCCCTTTACCCACCTACCTTCCAACGAAACTTCAGGTCTCATTTCCTCTAGTTCCCACCCTGCCTTCCCCCTCCTCTGAGCTCACCAAAATGTGCCTTCTTGCCTTAATCCCCACTTTCACTTTTTCAGGGGTAGAGGCTTCATTTTTCTCACTATGACCCACTTTCTGCCTGACACATAGTGGGAACTTTATAAATATTTGTTAATGATTAATTTGAATTAATCACTAGATTCTTTTATATCCTTGAATAAGATCTATAGGCACTCATTTGCCCTTCACATATTTTTTACATGACCCACAAAATAGCTTGGAAATAGAAAGCAGAGAGATTGTGATATTTGTAACCTTGATCACCCTAATTGCAGTGAGAATTAACACCCCCGTGTACTTTCTTATGAAAATCACCTCACCTCCCTGGTATGCTTTTTAATAAGAATGGAACCCCTTGGCAAAATTAAATTAGAACTTTTAGAAATATTAGGTGGTTCTTTGTTGGAATCACTTCTGGAAAATTACCAAGCCTGTGCTTTCCTTACCAAGTCTAAATTAAAACTTATTTAAAAAAAATAAGAAGAAAAAGATATACAATCATGAAAAATAGACAAGCATGTAGATAAGATTTAGAAGACAATGGATAAACGTAAAAGAACTCTGGGTTGTGAGAATAGGATATATTTTCATTTTCCCAGAATATCCGTTAACATTTCATAACTCATGTTTGACGGAAAAATTATTAAAAGGTGCTTCTTTCAAGAAGCACCTATTCAAGAGGTTTTGCTTCTCAAGCGAATCAATTAAAGGTTCTTTCCTGAGCAAACAAGTGTCTTTTCATGACTGTGGTGTTGTATAGAATTTTTTAAATCTCACACTTTTTATCAGCAAGATGTTCCTCATTTATTCAGCAAATAAATATTATGTATCTACTAGGTGTCAAGCACGCTAATATGTACTGCGTTCTCTGTATTAATAATGATGATTTGCAATATGTATGTGCATCAAATTACCACCTTAAACACGCACAATGTTATGTCAGCTATACCTCAATAAAGCTGGAGAGAAAGTGATGATAAACTTTTATAGTAACTGCTACTTCACCAAGTCCTTTCCTATGTATTAGAACTTCTAACAGTTCTATAAACTAGATAGGGCAATGTGTATTAGAGAAACGTTAGCCTCGGAAACACTGTAATAAATATATTCCATAAAATTAGTAGCCTAGGGCCTCCCCTGGTGGTGCAGCGGTTGAGCCCTGGGCTGTGAAGCTGCCCGCAGCCTCTGCAGCGCCGGTTGAAGCCCCAGCCACCGGTGAGGGTCCCACATGGAGCGCAGACCTCTCCTGCTGCCCGCTGCTCCCCTCAGCAGTGTATTTCATCAGTCTGCCTGTTCTGTTCCCCACTCTGGCTCTGCTCTCCCCTCTGGCTCTCACCCTCCCGCGCTTCTGACTGTACGCAGTGCTTGTATAAATAAATAAATAAATAAATAAATCTTTAAAAAAAAATTAGTAGCCTAGTTCTGCTTATTTAACATCTCAGCTTAAGTTTGCAAGTCAGTAGGTAACTTGTTATACACAGTCATTTAGGCATCCAGACTGGACACTCTGCCACCTTTAATATACCAGTTTTGAGTGCTCCAGTCATTGGCTGGATCTGAAGGGCCTCGAACAAGTAAACTTTGTAAACATCACTTTCATTCTTTTGGCAAGAGTTTAATGATATAACCACATCAGCTACAAAAGAAGCTTGGAATTGTAGTCTGGTATTACAACCAGGGAGAAGGGAAGAATATGCTGTGGTGAATAAATAGCAACTTCTGCCACAGTAGATACTTTTATATTGGTATTTGTAAGATGAAAAAACTAAGACTCAAAGAGGTTGACCTACTTAAGATCACCCAGTTAAACATGAACAGTCAGAACTGGAGGTCTGACACCTGAATGCTAGTATCTCTTACATATATTTGAGTTGCCTAGAAACGGAGTGAGACCAAAACACTTACTTGGGAGAAGCATTACCAGGGATAACCTGAGCACTGCCATTTGAACATGAAGACCATAGCACAGCCCAGAATTTGGGATCGTTGTCTTACTTTATTTGGTTAAACCTCAACCAGAGAGGGTCTCCTCCCCGGGTTTGAAGGAAGGTTAGTGCCACCTTGTAAACATTTCAATGTAAGGAGAGGTCTTGGTTTTCCACCAGCTCCAGAACAAGACTGTGAATAGATGAGTAATAGTTGATGCACTATGGACAGCCATGAATATTGCCAGATCATCTCTACCCAGGTCCTTGAATAAGACTATTTCAGTCAAGTTCATTTTGTTATAACATTTATGAGGAAAAAACTTCCCACTTGGGGCCACTATCTCTGTGGAGTTGGCACATTCTCCCACTGTCTGCATGAGTGAAGACGTGTATATGAAGGTCATTGGTATATGTCATTTGTTGCAGTGAGAAAGAGAGAGAGAGAAAGAGAGAGAGCGAGAGCCCTACTCTGGAAGGGTGTCCTGTCCAGAGTTTTCACCTGACCCTGAGCTACCAGGATACATTCTGGCCACCACATCCCTGAACTGCAAAAAATGAGTAGGAAAACAAATAAATGAATGAATACAAATGATTATTTAATATTAGAGGTATTTGGGGTCTGTATTTAGAAGTTTGGTTATGTCTTTGTGACCAGAACTTAACATATGCCATGAACTTAACTCTTGTTTATATCAATTAGCTTATGGTAAAATTGGTTTTGTTGTATGTCATTTTGCTAAAAGTCACAGTGTCCAAGGCCTTACCAATGACATTAAGTGAGGGCTTAATGTAGCTTCAGCTTGTCCTCTGTCCAACAGCTCATTTAATGATATGGGGAGTTTATTATGTGGTAGACACAGGGCTACAGAGAAGATTAGACAGATACTACCCCAGCCGTTATGGAACTCATCAGAGACAACAAGAAGTAATAAAACTATTACAAATTGGGAAGAAGGAAACTGAGAGATAGAGCGTAATGGTGGGAGACCAAATTCAACGATGGGACCTCCCTAGTTGCCTAGGGGTTAAGTCTCAGCGCTAACACCGCCTCAGCACACCGCAGCTGCCTGAGTTGGATCCCCGGCCACGGAGCTAACCCACATGGTGCAACAGACCTCTCCTGTCTCTGGTGAATCCTCAGGTTCTTTGGTGCAAAAAAAAAAAAAAGCTCAAATTCAGAGACGGCTCTGGGGGAGTATTCCTGAGGAGGCAATGTTTACGCTGAGTCCCAAAGGATGAGAAGGAATTAGTCTTGCAAAGAGTGGAGAAAGCCTTTCAAACCAAAATAGGCAGTGTTCTGAGTGAGGAAGAATATGGCACAGTCAAAGAACTGAAACTGCCCTTGTGGCTAAGGAACTGAGTGAGTAGGAAGTGGTCAAGGTAATAATGGCTGAAATATTCATATTTTGCCCTCAAAGTTACCAATGAGTGGGTTCCTATTATCATCCCCATTTTGCAGATAAGGAAACAGGCGTTAAAAAGTTAAAGGATTGACTAACTTGCCTAATGTAACAGAGTTAATAAACAGGAAGGTCAGGATTTAAATTGAAGGACTTAGCTCCAGAGTTGGCCCATATACCACTGCGTTAAACTCACTGTGATGGAGCAAGACATAAAGCCTTCCAAAAAAAATTTTTTTCTCTCTTTGAAAATAAAAAAGTCTCTCTTCTCTTAGCAAAATGTTCTTAACCTGAGATCTCTGGATCCCTCCCTCCTTCAAGGCAATCATAGGGAAAGAGTTCAGTGGGACAGATGAATTTGGGGAGATATATACATAATATTAAATATGTTATAGAGATATCCTATGTGTTGTATATATATAAATCCTATATAGAAGTATAGAATATATTCTATTATATAGAATAGAATATATAGAATATAGTCTATGTGATAAACATGTAGAATATTCTTTATTTCAATCATTTTTATCCTGAAATTCTACATTCCTTTCTATTATGAATATAGGTACAAAACCTCGGTATTCTTAGCAGTTCATGTGACTTTGTTGCTGGACTCACAGGTAATTTTTCATCACATTAGCAGTTGAAGATAACTGAAATATCATTTGCAGTCATCACTACTTTCAAATTAATGTAATTATTATTCCTGCCACTAAGCCCTATTGTATAATACATTGATAAAGAAATACATGTATTGTTCTATCATAAAGTTTTAAAGACTACTTTTTAAGTCATTTTCCTTTTCCTTTATGTATTTAGAAACATTCTTGAGAAGGGATCCACAGATTTTTCAGACTATGAAAGGAGCATATAGCACAGAAAAGTAAGACTCCACTTAATCCTTTCCATGTTTAAACTTGTCCCCTCCATCACCAGATTTCTAGAATAGTCCATATGATTGCCTGTACTTTTTCACATCTCATCTGTCCCATAGTCCACTGTCATCTAGCTGTCACTCCAATGTCTTTTCATAAGAAGGTCTCTCTAAGATCGCTAGAGTCCTCTGATGTTATATGACTACTATTCAGTATCTCTTTTCCCTGACTTGCATAGAATTTTTACTACTGTCGATCATGTTTTTCTTCAAAGGACTCACTCCTTCTTCAGCTTCAGTAAAACCACCCATTCCTTTTTCTTACCTCTTTTGCAATGTATTTACTGGCTACTTCACTAATCATGCCTCATAAAGTAAAGTTCCAAATGTTCTTCTTGGGAAACCACATCTACTCCTAAGGCATTGACTGCCTTTATACACTGATGATTCTGATCCCAGCTGATTCTTCTAAGCTTCATGCCTGAATTCCTAACCTACGACATCTCAAAGTCAGCACATCAAAGTTGAACTCATGTTGCCCACCCATCAGCTCTGCTCTCTTCTCTCACTTCCATGTTTTGATTATTGACATCAATCTCTTCTAATCACTCAAGCTAAAATCCTCAGGCTTGTCCTCAGTTACTCCCTCCTCTTCATTCCCACTTCTGCTCAACAAACAGTCCTATTAGTCCCTGTCACTGAGAAAATGGGGTTGATCTGACCCAAGAATGAAATGTAGTATTAAGAGAGAAGTAAATACTCTAGGAATAAGTTGTATAAGTAGAATGTCAAGGAATAACCTTTTCAGAATTGCTCTGTGATTTTAACTATCTTTCTGTGGGCCACAGCTTCCACCTTCTGATAACTTATGACTTGAAATTCAAGTTTTAGTTATTTTCCTCTCTTTTTCAAAGTGAAACATGTTGAAAAACATGCCACATTTATCTACCCAGTATCAAAACTCCTTCTCTGGCTCCTAGGAGTTTCTAAACCTTTCCTGATTAGAATAGGTTGAAGGAGACATGTGGGTCAGGACTTTTTACCCCAATACTACCATCATCAACTCATCTTGCTCTTGAGGGCAAACAACATTCCAGTTTTAGATGGGCTCCTCCAATACCATCACCTACACCCCTCATTGCCAGATATTGCTCATCTGTGGTTCCCTTGACAAGAGCAAATGCATCTGTGCCTTTGTATAAGTCTATTATTTTTCAACCCTCAATATTCCAGCACTACATCATCTTTTTGGCGTAAATTGGTTTTCCTTAAGTGGCCTCCTTGGGGAGGTCTTAGTTCTCCAATCAACTGTTACTGGTGTGACTCACAGGAAATCCTTGCACAGCCCTTGCCCTGACAAACAAGGGCAGCCTGTCCCAAGCATTAAAATCTTTTGTTTAGTCTGCCCCCAAAACAGCTAGCAAACTACAGATTCTAGCTCTGTAGAGGTCTCACTTCATCCCCCAAGCTCCCAAAGATACATGTCAAGTTGTTAGTTCTCTTGAAGCCCCCTCACTAGACCTGAAATCATGAAGCAGAGCCTCTTTGTACCCGTCCCACCCCCAAGCAAATAAAGGCAAGTTAAGGTATCACGACCTATGCCTGTTTTTTTTTTTTGTTTTTTTTTTTTTTACAGAAAACCAGCTTCTCAAATTCTCATTGATGGTGCCTACCAAAAAAGCACACATACATTAATTATACAGCTCCCTCAATTTTACCAACTTGAACACACCCATGAAACAAGAACTAGAATGTGACTAGTATCCCAGAAACCTCCATGTTGCTTCCTTCCAGTTACCGACCCCTAGAGGATATTATTCTAAAGTCTAGTAGTAAAGAATAGTGTCGTCTGGCTTTGTTTATTATATAAATGAAATCATACATTGTGTACTCCCTGTGGAAGACATCTTTCTTTGACATCAGTCTTTTGAGATTAACTCATGTTGTTATCTGAAGTTTTGGGTTATTTAGTCTCACTTCTTTAAATTATTCAACATGTGAACATATCATAATTTACACTTTCTGCAGTTCATGAAAATTTGGGTAGTTTACCAGTTTGACACTATTCTGTAAAAAGTACTTCTCTGAATATTATGGGACTTTGGATGAAGATATACACATTGTTACATAATAACAGCGGATCTGCTGAGTCATCTAATGGGTATATTGCATTAGTTTGTTAGCACGGCCATAACAAAATGCCATAACTGGGTGGCTAAATAACAGAAACATATTTTCTCACAGTCTGAAAGCTACAAGTCTGAGATCCAGGTCAGTCGGTTTGGTTTGTTCTGAGGCCTCTCTCCCTGGCTTGTAGATGGTTCTCTTGTCCTTGTATTGTCACATGGTGTTCCTTCTGTACATTTTCCTCCTCGTGTAAGGATACCAGTCATATTGGATTAGGGCCCATACTAATGGCTTTATCTTAATTTCTTTTTTTTATTGAACCATAATTTTCTATTTTTTTTCATTGAAGTAACAATACATTATAACATTATTTAAGTTTCAGGTGTGCATCATTGAAAATCAACATGTGAATACTACATTAAGTTCAGCACTTATCCCCAAATATAGTCACATTCTGAGGTGTTGAAAGTTAGGACTTCACATGAATTTGGGGAAAATATGATTTAGTATATATATATATATATATATATATATACACACACGCATATATGGACTATATGTATACATATGCACATACATGGACTTCAACTTTAGTAGATTCTTCCAAGGTCTCCAGATGTTCAAATCGATAAGTTGCTGCACATCTTCACCACCACTTGACATTAGTCTTTAAGTCTTTAAGCAGAACTTCCCAACCTTTAGATACTCTTGGTATATATAACTGAGAGATAAAGAGAATGGAGCTGATTTTCACACTTCTTTTGCAAACCTTCCATTGTATGTGCAAGCTATGAGGCTTCACCCTTTGTTTGCGTGTTTTTTATATCACTGGGTAGAAACATAAGTTGGCAATGCCAGTACCTTCATTTTCTTTTTGAAATTTAACTGGCCCTTCCCCACCCAGTAACCAAGTATCTCAAGAGGAATTCACACTGAAAAGAAGATGGTACCAGGAATCCCCCAGGCAGTTAGACCTCTTCATTCTGATATTGGGACTGCAGCTCTCTGGTACCCTGGTAATGACACCTCCTCTCGGCAGGTGGTGCCCCTCTTCCAGGTGTCTAACAGCCTAGAGCAGCAGCAGTGTAGTTTTGACCTGCAGCCCCTCCTCTGTAGCTGAGCAGTTCAGTTTGATTTTCTACCACCATATCTAATGGGAGGCTTGTGAAGGGATTTTTCCTAAACTTCTGATGGTATTTCAGGTACAATGAGGCTTATTCCAAAATAAATTTTAAAGCATGTATCCAGAGCCCCCAAGAAACCCATATTGGAGCAACAAGTCTGTGAAATGTCACCCTCACCCCTGCCGCAGAACCCCATTGCTAGTACCCAGCTCATTATACAAGTCCGTGCCCTGCTCTTGGCTCAGAGAATATTCTTCACCTCACAAATCTTTCCAAAGGGTGGAATGAGGAATTTCTCACTCACTCTTGGAAAAATCCAACCTCAGGAATTTCAGAGATCTCGGGGAAACTATGCAAATTCCAGGATAGCATATAGTTTCAAGGAGTAAGTACCTAAGCAGATCTAGAATGACATATTTTGATCATGGGGTTACATTCTTTTTCTCCAGTTGCCAAACTGGAGAGAATAGAATTTTGCACACTGGCTACCAGTGTTTCAAGTCACAAAACAGTTGGGAAGTTAGCAGAATCCACAAAGTCAACAGCAGTGGTTCCATGAGTGCATATGGCCATAAAAATGAAGCATTAAAACAATCCCTTTAAGTTTCTGGTCAGAAAAATTAAGGATAAGTATTTTTTTAAGGATAAGTATTTTTTTCTGGAAGACTGAATGAAACAATTATACCCTCAAATGTGGAGAAGGGCACATTGGATAAATATGTGCATTGAATTAATCTAAGTTTCTTATTCTAGTTTGATTTAATCTACGTTCCTTATTCTAGCTACTGAATGAAGAAAAAAATAACTGAAGGTCTTTAAAAAGTTCCTTCCCTTTAAGAAAGAAAGCTGTTGCTCATTTATCCCAGAGGAATGAAAACTTAACATTCATGGAAACAGTCTGTATTTGTATGTACAAAGCAGCGTTATTGATAATAGCCAAAGACTGAAAACAGGCCAGATATTCTCTGGTGCTGTGACTGATATGTGTCAGCAAGTTGGATAGATCTCAGGAATCACACTGGTGAAAAAAGTCAATTTCAAAGGCTTTGTACTCTGTGAATCCATGCAGGTAATAGTCATGAAGCACCAGTAATGTAGAGATGGAGGTTGCCAAGATTAAGCATGGGGGGTGGGTGAGTGTGAGTGATACAAGTATAACACAAAGGTTATACTTGTATAACCTGTGGTGAGGGGCCAGCTGTATATCCTTAATGTGGTAGTGGCTTCACAAGCCCACACAAGTGATACAGCTCCAATGAACTACACATGCATACATACACATACATTCTCCCATGATGGGTTATGTCAGTTTTCTGGTTAGGTATGGCACTATACAGTTATGCAAGATGTTAGCCTTGTAGGGTGCTGACTGCAGGGCACACAGGACCTCCCTGTACATTTTTCTGAAACTTCCTCTGACTCTATAATTATCTCCAAATAAAAAGTTTTTAAAATAGTGGAAGCTAGTCTATTTTGTAGTTTTGTGTTTCCATTGGCAATAGCCACATCCTGCTTTAAAAAAAAATAGTATTTAGGTTTTATTTTATTCTATAAAATTTATTAATTAAATAGCATAGTAAATACAGAGAAAATATATATAGAAGATGTTAAGCCCATTTGGGCCACTTCATTTTAAGTTAATGGGGATAGCGAGAATCGAAGATGCAATTCCAAGCATTCGAAGATGTTTGAAATTGCAGGGATTTTTACATTTATTTTGGAAAGATTCAAGGCAAAAGTCACTTTATTATTTTAGTGTTTTATTTTTTTCCCACATTTTACTTAAATTTTATTTTTTATATTCCCCATACGATTACAACCCCCTTATTTTGACCCCAAGCCCTCCTTTCCCCACCCCCCACCCCCCATAGAGTGTCTCTGGTTCATAGTTACTTGTTGATTTTGATATTTTCTTTCTTATAGTTATTCTTTTTCCTGGTCCCTTATTTAAGTTTTCTACATAAGTTTCCTGCTATGAGTGAGACCATCCGGTATTTTTCTTTTTCTTTCTGGCTTATTTCGCTGAGCATGATCTCTTCCAGCTCCATCCATGTTGCTGCAAATTGCATGTGTTTATCTTTTTTGAATGCTGAGTAATATTCCATGGTGTATGTGTACCACATCTTCTTGATCCAGTCATCTATTTTTGGGCATTTGGTTTGTTTCCAAAGTTTAGCTATTGTAAACAGTGCTGCTATAAACATAGAGGTGCAGGTGTTCTTTGGAATTGATGTTTCTGTGTCCTTTGGGTAAATACCTAGGAGTGGAATTGCTGGATCATATGGAAGCTCTATGTTTAGTAGGTCCAGAAATCTCCACACAGCTCTCCATAGTGGTTGGACCAGTTTGCACTCCCACCAACAGTGCAGGAGAGTTCTTTTTTCTCCACATCCTCGCCAACATTTGTTGTTGCTAGTTTTTTTAATATGTGCCATTCTCACTGGTGTAAGATGGTATCTCTTTGCGATTTTGATTTGCATTTCCCTGATTACAAGTGATGTTGAACATTTTTTCATATGCTTGTTGGCCATTTGCATTTCCTCTTCAGAGAAGTTTCTTTTTAGCTCTTCTGCCCATTTTTTGACTGGATTATTTTCTTTGTTGTTGTTGAGTCTCATCAGCTCTTTGTAGATTTTTGTCATCAGTCCTTTATCATTAGTGTTGTGTGCAAAAAATGTTCTCCCAGTCGGTGGGGTTTCTCTTTGTTTTGGTTATTGTCTCTTTTGCTGAGCAGAAGTTCTTTAATTTGATGTAGTCCCAGCTGTTTATCTTTGCCTTCACTATCACTGCTTTGGGTGATGTGTCTGTGAAGATGTCTTTGATGTGCATGTCATGTAGTGTTTCGCCTATATTTCCTTCTATGTATTTCAAAAGTCACTTTAAGAGTCTTTACCTCTAGTCCCTTTCAAGTGAAAATTCAGAATTATTCATTATCCTGGCATCCCCTCTTTTCTTTCTCTCTCTCCCTTCTCTCTTTTCCCTCTCCCCTTCTCTCCCCCGTCTCCTCTCCCTCTCCATATACATACACACATATACTCTGTACATATTCATATGTACGCATCATAAGTATACACTACATATGCTTATACATAGCAATTATTATGTATGTCAAATCAATAAGCTACATTTGAAACCTTGATAATTACAAAATCATTGTCAGGAATAAAATCTTTATAAATGTGAGCATTCTTTCCATCAAATCCTATTTCAGATCTAGGTAAAATACGATAAATGAGGTTATAGGAGATATTCCTTTTAAAGATATGTAAGCTGACCTCTCTTCTTCCCCTCATCCCTAGCTATCGCCTCCACCTGGAGTTACCATATTGTTCTTTGAAATCAATTATTATCCACCCTACCTGCTCCCCTAAATGGTCCCATTATAACATACTTCCTATAGAAAAAGAGCACAGGTTCCTCATTCATTTCCATGCACTTCTCAATAAACACTGGCTCTTTGAGGTTGCCAGCAGCGCCCCCCCCCCCCCAGTTAGGGACCTGCAGGAAAGGAGAGAAGATCTATAGGTCTCATATTTGCATCTTGGAGGAATTCTATAGCCACCACCTCAGCTGTTTCGTACATGGCCAAGAGGAGATAGAATAGTGAAGAAAAGTCAGAATACCTTCTCTCAACTTATAAATTAGCAAATTACCATCAGATTATCTAATTTTCCTCCCTGCTGCTCTCACACCTGCATGCCATTCAGCATTTGAATATGTCAGTACAAGGGCAGAACGAACGGCATTTATGTTCTACATGGAATTGCAGTTTGGGTGTATGGATGTTTATGATAGCAACTATTTCCCTTAAGGCCCACAGCAGGCATGTGACAGGATGGAACTCCCTTAAATGCCTCCATTAATAGCTTTTACCAGTGGCTCTTGATGAAAGCAAAATCCGAGTTTTGAGATTTATATGATATAATCTACTCTTTGTGTTCTCAAATTCTGAATTTTTCTTTCCATGGTTGTCTCCCATCTGTTTGGTTTAGACATCTTTAGAAATGACAAGATTCCTTAGGGAAGAAAAACTGTTATTAACACCAAACTAAGGTGATTAAGTTTCTCTGTGTTCATTCTCTATGTCATCTGTGAGTCCATTCTGGAAAGAGCAGGAGCTGTGAAGTTATTCTGGCCGTTCAACCAGGTCTGATTCTTACTGTGTGAGACCCTTGGAGATGTTAGTTATTTAACCTTTCTGAGCCTCAGTTTCCCAAATGATATACTTTAGATAAAATTATTACCATAAATGTTGATGTATTGGCTATAATATGTAAAGAATACTTAGACCATGTTCTACATGGCTATTCACTCTACAGAAGGTTTGATAGAAGTACCAAGTGAAGTGTCATGCTGGGGACTAAGAGCAGTTAGAAGGGAAGTAATAGAAGTTTAACAACAAGGAGAAAAGACTAACCACAATACAAAGTATTCTAAAACAACATTTAATTCAATGTTGAAAGGGTATAAGAACTTAGAGAACAGAACAAAAAAAGGATACGTTGGTCATGCAAATATTTGTGAGGCGAGACCTCATCTGGGCATTGAAGGCTGGTAGGATTGGGAATGTGGGTGGGGTAAGGAAGGCTGTTCAAGGAAAAGTGAGTAACACCGGCTGATTCTGGAAGACTTTATCACTGAAATGCTCAGAGAAGCATCCTGATGAATAGTAAGAAATAAGAAAGGAAAGTGAGGTGAGAGACAGTATAACAATCATCAGAAGGTGTTTATATTTAGCACAGGAGCAAATCAACAGCTAAGAATTTGGGTTAAGTATATAGGTGATGAAACTAACAATTACTAAAGATTAAAAGAGGCATATGGGGGAAAGGAAGAACCTCCAAATGGTTAATAAATCAGATATGAGAGGAGGAAGTTTGTCATCGGGTAGTGATAGCAGGTAGGAAGGACATTTCTAAGGCAAATAAGATCAAGGCTACCCATTTCAAGCCCAAACATAAGAAGACTTGTAGAATAGTAGTAAAGACAACACTGAAGAAAATATTGATAATTAATTACCTTTTGAACATACCAAGCTTGAGATACAAGTTAAGAGTTAATATGAAGGCAAAAATAATGGGCACATTGTTGAGTATGATTGTAAGTGTCAAAGGGAATTAACTAGAGAAAAAGCCTTGTGGTCAAAGACCATAGAGGTGATTATTTGAAATCACGTGGAAAAGTAGCTCCCGCAGGGAGACATAAAAAGTTGAAAGGCAGATTTTTACAAAAGAAGTGTCCCAGTGCAAAGAGAATAAGAGAAGATAAGCCAACTAACAAAACCAAAAGGTGAAGCTGTCTTCTGAAAGATAATTAGAGCTGAGTCCCTGACAATGATTCCAAGCACTCATGAGCCTCAAAATTCAGTCTTGTTTTCAGTTATCCAGCATTGCCTTGGAGTGAGTCTGAAATGCTAATAGGTATCTAGTGTAGCTGCCTCTTACAAAAATGCTCTGAAACAAGAGTAGATAGTAAATATTTTGTACTTTGTGGGTCAGTTTGTTGCCACTACTCAACTCTATTGTAGCACAGAAAGCAGCAATCAGCAATGAATGTGTTTGACTGAGTTCTAATAAAACTTTATTTATAAAAACAGGTGGTGGGCCAGATTTGGTCCACAGACCATAGTTTGCTGACCTCTGCTCTAGTGTATAGAAGAACCCCAAGGTCATTTCTTATTCTTCCAATCTATATATCCCTGGGTTTTTTTTTTCCATAATCCAAGGAAGACAGAGCAACCTCCACATCCAGTTTATCTAGGTTTGCTAGCACACCTTGATGTATTGTTCCATATAATTAATACACATTTTGGAATATATTCGAAAGATGTCTTGATTTAGTAAAAAAATCAAAATTGAGTTGAATACATCACTACAGATGCAATGAAATGTGAAACATACTATTCCTGACCAATATACCATGTTGCTTTAATTTACAGAACATACAATTATATGGCATTAGCGTTCTAATACATCAGCGTAGTGACAGAATCTTAAGTGAAAACAGACTAATGTGTTCAGTCTGCTTTTTTAACAATTACAGCAGCACAAGTGAGAAATAGTGAGAATTCTTAAGGGTTCTCATTATTTTAAGAATGCTATTTTGGGTCCTCTAGTTCAATGCCTTAGGGATTCTCTGTTGTAGTCAAAGTCAATTATCCTTCCACTAGGAACTGGGAAGTCCTGAAAGTCTTGGATTTAGTTTCTACTCAAGGCAGTTCCTGACATGAGAACTCCAATATCTTAGTTTGCCCATAAACTTTCTATTGACCATTTTGTGACTATAATTACAAAGGCATGAGAGTGAGTTAATATTTCAAAAAACACTGCAGACCACTTACTACAATATTTTACATGAAATAGGAAACAGACTATTTAAAGAATCTAATCCTTACCCTCAAGACTCAACTTTTTCAGTTCTATGATGTTTTCAATGAATAAGAAAATATGCCATACATTTTACATTTTTTCTTCTGAAATTCCTTTATTTTATAAAGGGATAATGGTATAGTAGATAAAGCAAGGATTTTAAAGACTGGGAAATTGATCTTGAATCTGGTAATAAATACCAGGTCCTGTGTCACATTCTTTGAGAAGTTTGCTAAATATTGGTGAGTTGATGTGTAAATGAGAAATCATTCCCATTTCATAAGACTGCAGTGGGAATTAAATGAGCCAATAGATAATATTTAGCCCAATGTTGGACAAGTAGAGTGCTTATTCTTTTTAAAAAGCATTAAAATTTTTATATTATGTAGTAGGCATTGTTCTATACACTGTTAATGCCATATAATTGTATGTTCTGTAAAGTAAAGTAACATGGTATAGTGGTCAGGAATAGTATAGATATAGATCCTTCCCTTGACAAGTTCTCTATATGCTAGGGATATCAGTCAGAGAGATCAGATACAGGAAATAGAAACTACTACGGTTACTTATATATTTATATTATTCTTTATTGAGGTAATATGGTTTACATCACATGATTCAGAGTTACAGGTTCACATCTTTTTAGATATGTTACCATACTACCCCCACCCCAAGGCACCCATAGTCCTCTACAGTAGTCCATTTTGCACCTTCCTTCTTTTGTTCCTTACCCTTTTCCAACTTATTTTACTTAGCATAATCCTCTCCATCCATGTTATGCAAATGGCAAAAGTTCATCTTTTTTATAACTGAGTAGTATTCCATAGTGTGTGGATACCATAGCTTCTTAATCCTCTCTAGTTCTTTTAAGTACAAAGTATTTAAAAGCATAAATAATTGTTAGAAGGACTAGGGGAAGTCCAAACTCTCTGTTAAAATTCTAGAAATGACTCCCATACCATATTATCCATCTGGCCTCATTAGCTACCTCAATAAGGAAGGTGGAGATTTAGGAGAATACAAGAAAAATTATCAGTCAAGAACACATTACCTTAGCTATGGTCCAGGGATTAGGGAGTCCTCTCATCCTAACTGCCTCATTACCTTTGGAATAATGACTGATTCTAGGAGGTCTGCTACAGAAAACAAATGTCTCCAAAGCTGGGGCTGTGCAGCCTCCATTTCAATTCCTCTATCCTAATCTCATGAAAGAATATTTTGCCAAAGTTAACATCTAGCTGCAAAGGAGTCTGGGAAATGTTGCATTCTTGCTGTATACACAGTGAGGCATACAAGAAACAGAGTGGAATAGATAGTGAACACATCAGAGGGTAATCCTCTGAATTACCCATTTCTGTAGACTGGAAAGTTGATATACTAATAATATACAATATTATGAGGCATAGGTAGAAAAAAAGGAGACTATACAAAGTAAACAGGCAGTACAAAGGAGAAAGTGATTTTTTTTTCTAACTAGAGAGACAATAACAAGGCTTAAAGGATGAATAGAAACAAGTGATGTAGATAGAAGAAAAATGTTTTAAGCAAGACAAGTAATTTTAGAAAATGTTAGTGCTTTTTCCCAGCCTTATTCCTGGAAGGGTTAGCAAACATCTTGGGTGAGAAAATTCATTTCATCTTTAAGAAAAGTAGAAGAAACCTTGAAGATTGTCTTCTTTTCAATAATTATTTATTAAGTACTTTCAATGGTCCTGCCACCAAAGAGTAAATTCCTTGAGTGCAGGGAACAGGTCCCTTTTTTTGCATAAATGCAAGACTACATTGAATGTCAGGAGCATAGAGTAGTCTCAATAGACAAGAGTGGA
Source organism: Talpa europaea (assembly GCF_964194135.1). Lineage (NCBI taxonomy): Eukaryota > Metazoa > Chordata > Mammalia > Eulipotyphla > Talpidae > Talpa > Talpa europaea. The sequence goes on from NC_140069.1 coordinate 15,454,414, forward strand.
ATTAATACCCTTAAGAATATGCATAAATTATGATAAGGCAGATAAGAAACATGGAAGTAATGTCATCAGAGACCTAAAAGTTAAGTGTGGGTGATAAGGGATGCTTTTATGGAGTTTTTGAGAGTTGAATTGTAAGCAAAGAGAACTCCATAAGACATGTAAGTTGTAAGCACTAGACATCTTCAAGGATTAATGGCTTAATTGTGAATACAGTTTGATCTTATGGGTGCCTGGTTATATAAGGTCATATTGGCATTCAAGCTAGAAAAATAATTTGGGAATGGAGAAAGATCTTATCTTTGAAGTCTCTGTATCATGTGGGTCTGCAACTCCTAGGCAGCCTATTTGGCCACCATTTTGTCACCTAAACAAGGTCAAAATGGCCCAGCCAGTTAGGAACAGGAGCCCAAACCCTTAAGTCCTTCAGATCAAACAAGAGCACAAAGCTGGATCACACTGGGAAGGTTATGCATCACTAGGTATGTTGTCCAGAACGCCCGGGGGGCTGAGGACCAATGCATAACATATACTCCCAATTTATACATCACGAGATATGACTGGGAATGCCCGGGGCGCCAAGGACCGATGTATGGCAAGGGACCCCAGAAGCTGATCAGTGGAGCGCCTTGTTGATAAGATTAGAACCATGACTGGGGATTAGGGTGTATTATCAAGTAGATTAGAAGTGCCTGGAGGGCAGACTCACAATCCCTAATCTACTACACCCTTCCCCTTTCTTTAATCTCCTTTATCTCCTTACAATCAATTACATGTGTCAATAAAAGGGCCAGGATCTTGCTCTTCAGCAGCATCCTGCATTGTGCAGCCTGCTCCACGACTCCCGTATGTCAGTGTGGTGTTGTCCCGACGCAACAGTATCACGTAGAATTTTGGTTTATTCTAGAAGTACTCCTCTGAATTACAATGATAATTTCCAGAAATGTGCCTGTAATTAGGATGGATTTTTAGAAGCATGTCTTTGCTGGTGTGATAACAGGATACAAAGGACTCTGGGAGAGACTAGAGGCCTGTTTAGCAGCCATGACAGCTTACTACATGTGCAATGGAGGGAGCTGAACTGAGTTCTGCTGGAGGAAGTAGAAAGAAAAATACTATATGAGCAGCATTCACTTTTGAAACGAAATACATTTTTTTCAAATTCAATTCTGGAAAATAAGTAAAACAGATGTTTCCACATCCTTATTGTAAGAACTGTGTTCATGTACAGGTAGCCGGAGAAGCCATGGTGATGTTCTCACATCTGTTAGGAAGACAAAATATGCTCAGGTATCTCAGCACCTTTATAGGTCCCTCTGGGTTCAATAACTTAATCTCACTGAACCTCATTTTTTTTCCTCTAAAATGAAGGTGAAACAGTGTCCAATACCTAGGGTAGTTGTGGAAATTAAAAACTACACAATAAAAATAAGAAGTAAAACACTCATCACAACAACTTGCATATATGTTCAGCCAGTTTCATTGTCATCATGGTCGTCATCATCATTGTCATCACCACCAGGGAGGCAGGGAGGCTGCACACATACATGTAGAACAGTTGAAAGGGGTAGACTTTGGAGACAAACAGGAAATAGCTGCAACTCTCAGGTGGGTAATTTGGAGAAGAATTTATCAAAGAAACTACTGTATTTGCAAACTCACAGGCAGGCTGTAGGGAATGAAGAGGACAGCACACATCCTCATCCTCATTAGAGAGGAAGGGATCCAGTTATCAGCCTGAGGCCTGAAGGGGCGGGAAGAGGGAAAACTTGCAGACACTGGAAGGAGACAGTCATGTGACCTTTGTTCAAAGGGTGTGGCCCTGGTGACCTGCACTGAGTGAGGCTGGGGAGTAAATACCTAGACACCCCCAGGTCCCTTGGTCTTCTCTGAGCACTTACCATGGGCAGAGCCCAACCCAACCCCAACCCAACCAGAAGCCAAAGGGCAGATGACCCCTGACCCAACATGTACAGGTCAGTGTCCAGGAGTCCAGAACACAGTGGAGAAGTGTACAGGGCAAAGCTCAGGAATAGACACACCCATCACCCACATCCATCTCTGAAGCCACCTTGTAACCTCAGGCAAGTCATTTAATTGTTCTGAGTGTCATGTTGCTCACAGTCAAACAATGTTAATAATAATAGTTATTGTAAGCATCAACTAAAATGATGCCTGGAAGGTACGTATATAGTCCCTGGAATAGAGTGAGCATCAGTGAATGTTCTAAGCCCCACCCCCAGCTGATGACAACTCTTTCCTCTTCTGACTGCTTTAAAGCCTTCAAATATTCCCCAGAAGCAGTGACTGTCAAGTGTGGTCCATAGATATTGTGCTTTAGAGGCACTTAGGGCCCTTTTGAACAGGCAGTTTGGTGGCCCCCACCCCAGTCTAGCTAAATCACCAGCAGAAGGGTGGGAGTCTGTTTCAGACAAGTTCCCCCAAGTAATGTTCATGGACAGTCAACTTTGGGAACCACCATCCTAAAAGTTCATATTTCTAATTGACCCCCTTGAGTAAAATAGAGGTGAGATTTATCTGTGCTTAAAAGCCATTAGGTGCAGTTACAGCCCATCAGTCCTGTGAAGAGGGGCCATCACACCAGGACACTAAGGGTCTATCTCGTGGTGTTAGGCCAAGCTGATTCTCCATTTTACTGGCTTTATTAATACCCGAGGAACAATGTTCTCGGGCTTTTAATTAAAAATTCTCTAACATCCAGGCTGTAATCATTTTCTAGGCTGGATATGGGCTTGGTAAGTAGCTGGCTTTTACCTCCCCTTTCAGAGAAAACTTAATAAGCGAAGCATAAGCTGTTAAAGGGAATAAAGCTTTTTGAATGCTTTGTAGATGAGAATAGGTCAATTCTGAGTATAAACAGGAGGAGGCCAAAGCTTAGAATAAGATCAGAGGACCAGGCGCCTTGCTTTAATTTTGTAAGAAAGGTATAAGAAAATTCGTCAGTGGTCTGGGACAGTCATCCAGCTTATGATTTGGGTCCTAAATTTGTCAGGATTCAGATTGGCAGTGATAAACAGCTTCAAAATAACCGCTGCTTAGGCAAAAGAGAATTTGACTTGCTTTTCATGTAAAATTGCACACGTAGGCAGAATGGCCTGCAGTGGTTTTATGCTATAACTTTCTCAAGAACTCAGACTCTTCTAGTTTTTGCTCTGCTCTCCCCAGAGTATGGCCCACAATCTCATGTTCCCGGATGGAGCTCTCCTTGTCACATCCATGCTCCACACACAAGAAGAAGCAGCCTCAAAATCTGCCATACAGCACATCTTCTTATATCACTTTGGCTACAGCTGGATCTCATGGCCACACCAAACTGTAAAAGAGACTTGGAAATAGAATCACTGCTAAATATTCAATGGATGATACATTGGGGGCCTGTAGGAGTTGCTGCCATGGGTACTGCATCCTGAGAAACTTTGGGACTTCTTTTCCAATAAATAGAATGTTTTCCAGTCAGGTTCCAATCAGGAATCCATATACCACTCCAGAAATATTTGAAAGAGAGAACTTGAAAAAGAGAATTGATAGGACAAATGATAAAAGAATGAATATTCAAAGTGCAAAATTTAGGCAAACCAGAGGTCAGCAACAGTGGAAGCATCTACCCTTCCTGGAGATGGAGGAATGAAGGAGAAGGCAGAGCTCAGAAGTCAGGACTGCCTAACCAGGTAAATCCAGGGCTATTCTGGTGAGAAACCAGGAGGAAGAGTAATCACTGCCCAAGATGTCACCAGAAGCAAAGTGATAGAAGGAAACATCTGCCAGGCTTTTTTTCTTCTGCCCCTCAGTCTCCCGGTGGCTCACAGTGAAATAGATAGATAGCTAGATAGATAGATAGACAGACAGACAGACAGACAGCTAAATAGACATGTATGTGATGAAGTATTATTTCATCATAAAAAGGAGGGAAATTCTAACATAAGCTACAACATGAATGAACCTTGAAAACATTATACCAAGTGAAATAAGCTACACACCAAAGTATGTATTATATGAGGTACTTAGAATAGGCAAGGTAAGAAGGTAAGTTAGATATTACGTGGGGTTGGAGACTTGGGGATAGTGAATCGTTATTGTTTAATGATACAAAGATTTTCTTTGTATCTTTGGTTTCATGAAGTTCTAGAATTGAGTAGTGGCGACAGTTGCACATTATTGTCAGTATAATTAATGAAGCTGTAGTTTGCATTTTAAAATAGCTAAAATAATATATTTTAAAAAATAATAAATTTTAAAAGGTAAAGCAAAAATAAAGAGGATCCTTCTGCTTCCCAAGTGTATTTAGTGGCTTCAGAATTCTTTATGTGGAAGGTGGAAGTTGATCATGCAGCAGTGGATGCTGGCAACTGGACAAAGCAGTGGGATCAAAGGAACATGAAGCCTTCAAAGCCAGAATTGTCTCTGTTTCCAAGAATTGTGAAGTTTCAATAATGTTTTCTGGGGGAAGAAATATTACTCCCTTCTTTCTCACACTAAACTTGATACTGTCATGAAGCAAAAGCATAACTCAGAATGAAAACATAAAGGCAAAATCAGACATAGGTAGAATTGGGTGTCATCTGTCTATAGATAACCTCTGAAGACTTGGGAATAGAGAGTCTCACAAAAGTGTAGAAGAGGTGAGAACACAGAATGCCTACAAGTGTTCCTTTCAAGAATGGAGACAACTGGGAAAAGGCTGAATTTCTAGGTCCCCTGTTAACAAGGAGTGGAAGGGTCACAACATACTTAGCTATGTCAAAAACAGCCCATTTGGGGACAAAAGATAGTTATTTTTTTGCATCCAAGAAAACCATTGGCTGCTTAGTGAAGGCCATTTCTGTGAATGGAAGGGGCGTGGGGTGAGATGAGAGGAACAGTCTTTCTGCATTTCTCCATTTGCTGGCTCAACAGAAGCAGTAAACAAACCCTATTCCCAGAACTATGCTGACAAAACTATGCTGACAACATTGATGATGGCGGCACACAAATTAGGAGGTAAACAAAAGCCATGTTAATTTCAAGCTCCATTAGAAACACAGGCAGGAAAAAAAATCAACATCTGCCAAATAAAAAAGGTCAAAATTGAAAGGGAAAGATGCTTTCCTTACGAAATCCTAAAAAGATCGTGCCAACATTGAAGACAGGAGATCCTATGTCCTCTTTCACTTTTGTTAATCATAAAATTCTAAAAAAAATAAATAAAATACGAAACCCTCCTATTTTAATGTCTCCTCTAGTCAGATGACGGTGAGGTGATGGAGTCTGAGTTGCGTATCTTTCTCCTGCAGAAGGAAGCCTCACGGTGTTTGCAGGATAGACACAGGATTCCATTCCAGAGCTGTCTCCTATTTATTCTCTCAATTATAATTTTTAAAAGAACCTCCAAAAATGCTTATGGCTTTGGTGTGTAGCCTAAGTATTATTCTTTTGAAGACTCCACAACATAACTTGTCTCTGATGTGAAATTGCCATAGCATAGTCTTGTCTAAGAGACCTCAGGCCCTTTAATCCCTTTGTAAAATGTGCTGCAAACCCCAGATCAAGTCCAGGAAACACACACATGTCTTTCTCTTGGTGGCTTGTGTTGAAAGGGATGATACACAAATGAAAACAGATATCTCTCATAAGGTCTTTTTTTATGTTGTGGCAGTAACCATTCTGGGTCTTTGATGATGGATGATTCTTCATTTGTAAATTTAAAGCCATATGTATTAACTTAGTTTCCTTCCAGGCATTTTGTATCAGGAGCATCACATATGGCTTTATAATGTTCCCATACCAGATGCCTAGTTGTACTTTGATTCAGTACACACAGGAAGAAAGGATATATGAGAATGTCACCATAACTTTTTGACTAGGTAATCAGTCTATTCCCATCCACCTAGCAGCAGGGAATTGGCCTTGCTGATTTCTCATGCTTGTCTCTCTGGATTTTATGATTCTATGACATCTTTTCCCAGAAATATTAAATTTGAAGGATCAGTTGCTGAATGCAATCAAATCCACCCACCCTCTCCCAGAACTAAATAGGTATTTTTAAACACATACATGCATACACACTTCAAAAACAACGGATTTCCCTTTTGAGAATGGAAATATAGCCATCTCTAAATTATGTTACTAGATGCAACTCCAGGTGTAGGAGAAGGTGTAGAAGACTCTTTGCTAAGAGCCAGGACCTAGATTATGGCCTGAATTTAATTAAGTGTTGCTCAGGGTGCTTTGTAGACTGGCGCTTAAATCATAGTCAGTTGATCTCTTTTTATAACTATCTCTTATTAGTCCAGGCGTGTCCTGCATGCCTGCCTTGTCTTCTGCAGCTCTGCTGTTCTTCAAGATCAGAGTTAATATCACACAGTAAATATTCAATACATATATAAATTAATGCAAAGAAAGAGATGAGGATGGCTACAGATTTAAGATCCTGTGGTTCACATTACAAGATGTGACCCAAGAAATTCAAGAAGAGCGAACACACTGAGAAAGTTCCCTATTCTTCCTTGGCAGACATCCAAATTCCCTTCCTTTGAATAATATACAGGTTTAATTTTTCTCCTTCTGGTCCTTTGCCCTGTTCCAGCATTTGTAGAATTCTCTATATATTTTTGGCCTCAGCCTGAACTTTTAAAATTTTCTCATTTTCCACTGTCATTTTCTAAGAGTATTGTCTTCTTTCTTTGTGACAACTTCAGTTACTTACTTGTTTTGTTGTTTCATTGGAGTGGCATTGCATTGCAACATTCTAGAAGTTGCGGGTGTTCATCATTAAAAATCAATATGTGCACATACTATATTCAGTTCACCACTAGAAGTGCATTCTGTCCTTCACCATACAGCCAACTCCTTTGACCAATCTACCCACTCTCCTCCCCATGCCTTCTGGTGACCACTAATTGGTCTTAGAGTCTAAAAGTTTGTTTTCATTTTATTTTATTTAGTGCATCAGTTTATTTGGTTTCTCTTGAGATGTTCCTGGAAAAGGTCAAGGACTCTCTACCTGTGGAAAATTCCTTTCCAAATAACATAAGGAACTAGTGACAGTGGTTATGGCTGGGAGGTGTAGAAGCTTGGAGAATGTTTATTTTTCATCAGTATGAGTCATTCTTGTCCATGAACCTCTATTACTTTTATAATTGAAAAACTTGTTTAAAATATCTGTATTTATCATGACACATGCCATTCTGGTAGGTCATAAAAATATTAAATATTAATGTTCATTGATGCATACATTATTCTATACAGGTGAGCAATCTCATTGCTTTGACATCCAATTCTCAATGAGTCCAGTATTCCAGAGTTTAAAGCATCTCCTGATTGTTCAAAATTGAATACTGGTGAGCGAATCATGCTGAGGCTCATTTATAGACACGTGGTAACTGAGCTGCTTTTATATCTGTAGCTTCTTGCTTTGAATGACACACCCCCAGTGAGCATTTGATACTAAAGGAGGTGTTTCAATCAGTGGGTCAAATAAAACACTTCCATCACAGCTTTCCCAATTTTTATTTCATGTTTTTATTTTACTCTTGGTGGTATTTACAGTTGTCACACATTTCACACCTTATGGGTCCTCCGCATTGATTACAGGTTGCTAATTATTTCCATTCAATGGCCTCATCACATTTCACTCTTGGCCCTTCCAAACTTGTTCTTTCCCTTTAAGGTTTTTAAGTCCTTTTTATCCCAGGGTTTTATTCCTTTGCCATTGTATTTGCTCCTATTTTTAATTTTTCAACACACCTACTTTGGCTTGTTTCAAGGTTCTGCAAATGGTACAACCATTGTTAGACATTGTTAAACCTTTGAACCTTTAAGTAAATAAATGCTTCCAAGGAGATAAAATTGTTTGATTCCATGAATGATGCTCAAAAGTGTATGCAGTTTTCATAAATTCTATTAAGTTCTAAATTCTATTAAGTTCAAAATTGGTAAGATATGTTCAAGTTTGCACATTATAGAAACTGTCAGCTTCATTCTCAGAAGAATATACAGTTTTATAATATGTGGTACCTATAATCAGTAACATTTTAAAAATTCACAAAAATGATGTGACAGAGACTGGCTAAATAAATAATTCCTGACCCTACTGGTTCTCTGACTTTAATGTATGTAAGAACCACCTAAAGGACTTGTTGAAACACTGCTGAACTTCTTCCCTCTGTGGTGAAACTGAAGCATTTTAACTTTTTTTTAAAAGATTTTTTAATTTATGCATACAAGAACTGGGGTACAGGCCAGAGGTGTGGGGAGTGAGGGGATTCACCAGAGGCAGAGTGGGAAACAGAACAGGTAGACTGACTGAAATACACTGCTGAGGAGAGCAGTGGGCCAGTAAGAAGCTGCTGTGCCATGTGGGTAGCTCCCTAGCCGGGGATCGAGCTCCATGCTGCCATGGCTGGGAATAGCTTCATAGATTGCGTCTTAACCCCTTGTGCCACCAGAAAGGCCCAGCATTTTAACTTCTACCAAGATCCTAGTTCATCCTGTATTTGTTCATCAAGGATCACACTTTGAGACCCGTTATTATCTCAGTTTTCTTTGTGAGTGCAAAGAAATTGCATTTCCCAGTCATGCTTCTAATTAGGTTTGGGCCAAATAAGTGGGTCCAGGCCGGTGACATGCATACCCCACTCTAAATTTGGCTATAAAGCTCCTGTCATGGGCCTCCACTCCTTCCCCTTTCCTGGGCAACTGAGGGTGATATTACTTTGTAGAGATTGGCCTTCAGGAATGGAAGACACCAAGATCTGTGCATTTTTACATGGGGGAATACTGCCTAACTCACGTGAAATTATAATGTCAAGAGGCATAAGAGGGCCTCCCTGGTGGTGCAAGGAGTTGAGCACAGCTCTGTGAAGCTGTCCGCAGCCTCTGCAGCACAAGTTCAATCCAAGGCTGGCCAGAGAGAAATCTACAGGGCACAGCAGACCTCTCCTGTCTTGCCCGCTGCCCCCCTCAGCAGTGTATTTCAGTAGATATGCCTATTCTGCTCCCCACTCTGCCTCTGGTGAATCCTCTCGCTCCCCACACCTCTGGCCTGTACCCCAGTTCTTGTATACATAAATAAATAAATCCTTTTTTAAAAGGAGGAATAAGAATAAGCCTTTATTATATCAAGTTATTGAAATTGGGGACAAAGTTGCCTAATTACCCTATATACATGACTTTCATGTAATAATGAGCACTGAGGAAACTTTTATTATGTAAATTTTAGTGGAAATTTAAGCAATGTACCATCTACTCTTCCCAAGTAAAAAAAATACCTATTTAAATTGATTCATACATACTTCCTTGAGGGACACATGTCTGTAGGCCTTGAAGAGGTTTTGCCAATCTTTCAGAACCCTACCTTAGTACATTTTGGGTGAGCTTGCATCTGAACTTTCCCAACCACCCACTCCTTGAATGACTACATTTGTGTATTCTGAAAATGGGTCTACTCACTTATCTTTTGTTTCATGTTGGATAAGACCAAGACCCTTTTCCTCTCATTCAAAGTCCATTACTGGATAGCTCTGCGTGGTTGGCTCTGTTTCTATCCTTGTTCTTGTTCTGCCAGTGACATCATCCCAGAATATCTGAGATTGGAGGTATGTTGATTGGAGTAGATTTTCCTCCGAGGCAACCTTAGAGATAAGTTAATGGCCCCATAGTGACCCACATCTTTCATTAAGTTCAAAAGCAGCAAGAACCTCTAGGAGATCCCTGAGCTTTAGCCCTATTGCTGCTACTAGTTTTCTGAATTTCTGCCCCACTGACTCTGTGTGGAACCTAGAACCAGAAAGTCTAGGCTCCCTTCCCTGCCACCTCTGCCCTTGCTGACTCCGATCACTTCCCCACCTGGGTAGCTGCCAAACTCTGGTGTCCGATTTTATTTGTCAATTTCCTGTTCAGACCTCCACATATATCACACCCCATGACTATAGCAGGCTCTGCTCAACTCTCTTCCTTGTATTATGCAAATGCTATGTCACTGCCCCCTTGTCTTCCAGGCACAGAACTGGGCAGAAAGCAATGTTTTTCCTAAATATGCCTTATGAAAATATGCACTTTCATCAACTACTTGCTCACATGTGTCCCATATTGCCTCATGTGAAATCCAAGCCTAAAGACTATATAAAATTGAGAGTCACATGTTCAAAGTGTTCATTTTCCTGATTATAAGCAAAAATATATTTATTGAAGAGAATTTTTAAAGAGTACACAAAGAAAAATTCATCTTTGATACTAGTCTCCCTTACATATTTATGTAACTGAGTTAGTTAGTTATTGCTTATCAGTTAAATGTACCTGGCTACTTAATACTACTATCTATTTAGGTCATAGTTTATTAAACCAAATGTTGATTCTGATTTTCTTGTTATTATAAGTAATAACAAGATAAACATCCTCTGTCTAAATCTTGTGCACATATCTGATAATATTTCTAAAGTAGCTTCTTTGCAGGGAAATCCCTTAGTACAAGTGTATAAATAATTGAGGTAAATACTATAACACAAGAAAGAGCTAAAATGGCCAAAAGTGATTATGTCTAGTTCAATAAGTTTATTAGGATGAGCAACAGTGGGCAGACATGTTATTTTCCATATAAGCACTGCATATGACTTTTTCAGCTAATATATTATTATGGCTAAAAACGAACAAATTATGAAAATTATTAGATTTTTTCCAAATAAAGACTAAGTGCACTGAAAAAAGGTCTATGAATATTTTTCAAGAATTCACATTGCATGCCATCTGAACAAAGTGCCATCTGAAAATTTATAACTATTTACCCTGAAATATAAAATAGCTCCCTTCCTATAAAAGCCTCTACAAATTAGGCACTTCTTTTTCTTTTTAAATCTTTTCTAATTAGGCCTAAAATGGCTTGCAATATTTGTTTGCATTTGTTTTACTGATACGGTTGAATTGTGTGTGATTTACTGATGAGTTATACTTCTCTTGGCCTCAAATCCCAGAGCTTACCCATCAAAGAGATGCCGTCCCTGAGAAATTAGTCACTCTGGAAGGTGGTGTCTTTATTTGAATGGCACAGCCATGGCTTAAACATTTGGGTAATGGTTCTTTTTAAATGACTATCAGAGTCCAAGTGGCTTTTATGGATATCCTTAGGATCAGCTACATCATCAAGTTGGGGACAAAAATATAGTGCAACTGCATGGTGATATCCTGAGTTTTCATTCATGATGCATAAACCATCCATGAAAGCAGCTGTCAAAAAGGCACCCCAGCTATGTTTGGGGCCATGAGAATAGGGGTAGAAGAAATGCCTGACTCTTGAAAGCACAACAGTCACTTGAATATATCTATTCTAGAAGAATTCTCACTGCATCTACCTTGTTACTTCCTAGACTGACTTCATATTTAATATATTTATATTAATTACAAGTTGTCTATTAGTCTGATGTCAGTGTGTCATGCAGCCTTATACACAGCTGTCTCTATAGCAGACACTTAGCAATTTGATCAAGATTGTATGGACTATGCATATTTTATGGAATGGAGAGTGTCAGTCACCCTAGAGATTGTGCTCTGTTGTCTTCCAGACACCTAGTAGATTTTCTCGCACAGAGTAGGTGGCCAACATTATTTGTGGAATAAAAAATATGTGCTGATATCTGTCCTAGGATGACCACTGGGGATTTCTGAGGAATATGACACATGCCAGATGTATTTGCAGGGAATTTACAAAATTGTGGAGATATTCATCAAATATTCCTATGAATTAATGGGGAGTTTTAGAGTCTACTAAGTGCCAGGCTTATATAAGATTTGCCTTTCCAAAGTGCTCTGAGAAAGAGATATTTGGACTGCATGGAAAGGCAGAGCGAATATTTTTTTTTTAAGTTCAAAGACAAAAATTAAGAGCACTGTGCATTAGAGAAACTGAGAAAAAAAGGGTATAGTAAGCACCAAGAGAGGATGCAGATTAATGGGAGGTAAAACTGAACACAAGGTCTTTGTAGCTCTCTGCTTTGTGAGGGAGAAGGTTGCACTCACCCTTATCAGCAACACGGGCTTTGTGACACCTACCTGATAGGTTTACTGGGAGTATAAAACATATGTGTAGCTCTTTGCTTTCGACCCATGGAAAATGTTCTGGTCATTTCTCTTTATACTTTCTTGCCTTTTATTACCTGTATTTTGAGTTCATTAAGAGCAAGAACTCATTCTTATATTTCAGTGGATCACCTTTGTGTCGGTCTCAATGCCAGCTGCTTGGTAAATTCTCAATGACAGCTAGGGTTGCCATTAGGATTGCTCAGCAGTTCCCTGTAGGCTAGGATTTTACATATATTTTCTTACTTGGGTTTTTATTTAATAAAAATTGCTGTGGATTTACAATACTAAATTGAGTTTCTAGCATCCGTTGTTTTCATATGTGGAATTATGCACCTTTGTTATCCATTGATATTTGAATTTGATTGTGTAGTTTGGACACGGTTTTATTTTCCAGTAAGTGGTGGATAGGTTATTTCAAAGCTTCAGAGCATCTCCAAGGTTTAGAATAATGAAAAATGCAATCTATATATATTGGATTGCCATATATATTTGCATTACAGAATTTTCTGATAGCTATTATTATAGTATGTAAATACAGAGATTAAATGAATGCATAAAAATATAAATATCCTTTCACCAATAATGTGCTGCTCAAACAAAGCAATAATTTAGAGATCTGACCTTGTAATTCAGCCGATTAGAGGAATCCAATTCTCTTTATTTCATGTTATGTTGTATCTAATTGATGGAGAAGTCTAAGTGAATCAATATGCCAAAAATTGACCCAGACAAGCTCCATTCCTTATGTGTCTAGATGACTTGCAGGCCCTGTTTTCCCAATTTTCAAGCAAAAAGAAAAGTTTGTTTCTTCCTCCTAACTGCTAAAACTGCAAACTAAAGCTATATCCTTCCTTTTTCCCTGTCACATAATAAATAATGTAATAAAGTTCCTGCACTCGAAACTTTGCTGACAATTCTGTTAACAAATACACAAGATAGAATAGCATGCTTCCAAGTCTTCCTTAACTTGATGAACCCAAACAATTGTAAAAACTCCTTTTAATCAGATTAATGTACTCAGATCCAACCAGATGCTAAGAGACCTGATCAGAAGGAAAATAAGGTATAAATCCTCAGTTTTCATAGCATGATGCTACATGTGATGATTTTTCTGCTTATTGAAAGAAGATAAAAGATAATATTTACAGTCCCCGTATTACCCATAGGGTGTCTCTGTCTATTTCATCCTGCTGCTTTTATTAAGAAGTTAAGTTCCTTTTCAATGCCACCTCTTGGTTTCTCTTACAAAATGTGGTTTTGTGTCATCTAGTCACAACTATTGCTATCACAATGGAAAAACCCTTTCAGAAAAGGCAGTCCCAAAATGTAGATCCTGGTAAATTCAGCCAATGTTGAGGGTGCCTAGAGCTTGTCTGGCTCTGCTATGAAGAAAGGCTCCCAAGATGTTCTGCTGGTGAAACCATGACCTTGGATTTCATGTGCCACCATGGCCATGCCTGTGTTGGTCACATTCGTTAAACCAGTGTTAATTCTTTGAGCTTGTTCAGCTCAGGGGAAAGTCAGGATGTACAGCTGAGCACCAAAATGTTTGGAAATGAAAAGATTTGCAACATTGAACAAGAAGATAGCAGTGCTGACTGTCAGTCTGGAAGGAAGCTCTTGTCTCTCCAATATGACACACAGCAGTCTCTACTCATGTCCCCAAATGTCAGATGTTCCTCATCGCTGAGCCAGCATTTTCCTTACCTAACCTGACAAGCAGAGGGTCTGACATGAAAGCAGACTCCCTCAGACAGGGACAAAGATACTCCAACATGGGAGCCAATTCTGTCAGCAAAGGAGTTTGTACACAATCATACTGTGGTGGGGGCTTATAATCAGCTTGAAATGTGCCCTCAGTGCCAAAGAAATCCAGAGTGAGAATGATCCTGGGGTGCTGATTTGTGTTTGAAGACGTTTCTACCCCTGGTAACCCACCCCCCTTCACCTCTGCCTGCACAGCTCATGCTTGAGGATGCGGGTGGGTGCACTGACAGGACGGAGGCAGTGGCGTGGCTAGGAAGAATGTGCTCTGAACTAGAAAATGCCCTAAGTTGGGACCAATGGTCTAACTGCATTGTGGGAGTATTTGCATTTCCCATCTTCAGTTGGCTTCTAGAAATACACACATCTGTCCTTGATTTTCACCAAATTGTTTAGGGAAAAAAAAAAAAGTCAAACTGGTTGTGGTCATCTGAAAGAAGACATAATTTCCTTAAAAATATAATCTGCTAAAGAAAATCATGTGTCTCATAGCCAAGTATAAATTGACATGTATTTTCTCTGCTAAATTTTATATGACGGGTTCTCATTCATAAATATCGATTAGATGTCTCATCAGTACCACGCCACCATTAAGGAGAGCAAGCCAGATATTTTTCCTGGCCCACAGGAAGTAAACCATCAAAGTTCATTTCTTTCAGTTCTCATGAATCATCAAAATTAGTCTACATAAATCCATAGCCTCAGTCCTTCAAACTCACTATTTTACCTTATCTAAATACCTTCCTGTTCTGAATGTAAGCAACTTATATATAAAATGAGGGGGGTGATGGATAATCCTTATGGATTAAACATTCTGTTAGATTCTACCACTAGCACCTGTACAGTTTGGGATTCTGCACAAGGTTTCTGAGCTTGCACCTGTACAGTCTGGGGTTAAGGTGTCTGAGCTTCCAACGTTGTATAAGTAAAATGAAATAATGCCAAATTTGCAGGGTTTGCTTCTTGTGTTTTTTAAATGGAATGAAGATTAAAATCTAGCCTAACCAGGTAGTGATGCAGAATAGAAATAGGTATTATTGCACCTTGTTGCCATTTTTTTTTCTTTGAATCTGTAAATACCGCTTTTGATCCAAGGATTCCAGAATGTGTTTTATTAGATTTACCAAAATCCCCTGATTCTGGCATGCTGCGGTTTATAGGAGACAATAGAATTCATTTCTAAAATGTCACCTTGTAGCATTTTTCTTCTTTTATAGACCCAATTGTAGGGAGCACAGATGAAAAGAGACACATGTATTCACTTTTGCTGGTGAAGCAGGGACATATTTGGATCCATTGCTATGTGCCTGCCAAGTTGTCACAGAGTCAACTGCTTTGTGTTGACCTGACACCAAGTGCTGGAGTCTCACTATTGCAGTTTCCAGCAAGCAAAGCCCATGACAGTTGACATACATCACTTTCCTCCAGCGTTTTCCTTCTATGTTATAAAAATAACAAAGATTTTGGGGGAAAACTAAAGTGTTATAGATGGTAATAAGGAAACTTCAGGAAGTTAGTCAACATTTCCTTACCAAACTGGGTAAATGTGGAAATCAGGCCTCTGAAACATAGCCAGTCACTGGAAAGTCTCATGATTTGGTTTCATTAAGATACCAAAGAATAATTAGACCATAGGGGGAATTCTGTTTTCCATTTCCCAGGGACTATGATTAGTAAGTGACTTTCCATGCCATTCTTTTTTCCACTTCCTGTTTTTCCCCCTTTGAGAAAATTGTTTGCTAAGTGATGGGAACAAATAGAATGGGAATAACCAAGCATCTCAGCTGTACAGCTGTATAGCTGAACAGGGACAGCTGCTGGCTTTTCCATTCCATCCACCAGAGCCAGTCTCTCCTCTCTGCCTGGCCTACCTGGGGGCTTTCTTCATGCAGAGAGCCCAAGAATGGAATTTTGCATTGTTAATCTGAGAGAGGAGAGAGGGAGAATGAATATGAATGAAGATAAATGAAGTTACTTTGTTAACGTCCCAATCAAACATTGCAAAACATTGTCACAAATAGGACTGACTTTCAAGGTCTTCATTGTACTAAGAACTGTACACAATTAAATTGAAATATGAATATAAGCCAGCATTTCAGTTAAGCTGCTTATTAAAATAATTAGGCCAGTGAAGCGAGCAGTGTATAAGCTTAGGAAACTGAGGTTTGGTTAAAATGCTCTCTCTGCAGGTATATACAGAACGAAAGGGGAAGGTATTGTGAAGCCATAAATAAAAGACATTCTACACTGAAAGTCAAAAGGCACTAGAAAAGGAGTACAGAATTATTTTTATATGCATGTACAGATTTGTAGCAATAGAAATCCTGAGATAGAAAGGATTTTTGTGAAGCCATTTCTACATTGGCCACTACCAAGTTCCCATTCAAAACTTAATTTATGAGTTTTACTTTTTGAGATTCTCCTTACAATATGCGATTATTAAGTAATAATTAATTTGCTCTCCCACAAAGGAAAAACATGAACCTCCAATTAGAGTATTGGATTAGCATGAACTAACTATTGTTACCTTTTTCAGTTAACATGATTTAAACAAAAAGCAAATAAATGTGACATTTTTATTATCCTTTGTAATCTGATTATGGGTAAATGTATAATTTCTGTCAGTTTTTTTTTTTTTTCTGGAAAGAAGAAATAGTAACAGGAGGTCCCCAGGCACCTTTGACTCATTCAGAAAAACTGTCAGTTCCAGTTGCTTTATCGTGTGCCAATTTAATGGCTCAGCCTAAGACTTTGGTGCAGGGTCAAGACTGGAACACAGGTTTCTCAGTTTTCAGTTCAGCATTCTTTGCAAAATCACTCTCCCACTCTATAAACTTGGTTGAGGAGTTTTGAGTGCTATTAATGCCAAGATTTTGCAAGTGGGGCCACATTTGAATGACTGTAGAAATAGTGCTGTGGTAACCCATTTACTTCTCTGGCAGTCTCATTAAATTTTCTTAATGTCAGATTGGCCCTTTTTGATTTTTGGTCTCATGTGCCATGCTATTATATAAAGGCAACAATTTCTCCTTAGCTGATCCATTGTAGAGCTTACAAATCATTGAATCTTCGTATTTAAATCTATCAGTATAAAAAAGAGCACCCACCAAACCCTTCTGTTTGATCACACAAAACCTAAAAATACTTGACTGACACCTATCTTACGTGAGTAATTATGTCAAAGCCACTCCTTTCTGATCAGAGATATAGCTGCAATCCAACTCTACGTTCTGTCTCAGGAAATCTGCCCAGATGCTCAGAAGTGCTGATACGGACTTAAGAACGACCCTGTGAAAATAATTTGATTCCATAGTATGTTTAGAACTGTGTCCTTCCAGAATTTTAGAGAGAGGGAAATTGACATCAGAAAAATTATAATGCCTAGAAAGTAGTGTGGCCAAGAGTTAGAATCAGTAACAGCAACTTAGGACGAGTCAGCAGCTGACTGGAAGCTAAGAGGCCATAGTGACTGTGTGTGACCACCTGCACCCACAGAGGACATGTTGATAGGCTGCTATTATCCCAGCGCTAGGAGTGTGTGGGCTTCGATGCCACCACAGGCTCCTGGTTTCTTTGAAATTACATCTAGAAAACAGAACACTTAAGCTATTTGAGCCACTGCCACCAAGGAACCGCTGCTTACATTGCTTCAGGGGGCATTTCGAGATCCAGTGGGTGTCTCTCTTCCAACCTATCAATTAGAAAAAGCGCAGAGGCAGATGTGATATATTAGATGGTCCTAAGATGGATAGCACTGAAAACGCTCATATTGGCAAGAGTAATTCAAGTTGCCAGGAATCCAAAGTTTGCCATGTGACATCCCCAGAAGTCTGACGGGGTTTGACTGGTTTACTCTACTAAATGAAACTGCTGAGATGACTGTCACGAGGTGATTAATAAAGTACATAAATCTTAACTATGGGAAAAAAGAAGATGAATTGATGCATGCACATATTGGAAATGTAATGAAACCAAATTGAAGCTACCAGGATTTGCTAATATATTACGGAAAAACAAAGCCATGTTTATTGTTTCTCACTGGTCTTATTTCGCAGGTCTCATTTCAGAAATGACCAGGAAGACATATTGGGTTTTATTTTTCATTTTTCCAGCACAGGAGACCTGAACTGGCTCCAGAGTGGGAAAATAATAATGACATAGTAAATATGTGCCCCTGTTGTTTATCATTTATTATTTATTTCCCCTATGCTAATGGTGCTAAAAAAATGATTAGTTCAGCTTCCCTCAAAGCTGCTATTGAATGCCGTTAGTAATCATATGCAAAGTTTTGGTAGTTTTCAAAGTAATTAGAACCCCAGAGCAAATAAACACTAAATGGGCTCTCATCTTTGAAGTTATTTTTTTTTCTAACTAAATAGCTCTGTTCTGCTATAATTATATACTAGTCATTATAAAATTAAAAATCATTTTAAGTGAATGGATGCTTTTTTAAAAAGCATTTGTTTCTTGCTAATTATTACGAACTAAATATACTTTATGATGGTCTTTAAGAAATCTGAAATCTCTGCTTCAGGGCCCTCATCCCTAATGGTTGCAGTTTTAATTCCAGAAGGGGGGAAAAAAAAAAAAAGTTGGTGGTAAAGAGGCTTCAAGGCAATCAAAATCTGAATTTTCATGACTTTGAAAAGATCTGACTTTCTGAAGGTCATCACAAACCCTATTGTCCCATGGACGTGAACATCACTTCAGCACTGCTGCAATAGACGCTAGCTAGAATCTCTGCATGTTACTCATGTCTCTAAGCCTCTATTTTTGCATTTGGAACATGGGGGTGATAAGACCTACCTTGCAGCACTGTTTTCAGGATTCAAGATACTGCCTATGATATTTTCAACTCAGAAACTGGCACCCTAGTTAGTAGCTATTATTATTATTATCATTCCTTATCATTTCTGTTGTTTTTTTGTGAAAGAAAAATACAGCACTGCTCCAGGACTCCAGTTGGATCTCCAGGACCTTTGGCATCTTGTCACATTGCAGCTTTCAGTGGCAAATTTGTCCATGCCAAGAACATGGGATTTAAGTGAAGTTTTGCATGTTATTTTTCTATCCTGATGGCCCAAGGTCAGATTAGGTGAAGGTAGGAAACATGACCATATAGGGCGTGGATTTATTAAGGGCTTTCTGTCAACCAGCAAATTCTTGAAAACCCACCCACTCGTAATTTCTTGCAAGTCCACATTACCTCACCAGGAAAACAAAAGGTAAACAGCAGTAGTAGAAAAGCAAAACAACCAAAAGAAAACCCCCTAAGAGGAGCTTCTTAAATTAGCCCCTTACCCTGGTCCTTTCTCCCTTTACTCATTATTACAAACTAGTATCCAAGCTATGTAGGTTAGCAAAAACCTGGCACAGGTATTTCTCTGAAGGAGGCAGATGATGAACTTCAAGTTTAAGGTTTCCCTCTGACTTGCCCAACTGTTTTCATCAATAAACTCTCTCCTTGCCCTGTCCTCAGCTCTTTTCTCTGACTTTCCATTTTTTCATTTATTTTTTTGGTTTATAGAATATTCTTCCTTAGTTTCTAGATTCCAGGTACTAAGTTTGCAGGCAGTTTCTTATCATTCAGGCACCACTTGTACACATATGTTATCTTAATTAATCCTTCAAACAACTCATTATTATAGTTGAGGGGAAATGTGTAAGGCCATAGAGTTAGTGGGTTCCAGAGCAAGGACTTGAGTGAGAACTTTTGAGTAAACAAGGTCAGGCAACCTCCCTAGCTTAACTCAGTATCGTAGGTGCAGGTGTGTGTTTAAGATCCATACCCACTCCAGAATCCAAATTTTAATTCTAAATGTAGATGCTATGATGAGCACTTAGACTATGAATACTTAATCTGACTTCTCCAAACCTCTCGGACCCTTCTCAATAAAATCTACCCAGTTCTGCTGGTGCAGACATGTTAACCAGCTGCAAATCCAGCTGACTCTCATGCTTTCTTCCTTCCTTCTTTATCCATCCCCTTCATAGTCACAGCTTACTAGTCCCTCCAGTTAAAAAGGAGCAAGAGAACCCAGCTTATGACACATGGCCTCAGGGATAACAGAAGAGAATGGTCTCCTCTGAATAGCATAGGGAAGTGATAGTGCCAACCTTTGTTATTTTTTCTTAAAGATACAGGGGAGAAAGAAGGGTAGACAGGTTTCAGAAGAAGGAATGAAAAGGAATTGATGAAAAACATAAAACAAACCACATTCAGAGGTGAACAGGCCCCAACACAGAAAATTGCCATCACTAGTAGTTGCAGCTGAAACCAGAGAGCACAACACAGCTTTCAAACATAAGCTTAGCCCATGCCCACCAAATTCAGTACCCCAGTTGGGCAACCACCAGGCCCTTTCTCCATATATCAAACAAGTGTTCTCAAAGGTTAGACTTTAAATAGTATATGCCCACATGGTACCAGATACTGGATGAGGTGCCCTTCAACTCTGCAAAAATTTTAGGGAATTGGTAAACCATTATTTTCAGCTGACAAAGAAACCAAGGCTGAACCAATTTCAGCAAATTGTCTACTGCATCACACAGTTAGCAAGGGGAGATCTGGTGTTGGAACTAAGCACTGCTTTCTCTAAAGCCTGTGTCTACTCTGCCACATTAGCTGTGGCAGTTTGCAAGCATGCCAGTCCAAATAAGTGGGGCTCACAGTGACCTGAGAAAATAGCATTGCATCCTCCTTATTTTTTATGACATTAATAGTTTAGTAAATATAATAAACCTCCAAGCTGCATTTGGATTATTTGGTGTTTTCTGCTTACCTGATTCATTTTAAAAACTTCTGTCTTCCCCAAAGTTTATATGACCACCACAATATGGGGACTGTCAGATCTCCCATGGCAAGTTGATTTAAGACTCATGAGTACCCACTGCACAATTTGAGCAAAATGGACTTATAAACCACTTACAGTGGAGAGATCCAGTCCAGAAACCCAACTATGCAACTGATATTCAAGGTTCTTTCTTGCCACCATTTCTGAAAAGACATGCCTAAGAGCAGAGAAACTGAACGGGACAACAGGGTATGTGCAGCACTTCATAGCACAGACTTCCATACCCGTAGGGCAACTAGAGAGAACTCCAGCCAGGTGGATCATGTGGTTTCTAGCAGCATACAGTTGTATATCCACTGCTTCTCCAAGATTCCCTGGTAGGCTATTTTCTAAAAAGGAATGATGTGAATATGCATATGTCACCTCTGGCAGTTGCAAGGGAATTTAATGAATTTTATACCATCACTTCTAGTCGGTCTTAATATTTTGCTCTTGTCTAGAAAGAAAGTCTAAGAGGGACTCTTTCATATTCCTTGTAAATGAAGATTGGAAAGGACAGAGAACAATCAGACTCTCAGAGTCAATCTATTGTCAGCCTAGTTCTGCAGATGTTTAATAGAGGATGTGCTGATTCTTGTCCAATTCAGTGTGAAAAATTATAGAATCATATTGCTGGAGGGGAACGTATGAGATCATTCTGCCTCAAGTCAGGTCCACACCCAAACTGTAAAAGACAAAGATTGGCTTATTTCATCTATTGTCAAGAGGTATAAGAAACCTGGGGCTTTCTTTATTTTATCACAAAAGGGAGGGGAGGACCAGGAAGTAATCATGAAGGTAGCCCACAATGAATCCAAAGGAGTACATTTGAAAAGACTTCATTTAATAAGGTTGGTGGATGGAAGATTTGGCAGTCTTTGAAAATCACCCTTATTTTACCCATTTTATTGACACAAAAACTATGACTCAGAGTCATCTTTGTTCTTTGAAAATGAGCTGACACACCTTACGGAATGTGATCCATTTCACTTGAAGGTGCCAGCAGCCATCCATAGACCAGAAACCACCATTTCTCCATGCTTGGCATCTATGAATGGGAACATACAATCATAAGGAACTTTCTGGATAAAACTCATTTCTGAATGAGATTAGAACCCTACTCTATGCACAGGGCAACTCCTATTTGATATCTCATATTCATACAGTTCTTTGGCATGTTTGCTAATTCTGTTTGCCTCAGTCTCTCCAAGTTCTACCCATACTAAGCAGACCCAGTGGAAACCCTTCCTCCTTATAGAAGCTCATCATTAGATTCACCAGTCACCTCCATTCCCTAGAATTTAGTATTTGGCTGTTCTTTCTCTTGTCTTTACCTTTGTCTCACAAATTAGTACAGGTATGGCCAGTGGGTTTCAGCTTGTGTGAATTCAAACTGGCCAATGGCTGATTAGATAATGATTACAAGGCCTCATAGAGTCTGGAAGAATGCCTGATAGGTTAGCAGGGGCTCTCATGGGTATAGCATCAAGGAATAGAACCTTTGGGCTATGTATCTGCCCCTCCTAAACTAGCCCATAATTGCCTAAAGAATAAAGGTTCCCTACTTTGGCTTTTATATCCCTTCCATACCTAATATCTAGCCCTAGAATAGGGACTCAATCGTATTTGTTGTTTGATGTACCAAAAGGTGCCATTACACACAGCAGGGGTGGGGGAAGGGAAAGGTCAAAACAGGGAAGGAAGAGCACAAGGGGCAGTGGAGATGGATCATGGGTGCTATAGTGGTGGGAGGACCATGGAACTACACCTGAGGAAAGACAGCGAATACTGGCCAAAATTAACAATGATGTCAGAAAATAAGTATTTTTTAATGTGCCATTAACACATAGGAATAAAATGCAAATGAATTTGGAAAGCAACATCTTGTTTTCACCAAGAAACAACATTTCCTCTAAAAGTAAAGTCCTGGGGAAGTACTATTTTTCTCCATCAACCTTAGCTAAATATCAGGATAAAGTGAAATTCCACATGAACCACACTTGGAACTAGATTTTATTTTTGATATGTCTAGGCTCATTGGAATTTTTATTGTTTTTGTATTTGATTCAATTTGTTCTACTTGGTGCCTAATATGGGTTTAAATGATATGCTTCAAGGAAAAAAAATACATAGATATATCACTCTGTGTGTGTGTGTGTGTGTCTGTGTGTGTGAAAGTAAAATGAAAATATTTCAGGGACCCACAACTAATGAAAACAGTCTACATGAGAATCATAGTCATATTTGCTTTGAAAATCTGCACTTCTTCCCTGTATTGCTAGTCTGAACAACTGGGTAGTGTCAGCTGAAGCATCAGCATCTTGATCCCTGTCCAGTTTCAGCAAATTCCAATAACATTTGAGGTTCATTCTCATTTCATAAAGAATAAAAGCTCCCCTATAGTTACAGCACTTACTGCTGGGGTTAATTGGAAATTCAACTTCAACAATTTCTGTAAGCTTAGAGCAAAATATTGTATGTTTGAAAAGCAAGAAAAATAAATTGCAGAAAACGGATAGGTTAGGTTGACACAGAATTCTCCCTTTCTTTGGAACAGAAGTTCTTTGGACAATAGAAGAAATAGACAGCATAGAGCCCAACTTTCCACCTGCTCACAAACACCTGCTCTGGCCGACAGAGGAGAGAACAAAGGAAGAAGAGCCATGAATTGTCTAGGACCTTCTATCCTTAGAAAAATGGGAAGAACAATGAACTAGGAGATAGAAGATCTGAGTTCAAGTTCTTCCCAGATGTTTTGCCTTGAACATTTGATGTAGCCACTGCAAACCTTGATTTCCTCTCTGAAAAAATAGGCAACCATCATTTTCTCTTATGCCATAAGGACTTGATGATCAAATAAGCACATGCAAGTGGAAGCACTGGATAAAGGTTAACCCAGGCAAATTAAGCTGTTAATGTCCCATGTCACTCAAGTCCAATTACCTCTTCTACAAATTACTTGTCTTAAAACAGAGATCATTAATGGCTTTAGTGGTATTGACGTCATTTCTGCCAAAATCACCTGAAGGATACAACTCACAGTATGTTACAGTGACTTTCTGTACCTAGATGGCTAGAGTGGAGATAGGGTTTGAAATGACTTCCTGCTGAGAACCACAGCCTTTAATGCAGAAAAATGGATGATGAGCAGATTTTAGGGAGAGTAGAAGAGATTGATTTAGAAATGAGGGAAGGCTTTTTAACCATCCTGGAATTATACTAAGTAGGGGGTCTACATTTAAGGGGACCGTAACTGAGTTTACTCAGCCCTCTGCAGCTTGTCTCAGGGCCTGATTCAGAACCTCTCCACCCCCCAGATGGGTTTCTAAGCTACTTCTAGATGTGTCACATCATTTATGAGATAACTGACATAGAGATGACATGTCCTTTTTTCTCTCTGGGCTAAAGATTCTGGCTTTATGCCAAATTCAGCAATCTTTTCCTAAATATGTGTAGTATCTATTAGAAGGCAGTCATTCATTCACCTAACGTTGATGGTATGCCTATCACAGTGTGGGTTCATGCCAGGAGGTGATGATACCACGGGGAGAAAGATCAAAAGAGTCCCTGTCTCGCAGCATCTACACTGCTGGGTCCACAGCCTCTGCACACAGGGAAATCCTTGAAGGAAGGGCACCTCTTCTCTTGACATGAATAACGCTATCATTTGAAAAAGCATGAATTCCAAGTCTTCATGGCATCACAGTTCTTTGTCTCATACCAGCTCACCGTGTGATCTTCCTGTTCCCTAGTCTGTGAAATTAAAATCCAAAATGAATTGTCTAAGAATCCTTTCCATTCCAGAATAACACAGTTCCTTGACCCTAGGAAAATCTGTGCCTTGGTTTCTGTATCTCCATCAAAGAGAAATTCTATTTGTCCTGCTGGCACCACAACTATTCTGGAATTGGAGGGTAGCTTTGCAATTTCTGCTTGGAGAACAGGAATGTAAACTTCTGCCACTTAAACAAATAGCAAGGTGATACCTGCCCCTGTACAGGTAGCCTAACACAGCCTGCAATTATTAAGAACTCATCTATCTCAAGAACCTCCCCACCGAAGTGCTTGGGGACACAGTACATAGATAATAATACCATTGAGATGAGACTCAGTTGCCTAATGAGAAAATAAGCTTGTCCCCATTCACGTGTGTTCCTTAAAAGCTAGGCTCAAACCGGATTATTCTCATTTCTGAAGAATGTTTGAGCCTTTTCTTTTCACTACTACTTAAAGCTTGCTTGTGGAAGCAGACCTACAATGTTTTATTTCTTCTAAGCTTGGTAGTCCAGACTCAGATCTCCTCTGGGTCATTAAATACTATCAGTCACAGCCAGGCCACCTTTGCTACATTTTTGTTGTGGGCTGTAGTACAAAATCGCCCTGGAGGCATCAGTGATGATAAGTTTGTCCTTGGTTCTATCTCACATCCAAGTTTACCCTGCCTTGTAGCATGGAGTAGGCAATGCAGCTCGTTGGGGAGAGGCTGAATGCACTTCAAGTGTCCGTGTCCCTCTCTGCGTTGCTTGGCTACAAAATGGAGCCAGGGGAATGCTTTGCAATGCTGTGACACCAGAACGACTAAACTAAAAAGTATATTTTGACTAAGAATGAGAACATTGTGCTGTCATGTACACAGGGATCTGCTTTGGGAATCTCCTGTCTAGCCGAAGAAAATATTATGGCTACTGATTTTGTGGTTTATCTGGACATTTGCAACAGACTAAAACTGACAAGCATTGTTATTCTCCCCCAACCCCAAAACCACCATTAAAACAACAAAATAACCTGCTCCCACGTGCAATGGGGGAGAAAGTGTTATAAAGGTCAACCCTGAAGCTCAGTAGTATCCTTTAGAGCTAGAGTAATCTTTGCAGACAGGAAATGTGTGTTTGAATGTGTTGTCTGGCTCAAGCATTTGCTTAACCAAATCCTTCTCTAGTAAAGTGAATACCACAGAACCAGGCTATTCATCTTCTTGAACTGTCCCAGAAAGAAACAGAAATCTCAGACACATTGGGTTTGTATGCATGAGAATCAGCAAATGTAGCAAATGTGTATGGCCAGATTATTTTTTATAATATTAAAGTAGAAATGTTTTTATTTACTCCCTCTTCGATAGCACTGACAACATACCCCACAATGTTACGACTAGGAAATGGTAGAGAATTAACTCTCCTAGTGCTAGATCTGACAGTGATAGTCTTGGCTATCGTCAAAGACATAATTCAAATGTGGACCAGAAATGGGTGATTAAGATCAGCTTTTAAAAGACTGTGTTTGCATCGCTTCTCATGTAACCATATTTTATTTAAGTTACTCATAAACATTAATGGAAGGTGGTAATGTTTGATGGTTGCCGGATGTTAACATATACAAAGCCACACCCAGGTTGGGTCTAGATTTCCATTCCAGTTAAAAGGTGTTAGGATTTTTTTTTTTCATGTATATTCAATTAGTAATAAGAAACTACTGGGCCAATCAGTAGATGGTCTTAAAATAACAAAGCTAACACCATCTGATTTTAATTTATAGTTCAGGGAAAAAAACAGTTGTTATGCTTTCCATTCCAAGGAGGGGAAAAAACATCAGGGTGAGCACTTTTGAGTGTTTTGATCACTTGGAATTCATCTTCATATTTGCACTGGAGGCAAAGGAGCCTCCAGACCCAGATGTACCATTGATTTTTGTTCAATGTCAACTCTTTGGAGGAAATTATGCAGAATTGCATAATTTTTTTTCTGAATGCCCAGATTATGTAAACATATCCATTTCATTTTAATAACAGAATTTTTTAAAGATTTATTTATTTATGCATACAAGAACTGGAGTACAGACCAGAGATGCAGGGGTTGAGAGGACTCACCAAGACAGAGTGGGGAACAGAACAGGCAGACTATCTGAAATACACTGCTGAGGGGAGCAGCGGGTGAGACAGGAGAGGTCTGCCGTGCCATGTGGGTTGCTCCCTGGCCGGCCAGGGGATTGAACTCATGCTACAGAGGCTGAGGATTGCTTCATAGTGTGGTGCTTAACCCCTTGCGCCACGAGGGAGGCCCCATTTTAATAAAAGAATTTTAATAACAGAACTAGAGACATAGTAGGAAAGTATGATAATACTTTTTTCCTCTTGATTGTATTTTGGGGTGAACCTTGCAAAAAAAGGATTTAGAATCTTTCATAGTCTGGGTTATGAGAGCATCTTATGAGCCACTTTGCAAAAATGCACGTCACTACACTTGGTACACCTTCACTTCCCTGCATTCTGCTTGATTCCCCCATGTTGGCCTCTTTGCTCATATATGAACTCTTGAAAAGGAAACTTGCCCAACTTCGTGCTGCATTTGTAATTATTGACCCTAAATTCTGTGATCTAAACTCGACCCCTACCCATATAACTTGGGAGTGAGTTGTCGCTGGGTGTGTTGTTTCCAGCCTGGTTTTGAGCAGAAATGGTGCTGGTCCACTGGTGAAGCCAACAGTGAACAATAGAAATGGACTGATTTATCAACTCCATGGTATGTTCTCTAAGTTCCCCAGATGCCAGAGCTCTGTGGGATCCACTGTAGACATCCAAGTTCAGCTAGGGAGAGGGGACATCTGGAAAGACAGGGAGAGAAAGCCTTTTCACCAAGCCTTTGCCCATGGCAAGTTCCACAGTGATAAATTACAGAGATGATTAGTGGATACATGGCTCTTTTGGGTCACCCATTAAACTTGGCAAGGTGACACTCAGTAACGGTTAAGATTAGCCTGCAAGGCCACATATAGGCTCTTGCATGAACAGATAGATGCATTTTAGGAGCTGACAAAAGGGGATGAGTGTTAAATATGAGCTCTTTGGTCTAAAATTAAAATGACAACTAAAAATAAAAATTGTTCTACACTAGGATGAAAACAAAGGTTTGCTTTGAAAGCATTTGTTTATGTTGTCATTGTTAATGGTTTTCCACAATCTGGAATCTCTGGAGTCGATAAATACCATGTTTGTTAACAGAATGAACACTCGGCAATTAGCAAAATTCTAACCAGTGCTGGGTAAAAAGCTGCATTGTTGCTATAAAAGTTACTAGTGAAAGACTAACTAGAATTGTTCATTCTGCTCTGAAATGAACTCCTCAGAGTTCTCCATTTGGGGACAGGCAGCTTGAGTCCAGATAAAGGTCAGGGACTATGGAATTAGGCAGACAAGAGTTTGAATACCAACCAATTAAGTATTGCATAATCTCGAACTGTGGTCTCAAGTACCACATCTGTAAAATGGGGTAATAATAGCTATCTCACTGAGTTATTACAAGAACTGGTAGTGATGATCTGAACATAATATACGGAGTAAGAGGAAAGCATGTGTTAGGGGTTAATAGCTTTTGTTTCCTTGATAGCTAAAGAATATCATTTAAGAGTAGAATCTTACAGGGACATACAAATCAAATATATTACTTTCCCCCCCTCAGGCCTGTATGAACCTGTCAAAGTTATATAAGGAAATGATTGCATCAGAACGAAAGCATGGTCTTCCCTTTCTACAAGATGAATGACCAGATATTTAGGGAAAACTGTTAAGTTTGCACTTAGTATATTAGATCATCATGAAAATGATAGATAGATAGATAGATAGATAGATAGATAGATAGATAGATAGATAGATAGATAGATAAAGATAGACAGACAGACATAAGAAGATATAAAGAAAAACTGTCAAGATTAAGAACTGTAGGGCCTCCTCTGGTGGCACAGGCAGTTGAGTGCAGCGCTGTGAAGCTGTCCGCAGCCTCTGCAGTGCGGGTTTGATTCCCAGCCAGCCTGCGAGAATCCCACATGGCGAGGTAGACCTCTCCCACCTCACTCACTGCTCCTCTCAGCAGTGTATTTCAGTCAGTCTGCCTGTTCTGTTTTCCGTTCTGTCTCTGGTGAATCCTCTCACTCTCCCACACATCTGGCCTGTACCCCGGTTCTTGTGTGCATGAATAAATAAATGTTTTTTTAAAAAAAATAAATTAATTAAAAAAAAAAAGAACTGTCAGAAACCTCTACTTCGCAAGGGGTAAGCAAATCACAGGACTGGCATTTTATGTTCTAGGTTTTAGAGCTACACACTATGGAAGAGAGTCTGCCAGGAGCCCCTGCACTGGTCCCATCCAGTTGAATTAGACGTCCTGCACAAAAAGGCAAAAAAGGCAGGAGTCCAAAGGGTAACATTCTTATTACGTGGATTAGGGGAAACAAACAAACTACCTCACGCCACAGAAGGCTTGCTTTGCATGAGCGCAAGTGATGGAAGACATGTGAGTCCATAATTTCTGCGTATGTAGAAGAAAACTGCAAAGAGAAAAAAGAACTCACAAAAAAAATCCTTAAGAAGTCAAGAAAAATGACAAGTAATAGAAGAAATACAGAAAATGTGCAGCAGATACCACAACATAAAGTTGTAGAAATAAACCCAGGTATTTCAGTAACTAAATTTAGTGCAATTGCTTTATCCTTCCTGATTAAAATACAGAGAAACTAAAACAGAGACACACAAACACATATACAATCAGAAAAAATTCAACAATATATTGGTTCTAAGAAACACAGAAAAGTTTGATTGAAAGTAAAGTTAGAAAAGGCAAACATTAAGAAAGTCTCCATTAACAGCTAACAAAAATAGAATTAATGGCAAAAAATAATATGCTAAGGATGAAGAGGTATCTGAATTTTCTTAATATTCCTCTAGAAACTAATAATGTTGAATCTATAGCTAATGAATTTACAGCATGAAATATTAAAGATACAGAATTATAATAGAAATATATAGTTCCACATCAAAGTAGGAAATGTTTATTTAAGGTTTTCAGGCCAATATAGAAAAATAGAACAACACAATGAATAGTTTGAGCTCAAATATACAGAGAATTGTATATTTGTATATATTTGTATATTTGTATATATTTGTGTATATTTGTATATATATACAAATATATATTTGTATAATTGTAATATACAGAGAATTCTTCCAACAAGTGGAGAATAGCATTCCTTTGAGAAAAACAGAAATTTTACAAAAATTAATCATGTTCTAAGCCATAGCAAGTCTCAACAAATATTTTAAAAATCAATTTTATAAGAATATAAACAAATCAGTTCTGAAAATGATAAATGATACGTATAGAAACTTAAAAATCTACATTAAAATAACCTATGGGTCAAAGAATAAATCATGATAGAAACTACAGAAATTAAATAATAAAAATACTACTAAGTATGTGAGATGAAGCTGAATTTATAACCTGAATGCTTACATGAGAAAAAAAAATGTAATAAACTAATCCTCAACTGAAAAATGTAGAAAAAGTGCAGCAAAGTCAACCCCGAGATAATGAGAAAAAAAATTAAGATTAAAAACTAATGAAATAGAAAACAAAATACAGAGAGTATAACCAGCATCAAAGTCCACTCTTTGAAAAGAGCAGTGAGTTAACAACCATCACCCAGAAAAAAGAAATTGCACAAATAAACAACAGAAAGGACATAAAGGAATCTATATTTACAAATACATAAGAAGTTAATGAAATGGTAAGGCAAAACTATAAACTATACCAAAAACTTGAAAATTTAAGTAAAATGAACATTCTAAAAGCATAAAATATCAAAACTAATTTGATGAAAATAGAAAATGTGAATGGTTCTATAAACATAAAAAATGAAATCAGTAATTAAATTTTATTCTAATGAAAATCACTAGACCAGAAGGTTTTGTATATGGGTTATGCCAAATATTCAGTTTCAAATATATAAACTCTTTTAGACAGTAGAAAAAAAGGAAATATTCCCACTTATTCTCCAAGGTCAATATTAATCTTGGATTCAAAACAACACAAGCAGTATAAGAAAATAAAACTGCACACCAACTATCAAAAACATTAACAAGTAAAAGAAAAATTAACAGGCAAAATTAAATAATAGATTTTAAAATGATGTATCACAAATATAGCATTATCTCTGGAGGCTAGGTTAGTAAATTATTACAAAATTATTTAATGTAATTCACCATATCAACCAAGAAGGAAACTATATATTATTTCACTATATATCAAAAAATCGTTCAATAAAATTCTATAACCATTCATTATTTAAAACTCTTGGCAAATGAGAAATAGAATGGAAATTTCTAACCTCATTCTTTTCTAACCTGAAGCTTATGGCAAACATCATATCCATGGTGAAATATTTTTCTAAGTCTCTTTAAAATCAGGTACAAAATTTTTGTGAACATTTAAAAATTATACAAAGCTACACACCACAATGTTCATAACAGCCCTGGTTTTAATAGCAGAAAACTGAAAATACTCAATTTCCTTGATGTAGAATGGATAAATCAGCCGTAGCATCTTCCTATAATGACATTCTATATAGCAGGAAAATAAAGGAAACTTACTTGTGTCCACACAGTTGAACAGTGCTAAGCAAAAAAAAGCTAATTACAGAACAGTGAAAGACAGTATCGTTCCATTTACATGAACTTTACATAAAATTCATGAAACAAGCAAATTTTATTGTATATTTTAAAATAGGTAAAGTAAAGAAATGAGCACAAAATTCAGAATCTGGGTTACATCTTTGAGGCACACAGGATGAACTCAGGGAAGGGGGTGGGTCCAACTTTATTTAAGTAAATAAGAGATATACAAGTGCTATTTATTATTATTAATATCATCATCATCACTATGATTATGATGATTATTTAGACTCTGTATTTGCATTACCTCTGTAATATTTCAAAACAAAAAAATTATGAATGTGTATGGAATGCACATTCCTTGATATATTATCCTGTTTTCCCATCCAAGGCATTACTTCCAGAAAATTGCCAATGTCATGTGCAGGAAACCTCACTGAATAATCATTTAAATATTGTCTTTTGTGTTTATTGGCCTATTCTCCTATTTTATTTTTCTTTGCATTCTTCTAAACCAATGCTTCCACTCCTAACAGGTCCATGTGGCACATCCCTCAGCTGTGTGCTCACTGGGTCATTTGCAAATGCCCCAACTTCCCTGAGACACTTCCTCATGCACAGGGCAGAACAGGTACCATCTGCCCTGTAGCAGGGGTTGGGAGTGAGCATTAAAGAAAATGGTATCAGCCTGGAAATTAGAATTATTATTGACTATATGAGATGAAATAGCTTACTTAGAGTCGCAGGGAAATGTTGGGGAGAAAGCAATCATTAAAGCATTGCAGCCACCACTAGTGGGTCCAAGCCCACTTCACTTCCCTTTTGTTATGACCTCCTGGAGACAGTTGCCTCTGCTGCCAGGAGAAGCCCATTTCTGTGATATGCAGTCCTATTTCCATGGACATGTTCTTTGAGGTGGGCTTTGTTTTTTCCCATGCATGTATCTGTAATTCCTCTTACAGCTTGTTTTTGGGGGGCAGTGGGTAGGAGAAGGTTTGGAAGTGGGTGGGGGTTCTGCATATTTACTGGATTCAAGGCCATGTATTGGAATTCCATTTCATGATAATCATCTCTTGGTACCTCAGAGTGTGTCACAGGACCATCCTGAAGGATTCTTTCTCTTGGTCTCCTTAACTCTGACCCCGTGCCTCCTCATCTCCCAGCTGACTAGCTGACCAGCGACTAGAGCCATCCTCTTAGAATCATTGCAGGGAGGCAACATGGAAGGTGCTACCCTACAGAGATGGTGTGTGAGATCCTAATAACATATATTCATTCCATTTCCTCTCACCTCCATGCTCATTGCTTGAGTTCAGGTAGTTTCCGGATCCTGATCTAGTACTAAGAGATATTTGGTTGAAACTTTAAACTCCCCTGATCCCCACTTACCCAGTAATTATGTTCCACTGATGCCAACACCCTTGACCCAGTCACTGTATAAATATTTTATCTATTCATTATCCTTGTTTGTTCTCTGTTCATTTGTTATGTGTTCTTGCAGTCAGTAATCTGGGCTACATGTCACTATGTCTTCTTTTGGATTCGACAATCAAGTGTAGGATCTAGAGAATGGTCAGGAGTGTGCAAGGGAGTCTTATGTCTCTGTCGTTAATTTTCCCCTTAATAGCCAAGTTCAACAGTCAGAAAAATTGAGTCTGCAGTGTGGTGTTCTCTGACTCCCTAACCTTTCCCCCAAGAAAATAAATTTATTTTTTAAAAATGAGGACTATTTCCATTCAGTGTGCTCTGGATACAATGTAAAATTTGTAATCCAAATAAGCATTTAGAAAAGAAAGATGAAAACTCAAACAAGACCATGCTACCCTCTGGGAATTCACAATCTAAATATGACAAACACATAGAGTGAGAGAGAAGCAAAGAAAGTGGGTGGTAATGATACTGCTGACAGTAATGTCCATTCAGGAAATGGAAATATATAGAAAGGAGTCAGCTAGTTCTTGAGCATAGATCAAAGAAAAATACACAAACATATAGGGGGAAGGGAAGGTCACTTTATAACATTCTCGGTGGTTACAAAGCTAATTTACCTCTGCTACCCCCAGGATTCTGGGATATTTGAACTAATATTATTTGCAGTGTCCATAAACTCAGAGGTGGTTAGTGATAGAAGGAATATGAGGGAATAGTCAGTGTGCAAAAAAAAAAAAAAAAAAAAAAAACCTCAAGTATATTTAGGGGGCAGAAAATTCATAAACATTTGTGAAGCAGCCTTACAATGATTCCATAGTAGGAAATAGTGATTATTGCAGGAAATTATGAAGTACTTTCCCCTGCACCACCACTAACACCAATCACGTCCCCCAAAAATTCCTTGCTATGCCAGCCATGTTAAATATGTCTGCTGACCCCAACTGACCCATGGAAAATCAGTGTGTGAACCTTTACAACTCCATTGCACAGACGATAGGTGCAAATAGTGATCATAACTGTCTCCAAATCCCACAAGAAGGCTTGAAGATGAACCTAGAATCCAGATCTTTTCTTGCTGTTGTATGCAAGTTGAAACTATAGAAGAGGTGTGCAGGTGTTTTTATGCAAAAAAAAAAATTGCCAGCTAGAATAAAATAACCAGCTGAGAGTAGTGGAGAAGTTTTGTAAACACTATCAAAGTATCAGGGTCAATAAAACAGACCAAAAACTTGATTGAGTAAAACATCTTGCTTCCACCTCATTGCATCCTTGTCCATATTGATCAGCTGTAATAGAGCATGACAGAGGTATTGATTGACTGAAGCAATTCTCAGATATTTGGGGTCTGAAAGCAGCAATAGACTATCAAGAAGGCAATGCTCTACACAAGCCTAAAATTAGGAAGGTTAAGTGAAAGCGGGGGCTGGGACATAAGGTGTTCCAGTGTTTATATCAATCTAGTTAATGACATACTGGAAGCAGAATGGACCTCTTTCTATCCACCTATACGTTACAGATAAGCGTATGTTGGTTATTGTCTTATAAATAGCTGTTGATGAAATACCCACTTAAAGTGTTTGCCTGGGTTTTCTGTAATATTGATTTCTAAAACACTCAAAATGGTAAAAGCAGATTGGGTGCACACTTCTGCATTTATTCCCTACTTAATAAACCCAGAAAAACAACAGCAAAGAAAAGTGTTAATGGCATAAATCCATTAAGATGTGAAAAACAACAAAGAAGATGACAGTACACAAATTTTGGAAACTGGAAAGCAGATGGATACATGGTAAATCATTAACAGAGCCAAGATAATGACATCTGAGCTCAAATAACAATCAATGCCAAGTTTGGGAAGAATCAGATCCCCAGTCCCCCTTACATTCTATTCAGGACACTGTCATGTCCCCACCCCAGACACTGACTGAAGACTATGAATTCTCTGGGAGTGGGAGACACAAGGTACAGGTGAGAATTCTTTAGTGATGTTGATAGAATACCTGGAATATAGACAACGGGTTTGGGGCTGAGTTAGTGATTAGTATTTCGAAAACCAAACAAATGTAAATTAAGCATGTAATTGTTACCACCTAGGGGAAAAAAGTAGTCGCTCAGGAAAGCGATGTGATGCTAGTTTATGCTTGGTTTTGGAGAACATTTAAATAATGATAGTGTTCTTATTGGAGGGAGTGCAAACTGGTACAACCACATGGAAAGCTCTGTGGAGGTTCCTCAGTCTGCTAAAAATGGAGCTTCCATATGATTCATAAATTCCACTCGTAGGGATCTGCCCAAAGGATACAAAAACATTAATTCAAAAGGACACCTGCACCTCTATGTTTATTGCAGCACTATTTACAATAGCTAAGCTATGGAACAACCCAAATGCCCAAAAATAGATGACTGGATCAAGAAGATGTGGTATACTTTCCATTTCTCCTTCAGTGTGGAAGGACACCCCTGTGGAGGAGAATAACCACCATGACTTCCAGTGCTTTGTCCAAACCGCAGATGCAAGGCCTTCTGGCCAAGTGTCTTTCAGTTCATATTGTTGAAGCATTTGTTGTATTCCTGGGAGTTGCAGCTCTCTGTAAGTTTGCTGTGGCTGAACCAAGAAAGAAGGTATATGTGGATTTCTACAGAAATTATGATTCCATGAAAGATTTTGAGGAGATAAGGAAGGCTGGGATCTTTCAGAATGCAAAGTAATCTCGAAACATAAAGGATTTCTTTGGCTTGACTTCCATGGAAGTTTGTCACCATCATGTGCTCCTGAACTATGAAAAATGAATAATTTCTCTTGATAAATAATGTGGGGAAAAAAGAAGATGTGATACATATACACAATGGAATATTACTCAGCAGTCAAAAAAGATAAACTCATGCCATTTGCAGCAACATGGATGGAGCTGGACGGGATCATGCTCAGTGAAATAAGCCAGAAAGAAAAAGAAAAATACTGTATGGTCTCACTTGTAGGAGGAATGTAAATGGGTCCAAATAAGGGATCAGGGAAAAAAAACTAATTATAGTAAAGTGAAAATCAAAATCAATAGGTAACTATACTCCAGAGACACTCTGCAGTGGGGGAGAAGGGAACAGGATCAAAACAAGGGTGGGAAGAGCACAAAGGACCAGGGTGATAATTCACCAGTGAATGGGTGGTAGGAAATACACGGGGACTATAACCAAGATGAAAATGCACACATTGTACAAAAATGAAAATGTTGTAAAAAATATATAAAATAAAAATAAATAAATAATAGTGTTCATTGAATATTGGCTTACTGAAAATGACTATACTAGGGAAAAAGAGTAAAGGGAAGAAGATGTGGATAGGAGTGGAGGGAGAGAGGAGTGTTAAGTCCTCTGAATTCACAGTGGGAAATCAAATTTTTAGGTTGAATTTTAAGTAGCAATACAAGTGTTATTATTTTGAGATGAGGAGGAATCAATGTAGAGAGGAGTGAAGAGAGAATAAGGGATGGTGTAGGATGTTTTTCATAGCAAAGCTTGTAGAACAACTTAATTCTTTAAAATTAAACCAGATAGCTTTGATTTTTAAGATTATTGTATACATATACATATATGTATGTGTGCATATATAGACTTCAAACTGATGAATGAAAATAAGATCAAAATAGGGCCTCCCCAGTGGCGCAGTGGGTTGAGCGCAGCACTATGAAGCTCTCCACAGCCTCTGCAGCATGGGTTTGATGCCCAGCCAGCCAGGGAGATACCCACATGGCATGGCAGACCTTTTCTATCTCACCCGCTGCTCCCCTCAGTAGGGCTTTCAGTCCATCTGCCTGTTCTGCTCCCTGCTCTGTCTCTGGTAAATCCTCTCACCCTCCCATACCTCTGGCCTATACCCCAGCTCCTATATAAAAATAAATTAAAAAAAAAAGTACTCATCAGCCAGGTTAGTAAGCTTCTGCCTGTTGAAAAGCAGAGGTGAGGAGGGACAGAACATGTTCTCACCATTTCTGTGTCCTCCCCTGTAAGCACTCTGCCCACACGCTGTGCAATGATGCTCTCTTCTCAGGCTGGTGAGATGATGTTCCCTAGCTTAGGAGTAATAGGGAACAGATGGCCTCACCTCCTGACACCATCTTATCTTTCACTGCTTTTTTTACCCTCTACTTTGGGTTGAATTTTTTAGTACATTTTTTTAATATTTTATTTTATATAATTCTTACATCATTTTTCATTTTTGCACAATGTATGCATTTTCATTTTGGTTATATTCCCCATACAATTGCACCCCCCGTTATTTTGACCCTAATCCTTCCTCTCCCCGCCCCTCCCCTGCCCCATAGTGTGTCTCTGGTTATGACAAAGGACTGATCACAAAAATCTACAGAGCTGATGAGACTCAACAAAAACAAAGAAAATAATCCAGTCCAAAAATGGGCAGAAGAGCTAAAAAGAAACTTCTCCAAAGAGAAATGCAAATGGCCAACAGGCATATGAAAAAATGTTCAACATCACTTGTAATCAGGGAAATGCAAATCAAAACTACAATGAGATACCGTCTTACACCAGTGAGAATGGCACATATTACAAAAGCTAGCAACAGCAAATGTTGGCGAGATTGTGGAGAAAAGGGAACTCTCCTGCATTGCTGGTGGGAGTGCAAACTGATCCAACCACTATGAAGAGCTGTGTGGAGATTTCTTGACCTACTAAAGATAGAGCTTCCATATGATCCAGCAATTCCACTCCTAGGTATTTACCCAAATGACACAGAAACATTAATTCCAAAGGGCACTATTTACAATGGCTAAGCTATGGAAACAACCCAAATGCCTAAAAATAGATAACTGGATGAAGAAGATGTGGTACTACACAATGGAATATTACTCAACAATCAAAAAAAGATAAACACATGCAGTTTGCAGCAACATGGATGGAGCTAGAAGGGATCATGCTCAGCGAAATAAGCCAGAAAGGAAAAGAAAAATACCGGATGGTATCACTCATAGCAGGAATTTAGAAAACCTAAATAAGGGATTAGGAAAAAGACTAATTAATACAAAGTAAAAATCAAAATCAACAAGCAACTACATTTTTTTTTAATTAAGGTAACATTGGTTTACAACATGCATAAGTTTCAACTGTACAGTTTTATACTTCAGCATCTCCATGTACTAAATTATGACCACCACTAAAACCTAGTTTCTATCCATACAATCAACACCCCTATTCTCATCCTACCTTCCCCCCTTTCCTTTTCTGAGATTAGTTTGTTCCACTGTTTTGCTTTTGCCATTGCTTCATTTCTTTATCTTCCATATATGAGTGAAATCACATGGTAATTGTCTTTCTCCTCTGACTTATTTCATGTACCTTAGTCCATTCAAGGTCCATCTGTATTATTGAAAATGGCAACAGTTCATCTTTTTTTAATAGCTGAGCAGCATTCCATTGTTTATAGATATACCATGTCTTCTTCTTTTTTAAAGATTTATTTATTTATTTATACAAGCACAGGGTACAGTCAGAAGTGCGGGAGGGAGGGTGAGAGGATTCACCAGAGACAGAGTGGGGAGCAGAACAGGCAGACTGATGAAATGCACTGCTGAGGGGAGCAGCGGGCACAGCAGGAGAGGTCTGTGCGCCATGTGGGACCCTCGCCAGTGGCCGGGGATCGAACTGGTGCTGCAGAGGCTGCAGGCAGCTTCCAAGCCCAGCACTCGATCAACTGCTGCGCCACCAGGGGAGGCCCTACCATGTCTTCTATATCCATTCATTTGTCAATGGGCACTAAGATCATTTCAATATCTTGGCTACTGTGAATATGCTGCAATGAACATAGGATATATAATATCTCTTTATTCTGTATTCTTCATTTGAATATCCAGAAATGGAATAATGGAAACTTATGGTATTTCTACTCTTAATTTTTTGAAAAATTTCCATACTATTTGACATAGTAGATAAAGCAATTTACATTCCTATCAACAGTTTATCAGGATTCCCTTTTCTCCACATCCTTGCCAACATTTATTATTTCTTATCTTTTTTAATAATGCGTGCAAAGTGATAATCTCATTGTGGTCTTGATTTGTGGTTTCCCTAATGATAAGTGATAATGAACGTCTTTTCACGTGTCTGTTGGGTATCCATAAGTCTTCCCTGGTGAAATGTCTAGATATTCTGCCCATTTTTTAATCAGGTTGTCTGGTTTTTGTTAAGTTGTATGAGTTCTTTATACTCTTTATGTTGAACATTGACCTCTCTTGAGCATTTGATTTGCTAATGTCTCCCCCATTCATTAGTTTGTCTTCATTTTGATCACTGTTTCTTCTGCTGTGGCTATGTACAGCCTACACAAAAATGACTCAAAATGGGTTAAAAACTTGAATGTATGACCTGAATCCATAAAATACATAAAAGAATATATAGGCAATAAGCTTCTTGACATTGGCTCCATCTTTAGGGAATTTGACTCCAGCCACAAGGGGAAAATAAAAGCAAAATTGAACAAATGGACTACATCAAACTAAAAATCTTCTTTAGGGTATTTTTTGATAGCACAAATAGTAAAAATCATTTTCTGGCATTGTAAAACTTGAAAAACTCTCTGGAGTTTATGGAATCTGCTTACCAACCTTCTTCAGAATAAATACAGATATTTGCCTTTGACTTGGAAAGGCTGGGTAAGGGAGGGGCACTCACAACCCACTTACCTAGTGCCCTCCACGTGTGTCTCCAGTCTTGGTTCTATAGCTCTGTGCTTCTTGACCTTTTTTATACTCAAATGGCTTTTAATCTGAAAGTTGTGTACCCACTCTTCAGAAAAAAATTCCTATGTACGGATTTTATATACACTTAAGGGAAATCACAGAGTCCCTGATGTCCATTCAAAGACCACTCAAGTTCCACGAAGCTGTCAGAAGTCCGATTCATGTCACTTGCTACAGTAATAAATTCTAAATAAGTGGTAAAGATTGTTTTCTCTGCTATCAAGACTCTGAACTTCTAGCCTCAACTTGTAAAAAGTGCCCTCAAACAGTACATCTTGCAATTCAAAGATAAATACATAATGCTTCATGATGCCCAATTTGTTCTACATATTCAAGGCAGCCATATGGCTTCAATGGATGTCTAGTGAAAATATATCTAATATCTCATAAAACGCAAATAAAGATGTCAAATGCCCATAATTAAAGATGAGTCCTCTTTGAGATATTGTTTTACCAATTAGCCACCTGGAGCTGTCTGGCCAAGTCCTAATCAATTAGCTAGCTATGGACGTTTTGAAGATAGGCAAGCCCCGAGAACAGTTGGGAATACTTAGCAAGTTTTGTAGTGATGATAGTTCCAGGATAACTGGATCCCGGATGTCCTCATTATGAAAATATCTCATTGCAGTGCATTTCCACTCCCTCAGATGATCACTATTGGGAGTGACTGACTCCATCCCTGGAGCTCTGCCCTTTGCAGGATAATAAACCTTTCAGTGGCCACGTGAAAAGCTATTGAGGTCATAGGGAGGCACGTGTATGATTAACCTTACACTGTTAGTGCTCCTTGACTTTCTACAAAGCATAGTGATGTCTCAATTTGAGTCCTCATCTGGCATTCCCACCAGGTCCACAAAATCTCATCCTCTTTCCCTTGCCCATAAAGGAGGGAGCTGCTCTCAGCCAGGTGGGAACAGCTACAGGGAATGTAAACCTCATGGCCTCAGAATAGTTCTGGGAACAGCTATGGGCAAAGCAGATGCCAAGTCACAGTGCCAGAGATCCCAGCTCTATGTAGCACACTT
Organism: Talpa europaea; assembly: GCF_964194135.1. NCBI lineage: Eukaryota > Metazoa > Chordata > Mammalia > Eulipotyphla > Talpidae > Talpa > Talpa europaea. Next base: position 15,494,717 of record NC_140069.1, read on the forward strand.
ACTTCATTTTCTGTTTCCCCTTGTTATCAGGCAGAATGAGGTACACCCCAGGACCCTCAAACTTGCCTGCTCTAAATAGGTTCTGCCATCTGCCACATCAAGACAAACATACTCTTAGTGCATAAGGCCTTCAATAGAAAATAACTTTAATACAAGTAGGGTGCAATAAAGAAAAGAGAAGAGAAAGAATATAGTTAAAATAGTTACCAATTAAATAACCGAAATTACCTGTTCCCCCTCGTAGGTAAATGCCCAGCCAAACAGAGTTGGCCCAAAGCAGGACCACAGAGTCCCAAAAGCTTGGCCACAGTCTAAGGCACCTTTCGGTGGGGACCCACAGGCAAGGGGCAGAAGGGGTCAGGCAAATCTGGGAGGAAAAGAGCAAAATCAAAGTGCAAGTCAAGGTAAAGGCTGCCATTGTCAGCCTCTGCACAGGTCTGACACCCACATCTCTGCCTCTTTCAAGTCCCTTGGACCTTCCAAGTCCCTTGTACAAGTCCAAGGCCAAGAAGTAAGTGCAGCTGCATCTTCACGTGTCTCTCTGCTCCACGTGCCTCCGAGTCTTCTTTCTGTCTCTAGCTTCTTCCTCTCTTTTCACTTCTTCTTTAGCCACTCCTCCAGCTCAGCAACACCCTTCATTGGGTGGGCAGGGAACCTGGAACTTCGTCTTTCATGGGGGATTACCCTGTCACACCTGACTTCCCATCTTTACCCATTTCACCCTGTGCATAAGGTGACGTCATTATCTCAGTCTGGGGTTACCCTAACAAGTTTCAGAAGACTGTCAGCCATCGGTTTCCTGAAGACTTGGAATGGGACACCCATGCTTGCAATTTTTTTTTATCCAAATGATTTTGTTTTTCCCCTTTGGTTTTAAAAACCAAAAGACTACAGTGTGTTCTCCAATGATGTTCTTACATTGGCTATCATGTCCTAATAAAGTTGATGAGAGAGAGGCAATCCCAACCGCTGAGCTAACAAGGTTAGTCAAGGACCTGCTTTTATTATACGTTGTTTTTCATTATAAAAAAAGTCACAATTTTCAGGAACCTATCACAACCTTAAGTGAGGACTGACTGTAGCAATATACATGTCATTAAGTTGAACCCTAAGGACATATTTTAGGGTGAGAAATTTTGTAAGAGATGTCCAAAAGTCCCGGATTGGAGAATATCCTTTAGTGGAATTTGGGAGGGACAGACAGCAGATGAGGGGATCAGGGCTTCTATTACAAGACACCTTAGAAAGGGTGGTGAAAGGCAACTGGAGAAACAAAGCTACGGGGGTGGTTACATTTGCCTTATGGAGAGAGAATAACTTCAGGAGACTGTTGATTTTTGCAGGTGTTCTTAAGAAACAGAATAAGAAAGCTGAACTTGAGGTTGAAAATAAAACTGAAACTTATGTTTAGAAACAAGGGAATGTAGCACTGCCTCGGTTGCAGTGGAGTAGCAAGCTGGTTTTCACAAAGCAAAGGAAGTCTCAAATTACATGATGACAACCAAATTCTCAAGGCAAGGGGGGTGGTGCTAGTGCATCTGTGTTTGGCACAAGCCTCTTAAGGACTGCCAGGGCGTTGACTGAGCACCCCATCTTCATTTCATGTTCACTGCCCCACAGAGAAGCCCACTGGTCTCTGCGCCTCTCCTGCCGCTGAGCCAGGTGGGTTACTCAGCATCTCCTAAGCACTTGCTTCCAAGCTCTTTCAGTTATATATATATATTTTTAAGATTTATTTTTTTACTTATGCATATAAGAACTAGCGTGTAAGCCAGAGGTGGGGGTGAGAGGAATCACCAGACAGAATGGGGAGCAGAGCAGGTGGATCTACTGAAATACACTGCTGAGGGGAGCAGCAGGTGAGACAAGGAAGGTCTACTGCACCGTGTGGGTCAGCTCCCTGGCCAGGGATTGAACTCAGGCCACAGTGACTGGTGATAGCTTGATAATGCTGAGACTTTAACACCTGCACCACCCAGGGGGCCCCTGCTTTGGTTGTATTTTCACACCTGCCCCATTTAATCCTCTCTGGGTATTTCCCCTGCAGTGGCTGTGCCTTCACCACCGCAGCCTTAAGTTCTAGAAGTAGCAACTTTTTAAAAAGTCTTTTGGTGATGTTCAGGACAGTACAGTAGTGCAATTAAAAAACAGCCCATTCACATGTGGAGCGAGTCACAAATACATTTGTTTTTCTGGGATACATGTCCCTGTGCCTCAGAACAGATTCTGTCACTTAGTTCAGTAAAATGTGCATCTGAAGAATTTTTCCCGTTTTCCAATAATTGATACTTAAAACAGTGCCAGGTCCCTTACAGCACCTGATTTTCCTGTCTTGGTGGTTCCAGCACTGCATTTGACAATGAAAGTGTCATCTTGTGATGTATCCTGTGTCATTGTTTTACATGTTCACACATAGGAATAAAATCAATATTTATAAAATACTTTGCTTTTGTAGATTCTGTGCTTACATCTTACAACTTTTCTTCCTAGCATTAAGCATAGGAAATAGACACATTTTACAAAGAGGGAAACTAAGAAAAAATTACTTTATCAGGATTGCTTTAAAACACCCAGAAAATAAGTAGAAAGGGATTAGAAGATGAAATGAGAAAGGCAGGTTCATAGAACTATTCTTGTTACTTTTGTATATGTTTAGAAATGCTCTTAAAGTAAAATTTTTTTAAGTTATAAAGATGAAATAAATGAAATTTAAAACTTGTAAGAGGCATACATCTTCCTGCTTTGGAAGGTGTAGAAAATATTCAAAACAGCTGAAGTCCCTTCTCAGAGTCCACTGAAGTCCTGGGTTGTCTCCAACCACTATTACCTACCCATGACTTGAAGTCTTCAATTTCCTTTGCATTCCCAGAAGCCTATTCTGTGACACAGGGATGTCAATCCAACCATCTTGAAGTCATCTTTTTGTCCTTCCTGTTCAATAATATGTGCATCCCCCAGAAACTTCGCTCCAGTGTAGAATGCTTCTTTTCCACGTTGTCTGCACCACCATTTCATTTTCTTGTTGTTAACTGAAGAATTGTTCATCTCTATTTAGACTTTAGTCTGCATCTGCTTTATGCTGTTCCATCTGTTTTGCATTGTAGTTTCTTTGTGATATGTTTGGGGCTGAGTAACATTTAAAAAGATAGGCAAGTTAGTGAGGGCCTTGAGCTTTCTGTCTCTGAGTAGGGATATTTCTTAGAGTACTAACAGAAATATAAAGTGGTGTTTTGGTACCATATAACGATCACTTTGCCTTTGAAAAATAGTAAAATTGCATTTTTTAAATTTTATTTTTTCACACCTCTTCCTTGGCCTCATCCCAAACCCACTCTCAGAACGAAATGACTCAGTTTCCTTGACCACACAAAAAGATCGGTATTTAATGAATTAAAAGTTCAAAAGTCCCTATGTGTCTCCAAGTTTCTGTTTGAGACTTGGGGTGAACAGTCATTGGGCAGAGAAGGGCCGTTTCCAGCCAGTGACTCCCGAGTTAGCAGAGAAATTAGACCCCTCCCTGCAGTTAGCCTGCCCAGGCCCAGCTCTGCCCTCTGTAGAATGGCAGGACTAATTCCTATTTCAAAGATGTTCATGAAGGGAACATTGAAAACTTTCCACATTATAGAAACATTATCAATGGCCAATAGCTATAATCAGTATTAAGTCTACAAGTCACTGATAGCAAGGAAAAGCGCTAGCTGCAGATGGTAATAGTTACAAAAAAATAATGTGTTTTCTTGGTTGCCAAATTAAGTTGAAACCAATTTTCACATTAACAGCAGGCATTTGCTAACTTAGAAAACACAGCTACCAATGAGAATCCAAAAGAAGGTCTTTGGGACTGGTGTTCATTTAATGTGTCATGTTCACTTGGGGTGACAACGTTTGCTGAAGTGTGAGAGGCGTGTTGAATTTATTTTTTTCTTTCTTGTCTACCCAGCTGTCATGATGTATATCCTCAGAGGTGGAAATTTTTTGACCCAGGTGTGGTTGGGACAGAAGTTATATGCTTTGATTGTGTTTTGTGTTTGAGGTTAGTAATGAAGAATTCAGGAGAAGAATCAGTGTGTGCTCTAGGGAAAGCACACATGTCACCTTATTTCTATTTTCTGCATATTTGAAAATGACAAAGAACAACAATGCTAATAAGTGGTCCTGTACCTCACTGAGTTTAGAAAATAATTCACTGTGTCTGAGGAAATGAAAGCCTTTGATGAGAGCAGCATTTTTAACAAATGAAAAATTCTAAGATAGACAGTAAAATTTTATTGCAATTTCTGTATGCATTCATTTGAATGTTAGCAAACATTTCCTTGGGGACAGGTACATGTTAGATACTAGGGTGGTATATGAGGAAGACTATTGTACAAGGAAAGAAATAAGTCAATGAAATTGAAACTAGATTGCAGTGGCAGAAGCTAAGGGGCAAAAACCACCTACGTGAAGACCTGCAGGCTTGATGGTGCCACCAATCCTGGTATCTCAAAGAACTGTAGTGATTCATTTAAATAGCTCGCAAAGAGCTATTAACACTGTTGGCTCTGACACTGCCTCCTGGTGGTCAGTAGTGATTGGCACTATGGCCAGTGCTGTCCAGCACTGTGGACAAATGGCTGACCCTGTGTCCACATCACTTTTGAGAGCTGTCCACCACTTGATCGTCCAGCACCACCACCCGGTGCTGTTGACTGTTGCTGTCTGGTCCAGCGTCCAGTGATGTCCAGCCCAACCTTCAGACTGTTGCTGTGGGCTGCTGCGGTGTCATCTCAGCTGCCCCACCTGTGAGCACCTTCAGCTGCCACCATGAGTTGGATCCTGGCCCACTGCTTGATGGTGAGCCACAAGCTCCAGGTCCTCGTTGACAGGACAGAACCATTTTATACAAGCAGCCTTTTGTTTGGGCTTTCTGGACACTATCTGGGTGAGATAGCTAGCCTCAGAAACTCTTTGTTCCTCTGTTTGTTAAATAAACCCCATTGTTGTTCCCTGAGCCTGAGTGGTCTTGCAATTGAGTGCATGAGTGACAACCCATAGACATTGACCTGTCCTCTGCCATGGCACTGTCCACTGATCCTCTGAAGTGCTACAGCAGTATCAAAATAACAAATTGAGGAGAGTCTCACAAAGAGGCTAATCGCAAATATAGTGGACTTGGATTAGATCATGTCATAGGAGATAGGACTGTGCCCAGGGCATCATGACAGTGGGGAGCGTTACCAGCCCTGGGTCTCAGAGAACAGGGACAGGGAAGACATGTGTCCTAGAGTTTGGAGAGAAGCCAGTATGAGAACCCAACTCGGAGAGATGCAGCCGTATCTTCCTTCAGTAAGGAACAGCAGCCAGTGAGTTCCGAAGAGAATACTCTCCAAACTTACTCCTCTCCTGTCCTCTGAAACTGCAGCTGGTGCTATCCATTGGCAAATCCCTACTGGCAGCCGGAGGAAGAAGAAGCCCCAGTGTAGTTCACAGAGGTCAGCCACCCAGGGCACCGAGCAGGAAAAGAGCAGGAAAAGGCCAACAAAAGAAGTTAGCATATCTATTCCCCCCTCAAGTTATTCAGTCTAATGGCAGAAATCTGACACACAGCTGGTACATTTTAATAACCCATAGCCATTAACACCACATGGCTATTTGCAAACTAATATGGCCACCCAGTGACAAAGCTACCAGCTCTGGCATTTGGGAATATTTATTCTGGACCTCAAAGAATGAGTGCAAGTTTTCTGGATGACTGAAAAAGAGAGTGGAATGTTGTAGGGAGTGGGGAAAGACTCCTGCATGAATCACAGACACACAGAGTTTGTTTACAGATTGCTAGCACGATGACCCCAGCGTCAGGGACACTGGGGAAAGGATTTGGGAGATGGGGAAGCTTTGTTTGCACTGTTGGAGAATATTTTCCAGAATCACCATGAGTGTGGTCAGCAAGCACAAGATACTTCTGATCTGTGAGCTTTGAAAAAAGAGATGTCTATTTAGTGCACCCCCAGAGTAGCACTTAGGCTCTGTAGCTCTGCAAAGAATGAATGAAGGAGTGAAACAAAGAGCTGCTGTTTGTGACTCTAAGTCCCACAACAGCTTTCACTTATTATCAGTTATGACTTTATCTAAATCCAGTCCATATATTTGCAATTAGCCTCTTTCTGAAACTTGCCTCAAATGAAGTCATTTTGAAACATGGCTATGGCAGAGCATTAACGGGTCAAAGGACAGTGCCAAGGTTGAGGAGACATCCCTGTGTATAGGGGTATTTTGACTCTTTCTTTTCGTTGTAGAAATAAGCAGGCCTAAAGGGCAGTGGTTTTGTGGAACAAGCACAGATAAGGAGTCAGGGCCTCTATTCCTTAGTAGAAGCCTGGTTTAGCCTTCTCTTTCTCAGATGTCTGCTCCTTCAGGTGGAAATTGTGCACAATCCCTCTGCTATCTCATAAGGTCATTGTAAAGAGTGAACAGATCTATGGTGCCTTGACAGGTGTAAGGAACTTGACAGACAACATGCAGTTGTTGGTGCTTGTCCTCCTGCACCAGTAGCCACTGAGATGGGCCACTAGAATGAAGCTTTCAAATGATTGCACTGTGTTCCATTCAACCAGGGTTTCTCTGTCTCAGTTCTACGCATGTGGGACCAGAATACTTCTCTGTTGTGAGGTCCTATGCTACGCCTTGTAGGATGCTTTGCAGCATCCCCAGTATTAGCCCATTGGCCACTGGCACTCTACCACCTCCCCATCCCGCAGCCAAAAGTGTCTCCAGACTTTGTCAGGTATCCTTTAGAAGGCAAAATGTCCCTGGTGGAGAATCACTTCATTTAACATTCTTTTTCAATCTTAACCATTCATGATGATCTTTCTAAAATATGTCGGTTACATCCCTGGCCTACGAAACATGGCTCCTGGCTTGTTACACAAGAAGACTGGCTGTAATAATCGGAATATTGTGAAGACATTACAGTTCTTTGTCTGCATCCCTTGCCTGATGTATTTCTTGTAACTCTTGTGTCTGCATTTCATGTTTTTTTTTTTTTTATTTTCCCTCTCTCTCCCTGCGAGGCTGACAGCTGTCATTTTTGAGTAAGCACTGAAGTATACTAATTTGCTGTTTCTAATCTGCTGAGGATTTAAAAGAGGTTAGCCAGTCTTCATAGAATGCATCTAAAATGAGAATCAACGGTCCCTGAGTTTGGGACCAGGTTTGCAGGAGCCTGGCAGATGGACTTTGTTTATTTGAGTCAGGCAGAGGCCTTTTTTTTTTTTTTTTCCCACACTTCTAAACTCTTCTCCTCTTAGGGACATCTGCCAAGTAGGTGTGGTGTCATCACGATTATTATTAATATGCTTTGCTATTACCCACATCAACATTCTCATATCCTTGATTGAAGATGAAGTGAGTTCAGACATTCCTGCCAATTGGGGACACACATTTTGGAGAACAATTAGTGTGTTATTTTCTCATTTCCCCCTTCCTCTAGAAATTATATGACACAGTAAAATATCATTTGTGTCATCTTTGAGGCTGCACAGAGCCTGGTATAATGTAAACTGATGAGATGTTCTTTGATACATTAAGCAAATCAGTCTAATGTATTAGCACTTAGTAGACAGGCACTTAGTAGGTATGCAAAAAAAAATGTTTGTAGAAGGATATACATGAATTAATGATAAGAACAGTCTCATTTTCCTATTGTCAGTACGGAAAAAAAAATCCATGTAAACTGTGGCAAGCCAAAGATAAGGACTTCAGAAATCCAAATGAGGAAGGTGGTTTGCAATGAATGCACAGGCTAAGCTTTCATGTCACAGATAAAGAAAAAACTGTAACAGTCCCAGAGGGGGAAATAAAATGACTAAATGTCAACCCTATTTCCTGTTTTGCTGCACTTCCCTTTTAAGTTCACAGATTGGGGATGGCCCAGCAGATTTTAGCTCACAAGACCAGTTCCCCTCCTTTTATTTCTTCCACTGCAAATGTTTGTATTTCTCATTGGACAAAAAAGGTTAAGACTTTCATTCTGCCTCACATCAGTGGGTAGAATCACAGGTATCTCTAACAGCTTGCTTGTCCAAGTTGTCAGGCTATTTCTGTCTGCTGTAGCAAGGAATAATCCCTCATGCCAGAACAAAGCAACCTGTAAGGGAACACTTACCTGAATGGTGGGCAAGGTCAGAGGAAAGCATTCCACTTAAAAATGGCTCTGTACATAAGAAAAAAGGGATCAGTGTCCAGTAGGACTCTGAACTCCGGGAGTAGAATGGCATTCGACTTGCTACATTTTCTCAACATCATGACCGGTCTTAACAGTCCGCATGACAGTTTTCCAGAAGGTGATTTTGGGTCAGATAACCCCCTGGGAATGGAGGCCAACACTGACCAGTAGCAAGATTACGCTCGAGGGCTTAGCCCAGAATCTGTGCTGACCCTGGGGAGACTTCTGACCCGAATGAATGCAGGGATGCCGTGACTTCTACCAGCAGATTTCGTCTGGTCATAATTAGTAATAAATTCTGTTGAGGATATCAAGATCATCTGACCTGGGCAGAGTCAAGCAAACAGCCAGTCCCCAAAGATAAAGAAATTCTTAGAATACCGTAACCACCTATTTGTATTTTCAGAAAGGCATCATGAGTCAGAAAAGATCCCTATGGGTCTCTTGGGTTCTGCAGTGTCAGTATTTCAGATGGGTCACTGGCTAACTGGACTGGGTTAATGGATTGTTTTTATCATGGTGGCTTTCAACCAACTTTCTGGCAGAAGATGCCTGATTAAATCTTGAACTGCTATGGGTGAGAGAGCCACTTCTCTGGCATTTTGTATCCCCAAAGCAGGTTAGGAATTGTGTGGAGTGACTTTGGAACATGGTAGGTTCTTGGCTTTGTTTCGTCTCCATTCATAGCAGAGAGCAGCAGTCAGTGGATCTGACTATCCTTTCTATGAGATGGTTACGCAGGATCTGGGCCAATTTCTTGAGGCCAGTGTATCTGAAGTGTGAGCCAAGAGGAGAGTGGCAAGAGATGAGTTCTGCTCAAGTGGGGTTCAGGATTAAGAACCTGTTAGGAAATAACAGATGAAAGGTTTCAAGAAGGGTAAGAGAAGTGCAGTTGTTAAATTCTGGGGTGAGATCTTGCAATCTGCTTGAGCCCAGGGTGTCCTAACAGATGCATTGAATAAAGGGTTCTGAAGCTAAAAAGAACATTTCTGCAGATACACTGAGTGAGGCGAGTCCTACTGCCCACTTCATAATTATTTATTGAGTGCTTGCTAGGTGCTGGCCATTTTCATATATGTGATTTAAGAGAACTTTTACAAGCTTTTGGGACATGAATTATTATCTTTATTTTAAAGATGGGGGAAAAAGGGGACTGGCCATTTTCACATATGTGATTTAAGAGAATTTTTATAAGTCTTTGAGAGATGAATTATTATCTTTATTTTAAAGATGGGAAAGTGGGAGACTTCCTCCCCATTAATCTTACACACTTTGGACTGAAACTTAATCTATACCTGGACTTTATTTGGAATGGCTGAGTTAAAATTAGAAAACAGATTTCTGATCCTGTTCTATCCAATTTATACTATGTAAATTCTTTTTGTGCTGGAGTTAAATTCATTTTTGAGATCTAGACTGGGAAACTGAATACTAGGAGTAGTACTATCTCAGTGAGGAAGTGTCATGGCATAGCAAAAATTAAAAGAAGTTGCTAAAACGTAACCCATTTGTTAGCACATGTATTTACACCAGATGGGAAGACTATGTTCTGTACATAATAAGTGAATATATGTATACCTGGGTATCTAGTCATTTAATTATCCCTTATCCACTACAAGAAAAACTTTTGGAAAAAAATAGATACTAAAATGTTAACATTAGGTATCTCCAGAAGATAGGACTTAGGGACACTTCATTTTTGTTGCATTTCTTTCTCTTTTTGCTAAAATAAATTCTTTTCTACAATGGGAATAGAGCACAAGCTATTTCTTTCTTTCTTTCTTTCTTTCTTTTTTTTTTTTTGAGGTAACATTGGTTTACAACATTATATATGATTAAAGAGAAGCTGTAAAGGAGGAGCCCACACACCTTGCTCTTTAGACTCAGGTGGATTTGACTTTCTCTCTCATTGCAGCCCTTTGCCTGTGTATTGGTTTCATCACAATGGTGCAGCTTAAGCAATCAATTTGAAGGCACTTCTATGAGCTTATTACTTTAAAGTTTGTATAGGTGTCAAGATTTCAAAGCCATCAACTCAACAAATTTGAGGCTCATCATGATCATCAGGACTGAAAGAACATTTGGGGAAGGCATTGGACAAGAAATATGAAAATCAAAGGGAAGAAGAGGAATATCTGAGACTCCTGAGCAGGAGGTTTTAGGGTGGGGGGAATGTATAGGGGAAACTAAAAGAATTGTCAATCTCAGCTTCTGAAATCAGTTTGGGAACAGAACAAAGGGCAGATCTCAGAGCACAAAAGGGACCTAGAAGAATGGAAAACCACAGGCCAAGTAGACTAAGCCAAGACAAGTGGCAAGCCGTGTGCTGGAAAGTTTTGGGACAGCACCGCCAGACAGTGGGCCCCGGTGTATCAGAGAGGCTTCTTGTGAGCTGTGATCATGTCGGAAGCAGAGGGACTCTCATGACCTATTTGTCATGGGAAGAAATGGGAGGGGGAGTTTCTGGGGGAGGAAGGAACAAGCCCCATGGGGCAGGGGGGGGTGGGAATGGAAACAATGTAGATACATGTTATTAATTATTGTCTCCAAAGAGCCTGATGTGGCAAGACAGATGATGACATAAGGAGTATTACTTAAATCCCTTCCAGCATAGCTCACTGCCTCTTTCCATGCAGCATGAATCATAATCTCGGGAACTTTCTCGTTTCCAACAAGGAGGCTGCAGTGCTGATAAAGGCTATTGGGAAGATAAAGTGTTACATCACTGCCATTTTGAAACTGTTCTTCTTCCTCCTGTCAACCCTGGCCTGAAAGACCCCAGGGTGGAAACATTTACTGCAACCTAATACTTGACATATAGGGGATTGATTCTAGAATGATTTTTCAAAACATACGTTAAGTTCTAAAATGAGTGGTTTCTGGCCTCCATTCCCAACACCCTCCTCTTCATCTTTTGTCTTTTGTCCACAACAGATGTGGCCAATTTTCGCATCGATGGGCTCTGTTTTACTTGCAGGAGACTATGTTTTAAGCATTTTTATTGTCATGGTGATGGTTGTCATCATCATTCAAACTTCACCTATTTCTAAAAAGTGTTTGAGACCATTTTCTTGAACACAATAGGACCTTTCAACAAGATTGAAATGTAAGAACATTTTAACAGAAGGAGCAGTTACAATCTGCGATCCCAAGTGTTGTAGTTCCCATTTTGGGCATTTTCTTCTTGGTGCACAGCAAGTAATTGATAAGTATTTTGGAATTAAGAAAAAGTAGGTTTTGATTTCACATAATTCCTGTCTCTTTTGCCAGGTATGTCACCTACATGGGTCAGATACTCTTCCTTTACAAGGACTTGGCCTTAGTTGAGGGAAAGACTATTTGATTAACTCACTCATTCTTTTAACTAAGTGAACACAGGCTAACTGTCAGAGGTTATGTGAGGCATATCACTACTACGTGTCCTCAGCTCAGTAGAAGCAACATCAGGAACATAAACTTACCCAAATACCTGTTATCACCAGCAGTGATGCCCAGGACAAATTGAGAACCAGATGTTTACAAGGCCACCTGCTAGGCCATGAGAATACAAAAAATATACATACTATATGCTCATAAATGCAAAAACAAGTAGAATATTCTTTTTTAAGATAACAATGCAAGTGTTATACTTTGTAAATAACATTAGTTAACCAGTTACACAGAAATGATACAAAATATATCTTGCCACTATTCCCATGTCAGGATCGAGAAAACAAAATTCTGTAACTCAGAATTCAGAAATACAATTTGTTAATACACCATCTCCAGCAAAACAGAACCAACAGGGAAGGGATGGAGGGAAAGAGAAGGTGAGGGGCAGAAGAGTCAGATCATAGAAAAATAGATAGATGGGTAGATGGGTGGGTGGGTGGGTGGGTGGTTTGGTGGGTGGATGGGTGGATGGATGGATGGATGGATGGATGGATGGATACATACATACATACATACATACATACCCTACAAGGAATTGAGTCACACAGCTGTGGAGGCCGAGAAGTTCAAGACCCGTTGTCTGCTGTTGGAGACCCAGGAGAGCCTGGGGTGTGTTTCCAGTCTGAGTCCAAAGGCTTGAGACACTTCAAGAGCCAATTCAATCAGACTCTGAAGTCCAAAGGCAGGAGAAGACTGATGCCCCAGCTCAAGGGCAGAAAGAAAGCATTCTTTCTCACTCAGCCTTTGATTTGTTGGAGGCCTTCCTTCAGTGGATTGGATGAGGCCCACCACACTGGGGAGAGCAATCTGCTTTACTCAGTCTATGGATTCAAATGTTCATGTCGTCCAGAAACATCCTCACTGAAATAATGTTTAAGCAAATATCTGGGCACCTCATGTGACCTGATGGGGTTGACACATAAAACTATTTATTGCCTGTGATTTCTGTGAGTACAGAGGGAGAGCTGACTACTCTTCTTTTCCTCAAGGTTTTTCATTGAAATAGTGACCACAACCCCTACTTAGTCTTGGCAAACACAGAGATATGCTTGCACGTGTGTTTTCTGTAGCTGCTTTGCTGAAGTTACCCGGTGGTGTCCCAACTCTCCCCAAAGCCACTGCCTGAACCAGGGCTCCCCTCCCATCTGGGCTGCAGCTTTCTTCCAGAGCAGCCCTGCGGTATGTGCTTACCCCACCTCTCACTATTGGGGTCCCTCTTCACTTCTCAGCAGTGCCACCCCTTTACCACAATCCACAGGAATTCTGACACACAGGAAAAGCAAAGCAATGGTTAAGGTTTTGCCTTAAGCTCCGAAGCTTGGCTTTGATTCCAGCTCCATGTGGGTTGGGGGCTGTTTGGGCCACCGACATGTGCCTGCCTGGTGTGGCACGTCTTGAAAAATATTTCATTCAACATCATTTTGTTATAAGATCGACAAAAGAAAATTGACACCACTGCATGAGGTTCACATGGTCTCCCCATTATTAGGGGGACTTTCTCTAGGGACTCCAGGTCCTTCACATTGCAAAGATGTGCACTTGAGGTTCATCAGTGTGTCTTGGTTGTCCCTGTCTGAGTGTGGGTGTGAGTGCTCCCTACTGCTATAAGAGTGTTCTATCTGGGGTTGGGACTCCCTGTACCCTGAGCAGGGGCAGGTACTGGCTGCCTGTGACCCTGAGCAGAAATAAGACGCTTGTAAAATAAATGAATGATTACAAATTATTTTTGAATATTAGAAGTTTGGGTCTTATTTAGAACTTGTGTGATGCTTTTGTAACCAGAAACTTGCAGCTTTCCCTTAACTCTTTTTTATATCAATTCACCTGTTATAACACTGGTTTTGTTAAAGTCCCGGTTTCCGAGAACCTCTGGACAATGACGAGTGAGAACTAATGGTATTTTTGCTGACCCATAAGAGGGCCAGCAAAACTGGCCAGTTGGTCAATATCAAGAGAATTAAAGGAAAGGAGGGCAAGGTTGGAAAGGGAGAGGAGAGACATGGAATAGTGTGAAGTCAGAGGAAAGAGGAGGAAAAGAAAATGAGTGAGAGAATGAAGGAAAGCTAGAGAGATGGGCCTCCCTGATGGCACAAGGGGTTAAGACGCAACCTATGAAGCCATCCACCATCACTGCAGCAGGAGTTCCATCCCCAGCCAGGGAGCTACCCACATGGAGCAGCAGACCTCTCCTGTCGCACCTGCTGCTCCCCTCATCAGTGTATTTCAGTCAGTCTGCCTGTTCTGCTCCCCCTCTGTCTCTGGTGAATCTTCTCACCACCACCACCCACCCCCCACCGCACTTCTGGCCTATACCCCAGTTCTTGCACGCATAAATAAATAAATCTTAAAAAAAAAAAAAAAAGAAAGCTAGAGAGGAGGAAAGAGAAGGGGCAAGAAAAAGAAACAAGCAAATTAAGGCAGCAAGATGGGGAGCTGGGGCTAGATGGGGAGAATGCATGGCCACTAATCAAGACCCACGAGCACTGCCTAGACTGAAGGAAAAAGACCTGTCCTCCAAGCTCTGCTGGCAGCAAGCTACCAGCCCTTGGGCCAGTCACCTAGTCTGAGACCACATAGGAAGACCTTACTTGTAGCAGGAAGGAACCGGCCCCTCTGACATCCCCATCCTACATCATCCCTAATCAGCCAGAGCCACCCTCTCTTCTTTTACCCCAATCTTCATTGCTTATTAAGCACATAGTGTCCTAAATAACACAGGAAAGAAACTACAGCTACAGTTTCCCTAGTTGTTAAACTGCAGAACACGACAAAGAGTCGAGGACAAGCTTATTTGGTTTAACCTCTTCTTAAAGGCAAGATACAGGTAAACGTGAAGCCCCGGCAGAGCCCGGCTTGGAAGATTCAGAAAGGAAAATGTAAAGTGAAATACAGATATTTATAATTGAAGTATCTTTCCCCCGGGTGTCTCTTTCTTTCTTTTTTTTTTTTAAATGAAAATTCAGTCAACTGAATATTTAGTTCTCCAAGGAAGACTCCTCAGCTGTCAATTACACGGTGCACGCAGGGAGTCCTCACGGAAAATGACGTGCTCCTGGCTAATGATCACCTTGCTAGGGATCAGTAGGAGACAAGGTCTTGGAGGTCAGCCCTTTTCAGCTGTGAATTAGGAATTAGGCACAGAATAGAGCTGGGAGCATTTTGTGTGAGCCTGCAAACCAAATGGTCGCTGGATCCAATTTTATACATGTACCAGTATATCAAAAAAAATTTAATTTCCCCATTGAAGGTGCTTGCTTTTAATTCTGAGGCCAGCAGTGCAGAACAGTTTTGAAGATTGAATTTCCATTCCGAGAAAGAAGTAGTTGGGCATGGAACTTCTAAAGCAGGAGTCCCCAAAAGAAAATGTTTTAGGCTCTCAGTGAGAAGGTGGGGATGCAAAGGAATATTGCAGGCACCCCACAAAGAAAGCTTCGGGGGCGAGATTGCCTCTGCCAGCTTGATTCAAACCAGAGAATGGACTTTAAGAGATGCAGGGCTGCTTGGATGCCCCAGTTGCAAAGGCAGGCAGGCTGCTGTTTTCTGAGATCTGGCACCCGCCTGTGTTCCAGGAGGCTGCCCACTGCCCATAACCACTACTACCCAAAACACCTGAATGTGGTAGAATTTTAGGATTAAATGCCAAGGTTTTAAAGATTTATTTTTATTTATTTTATTATTTTTATTACTTATTTATGCATATAAGAACTGGGGTGTAGGCCAGAGTTACATGCCGGGGTCAGGGGGTGGTGAGAGGACTCACCAGAGACAACATGGGGAGCAGAACAGGTGGATCCACTGAAATACACTGCAGCAGGTGAGAAAGGAGCAGCAGGTGAGAAAGGAGAGGTCTTCTGTGCCATGTGGGTCAGCAACCTGGCCGGGAATTGAACTCTTGCTGCAGTGGCTGGTGATAGCTTGATAGCACTGAGACTTAGGCCCTATACCACCAGAGAGGCCCCCAAAGTCCAAGGTTTTAAAGAATAATCCTAGATAGGGGGCCTCCCTGGTGGCGCAGGGAGTTAAGACACAACCTATGAAGCTTTCTGCAGCCACTGCAGCACCAGTTCAATCGCTGGCCAGGGAGCTACACACATGACGCTGCAGACCTCTCCTGACTCACCCACTGCTCCCCTCAGCAGTGTATTTCAGTCAATCTGCCTGTTCTGTTCCCCACTCTGTCTCTGGTGAATCTTCTCACCCCCCACACCCTGGCCTGTACCCCAGTTCTTGTATGCATAAATAAATAAATCTTAAAAAAAAAAAGAATAAGTAAATTCTCCCATGAAGACTTTCCAGATTTCTGTCCCTCTTAACCCCTCTTGACCACTCTGTCCTGCATCTGGCTCAGTCAGGCTCTATCTGTGCTCACTTCTGGACTGGACTGTAATAGGAGGCAACAGTGCCGGGCAGTTAAACTCTGCAACCTCAAGTCACTTAATCTCTGTGCATCTTAGGTTTTATGAGTGTTAAATGGTGATGATTATAATAGAGATGAGGACTGAGTGAGAAATACCTAACTCAGAGCTGGGCATGCGGTAGAGTGTACAGGTGAGCACTGCAGGCCTGTGGGGTCATACTTCTCTGATTCTCTAGGATTTAACCCAGGACCTGACATGTTTACACAGCTGGGCATGAAAAATAATTTCTTGACACTTGTAATGTCAAATGTTTTACTTGCCCAACATCATATACTGTAAATCTTGGGATAGTCAACAAACTTAATAAGTTCAGTTTGTTCCTAATTTTTTTTTTTAAAGATTTATTTTTATTTATTTATACAAGCACTGGGTACAGTCAGAAGCATGGGAGGGTGAGAGAATTCACCAAAGCCAGAGCGGAGAGCAGAACAGGCAGAAGGAACGAAGAACACTGCTGAGGGGAGCAGCGGGCGGCAGGAGAGGTCTGCGCGCCATGCGGGACCCTCCTTCAGTGGCCGGGGAGCAGCCGGGGATCGAACCGGTGCTGCAGATGCTGCGGGCAGCTTCGCCACCCAGCGCTCAACCGCTGCACCACCAGGGAGGCCCTGTTCCTAATTTTTGATGTCCACCACTTGGCGAATACTATTTCAATGCTCCATACAAAATAGTATATTTTATCCTTACATAACCCTCTTATTTTTCCCAGTATAATTATTCAGAAATTGAGAATTTAAATAACTTGCTTGATGAGGGTGAGAAGCACTATCAATGGGCCAGGACTCACACACAGGGCGCTCTATCTCCATGCTATGTCTCCCTCCCACAGCTCTTGCATACACCGGGGACGGACAATTAAGTGGTATGTTAGCGCTGGCTGACACGCTCGCTGCCCACACAGCCCGCTCTCCTCAGACGATCCAAGATGTCCCTCCTAGCCCAAAATCTAGAAACTCAGCTTAAGTTACTACCGAGGGAGAGATTGGTGCAGGTTATCCTCAGCCTTCCGTCAAGTCCTTAACACAGAAGCCGAGAGAGTGAGGAATGGACCCCCTTCCCTTAGAAGCCACTGCCTCCTGCCAGAAACCCAGGGAGTGGTCAGGCCAACAGCTGACCTCTTATGTTTTCTACCCAAGGAAACCCGAAGTTCATAGTATAGTTGAAAAATAACCCCATTGAAAGTTTACATGTCATGGACATCTAAGATATGATAAAGGAGCAAAGCCATAAAGTAGGAAAAGGCTCTTGAATAAATAGTGTTGGGAAAACTGGACAGACACGTACAAGAGAATGAACCCTCACCAGCAGAAAGGAGAGGGTAGGGCATGGGCAATTTGGATAAAGGGAATCAATTATATGGTGGTGGATGGAAACTAGACTTACGGTGATTAGGGTAATGGAGCATTTATAGATGTTAAGTTATAATGCTATACACCTTAACACTGTAGAATATTATAAGTCATATTACTTCAATCCTTATTTTTTTAAGTTTACATTTCATCTCGGATCATTCTAAGGGACTTTAGCTGCTACTTAAGCAAGAGCAATGGAACCTGCTATTTCACAGACAATACAGGAATCCAGAATGACTGCATATCTTTTGTTAGTAAGAAGATACCTTATTAGAATCCTTTCTTGATTTCTGAAATACAAAATCTTTTAGAAGGTGCTGTTGTATAGGATTTCTAAAATGACTGAGATCAGAAACTGCAGCTGAAGAAAATTAGGTGTGAGTGTGTGTGTGTTCCTTTTTATTTAAGAAAATGAAATAATTGCCATTTTTAAATAGTATTTTGACAGTAGGAGCAGTTCCATTCAGTGGATGGTCCTTGAGCATGAACAGATGCTTATGACTAAAGAGGTCCTCATGGCTGTATTTATCATCAAATGGATGTGTTTTAGTGAGCTGCACATTTTAAGGAGTATACATTAAGAAATTAAAGGACTGTTGAATAAGAGACCTTCAGAGAAAGGGGGGCTGTATTGGGTCAATTATATGAAGGATAGGGGCCTCCCTGCTGGCGCAAGGGGTTAAACACCACACTATGAAGCAATCCGCAGCTACTGTAGCACGAGTTTGATTCCCGGCAAGGGAGGTGACCCACATAGAGCAGCAGACCTCTCCTGTCTTGCCTGCTGCTCCCTTCTGTTCCCCACTCTGTCTCTAGTGAATCCTTTCAAACCCCATACCTTTGGCCTGTACCCCAGCTCTTGTATGCATAAATAAATAAATCTTTAAAAAATTATATGGGGCCTCCCATGGTGGCGCAGTGGTTGAGCGCTGGGCTGCAAGGCTGCCCGTAGCCTCTGCAGCGCCGGTTCAGTCCCTGGCCACCGCCGAGGGTCCCGCAAAAAAAAAAAAAAAAAAAATTATATGAAGGATAACACTGATCATTGTAGTGGTGGACTTAATATAATACATACACATATTTATGATTCACAGCTAAAATTTAGATAATGATATGATGCAATGCTACTTCAATAAAAATTGCTTAAAAATGAAAAAAAAAAGAAATCTTTGGGGACTTGGTCAATTAGTGCTGATAATATCTTCTCTGGCTTCCATCTGTTGCACTTAGGTTTTCAGAGGAGGATGTACATATTCTAGTAGTAAGAGGTAAAGTCTCTTACTCACCAATTGTCTTATGAGCTAGTGACCAAAACACACAGTGGGCTAAGACCAGGTCAGCAGATACATAGCGCTGACTGCTATCAGATCCTCCCAGGCCCCTGGCAGTCATCAAAACTCAATCTGAACAATCTCAACATTCTTCCCAGCACCACCCTCCTGCAGCCACCACTGGTCTGACCGGGGCTGATGGTCCTTTTGTCTTTCCATAGTCAAGGCCAGTGTTCATGCATGAGTAACCAAGAATCAGAATGGGATTCCATGGGGAATAATCAACATAGACATTTTCACCATGAAAACCAAACCCTGTGACCCCTGTTTTATGAGCAGAAGTGAAATAGTAGCTTCTGGTATAGGGAAAGAGTGGATTTCTTGGAGTTAGCTTATGTTTAGAGTAAGCATAGCACAGTTGGCAGTGCATATTCCACCTCCATGTATCACCAGAGACACTGTCCTAATCTGCCTCTTATATTCACTTACCTGAACTTCTACAAAGTTTCCACCAACAGTAATCTCCTCGAGGCAAAGACTGTTTTTCCTCCAATTTGCTGTATGTGAGTACCCAGCATCGTTTGGCATAGTGAGTAAGTGTAAATGAATTAATCCCTTCCAGTTGAGTTCCCTGCCTCCTTCAGTTGTATCCTCATTTTACAGCCATACATATAAAACTGAACACATTATTCCCCTGCCTAAGCTTTGTGTCCTTTTCACCTAATGAAACCCAAACTTCTCTCCAGTTACATTGTCACCTGATCAAGCTTTGCACTTTATGGTCTAGTTAACATCAAACTCTTTGAATTTCCCCACAAATATCATATAGTTCAAATTTTTCTGTCTATATTCATGCTGTGGCCTCTATCTGAAACTCCTTCCCCAACTAATTCTAGTACATCCATCAAAACTCAGTAAAATCATCACTTCCTTAGAAATCTTCCCCTGTATCCCAGAGTTAAGGTCAGTGCCTCTGCTTTAAAATCCTCTGTCACTCTGTTGATATCTGTATCATAGCACTTGTCATACAACATTGGAATGATCTACTTTTCTATCTCCTCAAATGATTATGGTGTTTTTGCAGTCTATTATACAAACTCCAATTCAAACTGGAATATATTGCTTCATATCATGAAAAGAAGCTCAGGCTTCAGGTGTAGTTTGATCCAGAGGTTCCTAGGGTTATGGGCTTTTATTTTTCTGTATTTCTCTTGACCTTATCTTCCTGCATTACCAGCCACTCATGGTATAAGAATGATTGCCACAACTCCCAGCACAAGTTTCCTCACTGATAGCCAGAATGGAAGAAATAATTTTTCCTCCCCTCAACTCATCAGATATGAGCTGTGATGTTTCTCTGCTTCAATCATGAAATATTGGTTCCCATCCTTAAACCAATCATGGGTACAAAAGAGATGGTAGTCTAATGATTGGCAGAGACAACATGACTGGGAAATATAGGTCTTTGTTGGAAAGAAGAAATATACATTGGAAGCCATCAACAATACCCACTGAATTTTTCAATGAGACCAGTTTCCTAATGATAATGGATCCCCTGCCATATTTATTTTTGGGTTTCCATTCTGTAGTACAGCAGATAATCAATACATATTTGCATAACTGTGGGGAACTGGACTTGCCTGCCTTGGAATGCTTATCGATACCCATGTTTACTTCTGACCCTTCAACTCTGTGAATTCTTTTTTTTTTAAGATTTATTTTTATTTATTTATATAAGCACTGGGTACAGTCAGAAGCACGGGAGGGTGAGAGAATTCCCCAGAGCCAGAGCGGGGAGCAGAACAGGCAGAAGGTCTGAAGTACACTGCTGAGGGGTGCAGTGGGCACGGCAGGAGAGGTTTGTCACGCCATGTGGGAACCTCGCTGGCAGCCAGAGATCGAACCAGTGCTGCAGAGGCTGCAGGCAGCCTCTGTGAATTCTTATGAATTCTTATGCCCAATCTGGGAACCCAGTTGTCCCTAATTCTAAACTATCTTTTCTCAATCACAATTCACCTTACACTTCACCAATCCCAGAAAGAGCTTCCTGTTTTGAGGCTCTCTGATACTCCCTTACAAGTTGAAATGCTGGAAATGATGGAACAACAAGTGAGTGTGGTTTGTCCATCAGTTATTCCCCAAAGGAAGATGCTGTGTATATGTTGATTATTCCTTCAAAAGAAACATGGCAGTAGAAAGAGACTAGACTTTGCAAACACATCTGGGTCAAATTCTGGTACCATCTGCTCTTAACTCTATGAAATGGTCTTGCAACTGTTTTAATCTCTCTGAATTCAGCCCCCTGCTGTGTAAAATGGGGATAATAATTCTCACTGCCTAGGATTATAACAACGGTTAAGTAAACGTGCTATGTAACATAGCTGAGATAGTACACAATCAACCCATGTCCTTCCCTCCTCTCCCTGCAGCATCCAGAGTATTGTCTTGGTATGCCTGATATTTTCTGTTCCATAGTCCAACCCTTAGTGTCCAGACTGTTGAAGACCTCACTGTTATTGGAGAAGCTTTTCTGAAAGCGAGTCTGGCCCCACAGTGTAGCAGCATGGGAATTTGAGACTCCTGAGCAATTTTGATAACATGTCCAGTTACTCAAAAGGGCAGTTATCTACCCACTTTGGCATGCCCTGGTTTTGTTTTCCTGGTGAGTGGAAATTAAACGGCTTGCCAACTGTGGTCCCTCTGAAGCTCTAGATAGGATGGGTGTGAAGGGAGACTGCTGAGGATTCTAAAGAGTATCCAATGTCCTCAGCGTTCTTTAACTTTGGGCTCTTGTTTCTGCACATGCTTCCTCCATGGTACAAAATTCAGCCTCAACTCCTATTTCCAAAACCAACCTTACTTTTAAAGTGTTGTAGGATGACCTCAAACAACTTCAGATTCATCATTGGGCATCCCTGTTTCTAAAATTCCACACAGGTTTATGACCTGCTATTACTTCTGATCTTTATAGTTCTTCTTGGTCTATATATTCTTTTCCCTTTCCTTAATGAGTTTTTGTTCCACTTTTCCTTTGGGCACAAAATCCCTCTTTCACATTCAGGGCATTTGCCATTAATTTTTGTGGTTTTGACTATTTTTATTCTTCTACTCTGTAAGCCTCATCAAAAAGAATTTTTGGAATAAAGACAGTTCCCTCTTTCAGAGGACTTCTAATATCAACTATTATAATCATGATTAATGACACATTCATTTCATATATAAATGTGAATGGATTTTTTTTTCCTACAAAAAAGGACCATCTCCAAGAAAGGACTTCAAATGTTCCAAAAGCTCAGTGATTAAAAAACAAAAACCAATGGCATTATTTGGCACCTGAGTGGGAAGAGGCAGATGTTTCTAAGTGCTCTTGCCTAGAGATTTCTAATGGGGGAAAGACCTGGTAACTTTTAGAGACAATGTTTTTTTAACCACCCTTGAGCTTTTTGGGTGAACCCACAAAAGAAAATCATCACCCCAGTGTTCCATTTTCTCCCTCTTTATGAGAATTCTTTCTTTTGGTAAATACAGCTGCCAAAGACTCAACTCTTTAAAGTTTTACGCCTCTCCATTTTCATGAGAAACACAGCCAGATATCAGAACTTCAAGTCATCTTTCGGGGACATGAATCTTCAAAGCCCCACACCACACTGTGGGCGTGCAAGCAGGTTACTAAGATATAAAAACATGACACGTATCTTTAGGATTTTTAAGTTGTTTTCCTTTTTACAAAAGGAATGCGTGTTCCTTGTAGAAAGCCTAGACTAGAGAGATACGCAAAAGAAGAAAGTAAGAGTTACACCACAAACCAGCACCCAGAAATCACCACTGTTAATATTTCATTTCAAATGCTTTTGATCTTTCAAGTGTATGTGTACACCTGGGTATAGAGTTTTACAGAAATGAAATCATACTGAGCATGCAGGGTTGTGTTTTGTTTTTTGTATTTCAGGGTCATAGGGTTGGGTTGACTCTATTACTTAGTTCTTGGCCTTACATTATTTTAGCTCTTTCAGGAGACTCTGGTGGGTTCATCCTCATCTCCCCCAAGTTTCACTTTCTTTCCCCATCCATTTATGCAAACACTCTAATGATTTTAATATAATATGAATGTATGCCATTGCTTTGAGTGTGGATGTATTTCTAATCCATAATATGGTGTTTTGTCATAGGTCTTGTTATTTGACATGTCTGAAATGTCTCCTTGGTTCTGATTGCAGCCCACTCCCACTCCCTCACACTTTACTTAGCAGCTGCCCTGCTCATGCACTTGGGCTGTCTCATACGAACACCAGGGAGAGTTTATCTGCTCTTGACCAAGGAGGGAGATTTCTGGGCAGAGGGCACCTTTGTGCATCATCACACTAAGTGCTGTCAGGTTATGGCTCGTGTAGGTGACCTTGTGTGTATTCCCACCAGAGCATATGGCATAATCCAGATTTCTGGGCCAATCTGAAAAGTATACGGTGGTTTCTGGTTGTTTTAACTTGCATGCGATGATAGTGAAGGTGTTTGAGTCTAACTGCAGATACTTCTTAGCCAATTTGTTTTCCCCATTCTAGTATTGGACTATTCAAACCTTTAGATTATTTAGGATGGGAGATTCCCTACCTTTTTTGTTTTTTGTCTGACTTTCCTGTGCATTCAAAATAATGCCTACTTTCGTTTTTTTTTTTAATATTGCCTGTATCTTAGCAATTGGTCTTCTTTGTGTTAAGTTTTTATACATTTTTTGCCAAATATAAGTTCCTTAAAAAAAATTTTGTGTCCATACAATTTGATTTACACCTATGCCATATATATTCCAAAGATCATTTTTTGTTTTGTTTTGTTTGGAGGTGTGGAGGGGTATGCTGATTAAGCCTGATTTTTAATTGTAGAGTTTCTTATTACAACTGAAATGCTTATATGAATTGAAGGCACTTAAATTATTATTTTTAAGGTACTTTTGTTGATATCACCTGCTTGTAAAAACCCTGAAAACTAGGTGAAGAAGCTATTATTTACCCTATTTTATAGATGAGAAAACTGATTTGCCTCAGAGAGATGTAGTGACTCCCAAGCTCACAGGTCTAGCTGGTCTCCAAGCCATGGTTAACAGTCAAGTCTTGTTCCTCTAGCAATATCCCTAGGGCCTTGAGAGTCAGGATTGTCTCCAACAGGGTAGAGTCATAAGAGTCTCCACTGGTGGGAAAAGTCATTTACCACCTGATAAGATAGTCACATCCAAATACATGTTTTAATCATTCTGAATAGACCTGTCATTTTGGTCTAAGAAGTGAGCTTTAAGGTCTTCCTCTCAAACAAGGCAGAGATGCCAATTTAGCAGAGGCCACTTCTCTCTGTGAACATTGTCATGGGAGATAAGTTTCCTTCATAAGACCTGTTCGAATGTGGTGAGTGCAGATAAATGATGGTTTTCAAGGTGAGCTGTCTTTGAAGCCTACCTCAGATGACAGAAATGGAATGAATCATTGGACTAAGAAGAATAAAAACTGGGATATGAAAAATGAGAAGTGGGAAAAATTTTTCTAATCACTTTTCCATCAGAAAATGTCCTCCCAGAAACTGATATGTAGTAAATTTTTACCTTAGTGCAGACCATAAAAAGACAGATTTGAGAGAAATATTGTACTCTAGTCCCTAAAATCAATGAATACCATGTCAGGGACAGGACTAATGAGCTGGAGGTTAGATGATTGTTGTTTGTAGGATAAGGTGAAGGCACGCTCATGGCTCCCACTGGTGAGGGAAAGGGTGGTTGAATGAAGGTGTGATGGAGGACTCCTACTTCAGTGTAATTGTAATTGCATTACAAAATGCTGTTAATCAGCACTTTGAGGAAAAGGAGAGAAAAGCTCAGTTGACTTAGGTTGGCTAGGATTTTTAAATCTTGGCGTGTCCTTTAGTACCACAGGTAGCAGCAGGCAAAACCTACGTTCTCTGACTGAGCATGTCTCCCTTGTAAAGATTCTTTTTGTGTAATCCAATTCAGCAAAGCGTATAGTCAGTACTTTAAGAAGAATCAGTATTTCAAATATTTTCCAAATGAGCTCAAAAGGTTATAATAGCAATAATAATTATAGCTTCCAAATACTGGCTGCCTCCTGTATGCCAAGCTCTATGTTTTGTTTTGTTTTTTTTTAAGGATTTATTTATTTTTATTTTATACAAGCATTGGGTATAGTCAGAAGCACAGGAGGGTGAGAGAATTCACCAGAGTCAGAGCGGAGAGTAGAGCAGGCAGAAGGACCGAAGTACACTGCTGAGGGGAGCAGCAGGCGGCAGGAGAGGTCTGCGCGCCATGTGGGACCCTCCTCCAGTGGCCGGGGAGCAGCTGGGGATCGAACCAGTGCCGCAGACGCTGTGGGCAGCTTTGCAACCCAGCGCTCAACTGCTGCGCCACCAGGGAGGCCCTGCCAAGCTCTATGTTTAACAAGCATCTGGGGAAAACAGAAATGGAGGGAATAAGTCCAACTATTATCTCCATTTTGCAGATAAGGAGATTGAGACTTGGACAGGTAGAATGGGTATCCAAGATTACAGAGTTAATAATGGACCCTTTGGATTCTAGTCTCAGATGCTGAGATCTAAGCACCAAACATAAATAAATAGAAGTGAAAAATGAAGCCACAGTTTCGTCTAGGAGAGAAGAATATAGTAGAACATCTTTGTTGTAAGACAAATTCCTCTGTGCTCATATTTGTTATCAGGAAATTAATGTTCATTGGGGCACTGTACTCTACAGAACAATGTACTTTGTATGTAAATCCCCTAGAAAGGTGTCTGGGACATAGTGGGTGCTCAGTAAATAGACATGTGGTAGTTTTTGTTCTTATCATCACTTGAACCTCATATAAGGTAACATGTCCTCATTACTCATTAGATTGTAAGTTTCATGAGACCTGGAATTTTCTATATCTCTTTTACCAACTACTATATTCCCAGCCCCTAAAAACAATGTATGTTACATGAATGAATATGCCTAATACAGAATCTGATATATAGTAAATACCCCATGGTTAATAGTTGTCAGTATTATCTTCAGCACCCATTCTCATCATCATCATCATCATTATCATTACTACCAGCAGCATTCCCATCCCCAATGCCTAAGAACACCCAGTGTGAAAATTCAATAATAGTTTCAGTCTATGGAACATGAGACCTAATTCTACCACTTTAGAAATCCATCGTTCACAAAGGAGTCTGTTTCTTTCTTCTATGGTAACAAAAGACCTGTTCCACCTTCTTGGTATTATGTTGTTATGGCTCATGGGGGAAAAAAGGCTTTTCCTTAGAAAAAGATTATAAAGTCTCTTGAAGGTAAAGTCCCCTGGTATTGAATCTTTTCTCCACCATTTACTAGCCATGTAGCATTAAGTTACTAACTCTCTTTGGAACTCTATGGCCTCACTTACGAAATAAAACTAATACCCACAGTATGACTGTTGTGAGAAGTAATAGATTCTCTTTGCAGAGTTTCTTGCCTGTGTCCTTTCCATCATAGATATTCAGTAAATGTTTATGAAATGAATGTGTTGGCTGAATGGATGCTGTGATTTTATTCCCGACATCACTTCTCATTCCAAAACTTGAGGTCACATGAGAGGAAGAAGAGATCATTCCAAACTCTAGGGAACTATGAAGGAGTGGAAAATATATGTTCCAGGACTCATGTGATGTCGGGCAAGTCATAAGGTATGATTCAGAGTCTCAGGGACCTTGTTCACAAAATAAGAGGAAATGCTATCTGCATAGCAATGTGGTCCTACCTGTGAACTATATACATTTCACATGGTAAAGTTTATGTGATGTATATTTTATTACAATGAGAAAGTGAAAAAGAGAGAGGTACTGTCTGGCTGGGGTACTGCCTTTCTGATACTGGAATGCTCAAGATGGAGGCATTGTAGTGGCTAGCATGCTCGATGCTTTGCTGTGTACCAAGCATGCTGAAATGTCAGGTGCATGATCTCATGTAGCCCTCTCGGTGGTCCTGTGAGCCAGGATTGTTATTACCCATGTTACATATAAGCTGCTTTTCCTAGAGCTGGGGTATCTCACTAGCAAGCCTATGTATTTCCCACTTCTTTTCTGATCCTTTCTTTTTTTTAACAAATCACCAAATCACAAACAGAGGCACAAATCCTGAGATTTGAGAAGGTGGTCTAAAGACCTGTCTGTTTGAGAAAGGTCTTGGCAACTGGCATTCTTTGAAACTCCCAATATATTGGAACAGAGGGAAAGAGGAAGTGGCAAAGGAAGAAAAGAGAAACAGAGAAGAAAGAAAATAAATGAGACACAGGTGCTAATAGACGGCTAGGTTTTTAAAATAATGTTTACATTTAATTGTGAAATTTTTATGGTTTTCATAAAGTACCTTATTGGACAATAATATCAAAAGTCCTAATCAAGGGACTATCAAATTGGGAGACCTGAACGAATGCTTTCCAGTCTCTGTCTCTTCCTTCCCGCCCTTATGCAGCTCCCTGGAAGAGAGACTCTGAGGGGCATTTTGATAACCCCCCATCACTCATCTTGGTGTGCCCAAGAACTGTAGATGGGGGTTCTAGAATACCCTGGAGAGGAACAGCAAGTCCGAGGCTTCCGTCATATCATCATAGATTTGACAACACGCAGCTCTTGGACCTGCTGCCCCAGCCCCTTCCCGTGGGTATAAGTGATTCTTGAAATAGTTGCAGTCGTCATAGTAATACCAGCAGCCAACATGCAGAGGTGATAAGCACTCCATACGTAACTCACTCCTCCTCCCAACAATTTGGTAAAGGAGCAACGATCATGAGTCATCTTTTTCCACATGAGGAAACAGCTGCACCTAGACAGGAAACAATTTGCCCAAGGTCACAACATTTTTAAATTACAGAGGTAGAATGGAATTATGGAAAATAGCTACCATTATTGGAGCGCTTACAGTGGACTGTTGTGAGGATTGAATGGGATCATTCACATGAACCTGGAACCAGATCCTGACATCAACCCTATGAAGAAGGTCCCATGACTGCCAGCCTCAGTTTATCGATGGGGAAAGCTTGGTGTGAGGAAGGTGAGAAGTGCTGAGAACACACAGCTTGCAAGTGGAAGAGCTGGGGAGTCTGTCTTAGGCCAATGTACAAATGCTGAGCTGCTCTGCTTCTTTGGCCTCTCAGCAGCGGGTAGAAACCAAGAAGGTAAAGTTCTGACTGTGTGTGTTGCAGCCTGACTTTACCTGGTCTCCCTAGAGGTCTGTGCTGTGAACCACTGTTGTTTTTTTGTTGCACTTCATTTTGTTTTGATCCCAGTAAAACATGTCTTTTCATCTGAAGGGTCAAATCTGATAATGAAATGAATTGTTCTATCCAGTTCCTAGATCAAATATCTTACAGGTGATGGATGTTGTGTTCGGTGCCTATCGTAGGCCCAAGTTGTGATCTCTTTTCAATAATCTCTCTCTAGAGAAGTGCAGACCATTCCAGGCAGCTCAGGCAAGCCTTTCCCATTATTGTATCCATAATAATCCACATTTTATATTTATTTCATCAGTTTCAACTGTTCACAAGAACACCCGTAATCTTAGATGCAGTAATCAACTGTTTCAGCATTGCCCCGTCCTAAATTTAGGCCTCACACCAGATAATTTAGCTGGAGAGCTTCGTTGTGGAGTGCCACACTTTCATGGATGAGGAAAAGTGCTACTATTTGAGTTGTATTTAATTCTTATTATTTCGTGCATTGAACTGGCTACCACGGAGTTTAATAACACAGGGTGTAATTGCTCTAATGCCATGAAGGCACACGCTGCCGACTCCCCTGGTCTTTGCTAGGACTTGCACACAAATGGGCTACTATTGCTCAGCGGGGCTGGAAGTTTCAACATTTTAATAAAACAAACAGTGTTGCAGAATTTGTGGAGAAAAGTGAGGGTACGAAGTAGTCACCCCATAGAGCTTCCATAACTGCCCACCTTCACTGGTTGAGGACCTGCAGAGTGGCTGGCCTAGTGCCAGTAGCTCTTCAGTCTCACAACCTTGTCTATGGTGATGGTGCATGGGTGAATTGGTGGTGGGAATTCTATAGGGACTACACCTGAGAACAGAAAGCAAACATTGTAAGAAAAATAAATGAATAACAAATGAATGAATGAATGAATGAATGAATGAATGAATGAATGAATGAAACAAAACAAAAAAAAAAAGTCTTACAACCCTAGAAGGTGGCTATCACCCATTCCTAGTGGCGGATAGGGATTCGTAGACAGTAGGCCACGTAGGCCATGGCAGAGATGGCCTTCAGCTGTGCAGGTGAGCTTGTCTTCCCAGCACAGCTCCTTTGAGCTCTTTTTGCAAAGATTTCTGGAAAGAATGAGAGGCAGACCACTCAACACACTTCCCAGCAATGGAGACAGTTCCAAATGACTGGTGAATTCTGGGTGTTTATTTGCCTGTTCCCCAGGTAGACAGTATTGGCACTAGCTGCCGGTCAGGTTGTCCTTATTTCTGTGCCACACCCACCAGTCATTCTTCAGTTATGCCCCCAACAGCATTCTGAGGGCAGGAGGAATTTTCTCCTGAAGAGTCAAGTGTTTTATGAAGCTGTATCAGGCCCGCTGCTAAGACTCGTTTCTCTCTGTAGTGAGACATTGAATGGCCCCATGAAAAATGATTCTGGCCTTAATTGAAATGTTTCAACCCTGCAAACACCAAAAAATAGGTTCATGTTAATCACATTTACTTTAAATGTATAATACATACATTATTTGTTAAAAGACTGAGAGTGACATCTCACTGATCCTAAAATATAAGGTTTATACAGTTGAGCAGATTTTAAGATAAATGATGGTAGAACAACAGCTTATTTGGATAATACCTTCTGATTACCATGAAATGAGATGAAACTGTAAAATGTAAGCATATTTATCTAAATGTAACTTGGAATTCATTGGCCGAACATTGAACTTTTTGAGGATATTTATGTAAGAAAGAAGTAGATAAGAATCGATTCTCCCTCTAAAAGTACTTAGGAATCAGGGGAAAAAATCTTTGCTGAGAAATGATCTATTTTTAATAGCTTATTTTATAGCAATAATTAAAATTTGTTTTTACTTAATTGTCCTCCTTTCCTCTAAAAATAAAAACAGCAACCATTATTACACACACACACACACACACACACACACTTGTGTCCATTGCGTCACTTTTGTAGATGCCTCTTGTGTACCATACCAGGCAGGGTGCACTAGGGATGCAGAAGCAGGTGAGATGCTGTGTCCATCACCACAGGCACATCCCAGTGGGGGAGAAAAGTTATGAACACAAAACCAAACCAACGTGTAATTTATGATAAAGCAAGAGGAGGAGGTAGACAATGCCTTCTGGGGGAGAAGGACAGTCGGGAAAATAGAATCCCAGCAGGGACCAGTGAATGAAAAAGAAGCTTCAATGCCTTTCACATACAGATTTCTCACCAAAAACCATCAGGAACCACTAGTCCCACTAAAGGAAAATAATTTTCCTACTTTCTCCCCCCCATTTTTTCTTATTTCTGGTGGTTTTTTTTTTCTTTTTTTGTAAAATAATTATCTAGGCTAAAAAGGTCTTCATCCATCTTTCTTATTCTTTCTTTTTCTTCTTTTTTTTTTTTTGGTAATTGCTGTAATGATAACCTTGGTTTATAATGGTGCTTGTGTTTTGGAGATATGGAATGTCCCCCCCTTTGGGTGATGCTCCAACATCTCAATCCATCTTTTATTTAACATTGCCCCCAAAGTGAGGCTAAAACTTTTCCTGAACCTTGCCTTGAAACTGAGTCAGGTTTGAGCATCTCTGCCAAAAGACTCATCTCTGCTGGTCACCAGCTTCAGCCTCCATATTTGAAAACTCTCAGGTGCGTGGGTCTGTCTTTTCCTGTGGAGCCTTCAGTTTCCTTTTTCTCGCCTTAACAGTAAGCAAACCCACATCACCCCCTGCTCTGCCTGGCCGTTGCCAGGACTCCAGGTGTCATATACAGCATTCCATTCATGAGCCTGAGGGTAAAGAACCCACATGCTAGCCTGGAAACATCTGTGCTGCTGGCCAAGGCTTCACTAGCCTTTAGGAAGAGGAAGGGAAATGTCACTGGTTTGGATTCTCCTAAAAAGCAGACACTATCCCAAGCACAAGACACCACTTACCTAATTTTTAGTTTGACAAGATATCCTCATTTTACAGGTGACAGAAAAAGCAAGACTCAGAGTGCTTAAATGAACTTCTTCAAAGTCATCCAGTTCAGAAGTAATCGACCTCAAATTTGGTCCCATTTCAGCTTCCCAAACCATCTCCTGCTGTTTCTACCAACCAGAAACTTCTACCACCAGAAGTGGTCAATGTCCCTTGTTCTGGAGGGAAATAAGATGTGGACCTCTCCCACTGCTCAGCCTATCCAAAAACCTTCTACCTAATTCTCTGGTCAGTAAAGCTACAAATTAAGGTTCCAATCAAAGAAAGTTCCAGTTTCTGGGACACAATTTCCAAAAAGATACTATCTTCTAAGCAGTTAACTGACTACCTGAGCAGGGGTGCCAAAACCCTCTGGGCAATTTATGGAGAAGTTGAAATAAAGAACAAAACAAATACATTTAGGCTTTACTGACTTCCTTTCCATTTGGGAGGGAGAAAAATATTATTCTCCGGGAATGGGGAAAAAAAATGGATTCATTCCTTTGCTATTACATGGGCCCAGCTAAGCAATAATGCACGGCAAAGCCAAATGCTCTGATCGGTTTCTCTGAGCTGTTATTAAAGTTTGCAAAATATTGCTCAGATTCTTCCTGGCAGGGTTTCAGTATTGTCTGTTTAAACTGGAATTGGGCTGGTACTCTTCATTTTTCTTAAGCCTGCCAGAGCGGGTGATCCCACCGTACAAATCTCCCCGCGCCATGGCTTCCATCCAGCATAGCTGGCGACACTGAGAACCAACACCCTCTGTTATGACTCAGTTAAAAATGAGTGAAGCAACTTTTTTCCTCCCTTTTCTCTTTGCCTTCCTTTCATTCTCACCTCCAAGGCACATGCGCACACACACACAGCAAGAATGAGCAATGGGAATTATGCCCATCAGCAATTGTCTGGGAAGATAATCCCCCATGAAGTTGGGGGCGTTGGGCCTGGCATTTTAGGAAGAACACAAAGCTCTTTTCTTCTGCTGATCTGGAGGATGATTTGAACCCTCCAGCAACCTCCTGTACCATCCCCCGACTACCCTCCAATCTTACTCTAGTCCCACTGAACCTGTCCCATTTCCTCAAATCCCCATGCTCTTTCTTACTGCAAGCTTTGTGCTGGTGAGACTATCCTTGCTGTCTCCCCTTCCATTAACTCCAGCTTACCCTCTGGGTCTCAGTATGGATGGCACTTATTTAATCCCAGGATGATGTTGGTTCCCCCTGGCATGCCTTACCTTGGAGGGCTAATTTCATCACCTTCTTGATTGTGTTAATGCAGCTGCAAATTGCAAGACACAGAAGACTTTCTTATACAAGGATGGGCTTTCTGCTATAACATATCATTTACATATTACAAGAAATATGTAAAAGCTTTAATACAGAAGATTTTGATTTTTTGCACGGATAATAGAACTAGTTGTGTCTGACAGGCAGACAGGATGCCCTCATCCTCTTATCACTCAGCAGGCAAGCTAACAGAGGCTGTGCCCTCAACATGAGGCTTTCGATGTGTCCCTAGAGGTTCTCTCCATTCAGTCCAGCCAAAAGCAGTGGGCCATGGGAGAGCTTTCTGGACCAGTCTAGAGGTGAACACACGTAACTGCTGTTCATATTCTGTTTGCGAGACCTCAGTCAATGAGCACACCTCGTTTCAAAGGATCCTGGCATGTTGCCCTGGGGAAACAGCTACTCCTGGAAAAGGTATGTGAATGGAGGAGCAGGTAGCTATCTCACCGCAGTAGTCCATCAGCTATGTAGGGTTGCTAAATAAATACTCAATGAGTGAAAAAAAAAAAAGGCAGGGCAGAAGACAGCCCCTTAATATATTCTGAGCTGTAGTTCAGGATCGCCTTCTCCCATCTCCTTGAAATTAAAAACCAGCAAACAACCAATGATTAAGAGAAACAGGTAAAAGTCGCAATTGCCTTAATCATCCTCCTTCTTCATTAGCGTGATGACAGTAGCTAAGCGTGGCCGCCCATACGTACTTTATGCGCAGTGAATGTGGGCTGAATGCGTGAGTGATTGGAAATCATAGCCTATTGTGATTAGGCATGACTTAAACATCTCCAGTGTACATGATGCTGACTACGTGATCTACCAGTCCCCCTTTCGGAGGAAGCACACTCACTCCCAAAGCTACACTCACTCAGGAGCTGTGCCCGGCTCCCTGCGCCACCCCGGGAGCCCTCCATGTGTTCCTTTAGGTCACAAGGAGCACATTTCTCCAGAGGGACTCAACCCCAGCTGTGCATCAGAACTACCAGGGAACTTTGAGGAATGTGCATCGTTCCAGGTGGCATGCCTAGAAATTCTGACTCAATGTTTTCCAGGAATTGAGAGTCTGAATAGCTCCTTCAAATGACCTCCCTATAGCCAGTCTAGGAAATCACGTGTTCCCTCTGGATTAGGCTCCTGCTGCCATCTCTTACTAGCCGTGGTCCCTTGGAAAAGTGACTTGGCCTCGTTATTCTTCATCTCTATAACATAGCACTGCTGTGAGCACTGAAGGATCATTCTAATTAAGCGCGCCATGCCCGTCTCTTGGTGAGCCCCCACTCAATGTAGGTGCATTGTCACTGTCCCTCTCCTACTTCTTTTACTTCTCTTCTGCCACCTCCTTAGCAGCTTTTCGGGTGTGTAAAGGAAACCATCACAAAACACTTTTTCTCCAGACCAGTAATCCTCACTTTTTTTTTCAAATCCCTTGCCCAAATGGCAGACTCGTATTTGTCCATTCACAAACAGATTGGGGTGTGGCATTTCTGCACCCCAGAACTAGTAGGGATTGAAGCCTCTGGTAGGATACGTGTAGATAATTGGGCTTTCATGCTGACTTTTGATGCCTCATCTTAGAAGTACAGTGATCAGACCCTCTTATTCAGGGGGAGTCTCCCCTTAGGGGAACCCTAGATATGCTAGTGAGTCCTTAATGAAGGCGGAATCCAAGAGAGGATGGGGTAGTTCATCTTCTAAGTGCTTTCATCCTGGTTCACTGAGTTGAAAATCCAATTTAACTCATTGAGTTCTCAGAGTTTGTCGTGAATTTGCAGCATTTAGTCATCACAAACAACACCATAGGGATGGAAATAATGATAATGGTGCTTGGGAAAGTTGAAAGAGTATGTCTAAAGCTCCAGTGTGACGTTAGCAAAGAGAGGAAGGAAAGGCTAAATGCAAAAATCAAAATGAGTTCTAGCTAATGATAAGGTACAGGGTGCAACTTGGGAATTCGTGCATATGTCAAGGAGAAAACAAACCTGGACATAGTGCAGAAGATACTTTCTTTTCCAAGACTTTATTTATTCACCAGGGGTCACTTTTCTTTTCCTTAAACTTGAGTCCTGTCCTTGTGTGCTGAGGGTCATTTGGGGAGTGCAGCAGTGTACTTGTTTGTTTGTTTTAAGACTTATTTATTTATAGAAGAGCTGGGGTGTAGGTCAGAGGCACAGGAGGGTGAGAAGATTCATCAGAGACAGAGTGGGGAATAGAACATGCAGACTGACTGAAATACACTGCTGAGGGGAGCAGCGGGCGAGACAGGAGAGGTCTGCCGCTCCATGTGGGAATCTCCTTAGCTGGCTAGGAATTGAACCCACACTGCAGAGGCTGCGGACAGCTTCACAGCATAGCGCTCAACCGGTGCTCCACCGCGGAGGCCCTGCACCAATGCACTTGTAATTACAGTACTTTGTGTTAGTAGAATGTTCTCTTTAAAACTCTACAAGTGTTGAATCACATCCCTGTGACAGTGAACCATTTCTCAGTATTCTTATCTAATAAATGAGGCATGTGAGTCTCAGAAAGGCAACATGCCTGTCCAGTGTCATGCTTCCAGGGGGTGCCAGACCCAGGAAGAAACCCGAGTCTCCCATTTGCAACCCAGTGTACCCCAGGCCTCATGCTGCCAGTGTTTTACGAATCATTCCACTCATTCCTCCTCTATCTAGTCCTCAGTTTTTACACACACACACGCACACACACACACACACACACACGCACACCTTCAAAGCTGCCATGTTCTCATCTAAGCAGCTCTCATCCTCAGTTACCCGTCATCCACTGGAAGTTTTTGACTCCTCTAAGCTGACCTACTACCTCCTCTGTGTACCACTGAATTTGGCTTCTACCTCAGTTATACCATGGACATCACTGAATTCTAATTATCCTTTTATAAAACTGCTCTCCCCACCTCTCACCCCTGGCCCCGTGATGATTTTCCTGAGACCAGGGTCTGTATACATACTTATCCATGTATCGTAGCATCTCTATGCAGATATAGGGACCCCTTCATAAATGTTTGTTGATGCTCGGATGGATGGACAAGTGGAGAGATAGATGGATAGAAGGATTGCAAGGTCAGCATATAAAGAAATATATGAGGAACCCGCTTGCTACCAGCAGAGGCTTTCTTGACTTTCTGAAAGCTAACTCCTTCTGATGCCTCTGAATTAGCTCTTCTACCAGTTACTGATCCATATTCTGCTAGAATTGCCATTGCTGAAGTATTTATTTGATATGAATCTCCAATATGGGTAACAGAAAAGCAACTTGTCCAGGCAGCCCTGGGAGGAACAGCACAGTCTCCAGATAGCCAGGATTTGAATCGTAGCTCAGTGAGCTGTTGCGTTTATAAATTCTAGCCAGTACCTAGCCTCCTATACAAATGGTTTGTAAGGATTAAATGAGATGATATACATAAAATGCTTAGCATGCGCCAGCATGTCTGGACAGCGCCTAGTATGGTTTCAGCACTCCATATCTCATCTTACTACGTACTTATGAATCCCATGATCCCAGGGGTTGACTGAGTCAAGTCTGTATTTGGAAACCCAGTTGCTAAAACCCTGAAGAGATAATTGAAGTTACACTGGGGACCAGATGGGCTGTGATTAACTGTATCCTTAGTCTCGTTACTTCCCTCCTCTGAGTCTTGGTCTCATTGCCTCTCCTTCCGTGGCTGCTTCGGTATTTCTCTGGGTTCTGTCTATCCCCTGCTGCATTTGGCTTTCCCAAGGTGTGACTTGAATGGTGAGCAACTTGAAGGTGGGGATGTCTTACCCTCCTCCTTCCACATCCAGGCCCAGCTTGCTCCTCAGGAGGCCCTTCATAAAGTTCTGCTGAGTTAGAATAAACTCGCCTAAAATGCTTAATATGCTCTTCTGGGGGTTTAGTCGAACTCTTGAAAACTAAAATCCAGAAAGGTTCTGGCCCATTAACCCTATTCCCTCGCAAGCACTTAGTGAACTTAATGACCCTCCTGCCCCCAGCATGGCATCAAGCCCACTCCTTCCCGATCACTCCCAGACCCTCCCTGGGAGCCAGCGGCCTCCAACAGCACAACTTTCCCAGCAACATTTGGGAAGCTAAGCCAAGTCCTCTTTAAAGTTAATGGAGTGACCTTCTTTTAGGTTCCAGACAACCGAACCTTATGGTCAGAGCTGTCCCTGGAGCTGTGAGCTCTTAGGTTTTATGTCTGTACCTACTTAGCACAGCCCCCAGCATATCACACTCAACATATGGTCAATGAGGGAGCGAATGAATGAAGCATAGTTTTGAGTAGTATCGGTCTCGACATGGATAGCATTTAACTAATACAGGAAGACGACTAAGGAGAACTAATTTACCATTTACTAATAAAAAAAAGCCTTCTCCCATAAGTAATTTTTATGACCTCTCTAAGCCAGGGGCAGCCTCATCTTTCAGTCATTTCAACAGGCACTCTCTCCAACCCTCTGCCCTTTCAAGAAGATTCAGTTGAGAGGCATCTGAAATAGGTGGGTAATGATACCGTTGTTGAATAAAGACTTGTGGAAACGGATGTAAACCCAAATGTTTTTAGTGCAGAAATACTGTTTGCTCAACAATAAGTTACATCAAAGGACTTAAACATTTCCCACAGAGGTCAGCAGTTCTGCAAGTGATACACTGAAATTCACACCTCTGCCTGAAACACTGTGTTTCTGGCATGAAAAAGAAAATATCAAACTTGCTAATGTCAATACCCAAAGAAGGCAATTTTTCCTTTTCTGCTTATTATTCAGGTGTGTCATTCTCCAAAGTCAGCCTCTGGACACTTGTTAGACTTGTTATAAAATTAAAAACCTGTGTTTTAAAAATTTAGAGCCCCTTTATTTGTGTGTGTTTTAGTCCTAGAACTGACTGTAAATGTAGCCTACAGATGTCTGCCCCGTGTGAATCTGAGAGGTACTCCATTTCCCAAGCATCACCGTTGGCAAATAACGTGGGCAAAACTATATCCTTTAAAATCCTAGCTTTTGTCATTACAGCACCTGTTATCTAAGAATCACGATTTTAGAGTCATTTGAGATTAGAAAATAATGATAATAGTATTTGAGGGCTCAGTCCCTTTCCTGCCCTTGCTTGATTGAGTCATCAAAACAGCCTATGAACTTTTATTTATGTGTCCTGAATGAGGGGGTCATCGGCCAAAATTAGAATCCACACCTAACCAAGCCTGCACTGTGCTCCCCATTCACACTCACGCTCCAAATCCACTTACCTGCTCCGTGTTTTCCTGTAATATACCACTTGTCAACTTCCAATATACAAGATAATTCACTTACTGTGTGTATCACTCATTGTCTTTCCCCTAAGTAGAATGAAAGTTCCTTGTATGCAAGAATTCTTTTTTTCTGTTTTGTTCATTTGTGTATCCCAGGCTTAAGAATACAGGCAAGTCAGAAAGAAAAAGAAAAATACCGGATGGTCTCACTCATAGCAGGAATCTAGAAAACTTAAATAAGGGACCAGGAAAATGAATAACTATAAGAAAGTGAAAATCAAAATCAACAAAAAACTATGAACCAGAGACACTTTTAGGGGGGCGGGTGTGGGAAGGGAGGGATTGGGGTCAGAATGGGGGGGGCTGCAATTGTATGGGGAATATAAAAATAAAATTTATTATTTAAAAATAAATAAATAAATAAAAATAATCGTTTAAAAAAAAAAAAGAATACAGGCAAGTGCATAGTAAACCTTCACTATGTACTCAGTTGTTATTTACCTACCATGCTGCTTCTACCCATGGTGGAAAAACTGAGGTCAAGAGACACATGGGGATTTACTAGAGATGACACAATGAACAAATTGGCAAGAAAAACCAGATCTCCTTACCACCGGCCCAATACTTTGCCTAAATCCCAATTCAATCTTGCTGCACTTTTATTATGCTATAAAATGAATAACTGTTTATGAGTTCATTCCCGGGCACATTATTGCTTTTATATCACATCAAAGAACTTGAGACAGGCAAAAGATATAGCCCTATTGATTGTTCTCAGAAACTCGACTTTTCCATCCGTCAAGGAATCCATGCTTAAGACTCATTTTTAAGACAGGGGCAAGGCTCTAATTGAAGACTGTCTCCAACAAGTCTACCTCCAGGGCAGGGCAAGGTTGCTGTAGTGGTTGGTTTTTGGGATCTTGAAATCAGATATAAGAATTAAGGACCCTTTTCCTTTCCTCTGTTCAAGATCTACAGAACCTGAGAACTGAACTAATGTAAAGATGCTGAGATATTTCAAGCCCTTGGATACTCAGTGAGTGAGTGTCTTCTAGGGACAATCCAGTTGCTATAGAAGTATCATATCATGGAAATGACTCACCCATCCCTGAATCAAGCATTGAATCTGGGCCTGATATGTAGGGTTGAAGTCCCAGATGACAGCTGAAGAATGAAAATGACAACTTCAGAAGGACGGGTGTGTTTAGGGATTTGTGTTTGGCTTTCTGCAAAGAGGAACGACTCACACTCCAAATGACGCTTCAAGTCAGAATACACTGACTTGAACTTGGGTTGCTTTGTCATCACCAGCAGGAGAACCACCCTCCTAACCCTCATCTTAA
Source organism: Talpa europaea (assembly GCF_964194135.1). Taxonomy (NCBI): domain Eukaryota; kingdom Metazoa; phylum Chordata; class Mammalia; order Eulipotyphla; family Talpidae; genus Talpa; species Talpa europaea. The sequence continues at coordinate 15,533,452 of NC_140069.1, forward strand.
TTTTAACTTAAACAGTTTAAGCTGGACTAGGTCTCTCTCAGTAGGAAGGAGACCTTGGTAGATGTTTTTCTACTTCTGGGAATGTTCCTAGATGACTCTGTCACACCCATTCCAAGACTGCTGACCAACAATGAGGGACTTATTTGTAGTTTTAACAAGACAGGTGACCCCTATCCATTAACCCCATGACCTTGAGTTGGCAGTGCCCTGCTCTGCTAAGGGATGTATGCAGTCTTTAGGGCTATGATGATAATAACTACGCGTCCTCAGAAAGCTCTGTACACTAAAAAGTATGCTCTCATACATTTTTACATTTTAGATTATTATAAAATCTTCCAAGTTAGTTATGGCAGAGATTCTTATCTCTATTTTATACATGTAGAAATCTGAATTAGGAGAAGTTAATAGCATGCCCTAAATCACATAGCTGATAAGTGACAAAGCCAAATCCAAAGTCCTCTGGCTACTTAGTTCTTTCCATGATGACATTCCATTCCTGCCCACATGGTATCTACACCTGGATGTCCTGTTGGCTTCTCAAATATATGGCAGAAATCAAATTCATTATCTTCCCCTTTCAAAATAAACCCACTCTTTTCTGCTTATTTAATATTTTTAACTTTATTAATATCTTTCCTTCCCCTAATCATGCACCCTAGAAACTTTGGAGTCCCCCTTGAGCAGCCATCATATTTTCCTGCCACATTTCTCAACATTAACCCAGGATTTTTATTTTTGAAATATCAGTCCAAGTTGTTCTCTCTTACCTGTTGCCACTGGCTCTGTCCTGACTCAGGCCTTCGTCATCTCTTTCTTGGCCTACACTAATATTCAATGTTCAATTTACTCAATAAATTGTCATCGAACCACAATGCCAGACACTATGCTGTGTGCTGGGGAGACTATTGGAGACCAAAAACAAACATGCATCTTGTTTTCATGGTGCTCTCTTCTCTAGTTACTATTAATCAGATAATCACTTCAACAGATATAAAAGGATAACCATGACAATTGCTTCAAAGGCAAATACCTGCTCACCCTACTGGCAGTAGCAGTGTAGAGTGATAGTTCTAAATCATGAATGTGATCCTGTCAATCCCCTCCTTTGAAAGCTTGCCACTGCCCATTACCTGTGTGATAATATCCAAACACATCAGCCTGATATACATGTCTCTTCATGATCTGACTCCAAATCCTGGATTAGGGTGCAAGCCACTGCACCTCATTTCTCCCCCACCCCTCACTGAATGAACTCATCCTATGACTAAGCCATAACTGATTTTTCTCCACATCTTGCCATTCTAGAAACAGCTCTGTTCTTTCATTCTTTCACATCTTGATTTAAGAAAAACCCCATTCCAGATATGTTATTCCCCCTCTTCATCAGAATATGAGCTACTTGTGTGCAGAGACTGTTTGATTTAATATAGGTTTGAATGTATGCTTTATTTATTGCATAAAGCAGAACCACAAATAGGTAACAGAGGACACCAAAATATTTTATTCAGTTGTTATTTCTTTTTACTGTGGGTTTCTAATTTTTCACAAGCACTCCTTTAATTTTAGAAATCACATGCAAATAATTCTAGAGGTCTTTCCAGCACTGTATGCTCCATATTCATGTGTCTGGTCTATGAACAACATGTCCTCCATCCTCCTGCTCTTTAAACCTCTGGCATTAGAATGGTTTTTGCATATCTGATGATCACTAGTTGAATTATTATAAAGTGGTCATCTTAAAACATGAGAAAGGTGTGCTTTGGGAAGACCTTGATCTGTGTGTTTGTTTAATGTGGGGAAAGCATCAGGAATGAATGAACAATGTCACCTCACTTCCCATTACCTTTCTGATCTTGGCTAAATCTTGATCTTGTTTCTCTGCAAAAATAGCTTGAATCATGATTATTAGCCAATTGGTTCTCAGGATTTGTAACAGGATATTAAGAAACACAGGAGAATAGTTGAGAACAGTTGTTTGAGAAACTGAATTTACAATGTGTTAAGATTGGTAGAAGAAAAATGTAGTGATTAACTAAAAACACTCTTGAGAAGGAAGGAAGCTTTTATTAAAAATGTACACTTCATAAGGACCTATTGATTTCGAGGATCTGGGAACTGAAATGAAACATTTCTTAGAGACCATGAAATTTCATATTCCACACCTAGTAGTCAGAGAAAAAAGTCATAATATACAGAATCGTGGCCATATTATTTATGTTGATCAAAATAATGGACAGATATATTTATAAAGTACAAAATAAAAAAAAATTAACAACCCACAGAGCTGCTGTAGAGAACAAGACTTTATTTACCATTTCCATTATGGCAAGATGTGACAGCACAAGTGTGCATAACCGAGTGCTCCCTCACACCACGCCACGGTGTGTGTCTGGAGACACTGGTCTTCTCAGTCTTATAAGCAGAACTCCCGGTGGGTCCCTCCATCCTTTGAGCCCCCTCAACCATCCATTCACAGTACCCAGCAACTACTTTCCTTTACATGGATTACTTTGAAAAGATAAATAAACACTTGAATGTTAACGGCAAGGATACCATTCCAGTAAGCAGCAGGAATGGAGGTAAACTCTCATTTACCCATTGCTGACTAACAAACTACACCCAAAACTTACTGGCTCAAAACAGCCATTTTATTATATCTCGTAATTTTGAGGGCTGGGAATTGGGCAGGGCTCTTTGGTTACACGTGGCACTGAATGTGATTGTTATGTAGTGTCCAACCGTAGCAGACCTTTATTCCCATTATTGGTACTGTGGAAGAGATTAGAAGAAATGGCTCTGCAAGGCCCTCCCCTCCTCCATAGAGTGTCCAGGCTACTCTACATAGGCTCTTCAGGGTTTTCGGGCTTTGCAGGAAACTAACTAGAAGTTGCTTGTCCTCCTAAAGGCCACCAACACCTGGCATAGCATCATCCTCTATTTTCCTGGTCAAAGTAGTCACAAGTCAACCTCAATTCAAGGGGAGGGGCTCTAGACCCCCAGCTCTGACTGGAAAGAATATCAAGAAATGTGTAGCTGCCTTTAATTCAACAGAGTATTACCAAAATTATATATTTGATTGAGGCTTTGTACTTTTGATTTAAGAACTAGCAGAAAAGATCATTTGTTCATCCAGTTACTGTTAGAATATTTCTGTGTTGTGCATGTGCTTACTAAATACATGGCACTATGCCATCTACTGAGAGACACAGAGAGGAAAATACAGGGCAGAATCTCCCTCCTCCAGGAATTTATATCCAGATGCGTACATAGGACACTCACCAAGCACTCACATCATTGATATTATCAATTTATATAGCTAACAATAAATAATATAATTGACATGGCAAAATGCACAATATAAACCAGTGTGGCCAAACCAAATGCCAGGAAAGCTCAAAAAAAGTACGAGGTGAGCTGGTCTGAGAAGAGCAGGAAATGTGATGGGGCTGGGGAGAAGCACAAGGTCACCCCATCTCCAAAGTGGCAGATTTGCTCAGTTCAAGCCAATTACTGCCATTTAAGAATATGCAACAATGATGCTACAACTGCCAATTTTTCAAAGTGTGAGACTCCCAATTTTTAAATGTTGGCAATTAATTCTGATGTGGCCTGTAGGTCACTAGTTTTCAGCCCTGAAAATGGACAGTGTTTTCAAGACTAATGAGAAGAGATAGTTGCACTGAACCAGACCTGAGCCAGGTTGTTTACTGACTATTACTGATCCACAGTGGAGTAAGGAAATAACTGGAGAATGAGCACAGCAATTTAACATCCAAGTATATAATTGGTGGACTGATTTTGTTGGGTATAGAACTTGGGCTGTATTTAGTGTAAGCAGCATGCACAGAGTGGCCACGCACTATGGTAAGCCCCAGGGTGAGGCCCATGGAGAAGCTGTACCTCAAATATTAGGTAAAGTTGGGACAAACATGGGGGGCAAAAAACTCTTCTAGGAATAACATGTTCAAAAATCAGAGACAAAGAAACACTGAAAGTAATCAGGAGAGAGTTTATTAAGCAAGGGTGCTGTGGAATATATGGGTGGTTGAGTGATGATTATAGGGGACCTTGATTATAGCCTTGTACAATGAAATTGGTCTTACAAGAAATCTGGAATCCCAGGAGGTCTTTCAATGGAGATGGGTATCACTAACTTCCTAGAATTTTCTCTCCCCCTTTCTTTCAAAGCGTGGCCCAAATTTCACCCTCTCCAAGACCAGTCTATGCAACAGCAATCACTCCCTTGTATGAAATCCAGTGAACCTTTTATGTTCTTAATTATCTTTTTTATAAGTATAATGGTTTTACTCCAAAATTTTGTGAGTATTTATGTGCAAAAATCCCTTGCCCAGCTCAGGATCTCTCTTAGAATCCACCACAATCTCTTGCCCACGATGAACAAGACAGGTAGTTTGAGGGAAGTCTAATCTGGTAAGAGTGTTTTGAATTGATAAGAGCAGCAAAGTAGAGAGTTAGAGACCAAATAAAAGGGCCTAAGAGATGAATGCTGGAACCAGAGGTGGGGAAACTAAGAACTAATGCAAGGATACATGTAGTGAAGGAATATTTACCTAGATATGTGAGGCACGTCAACTCAAATCAGTGGTGTACTGAAGGCTCACACCACATTCAGGCATGGCTAATATTTTATTTATGAAGAAATATTCAGAATAAGTCCCAATGTGTAGGACTTTTCCAGACTATTGAAAATTACTGTTAGACATCTAATTCATTTTCAAAATCTTTACCATTTACATCAGTTGATTTGTTATGCTACAGTACATATGTCCAACCCTAAATGACCTCAGACTGCTGCATTTTGGGACTTATTCTCTTTCTTAATCTTCTACCAACTACTACTTAATCTACCAACTGTCTAAAGGTACTTCTAACCTGCTACCTTGTTACTTCTAACCTGCTATCTAACTTCACAGAACCTGTTCTAGTGAACATACTCTACTCATCCACAGAGTATAAAAACACTTTTCCATTCCATGGAGTAGAAAATAGTAGAATAACACAGCTATTTCCTTGCCATATGTAAACTTCTCAAATTCTTCACAAACATATATATTTATTTTGATATTTTGCATAAGGGCTCTGCAAATTATTTTTGTAAAGAACCACATAAAAAATATTTTAGGTTTTGTTAGTCATTCAATCCTGTTAGCAACTTCTCAACTCTTTCATTAACTTCAAAGCAGCCAGAGACAGTTCATCAATGCTTAGAGCTGTCTGTGTTCCAATAAGACTTTATTTACAAAACGAGGAATAGATGAGTCTTACAGGTGCTATAGTTTGATAACACCTGTTGTAGATTATTGAAATTGCCAGAACCTAACTTTCAAAATAGAGGAGTTTGACAATTATTTGGTTTATTTTTTAAAAATAAGTTTTTATGTATAGAAAGTTACATTACTCTTTTGATCATTCTTATTTAGATCCTTTTAATGCGCCATGTAAATTTTCCTATTCTCTAACAATTGCAGTAATAACCTAACTTCTTTGTCTCACCTCTCATGTCAGCAGAGGTCCTACCCCCCACCATCTGCCTCTGCCTCCAGTCATTATCCCACTACACTTGCTTCTCCTCTCTAATTTATCAGGTCCATCTGCTGTAAGGCACTGTCTCCTACGTTCCTGGTGTCATTAAGAAATGGGAGCTTTGTCATCAGCCAGCAAGTCATGGGAAAGAATTACAATTTCGGGCCTTGCTGGTGGTGCAGGGGGTTAAGCGTCAGCAGTATGAAGCTGTCTGCAGCCACTGCAGCACGAGTTCAATCCCTGGCCAGGGAGGTGACCCGCATGGCGCAGCAGACCTCGCCTGTCTCGCCCACTGCTCCCCTCAGCAGTGTATTTCAGTCAGTCTGCCTGTACTGCTCCCCACTCTGTCTCTGGTGAATCCCCTTTCCTCCCCCCCAGTCTCTGGCCTGCACCCCAGCTCTTGTGTGCATAAATAAATCTTTTCAAAAAAGTACAATTTTATCAGTGACACAGCTTTAAAGCAACAGTTATCTCTATCAAATTCAATGCTAAGTTTCATTGCATGCTCCCTCTTGATTTCCCAAATTAGCACCAAATTTCTAATATCCATATCCATGGTAGGTAGCACCCTGCACATATACCTATTAAAATGCTTACTGCTTCAGTGATATTTGTTGTTCTCTGAGGAAAAGATCTGTCTCCTTTAGCTAAACAGCTGAACATTGCAAAATGCAACACTGGACAGTGTTGCAGCCTCTTCAGATTCCTTAAACATGGATGTCTCGATCAAGGGCACATGCTCGAACGTGCTGCAGAAACTACAGTCTCTGAACAGAGGCTGCCGGATGTCAAAGCAAAAGATCTTGACACCTGGCATGGATGGAACAGTGGTGTGGAAGATACTTGGCACTGTTTCTCAAGGGATACAGTGGTCAGCCAGACCGTCTCCCTGCGCAGCCTTGTCATGAGGACATGACGGATCCCTCTCCCTGTGTTTTATTCCATCACCAAGGTAACCTCTGTCTTCTTGGGATTCCATTCTGTATAAACCATGACTGAGATGAATGAATCCCCAGCAGCTCTTGCTTGTTTCTACTGAGAGAGTATTCGTTGAGGCCACCACCCTCCATCAAACAAAGCTTAGTATATTTAAGAGAACTTTTGTATCTAATTCATAAACTCTGCTCTCTAATTCCAAATAGGGTTTAAGGGTTAGTATGTGTGTGTGTGATACTGAAACTTTTTCTCTCCTGTGTGATTTTTTTGTTTCTTTCCAGAACCCACCAGAATTTTGACTTGGGACAGTCATAATCCTGTCTGGCCTGCTTAGCCACCAAGAGCTGCGTTGTACAGAATAATGATGCACAGTCCTCAGCTTAGGAGTCAGGAAATGTAGACTCTCTTTCAGATTCTGCTCCTTGAGGTGCCATAACGGGTCTTCCTCAGAGCATTTGTGGAATTAACTAGATAGTGAAGTTTTATTATCTATTATTACATAACAAACTGCCCCATATTTTAGAGGACCAAATCAGCAATAGTTATTATTTGGTTATGATTTTGCATTTTGGCAAGACGCAGAAGATTGCTCTTCTTCCCACCACCACCACCCCACCCCCTATGCTATTGACCTGGATTGGGAGAGCCACGTCTAAGATGGTGCACTCAAATGACTGGCAAGTTGGTCCAGGCAGTTGTTGGTTGCTCATCTTGCTGTCAGTTGGGGTCTCAATCCTCCTTGGGGTGGGGTACCAACCTCCACCCCCAGGCAGCTCTCCAGGTTGCTCCTTGGTTTACTTATAACCTGGTACCTGGATTCTAAAGAGAAGAAAGCCAGTTTCCAGTCCTCTAAATGATGAGTTCCAGAACTGGTCCAATACCTTTTATGCCATATTCTCTTGGACAAAGCACTCACACACCTGGCCCAGATTCAGGGGAGAAGGAAAATAGACCCATCTCTCAGTGGGAGGTAGAGAGAGGAGCTGTGACAAGGAATTGCAGCTATCTCTCATAGTATGTGGAAAAATACTTCCATTTCTCTGGAGATCATTCATGGTTTTATAGTTTCTGAAATGTAAATCTTACTTAACAAGAAATAGATTCAAACCCAGTATCTTATTTCTTTGCAAATAATGAGGTGCAACCTCCCTGTATTCTTCTGAGATTCATCACATTCTCCTTTATTAAAAGGGAAGATTTGTTGGTATCTACTGGATATAAGATCCATAATCTGTGTTTTCATTTATTGTGTTTCATTGCATCTGAGATGCAATTTTTTCCTATTTTAACCTTTCTGAAATGTATATTTTACAATCTAGGCAGCCTTAGACTCACTATAGGTCATGCAGCAGGTTTGCATGCCTGAGTTTAGCTGTGATAGCTCATATTTTCATCACTTCACTCAAGTTATATACACTATTAGCACTTCATCTGTTGAGTTTAATTGCTATTTAAAATGTCTTCAGAAATATTACACTGTAATTTGGCACTGAAGCAAAAATTCATCTGATATGCCAAAGTCACGGAAATAGAGCAACACTCATAAGGCAAATGTTTGACATTGGAGGAATGACCTTAATTTCATTTATTTTTGCAAAGTGGCAGTTGTAAACTTAACATGACTGACAGTAGGAAGATATCACAAGTAGGTGGGGTGTTGTGTTTTATTCCTGGGGTGCATGGAAAAAGGACTGCCTATCATGAAGCTTGTACCTGAAGCAGGAAATTGCTAGGTTCTTCAGAATAGATGAAAGAAATTACAAAGCAACAAAAGGTTAATGTTCTGGTCAGCAAATGTAAGCTGATCATAAAAGCTTTGTGTCATGGTTTAATCAGTAGTGTTTTGTTTTTTCCTTTTGTCGTGCTGTGTCTTGGATTCAATGAAATCTGGTAGCTCTCACCAACCACACATGAATTCCCTCCTTTTTCAGATGAGAAAGCTGTGATTCAAAGAGGTTAAATAACTTGATCAGCCTTAAAAAACTAGCAAGTGGATGTACCTATTATTTTTCATTCATACCATTTCTTAAAATTGTTGGTCAGCACTACTGGTGTTCTGGAAAGATATGAATGTTGTGTGCCGACGGTCATTCCACATCCTGTCTCCAACAAGCTTCAACAATATAAGCAACATGCTGTGTAGGCCTCCAAAACCACACTTGAGTGCTCTTTCTCTCAAGCTTTTCATGGGGCTGGGCTGATACTAGATTCCCTCACAATCCTGGTGAGAAGGGTAACTAATAAAAATGCTTACTTGTGCACACGTTTATAATGGGCTGCCTAATCTTAAATAATCAGAGTAACTACTCTAAAGCAAGAAAAATTTTAAGTAGGAAATATTTCCCAACCCATGGGGAAAGGGGTAGGGTTGGGGGAGACTTACCCAAACTATTATTTTATTTTTAAAGATTGATTGATTGATTGATGCATACAAGAGCTGGGGTGTAGGCCAGAGGTGCAGGGTGGGAGGATTCACCAGACAGAGTGGGGAGCAGAGCAGGTGGATCTACTGAAATACACTGCTGAGGGGAGCAGCGGGTGAGACAAGAGAAGTCTGATGCTCCATGTGAGTAGCTCCCTGGCCGGGGATTGAACTCATGCTGCAGTGGCTGCCAATAGCTTCATAGTGCTGAGACTTAACCCCTTGAGCCACCAAAAAAAAAAAAAAAAAAGAAAAGAGAAAAGAAAAGAAGAGAAAAGAAAAGGAAGGGAAGGGAAGGGAAGGGAAGGGAAGGGAAGGGAAGGGAAGGGAAGGGAAGGGAAGGGAAGGGAAGGGAAGGGAAGGGAAGGGAAGGGAAGGGAAGGGAAGGGAAGGGAAGGGAAGGGAAGGGAAGGGAAGGGAAGGGAAGGGAAGGGAAGGGAAGGAAAGAGAAGAAAAGAGAAGAAAAGAAAAGAAAAGAAAAGAAAAGAAAAGAAAAGAAAAGAAAAGAAAAGAAAAGAAAAGAAAAGAAAAGAAAAGAAGAAAAGAAAAGATGATTTTAAAGTGGATATTAAACCTACCTAATATTTTGGACCACCGCTTCTCCTGACCCTAAGGATATGCCAGGATCTTCCCTTCATGACTCCTCCCAGGAGAGCACCTTTGTGAGGCTATCTCACTGTGGGGCCACCATGGGCAGGCAAGGGCTGCCTCCTCCCTCACCCGCACTTCCCCTGGACAGCTGGGAGGGGAGCCGGCACCCAGACTTTGCATAACACAGTGAGAGAGACCATCACTTCTGGCACAGCCCTTTATTGTTTATTACCTGGGTGCTCACTTAGAGTCGTGGTAGGCCTACCCAAATGCATATAAAGTGGAAGCCCTTCACACATGAAGACTCCCTAGCTAGGAGGGGCTATGACTTGGGCACAATTCTCAGCTCTGTATTCAAACAGCAATGAGTGCTGTCCCTTCCCTCTGCTCCCCTGGGGTCTTGCCTCTATAACACCACAGGGGACAGTCTGGGATTTGTCTGCTGTGTCAGTGTCTGAGTGTGGACTGCAAGCTTGCTATGGACAGCCAGAAGGCTATTTGTTTGCTGTTTATCTTTGTGTCCCTGGTGTTTCTCAAGGTGCCTGGTAAGATCACAAAATGATGTTTGTTGATGCCATTTGTCCATCCATTCCGTGAGCAAAATCATACAGGGTTCAGAACAGGGAGAGATGGTGAGCGCTGCAGGATATCTTGTGAAGTAACCCCTGAGCTGGCATTATAGGCAGCAGAGAATTTGGCCAGAAGGATGAGGAAGGAAGTAGGGACCATGGAAACTCAGTCAGTTACTGAAGCAAGAGAATGCAGATGAATAAGTCTGGAAAGAGATGTGAAAGTGTGAGCATAAAGGGCCTAGAATATTAGGTCACATTTTTCTTCAAATAGGATGCCATGGAACAGAGACCCCCTGTAGAGACAGGAAGGACCACTGAGCAGGTTTTCTGATCCAGCAGCCCGGGTAAAGGAGGAGTCAGAGACCTCAGTGGCTTTTGCAGGTCTTATTTAGATTTACCAGGCACATGGCAGGCAGGGGTGCTGGGGGGCCGGGAGGCTGGCAGTCCTCCCAGACCCCAGCAAATCCTCACTCTATCTGGGCTCTCTGGCCTTCTCTCTGCTTCTCTTCTCTCGGCTTCCGTTCATTCTTGGCTTCTGCTGGCGTCCCGGTGATGCCGCCCTTATAAACTCAGTCTCTCAGCCCAGGTGTACCCACTTCAGGTGCCCGCCATCAGGCATGCATTCAGGACCACAGGGTTCCCTCATCTATCCTAATGGCGGGAGAGCAGAAAAACAGAAAAGCCTGATTCTTTTTCCTTACCCTACACCCCCCCCCCTCCATAGCACACTCAGGAGGTAGTGTTGCTCTGGAGGAGATCAGGGAATAGAGGTAGAGGGGCTTTTGATTAGAAAAATGTCCCTGGGATATTTCTGCTGTCTTGAAAATGATGTGCCATAAATGCTGCACTAGCAATAGCAGATGCCAGGTCTTGTCTGGGATGCTGGCAACACTTCCTTAGGGAAGGCCAGCGCCCAGTAATGGTGAGCTGGAGTCCCATCCCAGCCTGCTTCCATCAGTATTTAGCAGTGACCCCACCTCTGTATGGCTTTGTTTTCTCTATTCCAAAGCGGAGCTGATAATCATGCCAACCTCAAACTGTTACGAGACTTAAAGGAAATGATGCATGGAAACCCCATGGGTCTGGTACTTCTTGGCACTTAAGGGTTCCCCAAATGTTAATTATTATTATCCCTTCTCATCTGTGTACCTTGGTTTCCTCATCCAAATGGAAATAATAATACCTACCCCAGCCCATTTCTCCTGGATTTGACAGAATAAAAGGCAATTAAATGTGTGAAAGCAATTTGGAAGTTAAGTGCTGCATAGAGGCAAGGTGGTGGTCGGGATGCTAATTACCATCTCCTTGGCTGAAAGGTAATCCCTGGAGCCTGGGCAGGAAGGTAGGGAGCTCACGTATTTCCAGGCTATGAGCCACAGATGTGCATATATCTGAAGAATGGCTTCCCTGGATACAGTATGTCAAGATGAGGGCCTTAGCATTTGACTGGTCCAAGATGATGGAAAGATGGGAACAGTGAAATCTACCAAGCAAGAAATAGATCAGGTTTAAGCATCCTTGCAAGCTGTGTTATTTCAAACATCCTGGTCTTGGACATCTGGGCTCTCTTACCTGAAATCTCATTAAACCTTCAGTTTCATAATTCTGTGCAGAACCTGGTAAATTGCAAGATTCTGCTGATGGCCACCAGCCAGATCAAGCAATTAATCACAAGGGTCCCCAACCAGGTTTGCACCTCATGCCAAGTGGATTCTTCAAGGGGAAACTGTGTACACAAAAGAAATAGCCCGATCCACACAGTTTCATAGCAACGTGCTTTGTAGCTCTGCCAACACAGAGAAATTATCTATTATCATTAAGACATCCAAGCCTCATAACTTTTTCCTCGTGGAAATTAGTACTCACCAGCCCAGGGAACATCCCCAAACCTTGTTAACTGCAAGATAGACTGAAACCTGCTGAGAGCTGATGAATCCAGTTTAGACAAAACTAAGCTCTGACCTTTCTCATCCTCAACAATTCTCATTTGGGAGACCTCAGTTGGAACTGAGCTCTTTGTTGCTTTTGAACTTTTCTAGAACGTCTGAACTATTTGCATTCGCTCTTGTGTGCCAGGCCAAGGGGCCAAAACCCACAGCTAAGAAATGAGCTTGGAGTCTGTCCTCAGAAACCTGATCGCTGTACCCAAGGTGAAAAGGGACTATAACAGAGGAACTGTTTCTCACAGGACAATCTTGCTTGGTTTTGCCAACTCTAAGTGGTTTATATAAACGAAATAATCTTCTGCACTTGAAAATGTTTATAAAGTCTTTCCTAATTACTTTGTGTTTAGAGTAATTCTGGGAACATGATAGAGAACAGAGGGGAACACTGAGCCATCCTCAGACACAACGGGAGGGGGAATAAGCATAAGAATAAATTTACAGTGTGGATGAGAGGATTGGGGATTGTCACCCTGACTTTTAGGTTTTTCCTTTTTGAAATCTTTTTCCTAAATCTCAGGCTGTCTTTTACTAACTCTCAGTTTTCTGCTCTCTAAATCTGCTGTCCAATGTGGTAGCCACTAGTCCATGTGATCACTGAAATTTAAATGAACAAAATAAAATTTAAAATTAATTTCCTCCAGGCACTAACTACATGTTCAGCAACCACATGTGACTAATGACTTAATGACTGCCTTATTGGACCAAAAGACATAGAACATTTCCATCATGGCAGGAAGCTCCAATCAGTGGTGCTGCTCTGGATAGGGAACTCTACAGCCTCGCTATGGAAGTGTGGGCCACAGACCAGGAGCATCATTATCACCTGAGAGCTTGTTTAGCCAACATGATCACCTTCGAACCCGTATGCAATTTCACTTTTAGAAGCACTAAATACCATTTCACTTTAAGTTTCTGCATACTGAAATTCATCATTGTAATCAGCATTATTTGTTAGTTCTTACTTAGCTTATGTAGCACTGTCTCAAAAAGAGACACTTCAGCCCTTTGAGACTTGGCATGTAAAAGGACAAACTCTAAGCATGCTTACTCCTTTAAAGGTATGTCTTTCCTTGCTCTTGGAAAGAGTACAGAATCTGGAGAATATTTGAATTTTTTTTTAAAGAAGTGAACGTTAGAGATCATTTTTTCCAATGAAGCTTTTGGATTTGGTCAACAGAGAGGCCCTTGAGGTTAAAATAAGATTAAATAGAAAGACAAAGTGGGGAATAGCTTAACCAAAAAAAAGGGACTTGACGTATTCATTCATTTGACAAATATTCAGGGCATCATGCTCTGTGGCTGAGTGAGGCACAGAAGCAATGAAAGAAATTAGGAAAGAACCCCTGGGAATATAATCTGCTAACCAGCCTGACACTGTGGAGATGGAGGGGAATTTCAGTGACAACTTGGATTAAACTTCAAGGTATATTTTTATGCTCTCTCATGAAATTCATTGCTATTTGTACCTGTAGTCAGAGTTTTCTTCTGGAAGATTCTATGGACTGTTAGAGTGGTGGTTGGAATTCAATAACTTGGCACACTTGTCTCTATCCAGTAAAGAGAATGAAATCACTGAGTTTCCTCTGAGAAAGTGGCTAAGCAAATACATCCCTGCTGAAAATATCTGGCCTGATGATACTTTCTCCCCGAAATGTACTCGTATTCATGTGATACGAGGTGGAAGCCACCTCGTCAGCAGGCTTCAAGTGCAAAATGAACATAAAGCCATATAAGGGTTTGCCACTTTCCTAGGGAAATCATACCCTGATTGAAGTTGATAGGTGTCCTGGGTTGTCACAGATAAATTACAAGGTTGCAATATTTTCATAGGCTGTAATTCCTAAACCGTTTTTCATTAGAAAACAATATGATCCCCTGCAAATAAATTCTATCTTTACTTTAAAATATTGTTAACTTCATTCTTATAGCTCTTGCTACAAAGATGAAGATATTCATTTATTCATTGATTACAAGGCACCTTTGGTGCACTAAGCTTTCTGCCACACACTGCATATGCTTTGCCTGAAGAAGCTTGGAGTGAGGAGCAGCAGTGTTTAAAGAGAAGTCCTCACTCTAGTAACATATTGGTGTCCCCTGCAGGCTTTCTGGAAGTACAGATTCTCATACCTACTCACGAATCAGACTGTTTCCATTTGGGCCCAAAATCTGTGCTTTTTCAAGCTCTCCAGGGGATTTCTAAGCACAATAAGGTTTGAGAAGCATTAGTCCATAGACAAGCATACCATCAGTGACTCTAATACAGTATGATAAATGCAATGTCACAGAAGTGACTATCCCCAGCCCTCCTGCTCCCCAGGCAATGTGGCATTTTAGTAAGCACTCAATGGAATAAATGTTGCTTGATTGATTGAGGCGTGGATTGGCCTATAGCAACTAAAAAGACTGGAATGATGGAACATGCCAAAGTCCCCAGGACTTTGAAGGGGTTGGCTAACTTGCTGAGATTCGCCACTCCTGTCTGCCCTGCTCTGAAGCCAAATGTGTAGATCACTCTACTATATTACAGCTAGGATGCTTGGTATTTTATTACCAAGGGAACAAGACTACGAACCAAATTTCCCCATAGTTCACACACTTTTCCCTGCCTCACAGACAAATAACTACTAGTTCAGTCCTGGAGAGAAGATGTAGGTGCTTCCATGCACTTGTGCCAAATTAACATCATGAGAGTCATGGAGCCACTTGTTAAATATCACTTCCCAGACTGCCCCTGGACATTCCCAATCAGTGGCCATGGAGAGGGGCTGCACAAAATGAAAATGTTCAGAAGTTGCATGAGATGAGACTAATAAATTCAGGTTAGAGAACGTTGGGGTGAACCTCAGAACTCTTCAGCCCTGAAATCCAGAACTTCAGTTTATACTGCTGGAACCAGAGTGGATTGAGGACACGGTTTTGAGCCTTGTAGTGTTGACCAGTGGCTTTGTAACAGGGTGGTCCCCAGGAAAGGGGGAGGTTCCAGGTTCCCTGCCCCACTCAAATTGAGGGTGGAGCTGAGCAGGAAGAGGAGAAGCTGAAGAGGAGACTGAGGAAGGAAGCAGGATGGAGCCAGAAGGAGACCTGGCTATAATATAGTTCAGTGATCTACACGTTTGGCTTCAGAGCAGGACAGACAGGAGTGGCAAATCTCAGCAAGTTAGCCAACCCCTTCAAAGTCCTGGGGACTTAGGCATGTTCCATCATTCCAGTATTTTTAGTTGCTATAGGCCAATCCACGCATGGAGCTTAGAGACACGTGAAGAAACTGCACTTGTCTTTTGGTTGTGGGCTGGGTGACACAGATGTGGGTGAGACCCATGGGGAGGTGACAATGGCAGCTTTTATCTTGATGTTGATTTTGCTCTTTTCCTTCCGGGCTTGTCTGGTTGTTTGTGACCCTTTTCTGTGGGTCCCCACTGGAAGATGCTTTAGACTTGTGGCAGGCTTTGGGGCCTTGCTCTGGGCCAATCCCATCTGGATGGAGTTTTACCCACGAGGGGACTGGTAACTTTGGGCTCTTGATTTAGAATCTAGATTCTTTGCCTTTCCTGTATGTTTCCAAATTGTATTAAAGTTCCTTCCCATTAAAGTCTCATATGTTTTGTGTTGATGCGGCGGATGGCAGAACCCATTTAGAATAGGCAGGTTTGCGGGGTTTGGGCTGCCCCTCTCCCTGTCCTGTAACAGCTTGACTTGTAGCAGAATAGCAAGGGAGTAAATACAGTGTCTCTGTTGTTTTTCCTAGGGCTGTTTGGGAAGGGAGGATAGCCTGCACACAGTGAGTGTGTGTGTGTGTGTGTGTGTGTGAGAGTGAGTGGTGATGCTGGTGGTCCTGGTGGTGAGCTTCACTTATCTTCTGAGTGCTCTAAAACTCTCCCATAGATGTGGCTGACATCGTACAAGCCACACTGCAGAAAGCCTCCTAATATAGCATCAGGAGCCAGTAACATTCTATTGAGACAACAAAACTCAGGGCTGAAAGGGTGGGGGTGGAGGCCAAGCCTTCCCATCCTGTCTAGTTATAAATGATTGCCTGAAAATGTTCCCATGGGGCTTTGGGACCTCATATTTCCTGCTTAGCACTTCTGAAACCAACAGGCCCTTGGCATGTCATAGCTAGATCAAGGGCCATAGCCTGGCCTACAGGCTGCAGCCTGTGGTAGGTCACTTATCTTTCCCAGCCTGCTTGTCTTCATCTGTGCAGTAAAATTATGGTATCTGCTTCTTTGGGTTGCTGCCAAATGGACACATGTTATATGCTAAGTACTTGGTTAATTAAGGTGCTTAATATTATGGCCATGGTTGTCCATAGACTCTGATAGTCTCCAGAGAAACAGAACCAACAGTAGATATAGCGATATATCTATGCCTACAGAAAGATGGGAAGATTTATCAATTGAAAGAGAGGAGAAATGATAATAGCTAGCTAGCTAGCTAATTATTATTAAGAATTGCTGCACATAATCATGGTGGCTGAAAGGATCCAAGATCTTTATGTTGGAGATTCAGGAGAACTGATGGGTTAAATTCCAGTCCAAGTCTACGTATAAATCCTAAACTCAGAGAGAGAATAAATTCTTCTTTACTCAGCACGTTGTTCCACTCAGACCTTCTGTTGATCGGAGGGGAACCATCTTTCAATAAATTAGGGAGAAAATTGCTTTATTCAATTTACTAATTCAAATGTTAATCTCATCCAGAAACACTCTCACAGACACACCCAGAGTAATGTTTTACTAAATATCATCTGGGAACCCCACGGCCTGGTCAAGTTGACACATAAAAATCACCATCGCTGAGTCATTGTGGCTTCAGTCTACTCACGTGTGAGAATTCAAAGCTAGTTTGTATGCATCATCTGCTTTCCTGACCTTAACCCATGTCCTCTATCATCTTAATACTTGTCTTAGATTCTCACCATCATTTCATGCAGGGGGTAGAGTTGATTATTTAATCAGATTCCCAGGGGGCAAACACTATGCCCCCCCAAAAAATGATTGGTAGGCAGATAAGGACAGAAATGAAACCAGAGCAACTGAGAACACCTGTCCTTCCCCACCAAAAGGCTGGTAGCAAAGATAGTTTTATTGCCACATAAATCCTCCTTTGTCCTTCTTTTATCTCCTAACTTCTCCCATACATACTAATTAATTAATTGAGCATACCTGTTTAAATCATCCAATCTTGATTCTTATAATGGTGTGCCTGCGAGAGTTCTAAAAGTTAGAAATGATTTAGTATTAGAGGGTTTGATTACATTGAATATAAAATCAAATAAAATGAGCAAATGATGAATAGAAGAGGGGAGTGAGGTTTGAAATTAGCCCTATTTCCTGTACACACAAGAGGCACACTTAAGTCGGTTTTTATCTTGGCCTATTTTGAGAGTGATATATTTGGCTCACAACCAGGAATAGAAGATAAACAAGGACCTGTATCGTCTAAACCAACTCAGTGCTATTGATATTTTGAGCTGGATAATTATTTGATGTGGCCGTCCTGTGTCTTCCAGGATGATTAGCACCTCTACTCCCTAGGTGCCAATAGTAACCCCCAAGTTGTGAAGCTGAGAGTGTCTCCTGGCACGGCCAGATGTATCCCAGGGGGGCAAAATTGTACCCGGTTGAGAACCACTGCTCTGAACATAGGAAAGATTTTAGGCTGTTAAATAAAAATGTACCTAACTTTCTGTAGTTCAGATATCTTAGTAATGGCAGCGTAGATATAGGATTCACATCTGATGAGCCTTCTTTTACACATATGAACTTACTTGCCTTCTCTCCTGCATTCCTGTTGTTGAGGAATTTTCCCCCTAATATCTGTTTCTATTGAGCTGAGACAGCACGGTGGTGAGAACAGATTTGAGTCCTCATCTTAGTGTGCATTCTTGCCAGGTGACAATGACAAGTTAATGAAACTGGCCTGATGTTTTCCAGGTGTGTTAGGAGGATAATACAATTAAGGTCACAAATATGGCAGTGAGAACTTAGTGACTACCTATTACACCTTAGTTGGACCGTAGTAGCTGCTCAATAAACATCAGATCTGTTTATCTGTGGTTGCTACATGGGGCCACCATGCATCTCACTCCTTTGGAATGTACACCTCACCCCTGGTCTAAATTGCCCCCTGTGGAGGTGCAGTTTGGGGCCACCCTAAAGTCCTCAAACTCAAGTCACATGAAAGATATTTTCAAATAGAAGATATGGCCCTCCTTTTTGAATGGAAGACACTAAACATTTCTTTGAAGAGATGAAGTCTTCTTTCTTCCTTTTAACCCATAGGGGAAGAGACTACATGCATGGTCTTTTCTTCTTCCCCAAACACATGAATCCCCGTGGCCCCTCACTGCTGGAATGAGGAAAGGTGAAGCAGAACATGCTTGGTCCCAGCTGGGTTCTTGAATCATCTGTGAGGCTGGCTAATGCCTCTCATGCCAGTGCCTTCCTTCCTGGGAAGTTTCTTTTTTTTTTTTTTTTTTTTTTAGAGGCATGCTTATTTATTTATTTATTTGTTTGTTTGTTTTTGTTTATACATGCACTGGGTACAGTCAAAAGCACGGGAGGGTGAGAGAATTCACCAGAGCCAGAGCGGGGAGCAGAGCAGGCAGAAGGACCGAAGTACACTGCTGAGGGGGGCAGCGGGCGGCAGGAGAGGTCTGCGCGCCATGTGGGACCCTCCTCCGGTGGCCGGGGAGCAGCCGGGGGATCGAACCGGCGCCTCAGACGCTGCGGGCAGCTTCGCAACCCAGCGCTCAACCGCTGCGCCACCGGGGAGGCCCCTTCCTGGGAAGTTTCTGGTGTGAACTCTCTTTATCATGGAGCTGTCTGTTCATGTCTGCATTAATCTCAAGGACAGTGGACACCAAAGGGTGTTGATTGTGGCGTTGGCAGTGCCAAGCGTGTTATCTGACTCCTTGAGGATACAAAGACTTGACCTCCAGGTGATTAGTTTCTTTTTCCTGACCTAGTTTTGGCATTAGAACATTGACTTTTGTATGTCTGGTTTCTCTAGGGAATCTGGGGGATTTGTGGCAGTAATGATAAGTAGTAGTCATCACTTAGCAGATATTTACTATTTGCCCAACACCATGCAAAAGTCTTTTTTCTACAAGCCCATATATCATCATACCCACCCAGTGAGGTAGGATGGTTGATCACCATTTAAAGGTGAAGAAATTGAGGTTTGGAGAAATTCATGTTTGCAACGTCATATAGCTGGTAAGTGGTGAGCCTGGGATGTCAGCCAGATCCACCTACTCAGAGGCCAAGATCTTAATCACTGGGTTCTTATGTGTCTCTGCTCATCCCAGACTCAGAAGCTATTGGAGTACAGAGGTGACTAACTCCTGAATGCCTGAACTAATCTTGTGGACCCATCAGAGATTTGAGAAAGAGCCCTTGATTGTTCATTAGCTGTAAATCCATACACTGTCAGCATCAGACACAAGTTCCTT
The DNA here is from genome assembly GCF_964194135.1 of Talpa europaea. Classification (NCBI taxonomy): domain Eukaryota; kingdom Metazoa; phylum Chordata; class Mammalia; order Eulipotyphla; family Talpidae; genus Talpa; species Talpa europaea. The sequence continues at coordinate 15,552,919 of NC_140069.1, forward strand.
GACATGCAGATATAAAGTCTGTTGACATACATTTCTTTCTTCTGAAAGAAACTGGAACAATCCTTCTCTGGATATGCAAACTTGAGCTATAGGATTGACTCTTGTCTAAAATTAGGTATTATGAAAGGGAAAAAAAAACTTTTCTAACATCATTCCTTTTTTCATTAATTTCACAGCTATATATTAATCACTTTCTGTGGGTCTGTTAGTTCACTTTGCACAAGAAAGACACACAGCATGAAGACATGGCACCACCCCTGAAAAGATTGGGAGAGAAAGATAAGTTGAAGTGTTCATGGGGGTTTGGTGGTAAAGGTTTAAATCTCCATGCTGGCACATAGGGAACAAGCTGTCAGTTGTATCTTACAAAGCATATGACATGTGAGGTAGGCTTGAAAAATGAAGGATTAGATATTTACTAGTGTCAAAGGATTCACATCTGAGGCAGGAAGAAAAGCTGAGCAGACTGCGGATAACCTATTACATATGAGGAGGTAGGAAGAGTCTGAAGTGGCTGAACCCAATCTAGGGGATACAGCCCCCAAAATGTACCATCTGAGAGATCACAGTTTCCGCCTTTTAAGAAGCAGAGCCATCTAATGCAAACCGCCATTTTGCATTTTGACCACATGTAGCTTTTACATACCTGAAGATTCCCACTACAGGTAATAAAGGTCTCTATCAAAGTGATGACCGCAGAGCCTGTCACTGTACATCTGTGATACCAGGACTATTGTCCAAACCCAATTCTGGGCTCAGACCTTACACCTACAACTTAAGTAAGCAGGGCCTCTTATTCCCATGTAAAGCCCAACTCAACATGGAGACACATTTAAAGGAAACACAAGGGTAAAAGTATGGAAAAGCAATGAATACTTGAGAGATTCCCTGGAAAGAGGTTCAAAGGGACTGAAGCCACAGCACACTCTTCTCTTTAGTCATCCTAGACATCCCCCTTCCAAAGGTCCCATTCATATAGCAACTATTGCCCTAAATCTCCCATGTCACTCCCTGAACCACCAATTCAGTGGCCTCTACTTCTGTGTGTGGTCCTATCTGTAGGAACTCACTCTGCTCTTTCTGCTGTCTATGTCTTTCTAATATATATTAATTTAGCCTCCATTTGTCATGTATACCCACCAAGGCCCTTCATTTTGCTGACTGGACTTCAGGATAAATAGAATCTTTGGAAGATAGAATGGGAAAAGCTGTGCGCAAAAATATTTGTGCTTTATGTATTTGTCCCAGCGTGTCATGTGTGTCATACGCCCCATGGGAGTGGGACATGCCCAAGCCTGAGTACAAATTTGATTCTCACTAGCTGTGTGACCTTGGGCAAATGATAACACTGAGTCTCAATTTCCTTATTGATGAAATGGGGATAATTCTACCTGTCCTAAGGAGCATACTGGGGAGCCACAAGTAGACGAGCTTTTAGGTGCAATGGGCTCAGCTTCTGTCTGTGGTTATGTGTTATTATATGCTAAAATTAGACACCTCCTCTTTCATGTGGTTATTTGGAGAAGCAGCAACTGTGATAAACCGCGTTATCACCTCCTGACTTGGCATCCAAAGGATAGAATTAATTAGAGTTCGCTTGTTTTATCATCATTATTCCCTTTTGGAATTTTATTATGTATGTTATCTTAATAACACTTTTCCAAGGTCACATGCTTTCGAGTGCTGATTTCAGCAAAATCTCAAGGACAGTGCCCTGTGTCAGGTTCCTAGAAATGCACGTGGCTGTTCAGGGCTGTAGCTGATTTACAGGATGACCTGGGGGAAAGATCTCTACCCATGTGGGTTTCTGTCTGTCCTTCAGCAATACCAGAAGGTTATCTTGTCCTGAAATTGTGAGGTCTTTAGTTTCAAGGTAGTATCAGTGAATGAACACAATCCTGGAAGGGCCTCCCTGGTGGCGCAAGGGGTTAAGTCGCAGAACTGTGAAGATATCCGCAGCCACTGAAGCACGAGTTTGATCCCTGGCCAGGGGGTGACCCACATGGTGCAGCAGACCTCTCCTGGTTTACCCACTGCTCCCCTCAGCAGTGTATTTCAGTGGATCTGCCTGTTCTGTTCCCCACTCTGTCTCTGGTGAATCCTCTCACCCCACCCTCCCCCCGACCTGCACCCCAGTTCTTGTATGCATAAGCAAATAAATCTTTAAAAAAAAAATCCTGGGAAATTTACATAGTTAGTGCTCATAGGTCAAATCTGCATCCTTGTGAACCTAATTTTTGCATTGTTTTTAAAATACTGTGACAGTGATGAAAATACTAGCATCTTCACCATTTCATCTGCAATTCTTTTCTATGCATAGGTGTAAACTTTATACTGTGATATATAACTGTTTACCATGTTACTACATAATCATCATAATGATTGCTTTAATGACCCTCTAATCATCCATCTTGTTGATGCACCATAATTTACTTAGCCTAAATTTTCAACAATAGGAAACTGGTTGTTTTCCACTATTATGTTATTTTTTCACTATGATAAATAAGTTCCAGGTTACATATTTGTGCATATAGCTGCTTTCATTTTTTTTATTATTATTTCCCCAGGATAGACCCCTAGAAAGGGATCACTGAGTCGAGGAGTGTGAATTATTAATAGTTTTTAAATAATTGACATTATTTTCCCAGTTCACCATGCCATCAGCAATATATTAGTATTCTACTTTCATTGCAACCTTATCAGTAGTGTGTGATATTATTTTATATTTAATATGCTTAAATAGAAGCTTTTGTTTTTGCTTTGTTTCAAAAATAGCAGATTTTAATCAAATATTTTCTTATAAATTGTGCATTCTCTCATGTTTTGAAAAGCCAGGTTTTTTTTAAGATTTATTTATTTTTATGCATACAAGAGCTGGGGTACAGGCCAGAGGTGCGGGGTGGGGGTCAGTGAGAGGATTCACCAGAGACAGAATGGAGAGCAGAACAGGCAGACTGACTGAAATACACTGCTGAGGGGAGCAGCGGGTGAGTCAGGAGAGGTCTGCTGCGCCATGTGGGTTGCTCCCTGGCCAGGGATCGAACTCGTGCTGCAGTGGCTGTGCTTAGCTTCATAGGTTGTGTCTTAACCCCTTGCTCCACTAGGGAGGCCCTTGAAAAGCCAGTTTTAAAACCTTACTAGATAGCGCTCCCTTAAGAGCTCTTGCTGGTTTTTCTCCCATTGTTTAATGGTTCATTGTATTAAGTAAAACAAATATTGATATTTTAATGAGTAAAATATTCATTTGAACCCCTATATAATTGGGGGTCCATATATACAGAACTGTAGGGAGAACTCACATAAACTAATAGGAAAAATGGAAATAAAAAATTGGGAAAATATGTCTGCACCAGCCTCCCCAAGATCAAAACCAGTGTTACAATTCAAGTGTTCAGTCTGGTCAGATTCGAATGACTTTATCTAGTTCCTAATCTGCTTGGCCAAGTCGAGTTTTTCAACTAAAGAACTCAGGTACTCCAATTGTACTGCTTCCAATATTTTCTTCTGGAAAACTCTCTGATGAATGAATTCTGCCTTCTACCTAAGGCACTCTCTCTCTCTCTCTGCCCAAAATGCCATCACACCAATCCCAGTCTGTCTTGCTCCAGATCAAGCAAATGCATGAAACCCCATAATATATGAAATAGTTTCCCAGAGCACAGCCCTATGTGGGCTGAGTGCCAATTCCGAGATCTGGTTCTGCCCTTGCTCCCAGGCAGCTTTGCCTCCCCCTAAATTGGATGTCTTTCATGCACCGCCCAATGGGGAAGGAAATTGCAAGGACATAAGCCTCCCTCAAGTCGTCCTGAGGTGAGTAACCAGTATCTGCTACAGCTCTCTCTATTGGCGTTAGGGTTGCTTTGACTAGGATAATTGCTACATACTAGGATCTGGGACCATAAAGAAAAACCTTACCATACTTTATTCTTTTTCCTCTCGCAGCCTCAACTGAGGGTTCTCCATGAATGTGGTTAGCCTTCCAAGCTGCTTTCCTGCCAGTTGATAAGAATATGGCCTGATCCTCACAGAAGACTCACTCGTGGCACTGCTGGAAGATATCCTTGGAGCACTGACAGATTAACCAGATTAACTGAAAAAAAGCACCCGTTCTGCAAGAGCATGGGCTTTGGAAAATCTTAGTTTGCTGTGGATTTTTAAATGAGGTGCATAATATACAGTGCCAACTCATTCCAAGCGGTCATTGGTAGACCATTAGCTGGAAAATTGCTTCCAGTTTTCATCACTGTGCATAACTCCAGCTCCCTTTGGGGAGCTGTCTGTACCCTTCACTAGGAGTCCTGTTTAGCATGGCAACTACTGGATTACTTTATTATGTGTGCAGATGGCATGATGTGTTAGGGAAAAAAAAAACACAGCAGTTCTGCAGTCTCAGTGGAAGTGTTCACCATAGTCTGTCCTGGTAGGAATGTAATCATGTCTCAGTTATGTTAGTTACGATGTCTGAAGGTGTCCTGTCCAACTCTTAAGCACTTTATAGAAGAACATTACACCGAAATGAATCAGCACGTTCAGTACATGTGAGAAAGTGTTTTTTCTTTTCTTTTATAAATCTTGTCTTATTTGTGGCTCAGACTGTCTAAGACAAACTCTCCTATTAGCATACCCCTGGTCTTCAATGATAAATTGGTGTAAATATGGCCACAATACTGTTAGACTTACCCTCTTGACACTTTACAGGACAACTGGATTGTTTATCGCACCAAAGGGAAGCAGAAGTGGGTCTAGGGGGTTGTAGTAGTGGTAGCTCAGCTCTAGGTTCTGTGTCCTGGGGTGCAGCTGCCCCCCACACACAAAGACTGAAACCCAGGACAATTTGGCCAATGGGCATCTTCTCTCGCTCTATAGAGAAGTTTTTCAAAGAAAAAAAAGGGGTGGCCTTCTTTAAACTAAGACCATCTTGAGATGATAGTTAAGGCAACGGTGCAGTTTCCCTATGTGGTCCGACTCTAATGCTTTGGAAAACTTTCTAGGTCAAGCTTAAATCACAGTTCTCTGAAAAGAAAAACAGCAAGTGACCCCCCAGTGTGCCTACAAAAGGAAAAGGGTTCAATCCCACAGTAGGTTTCTTTCTCTGTAGAGAACCTTCTGGTCCACTTTAATCCTCTCTGGAATTATACCCACAACTAATTATTTTTCAACATGTCTTACAACAAAGCACAGTCCCAGGAAACCAGTCAGTCCAATTATTGCTTGTCATTAGGCATTAGAGAAGTGCCCATTTTGACTGACCCGACATTTCCCCCTGGAAATATAAAGTTGGCTGCATCAAAAACTCAGCAAAGCATGTTCTGTGTGCCCGGGATCCAGCCCTGGAGGTTTTTCCTTAAAAATATGTAATGGCTCTGGGACCCTGCCAACATGAGTTAGCTTGGTGTTCTCAGGGGTCTCCTGACACACTCAGTGTCTGCTCTCCCCACATCTTGCCTCCCCTGGGGGGTCTCAGGAATTCATAGTCCTTTGGAAAATGCCTCAGCCTGAGCTTTGGAGACTTGGCAGGAAGGGGGACAGAGACCCAAATGTGACCGGTGAGTCACCCAGTCGATGACTCACCACCAGCCTGTCAGGTTGTAGGGCCATCGAATGGACTTCCCGGTGGGAACTTGGAGGGGTTTCATCACCCCAAGATCTAGTCCTTCCATGGGTCAGTGCTGGCACCATCTGGTCCTCAGCAAACCACGACTCTTTACGAATCCAAAATCAAGAGGCTCGCCCTTCGCCTCCAAGGTCCCTAGACAGCACACCCTGATCGCCACTGCTCACCTTCTGCGGTTCAATTCCAATCCCTCCTCCATGTTCCTTCCTTTATTCAGCAAGCACTGGTGAGCAGCTACTGTGTGCCAAGCATCATGCTAGGGTAACAATAGTGTACAGGGCAGCCTGCCCCTCCCTTGTGCAATGACATCTGCTCCTCCCACCACCCTCCCCATCCGCCTTTCCACAAAATTAGATTCAGGCAGCATTCACCCTGCAGAGTAGCGGGGGCCATGCCCATGGCAGCAGGCAGTTCCCTTGCCGGAGGACACAGCATATTTGCAGTCCGCGTGGACAGCCGGCCCTCCCTGGCCTAGCTGGTTAGAGCTTCCCAAAGCAGCTTTCACTTGCTTTCCTTGAGAGCTGCTCTGGCGACCTCTATTCCCATCCTTTACGCAGATACAACTGTTCATCACTATACTGGTTTCTCTCAAGCTCCGGTTCTATAATCCTGGGGACACAGAATTGGACCTGATGAGCCCTAAAGCACTATGCCAGGTGCAGAGATATTGTAGCTGGGAATGGATGGGTCTGGCCAGGGCTGTTCTGAGACTACTGTGAATGCCCTTGAAAACCGGACCTGCTTTATGGTGCAGATGGTCATTAAATGATGCTGGTTCATCCTTCCTTCCTTTGGCTTTCATAAAATAGGCTCTCAACAATTGAATGAGTCTCTAGTTGGGAAATGAATTAAAAGTGCTGGGTGAAGTGGAGCCGGGATAAGGCAATTCAAGAGCCCAGTAGAAAGAAGATGGCATCTCTAAAAATGCCTTAATTCCCAGCATGCCTCCCATATTTTCATATGAACTGTAACTGGTTCCCAGTTGGCCTCAGTTGAAACCATTTGGGGGATAGTTTTGGAAACGTGGTAGCATAAAATCTTAGCAATCGCAAGCTCAGCCAGCACAGTGGGGACCTGGCTTCATTTGCAGCCCTTGGAGGCTTAGCCACGGTGCCATGATCCCATCCACTGCTGTGCTGCTCCCGCTTCCCGAGATGTGTGCAGGAAATGCTATCTCCCAGAAGTCCAGAAATGGCTGTGAGGAGTTTTCTTTAGCAGGTTGCAGGGGATGGGGAGTGAGGAGAAAATATCATGATACCTAAAGATTGTTAACTGATGCTCCACTTTTACGTTTCCTTAAATCTGGCTGTACCTTTGATTCAAAGGCTGACACCCACATGTGTGCAGCAAAGGCACTCTGGGGAATGAACAGAATGAGTAATTCTCAGACTCTCTGGGTGTCAAGAGGGTTAGCTTGTTCCAGCTCCATAACTCAATTTAAATCTGCAAAGCATCCCTGGTTCTGCTTGGGTAGGAAGCAAGTCACACCATTGGCTTCGGATGTACCTCCGGGAGAGCACCCCTCCACTTTCTTTGTGGGTAACAGCAGACCTGCAAGTTCCCGCTTGGGCTCAATGAGCTCCACCACCACACACTTGCCTTCTACCTCCAGAATACGGGTACACCCCCCCACACACACCCCGGGTTTCTCTCCAGAGTCATTTCACAGTTGCCAAACAGAAGCTGATAGTCCTTAGTGGGGAGGGAATTTTGCCATCGTTAACATTCCAGGGGGGAGGGTGTATCAACCTGACATGACAACATAAACTGAGGCTAAAACCGCTAATGGATTGACTCCCCTTGTTACATGCAATCATTTTCTTTGTCTGCAAATGCCACATAATTGATTTGAGAAAGGAACAATATGAGTCTCATGGAAGAAAAGTTTTCAAGGCCCCCTTAGCACTTTAGTTTTTACCAAAACCTCCTCTTGCCAGTGCATTATCAGCCTTGTTCTTTGTGATGTTTCCCTCTCCGTTCTTTAGAGTAATTTTCTTCCTTGACAACTAGACTGAAAACTGGCATAGACTCCTTAAAAATCTAATCTTTGAAAATGACATAAATTTCTTTATGCCTTAAAAGCTGTTTTTATCACCACTCTCCTCCCCTCTTCCTTGCTTTGTTTCATGTTTTTCTTCCCTTTAATCTCTTGCTTAACACAGTTCTGTGAGTAGAGCTCAAGTATTCTGTAAAGAACACAAAGAACACCAATAGCAGAACAGAGTCTTCTCCCATTTGCCGCCGGACTGACTGATAATTCCTTCGTAAGTTTGACTCGGTAAAATCTTGCTGCCCAGACAGCTGTGGGCCATGGATTCGCATCTCCAGGGGCAATTGGTCAGAGCCGCTGAACAAAGTGGCCCGTGAATCACAGACCAGGAGGTGCTTTTCTGCAGGGCACAGCTGGGAACTCTGTGTCAAAGACAGGCAGGTCCTGCCCTGTCTCCTTAGCTCCGTGTCCAGTCCTATAGCCAGAGAGACAACTGTTTTATGAATCCAGCTTCATCACGTGTGTGATTTCTGGCACCACCGCACAAAGTCAAGGTCAAAAGATTGCATTTCCATTATTTCACTCCGGTCACTTCCTCTAGTAGGGAGACAGAGAGTATACTTTTGAAAGCTGTGGGAAACTGGAGGGAAAGTTGGCCAAGTACACAGGGAGGTTCTACTACATCTTAATAAAAAGAACAAAATAGACCCTTCTCTTGAGAGTTTCATTTGCAAAGATGGCTAGGGGGGTGGATCAGGACTGGTTTTCTTTGGGCCATCATCTTAGTCTTGCAAGGAAAATATTGGGAACAGGGGACAAGCACTGTTTCTAAGATCCAGAAATTTGGAGGTGAGATTCACCCTTGACAAGGGTCAAGGATGGGAGCCATTGAGAATGGGGTAATTTTAGATCTCCTACCCAACAGCAGAAAGACTGGAAAATGACTTCCACAGAATAGCAGCAAGTGAGTGTAAAAGACTGTAAAACTGGAGTTTCATTCAGCATTATTTAAAAAATCTTGAAGACCCCCCCCCAAGCACTTCTGATTTCACTTCCCCAATTCCATAAGACACAATCAGAGGCACCAACAACATCCACCTAAGAAAATGTCCAAGTAACCATCTGAGTTGCATTGAATTGCAGTTGACTGGGTGGCATAATATTGAGTTGCCAGTATTTAGGCATAATTTCTGATTCTATAATATTCTTTTATATGTTGAGCCAATGGTTCATTTAATTGTTTACTTTGTTGTTTTCCAAATGGCAGACATTTCCAGAAGCCTTAGAAATGCTCTTAAACCCAGTCCTTTTTGCATAATGTACAAAGTGATACAAGCAGCTGTGAACGATAAGGAGAAAATTAAATTAATCTGATGTTGGAGATACTAATACCTAAAGCTATTCAAACCCTGAAGGCTCTGTGGGTTGCCTTCCACATTGTTTATAACCTTGTAAATTTGGATCAAAGGAAATCAATGGGTTGCTTTCACGTGGCTTTGCCACATCAGCACACACACAGCGACCCAATGTGGGATTCCACATGGGGCCCATGTGCCAGAGCACGGGGCCCTGTGTTGTGGGATAGTATGTGATCCCCACCACCCCCAAGTCCTATTAAAATGTGTTCAAATGCTTTTTAAAAATTGTCAAATGAAATTCTTATTGGATCGTTATTTCACTCACTGTGGGGGAATGGATTTTGTGACATAACCTTGAAAAAAGTTTGCTTGTCATTAAATTCCCTGAGCGTCTGGTGGTTGCACCTGTCTCATTCCACAAAATGAAGGTGTTCATCTCCCACCTCCCCAGGGGACTAAGCCTGGCCTCCATCTAAAATAGCACCAAGACCATGAAACACCTTTGAAAGCTCTGCACTGTTCCCCTAGTCAAGCATAATACCAAAAAATATGATTTGGATTGAGCACTGCCATGGTTCTTGATTATAGGATTCCCTACATCAATTCTAATTCCTTTTATGTATTTCCAGAATTTTTTTTTTTTTAAACCACAACCAATTGCATTTAGAATGTTTGCATCAGAGGCTGCCTGCTGAGTCTGGCAATGTTTGACGACTCCCCTGCCTCATCCCCTGCAGTCCAGTTGAGAGAAGACCAAGAATATGTTCCCCCACATCTGAGCTGCAGAGGTCTGGAAGTGCATAAACCAGCTTTCCTTCGCACATTAAAGAAACTCTGGTTTCTAGTGGAAACCTTCAAAAGAATGTGTCTGAGAGGGGCAGGAGGTGGGGGGTGGTTCATTTTTGAACTCTGGCCCTTTTGACTCTCTGTACTTTAGCTCTTGTCCTGTCCAGTCACCCCAAAGGGCAGCGATCAGTGATCATCCCTTCAGTAAGTGTTGGGAGTAGTTGGTTTCCACTCACATTTGGTTATTTGAAGGTTCTCTGGGGCTCTGAATGTTCTCTCCACCAGTACCTCTCCTCCCCACGAGGGAAAGTCTCTCCTTACAAGGCCATGCTCAAGACTCCATGGTTTGGCTAGTGACAGAAGTTCACATGGCGGAGAGCTGAATAATGTAGTTTCTTGACTTTGTGCTGAGCATCTCAGTCCTGACTGGCACCGAAGCAACTAGTCTGCTGAGAAGCCCAGCCAGCACAAACGTTTTGAAATAACTGCACCCAAACTCAGTGACACTGCATCATCCTACTATCGTTCCAGTTAATCCAACTATCTAATATCATTAGGCACTAAATTAAATAGCTGCACACAAAATTTTAAGAAGAATCAATATTGTAACAAAATTACATATTAGCAGTAAAAAGTACCTGAGAAAAGAAAGCATTGATCTGTGGTGTTTTATGTTCTTGAGTTATTCTTAGAACTTAGTGGAGACTGGTGCTGCTCTGATAAAGGGGAAAAAGATGTTTTGAAATCAAGAATATAGGGCGAACAGAAATTGTGCATTTCTCTGCTCATCTGTTAGGGATTTGACATCTCCCGCCTTAGCAGATAGGGTTGTTTGGAAGCTACAATGAGCTAGGGGAAAAGCTCTCCCGAACTAGCAATATCTGTGACCTATAGGCGAGCTGGACTACACACGTTGGAGTCAATAAGCTCTTCTTCTTTATGCCCTCCTCCTAGCTATTTTTACAGAGACGCCATTCTGAGACTTAGAAAAGAAAAAGTGATGAGAAAATGAAAACAATCTGTGTTTGCACACACAGATGCTGTCCCTGGTATGTGGGCAGATCTGCAGAGCCCACAGTCAAGGTGCTGGTTTATCTCCACCTCTCCACCCCCAGAGGTCAAGAGCACGGTGACCTCATCATGAGGCAGAGAGCCTTGGGCTTGGCTTAGTGCAGGTGAAGACTGCCAATCCCAGGGTGGAGAAGACCAAAGAAGGGTGACCTTGATAAATCCAAGGTCACAGCAAGCAGGGAGCCACATCACACCTCCCTGTTGAGTTATTGTGTATTATTGATACTATCTGTTCTCGGAAAGAAAGAGGAAGAAAAATCACACAATGTGAGCTAAAGGCAAGAACAGTGTTCTCCATAAGGTAGGAAGAGAATAAACCTGATGGAAAAAAGTAGGTTCACTTTTTCCACAAACACTACCAATCATGGCTAAGAGGCACGTTTCATACCCCCATGCCTACAGAGATGGCAGACATTTTTACAGCTTCCTTAGTTAAGCCAGCAGTCTGAATTCTCTTAGTCCCCAGGAGTGGTTAATTAAGTAAGTATTTTCGTTATTCATTATCCATAAATGTTTTTTTTCCTCTCTGCACCCTAGGAAAAACTCCCAGAATTAGACTTAGGACACAGCAAAATTACATGGTAAAAATAAGAGTGCCTTTTCTGTTGGATGCTCATTTCAGTTCCCAGGGTTCCCCGGGCATACAATGTTTAGAAACTTTTTTTCTCTAAACATAAGAATTAGCGTGCACAACAATTTTCAACCGCCAATTTCCATATCTTAAGCAGCTATCAACTTGCCAGTTCCCTTTGGGTCTCCTTTATATTTTCTTACAATGTCTCCTTCTGTTTGGGGTTGTCATCAAAAAGAGTTGGGGGCACGATTCTTTTTAAATTGATAGAACTGAAACTGTACAGATTTTTGCCCCCTCGTATCAGTGAGCATGATCTCTATCAAGCTTGAAAATCTGCTTTATCATTTTGTATATTTGACTATTTTGTATTCAGCATTACTTGATTCCTTATGTGCATGGCAATGTATTAAAATGTGGGATTTCTATTACCGTGTAAAAGTGTTTTGATTCTGATTTCCAACATATATCCTCGGAAAAAAATTACATTAAACTTTTCATTTCTATTTTCTTCAGCTCATCAGCTTTGCAGAAGAAAAAGAAAAGTTAACAGCCTTTCACTTTCCCTGTGTTAGCTAATGATGCAATTCATGGTGGAAAATTGTCCTCAATTATGCCATGTTTCCTGGAGAAATAATATATGTGAAATGAATTGGCGGCCTCCCTCCAGCTCCTAGCACACAGAATCCCCACACACCCCCCCCAATGCCAAAGCCCACCAGCATCCTCACTATTGCTGTGGAATGCTGAGTGTTGAGCACAGCTGGGCAGAAGACACACTTGTCTCTACCCCCAGATATGGTAACACCTGGGAAAGAGATGGCCCCCCCCCCATTGCTCTCACTCCAGTGACATAGAGCTTATAATAGCATGACAGAAGCCTTTTCCCAGCACCTGCCTCTCCATCTCTTGCAGGGGGTGCCCACATGGGAGCTCTCTTTGTTCCATCAACAGAGATACTGACCTTCAAAATAACACCTGTCCAAGAGATTTGGGATCAGAATCCAGTTCTCCTTGCCGATTCTGTAGTTCAGCAAACATCGGGTACACGCCATCCTCAACCACATATTGAAAGACCCTCCACATTTTTCTGAAAATGAAAATAAATCCACTGAATAATATGACTCACCAAATATAAACAACAGACCATTTTACGTGCTCTAAACTACCATTTTCACCCTTTCCTTTCTCAAGGAGACATTGTGATGAGTACTTATAGCCATAATGGCTTTACTGAATATGATGAATTGCCTCAACTTGTACTGGAGAAATACTTCTTTCCCAGAAAGGAAAACGTACTTATAAATTGCATGAAAAAGAAAGGAAACACCACTGACCTTTTCAATTACATGTTTACTATGCATCTAGTTTCTTGTTTCTCTTCCCTATCATACCTCGCCCCCAAAAGATTTCCCCAAAGCAAAACCTGTGATCGATCACCTCTTAGGTCGGCTTACTGACTCAAGGTATAAATCTGTTTACACACCTTATAATTCTAAAAGCACAATTTTCTCCCACTTGTTATTCCTTCAGATTAAGAAAAGGGTCAGTGGTGTGTAAGGTAAAGGACAGAAGTATACACACAGGTTGAGTCTCAATGACACAAGAAACTTCAATAACATAATGCAATGTTACAGCAATTTAAAAATTATTTAAAAAGGGGCCTCCCCAGTGGCGTAGTGGTTGAGCTCTGGGCTGTGAAGCTGCCTGCAGCCTCTGCAGTGCCGGTTCGATCCCCAGCCACCGGCAAGTGTCCCACATGCGGTGCAGACCTCTCCTGCCGCGCCCGCTGCTCCCCTCAGAAGTGTATTTCGTCAGTCTGCCGGTTCTGCTCCCCACTCTGGCTCTGGTGGATTCTCTCACTCTGCCATGCTTCTGACTGTACCCAGTGCTTGTATAAATAAATAAATAAATAAATCTTAAAAAAACATTATTTAAAGAACATGAAAAATAGGATCACCTTTTTTGTCAATCTCTCTAGAAGATAGAAAACTCCAACCCCCAGAAGCAACATTCTCTTTGTCTTGACCTTTCTTGGGTCATCTATTCTTGTCTCTTTTGCTTATCATTTTCTTCCTTTTTTCTCTGTCAGCTCCCTGCTCTTCACACACCCATCCTTGTCTGTGCATTCATCCGGGTGCCTTTCTCTGCCTTACGTTCCTCTCTCTACCTCATCTCTCCTTCCTCCTTTTTCCCACCCAATCTCTATCTCTCCCAACCCTTCTCTTTCTTTTTCCTCTCTGTAGGGTTAAGCACTCCTCTTACTTGCAGTTGTTTTTCCATCTCTTAGCACCTAACAATTGCTCAACAAAGGTTAGGTGAGCTGAATGAAACTCGATGCCATGATGCCATGTTCTTCCCATCGTATTCCCTCCTTCCTACTGAGCCTACTAACCCTTACTAAAGCTTTATTAAGCAAAGTAACACGGAGTAAGACTAAATCCAGATGTTTTCTAAGGTAGCTGAAAGCTGCGTGTAGCAGGTTACCTAGGTTTCTTTTGGTAACCCAAACCAGAAGCAGATAGCCCCCCCTGGATATCAGTTTGCCTGTACAAAGAAAAGCTTTCCTGTCATCTCAGTGTTTCAGGAACTCATACATACTTGCCTGGGTAAACATGATGGCCCCTGGACCAAGGGCAACAATATCATGAGAAGTCAGTGGAAGTCAAGAAAAGTATTTATTGACCTAAGATTATACAGAATTTTATACAATCTCTCTGTGATTGTATAAATATACTGCCATGCTAGATATTTTGTGCCCAATAAAGCTGTCCCCAATTGAGAAGGCTTCTTATTGTGATTAGGAAATTAATAGGATTATTAATACTTTCACATAAACTTATTTTTATGGCACATAGATACAGGTACATTGTTAAAGTAACTTCCCATTCCTTTTCATGATTTTGTATGTATATTGAAAAGTGAAATAAAATTAAGCTTTAATAAAGGCAGCCACATTCTTCTGTTTTTGTGCAGCACTGGGGAGATGTAAGGTGGGAGAGGCTTCTGAGGACTGTATACCGTTATTTTACAAGTGAAGATGTCCTTTTGGTTTGTAACCCAAATATTATTAGGACCCACGTTGGCCAGTTTCTGCAGGGAAGGCAAGGAGGGAAATAAAAAGTATCTGTGAAAATATTTCCAGATTTTACTTTGTCCTTTACGAAACTTCCAAAGCAGAATGGGTGGGTGTGGGTGTGAGTATGTGTTACATGGAAAATATTTTTAAAAATCTTTCCCATCTCTGCCACCCTCATTACCCATCTAATGGCAATTTCCTTCCAGACCCAAATATTTGTCCCTCTGCCACTTTCATCTGCAGAACTTCCAACCACCACCCTTTTCTGGTTCTCGTCTTCCTCTATCACCTTTTTCTTTCCACTTCATTCTTCTCTTCTACATCTGAGTCATTTTTATGTAACTTTCTCATTTTTTGCCTCTCCTGCTCTGCTCTTCTATACCTTTTGCCCTGATTCTGCTTCACAAAGGCTGATGAATATTAGACTGCCTTTAGGGCGGGAAAAAGTGATAATACAATATTTTTTCCTAACAATTTTCCCTATCAATTTTTCTTAATAAATCTTGCCCCAGCACTGTAGAATAGATGACCAAAGAGTAAAGAGTAAGAAGGTTCTTGAAGTGGTTGCCTCTGATGCCTCAATTTCTACCTCCAGGAAAAATCTTATGGGACTCGAATCTTTTTTGTTTCTTCACTTAACAAACATAGATGGATCTTGTGATATTTGTCCTATGAGCCAGGAACTGTGCATGGTCTTGGGTTCCATGTTAGTGACTCAGAGGCAAATCATAGATCTTCCTTGAAGATCTTACATTTTAGGACAGAGAAATAAGAAGCTCAATAGATAATTTCTTCTGTAAGAATCCCTTATTAAAATGTAAATATCCCTGGAAGGGTAGAAACTTCAGCCTCACTTTCTCAAGTGTTGGAGTTGGGGACAGTCCAAGAATGTTTCAGTCAAGTAAGTGCTGAAATATGATAGTTGTGCTTTACTCCTCTCCTGGAGACATGAAACACACGTCAGTAAAGGCACTGAGAAGATTTGCAGGAAATACTTATATACATTTATTCAGTGCATCATTTCCAAATCCATTCAAGCATCGACTATCTTCCCACAGAGAACACCAACTAACAGCCCATAGAAAAAATACTTTTGGAATGTTCTAAGTCAATCATTAGCTTGATGGCAAAATGTTATCTAAACCAAGTGACTGTGAAGTCCCTCAAGAAACATTAAGTTTACAAAAGATGAGCTCCTAAGAGGGAGGCAAAGGCCTAAAGGCCAGAAAGTGGGCTAAAACTGTTAAATTTCTATTAATTAATTCGTTGTGGAGAAGCTATTCCATGTTCAATGCTCTGAGTCTCTCGCATCCTGGCCCCACCACCAGCCATGGGTGGGATGTGGGAGGCTGCAGTGTGACCTGAGCCAAAGCTCACATCCTTCTCAGGCTTTTCATGTTCTGTTTTAGAATATTAGATGAAATAGATGAACACCATATCCCATTGCAGTACAAAACTGTTTTTTTTAAGATTTATTTATACAAGAAATGGGGTACAAGCCAGATGTGTGGGAGGGTGAGAGGATTCACCAGAGGGAACAGAACAGGCAGACTGATGAAATACACTGCTGAGGGGAGCAGCGGGCGAGACAGGAGAGGTCTGCTGCACCATGTGGGACCCTCACCGGCCGGCCAGGATCAAACTGGTGCTGCAGAGACTGCGGACAGCTTCACAACACTACACTCAACCACCTGCGCCACCTGGGGAGCCCAGCAGTACAAAACTTTAAGCACAACTATAACTTTGCACCACATTATCTCCAACTCTGCTATTAAATAAAAGGACGTACATGCTAAATAAAAGAACAAAAAAGAAAAATTTAGACACTTCAGTCCACTGTCACTTACTTCCTTCTTGGAATTCTTCCCTTGATTACACTCTCTTCAAAAATTAACTTAGGGGAGTTAGAGAGAGACTGAATTCAGAATTGTATTTTAAAGAACTCAGAAAGATTCCCACTGACTCCCAGGAGATATTTCTGAAAGTGTGTTGTGTGTGTGCACAGTGTTGGGATGAGGTTGGGAGAGGAGACTGAAGAAAACTAGGTCCCCTTCAGCCAGGTTGGCTTCCTCTCTGATCCTGGATAGGACAGTAAACCCGTGCCTTTATTTTTCCTTTTTCTCTGTCACTATTACCGAAAACCACTCAATGATGGTGTTCATTAAAATGGATAATCTTTTTTAAAGTTTTTTTGTACATTTTATCTCATTTTGAAAGATAAAAACTGTTATAATGAAAATCTGTAATGATGGGCTGTAAAGTACAATTAAATTGATTCTAACAAAACAATAACAACATTGACTAAGTCCTTGTTATGGGTCAAATATATTTTAGTTCATTTAATTTTAGCAATATTCTGTTAGACAATATTGTTCCCATTTCACAGGTGAAGAAGTTGAGGTTTAAAAGGATTGCAATCCTAAGCTAGATCATACCGCTAACTCAGTTATCTCTGACTGGGAAATGCAGAATCCCATCCATTAAACTACAACCACACTTAGTGAGCATGTCCTACCCAAAGGCACGTGTTAAACAATACCTTGCACTGAATGTCCTTGATCTTTTGAGATCACTTGTACGATTGACTCTCTGCTGAAAGTAATAAATGCTCACGTCTGAAAATGTGCCCAACACATAAATCTTTACATACATATTCAGTGGACCCAAAGATTTTCTGATTTTGCATTTTAAGAACTCTGCCCATTAGCAACAGCCAAATTCCAGCCTTAAGTAACAGCACAAGCTGGAATTGGTGAAGATTTCATGGAGTCAGCAATGACCTGGCCCTCAGTGCACAGCCAAGTCCTCTCACAGGAAGAGAGAAGATAGTCATTTTTTATGCAGGTAGTTTTGGGGGCCTGCCATGAGAAGGCCCATGCTCAGTCCCAGGAATACAACAAGAAATTGTGCAGCCAAGGTCAGATCTTCATGGAGAATGTTGTTCAGAAGGGGAGACAGGTAAGTAAAGACACTTGACTTGTAAGCTCATTCTATAATTTCTAGTTTCTCAACGCTTCTGGGGTGTCCAAAATATCATCTAAATGGTTTAGGATATATGTAGTATAAACATAATGCTCTGGCATTTTCTGCCCCATTGTGTGAAGCTGAAAATATAATGAGTGCTTCTGTGAACAAAAATATTTTTCTTAATAGCCTTTGGCAAAAAGGAAGTAAATAGGCCTGTTCTTTCAAATGCTGATTCCAACATCTATCTTCCAAAATCAGTATTAATGTATTATCTTCAAATTAGGACTTTTGATTTTCTGTGGCTAACAAGAGTATCAGTTATGCTTCCTTTTTGTGTTGTTTCTGTTAAAAATTTAAACACCTTTTTAGTTGTTGTTTAGTGTGGTTGAGGGAAAAGAGCTGTTAGTAGAAAATCAAGCACACATCCTGTGTCCTCCTATGGTGTCATCTCAAGCTTGTCAATTCTTTTTTTTTAATGTTTATATGAATGCTTTTACTTATTCATAACCCATTTATATCCACAAAGTAGTTAAGGCAATTCACAACAAAAATATGCCATACAACAGAAAGCTATAAATAAACTAAAATCACGATCAGAGAAATTGTAGAGCGATTAGAAGATCCAGACGAGAATGCAGGTTGTCACCTATATACTTTGATTATCATTAGCAAAGAGGAGCCATAAATTTCATGTCAACCTTGGAGGCCATCAAAGTGTTCTGAGACAGGATTTACAACATCCATAAAAATAAGCATGGAGGTCTGGTGAAGAGGAATAGAAAAGTCACAGGAACGCTTAACAGCGAACCCAAACCATATTGTGATCGCTCCCCGGGGCTATGTCCCCACTCCACCCTCAGGCTGCAAGTAATGAGTTATGTCTCTGAATTTAGCTCTTCACACAATTTGAATACCCCTCTTCCGTGACAACTGCAGGCTGCAATGACCAGTGCCAGTCAGGACTCTCCAGGTGCTACCTCATGGCCTGGTGCCATTGCAGAAACCCGGCGGAGGAGGCACCATCCGGACAATTTGTTGGGAGAACAGTATGTCCTGAATGAACTCCACCCTCTGATGTTTTATGGATTCTACCCTCACCTCCATGCCAGAGACCGTAGGCGCTGAGGACTGCAACTCCCATCATGCCATGACTCTTGACTTCCTGAAGGAGGGATTGGTGGGAGCGAAGGGTGGAGTTGAGCAGCCATGCTTGGGATAAAACCCAACACCTGTGGGCCTGCGCTCTTGGTTTTGCGGCCTTCAGCAAAAGTGCATGCAGGACTCCACCTCAGACAGCATTGCTGGTAGGACACACTGACCAATTAATCCCTTTCTCGTTACCTCTCTGGGTTCCCCAACTTTTCATTTCTCTTGTAAATAAGCCTTTTATTAACCTTTCCGTGTGTGTCTGCACTTGAGTCTCATTCTAAGGTTTTTTAAGCATGCAGGCAAGTGCTCACACCTGCCCATTCCATTCCTTGTGGGGTTGCCCTGTAACAAATCCATGCCTGGGACTACAATCAGGCTTGATCCCAAACCAAACCCAAATCCACATGAACCAGACCATGAACCACTTACACGCTCTTTTGCCTCTTGCCAAGAGCAGAAGTTGGCTAAATTGTCAATATCAGGCCTCTTTCACGTGGGTGCTATCTAGAAGGACTCAGCCCTCAAAAAATAGGGGAGGATGGCCTCCCCGGTGGCGCAGCGGTTGAGCGCTGGGTTGCGAAGCTGCCGGCGACCTCTGCGGCGCAGCGGTTCGATCCCCGGCTGCTCCCCGGCCACTGGAGGAGGGTCCCACATGGCGCGCAGACCTCTCCTGCCGCCCGCTGCTCCCCTCAGCAGTGTACTTCGGTCCTTCTGCCTGCTCTGCTCCCCGCTCTGGCTCTGGTGAATTCTCTCACCCTCCCGCGCTTCTGACTGTACCCAGTGCATGTATAAACAAAACAAACAAACAAATAAATAAATAAAAATAAAAACATGCCTCTATAAATAAAAAAAAAAGTATTTAAAAAAAAAAATAGGGGAGGAAACCTGAGTCCATGAGGAAACAAGAAGGAAGTTTTCCAGAAAAGAATGTTAAAAACATGCAAAACTTTAATGTCTTTGCTTCTGCTCCAAACACAGCCCCAATATCAGGGCAACTGCATCAGGCGTCCCCAAAGACTTCGTTATTGAAAGTGCCCCAGCTCACATCTACGCTCTGGAGAGACCTCTGCCTCTTACCACTTAGTCCACTAATTGTGCTCCCCTACACTGTCCTGTCATGAGAATGTCTGGCACCTGCGAACCCTCAAGAGCCATGACGATGCACCCCACGCCCCTGGGCTGAAACAAGGAGCGACAAGAGTCCTCCCTCTTCTCTCCCAGCCTCCAAGGCTGCTTTGGGGGCCATGCAGCTGGGTGGTTCTTCTGCATGAGCGCACCCCGGGATGCTCCCCCATGTCGGGCTTCACACAGGCGAGAAACAATTTGATTGGGGAATGTTGAGATGCCAGGATTTGTCTGCTGTGGCAGTTAGTATTAATTACCCTGACTAAAGGCAATCTGAGAAAGGTGTGAAAAAATCCTAATGTTTGAAAAAATCGTACAATAGGCGCTTATGCTTTTTAGAAGGTGCTTTGTTCCAAAAGAGCTAAAACTGACTATGTAATTCTTCACTGCCCCTGACTTTCTCAGGAGTCTTTTATTACATATTTCCAGCCTTGTATATATAATCTTTAATTTTCTTTTTTTCCCTCTCAATTGAACACAGATCTTTTTGGCTTCAAATAATATTTACCGCTTTTGGCATTAATAACATCAATGCAGGTTGAAGCGACATTAAACTTATGGTACTTATATATCTTTAGTCTCAGAACATTTATTATTTCATTTTGCATTTTTTTAAAGGATAAGATAAAAAACACATAAGAAAACATTCACAGAATTGTCCAAACACGCCTGGATAGACAAAACTAAGGTATCAGCTGTGGAGAAGGCCACTCTGATCAAGTTTTCAGATTTATAGAATTTTGAATTCGGCCTGGAACAGTAGCTGAGGGTTGGGGAAAAGCACTCGCACCTGGTCACACCAGGTGAGGCCTGTGGGCCACCTGAGCTTCCAAAAGGGGCTACCTGCTCTGTGCTCTTCATGCCCAGAGGCTCTTGTACCACATCATCACAGAATTTCTTTTTCCTTGATGTTCTGGTTTTTCTCAGAAGCCACATATGCACAGGAGCCTTGATTCAGCGCTCACATAACCACGTTCCCACACAAGCACACAACAATGAAAACAGCTATTAAAGATTTTCAGAGGGACAAGTAAGAACAATCAGAATTCCACTCCATATTAAATGATTTTATTGTGTCATATTTGTAGGGACTCACCGTATCCTGGTTAATCAGGTGAAAGTCCTGTTCTTGGAAAATATTTGCTGGACTCTTCAGAGATAAAGTTTCATGTTGTCTATAACTCTCTAAATGGTGCACAAGCCCCCAGGACCTACACATGTATATACACATATGTATAAAGACACACACACCTGCAGAAGGGGCAGAAAGCAAAGGTGGGGAGGCATTCATTGTTGGTGGGTGCAAGTGACGAGAGGATGCATGTACATTGCAAGCTCTTCCTTCAATTTTTCTATAGATTTGAAATTGTTCAAAAGAAAAAGAGAAAAGCGGAGAGTCTCCCCTCCTACTTTCAATTTTTTTATCTTGTTTTGTTTTCTGCAGAGCCCCTCAATTTTCTGAAATTATGTATTTTCTTGATTGTTGGTTCTTCTTCATTGAAATGTAAGTTCCAGGGAGCAGAGGATTTGTCTGCAAACAATTTATTCCAAGCACCTAGAGCAAAGCAGTACATTAAATGAATGAATGAGTAAGTGAATGAATGAACGTTCCATCCAGGCATCCTTGAGGAAGCCATATCCCAGCCTTCTTAGGGATGAGTTAGGGAAGGATGCCTTGAACACCTCCACCTCCCAACAAGCAAAGCCCCACCCCAAACAACCAGCCAATCAAAAAATCTGACCAGAGTCAGGTCTTGGCCCCATAGAAGCTGTTTTGTATAGAACTACAAAAACGAGGAGATTTCAGCCTCCATGGGAAATTAGGCAACATGATGGCTGCAAAGGTCTTTTCACTTTACAGAGGTGCTGTGGCAAACCTTGGCCCACGCAGCCCGCGCATGATCCTGTAACACAGGTGAAATCATTACCAATCGACAAAGGAGGGTTCACAACTTGTCCGATATGGGTGGTGTGCTTTCGACTGGCCTTGCTAAGACTTAAGCCCTGCTTTTCTGACTCAGAATAATTTGTTCTTTTACTCTAGGTGGGACCATGTTAGTCACAACGATTACTAACAGCAGCATTTCTAATTGCCAAATGAATTACATATTCATCCACAAGTATCCACTGCTTGTACGAAGTCCAGGTGATACCACTTCCCTTTTACAAAAGACCTCCATTAGGACCTGTTTTCACGAACTGAAAGAAACCTGAAGAGATCCACATTTACGACAAAAGTTGAAAAACAAAAGCAGCATTTTCAGCAGTTTCTCAGCAGCTGGTTTAGAGGAGGTTACATCCTGAGCAGCGAGAATGGCCCCACCAAGCTCTGTTCCCAGGATCTACTTTTGACAGGCCACGTATGTATGATAGCCTTCCTGCTTTTATGCATGTCAGTGTTATTTTAGATCCAATATTTGGTATGATTTGATGTTATTTTTAGGACCTGGGAATGCTCAAAAATGCTCTATATAATTTATAGTAATTATTATTTTGGTTTATGCCATTTTTGCCTTATAGATGGTTTCACAGGAATGCTCTGCTTTCAGATAATGGGAGAAACCTGTATGCGCGCACACACACACACACACACACACACACACTCACTCATAGATTGGTCAAGAGCACATCCCCCGAGTCTATCACTTAAAAGCACTTGTCTAAAAGATAGAGCCTTGTCATGTACAATGACAACTACTTATTTTGTCATTGAGATGGTGGTTTTGAGCTAAGCCTCTGGGTTCTTGAAGGCAAGTGATTCTGTTCCTTAATCCATCAGCTTGCCCTTCTGCCTCTGTCTCCATAAAGACAGTCAGCCCATTAAAGTAGGTGGCCTTAGAGCTCTAACATCACAGCCTGACAACACCTAACATCTTGTAAGCCACACAGAGCCCTGCCTCGATCAATACTTGAACGGAAGGCACAAACTGACAAAGAAATTTCGAGCATGGCAAGGAATAGTGTTGTTCACTTAGGAGGTTGCACTTTTAACCATGAGTCCCTACTATGTCACTTGCCCCATACGAAAGGAGACTCATTGAAAAGCATCCTACCTATCTTATGCAAGGAGTAGAAAGCCTGATTCCTAGGAGTTGGCATTTATAAATCCAATAGTACTTTCCAGGTAGACTAGAATGCTTTTTGATCAAAGTTTGACTCAGGTTATTAATTTCCCGTTCAAATTCTGAATAGTCTCCAATTAGCTCAAACAGGGTTGCAGACTTCACTGTAAAATATAGTTAAACTAAACCAAACAATTATCAATTATATATGTTATATTTTAGAAAACTATGCCGAGTAGCTAGATTGTAAAGTCTAAATTCTAGATCTGTGTGGGGTTTATTCTTCTGTCTTATATTTAAGAAACAACCTTACTGAAATATAATATACCACACAATTCACTCTTTTTAAGTGCAAAAGTTAATGTTTCTTAATGTGGTTAGAGGGTTGTGCAGCCAACTACCACAATCTAATTTAGAATATTTTCATCACCCCTAAAGGAAAGTCTGAATCTACTAATAACTTCCCATTCCCTACAATCTTCTCTCCCCCAAGACCCCAGCAACCACAAACATACCCTCTTTCTCTGGATTTGCATATCCTAGACAATTCATATGAATGAAAAATGTACAATATATGATTTTTGTAGCTGACTTTTTTGAGTGAACATGCTGTTTTCAAGGTTTATCTATATCGCAGTGTATATAAGTACCTCATCCTTTTTTATTGCTGAAAATATTCCATTGTTTGGATACACATTTTGTTTAACCATTGATCTGTTGATGGACATCTGGGCTGTTTCCACTTTTGAGTATTATGAATAATGCTGTTATAAACACTCATTTACAAGTTTTTGAGTGGATATATGTTTTTATTTCTCTTGGCTAGAATTTCTAGGTCTTATGGTAACCATGCTAAGTTTTTGAGGACCCGATAGATTGTTTTCCAAAGTGACTGAGCCATTTTATATTCCTGTCATCAATGTGTGAGAGTTTAAATCTGTCCACATCCTCAGCAACACTTGCTGTTTTGTGACTTTTTTTATGAATTTTTACGTCTTTTTTCATTTTTGCACAATGTATGCATTTTCATCTTGGTTATACTCCAGACACAATTCCCACCCCGCCCTTGTTTTAATCCTACTTCCTCCTCCCCAACCCACCCCTGTAGTGTGTCTCTGGTTTATAGTTGCTTGTTGATTTTGATTTTTACTTTATTATAATTTGTCTTTTTCCTGATCCCTTATTTAGCCCTCCTAGTGCTTATGAAGTGGTAACTTGTGGTTTTGATTTCCATTTCTATAATGACCAATGGTGTTGAGCACCATTTCATATGTGTATCTTCTTTGGAGAAATGACTATTCACTTCCTTGATTCTTTCTTAAATTTGGCTGTCTTTTCATTGAGTTCTGTGTTCTTTATCATGGATACAAGTCCCTTGTCAGATATGTGATTTGCAAATATTTTCTGTGCTGCCTTTTCATATTCTTGGTAGTACCATTTGCAGCACAAATGTCTTATTTTTTGGTGGTCTCAATTATCTTTTTTGGTTTGGTCACTTATGTGTTCATTGTTGAGTCAGAAAAACTCACTCTTCCTCCTGTGTTTTTCTCCTTAGCTTTACACTATTACCACACTCACAACACTTCTGAGGTGAAGGTGGGGTGAAAGGTGGGCTTCTCCACACTAAACAATTTTCCAACACCAGCTGGGTGTTCTACAAGTCAATTCCATTCTGAAACCGTTCACTAGAGATAATGCCAGATTCTGCAAGCTAAGGACTCAGTCACACAAGATTGCCCCCCTTGTACCGGGCTTCTGGGAGACTGGCTATAAAAAGGATATTCCATGATCCTCTCCTTGTATTCAATGATTTGCTAAAACAGCTCAGAGAAACATTTACTTGTGGTTTCTGGTTTATTATTAAAAGAGATGATAAAGGATACAGATGAAATGATACATAGGGCAAGATCTGGGAGAATCCCAAGTGAAGGAGATTCTTCCGTCAGGCAGTTCGGGTGTATCCTGGGGGGATGTGTTTACCAAGCTAGAGGTTATCCAATTGCCTTAATTTTTGATTTTTGTGAAGACTTCATTGTATAAGTATGATTGATTGTTAATTTCCAGCACCCTCTCCCTTGCTAAGAGATAGAAATGGGGATGAAAGTTTCAAGTTATTAATCATGTCTTAGTCATTCTGGTGACCAGACCCCATTCAGAAACTCACCACGCATTACCTCACTAGAACAAACGATGCTGTTGTCAGCCAGGAAATTCTCACCCAGGAAATTCTACCAGTTTTAGGAGCTCTGTATCAGGAATCAGGATCAAAAACCAAACTTTAGAACAAAAGCTACTCCTAGTGTTCTTATCACTTAGGTAATTAGAAGAGTTTTTGAAGTTCTGTGCTAGCATCATGGGCTGAATCCAATATAGATTTTTTTCTATTATTTCGTAGCATATTTCATGATCTTCTATCTAAGACCATGAAGGTTTACTCAATAGCTACTTTTCTAGTTTTAGCTCTTACATTTAAGTCTATGATACATCTTGCATTCATTTTTGAGATGGTATGAGAAGTCCAATGTCATTATCTTGCATGTGGGTATTTGTCTCAGAATCATTTGTTAAAAAGACTACTTTCCGGGCCTCCCCAGTGGCGCAGAGGTTGAGCGCTGGGTTGCGAAGCTGCCCGCAGCCTCTGCAGCGCTGGTTCGATCCCCGGCTGCTCCCCGGCCACCGGAGGAGGGTCCCCCATGGCGCGCAGACCTCTCCTGCTGCCTGCTGCTCCCCTCAGCAGTGTGCTTCGGTCCTTCTGCCTGCTCTGCTCCCCGCTCTGGCTCTGGTGAATTCTCTCACCCTCCCGCGCTTCTGACTGAACCCAGTGCTTGTATAAATAAATAACTAAATAAATCTTAAAAAAAAAAAGACAACTTTCCTCATTGAATAGTCTTGGCATCCTTGTCAAAATCAATTCACCAAAACTGTTACATACTCTTCTAAAAGTTACAATTAAATAAATTCATCTGTTTTGTTGACAAATACCTGGCACGTTCCTAAAAAAGAGATTAACTACACACCACCCTGTAGAATATAACATCTTCCAATGACTTTAAGACCCCCGCACATTGAATAAGGGATCTTGGTTTTCAAATCAAATTATATATCTGCTATAATTCTAAGAATAATAGTATATATTGGGCCCAGAACTGTGCTAAAATCTTTAGTTAGGCATGTAATCTCACAAGAAGATTACAAACTCAGTGTACACTTGTTCCCCTGATGAGGAAATCAAGGCTTAGAGGGATTAACTAACTTGCCTCCCACAGCTAAGGAGTCACTTGTGTATTTCCAAATCTCAAATGAACTGCTCACCCCTGTATAAAGGGTGTAACTTGTAGATATTGCCTCATGGCAGAAATGAAAATCTAAATGTTCCCTCAGGGTCTGAGAGCATGGACGAAAGCAGCCCACCACAAACCTGAAATCTCCTTGAAAGCCCAATTTTGTATCTTTAAATTGATGCAAAGTTTTCCACCCCCATAATATGTGTGTTACTATAAAATACTCCTTAACATATGTGTTTCTTCACGCTACATAACATGTATGCTAAATAAAGCCATCTCCTGGAATTACACATTAGAAGGAGGGAACTCATTTTTACCCTTATCTTTTTTTTTAATTTACAAAATTAAAATGTTTCAAAAATTGTGCACATCCCATCTTTATCCCCAGTTCCCCCTGAAAGAGCCTTGGGGGCCACAGAATTCTGCTAACATGGGTGCTGTTGACTGACGATCTCCACGTGCTCCTGGAGTGAGGCTATAAAACAATTTCCTTTACATAAATCATATTTTCATACTGACTTAGCATTATCCAAGTGAAGATGTATTCCCACAGGAACAAAGAAATGTAGCCCCAACATGTAATTTTGAAACAATTGCATCTTCAGGAAAGCTTTTCAAAATCACATATTTAAAATGAATGTGCTTCATTTTTGATAAAACAATAATAAAACCAAAGCAAGTCACAAGGAGAACAAGTTGTGTGTGAAAATTTAAATTACTGTGCCACAATCTGCATTTCCTTGTGGAGTAGCATCCATGATAGGAAATTTCTACCATGTTTCCTGGGCTTTCTAACAGGTCTTTTGCTGGTTCAAAAAGAAAAAAAAGAGGGTAACCTCTTGGGTATTCTATGGTGAGGGCCATTAACATACAGCAGGTCCTCAAATAATGTTTCATTCAAAATCATTTCATGATA
Organism: Talpa europaea; assembly: GCF_964194135.1. Classification (NCBI taxonomy): domain Eukaryota; kingdom Metazoa; phylum Chordata; class Mammalia; order Eulipotyphla; family Talpidae; genus Talpa; species Talpa europaea. Next base: position 15,579,891 of record NC_140069.1, read on the forward strand.
ACATTGATGAGAAGGTTCTTGATTCCCAGCTGAGTCCTGAGTCTGTGTGAAGGTTGCTTGTCCTCCCTGTGTCTCCCTGGGTTTTCCCCAAGGGCTGTAGCTTTCTCCTATATACCAAATATGTGCAGCAGATTCATTGGTGTGTGGCAGTTCCCAGTCAGAGTGAGTGCAGGAGTGTGTGTGTGTGTGTGTGTGTGTGTGTGTCCATCCATCCATCTGTCCTGTCATGCAAGGGCGACTGGGCCAGTGTTGTATCCCACCTTGCATGCTAAGCTTTAGGATATTCTCTGGCCACCTGGGTGGGTGGATTGAGAAAGGAATGTAGAGCAGATTGAACAATGAATACAAGTGGTTGTTGAATGTTGAAAGCATTTTGGTTCTTGATTGAGAATTTCAGTGATGTTTTTGTGACCAGAAATATGTTTTAGGAAATTGATTCTTGTTTATGTCCAACCTATGGTCAAATTGGTTTCGTTACATGTTGTTTCACTTAAATGCTGAAGTTTCCAAAAAACTATTAATGACGTTAAGTGAGGACTTAGTATATTTGTCTGATATTCTTTGTCTTATTTAGAGTGAAAATGGATTTATTCATAATCCTTCAGTTTTCCCTCTGGGAATTAATTTCCACAAAGGTGTGCAGTTTTCTGACAGAGCAGTCAAAAAAGAAAAAAAAAAAAACCTGCCAGTCAGCTCTTCTTGAAATTTAATAATTTCTGAAGGTCTTTCCTAAATCTGTTAATTAAACTTGGTAGAGCAGCAAAAAAGGATAACTTGTCAATGTAAGATTCTGTCCTATCTGGAACATCGCTGGCAAACTGGTGAAGCAGGCAGGCTAGAGATCTACTTGCAAGAGGAATGAAGTACATCTCAGGTAGAAGACATTCAAAGAGAAAGGGTGACAGTGTAGTGAGGGGAACCCAATAAGAAAACTTTGGTCCCAGCAGTGAATCAACTGCACTCTCAAATTAGGTTGTTGGACAGCTTTTAATATGGAGACTACATTCAGAGTTGGAGAGAAATTTAGGGAATCAAGAACTGGTCCAATGTGTCAGGGCAAACAAAATAGGGGAGCAGTGTGGAAAGAGAAGACAACAGGGAATAGGTCTCCCGACCTCAGTTTCCCATTACCCTCCATCTTCTGCTGGTTCCTCCCTATTGATCAAATGCTACAAAACACCCAAGGGCAATGGAATCCATTGCTGTGACTTCTTGGGATCCATGACTTCCAGGACAGCGTTAGTTGTGATTATTGCTCACTATAGTGGGGAAAACATGAGGGAGTCTCTGTAAGGGGTTGATAGGATTTGGGCTGGTAGGGAATAATTTGGGGAAGTGCTGAAGAAGGGAGAGGCTTTGCTGTGGATTGGACGGTGTCTGGAAATGAGACCAAAGCAGGTTCTTTATCCTTGCAGCTTTAGCCCTACTTCAATGCACCTTCGTCCTAGGTGAGACTGATTCAGCTACCCAATCATAGAATTTCCCTGAGCTCCTGAAAGCATCCCCCCTCTTCTAGCTAATATGGTTGGCCACTTTTGAGGCTTGAACAATGTTCACAAGTTTATCTTCTCCCACCATGATAATCAAGGGGCCTTGCTGCACCGTGCCATCCTGGTCACACTGGCCTAGTCTGCTGTAGAGTTTCTGTGCTAGATACTGTCAGTTCAGCTTCTCCACTTGTGTGTGCACTCAGGCAGGCTAATCCCGGAGCCAGAGAAAAGCAGCCCCTGATCTCCAGGACCTGGCATGAAACATTCAACTACCAGGTTTTCCTGTTGAATATGATCCTATTACAAAACCTCAGCCTCTGGTGAGACCACTGCCGATACGTTGTCCTGAGTCCAACGTGATGTTCACATCCAGCCACATCTTTGATCCAGCTCTCTTTGGGGACAGGAAGAAGTAAGAGAACTGTTTCCCTTGAAAAGAAAGGCCACGTAGAAAACTACTGGAGCTCAAGGTGTTCTGCCTTGGACTGTCTCCTGACAGAACACGACTCAGGGCCTTCTCTCGGTGCCATTCCAACTCACTGGTATTTTGCCATGGAGGCACCTGTGGGCACGGTTATTTTGTGAGATTGTCTGGCAGAGCAATGGCTAAAACTGTATTCCAGCACCTGAGGGGCAACTCTGATGACCAGTGAAGCAGAGGATGCCCAGCGGGGATGGACAGTTCATGAGCACAAAGGGAGGCCTTCTGGAAGCACCTAACACACCCAGAAAGCTTTGCAGAAAACTGAGGTCTTGAATTATGTAGAAAGAGGGAAGAGCCAGAGAAATGTGGGCTTACGGTTATTGTGCTTTCGTTAATACCCATGATCTGTCGAGGCCTAGAGGAAGCCAGTATACATATTTTTTAACACCAAATCAACTAATTTTGTATGCACTTAATGAAAATGAGCTTCTTCCTGAGTTGGCAGTGATGCGCAACGCACTTTGAACAGCTTTTGCATCATTCCCAACCTGTAAATGTGGATAATCATACTTACTTATTTATAAAGTTCTTTGAGGTTTTTGGATGAAAGGCTCTTTTAAAGTACAAAGCATTAATTTTTTGTGTCAGAGCACTCTATGAGAAATGAACATGAAGCGATATAAAAATGTTGGTGCTCTTTCTTGTTTTAAGTTTTTAGTTGCTTCACAGAGACACAAAGCCAGTCTCCAGCAGAGATCTGGGGTATGATATAACAGAACTAATAAGGTACTCTTAAGTGTGCAATCCTAGATAGGCTTGAAAAGGCTACTCCTTTCGAGGATGTGTGAAATAAGCTGATAGGCTAAATATTTTGTACAACCAAACTCATTTCTGTAAGTTGCACTGATAATCTTAGGAGTATGCAAATGAACCTCTATTTATAGATCCGTTCTATCCATTTTTGACCAGGACAAGCCAGTGGAGCAGTAGCAATAGTCAATCATTACAAGTAACTAGACCACAAGAGAAAAATGTGCCAGTTGCTAGGTGATGACTTTCAATCTATCATTTTAGGCAATAAATATAAGATGAAGTTATGAGGGGAGAAGCTATTCATAGCTAAAACTCTTGCTCAAATGGCCATTATTTATTGCACGGAACTGAAATCGGATGAAGTTGAGAAACCCAATGTACCAACCCAGAAGCTGAGATACTATCCAAGTGGACATATTTCAAGGACAAATCCAAAGGTGAAAAAAAAAAAAAAGCAAAGATTTAGGAAGAAGGTGAAGAGGATAAAATGTTTAGAAAAAACACAAACTTGACTAGGTCACTTACCCTGTTTCAAACTGTAAAAGTTAAAAGGAAAAACATACTGATTTATTATTCAGAATTTGCCCATTTCTGAAAAAAGTCTACCAGTCCCTGTCAACTAATTAGCAGGTGCCAATAATGTATTTGGCAGAATGTGTGTACAGATGCTGAGAGAGACCCTGTGTTCCTGCCCTCTGTGAACACAGAAATTCGTTTGGAAATATTGGTAGCACAAATGAAATGATCAGAGAATAACACAGGCATTAAAAACCATTGGTTGAAGCCTCTTCCTGGCATAAAACAAGCACTCAATGCCAGCTGAGTAATAAAGAGCTGTGTAGTGTAGGGTGTACTCTTAGGCACCTAATGCTGGTCCTGTAAGGTAGAAAGCTTAGCTATCTAAAGCACAGTGGGAAATTCCAAAGCCTAAATAAAAGCCCTCCTTCACCACCCATACTGTAGCATGTGTGATAACCCAGAACACTCGTTCTTATACTTGAGCAAGCATCAGAATTACTAGGAAAACTTGATAAAACCCAATAATTGGGTCCCATCCACAAAGCCTGAGCAGGATAATTGTCATTTCTAACATGTTTCCAGTTAACTTATGAATCTCTGATCTGCAGAGCACATTTTGAGAACTACAGGTCTGAAAAACAAACCAAATATAAATTTGAAAGCATGAAAGAGACACCTATGACAGTTGTCATTTACTGTGTACCCACAATTACACTATGCTTCAAATCCTGTTAGATGATGCCAGATAGATAGATAAATAGGTAGGTAGGAAGGTGGGTAGGTAGGTAGATAGATATCCATAGGTAGACAGGCAGACAGACAGGTAGATAGACAACAGATAGATAGTCTAATTTTCATGTTGTACAAACACAAAACTAAGTATTATTTATTTCTATTTTATAGAATGAGAGCTAGAACTAGTTTGGAGAAATTAAAACATTTTCCCACAGGATCTTAGAGGTAGAACATGTACTTGATTCCTGGTCTGTCTCAAGCAAAGCCCATGCTTTTTCCCCAGACCATCCTGCATCTCTGCTAACAGCTAAAAAATCAGCTATCAGTATTGGAAGAATTTGAAAATCAACCAAAACCAGAGAGAACACAAATGCACAGTAACCGCGGTGCTTTAAGACAAGACCGTGCAACCTGATCCCCTTCAGGAGGGAGGCAAGGAGCCAGTGCTGAGCTGCACAGTTTTATTGCTTGGGGTGACCCTTGACAATGGTATGAGTAGATGGACTTCCCTGGCAACTCTTAGTTTTGTTCCAGCTGAAGCAAAAACTGGCTGAAGTGACCTTGAAAATCCAAAGAAGATGTTTCAAAATTAAATTTTCTTTTTGAAAGGCTCACACTTCCCCCATTGACCTTGACCCCAAAGAGTAATTCTGAGAGGGAAAAGCTATAGAAAGTGTCTCCTACCATAACAGACACCAAAACATTGGGAAAGGATCACCCCCTTTACTTCCTCCCCTTTTTACTCCCCATCCCTCCTCCTTCCTCAAAGAGCCATTTGCTTCCTATGCCCTGAGAAGCTGTGGAACATTGAAGGGAAAACCCCTTCCCCTCAAGGCACTTCCTGCCAATGCTCTTTCTTGCTCCTTATTTTGAGAAAACTGAAGTCCCTCCAGCTAGAGATTCTGATTTGACTCACGTTCAAATTTGTTGCACGTTTCCCAAGGGGATTCTAAGTGTGAAAACCATGGTATAATAACTTGTATCTGCAACCTCTCCTTCTGTTGCCTTCCCCCACTCCAAAGCACATGCTCACATTTTCCAAACTCTAAAAGAAAAGGCTCTCATTGATCCCGCATCTCCACAAACTACCTTGCCCTCTATATTCTTAGAAAATAACACCAAAGTTTATGTATTTTTTCTTTATTTAAATCCATTCAGTATTTAAATCAGATTTCAGTCTAATATCCTACAAAACTAAGGGGTTTTGTATATTTTTTTTAAGAGGCATATATTATTTATTTGTTTGTTTGTTTGTTTATACAAGCACTGGGTACTGTCAGAAGCGCGGGAGGGTGAGAGAATTCACCAGAGCCAGAGGAGGGAGTAGAACAGGCAGAAGGACCGAAGTACACTGCTGAGGGGAGCAGCGGGCGGCAGGAGAGGTCTGCGCACCATGTGGGACCCTCCTCCGGTGGCCGGGGAGCAGCCGGGGATCGAACCAGCGCCGCAGAGGCCACGGGCAGCTTCGCAACCCAGCGCTCAACCACTGCGCCACCGGGGAGGCCAGGTTTTGTATATTTTTTAAGCTTAAATAACTGAAAACCTATCATCTTTTTCTCAGCTGACAATGGAGATCATTTGAACTTTGAAACCGTCTCAAGCCTTAATTTTCACTTTGCTCAATGTTCTCTGCCCTACCTTTTTTCTCATCCTTTGTCCTAGTAGTTGTAGAAATTCCTTGAAGTTGCATGTACTTCCATTTCCCCTTAGCAATCACAGCTGTTTACAGCTTTTAATAACACCTTGATGGAGAATCTCCACCATCCTTATCTGCTGCCCATGCATCCTGCAAAGTCTAGACTGAGATTTCTACTGTCTATTGACAGGTCCCCTTGAATATCCCATCGGATCTTGATGTCTACATGTACCCAGATGACCTCAGCATTATCCTCCACCCATCTGTTTTTTCTCTCTCTTCTCTTATACAACCACCATGTTCATCAGTCACCTACGTGGAAATGTTGACATTGTCTTGGCACCATTTTTGATTTATTCCTTTCCTTCCAATGAGAGCACATTCCCTATAATGAAACAAACATCTTCATTGAAAACAGTACACTAATTTAAATGAATAACTTAATCCATTTTGATGTGAGTGTGTGTGTGTATGTGTGTGTGTGTCTGTTTGTCTCCATAAAACACAAAATAGTGACCATAACCATAACACTTAATAGTTGCCCCAGACTCTCCTTCCTTAGTTCCTACTTCCCCCATCTCAGGCAACCACTACCAGCTTTTTTATTTTGTACTTTTTCAAAATATACTGCTTTTTTTCCTGCAATTATTTGACATTTGTGTTTTTTGTGAAGTATGTGTTTAAATCTTTTGCTAAGATGTTGATTTGTTAAATTAATAACAATAACAAACTATTGATCCTTATTTAATAATAAACTCATTAAACTGTATTGTTATATAACCAATATATTTTATACATGTATATATTATATAGTATATGTGTGTATAATTATAATTTAATATTCTGTTTAAAATTATATATTTTAATTAATACTTTATTGTAAATATAAAATACATTATGAGCAAATTTTTGCATTTTGAGGGCTGTTAATATGTACCTTGGATAAAGTTCTTTGACAGATACAGGATCTGCGAATATTTGCTGTGACTTGTCTTTTCATTCTCCTCGGTGCCTTTTGAAAAAAGTTCATAATTTTTGATTATTTTGTCTTTTATGGATTATGCTTTTGGTGTTTTATATATAAGAAATGTTTCCCTAACCCGAGGTTACAAAGATTCTCTTCTCTGTTTTCTTCCAGAAGTTGAATGATGAATGGTTTCACATTTATGTCTATGATCCATTTTCAATCAGTTCCTGCATGTGACTTGTGGATAGATCATAATTCTTTTTTTTTCCTTTTGCAAATGGATAGCAAATTGTCCCTCACCATCTATTGGAAACTCTTCCTCCACTTTGTTAAAATTAACCTACTATATATGTGTGGGTCTATATCTTGGTTTCTGGTCTTTATTTTATAGAGATCAATTTGTCTACATTGATATCAATATTACACAGTCTTGATTACTATAATTATAAATCTTGAAATCAAGTAGTATAAATTTGTTCTTCATTTTGAAATCTGCATTGATTATTCTAGGTTCATTGCATTTCCAGGCAAAGTTTATTAATTTTTTCTGGGATTGCATTGAATCTATAGATCAGTTTGGAGAAAATTGATATATTAAAAATACCAAGTCTTCAGATCCACAGACGTAGTTTATCTTTCTCTTCTTCTAGTTTGCTTAAATAAACCATACCAAAATTTTGTAGTTTTCAGTATATAGGTATTATTCATCTTCCTTAGATGAATATTTGGATAATATTTAGACCCCTAAATATTATCATTTTTCTTGTTGGATTCTATATAATTTTATATTTTGATAATTATCTGTGGGGGAGGAGTTTGGACCATGAGTAAGGGAACTGAAAATTGGCAATGGTTTCCTTCGTTTCGGTCTTGCTATAAAGTTCTCTTTGTCAGAACCAGAGCAGCAGTTAGTCTAGAATTAATTATTCCCCACTAATGATGTAAAATCTTTCTGAGTCTGCTACTTTGTGACTTTCTCTATTTTTGCTGGTGTGAGCATACAGTCTTCCTGGCCTTAGGTGAGATCTTAAGGACAATTTCCTCTAATTATTTTGGAGAGTTCTTTCCCTGGCCCTCTGGCATTTTCCTTACGTGCAATTGTAGATTATTACTCAGCTGAATGTGCAAGGACTATACTCTCTCCACCTTAAGTGCTCCTTCCATGTAGCTTTTTCTTCTCCCATAATCTCTATGCTGACTCTAGAGATTCAGGGATTTGGCATTCCTGGATTCCTATATTTATCTCCTCAACTCAGGGAGATCACTGGGGTCCTCCCGAGTTCCTCTCCAAAGCCTGGAACTCCCTCCAAGCAATCAGAAGGGGCAATCATATGTCTATAACATTTGTGTCCCACCTTTCTGAGAACACTGCCCTTCACTGTCTGATGTCCACTATCTTGACAAAACCTGTTTCATATATTTGTCTCATTTTTAATTTGTTTTCAAAGGAGAAATAACTCTAGTTCTCTTATTCCATCTTGACTCTAAATGGAAGTCCTCCATGACTCACCATATTATTCTGCCATTTTGCTTTCACCCTGTAATTTTCTATTCCACTACCCTTGTTGTAATATTGCAGAACAACAACGACACAGCTTTCATTTATGAAACACTCTTATGTGCAAAGGCTTGTGTGATACTCTTGATAAAATTTATATCTGATGACCTTGATGGCAAGTTGGGCTTATTTTTTTATGAATTATTTTAAACATTTAGATAGGTTGAAAGTCATACAAAAGTCCTCCATGCTTAGATTAGCAAAATTAACCTTTGTCAACTTTGTTCCAGGAAAAGCTGAAGTTTCCATTGTGTTCCATCCCCAGCTCTATTGCCTATTTTCTCTCCCTTGAGGAGTACATTACTCTGGGGTTGGTGTCTTCATGCTCAGGCATGTGTACATTCAAGGTAGCTTTATTACCTCACTTTCACTGATGAGGACTCAGGCTCACAGAGATTAAGTCACTTGCATGAGATCATTTAGCTTCTAACTGGTAAAACTCAATTTGGAGCCCAAATCCCTCTGGCTCAACATCACGTACTTCACTGCAAGAATACATTTGTCTTCCTGAAGCTCTATTCAGATCACACCATTTCCCAATTTGATTACTACCCATGAATTAACTGTATCTCTCATTTTGACTTTATAGTTCTAACAAAGCCTGTCAGCGAGTATCTTAACTGCTTCTTCTGCTTTATGTAACCCTTTTAAAATCATGCAAAATCTGTTTTTCCCCAGTATCACAATGAATATTTTTTTTGCTGCCATGTCAGTTCCTGTATTTATACCTCTATCTGAAATGTTCTCCTTCCCCATTTTCATATGTCAAAAACAATACTGATCCCTCATAGTTGGTTTTTTTTTAAGATTTATTCATTTGTGCATACAAGAACTGGGGTACAGGCCAGAGATGCAGGGGGTGAGAGGATTCACCAGAGACATAGTGGGGAGCAGAACAGGCAGACTGACTGAAATACACTGCTGAGGGGAGCAGCGGGTGAGACAGGAGAGGTCTGCCACACCATATGGGTAGCTCCCTGGCGGGCTGGGGATCGAACTTGTGCTGCAGTGGCTGCACGCGGATAGCTTCATAGTGGTGTGCTTAACACCTTGCACCACCAGAGAGGCCCAATCCCTTATAGTTTAATTGACAAAATCCTTCATTGATTCATTGATGTCAGATATTGATGACTGCCAAGAGCAGGTGGCCACTGTCTGTTGGAGTTTTTGATCTTTCCCTCTGAATATCCCATCAGTATTCAGAAACCTAGAGCAAAACATCTTATATTTCTTCCCCCATCCTTTTGCCATATTTGATGTTCCTATGTGTGTGTATATGTGTGTGTGTGTGTGTATATGTATATCTCTTCCTATCTGGTAACTCTATCTCTGTATTACCAGGGATGTCTAGCACAGTGCCTCTGTAATGGGTATCCAGCAAATACATAGTAAATTGAATTATACACTAAAATCTGGATATCCTGGGAAGTATAGGAATTGAGTTGTATTTGTTTTTTATTTACCTTTATCCATTTAAAAAATACTGAGGACCAGGCTTTTCTCAGATCAGGACATACATAGAGCCCTTTCAAAACTTTCAATGCTCCTGCCCACATGGAGATTTGATATCCAGTGTTTCTCCAACAAACCTCTGAAACACAAAAGGAAATATCATCTCTGTCCTTCCACCCACAGAAAATGACATTAACATCTTAAAGCAAGTTGGCAGAAAGACATTTGGATCCAAGCTAGTGATATTAGGCCAACTTTTCCCACTGATATGATCTGATGTTATCTTACCCCACAGATGTTTTGTTCTGTGTTGGCTTGAGTTATTGTATGTTGTTATTATTATTGCCATGTAATGTGTCACTGAAATGAAAGGGGTTGCAATCAATGGGTCTTTCATGATCACTGAGCTGCAAAGCAAGCCTGTTTGAACTGGAATAATGGAAATGGTGGATTTCCCCAGCCAATTCCAGGCTAGTTTAGTCCCATTTTATAGTTCCCTCTGCCTTCAACTGAAACACGATAGTGACTTTGAGATTATTCATTACATAAGGCTGAAGATAAATCATGTATTAACACTACAAATCATGAAATAAAGGTATGCTTTATGATGCAAAAAGAACTTGGTGCTAGATAGAAATGCTTAGATTTACTTCTGTGCTTCTGACACTTAATTTCACTCAACTCAGTGAATTAACTAAAGATTGAGTATGGGGAAGAAATCTAAAATCCAAGTCAAAACTCCAAACTGCTTCACCTTATTCAACTCTGTGTGCATTGACACTGTTTATTTGGAGCCTTACTATTTTCTCTCTCTTTTTTTTTTTAAGATTTATTTATTTATACAAGAACTGGGATGCAGGTCAGAGGTGTGGGAGGGGGAGAGAATTCACCAGAGAGAGTGGGGAGCAGAACAGGTAAAAGGACCTAAGACACTGCTAAGGGGAGCAGCGGAAGAGGCAGGAGAGGTCTGCCACGCCATGTGGGTATCTCCCTGGCCAGCTGGGAATCAAACCCGCATTGCAGAGGCTGCTGACAGCTTCACAGCACAGCGTTCAACACGTTGTGCCACCGGGGAGGCCCTATTTTCCTTTTAATTGCTCATCCTCCTTGAAGCTGACACATTAGACAAGTGCTGAGGTATGTTGTGAAAAGTAATGAAACCCCTGCCATCATTAACCTGCCCCATTCACTATGTGTAGCAACAGGGGAAACCCCCCAAGGAGTTCTTGTCCAAAACCTGGTAACCCTTCCTTGAAGCATATGCATTTTCAACACCAGGCTGTGGTGCATCAGGGGGTATCTTTCTGGTGCTGATGCAATTTAGGCCAGTGAGGACTGATTGAGAAATTACAGGGTGCAGGATTCAATGCTAGGGGCTGGATATAGTGATGCCTGGTTTTGCAGTTCTCACAACTGAACAGACCTATCACGAACTGTAAGATAGGGGCCTCCCTGGTGGCGCAAGTAGTTAAGCACCACATTATGAAGCAATCCGCCGCCTCTGCAGCACAAGTTCGATCCCCAGCCGGCCAGAGAGCAACCCATGTGGCGTGGCAGACCTTTCCTGTCTCACCAGCTGCTCCCCTCAGCAGTGTATTTCAGTCAGTCTGCCTACTCTGTTCCCCACTCTGTCTCTGGTGGATCCTCTCACCCCCTGCATCTCTGGCCTGCACCCCAGCTCTTGTATGCATAAATAAATAAATATTTAAAAAAAAAAAGAACTGTAATATAGTGTATTAGAAACTGTCATTGCATGTGACTCGCCCAAAAGGAAACACATCATTTAGTCACCCCATATTGTAATGGCATATCTGGTCTGTGTGCTCTGTCCATTAGATTATTTTATTTTATTTTTATCATTCCATTAGACTGTTTTGATTTAGAATTGGGTCTTTGCCAAGTTTGGTGAAATTCAACAGGGTTTTCTCCCCAGAACTGAATAAAAACAATGAAAAAGACTAAATAGCATGATATAACACACATCTTTAAACAAATTAGATATAATACATAAAAAGCTACTAATAAATATATACACATTGATTATATATGTATGTATACTGTTAGTTTAATAATTAAGCCATTCTAATTTACAGAGATAACTGAAATTCAATTACAATGTGGGCAATCTTAATAATAGTGTCACCCAAAGGGACATCATGGGGGAACAGTTTTTCTCAGTTTATGTCCAGATTCTCTATCTGTCTGCTCAATTCTTTTGGTTTCCAAAATTGTTCCCATGCTAGGCCATTTGCTTACTTTTTCATTCAAAGATTCACATACTATTGCAAAGAATTATCATTCTCTTTACCAACATTGTTTTCAAGATTGAGGTTTTAAGTCTTCACTATTTCACTATTATCATCCCTAATATGCCCTTGGCACGGGCTTGTGTTGTGCTGGAACACAGGGTGTTTACTGTTGCCTAATGCCGGCTCTGCACTACCACTGCCATATAAATGTCATGTTTATATCAAAATGTAGTAATGTGAGGGTTTCTACAGAATAACCTCGATCTCAGGAAGGGAAAGAACAACTTTCAGAATAAGTGCTTTCTGGAATACTATTCAGCAATCAAAAAAGATAAACTAGAGCCATTTGCAGCAACATGGATGGAGCTAGAAGGGATTATGCTCAGTGAAATAAACCAGAAGGAAAAACAAAAATATCGGATGGTTTCACTTATAGGAGGAATATAGGGAAACCAAATAAGACATCAGGGGAAAAAATAACAACAAAACAAAAACAGACAATTATAAACCAGAAACATCCTGCAGGCAAGGGGGAGGGTGGAGCACAAGGGACTGTGGTGATGGTGCATGCTTGAATTGGTGGAGGAATTTCTATGGGGACTACACCTGAGGGGAAAAAAAACAAACATTGTTTAAAAATGAACAATGATGTAAAAAACATATAAATTAATTAAAATTTTAAAAAATGTCTCCATATAAATTAATGGCAAGTGTTTCTTCAGTTTGCCTTTTGGCTTCACAAAAGTCTTCATAGACACACTGTCCTTTCAGATAGTGGGGAAACCTGTCATTATTTTGTGCCACTGAATTTTGGTGTGTTTTGTTATGCAGTGACAACTAACTGATATAGTTGGTAAGTGAAAAAATGTGCTCTTCCCGTGCCCCACTCCCCTGCAGGATGTTTCTGGTTTACAATTGTCTGTTTTGTTTTGCCCACTCCCTTTGGCCAGACTAAAGCTGAGAGCCTGGCAGGGTACTCAGCTTATTCAAATGCTGGCCTGAGCAGCAACTGCAGCAGCTATGGAGGGTCTATTTGCTTTGACATGATCCCTCATGGATTTTCAGTCAGCATTTAAAAAACACACACTTCTGATAATTAATGACCCTGTGCTTTTGGTTTACAGACCACTAGGAATAGTAATTCTACTGTCAGTAGTGGATTTTTCGAAAACTGAATTACTCTTGAATCAAGAAATTGTGGCTGTTTTGAATCTCAATTTCCTGTTCCACCCTAAACTTTAAATTCATTTTGTTGTGGAGTAGGGAGATGGTTAATTTTATTTTCTGGGGATACAGAATATCTGACCAGATACCAAACTTTAAATTCTTGAAGACAAATATTAAGCAGACCTTTGGCCTTTCTCTGAGTAAACAACGTAAACTCATTTACCTTTCTTCAGAGGTTCAATTTGCCAATTTTCTGAACCCTTTTCTACTTCGTTATATCTCTTCTATATTGTAAAGACCAAAATTGGACATGGCCTCTACATGTGAACTGGTGCTAAGTGTAATCCCTTTATTCTTGGGTTTTGGAGAAAGTGTCAAGATAACACGGTAAGGATGAATTAGCTTCCATTACAGTACAGAGTGTGTGTTTCCTGTCTTGCCCTCTCCTTCCCTCAGCAGTGTATTTCAGTAGATCTGTCTCCCTACTCTGTCTCTGGTGAAGTATCTCACCCCCCCACCTCTGCCCTATACCCCAGTTCTTCTATGCATAAATAAATCTTTAAAAAAAAGTTATGGGGGTCTATTCAGCCCCTGGATTTTTCTAATCTGCCCTGGGACTCCCCATTTTGTAAGACTAGTATTGATTTTGGATACCTCAAATGTTTAATCAGTTTGGCCCCTGTCACAATCACGCAGATTGTTAATTGTAATTTTTTTGATAATTCCTTCTGCTGACACTATGATCTATATAAATGTAAAATTTGTGATTTCAAAATTTAATGAGTCATTTTAGATATTTAGTATGAGCACATCATTTTTGTAATACTAATCAAAGACAATATACTTAGGTGGTCACTAAATGTAAATATTTTACTAAGATATTTAAATACTATTATAAGTTAGAGACTGTCCAAAGGAAATTGCAAAATGACATAATTCATTTTTTTTTTTTTGTTTTTGTTTTTTTTTGTTTTGGCTTGTCTATCATTCATTTATTATAAAGGAGACATGGACATTCTTTATATAAGGAAAGATTTCAGAACTTCAGTGGAATAGGCAGTTACACATGATACCATTTCAATTGCAATGTTTTTTAGTCTTCATACTTTCCAAGAATGTCACCATATCTGCTCTAGAAACAATCCTTGTCTTCTAGAATTGCTTTGCTGCCATATTTTGGGAGAAAAACTTCATCTCCAACTTTCACACTAAATTGAATCTCTCGATCCTTCCTTTAGAGCCTGATCCAATAGCTACTCCTTAGCTTGCAATACTTTTCCTTGACATTTTTCTGGAAACTTAATGCCTCCTTTGGTTACACATTTACTTCTACTCCTTACAACTAATATTTGATCAAAGAGGGAGGAAATTTTCTGAATATCTGTCTTTCCATGACACCACGTCAACAAATTCCAGTCTGTTCTCTACATTGGAAAGGAGAGCAAATTGCCATGATTTCCCATTTTTGTCAAAAAGTAGGCCCAAGGAGCAAGGCCAGGAAAATCAATAACAACAGCTACCATTTACTGAGTACCAACAATGCTCTGACCACTGTACGGTCACCATATCTCACGTTAGGCTCCCCCAGCAAAGGGCTCATAGATAAGGAATTCATGAGTTATTAAGTTCTGATCCCTGGACAAATCAGAAAGGGAGTAGAGAAAACGGGAGAGAGAAGGCAAAAAAGTCAAGCAAATGTGAAACTTCAGGCAAAGCCTCACTGGGAAAAAAAATAATCACTTTCATTTGAGATCTATTGGGATAAAGTCGCCAAAACAGAATGTTAGTGGTGGCCAAATTGCAAATATATCAGTAGTGCACTATGGAGTCTAGAAACAGACCTGTACAAATATGGCCAATTGATTTTTCAACAAAAGTGCAAAATTCAGTTGAGCATGAGAGTCTTGTTCACAAATGTTGCAGGTATAGTTGGCTGTCAATATGCAAAATAAGTGAATAAAAATAAGGAACTTAGATTCATCTCTCATATTACAAACTAAAATAAATTCTAATTTGATCATCCTGAAGTAAAACTATGAAACCACACATTAGGCAGATTTCTTTGACAAGGCACCAAAATCACAATCCATAGAAGAAATAGTTATATTTTATCTCATCACAATGAAGAGCATCTACCCTTTGAAAAACTCAGCAGAGAGAAGGAAAAATCAAGCTACAAAGTGAAAGACTATTTGCAAATCAAATATCTGATACAGGACTTGTACCCACAATGTATACAGAACACTCAGAACTCAATTATAAGAAAACAAATAACCCAGTAAAATGGGTGAGTAATAACAATGGTGCAGTCACTGTACTCTCCCCTTATCTCAGGTTAGATTAGACTATAGAGAGAAATGATGAAGAAACCTGTTCACGCCTTAGACTCTGACAACAGAATAATGGTTACAGGCCTCCTTGGTGGCCTAGGGGCTAAGTCTCAGCACTATGGCTATCACCACTAAGGCCTGAGTTCAATTCCCAGCCAGGGAGCTGACCCACATGGCACAGCAGACCTCTCCTGTCTGTTCTGCTGCCCAATCTGTCTCTGGTGAATCCTCTCACCCCCTGCACCTCTAGTCCTATACCCCAGTTCTTGTATGCATAAATAAAAATAAATCTTTTTAAAAAATGGTTACCAGGTGGGGAGGAGCTGGAAAGAAAGCAAAGGTAGCCAACTAGTAGGTATATGTATGATTGCCAAGGTGAGAAAATCTATACCTGAAATCTATATATTGATGTAGATTTGTAACTCTAGATTTTCCAAAAATCATTCAACTGTACACTCAAAATTGATAAACTTTTTAAGTTGTAAATTACATCTCATTGCAGTTTTTCAAAGGGTCACAGTTTGGGTTCAATTTTGCATTCTACTTTTTTCTACTAAAAATCACACCATAAACATTTGTTAATGCCATTATAAACCATTTATTTGAAAACATCTAACAAATGCTTAATACTTCTTTGTATACATATGCCCCAGGTTTTTTGTTTTTTTTTTGGCTAGTTTGTCTTTAAATGATTTATGATTTTTGAAAATCATGTTTAACCTCTGTGCAAACTGTGTGGCCTCAGGTATATTAAAGCTCTTTCAGTTTTAATTTTCTAATAGGAAAATAGGCATGATGACTAGTTCCTACTTCTTAGGTACGACATGGCTGTTCCAAGCATTGTATAAAATTAAATGTGTCATGACGGGCAAACTGGATAGAAGCCACCATTACTGTCATTGGCAATCACTGTAAGAATTTAAATTCATGCTTATTCCTCAGAGTAGAATCAGAGGAGTGGAATCTCAAGACTGAGCTTAAGAAACACTGCTCTCTAAATTAGAAGTGGGCAAAATACTCGTGGCTTTTCTCTACCTATTCTAACGCTGAGAAACCAGGGAGTTTCTTGAGATTCCTGGTCCGATACCTTGGTGGGAAACTGAAATTTCCATCATTCCAGTGACTTCTCTCCAGTGAGGGTGGATTTAGTGACCTTGAATTAAAATACTGGACAAAACGACCATGGGTGGTAATGACATATTTCTAATATTTTTTTAAAGATTTATTTATTTATTTATTTATTTATTTATTTATTTATTTATTTATTTATTTATTTATTTATACAAGCACTGGGTACAGTCAGGAGCGCGGGAGGGTGAGAGAATTCACCAGAGCCAGAGCGGGGAGCAGAGCAGGCAGAAGGACAGAAGTACACTGCTGAGGGGAGCAGCGGGCACAGCAGGAGAGGTCTGCGCGCCATGTGGGACCCTCGCTGGACGGCTGGGGATGGAACTGGTGCTGCAGAGGCTGCGGGCAGCTTCGCAGCCCAGCGCTCAACCGCTGCACCACCAGGGGAGGCCCAATAATATTTTTTTAATTATTTATTTATGCATACAAGAACTGGGGTATAGGCCAGGTACAGTTGTAGGGAGTGAGAGGATTCACCAGAGGCAGAGTGGGGAACAGAACAGGCAGACTGACTGAAATACACTGCTGAGGGGAGCAGCAGGCAAGATAGGAGAGGTCTGCTGCACCATGTGGGTAGCTTCCTAGCCAGGGATCGAACTCGTGCTGCAGAGGCTGCGGATAGCTTCACAGTGCAGTGCTTCACCCCTTGTACCACACCCCTTGTGCCACCAGGGAGGCCCTAAATTTATAATCTTAAAAATTTCTTTTTGTAAGCATCTTTGTTGTCTAAACCCAGCAAATTAGATCAAGGGGGTCATAAGGATGCTCAGTGAAGGCTGATGGAGAAAAATTGCTGCTTCACATAAAGATACTTTGCAGTTGGCAATGCTGCCCAAAACCTCAGCATGATGTGCAAAACTCCCCATTATTTGCCTTTATTGTCTTCTTTAGCTTCTCTTGATATTCTCCCCAATGTGATACTAAAATCATATCAGAGGCCTTACCATTCCCCTAAATGTCTCAAGTTCTCTCCCCCTCAAGGTTTGAGGCATCATATTTCCCTGCCTTGAACACGTCTGTCTAACTTTCCTCCTTCATTTGGCCAACTCCCACTGTCATCCTGGCCTACTTTTAAATACTGCATCTTGGAAGTTTTCCTGTCCCCATGCCTGAGTTTGGTGCTCCATCTTTAAGTTTGCAGGGCACTCTGTCATTACCCTTACTGGATTTAAATTGCCTGTTTATTTGCCTTCTTCCTGCTCTCCTCATGTGGCAGCCATGAGGTTGTGTCACTTTGATCTTCCTTCAAGAAAGAACTTGCTATTTAACTGCAAAGAGTGCAGTTAGCTGACAGCCTCCAGCTGTTAATGCCTTGGAGATCGGCCTCAGCTTTCAAGCTGAGGCCATGCTCTTTCGGGCAGCCCCAGCCAATGATAGAGCATAATAGAGGAACTGGGGTCAACTCAGGACCCCTTCACTGAGCAATCTTTGTGTTGGTGGAGACTGTCAGATCTGCACTGTGGCCTGAGGCTCTCCCTGCCTCATCACCCTTCCTCCGCTTTCCTTTCGTACATGTCATATCTGCTTTTGGGGTCTGAAGAGTTTTCCCCCCTAATTCTACTTACTCACCCCATCACTTTCATGGTGTTACTCTCCAATCAACCATTTATACTCTACTGTATCTGCTTTTTGGTTAACTGGGTTACACAAACTATGAGCTCTGTTAAGGTAAAGGTCATATTTTCATTCAGTTTGTATCTTAATTGTATCCTCAGCATCAGGAACAACAGCAGATCTTAGTAGATAACTATGAATGAATGAATGAATGAAGTGAATGAATGAATGAATGGCAAGATGTCTTGATCTTATATAAGTCTAACATTCAAGACAATTCTGATTTGAAGACTCAGATTCATTTATGACATGCATTGTAGGATTGACATAATTGTGCATTTTCAACTGGGGATTTTCCAATGCTTGGATTTATGCCAAATATATAATTTATCGCATAGGCTAATCCCCTGGGTTAATGTACTTGAGTATGACTCATAATAGATATTTGTATTTCAAATTATACAATAGCTCTAAAATTGTCATTTATTATCAAAATAGCAAATTTTAAGTTTTACTCCTTATGCCTGAAAATCCCATCTAAACGTTGCTTTAGAGAATAAAATCGAAAGGCACAAAAAGCTTTTCTAAATCTGGGCTCTAATTGGCAGTTTGCACACTACCATCTGTATGAAGTATCTAACTAGTTTCCTCACTAAACTGTAAATTCCTTGAGGAGGAGCATACCATGCATTTTTCTGTACCCTCTCCTTCCCACCTGACCTCACCACAGCACCTGCAAGGCCTGGTTTGTATTGGAAAGCAGTCTGGGTATTTATAATGGCAGACAGGGAGGCTGAGATGGCCCATCTTCCAGAAGGTGCTTCCCCTAACACAGCACCACGATAGAGTGTGAAGGGCACAGGGATGTCATGAGTTCCACCTTTTAGCTCAACTTCCAATAGCCATCGATTGTAGAATATTTGACAAGATGTGCAGGCTACTTACCCTTCCATTTGCTCATGTGTGAAATGGGACATTGGGTGGGTGTGGTCCCAAAGTTCTCTGCTGGCTTTAGAAATATTAATTCCATAGTCTTTTTTTTTTTTTTTTTGCATTTGTGGGTAAAAATTTTGTAAATTGGCTTGGGGTGTAAGTAATTCTGTAGCTAACATAACTAATTCCATAAATAAAAAGCTCTGTAAAACACACCACCTAAAAGGAAGAGAACCTTGAACTCTTGGGCACCATGAGGCTGTTGGTTTTGCAGGCTCAGAGGATTCCCAGCATTGGATGTATACACAATCATACATCCCAAAGTTATCTCTGGGAATTTTTTTTGTCATGCATTTCATAGTCGTATCTATTGGTATGCTTGAACAGATAGTATAAGCTGTTTTTCAACCAGTCGAAGTTCACCACCATACTTCCTGATAAGACTGGAAATAAAACAGGCCCTGTCCCATGTCTGTGATTCATCATTCTGAGAAATCAAGCTTAAACATATCTCTCTCTCTCTCTCTCTCTCTCTCTCTCCCCCTCCCTCCCTATGAACTATATTACACAAGATACTATTAGCCACTTATATCATCATTAGATGTTCATCACATAGCCACCCCTCCTTTGGCATTGCATGGGTAAGAAAAGACATGAATGTTACTTTTCATCAAACAGCTTAACTATGCTAAGTTAGTCAAGCATGCATGTCAGCAGTGTATTGGAAGGACCACCTTTGAGGAGTACTTGAAATTGTTGAAGAAGCAGAGAGCAGGAAGCAAATGCTTTGGTTTGCACACTGGAAGTAAGCCATGGATCCAAGTGGTCCAGCTTAACAGTTGTGTTCCCAGGGCCTAGTGCAGTGTGTCCAATAAAGCAAGTATTCAATAGCTGCAAATTAAATGGTCTGACATGGGTAGGGATGGTCAGGGTATTAGGTTCCCAGGAGTTTCAAGTTAGGATTTAAAGGATTGAGAGACGTTAGATGATAAAAGGCAAGTGGGAACTTCTGGAAAAAATACAAGCAAAATTGCAGAAACAAACATTGGATTGGATGCAAAATTAATGCTGAGATTCATCCTTAAAATGAATGTGTCAGTTCAGTTCATGGCTTATACATTGTTGAGTAGTCAGGATCTGCTTCTAACATTTGTTAATTCTGACAGCAGAGACAAGAGGTTCCCAGACCTGGGAGAGATGCAATCTGCAACTGACTTGGATAAACTCTCCTAATTGGGTGCCAGTGTTTTTATGTGTCTCTAATACATCCCAAGTATAGAGTGAGAGAGAATCTTTAGTTGGAATGCTAAGATTTGTGTGGCTATCGGCTGCTAAACTTAAGAAGATGTTATTTCATGGTATGATGAACTGGGAATGACATCCCAGAACATGTGCCATTGAGAACTATCCCCAGAAGAGACGATTTTCGAAAAAATTCCAGAAATACTCCCAAGGGATGGCCAGGACCATAACTCTTCCTAGCTCTCTTATTCTTGTGCCTGGGTTTAATTCTCTAGGTCTGAGTGTGCAAATCTGGTCTTTCTTGTCCACATCCTAGTAATCATGGAATCAGATATTCTAATAAAAATTAATTAAGTATGAATGCTTCACTTAAGATTCATATGGCTTTCACTTCTCACTAATCATAACTACAATTCTTCCTCTTTATATCCAAACTGTTCACCAGAGTCCTATAGGTTAGCTCATTCCTGTCCCCTTAACCTACATCTCAGTTTATAGCATGTATGTTTACATAATGGAAAGTTAAGCATCATACTGTCTGCAGACAGGCAACTTGGTGTTAAGGGCATGGACTCCAAAATTGAAGACTGTGGTTAGAGACTGGATTCTGTCATTCACAAACTATCCGGCCCTCCCTTGCCTAAGCTTCACATTTCCCTTCTACCACCATGGTAAAATAGGAACAATAATACCTATCCTGTCATCTTCACAGGATTTTGAAGAGATGCCAATGAGATGGTGCATGTGACAATGTTGATAAATGTAAGGCAAGTAAAGATGTAAGGAGTTATTTTCATTTCTGAGTCTTCTCTAAGCATATGCCAGTCTCACATTACTATTTCTGTTCCATTGTACAAATAGCTACTGAAATCTCAAGTCTTTCATAAAACCTAAGTCAGGAAAGTGTTTGCTATATCTCTTAAATTTTGCAATATCTTAGAATTTGCTTTTTATGTCTTTTGCTAGTCTCCAAATTTATTCGTGTCCCTGTGACAGACACACAGTAGTGCTCACTAAGAGTCTATTGAATTAATGACCAAATAAATGAATGCCGGTTATTAGTCAGGATAGTCTAGGCTTTGCTTCAATAACACGTAAACCCTAACATCTCAGTGACTTATCCCAGCAATTTTTTTTTTCTCACTCATGTAAAATCTGCTACAGATCAGTGGGGTAACTAGAGCCCTCTGATGACTCAGAAGCCCAGGATTCTTCCATATTATGAACCAAGACATGGCTTCCAAGTTTGCTGCAGGGAAGGAAGCAAATGACCAAGAAAGCTCAGTGCTTTTAATTGCCCTGACTTATAGATGACACATGTCATATCCACTCCCTGCTGATTAGCCAGAACTAATCACAGGCCTCAAGCTGCAAAGAAGGCTACAGAATGTAGGTGAGCAAATGCTGAGTGTAGAATACTGTCCAAATTCCAGCTTCTCTGCAACATAATTTCTTCAACCACAGCAAGCACCATCGCCTGTTATCATCCCAGATAATAATCTGGGCCCAGGAAACATCAAAGTGCCTAAGACAGACAGATTCACAGATTGTGGGCAGGGTAACTTGAGGTGGAAATTGAATACATTTGGGCTACATTCTAGTATTATAGCTTAGTGCACTGTTCTTCCTCCACCTTGAGTATGTTTATTCTCCTGCCTCTATCATGTATTTTTAAGGGGGTTAACGTTTTTGAAAGAACAGGACCGGGAGCTTTCTAATAGCATGATGCTTCTCCCCAGGGAAGCAAGACTGGCTTCTCTTGCTTTAGCTCATGTCTGCTGGTCATGAGGTCCAAGCACCCCTGTGGTTTCAGCTGGGCGGAGGGCAGAAAGAAGGATGGCTCAGAGGTGGAGCACTCCAGCTGGACATGTTTGGATTGGCACCGACTGTGTAAGCAGCTGTGACTCCAGAGCTGCTGGAAAATGTGCTTATCACCCCAGGGGGTTGAGCGGGAAGGGGAAGGTCCTAGCTAATAGAGTCTGATGAAAACTAATGAAAAGTGGCCTTCAGCCTTTTGGTGTGTAAGCGGGAGGAAGATATGGGTCCAGCTTCAGGGTATGAGACAGCTGTGAGAGTCCCTTCCCTATCCTAGCCAGAGGAGGCTATTGTTAGTTTGGATTGGATTGGGAGAAACATGCAATTATGTTTCCTTCTTTGCTAGTTTCTTGTGAAAGTCTTTTCCTTCTATCACTAGAGTCTTCCTTCAGTCTGAGAGAAAGATCTTTAAATTATCTGCCAAAACCTGACACCAATCTCTGGGCTGATTTTACCTGTCATGACCTGTTCCTCTAATGCAGACTAGCATTGCTTGATTGTCTGTATTGCACTTGATATCTTTACTAGATATTGTTACCATCCATTTCCACCACCTCTGTCTTCATCTTTCCTTATATCCAGTGGGCCAGAAAGCTAAAAATTGCATCCGCACCTCTCCTTGCTGTTAAGTCTAGAGGCAACTTAGTGTCTGCCTATGAGATGGAAATTGGAAGGAAAGAGGCTCATTCTTCCTCCATGTTGGAATTGACTGCTGCACACTATCGGCAAAGGGGAACTTTTGCAGTGACCAGGAAGATGTCTGGGAACCATATGGGAAGCCACGAAGCAGCTGTGATGGTGAAAAGTTCACCGGTGAAAGTGGTCTCCTGTAGCTTCCTGAACTGGGGGTGGCAGCTGCAAAGGAAGCCTTGAACCCTGCTTTAAGTCCCTGCCATCCATCCAACAATTCAGTGGCCACTTATTTTCCCATCTTAAATCCTATTCTCAAGGGATTACCCACAGTGGTTTCAATTCCCTCACCTATGCAGAGCTTCTGTAGGCTGTGTATTTCCCTGGGATATTCACTGACCACAGCCGTGCAGAGTCACTAGCTCCTAATGACAAAGGAGTCATGAGGATACATATTCTGAGACCCACACTCTCCTCAGTAGTCCAGACCACCTCCTTCTTTATTTTTGAAGGCCCAGATCAAGCTTAACCTCTATTCTCACCCTCTCTGTCCTCTTCCATTCCAAACAGAGGTATGTCCCATACCTCTTTCTATTGACTCACTCTGCCTAATATTGATATTTAATTTTCTCCTCTAACCTTAATGGCATAAAAAAAAAGGGAAAAAAGCTAGCTCAAGAAACAAGCTTTCTGCTGTTTCTGCAGCCACCCCTTGTGTGTATTCTGAGTATCTGCTGGAGGCAGTGTGATAACTTGGATGACAGAAGGGAAATCTCTGGTCTTCAATTTAAGCTTATCCTTCCACCCTGAATTCACAACCCATAATACTGGGGCGATGCAAACATTGCTTGGAGATGAGATGTATGTTCTAGTAGAGGAAGAATCCCTATTGCCAAAGAAATGGGGGAGAAAGAGGAAGCAGAAGCTGGCTAGGAATTTGCCCATATGGGAAACCCTGGGTTTTTGTTCTTGCTAACTGCTCACCCACTGCTTTACTTTCCAGGTCTCCTGCCATTTCAGAGCAGGCTTCGTAGTGACTCTCCCCACTCCACACCCCTAATTTATACACTTGCAGCTGGGTTAGGAGAGCACAGGTATAAGATATGCATACCTCGAGCTTTCCTCAAAGGTAAAGGTTAACATTGTCCTCAAAGGGTAAAGGAACTTGCCAGTCTGGAAGCTGCTGGAAGAATCTAGCACATACTTGATTTCTTTCTTATCTATTGAGAGTCTAAAGAATGGACAAGCTGTGGCTCAATGGAGGGAGAACACCTAGGAAATCAAAACCCAACGGTGAGCATGTGGATGTACAACTAGAAACAATTCTTTTGGTGGGAACGTTAGATCTTCCCCTTAAGTTCCACCTTCTGACTTTCCTGCTAGAGCTACACCAAAATTTCAGTACAGGTTCCAGCCTTTCAATTCATGGAATTGTTGTGAGCATTAATCAAGAAGCCACAGTCTGACTGAAAGAAGCAGGGAGTTGAGCAAAATGGAGGTGGGGGAGTTAGTTGGAGGAAAGGGGAGAAGCGAGGATTATGTGGGGAGAGCAGAAGAAGGCAGAGAGTGAGGTTAAAAGGTGCACCAGGAGGAAGCAGAAGTAATACTTCTGTAATGGAGAGATTTTTGTTCAACTCCTTCAAAGCCTAAACAACCCCCTTATTGTTTAAATCTCCCACTTTGTGCGGACTGATGGTGGCTTCTTTAGAATTGTTGTAGTTTTTGCTGTGTATACTTGGTCTCCCCACTAGACTACCAGTTCCTGCAGTCACTTTTCCAGTCATTTCTGTGTGGTCTCTGGACCAGCAGCAGCAGCAACAGCAGCAGCCGCCGCCGCCACACTGGGGAGAAATGCTGCCTCTCGTTCCACTCTCATCTCATGAGAAATGAGACAGCATTCTACCCGGATCTCGTGATTCAGAGCACATTCCAGAGGGAGAGGCCCTGCCTCTCAGAGCAAATGGGGTGGGGGCTGTTATAAGGGGTGAGCACTTTGCTATAGGTTCCGTTTCTTGGGAGACTAATGGAGGTTAAGCAGGGGATGAGCTCGAGGTGGGTGACTCAGTATTGTCCCACCACACACCAGGCCGGCCCTGATCAGTGGTTTCAATGATTGGTGTATGTCAGAGTCACATGCAGAGCTTATTCTACCACAGAATTCCAGAACCCCCCCTTCCAGAGTTTCTGATTCAGTAGGTCAAGGGTGAGTCTGAGAATCTGTATGCCTACCCACTTCCTAGGTGACACTGGTGGGCCTAGAATTAGAAACACTTTAGAAACAACTCTCCTCAGCAATAAAGATATTCAGGTAAAAGAATCTTCCTTCTACAAGTTATTTGGGATAATTACAGTCTCAAATCCCTTACTGTATTTGCCACCCGAGGCCACAGCACTTTACAATGACTTCCAGAAAGAGGCCCTCATGGGAAAGCCCTGCTTCTCCCAGCTGTGTTGGGTTGAGAGCTAATTAGGAGGGAAGCTAGAATGGTCTCGCTTTCTCAGCCATGTTATCCAGCAAACTCAGAAACAGTAGGTTGGTGAAGAAAATTATACAGATGAGACCTGGAAGCTGCCATTTCATTGGGGGAAGATTTTGCTTTTTCATTACAAGAGAAAGCTAACATTTCCCATCTTTTCCTCCCCACAATGTAGGCAAGCATAAAACCAAAGTCAATTTCTTACAATTTACTAACCTCAGTATCAACCAATTGTATTTTGGGACATGAGAAACAGCTGTTGTAACATTACAGCTAGAACAGTTTCATCTCAGCTATTTAAAGGGATAAAAGAGCCAATATTTTCATTCCCTTGTGATATTATCAAGACATGATAAACAACCAAGACTACAGTATTAATTACATTAATTTGGAGAGGAGAGAGACCACTTTAATTGCTCCAAGCTGGAGAATAATTTTTTATGGGCAGACAATCATTCCATAAATTCACATTAGAAAGGGTACTTTGTCTTTTTCTATCAGCAGCAAAACTTCTGGAGGAAATCCCCCCCTTTAAGGTGGATTTCAATAGAAAAAAAAATTGTGCTGTTGCCATAGATCATTCATTAAGCCCTGGCATGTTGAGCTATCTGTATGATAAAAAGAAACATAGGGAAGGTATTGGTCTTAAAATAATTCATAAAACAAAACAGGAAGCAGGATGGACATAACTAGATCTAAATACTTTTTCATATGTAGATTGAGTACAAAGTGTATCTCCTCCCTCTCAGGGTTAAAAATACCAACTGAATGATGGACAGCAAAATGTTTTGTGAGCTGTAACATCCTATAAGAGCAGAAAAGGAAAGGGAAGTATCATTTGTTGAGTGCCTTCTCCATGAGCTCAATGCTTGACTATGTGCTTATATTTTAATACTCACAAGAAATCTGAGAAAGAGAAATAAAAACAGAGAGTAGAGATTAATAAATAGCTAATAAAAATGTCAATTTTTTCAAAGGGGAAATTATTCACATAAAATTGTATGGCTCAGGTGAATTAATGTGTTCTATTAGTATCCTCTCTCAACCCACCCCCACCCCCATACACGATAAAGACTTGTTAACATGACAGGGGGGTCACATTTTTAAATCATCCAAACATGTATTCTAGTTTGTTAATAAAAATATACCATGATCATTATAGTAAGTTTACCTACTAAGGTTCCTAGGATGTCAAACGACCTTTGGTTTTGCTCCGGTGGTTGCAATGAAAGGGTAGACTTCAGGGTGGCTCTAGGAAGTAGCTCTAAAGAGTTATGGGATGTACAAGGGTTGCTGTGGCACTGGATTAGTCGTTTGTAATTTGGGACCCAAAGGACTTCATCCAGATTTCCAGATGTATGTGTTCTAGAAGTTCCCTACCAATGCTGCTGACATTCTTATGTTTTGCCAGATTTCCTGCCTTTGTCCCCAGAGTTATTATGGAACAGATGTGGGGAAGGTCTTCAAGTTTGAATGTTCTGGAAGTGTGAGGTAAGAATAAGACAAACTGAACAGGTGACTAATAATACACTGAGGAAGAGATAATTCCAAGAAGTCAAAAGATCTCTCTAGAATTGTTGACACTCAGTTGCTAGTATTGGAGATTCTGTAGCAATGGGGAGTATGGAAAACTGAATATTGCCAAGTGCTAAGTACAGGATCCCTTTTTATGTAGAAATACTTTCATAACTTAAATGGGCAGTAGGGGATTGTTTGAGCAAAATGTGGGGCAATAATATGAACACAAAAAATCATGCAATTAAACTACATATCAACATGGAATTGTGTGGAAAATATAGGAGAGAATTTCAATTTCAGGAGTATTTTTCAGTATGATCTCTTTTATTTTAAAATGTGTAAGTATGTATGGAAAAGTTTGAAACTGTATAGATGGAAATGTTAATATTATTATCATTTGATAATGGAATTACAGGTCTTTTTCATCATCTTTTTGTTTATCTACTTTGAATTTTCCACAGTACCATATAACTTGAAAAAATAAAAATTTTCTGTGCAAATATTATTTTTCTTGTCATCAGGATAATAATAAATAACATTTATTAAAAGCTCACTACTGTACATAGCACATTTTTTTTTCTTCACAATGGCCATAGGGCTTCCCTGGTGGCGCAGTGGGTTGAATGCAGTGCTGTGAAGCTGTCCGCTGCCTCCACAGCACGGGTTTGATTCCTGGCCAGCCAGGGACATTCCCACATGGTGTGGCAGACCTCTCCTGTCATTCTTACTGCTCCCCTCAGCAGTGTATTTCGGTCATCTGCCTGTTCTGCTCTCTGTGTTATCGCTGGTGAATCCTCTCACCCTCCTGCACCTCTGGCCTATACCCCAGCTCTTGTATAAAAATAAATAAATCTTTAAAAAAAAAAAAGTTGTTCTTTAGTGGGAGGAGGTATTATCCCAATAAAGTAAGCAAAATTCATGTTACTTGCAGAGTTTCCAGTTAATTGTAGATTATTCTTTCAAATAATCCTCAGACAACTGGAAATACAGTTTTCCCTGACTTTTACCTAAAGCCTTTATATGGGGGTAGGTGATAAAATTAGAGAGAGGGTGATTTGGGGAAGATACATGAAGGAATGACAATAGATGGAGGTACAGGTATATGTTCTTGCCAGTTCCAGGATCCAAGTCAATCTAGCAAAAAAAAAAAAGGGGGGGGGGATGGTTTCTAGGTGAAGGCAAATGGAAGATATATGGAAAATACCAAAATTGCTTTCAAAAACAATGCTTTACTTTTAAATATATAAAGATGGATAAAGTAGGTATACAGATAAAAAGTTAGAGATCCTGTAAACCTGAAAAGCAGTTAGGCCCCAGGTTAACAGATCTTCAGGCATGTCCATACCCAAACAATCCCCCGAAGTGCCATGTGCAATTGTTTGAAGATGGCATTTGTTTTTGGTTCATTGCTAACCAGTTTTTAAAGTTTAAATTTTCAAAAACCGGAGATCACTACAGAAGACACAATATTCCACCTTCTTTCCTGCTAAGATGATCCAAATTTTGTTTGGATAATTGAACAGTTAACATGCTGGGAAAAGTAGGCTCAACTCTGATGGATTATTCTTTGTCTAAGGCAAAGCAGTGGTTAATTGTATGTGTCCATTTGACTGGGCCATAGGGTGCTCAAATATTTAGTTAAACTGAGTGTGTCTGTGAGGTTGTTTCTAGATAAGATTAATATTGGAATGAGTTGACTTTGTAAAGCAGATGGATCAACTTAAATGCACCTCATCCAATCCACTGACGGTCAGAATAGAATGAAGAGGTGGAGTGAAGGAAAATTCCTTCTCTCTGCCTGACTTTGATCTGGGATATCTGTCTTCAGAATGAAGGGACAGCCTGCTCTGGTGGAACTTATACCATGGACTTTCCAACTTCGTGGTTGCAGATCTTGGGGCCTCTCAATCTTCATAATCACATGAAGCAATTCCTTAGAGTAAATCTCTTTACACTAGTGATTGGTAGTCATGTGACCCATATCTGGTCAATGAAATGTTAGAGGAATATTAGATGTGTGTATGAAGGTGTCCTGGACAATTTTCCTCTTTAATAAGAAAGCAAGTGGTGCAAACAGAAGCTACTCTGACTTCTGTTTCTTCCTGATTTTGTGGTTGGGGTTATATATTCGAGGACAAGGTGCCTGGAACTGGGGCAGCTATATTCTAGCACTATTGCAGACATTGTTGATATATTAAAGATGGCAAAACAGGAAGCAAGGGGAGGAAACCTAGGATTGTTTTTGAATTTCTGGCCTCCTTCACCCACCAAAGCCAATGTCTAGACCATGTTAATTGAGAAGCTAGTGGTAAAGACTTCTCATGGAAGTCACTTTGAGTGTGCTATTACTTGCATCAGAACATAGCCAGAGGAAAAAAATATTCTGTGCTCTTACATTTTGTTAAGTAATCTGTTTTTTAAAGTTTGTTCGTTAGAGCCATTTCATCCAAAACTATAATTTTTAAAAAATGATATCGTTTATTGTTTGCTGGTAGGACACTGAAAGCAGTCCCTATAGGTGGATAAGAAATATATGGAAATGTGGTAATACATTGGTATCTACATGTGGTTGGCAGATACCTTCCTGTAGTTGGAAGAGGAGAAGGGAGGGGGTAGAAGGAAGACACCCCCTTCTCTGTTGACCACAGGTGAGATGAGCACTACTGAGCTGATCTCAGATGTTAGAGTTATTTAAGGAAAACATCGCTCCAGCTTCTAAAGGGTAAAGTGGGTTTTCTTTGGCAGTATAGTCTTATAGTAAATTTCATCTTTTCTTGTCTCCAACAAAAGAAACCTTTATTTTAAGAGGAAATAGTTTATTGATGACAGTGGCCACGAAACCAGAGGCGACATGCATGCACACACGGCCTTGGGTCTTGGCAGTTTGCCTCAGGAGACCTGGGGCAGAGCCAAGAAGATGGCCGGGGTGCAGAGTTGATGTTGGTTGTTTGGCCGTGGGGTGCTCATTCCGGGACAGTCAGTGACCTCTCCCTAGAGCCAAAAAAATTACAGATTTGGGTGAAGGATTTAGTCTTGAAAATGAGCCCTAGCCAGCAGTACGCCTATTGAGAATAAGGCAAATGAGCTTACAGAAATTATACAGCAATTCAAAATGTGTGTTTCCTCTTGCTGATTATGAACAGCACTGAAAAATGAATGAAAATCAACTTACTGTAAAGAAAATTCCCATCCAAAGATTTTTTTTAAAGATTTATTTGTGCATACAAGAACTGGGGTACAGGCCAGAGGTGTGGGGGGTGAGAGGATTCACCAGAGACAGAGTAGGGAGCAGAACAGGTAGATTGACTGAAATACACTGCTGAGGGGAGCAGTGGCTGAGACAGGAGAGGTCGGCTGTGCCATATGGGTTGCTCCCTGGCCTGCCAGGGATCAAACTTGTGCTGCAGTGGCTGGCTACAGCCTGACAGTACTGCGTTTTTAACCCCTGTACCGCCAGGGAAGCCCACCAAGTACTATTAACAAATACCACATTGAAAATGACCACAAGAGACTATGGGTGCCTTGGTGGGTGTGGTGTGGTGACATGCATCTGAAGAGGTGATCCTATACCTCTGAAACATGTGCAATTTTGTAAACCTGTGTTATCTTGATTAAAAAAAAATAAAGAAAATGCCCATATGATTTCTTCGTGCTTAGCTCTTAATATAATAGATATTACTAAAATGTGCTTTGAAGTCATTTTCTTCTACATATTAAATTTGTTCCATTTTGATTGATCAAGTGGCAATGTTTTCTAAAAATAAAACTTTCACATTCTTAAAACAAAAAGAAGTAAGATAAACTAGTTCTTTTTCTTTTCCCCATCCCCGCCTTTTTAATAATAAAAACCCACTATTTTGGCTACCAAAAAGTGGGTGTGGTCTTGGGTTAATGTGATAAACTTATTGACTTTGTGCAAAGTTAACTTGTTCAAAGCAATTTTCACAACTGACAAAGCTGTAGAAAAGTGGTACTGGCCTTGGCAAATATGAGGAAAACTAGTTAAAAATGTTATGGTCAGAATGAACATTATTGTAGACCAATGTATGTATATGGATTGGTCTGCGTTCTTTCAAAGGTGATCTGTCAGACTGATTCATTTTCAGGTGGTATTTATTTCTCATCCTTTATTTTCACATTTTTCTTCTCTTTTCCCAAACCTCTTAGTAAATTTACATTACACTAAATTAGGGATTCAGTCTCCCCTTCATTCACTCAACATAAATTTAATGAGCACTTAGTATACCAGGCACTTTGCTAGGTACCCCAGAAACAGTTTTCACCTGCTTCTTTGTCTTCAGGATCATCTTTGTCCTCAGGAAGTTTAAGACCCTTCTGAGATTTCTAGATAAATCAACAATTGAGTTAAGAAGACAGAAGCATTATACAGGGTATGGATGTGATATAGGAAAAAGTCATAGTGCAACAGGGTGGTCCCCAGGAAAGGGGGAGTTTCCCTGCCCCACCCAAGGGAGGGTGGAGCTGAGCAGGAAGAGAAGAAGCTGCAGAAGAGACTGAGGAAGGAAGCAGGATGGAGCCAGGAGACCTGGAGGAGGCGCATGGAGCCTAGAAACACGTGAAGAAACTGCGCTTGTCTTTTGGTTGTGGACTGGGTGACACAGATGTGGGTGAGACCCATGGGGAGGTGACAATGGCAGCTTTTATCTTGATGTTGATTTTGCTCCTTTCCTTCCGGGCTTGTCTGGTTGTTTTCTGGCCCTTTTCTGTGGGTCCCCACTGGAAGATGCTTTAGACTTGTAGCAGGCTTTGGGGCCTTGCTCTGGGCCAGTCCCATTTGGATGGACTTTTACCCACGAGGGGACGGGTAACTTTGGGTGCTTCACTTAGAAACTAGACTCTTTGCCTTACCTGTATTGTTTCCTAGTTTTATTAAAGTTCCTTCCCATTAAAGTCTTATATGTTTTGTGTTGATGCGGCGGATGGCAGAACCCATTTAGAATGGGCAGGTTTGCGGGGTTTGGGCTGCCCCTCTCCCTGTCCTATAACAATAGAAAGTGGTTAACTTCACACAGAGGTGATTCAATAAGGGATGCTTTCTTCAGTACAGATTCATTCTACAGCATTAATCAACATTGCTGAAGTGATCCCTTTTGGGTCAAATTTCAATAATCCAGTTTGTCTTAATGGAGGACTTCCCTTCGACAATATTTCTATTTTATTTTAATTAGCTTTGCTTGAGAATATGGGTTTATGCATTTAGCCATTCACTCAACAAAATATTTATTGCATGTTATGATGTACTGAGCAGGTAGAAGAATCCTGGTTTCCAATGTGAATAGAGGCAAGAGGAGATAAGGTTTGCTTGAAGAGGCAGAGGGGGAAAAATTAGGGAACTAGGTCAATTCCATGTTGATGGCTAGGAGAATATTTAAGAATCTGGATCCCATAAACCTGAAAATCAATTTCCCACCTTACAGGAAGAGATCAAGTGGTACAAGCCACTTTCTTTTCACTGAAGGGAAGGATTTCAGTGCTACAATAAAATCAGCAACCAAGCTTCCTCATGGAAACATCCCCACCAAGCTAGTATTAATGATCTGATTTATGACCATCCTTTTGCAAACACACACACACGCACACACACACAAACACACATATGCTATACACAGATGTGCATATAATACATACAGTATGTTTATAGCTTTCTGAAAACTGATTTATGGTTTGGACTGAAACTGTTAGGGGGACAAAACAACAGAAAGCACTAGCACTGATAATATCACTTGCATGCATTTTAAAAAGACTTCTTCTCTGGCAATCTCAAGGGTGTTACCCCAAGTTCCACCCTAAGAAAGCCTAGTGTTGAAAACAAGTCTGAAAGGCAAAGAGACTCAGAGACCCAAGCCATGTATATAGTGGGAGTGGTAAAAAGCCCCAGAAGCTGTCAGAATGTGACAAGAGGGCATTTATTTTAAGGATGTGGAGAGAAAAGAAAGTTGAATTTGATTGGATTCTCCCCTGGGGGTGATGGGACAGGGGTTAAGAGGTGCACTGTGATTGTGTAGGGAAATAATTTTTAAAGAACACCCAAGTGGAGAACAAGGAGATATAATTTTTCTCCACACACCAATGTACAATAAGAACGTATATTTAGTAACATTCGCCTCCCTGTACCTTAAACAGCTGTTGGGCTCCAGCAAACACTCCTTCCAGGGAGGAAGGGGCAGGGTGCTGAGAGAAATCTCTGAAGCTGCCAGGGAGAAAGAGCTGGGGCCAGCATTCCAGAACTGACCCCACCCCCACCCCGCAACAGGGGTCAAACACAGCCAGTGTTTAGGGAGGAAGGGCAGATAAATAGCTCCAAGGGAAGACCCCCTGGAGAGTCCTTTTTAATTCAGGCCAAAGAGCAAATGTGCTGTAATTTGGCAGTCACTTTACAGGACCCCAGTGGAGCTAAAGTTCACCCCTCTAACAATACCTTCTTAAAAACAGGAAAGATACTCACAAAACTGTTCCTCTGCTCTGCTGAATCTATAACTCACCAGGCAGGGTTTTAACTATCAGGGAAGTGTTTTAGAGGCCCTGGAGGGGAGGCCTGTGGGAGTGGAAGACAGGGCAGATCCAGTGTAGTCCAGGCTGGGGAGTGATAGAGAGGACATCTGGAATCCTTGGTTTATAGGCAGCTTTGGAAGAATTTTTGCAGGAGACTTGGGGACACAGGTGGCAGCGAGGAATGGTTAGGGTGGAGAACATCATCTGCAAATGTAATATATGATCCTGCCAAGGACATTCTTGGTTCTCTTTCTCTCTCTCTTCCCTTTTCCTTGCTGTATACTGTTCTGGAGCTACTTAGAATGTGGTCCTCTGCTGGTATCACCACCATCACTTGAGAGCTTGCTAGAAATACAAATTCTTGGATCCCTCCCCATATCTGGTGGGGTAGGCAAACTTTAAGACTAGGCATAAGCGATAGACCATCTCTTCCTAGAGGAGGTCCCCAGAAGTCTTGGCTATGGTCTTGGATGTATTCTTTCATTCACTTGCTTTGCTCTGAGTTATAGATCAGTTCACCAGCTGCCATATTGTAAGCATGTTATAGGACAGGGAGAGGGGCAGCCCAAAACCCCGCAAACCTGCCTGTTCTAAATGGGTTCTGCCATCCGCCACATCAACACAAAACATAGGAGACTTTAATGGGAAGGAACTTTAATAAAACTAGGAAACAATATGGGTAAGGCAAAGAGTCTAGTTTCTAAATGAAGCACCCAAAGTTACCCGTCCCCTCATGGGTAAAAGTCCATCCATATGGGATCGGCCCAGAACAAGGCCCCAAAGCCTGCCACAAGTCTAAAGCATCTTCCAGTGGGGACCCACAGAAAAGGGTCAGAAACAACCAGACAAGCCCGGAAGGAAAGGAGCAAAATCAACATCAAGATAAAAGCTGCCATTGTCACCTCCCCATGGGTCTCACCCACATCTGTGTCACCCCGTCCCTGACCAAAAGACAAGCGCAGTTTCTTCACGTGTTTCTAGGCTCCATGCGCCTCCTCCAGGTCTCCTGGCTCCATCCTGCTTCCTTCCTCAGTCTCTTCTGTAGCTTTTCCTCTCCCTGCTCAGCTCCACCCTCCCTTGAGAGGGGCAGGGAACCTCCCCCTTTCCTGGGGACCACCCTGTTACAATCAGGCTTTTGGGGAGGCCCACATGGCAATGAACTGTTGTCTCAGGTCAACAGCCAGCGAAGACTTAAGGTTCTCCAACAGCCATTTGAGAGAACAAGGAATTGGTTCTTCCTCAGCCAGACTCTGAGGTGATGGCAGCCCATGCCATCTTGAATGGAGTCATGTGGGTGGGTCTCAGGCCGAAAATCCAACTAAACTGGGCCTGATCACCGAGTCACAGAAACTGGAGGATAACGAATGCCCATTGTTGAGTTCATTTTGCTCAACTCATTTTAAGTTCATTTGTTATACAGCAGTAGACATTTCTACAATACCTGAATCATAAACCCTGCAGGGGAGGCCTGGAATGTGTACATCAACATGTCCCCCAGTTGATTTTCACGCGTGGTAGCTTGAAAAGTGTGGCTATGATTAAGTTGAGGGAAGGGACTATGGAGCCAGGCTGCCTGGGTTCAAATTCTAGCTTTTTTGACTGTTTCCCAGCTGTAAGAGCTTGAAAGGGCTACTTAAGTTTTCTGTGCTTTCATTTTTTTCTGTAAAATGTTGCTAACAATATATACCTTTAGGTAATGTAAAGAGGATTAGTTGAGTTAATATATCTGAAGCACTTAACATGTTGCCTGGCAACAGTGAGTATAATAAATTTAGTGGTGATTTATTCATTCAACAAACATTTCTAAGGCTCCTACTGAGAATCAGACATTGTGCTGGATGCTGGAGCTGCAGAGGTGAAAGATGGAGTCTGCTTCTCCTGGGACTATGTTCTTAGGGGATATGAGCATGTGAAAGAATAAACACAATCAAAGATGCTACATTGGCTGTCTGGAGCCCAGGAGGTATCAACTGTATCGTGGATGAAGCATCGATAAATGGGGTTGTTGAGGATCGGAAAGACATAGAGGGTGTGGGTTTGGTCCCCACAACATCTTACCTCCAAAGCTTTTTGCTGAGTCTCCAGAGCTGCTTTTTTATACAAAACACTGACAAACCTACCATTACAATAAGACTTTTTAGATAGGGGGTGCTTGAACTCAGGGCCTGGATGTCTTAATCACAAGGCTCTGGCAACTTGGTCCTATTTTCTGCTCCTGCCTGTGAAATCAGGCAGCCTATTTCACTGGCCCTCAGTGTTCATGTGTTTTCTTCCTTTGACCTGAAATCTTTCTGCCTCCCGTCTACTCCTTGGAAGGCTGGATTCTTCTTGACCTACACATGTCTGCTGAAATACCTCTTCCAGGAAGTCTTCCTGATTACTCTAGTTCAACACTGCCTCCAAGTTAGGGCAATTTTTATTTCCTAACCAGCACTAAAACTTGGCATTTAGTTTATTTATTTATCTGCTCACCATCATCTCCCCAAGTAGACCATACATACTCCAAGGGCTAGCACCTGATCTGTTTTACTCACTTGGGGCATGCCCAGGGCCTGGTGTACTCCCTGGGACATAGTAGGCATTCAGTAAATATTTGTTATTGAAAGGATAAATGAATGAATGAGCATGTCCTTTCACAGCCACTGTAACACTTGAGCATGATTTGCTGAAATGTCAATCTACATCATGAAGGACATTAATTCAAATCCTGGAAGGCAAAACTGCTGAAAAAAACAGAATGTGAAACCAAGTCGCTTTAACTCACAGGGGCTGCTGGAGAGCTGGGAAAGGATGGGAGAGTGGGAGTTCATTAGATTGTTTAACACGTACTAAATGCCTCCTCCTCGTGCTGGGCTCGAATTAAGTGTTTTATATGCATTATTTTATAGACATCTGAAGCAGTATCATTCTGGGGGGGGGGGAGCATGGGGAAACTGAGGCTTAGAACCCTTAATTAACTTGCCTAAAGTCACAGCCAGAATAGTGCAGAACCAAGACTGAACCCAGGTGGTCAGATTTCAGTTCTTGAGTTTAACTCCTCCCCTGCCTCCCACAGAATGCAGCTAGTTGAGTAAATATGCAGCAGGAATAGAAGTGTACGTAGCCCAACGACTACACGACACTAACACCAGCCCAAATGGAGAAATATTAAAATGTCTTCCCCAGGTTCCCGCCGGGAGACAATAACCCTGAACTGGGGGCTAAAGCCCAGGGGTAGATCCTTCATGGCACCCACCCCCACCCAGGCGTCCCATGTCATTGGAAGAAAGATGGTCAGCAGTGCAGGAGCGAGTCCAAACTCCCCCAACTGATTGGAATGCTTTTGCCCTCAAAGACAGGTTTGGTGGTCTCTTTCTAAGCCCCCAAAGGATTAGCATTCTCCTTGTCAAGGCAGCATGTAATTTACAGCAATTGGCAGTTCCTGTTGCAAGGAATTCCATGATCAAACAAGCCGAGAGGGTTGGCAGGTCAGCTCTCAGCTTAGATGGAGAAGTAAGTGAGGAGGGGGTGATAAGGGGTGCGAGGGGCGGGGAACTTTCACAAAGCAAAGGGGCCTGTCTGCCTGGTGCCTGGAGCAGTCTTGAGAGGAGGTTCCCACA
The DNA here is from genome assembly GCF_964194135.1 of Talpa europaea. Taxonomy (NCBI): domain Eukaryota; kingdom Metazoa; phylum Chordata; class Mammalia; order Eulipotyphla; family Talpidae; genus Talpa; species Talpa europaea. The sequence goes on from NC_140069.1 coordinate 15,616,640, forward strand.
AGACAAGTCTTCACAGGCCTATGAGAACAAGAAACACCAGGTTTATCCAGTCTTAGATAGAACTGAAGCCTGCATTTTCCCAGTGTGATGAGGAATTATTGAGCCAGCAGCGAGGATAGGCAAACACAGGCTAAAATCCCTGGTGGGGAAGAACAATTAGGGAAATGGTGACTTATGCTTCTGTGGACAAGTCCCTCCTCAAGGTTTATTTAAAGCCAGAATGTAGGTTTTAAGTCTACTTTTGCTTTTTTTGGCATTTAAATATTCAGAAATTCAGAGAGACCCAACCCATGCTGAACTTTATGTAGAATATATTAAATATTAGATGTGAGTCTTCTTCATCTCTTCTTCCTTATGGTCCCTCAGCTGACTGCACTTTCACGACGTGACTGGCCTCTGGGAAATGCAGAGCATGGGGCCTGAGGAGGCAGAAGTTGCATTGTAATTACCAGGAGAAAGATCTACTGGGGTGGACCTAACGTTAAGTATAGTTTATCGCTTGAGGAATGGCTTTGTTTTTTTGATTGCAGGTTTTGAGAGCAGTGGCTGATTCAGGCCAGCGAGAGTCCCCCACCTTGCAGACTTTTGTGGATTTAGGTATGTGTGCATTTTTATCTTTTTAGAAATGTCCCCCAAAACTGATTTGGGAACTTCTTAAGACCTCAAGAATCCGTAATGTCTAGCAATAAAGGAAGTTTGACCAAGGAAACAACCTTGAAGGATCCAGGGATCATTCTGATGACGAGTCTAAGGTTCGTCTCATCACCCTGCTAATGACAAGTTACCTCTCCTAGTGTACACAGATGACCAACTTTCAGTGATTTTTAACAATCATGAGCTGCATTTAAATTACTGGAATAGGAATGAACATGATTTAACCTCCTCAAGCAAGTTGGCACATTCCTTAAGATCCTCTAGGGTCTCATGGTTATCATCGCAAGCTTCCATAATTATTGCACCATAGTAATAGAATGAGAAAAAAATTTTTTCAGTGGATCAAATATTGGGTATCAGAAGTTTAAAGAAAAGAAATGCAAAGCAAGGGAGTCTGGACAGACTATTGCATAATAAGTGTTAGAATTTAATGGAAAAAATTGGCTCCAATTGTGGTGACTTCCTGATTTCATCACCTTCAATCCTTGATGTTTTTATTTCTCCTTCTCTCTCAGTTACTTGTCTGTAAATGGATCTCCAAATGTTACTAGGGACCCACACAAACCTAGCCACTTCCTCCTCTCGTAAATTATAACACAGAACCAATTCTATTCTATTATTTCTTTCTGTTTCCTTTTTTCCTCCTGGAGTGGAGTCCCTAAAGAGCAGGGCTTGTGGCACATGCATTGTTTAAAGGAATTTAAAATCTTTGGAGAAAACAGAAGCAACCAGAAAAAGGAAGCAGGGCAGAACGTCTGAGTCTTCCACCAGGGGTCAGTGCACTTTTATAAGACTCAGAATGACATCCAGGCTTGGATAAGGGCAACTTCTTGGGCACCATGTGTTTTTAAGAGAACACTCACCAACAAGAAGATGCCCTGTCAGTGCCTCGTTCTTAAACACACATGAAAGACACATATTAAATATAAATATATGTGAGTTGGTCTATGTCAAGCACCAGAGTAAATGTCAGAGAGAAAATATCATTATATCAAGCACGAGAGTTAACATCATAGGAAGAATTCGCAACTTAAAGTGAGATTTTCCTAAATACAAAGGCAAGCGATCCCGCTTAATTAGCAATTACAGTGTAATTGTCCAGTGACTAGGGCTTATTGGCTTGAGTCTGATTATCATAGCTTCTGTATCATGAAAATAGGGCTTGAAGTTTCCCTTCTCTTCCTGGCTTGTGATCCTGGCTTCTAATGGCTGTTATTATAAAGAATGAAGACTTTAAAATATTAAGTACTAGAGATAAAAACGTGACTCCCAGCTCCTACTGTGGCCCTGTTATCAGCTCGAAGTTGCTGTTAAAATGGAAGCCAGAGGAACCTCCCTGGTGGCTCAAGGGGTTAAGTGGAGTACCGTGAAGCTATCTGTAGCCACTGAAGCACAAGTTTGATCTCCAGCCAAGGAGCTGACCCATGTGGCGCAGCAGACCTCTCCTGTCGCGCCTGCTGCTCCCCTCAGCAGTGTATTTCAGTCAATCTGCCTGTTCTGCTCCCCACTCTGTCTCTGGTGAATCCTCTCACCCCTGACACCCTCTGGCCTGTACCCCAGTTCTGGTACCCACAAATAAATCTTTTTTTAAAAAAAAAAAAAAAGAAAGCCAGACCCTAGAACTCCATTGCTTTAACCCTCCAAGGCCCAGCTACCCCGATTGGTAATAAAATTCTGACACTTCACCCAACTGCAGTTGACAAGGACTGTTAAAATCTCTGCAGGTTCTATCACCTCCTATCCCTCTTCCTGGAGCTTAACATACTCCAGCCAGAGTGGCCTTTCTGTGCATGTCCTGACTCATTGGTTCTCGAAGTATGGTCCCTGAACCTGCAGCAGGAGCAGTGCCTGGAAATTCTTAGCTTCCACCCTGGATCTACTGAATCAGAAACTCTGGAGTTGTCCCCAGTGAGCTATGTTTTAAACAATGCTCAAGAGGTTCCGATGATGATGAAATTTCATAGCCACAGGCCTAATTCTTCAAGCTCACTTCTGCATCAGGACCTTTGAACTGGCCAGGTGCTTTGCTGAGTTTCTCTTCCCAAGGTTCTGTTGTAATTAATCAGACATTAACCGGGAAGTTAGCACCTCAAAGAGACCTTTACTGACTATCCAATTAAAGTGAGCCTTCCTAGGCGTCCCTGGTGGCACAGGGGTTAAGTTGCAGCACTATGAAGCTATTGCCAGCCAATGCAGCACGAGTTCAATCCCTGGCCAGGGAGCTGACCCACATGGCACAGCAGACTTCTCCTGTCTCGCCCGCTGCTCCTCTCAGCAGTGTATTTCATTTGATCTGCCTGTTCTGTTCCCCACTCTGTCTCTGGTGAATCCCTTCATCTCCCTGCACCTCTGGCCTACACCCCAGCTTTTGCATGCATAAATTTTAAAAAATCTTAAAAAATAAATAAAAAATAAAGTGAGACTTTCTGCTCTTCCTCATCCTGATATATGCCATTATTCATAATTCTCCATAAAACTGTATGAAATGATCTTGCTTATTTACTTATGTGTTGTTTTACTATCTGTTTCCCTCATTAGGATGAGAGCCGGTGCCTAATTTATCTTTATACCGTAGATCTGAGTGCCAAGAAGAGTGCCTGCACATACCAAGTTCTTAGTGAAAGCTTGTGAAATTAATGTTGATGGCGTTTTTTGGATCAGCGTGCCTTTCAGAAGGGAGATAAATTAGATTCTCTAAAGGAAGCTGCAGTGTTGTGGCCGAGTCCTGGCATGAAGTCAGGAGAACAAGGTCAAATTCTAAATTTTCCACTTGAAAATCAACTGACCTTGGGCAAGTCATTTAACTCGATTATTGAGTCTCAACTGGGGGTGATTTTTGTTTCCTTGAGGCATTTAGTAATGTCTGGCAAGATTTTTGGCATCCCGACTGGGGGTGAAGGTAGAAGTGAGGAGTGCTGTTGATACAAGTGGGCCAGGGATATGGCAAGACACCCCAGGGTGCACCGCCAGGCCCCTGCAACAAAGAATTACACAGAGAAAAGGTCAACTGGGCGTAGACCTAGAAACCCTGTACACAACACTTACTTTATCATTTGTTAAATAGGGATATGACTCTTTTCCTAATCCACATGGTTCTAGTGACACAAGCAAAATTCTTCTCATGAAGTGTTTTTTGTGAATGGTCACGAATTATAGATGCCTCTGTGACTGGCGTCTTACCTGACAAAGAGTGGCTACACTCTCTCTCTCTCTCTCTCTCTCTCTCTCTCTCTCTCTCTTTCTCTCTCTCTCTCTCTACATATATATATCCTGGGGTGTAGGCCAGAAGTGCAGGGGGATGAGGGGATTCACCAGAAACATAGTGGGGAACAGAACAGGAAGATCTACTGAAATATATATATATATATATATATATATATATACACATATATATGATTTATTTATTTATGCATACAAGAACTGGGGTACAGGTCAGAGGTGTGAGGTGTGAGAGGATTCACCAGATACAGAGTGGGGAACAGAACAGGCAGATCTACTGAAATACACTGCTGAGGGGAGCAGTGGGCAAGTCAGGAGAGGTCTGCTGTGCCATGTGGGTAGCTCCCTGGCTGGGATTGAACTCGTGCTGCAGTAGCTGCGATAGCTTCATAGTGCTGTGATTTAACCCCTTGTGCTACCAGGGAGGCCCTCCAATATATATTTGTTTAAGGAGTGTATGAGAACTAGGTCGGGAGCCCCTCCCCAGGTTTGCGTCTCTGCTTCCTCCCTTAAGACAGGGATAAGGATGGTGCTTGGACCTCGGAGGCTGACAAGTACAAAGCACCTGGCCCTGGCTTTGATCCTCATAGGGTCCAATCTCTCTCATGTTGTCCTTGCTCATCTTTCCTGCCTGGCTCTGCCCAGGCCTGACAGTCTCCAGTTTTCTTGCGCTTCTCCAAGGAGTTCCATTTCCTTCCTCCTAAGTGGCTCCCAGACTCTAACCCTGGAGAATTAAGAACCCGGGGTTGTTTCCTCTGGAAAGGTGTCAGCCAGCTCTACCCTATGTTTTGGGGATGAAGACCTCAAGGTCTGGCAGGCAAAGGGAATTTCTGGAGGTTACCTAGCAATCTACTATGCAGAGAAGGGCCTGAAAACGAGGCCCCTGCTTCCTGGCTGGGAATCTCTGCTCTCCACAATGCCCCCAGTGGGTCTGCTTGTCTTTTCCATTTTCTTCACATATCACAAAAAGCTGAGACAGGGCCTCCCCAGTGGCGCAGTGGTTGAGCGCTGGGCTGCAAAGCTGCCCACAGCCCCTGCAGCACAGGTTCGATCCCCAGCCACTGGCAAGGGCCCCACATGGCGCGCAGACCTTTCCTGCCATACCCGCTGCTCCCCTCAGCAGTGTACTTTGTCAGTCTGCCTGTTCTGCTCCCTGCTCTGGCTCTGGTGAATTTCCTCACCCTTCCGCGTTTCTGACTGTACCCAGTGCTTGTGTAAATAAATAAATCTTAAAAAAAAAAAAAGAAAAGCTGAGACTTATCAAAATTTTGTGTAACTTCATGAAGAATGGATTACCTTGACAGTTAACCTAAAACCACATATTTTAGAGGCCTTCACCATTTATGGATTTCAATATTCTGGCTTATTTTCACATTTTTGAGCCAATTATGTTTTTCCTATAGCAAATGCAGGAGTGGACCCTTGGACAGCACTTGTGCCTTTGGTGCTTTATACATCCCTGGAAGGAAGACGTCCTTGCCTTTTGTCCATTGGTGACTTTTCCATCTTCCCTTTTCCTCTTTGCTTACACCAGTCAATGACCATTCCAGAATCTGTAAAGCATCTGGAAACTGTTGTGCTTGGTGGGTGATATTTCATATATTTAATGCTGTCGACTTGCAAACATGATCTCACAATCTTGTGTCCATATTTGTCCAAGGGTGTGATGATGAAATCTTACACTTGCCCTGTGCAATGCAGATTGCAAAGGGCTTTCTCATATATTATCCATTTGATCTCATTTCACTGTCATAGAGCCCAGTGAGCTGAGCCTGAAATATGGTGCAGGTACTCCTGATTTTACCAATGAGAATCTGAAACTTAGAGAGGTGAGCTGACTTGCTCAAGGTTATAGAGTTAGTGGAAGCACCAAGGTGAGAATCCACTTCTGGGTTTCATATGTTCTGTGATGTTTTCATATCTTTAGCCCTGGGGAAAAATTACTCCTGGAAAAGAAATCCAGCAACAGATTTAGCTCTCTCTCTCTGTGTGCGTGTGTGCGTGTGTGTGTGTGTGTGTGTGTGTGTGTGTGTGTGTGAGAAGAGAGAGAGAGAGAGAGAGAGAGAGAGAGAGAGAGAGAGAGAGAGAGAAGCTTCCATTTGGCTGACAGACAACAGGATTAATCAGTTCAAGAAATGCTTATTTTGTACAGGCACTGTAGCAGTTGCTGGGACTATTACAGTGACTAAACAGACCACATCCTTGCCTTGTGTAGTTAATATTCTAGATGCAACAGATTAATGTTAGGGGTGGGGGAAAGGCAGTTCTAAGGGCTGGGAGATGGGATAAGGGTTGCCCTTTTATTTAGTGTGGTTAAAGGGGGCCTTATTACTAAGATGGGATCTGAGAAGAAACTTAGAGGAAATGAAGGCATGTGGCTTCATGTGTCATGTGGCTACCTGGGGCCGACAAGGACTAGCATGTACAAAGGCCCTGAGGCCTTTGTTTGTCCTGTCTGGGAAAGAGTAATGAAACCAGTGAGTCAATTGGGATAGAGGGAAAGAGTTCAGGGCAGAAAATGGTAAGGAGAGGTGGGCAGTTAGGGAAGACCCTATAGGACCTTAGAGGTCATGGTGGGGCTTTGGCATTTATACTGCCAGACAGGGAAACTTTCAGGATTTTGTCCAGAGAAGGATACAGCCTGACATACGTTGGCATACCCTCTGAATAAGATATTCTGTGAACAAGAGACTCATTCCTGATTTGAGAAACTGTCATGAAGTTTTTCCCTCAAGCCTGTTCAAGTGCTATGATGAAGCTGAATTTCGGTAAATTTTCATTATTCAGATAGACTAAGCTCTATCCAAGTGCCAGGAATACCCGGGTGTTGGGGATTTGGGAGCTCATAAGTCAGACAGGGCAGCTGCAAGCCCCCCTTACAGTAAAGAAATACAGAGAGTGAGAAATGACTACCAGATTTCAAGTTAATGAGAAGGGCTAGGAAGAAAATAAAACAGAAGGAGAGTAACGATGATACCATTGTAGGGGCTATGTTGGATTCCAGTTAGATTTTGAAATGTGGAATTTCGGCTAAAAATGTTCCATATGTAGAACAATTTACAGTGTACAAATTTAAAGAGACTGGGAAGAAAAGCCTTATTATTCTCACTTTTATTGAGAAACTGAGGTTCAGTGACATTAGGCCACATGCCCCAGGCATTAGTCAGTGACAGATCTAGGGTCTGAATCCAATTTGTGTGTGATTTTCAGTACCAAAGATTTTCTTACCATGAACATATGAGAACAGGACTGGGTGACAGTGGGCTGTGGTGGGGGAAGCAGCAATGTTAGGCAAGATGGAAATAGTGTGACAACGAGGGAAGAGAACACAGAAGACTAAGGACAGTAGCTGGCTCCCCCTGAGGTCACACAGGACAACTGGTAGGATACAGACACTTCGCAATTCCCACAGCCCCAGCTTCATGGGGCTAGGATAATTTGTACCCTGAGCTCCACAGAAGGACCCCTGCTTCCAATGACTGCTCTCAGCAACCCCAGCTGCTGTGTCTGTGTTTTGGGGTGGTGGGGGGGAGACTTGGGTCACATGTGGTTTTCATCACTGCATTTATCTGCATCGTTGTCATTCTATTTGAAGATGACGACCTCCTCATTTCTGTCTCAGGCCTCTCCCAATCATGCATGGGGTACCAGTCAAAGCTGGAAAAGCTACCTCATCATTGGCAGTTAGAATAGGGAGAGGCTTCAGGAATGTACAGTAATGTCTCACCCCTGCCCCTTCCCCCTTTAGTAAAACAAATCTGAAACAACAAATGTCTAAAATTTTCCACTGTATCATTTCACCCTTTCTTGTTATAACCAGCCTGAGCCCTTTGTCCACACCCCACTGGAGTTTTCTGCAGCCTGAGGGAATCTGGGAAGTGTCTGTCCTTAGCTCCTAGTCACTCCCATTATAAACAATCACTAAACAGCTGGCTGCCCTAGGCAACTGTCTGTCCAGCTAGGCCAAGCCCTGGGACTTCAACTATACAAGAGGGTGGGTGGGTGGGGGAGGGGGGTGTTTTTTTGTAAAGCAGAATTCGGGTTCTGGGGCCTGGGAGCTTGGCTGTGACCAGAAATACAGTTTGGGAGCTCACACTCACACAGCTTTGTGGTGGGAAGGGAACAGCTTCAGAGGAACTGCAGGTGTTCTAAATTGTCCAATGAGGGCCTCCCTGGTGGCGCAAGGGGTTAAGACACAACCATGAAGCAATCCACAGTTCAATCCCCGGAGGCGAGAATCCCACATGGCACAGCAGACCTCTCCTGACTCTCCCGCTGCTCCACTCAGCAGTGGATTTCAGTCAGTCTGCCTGTTCTGTTCCTCATTCTGTCTCTGGTGAATCTTCTCACCTCCCACATCTCTGGCCTGTACCCCAGTTCTTGTATGCATAAATAAAAAAATCTTAAAAAAAAATGTCCAATGACTGCCTGGGGGTAGCAGGAGCCTGGGGCTGGGGTGGGCAGGGGCTGTGAAAAGAAGGACAAACCACATCCAACTAATCGTAAATAACATCATTTCCTGTGTCAAGTTTCTCATCCACAGCTGGGACAGCTGGCAGTTCTACGGGTCAGTCATCCCTTAAAACTCTCCTTAGAAAGGGCCAGTCATCCCTGAAAACTGCTCCTTAGAAACCACCGCCACTACCCCAGAGAGAAAATTACATCACTTTAGGGACTGGGACAAGCTTCAATTAACTGGCTCCTTCTCAGACATCAGAAGCATCTTTTTTCGTTGTGAGGGGTCCCCTTCCACAGAATAGACTAAGGGGCCTCACAAAATGAGGGAAGGTTGCTACCCAGGTGAGAATTTAGGACAGCTGTCTCCCCTCAGCACACAGCCCCAGGCATGGCTTGTAGTAATTCCTTCTTCTTGGGGATTGAGGTATCTCTTTGTGGCCAGGCAAAAAGGCTGGGTTATCTAGGGAACACTGGGCCTGCTTAACACCTAGGTGCGACCAAAAAATCAGCGTCTCGGAGGGTCCGAGGGTGTGTGTGTGTGTGTGTGTGTGTGTCTTTGGGGGGGCAGACATGAGTTGGGGGTGGGGACGGGAGCGATCCTTCGGGCGCTCGCTTTCTATGAAGTCTTTCTTTCCTCCGCGCTCCCTGGGGCTCGCCAAACCGCTCCATTTCCAAGCCTCCTCCTCCAGGACCCCCTCACTCCCGGCCTCCAGCTCGGAGAGGCGTTCCCGGCGGGCAGCCGCGGAGCCGGGGCCGTGCGGGGCGCCCGGGTCGGCCGGAGCAGCGGGACCCGGGAGGCGAGCGCCGCAGGTCCCGGGTCCCCGCGCGCCCTGGGGCGCCTCTGGGCGGCGCTGGTTCCCGGCGCTACCTGGGGAGGCAGCGCGGCCCAGGCCGGATCGGGGCGCGGGGCTCGCCGAGGGCCCGGGGGGGCATCAGGGAGCGCCCGACCAAGTGCCCGCCGGGCGCAGCCGGGCAGCCGGGCAGCCCGAGGGTCCCCGCGCCCTGCGCGCACCGCGCGCGCCACGCGCCCCTCGCGCCCCCCGCGCCGCGCCGGCGCCTCTGCCGGCGGCCGGGGGTTATGAATGGGCGCAGCGGAAGCACCGCCCCGCCCGGACGTGACGCCCGGCCAATGGCAGCGCGGGCTGCGTGGATGGATGAGGTCAGCGCTGTCGTGTCGGGAATGGAATGTGTAAGTGTAACATTCAGAACCGGGTAACACTCGGCGACCAGCGCGGCGGGCGGCAGCGATCGCGCGGGGCCTGCGAAGCGCCGCTCGGGGCCGGCACTGCCCGCGGGGAGGACGCGCCGCCGCGCCCAGCGCCGCCTCCAGCCCGGCCGCCGCGCGCCCCGGGGGCCGGCCCCGCGCGCGCAGGAGTAAACACCGCCGGAGTCTCGGAGCCGCTGCAGGAGGGAATAAAGAGACATGCAGGGATTTGTGAGGTTACGGCGCCCCAGCTGCAGGATGCACTAGCCGGCCGAGCCCCGGGGCCGCCGACGGGTGGGAGCCGGCGAGCTCGCTGCACCGGAGTGTGCATGAGTTGAAGTTGCTGTGCCGGGGCTCGTTCTGCACGCTGCCGGCAGGAATCCGGGAGGCGAGCCTCGGAGCGCTTCGTCTTGCCATTGATTGGGCATCGGGAGCTTTTTTCCCCCTTCTCTTTCTTTGCCTCCGTCTTGTTGCATGCAAGAAAATTACAGTCTGCTGGTCGCCCGCCCTGGGTGCGAAATCTCCTGCCCCGCTCTCTCGCGCGTCCATTGTGCAACCCGAAGATGAAAGACCGAAGGGGAGAAAGTTAAAGAAATCGCCCACATGCGCTGGATCAGTCCACGGCTTGGGGAAAGGCATCCAGAGAAGGTGGGAGCGCAGAGTTTGAAGTCTTTACAGGCGGGAAGATGGCGGACAGGAGCGGAAAGTGTTGATTGGGAAACTTGGGTGATTCTTGTGTTTATTTACAATTCTCTTGACCCAGGCAGGACACATGCAGGCCAAAAAACGCTATTTCATCCTGCTCTCAGCCGGCTCCTGTCTCGCCCTTTTGTTTTATTTCGGAGGCTTGCAGTTTAGGGCATCGAGGAGCCACAGCCGGAGAGAGGAGCACAGCGGTCGGAATGGCTTGCACCACCCGAGTCCGGATCATTTCTGGCCCCGCTTCCCGGACGCGCTGCGCCCCTTCGTTGCTTGGGAGCAATTGGAAAACGAGGATTCCAGCGTGCACGTTTCCCCCCGGCAGAAGCGAGACGCCAACTCGAGCATCTACAAAGGCAAGAAGTGCCGCATGGAGTCCTGCTTCGATTTCACCCTTTGCAAGAAAAACGGCTTCAAAGTCTACGTGTACCCGCAGCAAAAAGGGGAGAAAATCGCCGAAAGTTACCAAAACATTTTAGCGGCCATCGAGGGCTCCAGGTTCTACACCTCGGACCCCAGCCAGGCGTGCCTCTTTGTCCTGAGTCTGGATACTTTAGACAGAGACCAGTTGTCACCTCAGTATGTGCACAATTTGAGATCCAAAGTGCAGAGTCTTCACTTATGGAACAATGGTAGGAATCATTTAATTTTTAATTTATACTCCGGCACTTGGCCTGACTACACCGAGGACGTGGGCTTTGACATCGGCCAGGCGATGCTGGCCAAGGCCAGCGTCAGTACTGAAAACTTCCGATCCAACTTTGATGTCTCCATTCCCCTCTTTTCTAAGGATCATCCCAGGACAGGAGGGGAGAGGGGTTTTTTGAAGTTTAACACCATCCCTCCTCTCAGGAAGTACATGCTGGTCTTTAAGGGGAAGAGGTACCTGACAGGGATAGGGTCAGACACCAGGAATGCCTTATATCACGTCCATAATGGGGAGGACGTTCTGCTCCTCACCACCTGCAAGCATGGCAAAGACTGGCAAAAGCACAAGGATTCTCGCTGTGACAGAGACAACACCGAGTACGAGAAGTAAGTGCTGGGCCCACGGGCCTTTGGCCCTGCCCACCTTGGTCCAGGTGTGAGCTGGGGGGGGGGGGGGGGATGGGATGGGTTCCTCTGGAGCCATCTGTCCTCTCCCTTCCTGCTCTGAGCCTGGGACTGAGCCACCTGGTTCAGGAGCGCGTGGTGAGGAGCTGGGGATGAGCGTGAGCTCCTCTGGCCAGTGGAAAAGCCTGGGGCGCTTTCCTGAGCCAAGTAGGCGACAGTGTCTCCTTTTGCTTGGAAAATCTGGGCGATGTGTCTCCTGTGAACCGTGTGGGTTGGATCCAAGTTCAGAAACTGAGCTGCACCAGTGGGTGAAGGTGCGGGAGGGTGTTGGTGAGGGGATCTTGGGGCTGGGGAGGCTCCGAATCCACCCACAGTCTGGAGATCTTCCCCCCAAATTAATGCTTTATTTGCTTTTCTCACCAGCAGGGTTAACTGTTTTCCCTGGAATTTTCCCAACTCAAATTGCCATCTTTCTATGAGCCTCAAATTTGTGTTAGTAGAAGTGTTTTAATTTTAGCTGCTAAACTTTCGGTGTCTGTCCCTGCGAACTCCCATGGCATTGACATTTATGAAGGAGGACAATAAACTCTGTAGGGGCCAGTAATCTTGCGTGCATGTATGCAGGCATGCACTCATTCATTCATTCATTCATTCATTCATTCATTCATATCTGTTTGTACGTATCCTGTCTGCTTCCCAAGAGAAGCTGCTTTAAAAAACCTGGGCCTCTGCCCCACTGCTGTAAACTCCAGTTGCTAATTTAGATTTCCTTTTCTCTTTTGTCTTTACCTATTTGCATGTAAATCAGAGACTGTTACTCTTTGAATGGGTGAGGTGCCTCCTTACCCTCTGGAGGGAGGCAAGTTTTGTCCAGTTGCTAAGTAACTGAGTTGGATACTTTGAAGCCCTTCTTTCTCTTCCTATTCCTTCCCAGTGACAGTAACTGAGACACTGGATTTGGGGTCAAAACTAATGTCCGTAGATCTGCAGCCATCTGAGATGGGAGCGTTAGCAGCAAGTTGATGGGGTCAGCACCCCTGACTCTCACTTGTGTGTGGCTGTGAAAGAGTTAGTGAGCTCTTATAGTGCATTTCCACGTTGCGCCAGTTAAAATCCAGAGCAGACTTGTGCTACCCAGGGAAGGAAGGGGAACCTCGCAGCTGAGCACAAGAGGAACTGGCAGAGGTTGGCAGATTTTGCAATTGATTCATGAAATGCAGACTAGGGGAAACGCTTCGCAAACCTGATTGGAACAGGAAGGGGTCTGGTGGGAAAGAGGCCCTGAAATGAAAGGTTTGATTGTTGTCTGTGGATTTCCGCAGACACTTGGGCCTCTGTGGGAGTGATTGGTAGGGAAATTTAAGTCCTCCTATACTTGATCATAGACAGTGAAGGAGAAAGTAACAAACACTTGGGGTCCCCACTCCCCTGCACCTCCTTGCTTTCAAGCATAAGAAAAACCCCAGACCAGGGCCAATTATGAATTTATATTTTACTCTTCTGCAGACACTGTCATGTGTGAATGTTGGATGCAGTTGCCATGGATTAAAATTTTCCCACAGAGAAACAAACTATGGTTAGTAATGAACTGCTTTGTTTACACGGCATTTACATTGCCCTGTTCCTGTGGGTGCTTGTAGGAAAAAAATGCTTATAGCCTTTCAGGAATTTCTTTGTCTGGCTTATGGTGGAGTGACTGGAGATCAAGTGTAACCTTTCAGTGTCTTCTAAAGCAGTCTCACTGATTTTTTTGTAGCAGCATCGTGGGGGTCTTCATTCTTCTAAGGGACCTGGGGCCGAGATCTGACTTTAGGAGATCTGATTTATACATTTGTTTGAGAAACATCCTCAAGCGGCAAAAACAATCACTTCTGTACCTTCTTCTTCCCCAAGTAAACTATTAAATCTCTATGATCTCCGCTGAAGCTTTTTCTAGAGATTGGCAGTGAAGACATGAGGGGCTGGTTTCCTCGAAACTTTAATTTTTGCTAATTAAATTTAACTAATTTTTGAGCCCTTTGTGATTGGGCCAAGAAATCTGACACCCACAACCCTTGTTTTGGTTTATGTTTAAAGACCACAAGGGGTCAGGACCTCAGGATTGGGTCTCCTAGGAAAAGTGGCATTTAGTTAGGAAAGCAAGTTTGCTCTTCCTGCAGAGCAGAGATTTCTTCAGCAGAGTCACATCTGGGTGTTCTTCATGCTCCCCTTTTGCATTCTTTTCAGCTTTAACCTATTGAAAAGGACGGGATGGTGCCGCAGAACGTTTATATTCATTAGCTTGGTCTGTCTGGAGTTTTAACTCGTTCTCTCCTTGGTTTATTCGAACTCTTTATCTTTGAGAAATGGTGCTTGCAAACATTATGGCCTTTTACTATTGACTTTGGAAAGCATGAAGATGAAGAATGAACCTTGAAATGTGGTGAGGATACTCATGCAGAACAAGCAATGGCTGTTGTGCTCTGAAGTCCAGCAACCGCTGTGCTACTTACAGTGAGTTTTCTGTAAGTTCGCCTTGTGGATGTGAGATGCAAAACTCCCAGCAAATAAATACTCATCACTCTCGGGTTTGAGAGGGTAAACTGATACTGACGTAAGGTCACTAAAAGTGGTTGCAACTTGATTTCTCACACTGACTGTTGTGTGACTCAGATACATCATCTGAAACATCAGTTTATCCTTTTTTTGTGGTGAGTTTTATTTTGTTTAATTTTTTTAAAAAAAGATTTATTTATTTATACACACAAGAGCGGGGGTACAGGCCAGAGATGTGCAGATGGGGGTGGTAAGAGGATCCACCAGAGACAGAGTGGGGAACAGAACAGGCAGATTGACTGAAGCACACTGCTGAGGGGAGCAGCGGGCAAGGCAGGAGAGGTCTGCCGCACCATGTGGGTTTCTCCCTGGCTGGCCGGGGATCGAACCCGTGCTTCAGAGGCTGCGGATAGCTTCATAGTGCGGTGCTAAACCCCTTGCACCACCAGGGAGGCCCTTTATGGTGAGTTTTAGACTGCTTCAGGGTGCCCTAATCATTCATTTGGTAATGGCTCCTAAAAACACAATCAATTCATCTCCTTCCTTCCTTTATTGGCAATTGTCTATGAAAAGACTTCCATTTCATTTGCTGCCACAAGCAAACACCATTTTAGCTTTGGACTTATGGGGTCTGGAAATTAGATTGAACATTTATGGGGCCATGTATATAGGATAGATAAGTATATTAACTAAAAAGTTGCTTTTAGCTAAATTTAGCCTTATGTGACCATAAAGGGATAAGTGCTAAGTGGTGGAGGACTTTCATCTTACCTGTACTTTTAAAACTGAAAATCAGACACTTATTTTGAAAGATATAAAAGAATGACATGGAATGAAGGAATACACCTTTCTCCAGTAATGGAGCCATATTTTTGACGCAGATCTCCAGGAATATATTACAATATCCATTCTTATGACATCTATAATTAATTTTCCTTAGTTACATATATATTAACAGATGTAGGTGACACTGGCGAAAATAAGTGATGAGGTGATTTGTAATGAGGATTTACAGAAACTCTGTTTTACATCCTTTGAGCTTCTTATGCAGTCTTACGGAATCACTGTATTTTGCATGAACTTCATAGTTCAAATCCCTTCAAAGGACATTATTGTGAAACTTTAAATTGGGCTTTCTGAAAGAGAAGAAAGAAGGAAATGAGAGGTGGCGTCTGTCTTTGACCCCTTCCAAAGAACGGTGGTGAATATTTTAAGCCACTCTTCTGGGAACACAGTATTTTGTATCCCTTTTGGGCACCTTATCCTGTGTTTGCTGAAGCTGCACCTCACAATTCTGGTATTTTTAAAGGTTTAAAAGCTAAGTGATCATTCATCTTCCAGCATCCTTATTTTACGGATGTGGAAACAGAGGGATAGAATGTTGAAGTGATTTGCTTGCAGCCAGAAAGATGAGGTCTTCTGGATTTTCCCCCCTGAAATTCATCTTTAATTGTCCCTCTTTAATTACAGACACACTTGAAAGATCTCTAGACACAGAGATCTTTATTGATGGTGTTTCTGATGGGATTTCTCTTGAAATACTTTGGGGAGCTGACCAAGATTTTGGACATACTTTGCAAAAAAAAAAAAAAGAACATATACACATACAATTTGTCATATGAGTCTCACATTCTACCAGCTGAGCTAGCCAGGAACTTAAAATTTATCATATAGTTTTAGGGATTGACATAGTCTCTACTAAGGGCCTTCTCAGACTTAAGAACTCTTGCACTAGTGCTTACATTTTGCTTTTCATTGCAAACTAATGTGGTTGGAACCTTGGAGCTGTTGAGTCTGAGTATTTTTGGGGATATTTCAATTAAGCCCTAAGGGTTTTAGGGCATAGCCTGGGAATGAATTCATAAGTTCAATTTAGATGCATTTATAGGAAAAAATAGACACAAGAAGTAATTTAAGATCATTATTTGTTTATTCCACATCATCCCACACTATATTAACAGTTGTTGTGAGCCAGTTCATGATCCAGCGTTGAATCTTAGGTGAATGTTTTCCTTTTCCAGAGT
Source organism: Talpa europaea (assembly GCF_964194135.1). NCBI lineage: Eukaryota > Metazoa > Chordata > Mammalia > Eulipotyphla > Talpidae > Talpa > Talpa europaea. The sequence continues at coordinate 15,632,486 of NC_140069.1, forward strand.
GAAAGGTGGAAATTGTGATTCTCAGGTTTCAAATGTAAAGTATTAGCACTTTTCCTACTGATGGGTATATGAAAGCAAGGCATTTCTAAAATAAACCACATAAGCACAGTTTGAAAATCAAGATAGGGTCAGCCCCATGCAAGATTATGAGGTTGCCAAGTGGGTCTGCTGGCACTGAGGTTTCAGTTCTCTCTGCTCCCCCCTTTCTCACCTCCCTCTCACCTTATTTTCTGAAGAGCACCTCATACACATGGAATCCCCAAATAAAGATTAGGGTGTTGTGTGTTGCTTCTAGTGACATTTGTATTTTGAATGAGTCTGGTTCAATAAGTGGCAATATCGAGAGGAATCTGTGACCTAAACTAGGGCCCTGCAAGATTTTGTCATACAGAGAATGCTGGCTCCTAAGACTTGGGTGGGCCTTTGGTACCCCCGGAAGGTCACCTGTGGTTCCTTTGACCGACAGCACCTTTGGATGGCACAAACTTGGCAAAAGTGGAGATGTCATACCGTGTGTGTGTGTGTGTGTGTGTGTGTGTGTGTGTGTGTGTGTGTGTGTGAAAATTCTCTTTGTTGGAAGGCCTCCCCAAAACACAGTGCAGGGAACACCTACCAGTAATGACCTTGTGTATGCTAATGTCACACCAAAGGTCCCTTGCAAGGTCTCTGGCCATCTTACAGCGGTGTCAACTAAGACCAGTTGTGGTGAGGTGGTATTTCTGAGGCTGCAGAAGTGGCTGACCTGAGGTGAACAGCCCAGGTTTCTGGCTACCACTTATCTGTGGTTCTCACTGAGGTCTGCTGCTGCCTCACTCCGTTCGCTCTTCAGAGCAGTCCTGGTCAGGCTCAGTGGGCCTTAGACTCGACAGTCCAAACTTGTTCCCTAGTCAAGCATGAACAGAGTAGCTCAGGTTTCTCTGTGCTTAACCACCAGTTGTTTTTATTGCAAAGTGCTTTTTTATTTCAATGATGTAAGAGGTGGGTTCCATCCCCACTGCTTGCAGACCCAAAAGGGTTTGAAAATCTAAGTCACTCGGGGTGAGTAAATGCTGGCATTCTAACCTGGGAGTTTGAATTCCAAAAGTCCACTTTGGAGTCCACCAAGATTTCCATCTGTTTACCTGTCAGTTAGTAGTGAGTTTAGAGTGATGCAGGTGTTTGTGTATCAGATTTCTTTCTCCACTGCTTTTCTGTATAAACACATCGCCTAAGGGGAAAATTTGGTAGAGATATGATAAAGATTGCCCAGGATTGTGACATTTAAGCATTGAATTTCTTGGTCTCTTCTATTCTAGAAGCATAATAATGTTGTCTAAGTAGATTATGCTTTTAATTCTCCCCTCCAGCTCTGCTAAGAAAAGTGAGGAAGCAAATGATGTGACCTTTGCCCTCACTGATCATGCCATTTGGGGCTTCCCTCTGTAATTGTAAGTGAACCCTTTGAATGGAGCTTGGAGTGACTGTTGCCCCACATAGACCATGAAATGAAAGGCCCATTGGAAGATTCTGGAAAAACAGCACTTAAAATGTAGAAGATATAAATATGAAAATAAATGTCTTCTCTAATCCCCCTGCAAAGCGCTCCCCATTACACGAGCTAAACACTATCTAGCCTTGGCGTCGGCCTGTTATAACACACAGGTATGCCTCTATGTTTATATCGTTCTGTCTCTGCTTATCCAAGTAACTTGTATAAGTACGTTAATTATGATTTGATGAATAGTGAGTAAATAATGGATTCAACACATTTCCCTTCAATGCCTCGATTGTGCCAGGCACAGCGTTCCATGTGTCAGAGGACCTGGGGTTCCTGCTGTGGTCAGACCAACGCTTGGCCTTTCTCACCAAGGCTGTTGGTCTTGTGGATGTGAAGTCAGACTTTAAATGTATTTTGGGCTATTGCTTTTTTCTTCACATTATCCAAGAGCATTGTCCTGTTCAACTAAATAGTAAAACCCTGTTAAAATAATTAAAGGGCCTCCCTGATGGCACATAAGGCAACCTATGAACCTCTCTGCAGCCACTGCAGCACGAGTTCGATCCCCGGCCAGGGAGCTACCCACATGGTGCAGCAGACCTCTCCTGACTCGCCCGCTGCTCCCCTCAGCAGTGTATTTCAGTAGATCTGCCTGTTCTGTTCCCCACTCTGGTGAATCCTCTCACTCCCCACAACTCTGGCCTGTACCCCAGTTCTTGTATGGATAAATACATCTTTAAAAAAATTAAAAAAATAATTAAATTAGGATTTTTATTGACAGCGTGATTCCCCCCATCTCATAGTTGAGCGTGACCATTTGCATTTTCTCAGCAAGGAATCTTTTTTTTCCCATCACAGATACATCTGTGACAACTTTCACTGACTGAGTATTTCTTTTTTCCTTGTCTCTCTCAGAAAACAACACAGAACTTGCTCTCCCCCACCCCCAACCTAACCCAGTTGGAGGAATAGCAATTTTTAAGGTGAGGCCGCCACCCATTTAGAGAAGTCGCCATCTTTAAATGACTGCTTAGATAAACATTTGTAGGTGTTAATTGGTCCTGCAGGGGGTCTTTGAAGCTCCTACAGCCTTTCCTCCCTTTGAAGTTTTGTTTTTGCTGGAGCCAAAACCTCCCTGTGTCTGCACTGTTCAGGCAGCCTTCAACTTCCTGCATTGTACACCCTTCCCTGGATTTCAGAATCTGCAGGCCTCTCCTGGGTAGGCCTTGTAGCTGCATCAGGTTATCGAGGCCCTTGTTTCCAGTGTCTCTTTGGTGGTTGATGTCGAGGTCCATTGGAGGTGACTTGGGCAGAGAGATTCACTCCAGGATAGGTATGGTCTGGGGTTGCCTGATGGATGAGCACTTGTGGAAATCATTAAAAAGCCCAGGCAGAAAGTCAGGTGAACCACCAGCTTGTCTAGTTATGTTTAGGGCTTTTGTAGCATCCTGTCTGCTTGGAACATCCTGTCTTCTGTGCACAGCCTGTGACCCTGGAGCAGGACAGTCAGGACCCACACAGTCCTGGACACTGTTCTTCCCCTCTCAATCTTAGTTTACACATCTGCAATTGGAGATCAAAACACTCACCTCACGGGCTTGCAAAGTGGTTCAGATGAGGTGGAGCGTGTGCATGAGCCTTGTAACGTGCTCTGTGAGGTGGGATGATTATTAAAATCACCTTCCTACCTTTTCCCAATCAACCACAGAGGTTCTTAGCATCATGACTCGGCTCTTCACAGCTAAGCCACAGATATCACTCTGCCCATCTCTTCCCCTATCACGTCACCACCCTGGAAGGCCAGTCATTGTCTCTGTGAGTGGTGAAAAGTCTTCTCTGTGACCTTCAAACGGGGGCATGTAGGTGGCCTGGGCAGGGGTGGGGGCAGGGAGCCGGTGGTCTCAGACAGCAGGGGCATCCTTGACTCCAAGCTCTCCAAGTACCCTGCGTAAGAGCGCTCAGCCTGCAGGTTATTCCTTTGCAGTTGCCTTATCTGCCTTCACCGGAGCTCAGGTCCTCACTCGCCTCCCTGGACAGGGTGGGCAGGCCAAGTTGCAAAGAATAGAAAAAACACTCAGGCTACCTGAAGTCATGGGCTTTATTGGGAGGATGACATGGAGCTGAAACTGACATAAATCTGCTTGCTCAGGTGGGTTCTCAGGACCCAGTACAATACCTTTCTTCCCTCTCTGGGTCTTTGCCTCGCCATCACCAGCACCTCCATCCCTGTGCACACCAACTACTGGCCACACTTTCCTGAATTCACTCCTCTGGGCCCTGGAGCAGACCGGCCTGATTGGCTCTACCAGGTAATCATTACTCTTGGGGACATAGCTGTTCCTGTTAGGCCACGTTGCAGGGATGGTGGTGATCTCATTGGTTAAAACATGGCCCTGTCACTTTGCCATTCTTGATTTAATTGTTAGCCATCCACCTGCAAAGAACAGCCTACACTTGCTTCCTGGAATAGGGGATTGTGGTTAAGGGAAGTTGGCTGTGACAGCCACTGCTGAAGCCATATCCTGTTGGCACGAACAACTTCAATCCAGGTGAGGATGGTAAGAGTGATAGCGACTACTCTTTCATGCCAGTGTTCTGGGTGCCTGGTTGTGGGCAGTGTCTTCTTTGACCTATGTGTTCACCCTGGCAGGGATATCCTCATCTTAGATGCAAACCTGAGAATCGGGAAGCCCTCCGATTTCCAGATCTGCTTTATGAACCGGGCATCTACTACTTCTGCACAGTGAGCTGAAATAGGGTCGCACACTGATAAGGATCACTTGGGCTTCTCACCTAGAATTTACTGAATCTAACTTTAAAGAGACATTTCTAACCAGTTTGGTAATCTGGTTTCTCAGCCACAGTAGATGAAAGAGAGGGATGTTTGCAGACAGATCCAGCAGAAGGGACAGCAGGCACCCACACATAAGGAGGCAGGCCAGGAGTTGGTTCGATGTATCACCCACAAAAAGTCAAGCAGCACAGTGATTTAAGGACAGCTGCCCAGTGCCCGAGAGTGTGTCCCACAGACACTGCAGGGCTGTGCTGTGGGTCCCCCCTCAGCTGCACCCTTGTCACCAGCCAGTGCTTTTGTCAATGTTGAATGAACTCCGCCATGGTGTGCTCTTGACCAGGAGGCATCTTTTGTGTGCTACCTTTTTTTTTTTTTTTTTTTAAAGATTTATTTATTTTTGCATGCAAGAGCTGGGTTGCATGCCGGGGTGCGGGGGGAGAGGGGTGAGAGGCTTCACCAGAGATAGAGTGGGGAACAGAACAGGCAGATCTACTGAAATACACTGCTGAGGGGAGCAGTGAGCAGGACAGGAGAGGTCTGCTGCCCATGTGGGTCAGCTCCCTGGCCAGGGATCGAACTCATGCTGCAGTGGCTGCTGATAGCTTGATAGTGTTGAGATTTAACCCCTTACACCACCAGGGAGGCCCCTGCTGCCCTTTGTTTAAGAAAGGGGAAGAACAGGTAATGCATTTTATAGCTTTTTAACCCCGATGGATCAAGTATTTTTTTTCATTTTGGTGCTTCTAAGAATAAACTCTTAATTTGGAAACTTGTCTACCAAGTATAGCAACTGCCCCAAAAGTTCCAGATATGTAGAATTAGCATTGGATTTCTAGTATCTGTGGCTACCTCAGGTTTCTGGGGTGTTAGGACACCCCCATACTTTAAAGTAAGAAGTGAAAAATGGGCTGTGACGTAAGCTGTTCTGTGTTGACTAGCATCCAGGATGATTTAGGCGGTGGGCCCAGGTGCAGAGAGTGGCCCTGGTTTGGGGTTGGCTTGCCCCCCAAGCTGCAGCTTGGGACAGAAGTGCCTGTGAGGCCATGGTAAAAGTGCATCTGGTCTGTGGTTTAGGGGGTGCTCTGGCAGGTATTTGGGGTACATAGCAGTGTTTCGTTTTGCTTTTTTCCTCATTCTTCAGGGTGTTCAGGATGGGACCCGAGGGGTGGAGGTATGAAATGGGTTTCACACGTCTCCACTGCCCTCTCAGACAGCTGGAAACCAGCACAGCACTGGTGATACACAATGTGATCGTGCCACCACGGTCTTGCCTTAGAGGCTTGAACTTTCCTTAGAGGCTTCTCATAGTCCCTCCACACCATTTCAAGTTGATTTTGGTCCACTCTGCCTGCCTCTTCACCCCCTGGCAACACCCATGGCCAAGCTAACTTCTCTTCCTTCTCCCCTGTCCACTTTCCCTTCACCCTTGTCTCTGCTTGGGAATGCTCCCCCCCAGGCCATCTCCTTATTCCAGACTCACTTCCTTTATGACTCAGACTGGGTAACAGTCTCCTGAAAGGTGCTGTAATAGAGCAGCTGTGGTTTTATATTTCCTTAGATAGCACTTTGTCTCCTTCCCCAGGAAGTTGTACAGGCCCCAAGGAGTGGATTCATGTTGAATTTTCACTAATTGCTTAACATATACTTACTGAGCAACTACTGTGTGCAGTTACTAGGGATTCAACAATAAACAGAGCAGACACTTGCCCTGCCCTCTAGATGCTTAATTTAGCATCTGGAGCCTGATGATATACCAACTATGGCATCTACTAGAATGTGCTAGATATTTCAGAGCAAAGTGGCTTTGGAATGAGGTCAGGTAGGGCAGTAGATCTCAATTTTTGGAGCTTCTGGAAATTAATTGGATCTGGGCCCTATTATTGGCCAGTTGTACTCTAGGAATGAAGTCCTGGGTTCTTGAAAAGCTTACCAGGTTATGCTGACTGCACATGGGGTAGAGGGGCTTGGTGGGTTTTACAGTTTTAAATATCTTGGGTGGGGGGAGAGCTCCTTGGGAAATGACATTGAGCTCCCACGCCATTGTATCTTTAGGGAGTTCAGCACGCTATCTCACTGGTGGTACTGGGGACTTGGTTTCTGTTGAATAAATGGAAAAAAAAAGACATAGATTTAATAGATGAAAATATTAATTCTTTAACCATGGTTTCAACGTATGGACTCTGTAGACATGTCTGGTTTTCACCCCAGATCTTCCCATAAGTCTTCCAAGTTCATTTGGATCATTAGCTTGTTCACCCAGAATTTCTTAGGTTTTCAAATGGGGTGTTTCTGCCAATAATTTTTTTTCTGAGGTAGTTTCTCCACCCCATTTGGATTGCTCTGTTGAATGTATCAATGAAACTAAATTAAAATTAACAGAGGGTGTTTGCTGCATATTGTGCATTTGAAGAATTTATTGCTACAGGAAAAACCATTATTTTTTTTATCATTTTATTTTAAGTGTTAGTAGATATTGGGAATTTTGCCCCCCCTTAATTACGAATTTTCTCCCAAATGGTTGGTTGACTATAACTTTTGCCTTACATTTTTTAACTTAGGTTAGATCCAAATTCTGTTAACTGACTCTAAAGCATTGCCCCAGAGTATATAGTCACAGTGCTTAATTGAGCTATCAGGCTTCTAATGAATTCATATTGAGATTTATCATTTAATTAAAAAGCAAAGGGGAAAAAAGCAAAGGGAAGGTGAACCATTGTTTCTCCCATTGGCCTCCATTTCCTGCACTGAACATCTCCTGACTTGTTGGAGTTCACTTATGGAATTGCAGAGAAATCACTTAAAAATATGCTAGGAACATAGATAAAATGGAGGATGTGTAGTTATCACAATGACCTGACTTCTTAGTATCCCCTAAAAATTGATTGAGACTTGGTGGCAATCATATGACACTTGATTAAGTAGGAATTACGTTTTTACAAAGCTTGGGAAGGTCATTTTCCAAAATGATTTCTAGATCTGTATATCTGAGCCAATCAGAAAATCTAATCAGAGGGAATCTGATACTGAAATGCTTTGGCTTTGCTGAGAGGCAGAGAATAAATTTTTCTTGAAAACACCATTTCTTATATGCTACATGCTCCTTTAAAATTCACACTGCATTAAAAAAGCTACCTTTAAGCAACACCTTTTATGATAACTGCATTTTTAAGTATTCAAGTGTAATGTTGCAAACCTGTAAATGTAGGGCAGTCAGACTCTTATTGATTCAGAGTGGAAATGTATAATATTTTCTGTATTTAGATGGCAGAATTATATTGCCTGCTTTTAAAAAATTGAACAGTATTTTATGTTAAGGTAAAATTTAAGTACCTCAATGTTTAGTACAGTTCAATGACAGAATAGTATTTTTCTACACTTACTTTAGCCATATTTAAGGAGTAACTTAAGAGGGTACAAGTGGTAAAAAGGGTAAAATATAAAAATAAGTATTTTTATTGATACATCATTGATATTTAACATTGTATGAATTTGGAGTATATAGCTTAGTGATTTGTATATATTGCAAAATGATCATCAGTGAGTTTAGTTAATACCTGCAATATTGTGACTTACTAGATATATATATTTTGACCAAACTGGAAATTATACAACACAGTATTTTTAAAAAATATTTATTTATTTATGCATACAAGCTCTGGGGTACAGGCCAGAGATGCAGGGGGTAAGAGGATTCACCAGAGACAGAGTGGGGCACAGAACAGACAGATTGACCGAAATACACTGCTGAGGAGGAGCAGCGGACGAGACAGGAGAGGTCTGCTGCACCATGTGAGTCAGCTTCCTGGCCACCTGGGGACCAAACTTGTGCTGCAGAGGCTGCAGATTGCCTTGTAGTGCGGTGCTTAACCCCTTCTGCCACCAGGGAGGCCCCCTCAATACAGTATTATTAACTACAGACACGTACTGTATGGGTCATTCCCAGGACTTATTTATTTTATAGCTAGATTTATTTACTATTAAAAGTTATTTTCTAACTTTTATCCAGTTCATCCACCCCTACTCCATTTAAGGTAATCACCTCTCTGTTCTCTTTATCTACATGTTTGGTTTATTTTAAATTCCACATAGAAGTGACTTCATGCAGCATTTGACTTCCTATTTCTGACTAATTTCACTTGTCGAAAGGCCTCAGGATCTATCTGTGTTGTTGCAAATGGCAGGACTTTTTTGTTTTCTAAGGCTGAGTAATACTTCACTGTGTGTGTATACACACACATTTTCTTTATTCATTCATCAGTTGATAGACACTTAGGTTGGCCACATGTCTATTATTTACTATAACACTGTTAGAATTAATCTTATGTTTCTATAAAAATAAACTAAGAAAACAGCAGCCTTAAATGCAAAGTACGAACTAGATATTCTAGGGCGTGTTCGTGACTGAGCTTCCCGGACCTTAGTTTCCCTCCTGTGGAATTTCTGCACAGAGATCTTGGAGCTCCTCCCTCATTTGGAGCTCTTGGGTCTGTAATTATAATTTTAAGTGTCTGTCTGTCTGTTTTCGCTTTGTCCAAGGAGGGGAACATGGCATTCCACCATGTTGTCTTGGTTTCAGATAGTTTTATCTTGAGGGAAGAGCAGTACAATCATGGGAGTGACCTTAAAGATCTAGTGTCACTCTCTAAGGAAATAGAAATCCAGAGAAGTTGGGCAGCTTGCCCAAGGTCATGCAGCTGGTTGTGACAGAATTGGGGAAAGAACACACATCCCTTGCCTTGTAGCCAAGTATGGCCTGGAGGTCATGCACATGGTCTATGGAGATGGGTGGCTTGAATTCAAAGGTGGCTGTGCCACTTGCTGTAAAGCCTTGGGCAGCTTGCACGACCGCTGGTTTCTTCACATGGAAAATAAGAATGATACTGACTCCTACTTCATAGGGTTGTTACTGTGAGGAGTAAATGAGTAACAGTACATGTCATATGCTTAAGAACGGTGCTTGGTGCATCCTAAGTACTCAGTAAATAATCACTGTTACTGTCAGTAATGCTCTCTTCCATTAAACTACACAAGACTCGTATAATTTCAGACTTACCATTTGTGTGTATTTGTCATTGTTTTCATTTTTTTCATTTGATCTGTCTGTTTACAGCTCATTATAATTGCAGTGTGCAATGTGATACAGTAGCTTGCCAGTCATATAGAAGCTCTTGGTGGTTTGGCAAGTGCCCAGAATTCCAACCACCTGTGGAGACTGTTGCCAAATACAGTAGATTTTCATTTCCCGGAAGTTGTTCAACCAAGAGTGCCAATCATTAACAGGACTTTATGCCTTTAAGAAAAATTCTTTCTCCTTTTACAAAAGTATTATGTTTCTTGCAAATGCTGTGAGCCTAAGCATCCCATAGGTCCTCTTGTGCCTGCCTCTTGAAAAAGCATTAAAACATTGGTGGATGTGCCAGGGGGATCACCTGGCATGGCTTTCTGGGATAAACCTGCACAAGACATAGAAGATGAAAACTGTCTTTTCTTCCCTAGCAAGTCAAGTGGCCAAAGAGGATCTCTTTGTGCTGGGGCACTTAGCAAATCAGGACAGGGAAACAGTGGTTCTCTGTGGTGTTTCTGTGTGTTAAATTGAAGCCCGCACAACTGTCCTTGATAAACTTAACAGCAGCAGTCTGGTGGACTTTGGGGTGGACATGTTAGCCTGCGTTTTGAAGATCTGGGTGGGTCAGATACATTGTAACTCATATTTTCATTCCTCCCAGAAGTTGCAGCTGCATTTAGGAACACACACATTTTCTAAGAGCTTTATTATACTACCATTTGGCCACCAAATCCAGATGTTCTCTGATTCTTATTGGGTTTGGCATTATAGCAGGCTGTGCTGTGATTGGACTATTCCCTGAGTCTGACCCTTCACCTTGAACCTTGCTATAGCCAAAAAAGATCACATCCGTGCTATAAATCGCAGGCTCATACTATGTTCTCGAACATCAGCTTTTGGAATAGGCACTCAAGTGACTGGTTTACTTAGTGTAAGTGAGACCTTCCTGCCCTAAAAGCCAAGTTTGTATTCCTTGATTCCAGGTGAGACACAGGTAGGTGTTTTATGCACAGTAGAGATTGTAGGCCTGTCTTAGTATGTGGAATAATTTTTCAAGACTCATTTTTTTTGGGGGGGGGTGGCGGGGAGGAGAACATTCCTGGATAGTTGTTAGACTTTATTTTCTGCCAAGAATCAAGGTTCTGTTTTTAAAATCACTGCTTTTTTGGTCCTGTTCTCCTTGTCCAAAGTCTTCTTAATCTCTTCCCCATAATATAAAAATTGTCCTCTTTCTCCCAGGAAGCTGACTTGTAGATTCAGGTAGCAATGAGCTAAAAATACTCTATTGTATTTCCAATTAACTCATTTAATTAGATGAGGTAAATTAATTGGATTTTTGGACATGTCTCTGAAAGACTAAAATATTGGCACCTGGGATGCCCAGGGCTGTTACTGGGGCTTTCTCGGGTTGTTTCTATTCAGGACATGGTATAAGACCTATCATTTGAAGACTGTCATTTTAGTTCCCCTTGGGGGTATAAAAATGGTCTAGTGATTTTTCAAATAGCAGAGCGTAAATCAGCCGTCGGGCCTGCCCTGTAGTACAGGGCATTCCCTGTTATCACTAGCCTCGTAGGCAGAAGCTGCGGTCAAGTGTCTGTCCACACAGACCAGGTGAGATCACAGGCTAAGGGCTTGTTTCCAACATGTGCAAGGACTCTTAAGTTTTCCTCCCACTCTCTTCTCCCATTCTGTATAATTTTAGGGGTCTGGGCTTACATACTTTAAGGGTCCTCATTATGTCTGGTCATTCAGGGTCAGGGTACAATCTAGAATTTCAACTGCGGGCAGTTTTAACCCTTGGTCATTCTGCCTTATGTTGTAATTATTATTTTTATAAAGATTTATTTATTTATTTATACAAGCACTTTGGGTACAGTCAGAAGTGCAGGAGGGTGAGAAAATTCACCACAGCCAGAGCGGGCAACAGAACAGGCAGACCGACGAAGTACACTGCTGAGGGGAGCAGTGGGCGTGGCAGGAGAGGTCTGCGAGCCATGTGGCACCCTCGCTGGTGGCCGGGGATTGAACTGGCGCTGCAGAGGCTGCGGGGCAGTTCGCAGCCCAGCGCTCAACCGCTGCGCCACCAGGGGAGGTCCTGTAATTATTTAGTTTTCCCTCTTGGTTTATTCACCTTTGGGTGCACAGCTGGTTCATTTCCTCTGTATCCCTTAGTTTACCCTCTACCCTACCTAATAGGTGCTTAGTAAATGTTACCATATTTGATGAGTCCATTGTAACCCTTTCTTTCATTTATTGATAGAAAATTCCAGCAGCAAAACACATGTATGTAAGACTATGGCATGCGTGTTCTGGAATTTTTCATCCCTTTTAAAAATTTCTTTAGCATTTTTTCCCAATGTGGATGAAGGGATCCAGACCTCTCCCTCCCACATATTGGGCTTCAAGTGTACAACACCCCATTTCATGGTGGAAAAATGTATTAGCTAGGTGCTTTCTATCATTTGCCTCCAAAGATTGTTTAATCACAAAGTAATTTGGATGCTTTACTTTATATTCCACTTGACTTAGATCATGAAGTCTCATATCAAGACTTGTGTGTTTGTTTTGAATGTCTTTCCCTGGCTCTTAGCCCAGCCTGAGCATTTTATACGTCCTCAGGAAATCCTTGTCCAGTGCATGTCTTTTGGTCATGATGCCTTGTTAGTGGAGAAATACTTTAGAACGGAAATGTTACTAGTCTTTCATTTTGTTTGGAGTAAATAACCCAAAGGGGATGTTATATAGTAAAATAAGTTTAGAAGAATTTCTCACCACCCTCCACCACCTTGAGGGTTAACGTATCGGCATGAAATTAACAATTCACCAAAATCAGAGGATGCTTTGAGATCACTTGAGTCTTTCATTGTCGTTTTAGCTACAAGGAGGTTTTTAGTCATCACTTGTTAATGTCCCTTAAGACCTGCTTTATGGAACTTGAATTGCATTGCGTTTTTCTTGGCTAGGTATAGTGTCTGTTGCTTTGATGCTTGCTTCCTTTGATAGAGTAGAGTCATTGAGAATTGTAATGGACAATGGAAGAAGCACTTGGCTCATTCCTTCCTACTTCCACTGCCTCCCCAAAAAGGGACTGACTATACCCTGGGCACAGAACCTTAGGCTCTTCTGTCTTCTAATGAGTGGGGCACCAGCATGCCATGCTTAGCCAGCCACTCTGGTGCAGTCAGCTTCTCTGGACCTTCAGCACATAGCCTGAATCTTTTGCAGGAGGCCCAGGGATGCAGTTCTGTGGCCACACCCACCAGGGCCGTGGTCTCCGTGGCTGGCTTCAGATTCAGTAGTTTATTCCTAGGCCATATGTGTCTTTTTTATAGCTTCAGTAGACAAACTTCTCTGCATAGCAGCCCTTGGCACCTTCCACTGCCATTGAGAGGGATGGATTTTACACACCTGCTTTTCCTGGGTGCTTTCTAGCTGTGATCAGGGACTATTTGAGGCACTTCTCGTGGCCGTTAATGAAAGCTGCTCTCTCTCCAGCCTGAGTCATCACACCTTCTCTCTGCTTTTTCCTTTAAGTTACTTTTTTTTTTCTTCAGTAAACCTTTGTCCTGTGAAGGATGGTATTCAAATGCATGTGAACCTAAGCAGTGTCTCTCTCTCTCCCTTTCTCTCCCTCTCTGCCCTTCTTCTCTCTCCCAGTTCTTTACCCTCCCTTTTCCTGCACCAGGCCTCCTACTGCCATTCAAGTCAAGCCGTTCTAGCTCACAAGAGCTCTCAACTCAGCAGCTCGATTTTACATTTAACTTTTAGCTAGAGCCACCCAAGCATTGCGGCATAAACCACAATCTGGTGAATGTTTTGAAAAAATTTGTTAGAAAAATCTAGATTGCTGAAGTGATACTTGAGCTTTGTTTAAAGTTCAAACGTTACAGAAAGTGAAAGTTACTTATCCTATGAACCCCAGCATTCTCTTTAATAGGTTCAGTGTATATGCCTTTTTTTCTAGGCAAATAACATGTATATTTTTTGAAGACAGGAGTGTTATAAATATATATCCTCATTTGTAATTTCTTTTTTAAAAAGTCAGTTATTCATGTATCGTATATCATTCCATATATGGACATATAGATAATCTTTTTGTTATTTTAATGGCTATGAAGTGTTCTACTGTGAAAATAACCCGTTGATTGGATTATAATAGATTGCAAAATGAGGTGTTTAACCCCTGAGCAGTCTTTCACCCCTGATTCTTGGTCTGAGACCAGGAGTAGCCTAAGATTATTTTAGCAGATTTATTTGTTGTTGTTGGAGTGTGAGAGTTTAAACTGCTTTATTTTCTTAAGTTGTGCTCCACTGTTTAAAAATCTATTTTAAAGTCTAAAAAAGTCTTAGAACTTTAATTATGCCTTTAAATATAAAAATAAAATAGCTTATGTTTTTATTTATCTGAAAGACCAAAGACCACTAACCCCATGTAAAGGAATGAATGAAACTTTCCCTGGATCAGGACTACTTGGAAATTCAGAATTGCAGATAGTTTGGGGGGGTGACCCTCAAATGAGTGTGCCAGGGTTTGTCAGTTTTTGCTAGTGGGCAGTTGGTTGCATGGTCTGTTCACAGGCCGTCTCACATTATTTCACACAGTGCCTTCAAATGCCTTTTTATTTTCTCTCTTGGCACTAGTGAGTACACATCATAACTGGCCAGATGATATCAAAGTCTAGGACCCGGGTGGAGAGTGGGTGTTACTATGATTTGATCAAAAGCAAACAAGAAAACAAAGCAAAGGAATAAAAGAAACAGAAAGATACCACATTTTCTTCTCTGTGGGGCTGAAATGTTCTGTGCCGAATTTTCACTTTCTGATTAGAACTGACAGTTGTACAGATAGATTCATTTCTTTGGGGTCAGGAAGAAGTGTAAAATTTTAGTTTGATTTTACTTTTCTCTGCCTTCCCCGCCTCTTTTTTTTTTTTTTTTTCAAGTATGGCTGTATTAATCAAATAGCAGCCACTGTTTGACATGTTCTCCTGTGCTAAGTGTTTGCAGATTGAGTCTGAACTCTGCCAGAACTCACTTTGCATTTTTCTGATGTAGCAGAAATGAACCTGGTTTATTCCATCTCAACAGCTTGACCCAAATGGGTCAGAATGGACTGGACTGATTTCATAAAGGAGGGCTAATGCAGGGTCTGGTTTAATGCAGTTGCCATTAAAACATGCTGACATTTTTTCTCACCGGCAGGTTTTATATTTCCATGAACATTGGCCTTAATTTTCCCCCAAATGAGTCTGTGAATGACCTTTTTCAAGTAACTCCTGACGATTTCAGCTCCCAAGTGATAAGCCTGGGAATGTTCCCTCTCAGCTCAGCTGGGGGAAGAACGGATATTCCGCACTTGCATTTGCTCGCTACCTGCTGGCTTCAAACAGTATTAATTTTTATGTGCTCGTTGTGCATTGTGTTTAATTAAAAGCAGTTCTGTTTGCAGAGGTACTTGTAGAATTTTTTCCCCCCTGAAATGAATAAAACAAATAGGCATCTGGTATTTGTTTTGTGTAACACAATCCCCATAAAATGAAGAGTAATAAAACATAATTATCTGTAAAGGCTTGTTTTATATGCCTGAGAATGGGCTTGTTTCTACCAGATTTTTAAATTCGACTCATACAATAAAGAATCTCTTTGTACATTTGTACCGAACAATAATAACAACACAAGTTTCCCAATTACATGCATGAATCCAACTTATCTTTTATTAAATGGGTTTTTTTCCCCCCCTGTTTCACTGTACATGATAAAAGCTTGTCATCATATTCCTTCTAGGTAAACACGTGAGGTTGAAGGAAAATATTTCTGTTCTGCATTCAGTTCAATCCATAGAGCTTTATTATAATTTCCTCCATAATTAAAGAAACAGTTTTCAGAATATGGGGTCTCTGGTGGTGGATATAGCATGGTGATGGACATTCAGTACCCCTGAATCCTATATAGTGCTGTAGACCAATGTTAACAGCACAGATAAATAAATTAATTAATAAATGAATGAATGAATCAAACCGTTTCATAATTAGTTGTTGATTTTCTGAAAGTAGTACAGAAACTGCTTTGTGGATACTAAAACCACCTTTCAGGATAGTATACGCCAAACTTTTACATCTGTTTTTATAAGGCTTGTAGGCCTTCTGATCTTTGGTTAAAGAGCCCTGCCAATGTCTGATAATTATTTTGAAAACTGTGCTTAATCTGAAGCTACGGTTTTAGCTTTAGTATATGAATATCTGATAAAAGAAATTTGCTCAATGGTTTTGTAGCATTGGATTTAATTTCAGGGTTGGGCTCCTTTCTAAGCATGGAGAAATACTCATCTGAGAAAAAAATTCAGAATGTGAGAAGTGTAAAAATGATTAATTTGGAGGTAGATTTGCTGTCAGGTGGATGGCAGTGGCTCCCTCCCTGGGGGCTCCTGTTCCCAAGACCATTTTTATTGTTTCTATCCAGCGCCTGGCACGAGCCTTGAAGTGGCGAATTCATCCTCAGAGGTTGTGTGTCTATTGCTGCAAGAATAAAAGAAGCAGTAACAAAATCACGCAGTGGAGTATTTCACCATGACAGTTTTATGTGGTTGTATGATGTTGCAGAGTCTTGTATGTGATATCGACCCTTCTCTTTTGAATCAAAGCACAGGGTTTTACTGGAGAAGAGAGGCTTCAGAAATAACTGAGCCTAACAAAATGAAACCTCTAAATAGTGATCCCATACTGCCTACTATTAAACTAATTGCTTACAGGAAGTAAAAGTACATGTAACTAATATTTATATCCAGTTTGATGATAATTTCCAATTTTAGATTGGTAACACTTTTTTAATATTATCTTTTTGCTTTGAAATTATACTGAAATATTCATGGTATTATGAATACAAGTTCAATGAAATAGACATAGATACTTGGTTTCCTCCATCATGTTGTCATCTATTGGAAATGAATAGCTTAAAATAAGCATCAGTTCCTCGTCCAAAGGGAGGTTGAATGTTCCAATTCTAGATAGGCAGTCAGTTTGCGTGCTTATTCAAAATACCATTTTTGAACATACTTGGCAACTTAAAGTGCCCAATTAAAAAGCTCTGTAGAAAGAGGAAGTCTGCGACGTGCAATTAGCCCTTAGGATTCAGAGCATTTCCTTTATGTGTGGAAGGCCATAATATGAAATCACTGGACACAATAGCTTTATGCCAGGTGCTCAGAATAGAAGGCATTTTCAGGATGGATTATTTCTATACTCTTGCACTTAAAATGGTTTACCCAAAGAGGCTCCCATCCCTATAAAAATACTGGCAGTGTGAAAAAAAATTGGTGACATGCTTTTCCCAAATCTTAGGCAATTGATAACTATAACTAGGCATATATATGATGGATAATACAAGCGTGCTAAGGTTCTCAGACTTTTTATTTGATTGACAGCTATACTCTTCCCACCTTTTATTCTATTTTATTGTATTTTTTTTAAGGGATGAGGGTTAGGTGCCAGAAAATTTGCCAGATATTATGCTTCTCCTTCTTGAAAAATGAGCCCTACTGGGTTGAGCCAGATGAGCTGTATATTCTGAGTTTATTTATAGTGTTCATGATAGGAAGACTAAAAACACTAAGCACTTAATATCTTTCCTTATTTATAAGTCACATTCACTTAATGGATATTATTCTTTTATTTTTCTGAAATGTTCTTTTAAAATAGATGATCAGGGAGGATACACATTGACACAAAATTTGTTGGCAGTGAAAATGCAGAATGGAGAAAGCTTTACTTTTTTTTTTAATGCTCTGCAACAAAAAGGTCCACTTTATTTAAGTAAAAATACCACTTTTTGCCTAAGTGCAGTGACACACACATGAGCAACACAGGCTTAGATAAATGTATGTGAACACGGCCTGTTTTTTCCCAATTATATAATAGATGCATTCCATTAAAGTTTGTGGTAAAGTGAATGTCTATTAAGCAAATTATTTTTCCCCAGTGGTTTCTATAGTAAAAAATGATTTCGTCTTGTACTAGGTTATGGAGTTAATAAATTCTTTTGTAAGAATACCATGAAGAGGGGGAGGAAGAGAGCGAGACAGAGAGACAGAGAGACTCTTTAAATACCATAAATCTGAAGGAAACACTAACTTCCTGATGACACTCAATTCAATGTATTGCCTATCACTGTGAAACTATGGTATATGACTTTAATAACAAAGTGACAGCGCACAATAATATCACAGCTCTGAAGGTGATACTGTTTTTCTTCACCCTTCTTCCCATTATGCTCATATCAAATATATTATTTTAATAGCCGAAGTATCCTTATCTTCATACTGTATTCATTTGACACCCGGGTTTTCTTTTGTTAACTTACACATGTTGAATATAGTATATAGTAGTTCTTTCTAAACATTTTCTCCTAATCCTTCTCCAATTTGTTTCAAGATCTCCACATGCGGAAAACTAGCTGTGATACAGAGTACTTAAAATGGAAACACCCACACATCATTAGCAATAGTCTCATCCTTGTTCCTATCACTTTACTTGTATTGTGGAACACTATAGATTGTATAAGGTACTGGTCTTTAACCCCTAGCCCAAATACCTGCCATGTATTAATTACTGTTTATCATGCCTGACACACGTGATCTCATCTTGTTCTTACAAATGCTCCATGTAGTGAACATTACCATAGGCCACCTCCATTTTACAGATGATTAATGTGAAGCTAAAATTTGTCAAATGACTTACCTAGAGCCCCTCAAAAAAAAAACAAAACAAAAAACAAAAAACCACAAGAGGTAGAGTTAGCATTTGACTCCAGCTCAGACTGGGCTCTGGAATCTGGATGCTTAGTCTGCACCAGGGCCTGGGTCTCAGCCTGCTTTGTGCTTTCAGAGTCATCCAGGGACTTTTCAAATACGCTGATGTACATGGACTCAGCATCTCTAGGAGCTGGCTCTGGACACTGTGTCTTGAAGGTTTCACAAAGACCCTGTTTTGTCAGGTTAGCTTGACAATGCATTCTCTCTTGGCTGCTGAATTGCTGAAGGAAGATCTCATCCCCTCTGTCTTCCAGTCTGCAGAGCGAGGTGGTTGTGGTGCACACCATAATTTTATTTCTCACACTCTGGAAACTGGAAGTCCAAGGTCAGATTGCCAGCATGGTCAGGTTCCGGTGAAGACTGGCTTCTGGATGCTGACTGCCAACTTCTAGCTGTGGCCTCACATGGTGGAAGAGGGGAGGGAATCTCTCCGTCATCTCTTTATAAGGGCTCTTATCTTATTTATGAGGGGTCTGTCCTCTTAACCTAATTACGCCAAAGGTCTCCATCTCCTAACTCTATCACTTTGGGGGTTAGGTTGTAAAATATGAACTTTGGGGGCAGATACAAACTTTCACATCATAGCAGGCAGGACAGATCTGTGCTCTGTGATGATTCTGATAAAGGGGCTTATGGAGGGTTAGGAGGTAGCATCTGGGACATAGACACTTTAGCATATCCTATTTATTCTAGCACAGGGAAGTTTTATTTTTTTCATTTATACTCTGTCAGCCCTATTTCCTTACCAGATAGCTTTGGTCTAGTTTCTCATGAAGTTCCCAATCATGGATGGTGATTTTTCCCTATTCAGTTCTTCTGGGAGAGCTTGGGAGATCAGACCAGTCACTTGTATATTTTCCTAATTTTCTCCTCAAACTAATGGATCAGTTCCTCAGGGTCCACCTTAATGGGATTGCGAGGTGAAGGATAAAGATCATCTAGGATTTAACAGGCTGGTATGATGGTTTTCTTCTTTACATTTTTTTCTTTTGGGGCACCATTGAGCAAAAGCTAGGGCTTGATTCCTGAGTTTAGAAAACCCATTGAGCTACCTACTATGTATCAGGCAGAGAGGACTCAGGATGGCATTTTGGGAGCCAGTTGAACTGACTTAGGTTAGGAACACAAGTGTTGAGGTATCAGTGAGGCCATAGACAGAAGACCTGTCTACCTAATGATACTGGGAGTCAGTCCTTATATTTTTATATTCTGAATATGAATTTGTGATAATCAGACCATCAAACACTTGTGACTGTCAGGTGCTTGGCCACATTATAAGTTGTATTCATAACAGCTAATAGAAGCAATGGGGACTAGAAGGAGAGTGTTAAATAGTACAGTAGTCTTTATGGATGGACTGTTCTGTAGGTTTATTTATTCATACATTGAATATGTTATTTATTAAGTGCTTTTTGTGTGCCAGGCTCATCCAGAAGTCTGCATGTCAGACTTGGTTCTGAGATTCCTTGAGTTTAGAGTTCAACTGAAAGCATCATTTTATCGCAAGGAGTTTATTAAATTATAGGCTTCAAATAGGGAGGAAAGTCTGTCTCTCAGTCCCCTCCCCGCCAGTTCTGCTGTTGACTGGTCTTGTCAATCAGCTCTAGGAGGTGTAAAAATTTCTTGAGCTATAAGTACTATACTCTGGTAACATAGATTGAGAGACTGATTGGAAGTTTCATCATTAGCACTAGTCTGACTCTTCTGAGAGTTCAGGTTTCTTTCCCTTCTATAAGCTTAAATTCTTTCTTCTTTGTTTTCAATTTCAGGAAAACTTTACCCGTGAGGTAAATTAAAATAAAGGAGAGGACCAACAAAGATGTTACCCAGAGGTATAGCTAGGGGTGACTTGTAAGAAAATTATTTGAATTTGGATTTTTAAAAAGTGGTCATCTCAGTGTGTAATTACATTTAGCCCAAAATGGTTTTTTGAGTTGTCTTATCTCTGCATTAGGAACCACATATTCTTAACTAAGCCCTCCCTTTTCTTGCTAAAAAGAAACTGTGTATCTGAGAAAATAATCCTTGTTTTAGCATATTTGCTTTTGCTCTAACTATATAATGATTTTATTTCTGGAGAGTTTTATTCACATTGTATGATTGAAAAAGAACAGACAGACCATACTGGAAAATAAATTTAGATTTTTGCAAATAATAAAGCCAAAAGGTTTCCAGTTATAGTTTTAAGATGTCTTATCATACCGTCTAGTTTTAGAAACTCATTTTTTTTCCAGGTGCAAAGAACAATGCGTCTTAGGACAATGGTGAGGCTTACCTCATGAGAATGGTCCTCTTTGCATTGTGCTGTGGTACGTGAGGTGAAGCTTTAGAAATAAACACAGCCCTGGACATAACCGGCTTCAGTTAAGGCATCTACTATTTTTAATACAATTTGCTATTTTTGGTCTTGGCGTGTTATCTTAGGGTGAGAAAAACTGTCCACTTGCCTCAGTCTGAGGTCATACGTAGCCGTCAGGTCTCTATAATGGACTGGATGATGTTATGGTTTTAAAATAACTGAAAAATGAAAATCGTCCCCCAGTCATGGTTGCTGTGGGCTCTCATTTTGATGCCAACAAACACATTCCTCGTCTACAGGAACTTCCCTCTCTCCCTCCTTCCCTGGAACTTAAATGCCATAGTTTAATGTACCTAATACCTGGATGCAGTCTTGTAATGTTTTGTTTTGTTCTCAGCTTTTGTGACAGTGTTAAGGGGAAGGTAAGTAGTGTAGGGGTTGGGCTGAAAGAGGAGAAAATGGAGCAGTCGGAGTCCCCAAGGGACAGGGTAAGAGATTGTTAACACATTAGTGGTAGGAGGGCTTCTGTAGAAAACATGACTGTACAATTAAATGGGACCATTAAAAGCACACTGGTGCCAATTCATTAAATGACACTGGTGATTTCTTTGTAAGTCCCTTTCATTTTTTTCCTCCCAGGACTGCACATTATTGGGGGGCGAGAGAGGCATGTTGCTGCAATGCAAAGACCAGGGAGAATACAGGGGAACAGCCTCATCACTTTATGTCTGTGCCCCCAACCCCTTCTCCGGGAGCTGATGCATCGATGAAAAGACTGTCTGAAAGGAAAGACCCCTAAATACCTGTTTTCATCTATAGATTTTGGAAATGGAAATTATCTGCCCTGGAATGCAATTCCAGATAACAGATCAGATACCTATGGAAGAAATCTGCTTGGAGATAAAATGTTGTGGAACATTTGGATTAGAATGTTAATCCAGATGTCTTTTAATTCCCAAAGAATGTCGAATTCACCTTTGGAAGTCTTATGTAAACAAACTGCAAAGATGTTTTTTATGGGTAAAATGTGGATACTGGATATCTGTCTTCTATTTGTTCTGTGAGATAAAATGAAATGGAATGGAAAGCATTTAGTGCAGTCTCTGCATAAAGTAAGAGATCCTAACTATTAACTAGTTTTATTATCTATTTAATTTTAGGACTTCCCCATACCCCCCTAACACCCCCTCCCTCCCCACCAAAAAAAGAGAAAAACCAACTGAGTGATCTCATTTGTCTGTTGGAGGCTAAGTCTAAAAGAAAGCTGAGGCCCCCAGATATGATATGTTAATTAGTAGAAGAGCCAAAATTAGAATCCAAATCTTAGGACTCCCCGTTGGACTGTGGTGCTTCCCCTGTGTGGGCTTGCTCTATATAAAACTATATAAAAATCATACCTCATCTATAATAGGGGTCAGAAAAGATGTGGAAGCCAGAGTTTTTAAGTTCTTTGCTGCTCAGGTTTCTTTTAGTAACAAAAATCCCTGCACTTTTAAAGGCATTATCACTGTCTTGAGTTTTCCAAGAACTACCTTTAGAGAAAAAGTCTTGCATTTCGATTATGCCTGAGGCTGGCAGAATACCATTTAAACTACAAGAAAAAAAAAAGGCAAGTATTTGATTAAAACCAATCTGCTCCAAAGACTAATGTTCCAGTCTCCATCAAATCTTTTCCAGGGAACTCCCCTGTGTTCTGCTGATGACTAGATCCAGTTTGTGGTGAGGTGAAAGAAAAGGCAATTATTTACTTAATTCATCTGTTAGCTCTTAGACTTGTCTATTCGGACTAAAAAAACGGGGTGAGATAACAGAAGTTCGAACACTTGAAAATGTATGGCGATAAGAAGGGCAAGCGGTGTTTGTCAGCTAACGGCTCAGGGAGCTCGGTTCATGTGAACTAGGGAGGTGTCCTCCACACACTTTTCCGCATTGTTTTTGTGACTCTCTGAGGTCTCTACAAATAGGCACTTATACTCCTATTTCCAGTTCCAGTCAGTGCATCTGCTCTTCCCTGGCCCCCATGGTGCATCACCCAACACTGGTCCCACCCCCACCTGTTGTTTCCCTCACTTTGAATCTTTCAAGACTCAACTGTGTCACCATCTCTGAGAAAATGCTTTTTGCCTTGTCCCCTCCCCCCACACCCTCCATCTGTTCTGGGTCAGAAGCCCCTGTTGGTGAGGCTCTGGGGGTCCCCTGCTTGTGGTCCTTCTAGTCCTATGGTGCACGGTTGTGAGCATCTTACAATCATCTGCCGAGGGGTTTCTCCTTGGGTTCTTTTGACTGTCCATCCAGCGTGGAGCAGGTGCCTGGAGGTAGAAGTATAGGTTCATCGAATAAATGAATGAGTCCCTTTCTGCCCAAACCTGACTTCCCTGAGTTGATATGCCCCTGTCACCTTTTGTAAATGAAACTATTTTTTAAATAGAATCAGCCATTTCTATCCTTTGTTCTGACGGAAGTAATTTTTATTTCTTATACCCACTTTCCTACCGTCAGTGCAGGCTCATGTGCTTTCTTTTTTAAATTTTTGTAGGGGTGTGAAGTACAAGATAGACTATAATGTGGACTAAATCCAGGCCTATTCAGTTGGACTAGACTCTTAGGCTTCCCTAACATTGAGAAAGTAATTAGTGCTGGGGGGTGGGGGGCATTAGAAGAAATGGCTGGGATTCTTTGTATCTGAAAGAATGTTTCTCCTTGGTGATGAGGCGGCATTGTCACCCTCCTGAATAAATCCTTAAGCAAAGTACAAAAACACCAGCCGCCTAAACAATGACCAGCCACTCTCCCTTTGGAAATGCGGTACCTTGTATGGGTAGGTTTAGAAATAGGTTTCCTGTTCAGGTTTTTGACTAGTCATAATGTTGAGTGGCAGGCTAACCTTTGAACTTTCTGTGTCTTTGACATCAAAAGGAGTTCTGCCTTTACCCAGAAAGTTTTATTCAAGTAATTAATACTCTCAAGTTAGCACAGAGGGAAGTTCAGACTGTGAACATGGTGAAAAAAATTAGTGCCTTTCATTGCTCAATTTATTTGGAATATCCTTGATTTCTTTTTTCTTAAGATGGGGAAGTCAAATCTCCCTCATCTTTCAGTGTGTTTCTTTTTATACACTTAAAATTATTTTTCCTAGGCAAAATTGGATTTGATTAGTTTTTTAATGGCATGTATAATCCACTTATCCTCCAACACATCTAATGGTGTTTATTTTACTCATGAAAAGTCTCCACTAGGAAGGACATGTTTTTAGTAACATTTGTATCTCTAAAACATGTATTAATTAGTGAGTGAGTGGTTTTTAGCAGAACCCCTCTTTGAATGGAACTGAAAATCTCAATCTTGTTTTGGCAGCAAATTTTTGGAAAGTTTTTTTCTGTGATCTGTAGATGTATCACGACTATTTTTCATATTCTTATATTTTTATTTAAATTAAACTCATCTATGACTCAGCATCTCCCTGTTTTAGAAGTGACTTTAGTCTTTCCAAAATTTTGCTTTGTGATGTGTGTTGCAGCCAGAGGCCACGACATGTGCCCCTCTCTTTATTCATCCTTCATTTTTGGAAAGATGACCTGCATATTTATTACGTACAACGTCTTTTATAATAACTTTTAGGACTGAGATATTTTTTAACTAAAATGGTCTACACCTAGGAAGGCTTATTATTAAAATTAAACGATTAAAAATCTAAAAGATGATGTGGTAGTATACACACTGGAATACCATTCAACTAGCTATAAATATGCAGAATTCTGACATTTGCAACATTATGGGTGGGCCTAGAGGGCAGTATGCTTATGAAACAAACCAAACAAGAGAAAGATAACACTGTGTAATTTTACTCATTATATGGAGAAAACAAATAACAGGTATACTAAATAAAAACAAAAATAAACTTTTGGGCTAAAGACCAATGAGTGAATACCAGAAAGGAAGGGAAAAAGGAATGTGTAAACTGGGACAGAAGGAACAATGGTATGTTGAAGATAGACTTGGGCTCTCAGAAGTGAAATAAATGTAGTATACACCCTGAAACTTATATAACATTATAATATAACGTTAGATAAAAGAAAAATATAGTCAAATGCCCTGTATCCATTAACCGATAAATACTAAGTTATATAAAGAAAGGGTTGAAAGGGCAACCAATGGAGTCATAGTGACTTAAAGATAATGCAGATTTTGTCTTAAAAATGGTCAAGACTGAGGGCCTCCCTGGTGGCACAGAGGTTGAGCGCTGGGTTGCGAAGCTGCCCGCAGCCTCTGCAGCGCCGGTTAGATTCCCGGCTGCTCCCCAGCCACCTGAGGAGGGTCCCACATGGCACGCAGACCTCTCCTGCCGCCCGCTGCTCCCCTCAGCAGTGTACTTCGGTCCTTCTGCCTGCTCTGCTCCCCGCTCTGGCTCTGGTGAATTCTCTCACCCTCCCGCGCTTCTGACTGTACCCAGTGCTTGTATAAATAAATAAATAAATCTTTAAAAAAAAAGAAAAAAAGGTCAAGACTGAATCAGAGTGTCTACAGGACACATGAGTGATAAAATGATAATGATATGCAAAATATGATTTCTATTAAGATAGTCTATAAAGACATTACCACCAGTGCATAGAAAGAATATTCAAACTATGGCAGAAGCATTTTGGTATTGATGAATATACTCTAATTTCTTAAGAAACCAGAAATCAGAATATGGGCTCTCAGTATATATTTTAATTGTCACTAATGCAAAGTGCTGGTTGTTAATAAAAAATATAAGGAAACTTATCTCACGTGTGGGCTAAGCACAAATAATTGCTACAAAGGTGGGTCTACTTTTTTAATTGTAAATTTATTATTGCTTTGTTTGATATTTATTACTGGAGTCCCTATGTTAATTCTGGTTTTATTGCTGTTCAGAATAATTAAGGTGAAGTCTTATTTCTTTTGCCCTGCTCATTCTTTTCACAACTGTGACTGAGCACTTTGGTGATACTGCTCTGTGGCCAAAAACAATGGCTACATGAGTATTGCTATAATGAGTAACAATCACTTAACCTGCTTTTAAGGATCACTTGGGATAGTCTTGAATAGTAGTACAGCCTCATTATTTTGCCTTTTTTTCCCTCATTATTTTTGCTTTAATAGCTTTTGGAAATCCATCTACAGTGCTACTGCTGGGACACATGGCTTTCCTTCTTTGGTTACAATATACATTATGTCCTTTGGTGAGAATTTGTCTTAGGTGCTCTCATCAATTGGGAGGCCACCAAACTGGATGCTAGTTTTGAAATGGTGGTCGTCGAAGATTCCAGAATGCTTGAGGCAGTAGTTAATTGCTCATTGGCCATCTTGTCCATGTGCAGCAACAGAACCCTTGACATTCCTGGCTTACTTCCTTAAAGACATTTCATTGCCTTGTAGGAATCCTGAACATTTGTTTATATTATTTTTAAAAATAAAATCTACAGTACACTTTGTGGATGAAAGATGAGTATTTAGTAGCAATAGCTTGGACTTTTCTATTGTCTCCATAATTGAAAATGCTGCCTGGAATCTGATTTTCTTGCCCTTCCTTTCTCTCTTATTTTAAAAGAGGGGAAAATGGAACATTGTTTTCTAAACATGTGAATAGAAATGGTCCCCCAAACAAAATTTGTATGAAGTATTTTATTATTTCATTTTTATCTTCCCATTTATGATTCTTGATTTCCTGCCTGTATGAAGTGGAACAGAAAGTAAGGCATAGTGTCCATTTGGTTGCACAATCAATTCTATAATCCACATTCAACGATCAAAATAATTTCAGTAAATAATTGATTTTCCTAGAAGAAAGGCATCTCCATTTCAAAAACATTCCATTGAACCTTCATTCAAAAGGCATTTCTTTGTAGCAGTAACTCCTATGTATTGGGCACATACTCTGTGCCAGATACTGGACTCCCCAAGGACTCTACAAAGTGTCCAGTTGTTCTTGGGCATGAGGGTGAATAGCCATAGTCCTTGACCTCCAAGAACTCAAAGATGGGGGTATTGCCATTGGGGGAGTTGCTGAGACAGAGACAAGTCCACGGACACCATAATCACTGAGTGATGAAGGCACTGCATGCAAACGGAAGTCACCCCACTTGGAGAGTAGAGAGGGGCACATTGAATACTTTTAAATGTTTATATTTGTTGCTCAAATTCGTCTAAATCAGCCAGTCCCGTGTACATTCCCTGTAATAAAAGTATGAAATGATTACAATGGACAATATTCAAACCCCAAAGCTACAACATTCTGCTTTCCCTTCTAGAACAAAATGTGAAAGGAAAGGTGAAATATGCTCTTAACCATCCCAGAGATGATAACTTATACTTACATTTTAAAACAATCAAATTTCATTTTGTGGACTTTGCGATCATATAATTTTTGTTATTAACTGGTGATTTTTCTTTTGTGACCGCTTGGGATTTTTTTTTTTTTAATTTTTTATTTCAGGGATATGCTTTCCTCTACCCCTAAGTTGTTAGTGTGGGCATATATGGATATATCCGAACCGAAAGCATAATCTTGGTTGTATCTATTTTGTCTTTTCAGCATATATTGTATAACTCCTTTTGCGTAAGGCAATTCTTTGTTTAAATAATGAGAAACGTGTGTCCTCAGTAACATGATTTAATATGGAGCCTCCATTTGCTTTATCAAATGTACTACCAACTCTTAAGATGAATAGATCTGGCCTCTTTCTTAGGTTCAGCTGAAATATGAGATAGGAGACACCTTATTATCAAGAGGTCCCAACAAGCCCAGTGATTGAATTCCCTGGCCCTGTCCTTGGATGGACACAGCACTGAACAGCTTGGTCTCTTGGAACCTAAGATTTTGGGCACTTTCTGAAGATATTCTTGAGATGCCACTGGATAGATGTCTCAGAGCAAAGATGCTTGGATCTGTTTCCTTGGTCAAGATGCATCATCTTGTTCAAGGATTCAGATCTGAGTTTCAGCTTGAGGTAACACAGTAACATCTGTCAAATATAAACCATAACACAATATCTAAAGGGGGAAAAAATTTACAGGAGGGAAAAAAAAAAGCCCATTTGGAGTGTGGGGGTGTGTTTTATTGCAGTCATTGGAAATGAATGGGACTTGGTACCTACACCTACTGGACTGGATCAAAATAAAACCTGCAGCCAGCTCTCCTCTCCCTAAGATTCCAACCTCCTGTGATCCAGATTTTCATATTCCTCCCAAATTGCCCCAGAGCCTACTGTGACCCTCATCCATCTTTTTTGCATTTAACAAAGTTGTAAAGCGATTTATGTGCTTTCCATTAGCCTTAGCAAAGCTGCTGTCATGAATATTTAATGGTGAGCACAGTTTGTTTTCTTTTTCTTTCTTTCCCAGCTTAGGCACCCCCTCCCACTTCACCCCCTACCCTCCAGCTCTCTTTCAGGGAACTAAGAGAAATGTAAATATCCCAGCCCCGCACCCTCTGGCAGGATTCCCAAAGCGGCCTGGATTCTTTCAATTCAAAGCCCAGACCCAGTACCGCAGGGGCTTCCCCCGGTTTTTTATTTTTCTGCTCTTTTCCCTTCTCCCTCTTTGACTGTCCTCTTCATGCTCCCGTGGGGGGAGTGTGGGCTGCTGGCACCCTGACCAGAAGTGGCCAGGGCGCAGGGCCTCTGCTTGCACCCTGGGCGCGCTCCCCCTCTGCGGAGCTGCAGCCCTGCCACCCCATGGTGGTCTTTTCCTTTGAACTTCGCTGCAGCACAATAGCTGCTCTGCAACTTTCTGGGGCTCCCTCGGATGCATTCCTGACACTTCACGGGTCGCTGGTCCCTTTCTCTCTGCAACAGCAGAAAGGGTGAATGTCTGGAACCAAAAACGACTTCTGAAGACGCTAAAAGATTTACCGTGTCTGGAGCAACCTCTGAACTTTCGTGGGTGTTTTCTCAGAAAAATGCACTTTTCCTGTTCGTAGCTTAGATCATCTCCGTGTATTTTTTCCTGCCTTTCTTTCCTCCCTCCCTCCCGGCATTTACTTATGGAATGTCCCTATTTTTCTCTTCCTCCACCCCACCTTCCATCCTGGATTTTTCCATTGTCCTTTCTGATTTGTATGCTCCAGGGCCAGGCAGGGGGTTGAGAGGATTCTAACATAAGGCTGGGAGGGAAGCAAGAGCTAAGTCTTTAACTGAGAAAGTTAGAGGCCCCAAAGCCCCCTGCCCTCCTAAGGAAGACAAACCTGCTTGAATACCTGATCTACAGGTATCTGCCCTCAAGGATTGCTTGAAAGATTAGCTGAGATCAGACATAAGTACAAAATGTTCGCTACGTATTGGGCTATAGTAATTGCTCAATAAGTATTAGCCCTGTATTATAATTAGTATCATATGCATTGACTCATTTCCCCGTGGAATTACTCAGTGTGGTTTCAAAAATTCACATAGGTTCTAAATCTTAATTTAATTAATTGTAGAATGGAGTCATATTAGACTGCAGAGCTAGCGTCTGTTTATCTCTAAATGTACAAATCTAGTACATTTGTACAAAAGTACAAAAAGTTTTCTTTTTGCATTGGTTAAGCACAAAATTAAGGAATATGGACTTGGACTTGTCTTCACTGACTTTAGACTTGTCCTTTTTGATTTTCCACCTCCTGCATGAATCCTGAGCCTCTACCCTATTTCCCTTTCTACCTGTTGGATCAGACCTTAATCTTAGTTCCGTTTGATGCGATTTTACTGTCAGAAGTAATGTCACAGCGTCAGAGTGTCCCAAGTGATAGCTAATGTTCTTTTGGTTTTTGACTGAAACTTTTGTAAATCTTGTCATGGAAGCAAGCCTATATGTAAACCAGATGGGGGGGTGTCGAGGGCTTATATCTTACAGGAAGAGTGGACAACAATTGCTGCAGTTTAGAGAACTTCAGACGGTTTTCTAGGAGCTTGTGCTTAGCTGCTCTGGGGCTCTCCTTGAATCATTTTGTTCCCCTTCTGTGAGGACCCTAGTGCTGATTGTTGTCTGGTAAACCCAGTGCACTCACGTGGCTATTGATAGAACTGACTTGGAGTCCTGGTAAGATCTATCTTCTGAGAGTATATTCATCTGCAAAAAGCTAGAAAAACATATGACAAGCTTTGGATGTGAATGGTTTCCTCTCTTGGAACGAATAATTTTTACTAGATCCTTCTTAAGTGCTTCTCTGTCTTCCATGAACGCCTACCACGCTGTGCTTAATTGATGGGAGTATTGTTTCATTTCTCTTTGGATTAACCTAAGATTGAATTAGTTAGCATGTGGGTAACATTATCTCACTAATTCACAGT
Organism: Talpa europaea; assembly: GCF_964194135.1. NCBI lineage: Eukaryota > Metazoa > Chordata > Mammalia > Eulipotyphla > Talpidae > Talpa > Talpa europaea. The sequence goes on from NC_140069.1 coordinate 15,662,220, forward strand.
GTAGTTACAATCAGCTAAAATCTCGGAAAGATTTCTACCTGGACTGCTAATTAAACACATCCTCCTCTTTCCTGTCTGGTGGACTGAACTACAGCTTTTACGTAGTTCTGTATCACATTTCTTCTTAATAGATTTGGCTCCATTTCCCAGCTGATGAGATAATTTTGGATTCTGCCCCTGAAGGCTAAGGTCACATTATTGTGGCGTCAAGATTTTCTCAGATTTGGAAACCAAGCCACGGTGTCTTTAATGGACACGTGGCAGGGCAGAGCAGGACCAAGTCCTTCAGGTCATCTCTCTAGACCTATTTATCTTGAGTTGCCATGGGCCCATTTGTCAAACACTTTGGGTAAGAATTCCCAAGCAGCATTTTCCTCTCTGTTTTGTTATCAAGCTATGAGGCTGACTGGAAAGATCTTGCCAGATGTCTTGCTAAAATCCTGGCACACTTGTAAACAGATGTGGGTATGATTAGGCTGGATGAACAGAAAACATGTATAACCAGATCCATCTCTCAAATAAACCAGTTTCCACATTGCTTTTGATCTTGTCCCATTATGTTTTCTGTAAGTAAAACTTTCACTGCAAATATTAATTGAGGTTACGTCAACAAGTGCTGAGGGTCTGGTTCTAGGGGACTTGGGAAAAGGGAGAGAAACAAAAGGTATTTCTCCCTTGACTAAGGTAGAGCCTTGCTGGGTCCCACAGTGAGGAAACAAGGTAGAACATGGTATACAGCTCCCTCTCAGCTGTGCATAGCAGATGATGGGGGTTCCTGTTGGGAAAAATGACTCTGATAGCATTTCTGATGTCATGAATGAATTGTGTCATGTGATTCTCTTTCTCCACTCAAAGGCTGGTCACTATTTGAGCCTTTCCTGATTTTTTTTTTTAACATTTATTTATACAAGCACTGGGTACAGTCAGAAGCACGGGAGGGTGAGAGAATTCACCAGAGCCAGAGCAGGGAACAGAACAGGCAGACTGATGAAATACACTGCTGAGGGGAGCAGCGGGCGCGGCAGGAGAGGTCTGTGCGCCATGTGGGACCCTCACCGGTGGCCGGGGATCGAACCAGTGCTGCAGAAGCTGTGGGCAGCTTCACAGCCCAGTGCTCAACCGCTGCGCCACAAAGGGAGGCCCCTTTCCTGATTTCTTGCATACATCATAGCTCCCATTCTGAGCCCCTACAGTCAATCAGGGCACTGGTCCAAGAGCTTGACTAATAGAACTAATTTAATTCTTACCACACACTTCTCAGGTGGATTTGCTGCTTTTCTGCCTTTTACAGAAGAGGAAACCAAGCTGGGAGGCTAATACCCATGTAAAGTGAGGCCTAGGCATCTCTCTTTTTGCTGTGTTGACCAATGGTGAGGAGAGATGGGAGAAAGTGGTGCTGTGTTTTGAAGTCTGGCTCTTAATCCTGGCCTCTTTTTACCTATTTGCCTGTGTGGGTACAGTTTATTTTGGGCAAATTGCTTAAATTGGGCAGGACATTCATTTAAGTGCCTCCTGTATAATAGATGTGCAATGAATGGAAATTGTGGTTTATAAGTCTCTCCACAAAGAGATCTGTTAGAAGTGTACAGAACAAGAATGTGTCTGTTTTGGTAAGTTTTTAGACCCTGCTACCAAGGACAGTCTAGTGCTTTGTGGGTAGTTGTGGAACAGATGGATGAAACAGCGGAGTAAGGCAGGAATCAGAGGACATCTGCAGCTAGTGGAAGTGGCATTATTTTCCACTGACTTAGTCTCAGCCTTACTCACTACTTGGGAATGGAAACAATCCTTTTCTTAGCTTTACTTGCCACCATTTGCGACAGTTGTGACATCATGTGAGTTATTTTCTTTAGACAACACAGGCAAAGTTATCTCTTTCTGTCACGGTTATTTTAACGGTAAAAATGCAGTGCATCGTGCCCCTACCTGTATTCCAGACCCCATTTAAGGACATTGTAATATGATAGTCCAATGCAAACAAAGAACGATTTAATTTTATCCCACATTAGTAGATTGTCGCAATGAAGGTACTATCATTAGGTGACAATCTATAAAAATGGCCCCTGAGACCAAGTGCTGGCACAATTATTTTTTCTTCAATTATTTATTCAGTCCAAAGGATTGAAATATTGACAGACACTGTAAAATGCACTACCCACCAATTTACAGAAATTGAATGACAGAACCATTTGCAAACTGAAGTGGCTTTTTATTGACACTTTTTTATTTATTTAAATTTTTACTTTTCCAGCTTAACTGTGTTTACTACACCCTCTTAGGGGCTGTTTTGTTCATAAAAGCTATTTCAAAACAGATAAATTAGCATTTAGTCTGAAAGGGTCAGATCACAAATGGAGGTTCTAAATCAGCCTCAGGTACTTTTCAATCAGCCTTAATATTTTTATGTGGTTGGATATTTAGATTGGATATTTTATATAAAATCTTTCACACTGCCCACCCCCCACCACTTTTAGTGACTTTTTTGGGGAGAGCTCCCTTTTCTGTCAGGGCTTCAGAGAGCGGTTACATATAGATTCCATTTGCAGTAAAAATTTCAACTTAATTTATATCATGGATGATTAGGAGAAAATGCTTGTCCTTGTCTTCTCAACTTAATTGTATGGACAGGTGCTTTTCTTGTTTCCCAAAATATTATTTATATGTGATAAGATTTAATTCCCATGAATTTGCACTTAGCAATCCTAAAAGAATTTGTTTGGATTTAACTCCTTATGTTCAAGAGATTATTTTTATTTGTATTGATACTAGAGTCTCAAATTTGAATCTTTTCCCAGATGGTCTGATTTTCTTCTAAGATCACTTTCATTTTTCTTAAATCAGTTAATTTTCAGTTTTGATTTTTCCAACTCTTGGGTAATCCCCAGTTAATCTCTCCTGGGATTTCTAAAAGAAAAGAAATTTTAATTTATATGAATTTTATATATAATTTACATGGATTTTATATATTCTTATACCAAGCACCAAACAGCATCATGGGTTTTGTGTGTATGTGTGTGAATGTGCATGTGCACATGTATTCATTTATGATACACAGACACACTTATAATGTACGTTAAGAGTCTTGGGACTATCAGAAAAAGTTAAAGTAGATAAATTTTTCAAAAGTATATTCCTGAAGTAAAAGGTTAACATCACATACACATTTCTGTAAAACCAAATTTACTGAAATTTATAAAAATCCAAAGTTTTTATGATTACTTTAAATTGGTACATAATCAGATTGTATCTGCTATTGTGACAGCTATCACATTTTTCACTTTAAGTTTTATCCTCATACTTATTACTGGATATGTTATGGATATATATAGATAGTACTTAGTTGATAAGGTTCCTTTGTAGTGGGCTTAGATTGTAGCTAACCTGTCCAGAAAGACCATTGTATTTTATTACCAGAAGTAGGCTTGCATCCTGTCTCACCATGCCGATGTACTCTTTGCTCTCTTTTCTTCTAAACAGGAGACTTTTATGACTTCCAAGTGGGAGAAAGTTGTAGGTTCGCAGACTTGACCTCCACGGGCATTCTGAGATAACCTGTCTGGAGAGGAAGAAATAATAGAAAAACAGTATAGGAGCAGGCTGGGATTTGGCCAAAAACCACAAGGCAGGCAGCTGTTAGTGATGGACACTTCTAGAGGGCCAGGTATGAGGCTGCCTTAAGCTAAAAATGACAGGTTATTGCTTCTCTTTGTGTAAAGTCACACCTGGGAGGTAACTTCTGCTACATAGTGTTGACAAAGACAAGTTGTGGGCAGTTAGAAGGATTGAAATGACTTGTTTGTGCCCTATCAGCCTGTCCTTTCTCTTTCTCTCTCTTTGTTAATTTTCACTGTTTGCTTTTTCCAGCCAATCCAAGCAATGTTTAAGAAAGAACTCTCTTTTCATGAGCATTTGCTATGAGAGGGTGGCCCGGGGAGGGCTCCCTAGCTTGAACTGTGGTGGTACTGTCCCAAGAGGCCAGAGTAGAAGCTGTCAGGCTTCTCAGTTTAGGACTGGACTGAACAAATAGCAACAGCAGCAAAACAGCAACCATAAGAGTGATAATACAAATGGCTCTTCTAGGAAATTTGGATATATTGCTTACCCGTTGACTATCAAAAATTTTACTATTAGAGATTGTTTTTATAATTGTTTTGAGCTTTTATGTAGTGGTCCTGTGCACTTGGAAAACATGAGTTTTGATACATATTCTGTCACTAAAAAAAGAGGTCATTTCTTATGATACAGGTGTTAAGATGTGTATCAACTCTAGCTTCTGTTGGTCTTTCATGTTATTCCATTCACTAAACTATTCCAAAGGTGGATAAAAAAATGTGCTTTTTTTGAGAAAAGTGAGATTTCAGAAGTGTATAAAATGTTTGAGTTTTCTTTCAAGATGCCAAGAGGAGTCTGAACACATTGTTAGAAGAATTGTTAAGAACTGGGACTTTAGGGCCTCCCCGGTGGCGCAGCGGTTGAGCACTGGGTTGCGAAGCTGCCCGCACCTCTGCAGCGCCGGTTCGATCCCCGGCTGCTCCCCGGCCACTGGAGGAGGGTCCCACATGGCGCGCAGGCCTCTCCTGCCGCCCGCTGCTCCCCTCAGCAGTGTACTTCAGTCCTTCTGCCTGCTCTGCTCCCCACTCTGGCTCTGGTGAATTCTCTCACCCTCCCGCGCTTCTGACTGTACCCAGTCCTTGTATAAATAAATAAAAAATAATAAAATCTTTAAAAAAAAAAAAAAAAAGAACTGGGACTTTAGGGCCTCCCTGGTTCGATCCCTGGCCACCGGCGAGGGTCCCACAAGGCGCAACAGACCTCTCCTGCCGCGCCCGCTGCTCCCCTCAGCAGTGTGTTTCTTCAGTCAGCCTGTTCTGTTCCCCGCTCTGGCTCTGGTGAATTCTCTCACCCTCCCGCACTTCTGACTGTACCCAGGGCTTGTATAAATAAATAAATAAATCTTTAAAAAAAAAAAAAAAAGAACTGGGACCTTGGAGTCAACCAGATCTGAGTTTAGGCCCGATGTGGTATAGCTATTTCTGTATCTGTATATTATCTATGAACTCTTTGGCCATGCGACTTTGATGACCAGTTTGTTCACTGCAAACTGAGAGTAAACATATCTCCATTGAAAGTCACTATGAAGATGAAGTGAGAGTGTGTTTCTTAAGATTCAGACACACAGTGGGGCTCATCTCTGAGCGTCAGAAAGATCTAGTTGCAGCTGTTGTGGTGGTTATTGCAAATGCCCTAAAACACACATAGGCAACTACTTCTTGTAATTGGTGACTTCAGCTGCCCCCACACTGAGGAAAGACAGTATTACACCCTTTGACAGTTGTCTCTTGGTTTGATCCAGTCCTGTGGAGCTTGCAGCATGGAGCTTGCAGCGCAGTTTGGGAAGCATGGGCCACTGTAACTGTTGGAAAGCTAAAAGAGAGCTGAGCAGAAGTAGCCCATGTCAAGATAAGGTCTCTGATTTAATGTGCAATTTCTTAAAACCAACAGGATTTAACTGGCCTTATCCCTGCTGAGATAGAATCTCTGGAGAGTTGCTTTGCAATTTTAGTAATTGGCGCAAAATAATTCCTATAATCTCCAATTAGTATTGAGCTGGACTCTGCTTTGGTCTGGGATGAAACCCCTTTGTCTCTGTCAGATTTCCTCAGATGTGTGTATGTAGCCCAGTTCAGGGGAGGTGCTGTTGGGTGCTGTCTGCACGCTGCTGAGCTCAGCAGGCAAGGAACACAGAACTGTGGGTTAGCCAGGCTGGAGGACGTGGGAGGCGTACTTCCACCATCTTAGCATGTCCTCTCTGTTTTGCTACTTCATACTACTTGCTGCTTCCAGATAGTCTAAGGCAATTTATCTCAGTAAGAACTCACATTTCATGGACACTTGTTATGAGCCAGAGGCTGGGCTGGCAGGGGCATAGGTTCTGTGGAAGGAAGACCTTTCAGTGGGTGAGCTCAGCCTTGTTCAAGTGCAAAGGTGTCTCAAGATGGCCTTAGTGGAAACAAGCAGGACTTCTTGCAGTTTTAGCTTGAAAGTGTCCCAGAGTCATCTCCACTCCATTCATTGTGCCAAAGCAAGTTTCCTGCAAACCCCAGCTGGTGAGGGAGGGGACTTCTTGAGGCTGGCTTGGAGGAAAGGGTGATCGTGGGCATCTTGTGGATAATCTGACCATCTTGCCTTGGAGATGGTAGTTATTGTTCCCTGGTTGGTTTCATCCTTTGTGAGCAGACATTTGTCAAACAAATATTGGATGGCAAAGCATCCATGGTATTAGGTTTTAGCTTTTATAAAAAACCGCTTTATCTTCAGAAAGTTTAGCTTCATCTGTATGTACTTGATTATCTAGCAGGTCCATAAAGTTATTATCTAGCTAAGGAAGGAAAAATGGTAAAGTCTCTGAATTACAACCCTTAAAATTTTTATGAGTTGAAGCCAGAGGAAAATAAGAGAATTAACACAACTTTATAAGATCGTGGTGCTGCTGGTTTTTCTCGCTCATTTGTTGCTGCCATTTAGTTCTTCACTTGATCTGTCTTTTCGTCCACATTAGAGAGTCTCTAGAATGTTATTGCTTGGCTCTTGGGGAATTGAGCCTTCTGAGAACTATCATTGGAGTCATGTGTAAAAGCATATTTACAGATGTGTGGCTCTGGACTTGCTGATTTTATGTTTGTCTCCATGTTTTTATAGTCATGTAAGAACTGACAACCTGCGGCAGAGTAGTGTCCTGAATTTGAGGTGTGACCTCAGGTGGGGCCAGTTGCAAGATGCAGGCCAGAACTTGTAGGAAATACTACAGTATTATTTGTATGAGAGTTTATATGTCTGTTAAGGTTAAATAGACTCTTCCATATTCCCATGGAAAGGTTTTTCCATTTTTTCAACAACAGCTTTGACTGCTTTTCCTTGTTTTAGAGAATGCTTACGAAATGCTGTTTGGAGGTATCTGGCTATAGAAGAAAAAATTTTGACAGTTCAGGATCATAGTCTTAATAAAACTAGAATGTAGAGCTAGAACAGTCTTAGAACTGCAAGTCCAGTTTCTCCTCATCACCATCTCTTGAGCTTTCTCTGCAAATGGGACAACTCATACCAAGAGACATTTCCTTCCCCACACCCCAGCTCTGTGTGGTGAGAGCAGGGCAATGCCTGACACAATGATGGATGCTGAGATGTACCAAGGTCGTGAGTGGCAGCTGACCCCATGGTGCCCCACTTTCAGAGGGGGATCCCCCAACACTGTCACAGTCCAGGATTCTCTCCCAAATTCCTCTGATTCTTAACGCAAAAAAGAAGGTGGCCTATGCAATTTGGTTTTAAGACCAAAAAGAGCAAAAAAAGAGCAAGTGGTAGGAGTATTAGCAAATGCAGCCAACACGGTGGTCACATCAACTGCCCTGTTTTAACACTTGTCCAAACTATGAGTGTGTGATTAGCACTTGAGCAAATCTTAGGAATATGCCTCATCCACTTTTGTGAGAGGTAGAAAAACAACTGAGTAACTGCTTTCAGGGAACATTCAAGGCTTGTTGAAATATACACCTTTCATACAAAAACTCCTAGATGAACTGAGATGGAAAATACAGGTTTGTGATCATTTTGAATGATGTGTGATTGCCTTGATTAGCACTATAGTTACTAAACAGATAGGCTCTTCTTTGTTTTAAAAGGGAACTTGAATTTTTTCTACCATAACTGCCAGTTGCTTAATCTCTACCGTCTTTAGTCTATTTAAAAATAAATGAATTTCCACCTAATCTGTGCTTGTCAGTGATGGCAAGTTTTAAAAGTAACACACATTAAAAAAAAAAAAAACAAAACATAAAAAAATCCCAGCAACTCTATAGAAGTCATCATCTGTCACAAAGTTTGCATTTAATCTTTCCTTTTAGGTTGAGATGAGATATGTTTTGCTTTTGCTTTACAAATTTTTACCATTGATATTCCTGAAATATGGGCATCCATATTATTTTGGATATATGATTTTGCGGTGTCCTAATAATAGTTATGGGGTGATTGGGGGGGTGGTGGAAGGGAAGGGTTAGTGACATAAAAATGTTAAGACCATTTCTGATAGTGTGGCATATAGCTCCCTGCTTTCTTCCATGCATACATAGAACTTCTGCTTTTGAAACACTAATCCAATTAAGATAGTTTCCTGTTTAAAAGCCTCCTGTTACCTGTCCCTATCTCCTGGGCAAAAGAATCAAGCCTCAAGGCAAAGTTCTTCCTTAATTGGCTCTGGTCTTTCTTCTGTTATTCATGAAAGTCTCCCATTCCTGGGCTGGTGACTGGGCTGGTGATAAGCTATTCTTTCAACTTTGGATCTACTTAAAATAGCCTCCTTCCACCAGCTGGTAATATTCTGTTGATTTATGTAGACGTAGATCAAATGCCCTCATGTTGTTGAGTCTTGGGATAAAGCCCAGGGTGACATTGGCCAGGTCAGTTCCTCCTGTACTTCTAGACCCCTGGAGCAAACTTTTTTGGAAAGTAGAAGCACCTGAATTTAGAAATCTGCATCTACATGTTTGTCTCCCTCACCATACTGATTATTCATCTTTGGACCTCGAAGCTAAAGGGAGGCTTGATGCGTCCTAGGCCTCTGCCTAGATGTTTATTGAATGAGTCAATGAATGGGCCTTCAATGTAATGTAGTGGCACAGAAAGATCTTTTCATGGAATCTGTGTGAACTGGGGAAGTTGTTGAGATGCACATCACTGAATGTATGTTGGTGTCCCTTTGGTTAATCTCTGGAAATGAATGAATGCTACCTGGAAATTGGCCTTTTTTGAGTTTGTAATGAAGCTCTACTATAACAAGTCATATCCTTCTCTTAAATTTCCTATGGAATATTTTTTTCCTTAACAAGATCATAATCCTTGGAGTTTTGAACTTAAAAAATCCAATCAAGACATTTTAATCATTTTTCCTAGTTACTTAGATTCTTGTCCTGTGAAATAGGGATACTGCCTTTGCTATTTATTAATTTATCTTGAGGGTGACAGAATGGAAATAGTTGATTTACAGATTTTTCGGCAAAGGTGAACAGCTTGTTGGACTTTTACTAGAAACCAGCCTGTGCTTTTAAAATCTTGAAATGTTACTTGGCTGACCCACTAAACATAAGTTTTTTATTTAACTTGTCCCGTTCAGATGATTTGTGGTTGAATCTTGAGGTCCAAGTTGAACAAAGTGCTTTTCAAACTATCCCCAGAGACCTAGCCAACCCTACCCCTCACCCCAGGGTGTGCTCAGCCAATCATGGCGGGATTTACCTTTTAATGCTTGAACATTTGGGTAGAAAGATTGAATTATTGAAGTTTGTGGATTACAAAGCTGATTTAGGTGTGAGTCACACCATGATCCTACACAGACACACAATTTTAGTAGCACAATTTCTAGGAACTGCATTTCCTGGTTACTCTTGAACCAGACTAGACACACAGTCTCCAAACTGCATCACCTATCATACCAAGCCAGGAAACTTTTATTTTACAAATGCCTTTCCCTAAAATGCCTGCCAAAAGAATCCCCTTCCCTGGTTTTGTTGAATGTACTCTTACTTTGGCACAGATTATCTTTGTTGGTAATAATAAAACAGTAACAGTACTTTGAGCCTTTATCAAATGTTTGTCAGTCCCTCTGCCAAGTGTTTAATTCATTCTCACTGTAGTGTACTTATAATGACTGATTTTAGGTGAGAAAACCAAGGCATGAGGAGGAAGTAACCGACCCCAAATCCGCTGGCCACAAACTTCTTGTGGCATTTCTGTGTGTCTCTGTAATACCTTTACTTCCTCATTTCAGTTTGGGCATCTTGCTGCAAATCACTTTCACTGGAGGACATCTGTTGTGCGGCCATGTCTGCTTTTCCTCTTACCTTCTGATGATATAAGGAAAAATGATCCTAAGCAGTATATTCAATAATAGAAAGCAGATATCTATCGAGCGATCAATAGATAGATAATCCTTTTCAGGCTTCTCTCCTCAGTGAAGAAAATCAGACACTCCACAGGCTCTTGATGGTGTGATTTTTTACATGGAGCAGCTGAGCTGGGAGATGTTACAGCTCGTTCTTGGACATGTTAATTCAGCCCTTTAATTGCTCAAGGTATGTAGTTCTTAATCACCTCTCTTTTAACAGGAGGTCTGTGGAAAATGTAGGCATTTAAAGCAACCCAAAATATAAATGTCAATGGTCCTTAGCAAACAGAGACCATTCAAAACCTCAAGTTACCAGCTGAGAACATCCTGGGGTAAAAATAGTTGAGAAAACACAAACATTAGAAAGGCGATTTGGGCCTCAGAGCATTCTGAGTCCTGGCTGCCTGAGAGTGCAGGATGATAGTTGCAGCCTTGAATGTTCTCAAAGCTCACACAGGTAGTGTGAGTGGCAGGGCAGGAACTGATATGGTGGCCATGTAGGAACTGGGGTGGGGATTTGAATCATCAGGTCCTTCAGGGGAAATTAGAAATGTGAGGGTACATGGGAAATCTTCCAGTGATCAAAATTGGATTCAGTTCCAACATTCGAAAATGTTTGAAGGCCAGTGAACAAGAATCAGCTATGGGAACTGAGATTGTGCCCAGTGGTTTAAGGCATGTTCATCAATGGACTTCTTGGTAGTTGACTAGTGTGGTCTGGGGAAGAGTCATTTTTATCTTCTGGGTAAAACAGAACTCACAAAAAGAAAGTCACTTCTTCCTTATTACTCAAGTGTTGTCCACTCTCTTGCTAACTTTTGGAAACTGAGTCTTTGAGCGTATGGCAGAGAGCCATCTGTGATGACAGTAATGTTGACTGTGAAAATCTATAAGGGCTCATGTGATTCTAGAGTGAAGGTTCAGATGAGTGGGAAAGTCAAAACATGATCTTTAGCGAATACTTTTTGTCTCAGTGTCCAGTTGTATGCGATTCTAAGTGATTTTGTAAGTGGATTTGTGGTGTGGGGTGGGGCTGTGGATGGAGGTCTTTTCTTGGTAGTATCCTATTCATCAGCCAATCTTAAGTCAAAAAAGAAGCATTGTGAGCATTATGAGATTAAGGAATTTATAATAGAAATTGCTTTTCCTCAAATCTGAGAGGTGCTGGGGAAGTGAAGTTCATGAAGAGGGGATCAGAGGATCAGAGAAAGCTTTACCTGGAGGCCACCAAAGAGGGGCCCATGGAGATGTACAGGAAAAGAACCTGAAAGCCACTGCCTCTGTGTTTATGTGTTTCCCACTTCCTGTACCACAGGCAGGTGGTGAGAGGAGGGCTGGGGCCGGTGCTGCTCCACTGCTGGTCAGCAGTGCCATTATTGAGAAGACAAGGGATGAGAACTCAAAAGAGCAAGAAGCTAAGGTTTTCTATCCACTTTCAGCCTTCTAAGAGTAATGACCTAAAAGTAGTGAACTGGATTCACGGCTACTTTCCAAGTCTCACAAGAAGCTCCTCACCTGGCCAGTTGTCATGGACCATTGAGGAAGGATATTCTTAGACAGGAATGCCCAGCTAGGAGTTCCCAGGTGCACGGTAGTATAATCGTCAGAGTCTGGGAATATGACTTAGTCTGTGACCACATACTTAAGACTGTGCTACTGTCCCCTGCTCCTCAAGGACTGTCTTCCCACTCTGAAGCTTGGGATTGAAATAACAGGCTTGCGACTCCTGCCTTGGCCAGACCACAGTAGTTGTCCTTTTGTTTAGGATCTTCCTAGTATTTTGTCAGCCATTTATAAGCATATTAAGGTTAATTCTTTTTTCTGATCATTCTTCCTGAAGATTTTCTTCTGATGGTTTGGAAGAAAGAGGTGTATTTGGAACCATTGTCCAGAAAAGCAGAGATGAGTAGGACATAAATTTTGGATGTTGGGTTAAGGGAAGCTAAATTCAGCTTTGTCTTGGACCCAATGCACATAAATCATCTTGTAGTTTTATCTACCGAATTAGTCAATTAGCCTAATTAGCCTTCTGCCAGTCAGTCAATCCATTCATACTCTATAAGTCATAGGTATCTGTTAATATTGATCTGAACATATATACTTATCTATCTGAATTTATCTGCATCTATTTATCTAATCTATATCATGCGATATACACATACATCAGAAACTTTTCAATGAAAAAGTATCTTTTGTAAACTACCATCTTATGTAAAAGTATTCTGTATCAGGTAGATCTAGTAATCCTCTTTAGGAAAAAATTTAGTTCTAGGAATTCGTACACAAAATTAGCTCAAAAGAATGTTAAATGTCTGCCTCTTCAACCATTTAGTGAGATAACTGGTCACTTGCCACATGAAGAGATGGTAAGATAAGTAAGAATTGTCTACCTTCTGTCTGATTACAGAGCCATTAGGGACTTCATTTTCTTGGTGAAGAGACTGAAGTTGACCATTTTTGTCAAAAGAGGGAGCTGCTTTTAGGTGACCCCCTCAACTCTATTGAAGTATTGGCATCTTCTTGAGTAGTAGGGAGTGTGGCTGCTGAACAAGATAAGGTAAAATCTTTCAGAAGCTTGGAACATTCATTTGGAAGGTCTTGAACACACAAACAGGCTTCCTCCTTATTTGCAATTCCTTGAGTTGCCATTATACCCTGCTCATTCTCAATTTGGTAGATGCTTTTTAGAAAACTTCCCTTGCCATTTAACTCATAAATTCTAGATTCTTCCTTATCTGGTATGTTTCTAGTGTTTCTTTGTGTGTGCATGTGTGTGTGTGTGTGTGTGTGTGTGGGTGAGAGAGAGAGAGAGAGAGAGAGAGAGAGAGAGAGAAAGAGAGAGAGAGAGAGAGAGAGAGAGAAAATACACACTATCTGGTATAAGAGTGTTGAGAAATATATTGTTATCAAGGAATATTCCCCTGAAGCTATTGAACATTCTGGCTAGAGATAATGGTTTGCTCAGGTGCGGGTCATTTTAGATATGTATTAAAGAGAGCAGACATTTGTTAAACTCCTCCATGTTCTAGGCACTGACCTGGTGCTTGGCTATCCTGGGTGCTTAATGGGAAGGTTCCTTTTTCAAGGCTCTTAAGTTATTAGTCATGGCCCAGGTGCAGAACAAGAGAATGGAAACTGAACTTCTGTGCCTTCAACTTACCACATTAATTCAGTGCATGACTACTGGGTACCTACATGCTCAGACATTGGGCAGAGTGCTGAGGATACAGTGGAAAGGAAGAGAGAGCCCCGTTGGAGCTTATGGTGTAGCTGGGGAACAGAGAGCAATCAAGTGACTTTGCAAATAAATTATACATTAATTACTGTGGCAGAAGGAGGTGTGATGGGGCGTGACATGGGCACCCAGTCACAGAGGTCAGCAAAGGCTTTTCAGAGAAGGCAGGGCCTTGGGGTGGAGCTGTCCTGGAAGAAGAGACTATTCTGCACTTCCTGCCTGTATTAAGCCTTGCCTCCCATTCCTGGAACTGTGATCAGAAAGAGGAACATGTCTGAGGAAGTTCCCGTTCCACCTCCCAGGTCCCAGGTCCCACTGAAGGAGGCATAGTTTAAATACAGTTTGAGATGTCCTGCATTAGATCATCTTTTGTTTGCTGTGTGATTTTGAAGTGGTCACTGAAGGTCAAATCAGTGTGGAGAAATTTGGCAGCAACAACAGGGAGCTGTTGGAAGGCTCGAGGGTCCATTTTGAGGAAACTATGTCACACTTCCAGGACGTCTGGATCACAGGGTATCAGTGGCTCTTACTCTGAGAAGATGTTCTCCTCCAGGCTGGTTGGCCTCCTGCACCCTGAAACTGTCTGCCAAGCCCACCAGGCTCATCCTTCCTGGCCAAGGCCAGAAACTCACCCGAGTTCCCTCCAGCCCACAAGGAGCTGTTTGCTGTAAGCTGTAAGCTCCTTCCTTAGTAGACCTCCCTGACCACCTGCCTGCCCTACCGCTCTTCTGACTACAGCCATGTCTGGTCAGCATGCCTGTGGTGTCTTTGTGGGAATCTTACTGTCTGTCTAGCCAGAAGGCCCAGTGCAGGGCTGCTTCCTGGCCTTCCTCAGATGGTCACCAGGCTCAAATTACCAAGCTTGTTTCTTCCTCACCCAGGGCTAGTTAGTTCTTCTGTTCTGAGTCCTTCCTTTCCAGACTTGCCTGCACTTGTGCAGGTACATAGGTGGCTGCTAGGGGTGGGGTCGATGAAGGGGGGAGAAGTAAGGAGGTGTGCAAGGGGTATTTATCACAGCCTTCCTGGAAGCCAGTTGTGTTTCATTGCCTCCATTCATTTCCTTCTCTCTGATGAATGAATAATCAGGTGACTCACAGCAGAGCTGCTAGTTAGAAAGTTGCAACACGTTCTCACTAGTTCTGACCCATTAGACCTGCAGGAAAAGTTTATATTTGAAGTGTTTTCAGGCACAATGTGTCCATTCTTTTCAGGGTTTTATTTGAAGAAATTTGTCCCCTCCAAAGGAGGCATGGTTTAAATATGGTTTGAGGCATCCTGCACTGGATCATCTTTTGTGAGCTGTATGATTTTGAAGGTCAAATCAGTGTGGAAAAATTTGGCGGCAATAATAGGGAATTTGTGGAAGACATGATGAGGCTTAATCATTTTGCACAAAAGATGTTAGCATCAGTGGTGATCCCACCTCATCTTTCTTAGATCCTTGACTAAGGTGAGCACAGGGTTACAATTGTGTGTGGATTATCAGCACCAGTTAATCTTTACAACAGCCAGATGAAGGATGTTCTGTTATCTTGATTTTACAATAAGGAAAGTGAAATTAGGTTAAGTCATTACCAGGGGGTGGGTTTGAATGATAAGACAAGCCATCTGTCCTGGAGAACAGGCTCCTGGCCATTTCTGCAGCACGGACTTGGAGAGTAGGGCTTCCTTGCACCATTTCATTGGCTAGAAAAGAGTTCAAAAGCAAACACCATTTTAAGATCTGGCTAATTTTTTTCTCTGGATGCAGATGAATTTAAAAGGAATGGTTACTTGTACATGAATGTTCATAGCAGCTTTGTTTGCAATAACCCTAAACTAGACGCAACATGAACATCTCCAACAGGAGACCTGGTGAATAGACTGTGGCGTAGTCACACAGTAGACTAATATCTGACTGTAGGAGGGAAGGGTCACTGACTTGGATGAGTCTCAAAATAGCACGCTGGGAGAAAAAAACAGAGAGGGGAAAAAGAGTATGTGTGCTATAGGATGCCATTTATAGGAAATTCTGGGAAACGCACATTAATTTACAACGACAAAAAGCAGATTAGTGATTGCCTGAGAATGGCTGGGGGTACGTGGGGGTGATGGATATTAACTTGATTTGGGACATGGTTTCGTGAGTGCCTGGGTTTGTCAAACTTATCAAAGTGTGTACTTTAAATGTGTGCAGTTTATTGTATGTCAATTACACTTTCATAAAGCTGTTAAAAAATGTATTTGCACAAGGAGGAAGCAAAAGAATGACTATGCATGGGGGTAATAAAATTTGTTCAATAGGAACCTCATTCTCACAGTGACCTCTGAACATCAGAGAGGTTGTTCTAGTCAGATCAGTTCATCAGTGCTTATCAAACATTCTGCCGGGAACTTTGGGAGAATGTGAGTTGTGTGTGAATGTGCGTTGTGTGTGAGACTTGACCTTATCTGAGCCTCACCGTGGGACCCCTTTAGGAAGATTTAGGAAGATTCTCGGCTTTGGAGTCAGATGTGGATTTGAATTCTGACTACTCCATTTCCTTAGGATGAAGGCTTTGAACTCTCTTAACGTCTCTCAGTTTCATTTTTGATGTGGAGGAAAAGGAGATAGCAGTATCTTTATTTCAGGGCTGTCTTAAGGACTCATGATAATACATATCAAATGCTTGGTCAAAGTGTGGGGCGTATGATAGGGATGTGGAGGCAGCAGTGACCATTATTATCCATCGGGCCAGCCAGGAGTGCATTTTAATTGGAGAGTGGAGGTCGCCTGGCCAGCGGAGGAAGTCCTTGCTGTGGGCTGGTCTCCTCCAACAAAACTTGGAGTAGCTTTTACAGGATAAGGCCAGGGTGAGGTAGGGGAGGAGCCAGATAGTGTGCTTGCCAGACAAGGTTATTTTCTGGGTGCACATAGTGAAGGTGCTTGAAGGTGATGGCAGAGAAAAGGAATGGAGGAGGGAAGAAGATTGTATCCTGAGGTTACTTATCTGACTAGTGGGCATAATTGACATTTTGATCTGAACAATTCTTTGCCGTGGGGAGCCGCCCAGTACCGCATCCCCGACCACTACCCCAAAATTGCCAGGACCCTCCCCGCCCTAGCCATCATAATCGAAGATAATTTCCCAATGCCTGATCTTGGAGTCACTGCTCCAGAAGGGGGTAGATCAAGATCTGATGAGATATTTTCTTTTCTACAGTGGAAGGGAGGGGGGATTGGGGTTGAAGTTCGTTGACAGAAGTGAAACAGGCTATTGGAGGTGGAGAGGTGAAGCCATAGGTGGAGTATTTGGAGCTTTGCTTTCCCAGAAGTGGGAACTGACACAGATCTTGGCCCCAACCCTTTCATGCTTTTTGACCTTTGGCAAATATCTATGTGTACTTCCATTCCCTTATCTGTGTAATGGGAACAATTATAGTGCCTGTGAATAGATTGACTGTCAGGAAGAAATTGATAGAATTATAAATGAAACCATTAATTATTTGCTTCCAGAAAATGTGGCCTTTTTTTTTTTAAGATTTATTTATGCATAAAAGAACTGGGGTACAAGGCCAGAGGTATCGGGGGAGAGAGGATTCACCAGAGACAGAGTGAGGAACAGAATAGACAGATTGATTGATTGAAATACACGGCTGAGGGGGAGCAGCAGGCGAGACAGGAGAGGTCTGCTGCACCATGTGGGTCGCTCCCTGGCGAGGGATCGAACTTGTGCTGCAGTGGCTGTGAATAGCTTCGTAAGTTGAGTCTTAACCAATAACTTGGCCCTTCTTAATCCAAAAGATGTTGAAAGTGCACTTGGGAAGACAAGGGACTGCTCTGGTTTCTCACGCCCTTGAGTTGATTTTTAAAGTGCCCATCTCTTAAAAAACCCTATTAACACATTAGTTTGAAACGAAGGTATTGAAAGATACATATGGGAAATATTACTTTGCACCCAAGTCAATTACTCCTCCCTGCGCCCTCTCCCCGCAGACCCTCAAGATTCTTGGTGTCCTGTGTAAGAGGCAGGGATCCTTGAGCAGAGTGGAAAATGACATGGAGGGCTTGAAGTGGTTGTCTTTGCAGTGACTGTCTTTGTGCTGTAAAGGAACTTCTGAGAGTGCCCTTGGCCTCCGGGAAATCTGTCAGCTGGGTGCTGAAGGAAGACCATCCCAGACACAGAAGCTGTGGATGAAAAGTCTCCCTACCATGAGACATCTCGGTGACAGTGGAGACCTCAGGTAGTAGCCAGATTGTCTTCTGTGACTATTTTTCCACCAGTGACTTCGACTGCTTTTCCTTCTTTTAGAGGATGCTCACAGAATGCTGCTTGGATGTGTCAGACTTCCCCTTACCCTCCACCCCGGCTCTACATGGCAAGAGCAGGGCAATGCCTGGCAGAATTACGGATGCTGAGACTTACCAAGGTCATGAATGGCAACTGACTATCCCATGTACCCCACTTTCAGAGGGGATTCCCTCAACACCTCACAATCTAGGATTTTCTCCCAAATTCTTCTGCTTCCTAGCATACAAAGGTCGCCTTTGCAGGTGCCACCAGCCTGGGGAGGGCAGATTCTTTTTAAGCTCTTGAGTTTCCTTGACAGATAGGCCTCCTCTGTCCTGAATAGGGGCTATTTAATCATATTTGCTTCTCCTTATCACTAACTCTCTTCTTTCACCTAATCTCACCACTCTAAACTGTGTTGGAACATCATTTGAAATGTTCCAAAGAAAGAAAGAATCACATGGCCCATATTTCCTTTGGGGAGGCAAATATTAATCAGGGTTTAAAGACTGTTTTCCTTTACCTCAAAGAATTGAGACTATATAGTGCCCCCCAAAACAGAGTGTCCTGTGAGTAGAATGATTACATGAGCTCATTTGTCTTCAAAGTCTAAATCTTCCCAGCATGTCCAGGTCCATCTGATGTTCCTCCTAAATTTATTGGGATCAGAGCTGATTCAAATGAGAAATGCAGAGATACAAGTAACCAAAACAAACAAAACAAAAGCCAAAAAGCTAGAATTGAAGACACTGAAATAAAAGCAAAATGTTTCTATTTTGTCTTTCACATGGATTGATGGGGCGCTGAAGAATGTGCAAAGATTGAAAAAGAAAATCACAGTGCATTATTAGGAGAAAACATCCTGAGATTATCATTCCTAGACATTTCAAGCTAATTGACAAGGGCCAGAAATCCATCCTGTTAGCCCCCGGCCCATGGATTGAGGTTCCTTTGTATCTGAATTCTAAGGCGTGCTCTTAATCATCTTCTCTGGCAACTCACTTTCCCATTGTTAAAGGTTGGACAGTGGCTGAGGGTGAGGTGACGTAACTCATGTGACCTTAATGTGGGAAGAGAGGACAGAGACTCCCCGTTCCTGCATCTAGTTTCCCTGTGACTCTCAAAGCTGGTTTGGTTACTGGAAATTCTCCTACCCACCAGCACCCCTGTAAGTTTTCAGGAAATGTGCGGTGGGAAGCCCGCACGTTTGTGCAAATGGGAACCCCCTTTCTGAGCCCTATGATAATGTTATAGGACAGGGAGAGGGGCAGCCCAAACCCCGCAAACCTGCCTATTCTAAATGGGTTCTGCCATCCGCCGCATCAACACAAAACATAGGAGACTTTAATGGGAAGGAACTTTAATAAAACTAGGAAACAACACAGGTAAGGCAAAGAGTCTGGTTTCTAAATGAAGCATCCAAAGTTACCCGTCCCCTCGTGGGTAAAACTCCATCCAGATGGGATTGGCCCAGAGCAAGGCCCCAAAGCCTGCCACAAGTCTAAGGCATCTTCCAGTGGGGACCCACAGAAAAGGGTCAGAAACAACCAGACAAGCCCGGAAGGAAAAGAGCAAAATCAACATCAAGATAAAAGCTGCCATTGTCACCTCCCCACGGGTCTCACCCACATCTGTGTCACCCAGGCCACGACCAAAAGACAAGCGCAGCTTCTTCACGTGTCTCTAGGCTCCATGCGCCTCCTCCAGGTCTCCTTCTGGCTCCATCCTGCTTCCTTCCTCAGTCTCCTCTGCAGCTTCTTCTCTCCCTGCTCAGCTCCACCCTCCCTTGGGTGGGGCAGGGAACCTGGAACCCCCCCCCCCCTTTCCTGGGGACCACCCTGTTACAATAAGACCACATCTGACTCCAAAACGTGGTTACACTTTATATTGGGAATGCATAGCAGAAAACAGTGGGCCAGCCATGTGGAGAGAGGAAGCCAGAAGAGACAGTATGTTTTCAGGAACAATTTAGTGCATCATTGATCTTTCTGATATGGCCTATGTAGCGTTTATAGCTGGCTGGGTTTACCCACAGCCACTGGCCAGCACTCTGTGTTTAGAAAAACTCACAGGAGAAAATACATTGATTCCCGGGTGAGTTATTGCCACCCATTATGATTAGGAAATCAGCCTGTGGTAGCTAACTTGGAAAGAAGTTCATAATGTCACGCGTCTCTTAATCTCTGGGCAAGGTCACCTCTTTGCTTTGTTTTCCCAGCCCAGTCAAAGCATCTCCTACTTTTTTGATTTTCAACTGATTTTATTTGATTTTCTGTTACTTTCAGAATTGCTGGGAGGTATTTGTGCCCAGGAAGCAAAGCATTTACAGGATGTTTCAGAGATTTTAAAAAGGGGAGATTTTGCGGCCTCCCTTGTGGCGCAAGGGGTTAAGTCTCAGCACTAGCAAGCTCTCTCCAGCCACGCAACATGAGCTCTATCCCCAGCCAGGGAGCAACCCACACGGTGCAACAGACTTCTCCTCTCTCACCCGCTGCTCCCTTCAGCAGTGTATTTCATCAGTCTGCCTGTTCTGTTCCCCACGCTGTCTCTGGTGAATCCTCTCACCCCTGCGCCTCTGGCCTACACCTCGGTTCTTGTATGCATAAATAAATAAATATTTAAAAAAATAAAAAAAAAATAGAAAGGAGGGATTTCAAAATTGTAGGGTAATAAGTGACTGAGTATGTTTTAATTATGTATCTCCATAACTGCACATTTACATGATTCTTTCCCTGCCAATGTTGAGGGCAGGGGTTGTTTTATATTTTGTGTAGTGGGATTCTTGCCGGCCAACCGGGATCAAACCCGCACTGCAGAGGCTGCAGACAGCTCCACAGTGTGGCACTCAACCGCCTGTGCCCCAGGGAGGCCCAAATATGTATGTATATATCTGAATACAGATGTATTTATAATCACACGCATACATGCCTTCTAGACACCCGGTGTTGGTGCCTTTTTCTCTTTTAGTATTAGCAATATTTCAAGTTCACGTTCTTTTTTTTTTTTTTTTTTTCTTTTTCTGTTTTTGTGTTTCCAGCTCATTTTCTTACCTCTGGTCACCTGTTCCAACAGAACTGTTGTAGAAAATACCCTTTCCCAAGCCTGACAGTAGCTGCAGAGCTCAAAACTCATTTCACACTCCCAGCCTCCTCTTCCCTTTCATTCAGTGCCTTTCTTTCCTTCAGAAACCTGGTGGCAGCCAGCCTGGTGAGGGCCGAGAAATGTCCTTTTACCTTGTGGCGAATGGGTGTGTATGGCCAGGCCTGGACCTTGCATGAAAGGGAAGCATTCCAGGCAACATCCAGTCGGTGGGACTGCAGAGAAACTGCTGCGGGAGGGGAACGGAGAGCCTTGACCTCCGATGAGTTTCATACATGCCATTCAGAGCCCCTCGCTCTGTGTCCCCCAAGCGGGCGCTGCTATGGACCCCCTGCGCTCATGTGGCCGCCTCCAACAACAGCTCTGTGCTTTTCCCCTTGAACATGCTCCTTGTTCAGCCCATGTGACTGCTTTCTAAACGGCACATCCACAGGCCAAAAAGAAATCCAAAGCCGCCCCACGTGAGGATGAAGTTTCTTTGGCAATGTCTTCCTCTGTCTCTTAGCGAGTACAGCTAACAGAGAACTCCCTTCTTTCCGACTTAAGTTACACATATTTTTTTTCCTTTCAAAGCTGGCAGCCTCATAAGAGGAGCATTCAAATAGGCTGCGCCAGGGATGCGGGGCGTCCTGAATGGGGCATTTCTTGTCCTCCTGGCCCCCTTCCCTTTGTGCCGGTCTCTGCCCCACGTATTGTTCGCCACCTTGCAACGTCGGAACTTTGCCAGCAGCTCCTTCTGGATCTTGCCGGTCCTGTCTGAATCTGCTGCTTGTCCAATAAAATGAGTTTGTTTCTACTGTTTGTGGAGGCGAAAACAAGTAGTCAGATTGTAACAAACTCAAGATACTCCTAAATGAGGTGTCGCTCTCCTAAATTAATTGGGGATGCTCTGTCTCATCACAGTTTGGGTTTTAATGTGAATTTTGCCCAGATTGGTGAATGCTATGCCCAATAGACCAGTGAATTCTCTTGCGCTTACTTGCTTTATCTTTTTCTTATTTTTTGAGATCTACCAGCCCTTGTTAGTTGTCTGTAAAGGGATGAGGGTTGTCATTTCCAACCTTGTACAATTGGGGATTTTTTTTGGGGGTGGAGCACTGGGCGCAGAACTTTATTTCTTCTTATTGGTTTATGAGGATCATCTGGAATTATTTTATAGATTGTGTTTGGCTGCCAGCATGGTGCTTGCGTGTGATTAATTTGTGCGGCTTGCCATTGGATAAATAATATTCATCCTTGGATCCATGCTCAGAAGAGATTAGCCAAGTGAGCTGGAAAGCATGCCTTTGCAAGAGAGCTTTCGCTGTTTGTGATAATCAATGAACAATCTAGCGGCTGATTTAATTCAATTCTTACAGAACTAGCTGACTCATTGGCTCTTAATGCTTCTTCACTCCTTCTGTAGTGTTTTAATCTCCAATTTCTTACACATATACCAGTATTATAGTGGACATAGCTCAGAACTTAACATTTCCCCCCCCCCCCCCCCCGCCCCGGGGGACCTCGTTCTGGGAATTCAAAATAAATACCTTGTGAAATGGTTTCTAGAAAGTTGTTTTTCTGATGCATTTGTTTTTTCTGCCTTTCTTCAGATGGAAAAGAATGCTTTGAAAAAGTAAAATGAACTTTAGGGGTTTTTTGGGGGGAAAAAGAGGGATTAAAACAAAACAAACAATAAAACACACCATACCTTAGAGACCTTTGTGGCTTGGCCATCTCAAAGCCTATTACATGGCGTTGGGGTTTGGTCTTGCATAGTTTACAGGGCTGAATAATTAGAGTTAAGCTTTTGCCCTGTGGGATGGTTTCAGCTTGTCCCCCCAGGAAGCAGGGATTCTGTTCAAATCTACAGTTCACTTGATTTATGTATCAGATAAGTGACTGCAAAATAGAGGGGTCAGTGTAGAAAAGCCTCCTCCTTTCTTCCCTCCTTTGACTTTGAATGGTTCCCTCCTGTGTTTCCTTCATCTGAACAATGCACGGACTTGCCCTTTGCAGAGAAGCTGGCTCCTTGCCTGTAAATTATAGTTAAGTGTCTTTTAGCTATGGGGAGCAAAGCAGTCTAGGTCCCAGGCAATTATTATTATTTTGGGGGACACCATGAACTAGATTCTGCCTTACCACTCCCACTTTCCTAGTCCCCTCACTGTTAGCCTACATTTAAATTACAGGTGCACATAGGGTCGGAAGACCCAGCAAATGAAAATACAGGGTGGCTGGGTAAATCTAAATTTCTGGTAAGTGGTGAATAATTTTTTTCATATTGCGCACGGGTCTGTATTTTGTTTAACAACCCTGGGCGAGTGTTGGGGAGCCAGAATTCTCTATCCTGAGGGCCCTCAAGTTAAATGGGATATTCAGAGATAATTGTGAGTGGGATGTGCCATCATTATTTTTTCAACTATCAATCCTTTGTATTTAGTGCTGTGCTTGTGAGGTATGTATTTTAAACCTAGACCCTTTATACCTTTGATGATAAAAATAGCTAACATTTGTTGTGTGCTTTCCATGTGCTGAGCAGTGTTCTTAAGAAATTTGCTGTACCCTCATTCAGCGCTGAAAATAACCCTATGAGGTGAAGTGATGTTAGGATTTCCCTGTACAAGGAGGAGGCATAAAGCTGAGCCCTGGGAGCTAGGAGGGAATGTTTGGGGGTTGCAGAAAAAGGGTGCAGGGATGTCTTGCTCAAGGTCACGTCATTAGTAGTTGAGCCAGGATTCCAATGTAGACCTCTTCGCTCCAACAGTCTTCACTTTGGAATCCCTTGGAATCTTAAACCACCAGGTCTTTGGACCCAACCCCAGAGAGCCAGATTTACTTGATCCGAGATTGGCCCCAGCTATCAGGATTTTTCAAACTTCTCTAGGCAATTCCTATTAGCAGCTAGGCTGAGAGCGCCTGTTTTTACCCCCATTTTTTTGAGTACAATTAATCACCCTCCTTAGGAAATGTCACTCTTTGTGGCTATTCCTTCAGTTCCGACCCCTCCTCCACAGAAATGCACAATTCTAAATCTGGCAGCTAATTTTTCATGGTATTTGTTTCCTTAAAATTATTTTCAGGAAGTCCTGGTGAATATATGTTGGGGTATAAACAAACCACAAAGAAAGACCTCTTGGGGGTATTGTGTTGATGGATTTTCTGAGCGATCTTTTCTTTTTCATTCTCCCATTATACTTCCTGGGAATGCCCCTTTGTGGTTCATTTAGCTCCAGCTGGGTACCAGGCTGGGTATTTGAGGAGGTTTACAGATTAATAAAATGAGACCACTGCCCTCCAGGAGTTTTCAATTTTGGAAGGGAAGTATATAAATATTATTTTAGGTTTAATTTTCTAAAAGTCACTTTGGAGGAATACAAAGTATTAAGGAGTTCAGAGGTGGCGAACGCAGAAGGAAATGGTGTGGAGATCATGGTGGATGTGACCATTCCTGGGTGACGAGTGGTGACCCCAGTAACTCCACGTGTCACTTGTGCTTTCCATCAGGCTTTACCTAACACAGATGCACCTCAAGCAGCAAGAGTAGGTCACTAATCAATCATACTCTGAATTTACAGGATCAAGCATTTCCTTAATTTCATAGTCAGTGAGGAGTCAGGAAATCAGGAAGGTGCATGGATGGGAAACTGGATGTTTCTAGAAGATAACCTGTGATCAGTTGGAAGTGGAATGAAATGCCAAAAAAAAAAAAAAAAGCCACCCCAGAGAGAAAGGAGCCCTTCACTGGCTTGAAGGCAGCAGAGATCGAAAGGGGGATGATGGCATTTGGTGCAAGGACTCAGATGAGAATTACATATGGTGGACAGGAAAGGGGGTGTCTGAGCTTCCAGTGTGATGGTGACATTCACAGACGGACAACACAGGAGGAGAGGCTATTTGTGAAAGAGAAAAGGACGATACTCAGGTTCTGGGTGATGGTTACATTGCAACCTTCATCACAAACAAAGCAGAGCCATGTGTATGCTGTGATGGCACATTTGGGGATAATGTAGAGTCTCTCTCTCTCTAACTTCAGCTCGTTTAAGAGCTTGAATGAAGAAAGGTTCACACCACCACTGCTATTCCATCTGTCCTTTAGGTTGAACTTGTGCTTCCTACCCTGGCTTTGTTTAGGTTTAAGTATAATACTTTGCATAGAAAATCGATAAATCTTCTATGGCCGTTTGACCAATGGGGCAATTTCTTTATTACCAGGCAGTTCTGCGAGCAATAAATACTTCTAATATCCAGAGTATATTTATTTCTAAATGGGAGTTAAAGTAATGAGGCATTTCCTAATGCCAGACCCAACTTGTAATTTAGAAACAGAAGGCAGATGACTTGCAAAGACTGTTCCCACTCTAGATTTTTAAGGTCATTGGAAAGCTTTTGTTTTTGTTGCAAGCTCTGTATACTATATATGATATGTTCGAAGATTGCCAGCACTTAAATATTTTATATTTGCCAGCACAGCCTAGACCAGGGGTTAGCAAACTTTCTATGATGTGCCAAATAAGAGATATTTTAGACTTCCCAGACCCCTATAGTCTGGGCAGCAGCCACTTAACTCTGATGTTGTGACATGAAAACAGCCATAGACCACATATAAACAAATGAGCTTTGCTAGCTTCCAATAAACTTTGTATAAAAATATGGCATAGGCTGGACATGGCCCTCAGGCTGTAGTTTCCTGACTCCGTGTATAGTTTGTGGGCCTTGAGGACCACAGCTCTGGGTTTGATGAGCTAGATTTTAGCTGTGAGACTGATACTGTCTAGCCTTGGTGTTAACACTTGCAAAATGGGATCCCAAAGGGCCATCTTTGGGATCTTAAATGAGCTCACACAATGACCAGAAAGGCATGGAAAGTGTTAGCTAAAGGGGAAAAAAGTGGTCCGGTTGAGTCTGTGTGACACAGTGTCCCTGTGTTTGAGTCATTTTAAGGCAAGAAAAAGCAGCAGAGCAAAATTTTTTTGAAGATAGTGGTTCTGCCTGGTGAGCAAATGTAAAGTCGTACCATAATCACTTCAACTGAGTAGAAAAAGTTAACAAGATTATAGGAAGGTCCACATGGCTGATGTTGCCTACTCTTGGGATAGTTTTTCTTCTTGGAAGTGTTGCATCATCCCCTTTCTGGAAGTGAGTTAGCCTCTGACCAATTTTTCTGGTGTAGATTTGAGTTTCCCTCTCTGTCAATAGTGAGGTGTAAGGAGTAAAAGCTTTTTCTAGAAATGACTCTAACAAGTGCTTATGAGCACCTGCTGTGTGCTCACATTGCAGAGGCCTTGAAACTGCAGGGGGAGTTTCAGTGATCATGACCTTGCTGTGGAGTTGGAACTGGCATAGGTACACACGAGAAATTGCCAGGTGCAGTGCTAAGGCAGTATGTAAATAAATGAGGGTTCATGCCATGCTGGTGAGTTGGGTCAAGGTGCCCGGGTAATCCAGCATGAGAAAAAGACCTATCAGTTGGTGTCAGCCAGTGAAAGCTGCATGAAAAAATTATCTGGAGAGACATTTGAGTGTAGTGGATCTTGACTGGGCAGGTCTCTTTCCTAGGAAATAATTCTTCCCTGTTCTTCACAGACATCAGCTCGATTTTTGGTGGACAAAGTATCTCCTTATTTTAAAAACAGTGCATCGAATCACCAGGGCAGTGGTGGAGAGGGTGGGACTTTGTGGTAACAACCCACAGGGATGGCTGTGGGCATTTGGTTTGCTTCACACTTCAAAGAACCTAAAAGCGAGGATGATTTACTTCATGAAAACACACCCCCAGATGGCAGGTCCATGAGCAGGCATTTGGGGCTGTTAGGTCCATGGCCATAGACCCAGCATATGCAAAAATTGTGTCATAGAGTCAGCCACAGTAAATATTTTCTGGATAAGTGAGCGAAGGGAATGTTTGAGGTGTGCCTACTGCCCTAAATTTGGTGTTGTGCATCCAAGCAGAACAGAGTCATGACAGAGAACACCTGAAACAGGGAAGAATGACTCTGTGGATGGGAACTATGGTCATGGTTTGGGGGCAGAGGTGACAGAGGCCGACAGTCTCTCGGGGACTTGAGGAAGGCTTCAGACTCTGTGCTTATGAACTTTATCTTTAAGGATGGTGGAATTTTATCAGGTCTACCAAGGCCAGGAAAACAGGGAAGCGCATGTGCTGCAAGAAGACCAGCCTGGCTGGGAATGATGGGATTTAAAAATGTTGGGAATTAATTCAGGGAACACGCAAACCCCTCTGTGACTGAGGGAGAGTCCTGAGAAGGGTCATCGACACACATACCCAGCAGAGGGGACTTCTTGACCTTCTGTGAGGCAGGGACCACAAGGAGATTTCTTAGAATTTCTCCTTGTGCTCTGAGTTTCAGAGACCACACGCATGTCTCCACTCTTAATAAAGAAAGTAATTTCTTCAGCAGGATGAACATGGGAAGATTAGAGAGACCTGGGCTCCCCCATGCTGTTGGGTATATCCCCTCACCCAATCCTGGGTTTGGGGGGGCATCGATTGGTACTTAGTGATCACGTCCTTCCTTTTCTTCCTTGTAGGAACTGAGATTTCCTGCTTTAAATAGAAGCTATATCCTTTATTGAGGAACACTGTTCTAAGGGTTTTGCTTCTAGTACTTGATAAGGAATCCTGGCATATCCCTAAGAGACAGGTGCTAGTATTATCCTACCCTCTGCTATGAGGCAGGGACCATCTCTGTTTTCTCCCCTGCTATATCTCCCATGCCTAGAAAGACATTGACACATGCTAGGTGGTAGATTTGAATGGATTAATCCATTGCAGACATACTCTGACCAAATCATACCAGTTCTGTGTGGGAGCTGGAGATTGGGCATGGATGATTGCGAAGTCTGGCTCTTCACCCTGCACTCCCATCAACTCCCTGATGCCCAGAGGAGGAAATCCCAAGTTTGGGGGACTTGAGGGCTTTTTAGTATTGCAGTTGTGGTATCATCAATACAAGTACTTTTGGTCATTCTTTGATTTTTTTATGGATTAAAGAATGTACAGTAAATTAGGTAACAATTGGAAATGATTTTAGTATGTCATACGGTCACAACAGTGTGTTTGCTTATATCAAGTGACAATGCCTGCTGAGCACAAGAATTGGGTCCTCTGCAAAAATCTGACCCTGAGGCTGACAGATTGGGGTATCTGAGCCTGAACCCTCTCTCCTGGGGTCAAGCCTGAATCTGCATGGACCTTAGAGTTGGAAATTAGTGACTCAGCTGACAGAGCACATGTGGACACTTGTGGCTGCTTCTTATTAAAGAGGGTAGTTCATCCCATTCACAGGTAGCCCCTAAAACCTTGGGACTGTCCTGTAAGAAATAAGAAGGTTCCTTGTCCCAGGGAGCTTCTAGTCCACTGGAGAAGCTCACCCGCGTGAAAGTGGGTTAGCATGTGGTAAGTTGATAAACATACCCTGAACTCGGTGATGCTGCATAACTTTGGTGAGTTCTCATTTATCCCTGAGGTACTCACTGAGGCCAGTGTTCTGAGGTTAGGATAGTATGAACAAGAGATTCAAATCCTTCCCTAAAGAGGCCTGCGTTCTTCGTGTTGAGGTGTGTGTGTGTGCTCTCTGTCTGTTTGTCTGTCTGTCTCTCACACAAGCCCACAAGCAGATAATTTGATCAATAAACAAGATCATTTCAGACTCTAGTACATTCAATGAAAGAAATGGTCAGGGTGAAAGGGAGGAGAAAAATTGGGGGAATCTCATATTTCGTCATGGTCAGTGTTCAAAGGAGGCTTTTCTGCAATGGGTAAGAGCAGTGATCA
Organism: Talpa europaea; assembly: GCF_964194135.1. Taxonomy (NCBI): domain Eukaryota; kingdom Metazoa; phylum Chordata; class Mammalia; order Eulipotyphla; family Talpidae; genus Talpa; species Talpa europaea. The sequence goes on from NC_140069.1 coordinate 15,690,518, forward strand.
GGCAAGTTGATCAGGATAGTCTTGGCTTTGTTTAAGAAACAGTGCTAGAAACTGAATGTATCCCTAAAATTCATGTTGAAACCTAATCTTCAGCAGTGTGGTGTTTGGAAACAGGGCCTGTGTAAGGTGGTTAGGTTATGAAGGTGGTGCCCCCAGGAGTGGGATTAGTGCTGTTGTGAAACACCCTCTTTTCTGGAACCAGTAAGTGGACTCTCACCCTGCCACAACTTTGATTTTGGACTTCCTAGCCTCCAGAGCTGTGCGAAATAAATTTCTGTTGCCATAAACCACCCTATCTATGGTAATCTGTTACAGCAGCCCAAATGGACTGAGACAAAGACTTACGGCTTAAAGTGAGATAATGCTATATTCAAATCTCAGCTTTGCTCCTTGGATTTCCTCTCAGCAAGTAGGAGAGGGGCCGTCTGCTTGCAGTGTTGTTAAAAGGGATAAGCACAGGCCCAGAGCCCAGGGCCCGACCAGTGCCCAATGGACAGCAGGTGCTGTTCGTGGTGTTAGGTGTCCTATTTATAGGTCCTCACCAAACAAGACTTTGGAGATGGGGACTTGGCTGGTCTGAAGTATTTTTGAATTAAAATTTAAACCACTGTGGTTAATTAGGCTGATGGCAAAGGGAAGGATTGCTAGGCATCTCTCCTGGAAATACTGGTATGTGCCACTGGCCCCTGGCTATTCTTAAAGCACATTTGGGACATGTAGGAGGATTAGAAAAGGGGAATGAGATAAAATTCACTTGGAAGGTTTTGCTGGAATAAGGAACAGAGTTGGCAAAGTCTTGCAGGTTCAAAGAAGCACTGGGGAAACCACATGATGTAAATCAATATGTTGTCTCAATAAACATTTCTAAAGCCATTGGAGAAAGTGAGGTGGGTTCTGTGTGACTCAAGGAGGGGTAGGGTGGGGTAGATAAAGCCTGGGAAGTAGTTGACAGATGCATGACTGGGTCATTCACTTGTTCAAGGCTGCTCTCAATTCCATTGTGGGCCCAGTGTTGTGATCTTATTCAATCTGTGTTTTGTATTTATTGTGGTAACGTTTTTGCAATAATAACAAAAAGAAATTATTTGTCATTAAAAATGGAAACATTTATAAAATAGGTTGATTGGTCCCCAAATAAATTTCTCTGTAATTCTACCCTGCCTAACTCAGGGTAGAATAGTCAGAAATGACTATTTTTTAATTTTAATTTATTTATCTATATGTATATTTTGAAGCAACTATTTTGAAGTGTTTGGTGGATCAGATGTGTGATTTAGAATTACAGCTCTGGCAGTGGGTAAGATGGCAGAAGCTAGAATCTCAAGATGTCTCTAAGCTATTTGAATGCCCCAGGCAGGGGATGAATGAGTCTCTGAACTAAGGCAGAAATGGGTATGAGGGAAACAAGAGAAGTTGGGGGAAACCAGAGGAACTTCTGAGGTTCCCAGGTGGGCTCGCTCGCTGGCGAGTGGTGTCACTGAGCATGCCTAGGAGTCTAGTGAAAGATGAAATGGTTGCGCACCTGGCATCTTTGACATGCCTGGTGGGAATGTGAATGTGGAGACATCTGTTGGCTGCTGGAAATATAAAGGTGGAATTTAGGAGTGCGTTGGAATTTAGATCTGGAAGTCATGGTAAGTGGGGGAAAAAAAAAAACAGAGAGGGAGGCAAGAGAAACAATAGTAAATGGGTCCTAGCTGTTTGTCAGACTTAATGAGATAAGGGCTCACATTTAGATTACAGGCTTGGAAGAGAAATGAGTATCTTCACAGGTCAGAGAGGGTACAGAATCTATTCTCATGAATTTATCAAATTTTCCCTCTCATAATGAAATAGCAGTGAATGTTGTAAAAGAGCCATCAAGCCATTTTTTTTTTTTTTTAACTTGGAAGAAGCCCAAATACAGAAGATTTATGAGTTTAGGGCCTCCCTGGTAGCATAGGGGTTAAGTCTCAGGGTTCCCATGCTCTCATGGCTGCGGCCTGAGTTCAATTCCCTTCCAGGGCACTACCCACATGGCACCACAGACCTCTCCTTTCTTGCCTGCTGCTCCCCTCAGCAGTGCATTTCAGTAAATCTGCCTATTCTGCTCCTTACTCTGTCTCTGGTGAGTCTTCTCACCCCCTCTGGCTTACCCCCCCCCCCCAGTTCTTCTATGCAAAAATAAATAAATAAAACCTTTTAAAAAAGAATTATGAATTTAAAAAAGTTCACTATAGATTCCAAATGTGGTCATTCCCATAGGTATATGGTGAAAGAAATCATCTTTCTGAAGAGGATGTAATTTTTTTTTATAGCAGAAACTATTTTTATTTTATTTTTTATTAAAGTAACATTGATTTTTAACACTATAGGTTTCAGGTGTCCATCTCTGTAAATGAGCATCTATTTATACTACATGAAGTTCACCACTAAATGTCTAATTCCAGCCTTCCCCATACAATTGACCCTTTTTACCTGATTGAACCACCCCCTTCCCTCTTCCTTTCTGGAAACCACTAATTTGGTTTTTGGTGACCACTAATACTGTCTCAGAATCTGTGTGATTATTTCCATTTTATTTAATTCATTTGTTTTGTTTCTTTATATACCATGTATGAGGGAACAAATTTGGCATTTGTCTTTCTCTGTCTTATTTCACTGAGCATAATACCCTAAGTTCCTTTTTTAAATGTATCATTGCAAAACTGTTAAGAGTTTTGGATTTCCGTGTGTGTGTGCGTGCGTGTGTTTGAATTGAGTTCTTAAAAGTTACATCTGAAATCATTCATTTATCTCCTGGGCGGGGGGGAATATTTTGTGTTTGGAATGTCTTTTTTGGTATTTATTCCAATATATTATAGGTTAGGAAGAAATGACAAGCACTGTATCCTAGTTTAAAAGTGTGAGCTTAAAGACACATTTATTTTTTAAGTTTAAAGTAGTTGTTATTTGTGACTTTGCAGCAGATCCAGTGGCCTTGAAAGTCACTGGCTCTTGTCCTCCTGCCCCTGGGTTCACGTCCGGCCGGTCCCTCAGGCCCGGGAGGCGGCCTTGTGCCTGTGAGCTTCAGCCTTGCTGCCAGGCATGAGAGCAGTGCGCCTCGTACAGGTTAGCGTGAGGATGAAGTTACGCCTGAGTGAAAAGCCCCAGACACTTCTAACGTGCCCAGGGTTCATGTGAAAGATGTCCCTATCTTTTTCATTCTTTCCTGTCTAAAAAAGTTCTGTGGTTTCTCTTGACACCCTTCAGTCTTACTGTCTTTTAACCTACTTTATATGTTACCAGAAACCATGTTTCCCAGGGCCTTGGTACAACTCATAATGTCTAGTTTTACTCTTTAATTAAAGATTCCAAGCATCTTAGCTTTACAAACTACCCTCTTACTGCTGTCACCTGTGGGGGTGCTTTCCTCTGTGGCTTTTCTGATAGCAACTAAACCCCAGTTCTCCCAGCAACGTGTGGAGCCTGTGTCACAAAGGGAACGATGCATGCCAGTCTTTGGCCATTGTTTTGCCTGCCTCTGCAGCCTGTGGTGCGGTCAGGGCATAGGGTCCCTGGCCATAGTACCCTGTTTGAATTGGGAGTATGGTGATATCCTCACGGCAGCCTCCACACACAACCACACCAGGGAGTAGCTAATGAGAATTCTGTCCAGCGCCACTCCAGTCTCTGTGCTGCTGCAGGTCCTCCAGAGCCTGTGACTTCAGAGGTGTGTGTTAGGTCAAGGCTCGGACACACCACTGTCTGTGTGGTCCAGATGCCCTGTGCATCTCCCCCACTGTCAGGACTACTGTTATTTCTGCGCCTAAGATTGTAGCTGCAAACAACCCACCTTGCTGAGCTCTGGGAGATGTTGTGGGCCTTTATCACTTTTCTTCTTCTTTTTTTTTTTTTAAGATTTATTTTATTTATTTATGCATGCAAAAGCTGGGGTATAGGCCAGAGGAGTGGGGGTGGTGGTGGTGAGAGGACTCACCAGAGACAGAGTGGGGAGCAGAATAGGTGGATCTACCGAAATACACTGCTGAGGGGAGCAGCAGGTGAGACAGGAGAGGTCTGCTGTGCCATGTGAGTCAGCTCCCCGGCCTAGGATCGACCTCATGCTGCAGTGGCTGGTGATAGCTTGAAAGCACTGAGACTTCAACTCCTGCACCGCCAGGGAGGTCCCTTTATCACTTTTCTTTGAGGAGAGGGAAGACAGACTCGGCTTCGGTTCCAGAAACATCTTAAGATAGCTGAAAGGAAGTGTTTGAAATGGCACATGTGCTTGTGATTCTGGTAACCAAGGAAACATGTCCCTGAGCCAAAGCTTCCTTTAAAAAAATGATAGTATCTTTTGGGAATTGTCTCAGAATCACCCACAGCAAGATTCCAAAGGGATTTGAAATTAAACTAGGTCAGTCCCAGAAACTATATCAAGAATTAACAAAGTACATGAAGAACCTCTTCTTTTAAAATACACTTGTTAGGAGAGAAACCAATATATTGTGAATATAACATTCTAACTTTCGAATAATCAGACTCCTGTGTCTATTAAGTGGATGTTGAATAAATCTTACCTGGAGTTAACTTTCCTCTGCTCTTGCCATATTATTTGTGTTATTATTCTTAGTTTACCTCCTTATTCCAATTTATCTTTGAATTCTCTCCACCCTGTTTTTAAGTCAGTGTTTAAAATGATACAGTGGCCATTCAGCCCAACAGCTACCCAGCTCATGTGGATTTCACGAATACACACATCTTGTGAACAATCATAGAAACTGGAGTTGACTTAGAAGATAATCATGTGCAAACTTTTCTTTCAGCGAAGGAGAAACAGAATCTTTAGGAAGACTTACGTAGAGGCAGAAATATGCCCTGAACCTAAACATACACGTTTTGACAATGTTCTTAACTCCCAAGTGTAGGTCCAGATCATGTAGTATTATTTCCGTCACCTTTTAACATGTCTTTATAAGAGATTGCTGAGCCTGGAACAAAGGAGAGAAAGAAAGCAGGAAAGAAACAGTGAAATCACAAACAGCAAAATAATGAGGACAGTCCTAAATGCTAGGATCTCAGCTTCAAATGCTGTAGCAGCCAGAGAGGACTTTCTGAATATGCAGCAGTTCTGTTGTGAGGGAATGGGGTGTAAGGGCGCGCAGGTATTGGTGGGTACAAGTACCTGAAGTCATTTAACCTCTGGACAAATTCTTGAAAGCCAGTGGAAAGCAACCCCTGCCTTGGATAGACGTTTTTGAAATAAACTGTCAACTGAAATTGTGCTTCGTCTTTCTAGTGAAGGTTTCATAATTAAAGAAGTTGAAGTGGGAAGAAATGTGCAAAGAATTTTTGCTTGAGAGAAAATTTTACACCTGATGCCTATTTATTAATTAAATTTTACACCTGGGGATAAAATTTCAGCTTAACTTAAAAGTTAAATTCTTACCCTCTGTGAAAGACACCAGGAAGCTTTGATGGGATTTTAAAGATGCCAGATTATTAGAGTCATGAAAATTAGCACAGACCTTGTAACAAATCTATCTTGTTCTGAAGCAGCGACTGTCAGACTTTGGAGTGCCTCACAAATCCCTGGAGGGCCGCTTACAACAGATTGCTATACCTCACCCCAGAATTTCTGATTCACTAGGTCGAGGGTGGGCCTGAGAATTTGCATTTTTAATGAATTCCCAGGATCTGCTGCTGCTGCTCCAGGGTCTGCATTTTGAGAACCCCAGAATTAAAGGCAACCCTAGCTTACCTAGTTTAGTAAAGGGGTTCTCTTTACTTGGTGTTTTCGCTTACTTTCTTCCTAATTGCTCAGCCATTCACTTAAAGACCAAGGACTTGAGCTAGAGCATCATAAGCAATGATGTGCTGGCAGGCGTTCAACAACCCTAATTTGTGTGTTGCCAATTTTTGTGGTATAAATTCTCCCATCATGACAACTGAAAGTACCAATATTATATCAACCAACTTGTGGAAGATTCTTGAAAATTTAACCCTTGTCTTCAGTTCATCACTGGATTTACCCTTAAGCAGAGGGAACTCACATGCAACTGTTGATGGGAATATAAATTGGTTCAGCCACAATGGAAAACAGTATGGAGGTTAAATTAAAAAACAACTTCCACGTGGTCTGACAATCCACCTACTGGGTATTTATTCATTCATTTATTTATTTTTTAATAGAGGCATGTTTTATTTATTTATTTATTTGTTTGTTTGTTTTGTTTATACATGCACTGGGTACAGTCAGAAGCGCAGGAGGGTGAGAGAATTCACCAGAACAGGGAGCAGAGCAGGCAGAAGGACCGAAGTACACTGCTAAGGGGAGCAGCGGGCGGCAGGAGAGGTCTGCGCGCCATGTGGGACCCTCGCCGGTGGCCGGGGAGCAGCCGGGGATCGAACCGGGGCCGCAGAGGCCGCGGGCAGCTTCGCAACCCAGCGCTCAACCGCTTCGCCACCGGGGAGGCCCCACCTACTGGGTATTTATAAAAGTAGTTTCTTGAAGAGCTATCTGCACCCCCAAGTTTATTGTAGCATTATTCACAATACCCAAAATATCGAGACAACCTGTTTTTTTTTTTTTTGTCAGTGGGTGTTAAAGAATATGTGGCATATATACCCAACGGAATATTATTCAGTCATAAAAAAGAAGGAAATCCTGTCATTTACAACAATAGGGATGAACTCAAAGGGAATTATGCTAAGTGCAGTAGGCTAGATGGAGAAGAACAAAACCTGTATCACTTATAAATGGGACCTAAAAATACCATATTTGAGGAAACAGTAGAATAGTGATTGTTAGGGGAAGAGGGTGTGGAGAAATAGGAAAATGTTGGTCAAAAAGTGCAAACTTTCAGTTACAAGATGAATAAATTCTGGTGATGTAATGTATACCATGATGACTATAGTTAATGAAATCGTGCATACTTGAAATGTGCTGTGAGATTCAAGCATTCTCACAACCACTAAAGAGTAAAAGCAGAAAGATATGTGAGAAGAGAAGGAAAGCAAGAGAGAGGAAAAAAAAAAAGACCACTTTAACCTTATGTGAGACAAACTCTCAACATCTCTTTGAAGGTCATATATGGAGAGGGATGAAAAATAAACCCTTGCTTACACCTGTGTGTGTGGGCCAGGGTGGAGGGAGAGATGTTGGATGGAGATAAGTATTGTGGTGGGGGAGTAGATGCTGTAGTTCAAAAGCCAAAGACCACAGAGTTTTATTATTTCTAAAACCTTTCAATTTTGAATTAGTTGGTGCCTCTGAGATTTTTCACATGAAAAAAAAAATCTTTATTTCTAACCTTTATTGAATGAAAATTAGAAGTTGCGGGAACTCCAGGCCCATTTTCTTTCTTAGCAAAAACTAGCTGAGCTAAGCAACAGCTGTTTCCTCCTGTGCTTACTTCCCTTTTATCTGGGCTGGCCTCACCCAGGTCATGGCTGTGGCGGGCTACACAGGAGACCTTCCTCATTCATTTGCACTCGTCTTGACCTGCGATGGCTATTGCCCTTCTGCATCATTTTTTAAAAAGATGTATTCATTTATGCATACAAGAACTAGGGTATAGGTAAGAGCTGCAGGGTGTGAGAAAATTCACCAGAGACAGAGTGGGGAGCAGAACAAGTGGATTGACTGAAATACACTGCTGAGGGGAGCAGCGGGAGAGACAGGGGAGGTCTGCTGTGCCATGTGGGTAGCTCCCTGGCCAGCCAGGGATTGAATTCGTGCTGTAGAGGCTGTGGACAGCTTCACAGTGCTGTGCTTAACGCCTTGCGCCACCAGGGAGGCCCGCTCTGCATCATTTTGAGGCTACAAATCCAGAAGGCTGTGCATCCTTCTTCTAGGTGCAAATCCCAGTGAGTGTGGAAGAGAAGCTTTTGGTCACCTCGAAGTTCCTTTCAGTTTTTTTTTTTTTTAGATTTATTTATTTATGCATACAAGAACTTTCTTTCAGATTTTAAGAATAACAGGGCATTCCAGCTTGCTCCTTCGTCAGTATTTTCCTCCCTCCCTGTGCCCTGCCCCTTGCCTCCTGCCCTCCATCCTCTGCCCTCCACCCTCTATCCGCCACCCTTCTTTTCACTTTGGGAGGGGGAGAGGAGAAAAGAGGAATTATGTTTTCCAGAAACAGAAGCCAAGACCCAGAAACCCCTCTACTTTCTCTTTCTAAACTATAGGCCTAGATCTAGTTGAGGATATTCCTGATAAGAGAATACATGCTCATAGGTAGTTTAATTATTGTTTACATGGGACAAACACTTTTCTTTCTGGAATCCTGTGATTTATTTGTCATTCCTGTGTTTCTTTCCTCCTTTTCTCTAAGCATCTTGGGACCGCCCTACCTAGGTTGGCTTTTCTGTCCTTAGCTTTTGTTCGTATGGGAAAAGAGAGTAGAAAAAACCATTCTCACAAAATCTTCTATCTGCCTGGACCATTCTGTGGTTATTTTATTTGAGGGCAGGGGGAGGCAGGAGATATTTGCAGAGTCTCAGAGAGAAAGGCCAGGATTTAAATCTGATCATTATCAGATTGAGAGCTAAATACTTTGGCAAGTTTCATGAGGAAATATCCCTGGGAATTTTCTGGATAAATATCATTCTTAAGTTTTGACAGCATGCAGAATTTAGGCCACCCACAAGGTAGGGGACATAAAACTGCTTAGTGAAATTTCAATGATGTGTTTCAAGAATTTGGCTGAACTTGTAATTTAACCTGGGGGAGAGCAAACAAGTACTTGTGGGAAAGTATTTGTGCTCTGAGTCTATAAGGAATGTGCAAATGAGTTGCCTCCACTCTGAGAACTTCATCTGCAGCCCAGATTCCTCTCTGGGGATCATAAGGAGAGGAGAGCAAAGAGTGGACTCTCAGCTGGGCACGTGGACCCACTAAGGAATTCCACTACTGGCTACTTGTCTTAGGATATTCAAGTTCAGTTTATCAACAGGTGAATAGTCAGCATGTTACAGTAAGCATTTGCATTTGGCCCACTTCGTACAACAAAGGCATTTAGTACCATTGGGATTGTATCTGGTGAGATGGGCAGACTGATTCTTGGAGAAGCCAGCTCTCTAGAGGTGGCCCAGCGCAGGTGTAAAGGAACCTGGCTTTGGGTTGGTTCTGGCTGACTCCACATTGGAATGACATGTTATCTGTATATGTCATGGCATTGAAGAAGGATTCCTTATGAGTTTTATTATATTCATAAATATTGAATCTACAAATGCATTTTGATGGAAGTCTCCTATTTTATACTCCTCAACGAGGTACATAGAGTTCTTAGTCTATTGCCTAGACATACTGTTTATCCAAACTAGACATGAACATATTTTGATTTTTATTGAGTATATTGAATATATATACGGATGAGTACATCTTTATGACACATTGCTTGATGCATTACCTTAAACCTTTTTTTTCCCTTCTTGAAGTTGATTTATTTTCCAACCAGCTACCTATACAGGGAAATACATACTTTAATCTCCTTTCTTTCCTTTAAGAAAATTGGAATACAGGTTTTCAGACAGCCACCTAAATAAAGTAGGCAGATTCTTATATTCTGTAAGAAGTACAGCATCTGGAGAATGGACCATGTTGGATTTTCCATTGAGAATTCTTTCATGTATCAGCTTTCTGGAGATAACTGGTGTCCTTTCAGTTAATCGCAAGTCTGCTTTTATAAAGAATTTCTTTTTCATCCAGTCCAGATGCATTCTTGCCCTTTCTCTGACATGCCTCCGGGTGGCCAATGGAGTGTGAGCGACTCTGGGAAGAGAGTGGCTGCGATGGGGTCCAGGCACTCGGGCCTGGCCCATCTGTCGGGTTTCGTAAGCTTTTGTCCTCACCACTTGGACCTTTGAGGTTTGGAAACACAACTGTCCCTCTTAGTCTCTCATTAAAGCTGCATTATTGGTTGTAAAACTTTCACTTGTAGGTGCAAACTCATTTTGGCAACCATTAATTCCCACTGTAATTCATTCAGAAACTGCAGCATTTCTATTCATGGAAGACTGAGCTGAAGTATCAAGCAGCATGGCTAATAGGTGTTGATAATTGCACATTGTTGATAACTGTAAGCTCTGAGATTGTACTAATAAAAGGTAATAATATTCCGAGACAACCAGAAAGGGAACTGGGGAGTGGCTGCAGATTCAGCCTTGCCATTTCCCCAGTTGATTAGCTCTATTTAAATTAGTGGGACTCCTTAGGGTGCCGATAATGCATTGGGAAATTTTGTGGGGCTAAATAAGGCTGATTGGAGATTGAAGACTCTGTTGAGGTAGCGACAAGGGATGGGCACATGATTTTTCAGATAATTGCATTAAAACATGGTGTGCATTGTAAGTGCTTCTTAGAAGGTTGTAGCTCAGCCCAGTCCATGAGTGGTCAAAAAGGAATTAGCTTATCTTTTGGGTCCACCTTTCCTGTAAGCCTATACTCAAAGCAAGTGCTTGTAGAGAGAAAGATGAGAATAATCAGAAGCTGGAGTCTGATCCCCTCACCTCCAGCTTAGTGCCACCTTCAATTCACTAAACCCAGATTTTTCTCCCTTTGTAGAATGTAGCTATTCCTTGAGGGCTGTTGCAAGCATTAACTGAGATAATGTGTGTATGAGAAACCACTTTGTAAATTTAAAAGCACTCTTTAAACATGAGAACCTGGATACCTGCCCTTTCTTAATTTCCCGATGAGACAAATGGACCCAGGGGATGCATCAATGAAAAAAACTATTCCCTGGACTAGAGATTCATTCAAAACACTTAGCCTACGAGTGCTTGCTGCTTCTCTCTTAAAAAATTACAATTAAACCAATTTATGATGCATAAGGCTGGAAGCTCCTTTTTTGGGTCCTGTGGTCCTGTGGCTATTACCTTGGGCAATTTGATGCCCCAATTTTTTTTCCCTCTAAATGGACCCTTTTGAACTTGGAAAGGGCACTGTCCAGTATGTGTGTCTCATGATCTGTTGGACGTGTTCGATGGGGCTCAAGCAATCCAGCAAATTGGTAATTGACTGTTACCTCTAGCACCATTCCTGCCCTCCCACAACACCCCATGTTAAATCCCTGTGTTAATTCCTCTTTCATTTCCCCTTTTTGCAAATAAACCCCTTATTAACCTTTTTGTGTGTGCCTGCGGTTGAGTCTCAGAGGTTCCTGTGAAGTGTGCAGGTGAGGACCCAGTCAGGCAACCCATTTAACATTGGGGTTGCCCTGTACCAGCACCAGTTTTCTGCAGCTCTTCCAGGGATTTCTCCCTTGTGGCTTAGCATGGAGCAGGCTGCTCATGATGAGGATGATGACAGATATATTGATTATCTCACAGAGACATCTTGGAAGTTTGTTTTAGACTTTTGGAAATTTGACAGTTTCTATTAAACATCTGTAACTAGAAGACATGTTTATGAGGTTTAATCTCATTAAAAGAAATAAAAGTAGGTGAGATGAAAGAGTCTGGAGATTACCTTTTTTAATCTTAACCAATATCATGACACAGAATCTCTACAAATAAAAATAATAACCCATGCTTTTCATCTTGAGATTCTAGTGCAACAAATGCAGTGGCTGTACTATTTTCTCCCCAAGTCCTTCCTCCTCTTAGTGAGGTACTGAGAATGTTATGGACAATGGCGTGTGTTTGGGGGTAAGGAGGGGGTGTCAGCTAGTTGCTGGAATTCTCTAAACAAAGCCAGCATGCATCCTGAGAAGATGGTGGGGTTGATGTAGGTCACTGTGTCCCTTTCAGCACAGATGGAGGCCTGCATGTATTTGGTGGCACAGATGGGTGGTATCTCTTAACACAGTCTGCTGCCCCACTGTAACCTCTGAAACTCAAGATAACCCTGAAGGTTGAGTGCCATCCCTCCCTCATCCAGAGCAGGGCACCCCTTTGCTGCGTGAGTTTTTGTCTTGTGTTTTTGCTGTCTGCAAAGCTTCCTGCAGCCAAAGATTGATGTGCCTGGATGATTTATGGCGGTGATTGTCAGGGACTTTTGAAGCCCATCCAATTTCAGGATTCGGGTTCTTATTTCTTGTCATTTATGGCACATTTGATGAATTCTCACTATCAGCTGACATGTTTCATAATTGTCAAAACTTTGATTGAAGTGGTATTTCTGAAAAATAATATGGAAGAGGGGAAAAAAAAAAAACAACAAAGCTCATTCACTACATTTCCCCTCCCTCTGCCCAAAACTGCTTTGCTGAGGTACACAGCCCCATCATTTAGCCACTCACCCACTCGCTGACCTTGCAAACTGGACTCCTCACTCCCTCTTTACAGTCCTTGCCTGCACTTATGGGCCTAATGTTTAGCTTGTTTTGGGCTTTTTCTGTTGCAGGTGCTAAAAGCTGTTGAAGGTAGCACTTTGGAGAAAGTTTCTATGCTTTCCTTTCACCTGTCTTTTAAGGTACATCTGAGTGGGGTTTGCATAGATAATATCAAACTCTGTCCATTATCGTCAACCTGTTGTGGTTTGTTTTGTATTTGTTTTTATTCTATGAGCCACATTCTTTGGCTGGAATGTCAGCCCTCCAAGTCTTTGGTTGTTTTCACAATGTAGAAATATGCTCTTGTGCTTTGGAGTTGTCCTCATGATCTTTAAAAAAAAATTTTTTTTAAAGATTCATTTATTTATGCACACAAGAGCTGGGGTACAGGCCAGAGGTGTGGGGGTGAGAGAATTCACCAGAGACAGACTGGGGAACAGAACAGGCAGATTGACTGAAATACACTGCTGAGGGGAGCAGCAGGTGAGTCAGGAGAGGTCTGCTACCATGTGTGTATCTCCCTGGCTGGGGATTGAACTCGTGCTGCAGTGGCTGCAGATAGCTTCATAGGTTGTGTCTTAACCCCTTGTGCCACCAGGGAGGCCCTGTCCTCATGCTTTAGCCAGCAACAATCAGCCAGGAATGATCTGGTTCCTTCATATGTAGAGGTTTTTGGTTTTGTTTTTTACCCACCATTCTTGTGCATCTTTCTATTTTAGTTAAACTTGTCTGTAGCTGCAGACTCTGTTTTCCTTCCTGTTCTGTCCCAGGGTATCGTGACAACGAATTCTCTCTTTTACTCCTGGTTGATAGTCTCTCCATTTCCTTCCCCAGGAGCAACCACTAATATCAATTTCTTTTGTATCATTTTAGAGATTTTCAATTCAAACACATAGAAACATACACACATGTATGCTGACATCAAGATCTGGCTTGAACGCATAAATCTGGACTTCTGTTTCTCTGTTTAAAACATCAGTATCTAGCATCTCCCTCTTGCTAGCTGGATGAAAGCCAAGCTCCTTAGTTTGTCCTGGGGGGGATCACGTGATCTAGGTCCCCTCTGACTCTCTGCCTTATTTATCACCATCTTCCTTTGAATCTGAGCTCTCCTTGCTTCCCTAGCCCTGCTCTTTTAGTTCTCGAACAGAAGCCGTTCCTGGTTCCTATACGAGGCCACTTACCCTGCTATATGCCACAACATACCCCGGACTGTTTATTTATAGCAGTGATTACAGTTTGTGAATTCTGTGTGTGATTATTTAAATAGTATTTTTCTCCTACTGAACTACAAGTTCCTGGAACACAGAAAACTTGCTTTTCTCTTTCTCTTTTTAAAAGCCTGTTTAATCCCTAGAGGCAATGCATGGCCTGAAATATAGATCTCTATAGATAATAGTCGAATGAGTGGATGGATGAATGAGTAACAAATGGCTGAGTGGCTGAATGAATGCATGATGTAGAAGCTTCGGGAGAAGCTGCCTTTCAGAAAACAGTTGTGTGTTAGTATCAAAATGAATGTTTTATCAGTAGACTCTAGGGACATTTTTTTTTGGCCAGGGGCGGGGGTGAGTTCTAACTATTCCTAACAAGTCAACCATTCCAGAAACGGTGATCATAAAGAAATGTCAGGAAAACCTTGGCACTTATATAGGGTATATTAGCTTATAGCGCCTACACTTTCTCACTTTTTCTGCTCTGCTTTGTTTCTACGGGGGCTTAGTATCTGAAACCGAAATGCTTGCTCTTTATATTTTGAAATTTCTCCCATTTGCCATCTCCCAGTGAAGCATCCAGAAAATAATAAGGGGTAGATTGACGATATGAGGAAGGAGCGATTGAGGACCATACATGACAGTCGGCTCAAGGCAGACCCATGTATCTGTGTTTGTGGCATCTGGTGCAAGTTAAATGCTTCATACGCTCATGGTGTGGAGCTGAAATGTGAAGATGAACAAATATGCATGAAGAAAGGCAGAAATGGCACTGCTAATTCTGGAGCTGACATTATCATTAATGAGCAGGTCTGTTTCTTTGCTCAAGCCTTGCTCTTAATAAGCTGCTGAAGATACGTATTACTGCTGCAGGCACATTTCTTCCCAATTTCCCATCACTTTTTTTTTTCCTTTTTGTTTTTTTCCATCTCATTCTTCGGTTTTAATCTTTTGTCTCTAGAAAAGAAAGGAAAAATTAGGAAACTTTGGGTCAGGGTGGAAGGTGAATTTTTAGGACCACGAACTCTTAGGTACAATTCTGTATCTAGACTTGGTGTTCATTCATCTTTGAAGGCTGAGGATTAGTGGGTGATCATCCCATCCCCTAGCCTGGAGTCAGTTTACGTTTCCATCAGTCCACTTCTTGTATGTGAAATGGCCCAGGGAGGTGAGGCATTCCTATTTTGAAAATTCCCTTCTGCTGACCGAGCTATCTTCTTAGCACAGTTTGTTGCTGTTCCTGGGTGTTGAATCTGAGAACACCATTCTTAATTGCCAGTGGTCAGGGACGCTCCTTCTTAATAAGAATTCTGGAGTTATTTATAATTAGTCATTGTTTGTATACCAGTAATGTTATTGTGTTTGAAGTGCTTAAAAATAATCTCACTAAAGTAAATGATTTTCTTCTTGTTTAACTTATTCTCTACAAACTTCCCTTTTCCTTAGATATACAAAAAGTCAACTTTATTATAATTTGTCCTAAGTAATGGGACTATTTTGCTTTTTTAATGATGCTTACGTCAGTTATTTTCCAGGAAGTAATTGAACCTTGCCTTGAAATCTTGTACAGTTTATGACACCAGACAGAAGTGTCAGACTTTCATCCTCTACCTACCTGTCCCTTCCCTACTCTTCATTGATTTGGCTTCTGACTTTTGATCAAGTTCTCATGTATGAGAATTTGCCTGGGTGCCAAGCCTTATGCTATGAATGTTCCAAGGTTCAAAATACTTGACCTTCACTGAATTCTCCAGACTTCCTTCCATAAACAGTAGGATATACTTTCTTTTTGCTGTGAAGAGTTCCTTCTTGTTTTTCATCTGCCCACCTATATTCCAGAAAGCTGTCAATCTTTGAAATAATAAGAAACAGTTACAAACATTGTTGGGTTCCCTTTCGGAATTAAGCATAAGGGGAATTAAGATGTTATCCCTTTTTCTATATTCCTCATTCTTTCTGTTTCCTCCATTATATATGTATATATACATAAAATAATATATATTATAATTTAATTATTATATATCATATGTAATATATAAAATTATCGCTCTATCTACCTACTCGACAGATACCAAGCAAGTCATTGATTTTAGGTAACATAATCTGTACCTAATGTGAAATCTGTGACTAAGATAATGGTCAGTTTACCTGGAATTTTATGAATTGGGAGACTTGATGAAATTCTTGGTTTTCCAAGTTTCTGTTTTATTTCGGGTGGGAAACATTTATGTATGACCTGAATCTTTTTGTACATTCACTAAAATGGGTTGACCAGGACAAGGGAAATGACTGTGGATTCCAGATGAAGTAAAGAGCAAAACGATAAGGATGTAGCCTGCACACCTCCCTTCTGGGCTGAAAGGAGGTGTGCAGGCTATTAGAAAGTGGAGTGTGAACTTGGACACCCAGTCTTGGAGTGCTGGAGCAAATGGTACCTCTTCAAGGTAGAGGCTGGTAGCTTCAGATCAAATAAAGGGAAATGGAATGTCTGCCCTGAGGGTAAGGAGCACAGAGCTTATCATCCCTAGCTCTGGTGCTGCCTGGAGTGCCAGGGCTGGGTGTTCAGGAATGACTTAGGCAATGCCTTGTCTTGGCTTCTCCACATCCAGATAACTACTAATCTTTGAGTGGGCCCTCACACAGGCAGATGATTCTGTCACACAGAATATGTATTGATGCCACCTTGAGATGTGAAGTGGGAACTTGACTTCTGGTCTGACCCAGGGTGACAATTTTATGTCCCTAAGATTGGCCATCTTCCAGAAGTGTCCATTTTCCACTGCTTATATCTCAGTACCCGAACTTCCGCAGAGAAGTTTATTTGAGTCATAAATTTTTAATGTCAAAACCTTCCTGACAAGTATTAGCTAAATCTTTAGTCCCAAAGAGAGATTAAATACACATATTTTATAACTTAGTTTCCAAATGACTTAACCTAGTGAGGATTTTCATGTTGGAAACAGTTTCAGAAGCCTTTGGAGAACTCATATTTTAGTGGTCTTAGTAAAACCTCCCTAATACATTATCAGCCGCCTGCTCATGAAATATATGTCCACAGTAGGAACCCAAAGCGTACAGTCAGGCTGTCTTTACCAATTAAAGCCTCTCTCTTTAACATTTTTTAATGAAAGTTCACATTTGTGCAATAATGATTAATAGATAAATTTTAATGTGTAAGCTTTCTACCGAGTCTAACTGAAATTAGAAAGTTTTGAAATAAACTCATAAATCTTGCTCTAACATACAAAATATACTGGAAACTCAAAAGTATAGCTGTTTATCACTGAAAAGTTAAGGTATCTTAAATGGTGTAGATTTAGTTTGACTCTCTCTTCCTTGCCCACCTCAGTAATAGTTTGGTGTGATGCTGACTAAACAATTTGCAAAGTCCTTTATACATACATTGTTTTATTTGGTCTTCATAACCATCCACAAAGTCAGAAGGAGGGTAAGTACTGTCCCTGGCTTATAGTCAAAGGAGCTGTAGTTGAGAGAATAAGTGACTTGTTGGAAGGTACTGAATTAGTCAAGTTGAAGAACTCACAGACTCTATGACTTACAAATCCAGGCCTCTTTACCCTCAATAGGCTAACCCCACAATACAATACTACTCGATCAGGCCCATCCCAACGTAACCTGACAGTGCTCAATGCTGAACTGCATATGCCTTTCAACTGAAGTAGGTTGTTGAAGCAAGGGTTAGCTAGTCTCGCCCCTTGGTCTCCAGCTGGATAGCTGAATATTTGAAAAAGCTCTAGATTTTCATCTTTGATCAGATAATACATTGTTTTATAGAAGATTATCATGCATCTGTAGTGTGTTTTAGATAACACAGTTAAAATAGTTCTGATTTACTTGATGCTTTTAAAACAACCTCCACCTTGGACACATACATCAATAACTAGGTCTGGATCGAAATGTAGCACCAAAGTTAAAAGCAAATGTGTATAGAGGAAAGACAGCGAGCTGTCTTTTTCTAATTCTTACAATGGGGGAAATTTGTAAATAGCATCTTTAATAGAGTTGGAGTGAACTCTGAAGTGAGAGTGAGCTGTTAACATCTTATGTGTCTGTAGGAACCGAGACCAGATGGATCGATTGCATCTGCCGATCATTTTCAAATGAAATTTTATTTAAATTTCTTTCCAGATGAACATTTTTATAAGGATTACTAATAAAGCCCAAAATACAGATTTTGGTTCTCTTCCTTTATAGAAATAAACTAAGTTATTTAATGCGATTAGAACAGCATGAAATGTTAATAAAGGTGCAAGAGAAGCTGAGAATGAATATTCTCCCCACACTGCGGAGCAGACTGACTGACCTTGCTGGGGTAGTTTTCACTTTGGATTGGTGCAGGATCTGAGACATGAGGCTGTATAAGAAGCATTTCTCACACATTGGAGTGATGCTGTGAGTGATTTAACCACTGTGCATTAGAAGTCAGTGATGGTGAGGAGAGCAGAGTCTAGAATCTGGAGGTCTGGATTCAAACCCTGGTTCTGCCACAGGCGAATGGGGTGAGTAACTTTGGGCAGTTGTGGAGTCTTTGCAGCTAACAGGGGGTGCTAGCAATATTTCATACATAGCAGAATATTGTATTAGGATAGTGCCCGCCTCACAGAATTCTCCCTCCTTTTCAGTGTGGTAGGATGGTTAAGGGCCATGGGAAGAGAAAGATGAAGAACCTGGGGCCTGGTAGAAGGCCCCTGCCATGAAGATTTACCAATTCCTTTTCTGGGTCCATATGATGTGAGAGGAATAGCTTGCAGGAAAGGAATCTTTCCTGAAGAGGAACTTGAACCCAACATCTATTTCTGGTTCTACTAACAGTTTACTGCTGGGTTACTCATATTCATCATTATTCCTGTTTGACAAGCATGTTTCTGATTCATAGTCTCTTTTCTCTTTCTCATTCTCCTGTCCTTCCTCTCCCTTCCTCCCTCTTGTTTTCCATCTTTTCCTCTCCCTACCTCGCATGCACACCCATGTGCACACACTCGTGCACACGCGCACACACACACACTTACATCCAGCCATTCAGAGGACTACTTAGAGCCACATGTGTTAAAGATTTAGATCTCCCTTTGTGTGAAAACTAGAATCTACTTCTCCCATTTCTACCTCCTATTTTTGCACTGTCTCAACTGACTACTTCTTAAATGGAAAAGAAAGGAACCAATACAAGTTAGGGAAACCAAAGGTGCCGGAAATGAAGAACTATGGATTTCTAAAGTCATTCACATTGCACCGAGTTATTTGTGTATATTTCTTTAAGTTTTCTTTCCACCCTTCTCTGCTACCGAAAGCCCATTGATCACTTTTTTTACAGCTTTGCCATGATAGGTGCAGTTGCTGCTTTTTTATTGAACCATAGATTGTAGCATTATAAAACACACTCATTCAGATGAGGAATGAAGGCCATTTTTAATTGCACTCGGGAAGCAGGGCACTATTATTAAATTATACCTGCTTTGGTATTGGAAAGGAGAGAGCGAAAAACCAGATCATGTTGCTCTTTGGGATTTGAGGGTTCCCAGAGCTCAACTGAATTCAGGGCTTTCTGACAAAATTTGGACCTACAGCCTTTTGGGATTGTGAGTCAGAGTTTCCTGAGACCTGTGATTAACCTTGGACACTCACAACTATCATAAATCAAACAACCTAGGGGTTAGTAATCCAGGGTTATTTACTGGTGGGTGATTACATATATGCACATACAAATAGGAATAGTAGCACACACCCTTTGTGTTAAAACACTTTGTATCTATGCACTGTATTTGTTTGCTAGGGCTGCCATAGCAAAGTCCATAAACTGGTGACTTAAATGATACAAACATCACAGATGCAAGTCCAAGGTCAAGATGTTGGTGGGGTTGCTTCTTCCATGGGCAGTTAGAGTAAGTTCCAGGCCCTGTGCTTAGCCACTGCTGGTTAACTGACAGTGTTTGGTGTTCACTGGCTTGTGGAAACATTGCTCCAGTCTCTGCCTTCTCTTCACATGGTGTGTGTGTGTGTGTGTGTGTGTGTGTGTGTGTTTCTGTGTCCAAATCTCCCATTCTTATGAGGACACCAGCTATACTGGATCATGGGCCCATCTACTCCAGTATGGCCTCTTTTAATTTAATTGCATCTGCAGCAACCCTGTTTCCAAAGAAGATCAAATTCTGGGGTGCGGGGCTTAGAATTTGATCATATGATTTTGAAGGGGTAACAATTCAACCCATAACATACAACTGTAGATTTGTCCTTGGGAGATTTTTATACATATCACAGTGTTTTGCCATAGGTTTTTGAGGATATTTCTAAGAAGTGTGGAAATTGGTTGCAAGAAATAAAAATAGTTGTGCAATGTACAGCACTAATTTCCTTCTTGACATTTCAAGGAAGCATTCTGGAAAGAGAAAATACTGTGAGCCAGCGCATGGGAAATCCTGTGTGAGAGCTCATTTCTTTTGTTATATTCTTCCAAAGGTTCTTCTGGCAGCCCCGCATTCAGTTCAGACACCTTCGATGTCCGGAGTTTAGGCATGTGTGTACAAAATTGTGTGCGGGGTTATGTAAAGCCAATTACAGTTGGAAACAGTTGCTTAGCTGGCAATTAAGTCTTGAATTATGTTTCTCTAAATTCAGATTGTGCAGATTTGAGTTGTTTTGGTAATTTGTAAAAGGCCTTTTGGGATTATAACTAGATATGTAGTCTTTCATTAGGAGGTTTTCTATCTGATACCTATTTTTTTGTTCATTAGACTGTAGGCCCATTTGAAATACTCCTCATTGGCAGAGAGTTTTCATGCCCACCAGGTGAGCAAGAATACAGTAGCAGATCCTTACTTTTTTATCTGGTCCCAACGCCAGCTTTCTGGAATAACCAATTCTGACTTTTTTAGTATTTACTTTAGCAACTCAGATAAAATTAAGCACCAAATATTCCTCAGTTGCATACAAAACCTGAGGTTTTGCAAGAGATAAAACCTTTCAAAGCTGCAATGTGTTGTTTAAATATGAAGTAGTATTCTATTATTAACCCCGGCCAGCCAAGGCATGCTCTTTAATTAGTCTACAAAAGAAAGGATAATGCATAAGGAGAAGGAGGTAGATTTTACTTAGTAATGTCTCAGAGGGCTTAAAATTCATCTGAAGGTGATCAAATTTGAATTTAAACAGTCAAATGGACAGAGGTATTTTAAATTCAAGATGATGGACATCTTTTCCTTATAAATATGATCGCCTCAGCCCATCTGGGGTAACAAGTGCTAAATGCTGCATTTTTCCTGTAGGTGGAAATCTTATCAGAGAAGTTCTCTCGAGTCATGAAGATTCAGCTTCGTGACTTTTCAGAGTGAAATCATCTGTAAACTTAATCTGTTTACCAGATTAAGCAGCACCCAGATTAAGAAATAGAGCCCCCGAAGGCTGCTTGTTTCTTACAGTCACTAACCTGAATTTTGTGATTGTGTTAACTTGGTTTTCTTCCTGCAGTAAATATGCTGGCTATGATGTATGTTGGCAAAGGTGCTTCCATCATGGTGTTGTTTTAGTTGCAGGCTCATTTTTTACTGGGGGCATTTGCTTGCTTCTAGTTCACCCTGCTGGAAGTTGGGGTAAGCGCCTTAGAGTTGAGCCTTCTGGTTGTATGACACAGAAGAGAATTGGCTTGAGTGTCCTCCTAACACACTTGCCTCTGCTTCTCCCCCAAACTGAATTCCTAGATTCCCGGGCACCCAGGTGAGCTTTGCTCCTTGAGCTCCAACTTTACACTGTTGCTCACCTGCCCATGCCAAGGGCCTCTTGGACTGACTCCTTTAGTTCCGAGGCTTGCAGCAGAAGAGTGGCTTTCCACACAGAAAATGTATCCTGTCACCCGTGCTTTTAGCCAGAGGCTAAAAGTCCAACATCAAGGTATTGGTAGGGCCAGGTCTGAAGCCTCTAGGTTTCTGTCTGTGCCTTTTCCACCTTCAGGAGAGCTCAGGCATCACCCTGTCTTTGCCTCCACCAGGCAGGTAGAAATCCTCCATTCTGCCTCATAGCTGTCTTCCCTCTGTGTCTGAGTGTCTCTTCTACTCACCCTGGCCCTCTCCTCTATGCGTCGCCTGTTCTTGTAAGGATTCCCATCAGACCACATTGAGGTCCCAGCCAATACCAGGCTGACCTAATTGTAACAAATTCCATTGTCAACAAACTTGCTTCTGAACATCATGTTTTGAAGTACTGGGGTTAGGCCTTTAGCACGTCTTTTGGGGGATTGCAGTTACACCTGTAGCATCAGTGTCTCTCTCCTTTGTGGGTTAGATGTCACCTTCTGTAGGAAGCCTGTGATGTCCCCCTACATGCTCTCAACAGCTGGCTCTGAGGCCCCTCTCCATCCTGGAACTCCCTCACTGTGATACATCTTGGCTGGTCTTATCTTTATTTATATTCTCTGCTAAACTCTTGGCACACAGATGTCAAGGATAATGTTGGGTATTTTGGACATGTGTTTTCATATTCTTGGAAGTGTGACATTATCAAATGTGGAGACATTTGTGAACTTCGTTGTTCTTTGAAATTTTGGTGCTGAGTTATTATTATTTTTTTTAATCTCTTTTGGGTTAAACCTGGGTTAAATATCACCCCTGCTCTTGAATTTTTGTCAGTGTGGTAAACTCGGTTTGTAAATCCCTGACTGGTAAGTGTAATTGTCCAGCAGATATGGTGGCTGGTTCTCTCAAGGACTGTAAGCTGCTTACTGGTCCAGCAGTTTAAAGACTGTTTACTGGCTGTGGTAACATTACTTCTGGTTGCCTGTCTTAATTCATTTTAGATTAATCTGTCTTGTAGTGCAAAGGAAAATGAATTGAGTCAGTAACTTCAAGAGTTATGTAAAATCTGTACAGTGCTAAATAATTGAATGGGGTTTTATGTACGGTCTTGAAATTGGAATGTCAATTTGACACAAATGCTCCAAAACAGAGTGTTAGATGAGCTGATCTGTTCCTCATATAAAAGCTTTGAGACTTCCATTCCTGTATCATTCTAGAATTTCTCATACTCCTTCACAGAATATGAGGGGCCCATTTATTTTCTTTGAGGACATTAACTTTGGAGAAGGTGAGTCAGTCAGTGAGATGTTGGGCTTAGAGTTGAGGATTTTGGGTGATAGCTTAAGAATCACCCAGGAAATTTGTTAAGAATGATGCTTTCTGCACCTCCTTCCCCCGGCCCCCCCAAACCCCAACAACTCTGAGCTCTGATTTGGTAGGACTGTGATTGGTATCCAGAAGATTTCCTTGGACTACTTGGTGGTTCTAAAGCTGACATACATTTAAAACATACATTTTAAACAATTATTGGCTTAGCAGATGTGCAGGGAAGAGTGAGAACTCTTGAGAGAAAATTCAAGATTATTTTCCTCAAATACATTGATTGCAAATTGATCACAACCACGTAGGCCAAAAATTACTTAGAGAGAGAGTGGGGGGTGGGGTATTAGGAGGGGGCAGAGGGCAGGTTGCTAATTCAAAGAAAATACATTCCCCAGATTTTCCCTGAGATCTGTGGGAGGCAGTCCAAATTAGCATTCTTACCAGAAAGTATATTTCAGTTTTATAACTAGTACCTTTAATTCCATTTTACAGATGGAAAGACTCAGAGAGCGAAGAAAACGAACATCTGCTGAGCACTTACTAAATGTAATAGTAGCAGCTATTATTATTACCTTTAGCTCATTTATCCTGTTAAACAGTCCTAGAAGGTGTTATCACCATTTATAGATATGGTGGTTAAACTGGGATTCACACAGAGCTCAGTTACAAAATACTTGATCTTTAACAGGTAAATTTAAGATCTTTATAGGACTAGGGCCATCAGGTAAAATGCAGGAAGTGCAGTTAAACTTGAAGTAAATAAGAAATATTTAATAACAAATAAATAAGAAATATTTTTAGTATGACCCATGGAGTATATGGGACATACGTAACATAAAAAAATTAGTTGAATATACGTGTGTGTGTGTGTGTGTGTGTGTGTGTGTAGTGAGGTATACTTATACTAAAATACGTCATTGCTTATCTGAATTTACATTTAACTGGATATCCTGTATTTGTGTTTGCTTGATCTGGCAACCTAGACGGCAACTTGCTTTAGGTGCAGGATCATACACTCCTGACTTCTGACTCCAAGTCCATTCCCTCCCTTTGGAGTGCCATATTCTGTCCTGCTACCAGGACAGTAGCTGCTGGGGCAGAAGCTAGTGCCCTGCTCCTCTCTTTGGATGAGAATGAACAGTTTATTTTTGCCCTCATCCTTTATTCCTAGTAGGTAAACCATGGCTAAGGTAAGAAATCTCAAATAAGACAGAACTTCCTCTTTCCTCACACACAGAATGGAGCTTTTCTTTTGGTTAATTTTCAGAGACAAAAGCAAGAACCAAGGTCAAGTTCCTTATTAGTGGTGATGGAATCAGGTCATCACTCCGCTGTAACAGATTTAGGAGAAGTCTTTTCTTTGGAGTAGGTAACACGAGAGTCAGAACACTTCCGTGCATTATGAAGAAAAACACCTCCTGTAGTAAAATGGGGAGGGAGCAAAGTAATGATTATTTTTTGGTTAATATTAGACTGAGTGTCCGATAACAATTATTTTTTGGTTAACATCTGATTGAGCACCCCTTCCGTGCCAGGCAGTTTCCATGCAGTAATCTCATAGGCTGCCCTGGGAGGTAAGTTATCGCCATGCCATCTTAAAGATAGGGCAGCTCATAGACAAGTGGCATACGGAGCCCATTCAGCTGTCTCTACCCTTGTTCTATACTGTCTGCAGTATTTTTTTTCTTTAATTGCGGTAATGCTGGTTTACACTGTTGTATATGACTCAGGTTCACACCTCTTCAGATGTATGTGACCACACCACACCTCCCACCAGGTCCTCATAGTCCTCCACCCTAGTCCCATTTGCCCTTCGCCCCTGGCCTCCCTCTCTGGTGGCCTCAATTCTACAGTCATATTTCTGGGGTTGGTTTTGGTTTAGTTCTGTTTTGTCTGTTCCCTTTTTTTGTTTCTCTATAGTCCACATATCATTGAAATCATCAGGTATTTATCTTTCTCCTTCTGACTTACTTTGCTTAGCATAATCTCTTCCAGTTCCATCCATATTGTCTCAAATGGCAAGATTTTTTTTTTTAATGTGCCACACCTTCTCGATCCACTCATTTGTCATTGGGCACTTAGCTTGTTTCCTTAATGTGACTGCTGTGAGCAGGACAGCTCTGTTCTTAACTGCCCTGCACTGACACCAGGTACAGCCTCGGGGGACTGGCTGCCTGCACTGTGCTCCCAGCCAGTTGAATGACCGATTCTGCACAATCTGCTCTCTGGCCTCTGCCTTAAAGGAGCCGTGAGCTCTGCCTGGCGTGCTCAGGACGGGGCCAGACCTGAGCATGCAGGTGCCAGCATGGTACTCCTCTTGTTCTTGTTTAGCACAGAAGCATCCCAGGCAAGGGGCCGCTCCACAAGCTTCTGAAGGGCTGCTTCTGAAGCAAACTGGGAAGCCAAGTGACTTCTTCAGGAATTAGATGTGGGCCCAGGGTAACACTGTCATAAGTCCTCTGTGCACTGCAGAAGCTTCAGCCGGCCTCTTCACCTCCTTATGATTGCAGAATTGTTTTGCACTTAAAACAGGCCTCTGGCATGCATGCAGATAAAGGTTTGCTGCTTTTGGACAGAACTTTGGCGAGAACTTTGGGAAGCCTGTCTCTGTGAGTTCTCCTTTATTTGTAAATGATAGCAGAGCTCTTTAAAGAAGTGTGTTGATGGTGGTAGTTCTTACTGTGTAATGAAAAATGTGGAGACTGAGAGCAAGGTAGTTCCCTGCAGCTCCAGGGCTGCCTGGGGAGTTCCTTCCTTCTTGCCAGGGCAGCAGCTTCTGATGTTGACTTGCCCTCTCTGGCATGCTCACCGCCACAGATGTCTTCCCTGCTAGAACCACTGACAAAGACAGGCTCTTCCCATTGCTCAGAGATTAAAAGGGTTCCTTGAATGGTGAGATTAAAGATGTTGTTCTGAAGTTCTCCTTCAGTGGATATCCACTGTGTGTTGAGAAGGCATGGCGGAGCAGCCCCGGTCCTTGGAGCTGCCAAGGGAGGCCTTAGGTGGAGAAGGGGGGAAATCATGGGAGGCAAACAGTGTGGGGGCTCTCGGGGTCAGACAAACCAGAAATGATCCCCTTCCACTGATGTGATTTTGGCTAAATTGTCTTAACTTCTGAGACCTTCACTTTTCCTAATCTGAAATCATGTTCATAATGCTGATCTCAGAGAGTCCTAAGAATTAGGTGAAACATATAAAATACCAGGCACAGTGACCCAGAATAAGTATTTGCTCAGTACCGGGGTTTTTTTGGCCTTCATATCATAATATGGTCATGGGAAGTAGATTTTGATGTTTAGAAGTTTCACTTTGTGAGTATTTTTTAAAAAAAAATAAAACCATGGCACCTCTCCGGCTATGTTTGTTACAGGTATCTCGTGGGCACCTCCTCTTCCAGGCACCTCCAAGACTCCGGGGATGAGCATTCAGGGCACAGTGTAGATGTGCTTCCTTCTCTGCAGCTTCTGTTCTGGGCAGGGGGATGCTGAGCAGACAAAGCAGCACATGGAGTGCACTTCTATCTATCTATCTATCTATCTATCTATCTATCTATCTATCTATCTATCTATCTATCTATTTATATTTTTGAGGGTGTGCCTTTATTATTTCCATCGGTAGAAGATGCCACAGTGTACCCTTAGCCCAGTTTGATGGCCAGTTCTTTAACCTCTGCCTCTTCCAGCTTGGCGATGTGGGCCACACATGGACCCGACATGGCCTCCCCAGTGAGGGCAGGTCTCATACTCTCTGTCATACTTGGTCCTGCTTAGCCAGGGCTCCTTTGTCTTCTAGGTAACCTGTGAGAGGGCCATGGTGGTACAAGTCTCCCTGTGAACAGGCCCCCCCAACCCCGCCTCGTCTTCCCCTTGATAATGCAGTAGGGAACCCCCATTGTCCGACAGCAGGCGGGACAGCCAGCGCAGTGGGGTGTGCACCATGTGCGATCACCACCTGCCGAGCCTTCTTGTTCTCCATTGGGGTGGTGGCAGTATTCACCCCCACTGCAAGGACGGGTGGCCCCTTAGTGGGGATACACCCTTGCCAGAAGTCAGTCCAGGCCAACAATCTTCGCTTCTCTTGTTCAGTGTCTGGCCCCACTTGTGGGCCAGCTTAAGCAGTTGAGCAGCTCTTCAGCCTTCAAGGCCTGAGTGAACTGGTTAAAGGTGGGAGGCACTTGCAGCTCTTACAGAGGTTACTACTTTGCTGCTGGATGGAGGGGCCATTTGACAAAGCTCCAAGGTCCCCTTTTGGTGGATGTCCTGTGCAACGCCAGAATTTTCAAACGGGATTTCGCACCTCCTTGGCCTCTTGCTTCCTCGCAACGGCAGGGGCCACCTTCTTCCCCTGGGTCATCATTAAGTTTGGCATCTTGGGTGGCTGCGGCAGAGTGGAGTGTCCTTTTAATGTCAGCTATTATCTTGAAGAAATAGCAAGCAGGGAAGAGGGATGTGATGGGATTGGCTGTGGTGGCCGGTGAATGCCTCTTGGAAAGTGGCTGCTTTGCTAGCGCTGCCCAGGTGTGTCTTCCCCTCATTGCAATGAACTTCTTTTTGCGCTTCTTTGTTTCTGTTGCTTTCCTTGCCCCTTCTTTCCTTTACTCTCCAGTTGTCCTCTCAGCATCCTGTGACTGGCCAGAATTAAATTACCCACAGAAAGCTCTCATGCATGACGTCCTCCCGTCGGGTGTTACTGTAAACCTTGGCACCATGAGAGTCTGCCACAGATGTAGCGCCCAGTAAGAGGACAAACTGAAGCCTGAGATGAAATAGAGTGAGAAATAGTGAGATGTGAGTGGAGAGAGATCTTAAAACTTTCATGAGGCTCTGTGCAACCTGCGATAACACTGGGGGGGGTGTTGCTCCTGAGAATTGATGCCTCCAGTCCAGGGTAATGGAAGGCTCCCGCAAACTGATGTGCTCTGTTAAATCTGCTCCTGAATGCTAATATCAGCAGTGAGTGTTTGAAGGCTTTTCTTTTTAAGTAGGCAAAGTGGATTCCAGTAGGTAAGTATAACACATTCAAGTAAATTTTCTGTTGGTTTTCCTTGTAAACATCTGCACTTGGAATTCTTTTTTTTTTTTTTTAAGATTTATTTATTTATTTATACAAGCACTGGGTACAGTCAGAGGCACTGGAGGGTGAGAGAATTCACCAGAGCCAGAGCGGGGAGCAGAACAGGCAGAAGGACCGAAGTACACTGCTGAGGGGAGCAGCGGGCGGCAGGAGAGGTCTGAGGGCCATGTGGGACCCTCGCACTGCGGCCGGGGATCCAACAAGTCCTGCAGAGGCTGCGAGCAGCTTCACAACCCTGCGCTCAACCACTGTGCCACAGGGGAGGCCCTGCAGTTGGAATTCTTACCAGCTGGTGGTTAAAGTGCTGCTTTTCCCTTGTTATTTTGGTGAGATTAGGGGAGAGCTGAAGTAGAAGGTGGAGTTGGGGAGACTAACTCGGTTCCTCTGAAAATTGTAACAGATCCTGTCTGAGTCCTGATGATCTTCTTTGGGGGGACACATGAAGACAGAAGAGCAAAGAATGCCCTCACTTCCCATCACTTGTAACTTCTGCTCTTGTTTTCAGGAGCACTGGAGCTGGTCACGAACTCTTGGCCACCTCCTGGGACTCATACTCTCATCAGCCTCTTGCTCCCTTGCTTTGCACCCAGTACGCCCAGGATTGGTGCACCCAGTACACCATTTTGGTGCCTTGCCACACGGAACCTACAGCCTGAACTCTGTCTGGTCACTTCCTCACTTTGGGCCATTCACTCTGTCCACATCCTTTCCTCGAACTGCTTTCTGTGGACCAGAGCCACACATTTCCTATGTCCTCTTTTTCCAGTACTGAAAATAGGGCCATAGATCTTGGCCAAGTTTTGATGTGTCTTCTGGGATTGACAGGTAATCTGGGAAGTGTCGTTTGGGGCCAAGAATTTGGCATTTCCACAACACTCTGGTGTTTTATTAGAACAATAGAGATGAGTATGAGGATCTGGGAGGTGTGTTTCCCTTCCTGAGGAGCTACTGTTCTCCGGGGACTGCTGGCAAGCTTCCTGTCACCACCGTGCTGTCTCTTCTGAGTCATATTCGACCTCACTCATGCCAACCTGGAGCCTCTGGCTACCTCATTCCACTTGCTGATTTTCCCAATCTTCTGGCCTTCCACCATGAACATCCCCTACCCATTTTCTTAGAAATGTGCTTGCAGCTCCTCACTGGGAATTTACCCTACAGATTTACTTAGATAGGTGTGTGATACCTATGTCATTGATAATAGTCACACCCAACACTTGCTGAGGCTTTACTTGGTTTCAGGATCTATAGTTTTCCATTTTTTAAACTTATTTTCTTCTTAGAACAGCCCTCAAGTTGGACTCACAGTGTCTTCCTTTCTATTAATAGATAAGGCAGTTGCAGAAGGTAGAAGTTAATTAACTTGACCACTTTTTTTTTAACTGATGTTTTGTTTTTAGTAACAATAGACAGGAAGCAGCCTGTTCAAGGCATCTGATTCAATACATAGTGCTTCATTCATACTATGGGGTACTGTGTAGTCATGGAACAATGGTATGAAATTTCTTCATGTATTCATGTATAAAGATCTTCCTGGTATAGTAAGTGAAAACAGGCAAGGCTGTACGTAGAGTAATATGCTATAATTGTCTGTGAGTTGGTTGGGGGAAGATGGTATAATTTTTATAATATCCAAGAGACCAGATAGATTATAAGTGTTGGGAAGGCTTCAGACTGGCAGACAAGAGACACAGGTAGGAAGGAGAATTTGTTTTCGTTTTACTTTGATAACTTTTTGCATATGTGAATGTAGTATCTATTTATGACTACCTAAATAAATGGAAAATTAAAATTATAAATATCATTAGCATTAACTATTATGGGCAAACAAGAAACAAGCTAATTCACTTTGTAGTTAAAACACTTTGTAGAGACAAAATAGCATACCACATCTTCACTGCACACGTGACTAAGTCCCTCCAATGCTTGCATGATAGATGTTCTAGCATGGTTGCCCTGGGGGGAAACTGAGGCTCCTGAGAAGCAGCTGGTGAGCAAAGGTCCCAGCTCAAATACAGGACAGGCGATTTCTAAAGCCCATTGCTTTTTCTTTTTTCTTTTTTGTTTTTTTAAAGATTTATTTTTATTTTATTTTATTTATTTATACAAGCACTGGGTACAGTCAGAAGTGCGGGAGGGTGAGAGGATTCACCAGAGCCAGAGCGGGGAGCAGAGCAGGCAGAAGGACCGAAGTACACTGCTGAGGGGAGCAGCGGGCGGCAGGAGAGGTCTGCGCGCCATGTGGTACCCTCCTCCGGTGGCCGGGGAGCAGCCGGGGATTGAACCGGCGTCGCAGAGGCTGCGGGCAGCTCCGCAACCCAGCGCTCAACCACTGCGCCACCGGGGAGGCCCGCCCATTGCTTTTTCTGTCTCTATGGACCCATTGCATCTATTAGAAAAGGAAATTAGGTAAATGAAATTCAATGAATTTGATCAAATTACAAAAATAAGCTTTACCATGTTAATATGAGGACTCAATTACAAGTTAGTTATACTTTAAACTGTAAATCTTAAAATAGGAAATTCTCTGGATAGTGTTTTTCTGACATGAATGCATCTCTATACTTATTTCATTCTTTGTTCCTTTGAAACCTTATTTTTAAGAAGACTGGGGAGTCCTGCTGCCAACCTGTTCTGCTCTAGGTTGTTTTGGAAATGTCCAGAATCCTGGAAAAATTGGTATTCTAATCTGGGGGGCATCGGTGGACTTCCATCCCTTCTAAGGGTTGAAACTTAGCAATTTTTTAAATGTATTATTTTGCGTGGGACCATTTTCCTTGAATGAGGGAGTGAAGCTATTTCAGGTCTCCTGAAGCTTGCTTAACACTGTAATTACATTTCTGGTTATCCTTAAAGGGTACAGTGATGCTCACCTATCTGCAGACATATTTTCTATAGCCATCATATTTTTAAAAATTGAGATGCTAATTGCCAACAATTGGGAGAATTCCCATAAAAATTTTGAGTCAGTATGTGAACAGAAAACTTTGAAGGCTGGACAGCACTGAGCTTGCATTTCTATGTGGCAAGTCTTTGGCGCCATGTGGTGGATGCCCTTAAAAATGATGTGCGTCAGTTTTTTGCAGATGATGAAAGTGAGACTCTGAGAGGTTAATTGAATCACAGTTGTCTCCCATAATTGTTGTATTTATTTGATGCTCAGTATTACTAGCCATAGGGAAAGTATTATGCCCATTTCGAAGATGAGTCAACCCGAACGTGGAACAGCCCTTAAACTGGAAGGTCCCTCCCCTCATGGTAGAGCTGGTATCTGGGCCAGGTCGTCTGAATCCAGACACTAATTATCTGCTCTTTGAGTTGTCCTCAGAAACCACAGACACCTATATGAATTCTGAGGTTCTTTGCAGCTGAGAGTTAATGAGTCTAACATATTGAGTCTGAACAGAAGCAGGAAAGGTGGGGGGACCACCATTGTTGCTATCAGAACTGGTAGAAAGTTCCTGGGGTCAACCAGATAACAACCTGTAGGAGACTCATTCCCTGCAAGGCACTTAGTGGTCTGGGAGCTGTAGAGGATGGCTGAAAACTAGGAAAGATGTTCAGAGGGCTACAAACTGCTTTCCAGGGCCCTATAAACTTTGATGGGGAGCTTAGCAATATACACCTGAAAGGATTTAAGCACCTTTATCAAGGCTGCATCTCAATAGGTTCACATTAACATTATTTTAACTGAGTTCTTACTTATAGAGGTAATGGGATTTTGTGGGGCATCATACCTGCTGGAGATGGCTGCTTGATACAGACCTCTGGTAAACCATTGAATGGCAATATTTGGAGCATATTAATTCATGCTATATATTGGTGACTAAATTTGTATGGTGAATAAAGAAATAGAGGGTGTGCTGTTTTCCCTGATCGTCCTTTGTTCAGAAAAGAGTTTAGCAGTTAGCCTGCATCTTCACGTATATGTAATGGAGAAGAGACAGTGCAGAAGACAGTAGGTTTAGTGGTGAAGACCTGCGAGTCACAACCAGCCTGCCACCTTTAAGCCAGCTCAACCCTGTCCCAGCTATGGGCTTCCATCATCACTTTATTTGATTACTGGTGTCCTCAGTTTTCTCCTCTGTAAAACTGGGAGAATTATATTAAAAAAACAAAACCCATTTATAGAGTTGTGGAGAAATTCAGTGAGTTGCAAGTGAAAAATAGGACAGAACCAGGCACGTACTAAGTGGTGCATAGGTGTCAGCTGCTGCTGCTGCTGTTGTTTGGAGTCTTGCTGAGATGCCTGTTCCTGAATTGCTCTCTTGTAGCAGATGGAGCTTGGGATATAGAACTAAGAAACTGGTGAGAACCCAGGCACAGATGCTGTAAATGTACACCCTTTGTGGGACTCTCTTTCCCAAGCCTTAACTTGACATGAGGTTTAGGCTAATCTCCAACAGTCTGTGTAGCGGCAAAATAGCCAGGGATAGCCTTCCACCATGAGAAGTGTTAAACCCTTGCTGTTCTGTGAGGTCAGGATAGCCACTTGCACACAAATCCTGGCCATCAAATGACAGGGGTCCTCAAGGGCTTTGACCTTGAGTTTTGACCCTGCCACTCTTTAGCTCTAGAATCTTGCAAATTACTTCTATTTCAGGTCTTTGTTTCCCAAACTCCATGCAAAAGTAAGAGAGTAGAATCATCTGTTAGGATCTGTGTGGAAGAAAGCATAGTAATGTCTGGTACACGTGCTTACAGAGTGTGGTGGCTTAGTTTGGTGATCAGTAAGTGGATGTAGCTCTTAGTTTTATTATGAATGAAGACGTTTACTCTCGGATCTTGTAAATCAAAATGCCTAACTGTACTTAGGCAAAATTTCTGCTTAAAATGATCAGCGTATCTGAAGACCAATAGATAATGCAGATTGCATATTGGTTAGAGAATGTGGGTAAACTAATTGCATCCAGGCAGCAGGGTGACTGCCTCGAGATTAAATCAAAAGGAATTTCCTGGGTTTGTGATGTAAGGGAAGTTCACAATGATGCTGGTGGTTAGGATACCTTGGAACTAAAACTCCAGATTCAAGGACCAGAACTGATGACAAGTGGTTATGACAGTGCTGGAAAGATTGAGCAGTGGACTGAGTCTAGGTGGACGTGTACACACCATGATCCCTGACCCCCCTTTAATGCCTGAAAGATTTGGAGTATCAGTGCTTCTTTCTCCCAGATAAAGAGTTTCTTTCAACTCTCTTTTTTCTTGCCTGCACCTGCCAATTCATTAATATTTCTTTAACTTCTATTACGTGCTGTCCAGGTGATACAACCAATAAAACACACACACACACACATGTACACATATGTCCATGTGAATCATGGCCTTCATTGAGTTCACATTGTAGGTGAGGTTCTCCTGTGGGTGGTTGTGGATTTCTTCACAATTTTTTCAGCCTCTGGTAATGAGGAGAGGTTGTGTGTTGTATTTCCAGTGTTTGAGGGACTCCATGCCTAATATTAAACTTCACAAAACCTCTCCAAACTATCTCTTCAAGGGTCCTTGCACTTTGAATACTACCAGGCTCTGGGGGGCAAGTTTGATCCACAATTCATTCAAATTTTGTTAACATAATGTGGTATCATCTTGGTTTCTGCTCTTCCTGCAAAAATGTAAATACACAAAGTGTGAAAATACAGCTGGTTTGCAGTAAATAAATAGAAAAAAATGAGGTGTATTAGTTATGCTAGAGGTTGATTTCAAATGAATTCTCTTTGTTTTCTATGGAGTTTTCCCCCAAGAGTTAGTAATTTAATTAAGTTTAAATTGAAATCAAATTAGAATAAATGCATATTTTGACCAGAACATGGATGTGTGATGATGGAACCATGAAATTTGCAGTAAATGAAAAATTGAAAAATACCATTATTATTGAGCTTATAGATATAATTAGCAACATCTCTGAACTTTTGATACATTGTGCTGACTTTCAAGGGAACTGATCTTTCTTTTCCATTTATTTTTTTCTATCATTTTGCATCTTGACTGAGGAGTCCAGATTTCCATAAACATTCTGCAGAAAAGTATGGGAATTAGAAAAAAAAAAAAACTCATTTTCAGTTGCTGGTTGGAACTATAGAAGAGATGCAAAGAAAATTTTAACTTAAATCTTTTCAGTGTAAAGATGACGGTTAACAGAAATGACTTCTTTTTGAATAAAATTAATACTAAGCAAAAATGATTTTGGAAAAATATTTTACTTTGATATTATTTCATTGTTAGATTTTGTTGCTAAAAACAGTATATATCCCCACTAACTTCTTACTTTAAAACAGCATTGGAGGATGACTATTGTATGTCTAAAAATCTTGCAAAAAGAATCCCAAGTAGTTTTTTTAAAAAAAAAATGTTAAAAATATAACGATATGGGGGCCTCCCGGCTGGCGCATCTGGTTAAGACGCAGCCTATGAAGCTGTCTGCAGACTCTGCAGCACAAGTTTGATCTCCCAGTCGGCCAGGAAGCAACCCACATGGTGCAGCAGACCTCTCCTGACTCACCCGCTGCTCTCCTCAGCAGTGTACTTTGGTCAATCTGCCTGTTCTGTTCCTCACTCTGTCTCTGGTGAATCCTCTTACCCCCCCCACACCTCTGGCCTGTACCCCAGCTCTTGTATGCATAAATAAATAAATCTTTTAAAAAATATATAATGATGATTTTTCCCTGATAAGTGGGTAAGGACAAGACACTAGAAAAGAAGCAGAATATTAGTGAATTTCAATGAAAACTTTTTTATGATATTTTATCCTATGAAATTTAAGACCTCAGTCATGATTGTGTAAGTACAACCTTCAATGCACTTCTATTTAGATTCACATATTTTTGGTTTTCTTAAACACTTGTAACCCACATTATTCCTTGAATTGGGCAAAAACCTCTGAATTTTGAAACTGATCTTTACATTATTGGCTTATAAACTTAGTATAAAAATAATGAAGCTTGTTCTATCATTTAGCTTTCACTATTTCTTACTATTAGTAAGTGAAATTTATTTTGAAGTGCTACATATTAATTTTGTTCCTTTTATTTTTGTATACTTCATAATATTTATTTTATATTGGTAGCATCTGTTTTGTTACCCAAATATAAACCTGTATATAGGAATTGTATGATGAATTTTTTTCTTTCTTTTTTTTTTAAAAGATTTTATTCGTTTATGCATACAAGAGCTGGGGTACCAGCTAGAGGTGTGGGCTGTGAGAGGATTCACCAGAGACAGAGTAAGGAACAGAACAGGCAGACTGACTGAAATACACTGCTGAGGAGCAGTGGGAGAGATAGGAGAGGTCTGCTGCACCATGTGGGTAGTTCCCTGGCCCGCAGGGATCGAACTGCTGCAGATTGCATCTAGCTTCACAGTGCTGTGCTTAATCCCTTGCACCACCAGGGCAGCCCAATGAATTTTTTTCTTAATGATAGAATGAGTGTACAGTGGAGAATTTAGAAAGTCACTGTATGAGATGAAATCCTACAAATGATTATGTGAGGTTAAAGATACCCTACTAAGGGTCCATCATAGTCAGCTGTCTGGTATGTTACTCACCTGGCAGGGACCGCCCAGGAACAGGTCTTCATGGTTGGTATTATGAATGAAATGCATTTTCAGCATTACATTAAAAAAAATTGGGATTATGGGGAATGATTACTTCATCCTTAATCCATCCCTGACATCACTTTCTGTCGGATATGCTGATGGGGAGTCTTGGCTAAATCTGGTCAGATCACTTCTTTGTATAGTATCTCAGCCTCTGTTTCCCTCTCTCTCCTTCTTTCCCTCTACCTCTCCCTTCCTCTCTTTCCTATTCCTCCCGCTCATGAAGATAATAATTTAACTTCAACATCCATGACATGCTGATTTGCTGAGTGCTCTATTTCTTATTACACTTACTAAGAAGTTGTAAGAAGGCATTGGAAAATGGCTCTTGGCCTCTGCTTAGCTTTATTCAGATTGGCTTTTTTCCAGGGACCCATACAGTCAATGATGCATGTAGTTCTAAAGGGCAGCTGTGGGGTCAGGGTGTATTTATTGCTTGCTGGGGCATGTTATTGACCAATAGAAGTTAAACAGCGCCTGGCTACACTGGCTAGAACATTGCCTGTGAGCCAGGAAGACGAGAGATCACATCAGGTCACTGCTCTTTACACAGACAGATGTGCAAAT
Source organism: Talpa europaea (assembly GCF_964194135.1). Taxonomy (NCBI): domain Eukaryota; kingdom Metazoa; phylum Chordata; class Mammalia; order Eulipotyphla; family Talpidae; genus Talpa; species Talpa europaea. The sequence continues at coordinate 15,726,326 of NC_140069.1, forward strand.
AGTACCAGGACTTGCAGCTCTGGATGTCCCTGTGTCTGTCAGAATTTTGGCTTTGGGCATGGTGGAAAGGTGTGGAGACATGGCCATTATATGCTGTTTTTTTTTTTTTTTTTGACTTAGTATAACTGAAGCAGATAGGCATAGTTCGTGCTCTGCACAAACAGCCAAGTTCACCGCAAGTTTTGTTGAGAGATGTCCCATTTCATACTTCCTAGTGCTGTTGGATTAATTGGTTATCTGCCTCTCTCTTTCTCTCTCTCTCTCTCTCTCTCTCTCTCTCTCTCTCTCTCTCTCTCTCTCCTACTCTCTCTCTCTCTCTCTGTGTGTGTGTGTGTGTGTGTGTGTGTGTGTCTGCCTGTCTATCTATCATCTATCTCCAGACCTCTATGGTTTTACTTCCTTTGAAAGTATGGTTTAACAAAGGAGAAATTATGATAACATTTGACAAAATACACTTTACATGTGCTTGGATGAATAAGGAATCCCAGAGGTACATTATTCAGGGGTGAAAAAAATCAAACTGCATACGTGTATGCATGTTTTTTACAGAAACATGTCGTGAAAATTTCCTTTTAGCTTTAGTTGTATTCTGAATCACCACTCTGAGGTTTATATTCTGGCTATAAAAAAATAAAAAGAGGTTTATGAAGATTTTAAGGAATATTTCCTTTCCTTTTTCTCCTAGGTGTAAAAAGTAGTATATTTTGTGACCTATTGAATGAGAAGGAAAGGCAGGCTAGGAGGAGGAAAACAATAGAAATTCTGTCAAAAGGTCAAACATTAAAACTAGGGCTCCCCCACACCCCTCTTCTGAGATGTTCCTTTTATTTTGGTTCCTTGAATTGAAATAACTGAAGATTAAGTATGTGTGACCCTCACAAAATTCTAGATTCTTGGCACTTTTCTACCCACTTGACTTTCAGTGGAAATATATATCATATAATGGATGTGTTTAGTGGCTGGGGCGAGGGTGACTGATCAGAATATCACCTACTTCAAAAATATGTAATACTAAAGTACAAATATATTTTGGAATCTAATGTTCCATCACATTTAATGAATCTACAAAAATGATAGGGTTTGTTTCGATGCAGAGCTGGGGGGTGGGGGTGGTGGTGCAGAATTGTGACCATCTGTGCTTTATTCATCTCTGGTCTCTACCTGATTGAGGTCTAGGATTTTCACTGTCCAGCAGAGCTTATCAATTTAACCAGAATCGACCTCCTTTATAATTTGAATCAGATATTGACTTGGCTGTTAGTTGGGCATTATTTGATTAAATTCTCATTGTTTCAGGTAATTTTGTGTAGAATCTGGTTGTTTTCAACCCTGAAGTACCTAACTTCCAGCATCTTCACTTAAATAGTACAGACAAGAGAACCAGACCCCTGCCCCCCATCTACTGGGCCCCTTGCAGCGGCATTCCCTGAGCAGAGAAGCATGGCTGTAAGTGCAGTGCTGCATCTTCTCTCTCAGTGTGTGCAAGCACAGGAAAATAACATAGAAAAGTGCTCCGATATCAAAGTGCTGTTCTTCTGGTCTGGATCCAGAAAAGGTACTGGGGAAATTTTTAGCTACTTCTCCAATAAAACTTTAACTGCTCAACGCAGAACAGACTGTCAGTGATAGAGACTGAAGGTCTAATTGTGTTATCCCCAAAAGCTGTTTGTCCCTTGCCTGTTGCTTTTCTCTTCCCATTTCCAATCCTGCTTTACAGAGTGCAATTTTTCAGAGGGTCTCAAAAATTCTCATAGGAAACATTGTTTTTTCCAGTTATCGCTGCTTCACAAATTACTCCAAAGTTTACTGGTATAAACAGCCGGATAAACCAATGGATTCTGTGGTCAAGTGTTAAGACAGAACAAGACAGGGCAGACTTGTCGTTGCTCTGTGATCTCTGAGGCCTCAGCTCAGCTCAGAGCTCAAGTCTGATTATGTGAAACAGTGCTGTCTAATTAAACTTTCTGTGATGATGAAAATATTCTGTCTTGCCTGTCCAATATGGCAGTCACATAGCCACCCATGGCTATTGAGCAATTGAAATATGAATGGTGCAATAATGGAAGTGAATTGTAATTAATTAATTTAGATTTAAATAGCTACTAGTGCTATTCTACTGGGCAGTAGAAATCTGAAGGCTTATTCATTCACATCTAGCAGTTGATGCTGACTGACAGTTTAGCATTGAGCCCCGCCTCTCTCCGTCTGAACACCTGCATGTGACCTCTCCTGTGCCCTGCTTTCCCTCATCCCATGGTGTCTGGGCTCCAAGCTTGAACTTCTGGAGGGAAAGAGCCAAGAATATAGCCTTGGAACAGTCAATATTGTTTTTGCATGTAATAGTCATCAAGGCAGTTACAAAGTCCTGCCCAGGTTCAAGAAGAGAGGCAATTGATTCTGTTTCTTAAGGGCATATAGAGGATGCTTTTCTCTGGATGAGCTTTCAGGTAAGAAATGATGCTAGCAGTCATTTCTGGAAAATAGAAGTAGTCCATTCATTCATTTATTCATTCAGCCAACACTGGGTGCCCTCTGGCTTGACGTTTCTTAGGGGATGGCAGTTAAGAATAATCAAGCTTATAATGAAGTAGAAAGGGTGAGTGGGGAAGTTGTGTAAGTTATACATGGTTGTTTCCAAGGCAGTGTGCTGTGTGTTGTGATAACACTTAGAAAGTAAAGAAGGGATGACTAGATCACACACAAAGGAGTCTTTTTGAAGAAGCATCATGGAAACTGGATCTTAAAGTCAGACATGATTGACTCAGGAATGTGCCATAGAATAAGGAGCCCAGCCACCACGGGATGAGGGGAAGTAATTTAAGCCAGAGGGTGAGCATAGTTACAAGCTAACCTTTTCTGGGGTGGCCTCAACTCTCTGGTGCTTGCAGTAGACTGTCCATTACCCTGCCAACCAAATCCTTCATTTTCACTTTGGCCCTACCCATCCCATGCATATCGAATACCAGCCGCATACCCAGCAGGTTGCCAATCCAGAAAAATCCATAGCCCAAGGGGATATCATTGATGAATTACAGACAAGTTGCCTGTCAGCAGGAAACACGGATTGGATTAGAGAATCCTGGTACCATGCTGGCTTTTCTAAAGAAGGTCTGGCTCTGAGAGAGGAACAAAGATGCCTAAACACATGGTCAGCATTGAAAACAAATATTGATTGGCCCCTGCTGGGGCGCTGAGCTCGAGTGGGTTAGAGTCTGATGTCTAAAAGTGCTGGGGTGTGGAAAACCATTAACTGTGCTGATTGACCAGAATAAAAGCTCCATCTATTTTTAAGATCACAAAAAACAAGGGTGAAATATTTAAGTGGGTGGAAGGGCAGAAGGGATGGTGAGAACCCAAGGCCGCAAAGGCACTTTCTCTAATTTGACCTCTGATACTTTGGCCACATGTCTTGGACCATCCTTTACTCTCTCCTATTCTGTAGAGTGTTTTTCTGGACCTGTGACTATTTCTTAATGCTGTGCAAAATTCACTTAATTGAACATGAGTGTTCAAACAGCTGATGCTCAGCGGTGTTCAGATTTAGGAATAAGATCATCTGCTGGGTGTTCTTATTAAACTGGTAGAGAAATGCTCTGACTGGATCTGATTGCTTGTGATTGTTGACTGAGTTAGAAATATCTCCATCACTGCCAGATGCACATGATACTGTAAAAGGAGCATTTTAGACTTGCTAGCTCCACAGATCTAGACGGGCTGAAACAGCTTGTTGTTCCCGAGATAAGTCTGGACTTAGTGGAGCCGTGTCTTTTAAATGCAGGACTTCAGAAGTCTGAGCTAGAGTTCTTTCCATGAAGATTTGAAAAAATTGCTCCTTTATTTTGAAACCGAAGACTTGTTGGATGTCCTAGAAAGCATGTTCTAATAGAACTTGCTACAATGAAGGAGTGTTCTAGATGTGCATGGTTACTGATAACCTCATGTGGATATTGAGTCTTTAAAATGTGATTAGTGTAACTGAGGAACTCTACTTGTAGTTTAATTCACGTATTGCCCCTCGGAGTTAGTGGCTACCCCACTGGACAGCACAGTTCTAGGATCTTGTTTTAGAAATGCTGAGGTGTGTGAACAGGTAGCTAACTCCACAGCTTTTTAGTAATACCTAATCTGAAGAGGCATTTCTTTGCTCCAGCAGCAACCTATGGAACGAAGCAATGGCTGGGCATCCCCTCCTATAGTAACTGAGTTGGTTACCTGATGAGTGTTGGAATCTGCTCTTTTTGTTACCTGTTGGCTGATGCCTGTTGGGGGCATTGGCAGTCTAAGGGCTGGGATGGGGGTGGAAAGGAACGGAACGAGAAAGGTCCAGCAGGTCAGCCATGACACTCCGTTTTCTGGAGTGTTGTCTGCAAAATAACCGGGGCATAACTAGTGGGTTCAGTAGCCACAGCGTTTGAGGGAAGACCAGGTTAACTGCGATTAGGCATTTTCTTTCTGAAGTAATAAGTGGCTGGTACTCTCAGCAAAAATAGTTAATATGAATTAGTAGCCTCCAGATGAGGCCATACCTATTTGATCTGAATAGATACCTTTTCTCTTTCTGGTCTTATTCTATGAAATATGCTTTGGGGAGTAGTGGTTTAAGCAATGGGACTTTCTATCACAATGGGTGATACACTTCAGGTTTATCATGGGCGATGAATGTAGCTCTTGTCTGGATTTCTGCAGAGTTTAATATCTCTGTGTTTTGATTGTGATAATTCCTTTGCTATGTTTGCATTGTTAGTTAACTCTTCAAGTATATAAATATCTGGGCTCTCCTGGCTAGCTTGCACACCGTGTAAGACCAGAGGTACATTGGGTTATCCTTTGTAAGCCCATATCCTATATATGTGTGTATACACACACACACACACACACACACACACACACATATATATATATCTCCTTTGTAAGCCCATATCCTACATATATTCTACATATATATATATATATATATATATATATATATAAATATTCTATGTAAGCCCAAAACTTATCAAGCTGCTTGCCCCAGAGGCCTGGTTGCAGGCTTCCTTCTCTTTGGAAAGGGTCAGACTGAACCCGAACCTCTACAACAAATGTCACTGTTTTTGTCACTTACTTTTGTTGTTGTCAGGTATAGTCCTTGGAGTTGGAGAAATCTGGTTTTTCCTCCATTTGTAATGATTTCCTATTTACTTATTTAGATGCTCATATAGACAAATTGTTGGGTGTGTGAGTCTTTATTTCTCCATTAAAAAAAAAAAAAGATCAGCTAATAGGTAACAACTACAACAGATCCCAACACTCTGTTCAGGAACCAATTGAGTTACTATAGGAGGGAAAAGAAAGAAATGCAAAAATGGAAGAATTTTTTCCCTTCCTCTTATTTCTTCTCCTTCTCTCTCTTCTCATCTCCTCTACTTCTTCTCTCTCCCTTTTTCTTTCCCTCTCTCAAAATTGTTCAATAATTTATTTGTAGAAAACATCTGTCTCCCAAAGAATGCATGTCATTTGGCTTCTGAACCTGGCATGTCCCCCTCTGGTTGAGAGGAAGAATTTTTGCCACAGGACAGAAATGAAATCAGCCAGATGCTGTCTGTGAAGCTGAAATATTGAGCTTTATGAGATGACAGTAAAGTAACAAAAAGTGGTATTTTTCTGCTTGACAGTGTCACCATTGTAGCATAAGGCAGAAATCCGGGCAGAAGAGCCTACAGCTGTCTGTTCCCATGTCCTCCTAGGCTCCCTCGCTCCTTGTTACTGCAGCTCCTCTACCTGTGAGGAGAGTCATCCCTTTCCTTGCTTTGGTGGTTATCTGGCTTGTACTGATTATCTTGTCAAGAGACAAAGGGTCTGCAAAGTAGGTGCCTGTGATGAGTGTCAACAGTGCCGCTCTGCAGGGAGCAGGGAGCTGGAAGACCTGGGGAGAAAATGTGGGCAAATGTGTGAGGCCAGGAAACATCTTCTTTGTTAAAAAGATACATAGGTCTCTGAGGGATGGAGTAATCAGGGTTCCAGGAAGATTTTGGGCCAAACCTTTGTATCCTATATCCATCTGCCTGAAAAAAAAAATTTTTTTTGAACAAGTCAACTTGGAGACTTACAGGAACAAATATTTGCTCTCCTTAATTATGTACCCAGAGCAGCCCTCCTGAATGTTTAATGCAAATCTTAATATTTACAATAGCATAAGGAAGAGTTTATAATGTGTTTGGGAGCTTCTGAAGTTGGGGCAATCATTCTATCACTTGTATAAGACTTTTCTTCCTAAGAGAGCTCAGCCATATTTACCTTAGCCACTGTTCCCATTGAGATCAAGTTGGAGGTGAGGAGATGGAACTCCAGAGAAGGGTGGAGCCCCCGTGAACAGCTGCCAACATGTTTTGTAGGTGAGACACATGTCTTTGCCAGAAGTTTGTGCCAGCTACACAGCTTTTCTTTTGAGCAGGAATAGCCAGCAAGCTGGGGCTCACACGGAATGGACTTCGAGTGTCACTCTGGGGGGTGAGGGCACACTGGCTGCTGATGGTTGTCTCTGCTCAGCCCGCCTCAATGGCAGGCCCAACCCATCTCTTTACTAGTCTCAAGATTTAGTGACTCTTCATTAAATGTTTATACCAAGCAGATGTTGAGCTCTGGCAGAATTGAGTTTGAAACCTTCCTTCCTCTTGTATATAGACCTTGGGAAAGATGCTTGACTTCCCGGGGCCTCAGTTTTCCCAACTATAAAATAGGCATCACAAACACCATTGGCACCCAGGTGGTCTGAAACTTGGAAAGAGTGAGAATTGAATATCTGGTCTGGGATGGACTCTTGGCCTGGAATGGTGGTTTTTATTCTGGCCACCACTCAGAGAGCTTTTCACAATGTAAAGGCCACCTTTACTTGCAGGCTGGATAAATATGGGCTTTTAAACTTGATTTCTAGACTTTTCTCTCCAGGCAACTCATGCTATCCAGAACAATGCAAAGAAGACAGTTACTTGGATGACTCGTCTCAACCTAAGGAAAAAGGAGAGGTTGTGTCTAATGTGAGTGAGGTGAACGCAAGCACAGGCTTATGGTCAAAACCTCTGAGAAATCAGATTGAGGGCAGTGAAGATACAGCTGGCACCTCCATCCTCTGGCACCTGATCTGCGAATCAAATATGTGCTCACTCATTTCGGGGTTGCCTCCTTAGCCCCTGAAATAGGTGCAGATGAATACTGCTTGCTCATTTTGCTGTCAGGAAAAGCAAGGTGAGTGTGCCTAATCACTCATTTTCTAGAATGCTGGAGTGTGTTCAGATTCTCCTCCGCTGGGGGATGCTTCTCCTCCCACTTTTGGGGTTAAATCTGATTGAATGGATGCTATACCCCGTTCTCTGGAATTTGCTTTAAATGAGGCCAGTTGTTTCTTGTCTTTAGCCTTAAACAGAATCATTCTCTCCTTTTCATAATTGTCACCACCTTCAAGGGTGGGGAAAATGTCAGTCTCTACAGAAAGAGACGGTGCCCAACCTGGCTTCCAAGGGGACATTTAATTCTCTTTCCATTTTGCGCAAGAGCAAGCACTGATTTGTAACCTCACTGAGGCCCTGACCTGTGTAGCTGGGGGGGCAGCTGAGGGGACAGCGAGCATCCTGACAGAAGTGGAGCTCCTGTCATTCTTGAGCTTGGACTCCATATGGAACCAGATGACATCTCGCCCAGATAGCTTCTCTGCAGCTTGGCTCTTTGCAAACTGACTTCATGTTCTGGACTTTTCTGTTTTGAGTGGTTGAGTGAGTGATGTGGCAGAGTGTAAACGATGTTCACCAGGCTACTCCAAGTGGTCCTTCCAGGAACTGTTGAGTAAGTGCCTCAGGCCCCATTATGAGGTCTGGGAATGAACTGGCCAGTTAGGGCTCTTTGTTCTCTGGGAGAGGAGACCCCAGTGGGGATAGACCAACAACATACAAAGAAGCAAAAATAAACAAACATGAAGAGGGGACTGGAAGCAGGGAAGGCCCTTGGGAGGTTTGTTGTATTCCTCCTCCTGGTTATTCAGCTTGGAGCTTTGTGGGAGCCGGGGGAGAAGGGCTGTTCTTCTGTATGTTCCAGGTGAGATTCAACAGAACTTTCTAGGCTTGGCTCTGTGGTGGCATAGAGGTGCTATTACTTCTCTTTAAAACCATTTCTTTTTTGGGCCTCCCCTGGTGGCGCAGCGGTTGAGCACTGGGTTGCGAAGCTGCCCGCAGCCTCTGCAGTGCCGGTTCGATCCCCGGCTGCTCCCCGGCCACCGGAGGAGGGTCCCACATGGCGCGCAGACCTCTCCTGCCGCCCGCTGCTCCCCTCAGCAGTGTACTTCGGTCCTTCTGCCTGCTCTGCTCCCCGCTCTGGCTCTGGTGAATTCTCTCACCCTCCCGCGCTTCTGACTATACCCGGTGCATGTATAAATAAATAAAAGAAATCTTAAAAAAAAAAAAACCATTTCTTTTTTCCCTCTGTAAAAGGGAGATAATAGTACACTAATTTCAGAGTTGTTGTGGTTAAAAAATACAAATGTTTTTTCGTTGTTCCTTAAGTAGTTATGTGAGAATAAATACCTTGCTCTGATTTCAGGGGGAGAGCCCCTGCTTGTCCTGTTTCCCTGGGGCCTCTTGACTAGGTTGGCCTGGCCTTAGAAGGCTGAAACTACTCATTGCTTTGCCAGTAGCAAGAAAGGAAGCAAATGCTAGGGATCCTGCATCCACCGCTGTAGGGCCTGCTCCTACTGCAGGAGGGAGGGGAGTGGCAGAGGGGAGTTGGTGGATGCAGAGGGCTGGGGTGGGGCAGAGGCAGCCTTTGGCCAGCTCAAAATGCCCTCTCTCCACCCGGTGTGCCCTCTTTCCACCCGGCGAGGCCAGGTGCTCTCCGTCCCCAGCAGCAGTGGTTCTCTAGGCATGGGCTGACTAACCTTTGCAGCAGGAGATTATTGTTAACCCAGCAGCCCTGGCCTCACTCCTGTCCCCTGAATCAGGAGGATGGAGGTTAGCTCCCGGAATCTGCATTTAACAGGGAACACCCTATGTGAACCACAGTCACTCTAAATGGAGAATGTTTCTCTTTAGAACATTTGATTTTGTTTTGGGAGTCCTAATAGTAGCTAATATTTATGGAAAGTTTATTGTGTGACAGAGGTCAGTGTTTCACATGCAATCACCACTTAAGGTAGGAGTCTAATGATATATTGTCCTATGTGGGGCCTTGGAGGCCTAGAGGATTTAATCATTTTGCTCAAATACTGATTAAAAAACCAACATTGGAGCCCAGACCTCCAGCCTTTGTCCTTCAGCTGTTCCCTCTGACCTCCCTCATGGAGTGATGATACAGAAATGAATCTTCTTAGTTCAAATTGAGTCCTGGATGACTTCCTCTAAGTAAAAGGTAACTAATTAAACAATATATTTTAAAATCGAGCTTTAACTTACTGTCAAGCTTGGGATTTGTCTCAGATTTTGACTGAAGTGTGCATTTTAAGGAATGTTTTCCATGGTTCCTTTTGATAAGTCAGGCCCCTTTGGGTGGTCATGTTTCTCTGGCAGCCTCTCCCCTGCTGTGCTGGCTTGCGGGCCACAAGGTAGGTGCTTGCACCACCCTTACCAGCACCTGGAACGTTTTCTGGCAACCGGCCAGCAGAGGTGCAGGGTGCACACCAAGGCTCCCCGCCCTCACCCTCCTTCCAACTGCTTCTTGGGAGGCTGTATGAAGAGACGGGGAATCTGGGGTTTTCCCAATGTCTGGAGGTCGCATAAAATATCGTTCTTCTACTTAGTGATTCCAGGTAGTGTCTGAGAAAAGTTGCCCATCAAAATAGGACCAGCCCAAGCAGGTATGGAGATAAAATCAATCATTCCATTCATAGTACTTTCTGACTTCAGGTTTCCATTGCGTCCAACTCCAGGGAGGAATTTGCTAAAGAAACGACCTCACACATAAGTTAAGGTGGAGAGAGAGTTGCAGTGTGTACAGACCTTAAGTTCATTAGAGAATATGATTTATAATAGGAGTGGTGGGGGAGTTTTCTACCGACTTTTCTCCTTGGAGTCTCAGGTTCTGAACCTTTGAAAAAATGCTACTTGTACCCAAAACAGTCTCACGGTTGCATTTGTGAGAGTGCTTTTGTTGACTTTTACTTTTGAGTTCTGATCACATTGAAAGGCCAAAGGCTAATCTTTATTCAAAAGTAATTTTAAAACATAATGGTTTTAACAATCTAAGTGCCCCAAGATAGATGAGTGGATTAGGAAGATGTGGGGTGTGTATACAGTGGAATAAATACCACTCAGCTATAAAAAAAAGATAAGCTTGCCATTTGCACATGAAACTGGAGAGGGCTCTGTTATGTGAAATAAGTCAGCAGGAGAAAGACAAATACCAGATGGTGTCATTTATATGTGGAGTATAGAGAAATCAAACAAGGGGTCAGATAAAGTCAAACCAGTAGCAAACCCTAGAAATCTGACTGTAGAGACTACCAGGTCAGAACAAGTGGGGAGAGGAGAGTGCAGAGGGGCAGAATGGACTATGGAGGAGGCATTTTGGTGCCTTGGTGGTGGGTGTGGCTTAGTAACATCCACCTAAGGGTGTGAACCTACACTTCTAAATCAGACAGTGTTGTAAACCAGTGTTACCACCATCAAGAACTAAGTAATGTTCTTTCACCTGATTATGTACAAGTTTGGTTTGTTTGTTTGTGGTAACCTCAATATTGAAGTCTAATTGTCCTATTAACTGCTTGCCAACTGTTTCCATGTCATTGGTATGCATTTTACAAATGCATACCAATGCATTTGAAGTTGCATACCAATGCTCCTGAAGTTTTCTGGCAGATTTTCAGAAAACGCATCTATGATCAATGTACAGCTTTCTCCAGAACTTGTATGGCTTTGTTAATTTCAGTTTTTTTCTCTTTATTGAAAGGCTGGTTTTGAACATATAAATGGGAAGATGAGGCTTTGTAGACTGTACTTCTGTGTTCTGCATTAATGGACTTTGGTTTTATTTTTAGTCGTGGAGTTATTTTCTCTGTAAAAGAATAGGTAAAGAAAAGCATTTTCAAGACAAGACAGAGACTCCAGAAAGTTTGAACTTCTGGCCAGTATAAAATTGAACACATCTGGCCACTTACCTTTTAAGTGCAATTTGAAAAAATGGGAGCAAAACAAAATTAAAAAAGAAAACAAAAAACAAACACAACCCCACTGCGAGGTCTTTTGGGAGATGGCCCCATAAGCCACCAGTTGCCTCTTTGTAAGTTCAGTATTTTATAAGCCTAAATTTTTCATTTATTCAGCAGCTTTTTTTTTTTTTTTTTGAGTAGCCACCTATGCTGGGCATTGCTGGGATCAACATTAAGCTCATCAGAGTAGAGCGAGTCGATGTCTTTGTGAGTCAGGCTGCTATAAAAAATGCCATAGACAAGTGGCTTAAATAATACCCATTTATTTCTTATAGTTCTGGAGGCTGAGAAGTTCAAGATCAAGGCACCAGCAGGTTCAGTGTCTGGTGAGGTACTGTCTCCTACTTTATAGGTGCACTGTGTCCTCACGTGGCACATGGAGCTAGTGAGCCTCTGGGGTCTTCTTTATATGGGCCCTAACCCCGTTCATGAGGATTTCACCTTCAAGACCTAATCACCTCCCAAAGGCCTCACTTGTTACCATCACATTGGGGATTGGGTTTCAACAAATGAATTCGGGGGGAAGTCACAAACATTCAGGGTAGATGATAATAGATTTTATTGTATCTCATTTATTTATTTGGTAATAGATTTAAAATGACTATAAGTATAGATGTTGTTTTTCTTGATCTTGCATAGGATAATTTGCAGTTGGCCTGGTGCATTGTAAAATGTTCAAGTAGGAGAAAAGCCACATTTCAATCATCTCCTCTGGCCACCTTCCATCCTTACCTGACTCCTTATGTTTTATACCCTGCACAGAAAGGGGTGGAGAGCACCCTGTCATTTTGGGTAGTTTAAGGTGTCGAAATCAAATAGAATAATATGCTCGAGCGAGTGTGCTTATTTCCTGGAGTACAGGTTTCCAGTTCCATGCTTTCAAGAAACTAGTTTGTCTCATAATAAAGACTAACATTTGAAATAGAAGCAAGTACAGTTTTGGGCTGGAACTGTTGGCAAAGGAGCAGACAGCCTCTTGTGCAGTTGCAGGTACCTGCCCCAGGTGGCGAGGGTCCTGGTGAATGCTGTGGAGGATGAAGTGGACAAAGGAGCTCATCCCGCTGTATCACTGTGGTGCAGAAGATTTAGAGAAGGAAGCACCAAATAGGGGAGACGCAGAGGGAAGCGGAATGCAGGGAAGAGAGAAAGACAATTTTCTAGGCTTTTTATCCAGAGCAGAAAGAGGCGGCTTTTATCTGTGTGTGTGTATATGTGTGTTTGTGTGTGTGTGCGTGTGTGTACACATATACATCGGGAGTTGTAGGATTTGTTTTAGGAATCACAAAAATACCTGGATGCTCTTTTTTAAAATTATTTTTTTAAAGATTTATTTATTTATGCATACAAGAACTGGGGTGTAGGCCAGAGGTCTGGGGGTGCTGAGAGGATTCACCAGTGACAGAGTCACCAGAACAGGCAGATCTATTGAAATACACTGCTGAGGGGAGCAGCGGGTGAGACAGGAGAGGTCTGCTGCGCCATGTGGGTTTCTCCCTAGCAGGCCAGGGATCGAACTCATGCTGCAGTGGCAGGTGATAGCTTGATGGCGCTGTCTTTAACTCCTGAGCTACCAGGGAGGCCCTGGATGCTCTTTTATTCCTGAAGCAGTTGTGGGTCATCAAATTTCAATGGCTAATCACTTCCTTCTAATTTTCATTCAGAATACTTAGGGTTACATGGAGTAATAAAATTTTTAGTACCACTGTCAACGGAATAGCCTAGTAGTCAGGACCTACCATTTTCTTTTTGCAAAAAGAGCGTACCATCAGTTTATATAAAAGAAAAAGATCTGAAGTTCAAATCATGGAAATAAAAACATAACATCAAGTTATATTTCTTGTTTTCTAGCTGAGGAAGAATAGGTGGGGAAACACCCAAAGCTATCATTTATCCCGATGTTAAAGAAAAGTGATTTGTGAGTTGACTTTAACATTTAGATTTGTTTAAATCCTAAAAGTGATAAATTAGCCAAGGAACCAGCAATTGATGTCATCTCGTGTTAGCATAAATTTTGAGTTAAATAAAACAAATGGCCCAGTGTGGCCCTTCCCATCATTTCCTCTCTATCCAGTGCATAAAGTTCGAAGTCGCTCAGCTGAGCAGAGATTATTTCGTTAATTTTCCAGCTAAAGTTTGACTAGTATTTTCTTTCCAGTGATCTCTTCATTCCTCGTTCCCCCATATCTTCCTTTCTTTGAAGGCCTAGGATCTCTTTATATGCAGAGCTACTGAGGATACCCCGAAAAACACAGTTGTGACACCTTTTCTGTCAGCCATTTTGTCACACCAGGAACCCTTCCTGTTGCCGGAGGCCTAAAGTGGAAAAGCTCCATGAACAGGAAAATCAACCCCCAGATGCAGTTCTGTGCCTGTCCTAAGGCTCAACTTCAACTAGTGATTTTCTTCTGTCATCATTGAGGGGGGCAGGGAGCGAGAGGGGAGGTGAATGAAAGGGCAAATGTGTGCATAGCTAAAGCTAACTCATGGGGGAGAGCAGGCAGGATGAGTGCACAGGGTTGGTTAATATCCCAAATTATCCAGCCCCCGACACCCTCCCACCCCACCACCCAAAGATTTGATTTGGTGTTCCATGACTTCCTTTCATTCCTTCCTTTGTTGGTGTCTCGGGGCTCAGAAGTTCCAATGAGTTGTTCCAGAGTTTCTTCCTAATTCTTGGGGAGCCAGGCAAGGGGGCATATCTTTTCTTCCCCAGCCATGCAGATGACCTTTCCTCAGCTTCCCACATGGTGAGGCAAAGTGCTGTGAGAACACGCCCATTCCTAGTTCTCAGATGTTTTAACTTCTCGGATAACTTTTCTGGGCCTGGTTCCAGGCTTTTCTGGGTTCTTGATAATTTCTGAAGTAATGGAAGGAGTTAAACTTTTCTTTTGATTGCAAGAGAGATTCACCCAGCCAAATCCTAATCAGCTCAGTATCTCCTCTTTTGCATTTTTTTTTACAATATTTATTTATTTATTTACACAAGAACCAGGGTACAGGCCAGATGCACGGGAGGGTGAGAGGATTCACCAGAGACAGAGTGGGGAACAGAACAGGCAGACTGACGAAATACACTGCTGAGGGGAGCAGCGGCGAGACAGGAGAGGTCTGCTGAGCCATGTGGGATACTTGCCGGCCTGAGGGATCGAACCGGCGCTGGAGAGGCTGTGAGGCTGTGAACAGCTTCACAGCATGGCGCTCAACTGCCTGTGCCACCAGGGGAGGCCCCTCTTATTGGCCTCCCTCCTTCCCTCCTGCCAGAATGTTCTTTACTGCGTTAAACTACATCATGACATTCATCTGCTTAAAACCTTCTCATCTACATGATGTGGCACCTACCTCCAGGCCTCCCTCCCCACCATGTGGCTTGCTCCATCCCTCTGCTTCAGTCAACTGCTTTCTGCTCCCTTCACACACTCTTCCTACACCACAGTCTTAGACTTCTACCTGGACCACTCTTCTCCAAGGTACCCCATCCTTGTTCAAGCCCTCCCTTTCTGCTCACTCATCTAACAGGCATTCCTTGATTGTTGCATCTTAAAAGAGCTCCTGACTTATTTTTCCCATCACCACTTGCTTGCTGTTTGGTCTCCCCACTGGAATATAGGCACCATAAAAGTTAGGACAGTTCTCTACTTTTTCCTCTATTGTTATCTAGAAAATTATAATAGGAGGGAGAGCCAGAGAGGATAGAGACCATAAACAGAGGGAGAAAAGACAGGTAAAGTCAGATTGTGGAGGACCAGGCAGAATGTGTAATGAAGACTAAGAAAATTCCTTCTGCTTAAATATTATTAGCCCTGAAATCAATTGGTGGCCCATTGTCGTAAACACACATACACACACACTCTCTCTCTCTCTCATTAGATTCCCCAACAATGTCCTGTTAAAATGGTGCTAAATTTTTGAATGCCTGTGATGTTGACCTTGTTTGTAGTAGGACTGCCTCTATTTTTTTTTTTTTTTTTTTTTTTTTTATGGGATAGGGAGGCTAGTAGATTTTTGGAGCCTGCATGCGACATTGGGGCCAGCACTGCTGAATTTGATGTTAACATTTAGAATTTGAGGGATATCTTTTATTGTAGGCTGATAGTCATCATTTCTTCTTTCCTGCCCTCATTCGCTTTATTTATATAGAGAACAGAAAAGAAAAGAAAGAAAGGCATTGTTAGCTGTCCTCAGGGAGACTATACACATTTTGTTTGGTGGGGAGGGGACCTTAAAATTATTTTATTGACCTTGATGTAGTGTCAAGAGCAGGTGAATGGTGCTCATTGGGGAGAAAATTTAAATTTGTATTTCATCTTGTGAAAAGCATCATTAATTCTGAATAACTGGGGTGGGGGCGGGCATGGTAGGCAGGACTCTAAAATGGCCCCCAAGGTTTCCCCATCCAGCTGTACACAGAGTCTGTACCTCTCCTAGTTTCCTAATCAAACATTAATGTGGGTGTTGCTCTGAAAAGAGTTTTGCAGATGTAATTAAAGTTTTAATAGTTGACTTTAAGATAGGGCGATTATCTTGAGTGCATCTGACCTACACAAATGAGCCCTTAAAAGGAACTGGGCACTTGGTAAGATAAGATTCAAGCTATGGGAGGGATTTGACCTGAGGGAGCTTCTCTGTTGCCCCATTTATAGCTTTGAAAGTGGGGACAGGGGAGGTGGGGGGAGTGTGGCAAGGTGGTCTTGACCTCAAGTTACTGAGAGCCCCACACTATGGTATTTATCATGGCAGCAATTAGAACACTAATATAGAGGGAAATCTGATTCAGATAAAATCCTAAAAAGCAGTCAAAACTTTTCTTTTTGACAGAAAACCTCGTTAATCAAAACAAGTATACATGTTGACATTTGTGAGTTAATTAGAGTAAATTGGTCCAAATTTAAATTGTATTAAGGACCAAACAGATAATGATGGGGTTATAAAATGTAATAGCAAGATGTCCCTCAAAACAGTGGGTATTGATTCCATTGTAAGACCTTACAGAAGCAAAACTCCAATTATTTATTTATTTATTTATTTATTTATTTATTTATTTATTTATTTATTTATTTATTTATTATTTATACAAGCACTGGGTACAGTCAGAAGTGCGGGAGGGTGAGAGAATTCACCAGAGCCAGAGCGGGGAGCAGAGCAGGCAGAAGGACCGAAGTACACTGCTGAGGGGAGCAGCGGGCGGCAGGAGAGGTCTGCGCGCCATGTGGGACCCTCCTCCGGTGGCCGGGGAGCAGCCGGGGATCGAACAGGCGCTGCAGAGGCTGCGGGCAGCTTCGCAACCCAGCGCTCAACCGCTGCGCCACCGGGGAGGCCCAAACTCCAATTATTTAAATAAGTCAAGCTTCTCACCTACAGATGGCTTCTATTATCCGTATCTTAGAACTGTTATTTGTTAATCACCTTTAAATTTTGTATTAACCTTGGTTAATCCTGATCTAGTCCTACAGAATCTAGAGAATATACAGACTCTACAAAATATACAGAATATACAGACTCTCAAAGCACTGCTTCCCTTCATCCACTCCCTCAAAGCAATCAGTGCTTCTTTTTCCAATCCTGTGCCTTGTGTGATATAAAATGAGAATTCCCTTCAGATAGAGCCATATTTTCACATAGGTCAGTTTCCTTATTTGTTAGTTACTTTTACCTGTGATCAAATCATCATAGATTATATTTTTCCCAAATATTTGATTGAGATATTGCAATCAACAAGTGATTTCCTTATTAAGAGTGACTTAAAAATTCTCAATAACTCAAGACATCCTCAAAAATCTAAACTTGTAAAAAAAGGAATTGCAGTTTGCTTTCAGAAGGAAAGTGTTTCTTTCAGGTACAAATGGCCAATATACAGAGCCAATGGGATCCAACCAGAACTACTAGTTGCCTTGCTCTTTAGCATCCTGGTTAAATGAATAGATTAAAAATTTTGCAATTAGTAGATCAACTGTGTATAAATTAATGGGTAGCTCCAAAGTACTAGAGGAACCTAAAATAGTTTCTGCCAAGTGTTTTATCTATTCTTGGAACAACCTTATTCATGCATTATAATTTGCTTAGCAATTCTTTCTTCAGAGACTGTGCAAAGATTAGTTTCAACCCTCCTCCTCTAGTTTCTGAATTAGTAGTGTTGGGAATGGATAGCCTAAGGGGAAAAAAGCAGTAAATAAAGCATTTAAAATTCCCAGTGTCACTGGTTTGATATGAAGAGCTAACCTTTGATGAATATTATGATGTCCATGGACGTTTGCCATGGAGACAGATTTTAAGTGGGTTTGTGTAAATGAGGTCTCTTTCCTGAGATTCCAGCGAAGCATCTTTACACAAAAAGCTGTATAAGTGCAGTCAATAAACTCCTGAAAATGGCCCTTTTGAAAGGAAGCCACTGATGCATCCCGGGCTGGCTTTTGCATGAATGACAGTGAAGCCCCAGGACACAGACTGCTGCTCTGGGGCCTGTGAGCAGCGGGGGACTGCCCTCCCAGCAGGGGTGTGTGTTTGTCCTGCCGCCTGGGGACTGCAGCTTGGCCTTTTTGTTTACAAGAGACAGGACAGCAGCCTCTGTCCTCCAGCTGCTGTGAAAACAGTATTGGAAAACCAGAGTGAAGTTTCCACTCAAGGACTCACCCTGGAAGAACCCTCCTGAACAACCCAACCTTGCTTAATGAAAAACCATCTGGGTTAAAACACAGACCACTGGGTTAGAATTCAGGTGACAGGAAAAACAGTTGTTCTTTCACTTACTTCCCGAGTGGGATTTCCATATATTAATTTGGAAGAAGGCCCAGCGGAGAAAAATAGAGGAAACTGAGAGGCAACAGTGCAGTTTGTATGAAGCGTTTTAGCAATGGGATTAGTTGTGTGTGGTTAAAGAATTTCCATCTTTGAAGCACCCCCCCCACCCACTTCCAAGCCCAGTAAAATAGATGCTAAGTATCTAGTTAGCGTGGACTGAAATTGGAGGGGAGATTCCCTATGTGCCAGGAAGTGGCTGCCTAGCTTCTCAGTGGGATACTGGTGGCTTCCCCACCCCTCAAAAAAAAAAAAATCTCTATCTTTGCTTTCATGGAGCTGTTAGGGGGAAAAGGTGTCCTAAAGCTAATTCCATACAGGCTTTGTGGACTCCACCCCCACCCCAGGCCAAAACCAAAGACACTGGGAACTCCAAATCCCATCACCACCAAAGGGAAGGTGGCTTTTACCTGAGGGTGGGGTTAAGTAGCCTGGTTGGTATAAAGCCAGACACGTGGGCTTTGGAGGGGGTCCCCCATTTTGGCTCTCCGCCAGCTCGCAGGTTGGCCAGCTCTGAGAGTGCCATTGGGTTTCCAGGTCGGCGGATCGGTAGGATGCATTCAAGACTTTATTTCCCTATTTTCTCCTTGAGTTGTACATTTTCCTTATTTCCTTTTCCCTTGTAAACAAACCTTTTATTAACCTTTTGTGTGTGTCTGTAGTGGAGTATTAATAAGTCCCTTTTAAGCGCGTGGGTGAGGACCCACAGCCAGGCAACCCGTTCAATATCGGGGCTGCCCTATAACAGAGCTTGTGCTCTCCTTGGGGAGATAGAAAATACCCATGATTTTGCCTTGGAATTTAAATATAGTAATTGTACACTGTAACCTTAACATGAGACATTTTGCTATGATAGGGGAGAAACAACATGGTGAAGTGACATCCCCCCTCCCCCCCCTCCCCTCTCACCCAGTGCTGGGGGTGGGCATTGGGCTAGGCAGGGTGATGTTGAGATATTGCAATCAGAGGAGGCCTGCTTGAACAGGTGGCATTGAAGCAGAGACAGGCATATAGAATGAACCAGCTTTGTGAAGAGCTGTGGAGGAATTTTCCAGATGGGATTGCCTTGTGCATGGTCTTCTAGGAGGTTTTGTTTTAAATTCTCAGGGCGCAAGGGAGCCACTGAAGGTTCTATAGCAGGGTGTGTGCCATGCTCTGTCTTGCATTAAAAAAAAAAGTCTCTAAGAGGGAAATCAAACATGAAGTGACTATCAGTTTATAGTTCTTAATGGAGAATAGACTGTGGAGCAAACATGTGAGGCAAGAAGGTAAGTTTAGTAGTGATGATTTCATCAGTCCAGAGAGCAATGATAGTTGCTTGAACAGGGAGATGTCAGCAAAAGATGGCAGACTGGGATGAATTGGAACAGTACCTTGGAAGAAGACTCCGCAGGACTTGGTGCCAGATTGCTTGCTAGGAGTGGGGAGAGGATTAGGGTCCAGGGGGCAGGATTAAGGTGATGTCGAAGCTAATTTTTGCCCTTCTTCCTTTTGCCCCTACCCCTTTCTTCTGTATTATCTCAGGAAAGTAAGAATAGGCTTGTGAGATAACTGCTTTGACCACCAGGGCCAAATCAAGCCATCTAGAGTTCTGTGCAGAACTTCTAGAAGGCCCCTGAACATTTATAAGGAATGCTGACCCACTGTGAACTAATAACATACACAAGGTATCATAGACAGGAAACCACAGTCACTTACACCACAGGGTCTCTCCAGGACAGCTTTGCTACCTTGTCCATGGTGTCCACAAGCTTCATATTAGAGACTGCGGTCTCCTTTCTTCATTGAAAGCGCCTGCATTATCCATGGGGCTCTGCAAGAAATATGAGGAATAAGATATATAATGAAGCAATTTAGCTAAGTGGGAATTTATTTCCTAGGTTTTGTATGTCACTCACTCAAGGTACAGTGGTTCAAATAAATGTTGTTTTGTGTGTGTATTTCCCCACTGCGCTATGCTCTGTAACAGAGCTTGGGAAAGATGAAAGGAGTCACCATCCAAAGGTAGAGATTAGGAGTCAAAATATGGACCACTTTGTTGTGGGTATCACGCATTAACTGCGTTTTCCTGGTCTAATTAATAAACTGTGGAGGGAGCTGTGTTTGCCTTGTTTTCACTTCCCCTTTCAATATTTGTGTGCCATGCTGCTATGCTGAAGTCTTCCTTTTACTGGAATATATTTTTTCTTTCTTTCTGGGCATTAGGCTCAGTTCTAGAACTTTAGCTACCTGTCCTCCCCCCATTACCCCATTATCATAAAAATATGTCCTTGTCCTCAGTACTGAAGAGAAAAATAAATGGGGAATTGGAATCATGGCGACAAATGGGCCCATTTCTTTCTTTCTTTCTTTCTTTCTTTCTTTTTTTTTTTAAAGGGAAGGCACACTTTTATTTATTTATTTATTTATTTATTTAATTTATTTATACAAGCACTGGGTACAGTCAGAAGCGTGGGTGAGAGAATTCACCAGAGCCAGAGCGGGGAGCAGAGCAGGCAGAAGGACCGAAGTACACTGCTGAGGGGAGCAGCGGGCAGCAGGAGAGGTCTGCGCGCCATGTGGGACCCTCCTCTGTGGCCGGGGAGCAGCCGGGGATCGAACCGGCGCTGCAGAGGCTGCGGGCAGCTTCGCAACCCAGCGCTCAACCGCTGCGCCACCAGGGAGGCCCCCATATGTTTCTTAACAGAACATAATACTGGCCTGCTCTTGGGCTCAGTGCCCCGGGGACTGGCATAGGAGGGCAGGAAAAGCACCATCACATGGAGTCATTGCCACTTGATCCACTCGGCTGGATCTCTGCTGGTTTCCAGCTGGAGGACCTTGCCTCAGTGACCCTTCCGCTCTGGTCTTCTGCTTCCTCACCTGTAACATGCAAATGACATCTGCCCAACCTCTGTCCATCACAAGGTTGGCACGAAAGTCAGCTGAGAGGGAAGCCAGACCTGAGGCATCTTTGGGGGCATGCAGCTCTCCTGTACCAGCCGTGACTGTGTTATTTTTAGCTAGTCCTGGGAGAGGTTGGATGTACCCCTAAACCCATCCTAGCCTTTCCAGAGTCATCTTTTTTTTTTAAAAGAGCATTTATTTATTTATTTATTTATTTATTTATTTATTTATTTATTTATTTATGCAAGCACTGGGTACAGTCAGAAGTGTGGGAGGGTGAGAGAATTCACCAGAGCCAGAGTGGGGAGCAGAGCAGGCAGCCGGGGATCGAACCGGCGCTGCAGAGGCTGCGGGCAGCTTTGCAACCCGGCGCTCAACTGCTGCACCACCAGGGAGGCCCCAGAGTCATCTTTTGACAGGATTTATCACCACTTTCAGGCAAGTACCAACAGGTTAAAACTAAAAATGTGAGTCTTGTAGCTGCAACACATTGAAGAAAGAGAAGCCCAAACCTTTTAGGACTGTCTTGAGAGTATTTTGTTTATTGTTCCTATATGTGTCTTCAGAATGCTCCCCACTCCACCTCACCACATCCACTCAGAGAAATTAATCCAGTTGATTCCCCACCCCCACCATTAGTTTAGATAAATTGTGGTTTTTCAGGAGGAAATTTCAGATAAGAAGCACTTGAACATAGTTGAAGGTGACCTGGAGATTCTTTTTTGTGTCCTAGAGCCGGCATTAAAATTCCAAAGGGGTGATGTACTGGCTGAAGGAAGCTGACAGATAGGGCATGGGAAAAAGTCATTAACTCATTACTCAGTTTTTATTTTGTAATCACTTAGAATAAGTATATGTGTAAAATATGAGCTTAATGATGTGGTTTTCACTAGAACCAGATGTGGCTGTTCAGAAATAAGTGCATGAGGTTGGCAGACATGCACATTTAACTGGGCACCTGTATTGTTGCCTAGATCAGGCAGCATGAAGCAAGGCAACAGTAATATTTCCATGTACTGCATCGCACCTACGTCTTTCATGCCAAGGGTGGAGACAAGAGGGCAGGCATCCTACCCTGCATTCAGACAGAGGACTTCTTCCATGACTTAGACACTGAGTTGAGGCAACTTCTTCACCATTCATTATACTGGTCAAAAATTCATTTCCTCAAAACCCAGAACAGCCCTGCTGGTCCTCATTTAACCTTTTGTTAAATGCCTGGCTTATGCCTAACTCTTCCTCGGGAACTTTCTAAGTGTGGTGGAGAAATAAAAACGAGTCGTGGACTAACTGGTTGGGTCCTTAAATTTTTATCCCTTATTAGGGACCTGCCAGGCCACTGGTCTTGGGTATGAGGATGTTTATGTGGGTCTCATACTCCTCCCTGATCCTCCAATGATGGTGACCAGGTAGCAATTGAGAGGAACCCAAGACCTAACTGAGGGACTGACCTATATTTCATTCCATGCACGGCTTTCTCTACGCCATCTGCCACCTGTGTTTTCTGCCCCAGTGATCCAATGTACAGATTTAAAATGACCTGTGGTCTATTGTGAGCCCGCATCATGTTTCTTCTTGGATAATCAACTCCTCACTTCATCTAAGCACCAGAGAATTTCTTTTCCTACCAGCACTTTCTTTTACTTTTGCTACTTTTGCCAAGTCACCTCTTGCACCTACTAATGGTTACTTGGGTCTGTGATTATATGGAAAATCTCAGCATTGAATCCTCCTAAACCTTTATGTAAATTTGGGTTCCCTGAACTGATCGGTTCCAAAAGATTCTGCTCCCTGTGCCTAGGGGTGCAACAGTAGCTCTCCCTTCAGGCTCCATTCAGACCAGTGCCCTTCCATTGTCTTTTTTGGCTGTTGTTAAGCTTATCCAGAAGGGTCCTTCAGTCTCTCTTCTAACTCCACCACCAGGCATTTTGCTCCTACTGTGCCATTTTAGAATTACATGTCCTTTGTGAATATGTAAATGAATTTATAGCTATTTAAACTTTCACTGTGGTATAAACTTACCAAGTCCTAAGTGGTAACTGTATGAAATTTTACGTATGTATATACTATGTAATCACCACCAGCTTCAAAACTTCCAACATTCTGTGCACCCTGTAATGCTCCTCCTTCATTCACTATCAATACTTCATGTTGCCTCTTTTTAGATTTCATACGAATGGAACCACACCATCTGTTCTCTCTTGTGGCTAACTGGTGAGACTTAGAATTATGTCTGGGGGATGCACCCATGAGGTGGTGTTTATCTGTTGTGCATTCTTTGTTCTTGCTGAGCTGTATTCCATTGCATGAATGTGCCACAGTGTTTTTCCATTACCACCACGGACGAACATTCTGGTTATTTCCAGAATGAGGCTATTTATGAAGCAAGCTTCTGTAAACATTCTTATGTTTATCTTTTGATGGAAACAAATACTATTTCTATTGGCTATATAACCACAAGTAGAATTGCTGGGTAGTAGGCAATTCATTCGAATGAGATTTTTAATGGGAGAAGTAGAATCTGATTCTGAGAATTACACATTATAGTGAGCTTTAGGGGGTGTATTTTATTCTACGAATTGAGAACTAGCTCTAATACAGGTCTGAATACTTTTTCACTTATTACCCTTAGAGAAAGTTTCTCTACATTACCAGTGTCATGTTGAATACTTATTCTGTGTGTGTGTGTGTGTGTGTGTGTGTGTTTTAGTTCGAGTCCATTTCCTTAAGCTGAGGTTATAATTCTCTGATCTAGTCTTTTTTCTTTTTCTCTTCCAGCATTCAGATTATTTTTGAATTGTAAAAACATGTATGTCCAGAGACAACAATGCCAATATTTCTAATAAAATTAGTCCTAAATTGACATTGAATTATAGATGATAATTTTGCTAAATTATATGAGGTCAAATCTAAAGAGTAAGGAGGTTAATTTTTCAAATGGATTTACTGGGGCAACAAGCATTTTGAAGCCCTTGGTAAAGCTATCTGTCTGTCAAATACCATAAATATAACCATTATTTGCAAGGAGTTGATGGTTTGGTAGTGGGGGAAAGGAAGAAAAAATACAGTGTTCGTGATTTCCTTTAAATCTTCTTCATATTAGGGGTTGGGAGGGAGAGAGGGGTGGGGCTAATGAGACTGGGAACATGGGAGCATGCATGAGGGGCATCTGAGTTAGACCAGGAACTCAGAAGGCTTCCTGGAGGAATAGATTCTGAAGGAAGAGAAAAAAAAAAGATATTTGGGGCGATAGAGTGGAAATGAGGGGATTTTACTACAGGCAAAGGAATCAAACCACATATTTAAAGGAATGGAGACATTAAATAGTGTTATCCATCTAGTATCCAATTTAGGGGATAAAACATTTTTTATTCCATCGATGGTGCTATTGCTATATACATTTCTGAAATGACTTTCAGAGCTAATTTTCAAACCACACCAGAAAATCACTCTTGGTATTTTATAGCTTTGACCCAAATGATATTCCCCAGCTGGGTACTCACCAAATTTTTTTCCTGAACACTTTCTGCTCATTCCAAAGAAATACAATCTGTCTTCAAAAGGTTTAAAACTGACCACTATTGAGAACATTCAAAAGCTAGTGTGTGCCCCAGAACTCAGAAATCAATTCCAAAAGGCCAGTTGTGTGCAAAAAGTACTTATCATTGGAACAAGTTTATAACCTCCTAAGGTTGAGGTTCACTTTCCCAAAGACTTGGCTTCCAACCAAGTTTCTATTTTTGACGTTTCATGTCAAAATTGGATCATCTAGTATGGCGAGGATGAGGTGGGGGCAGCGGGGAGCTGACCATAGACAATGGATGCGCCTTCTACCAATTCTAAGTGCTTTTTGGAGGAAGAACTCTATTCTTGTCATATTATAATTCACCCTGATTTGGTTAAACTGTCTGGTAGAACTGGAAACGAGGATTTGGAAGACAGCAGCATCAATAAACAAAAGCATAATCCAAGTTTCAATCATTTGTGGGCTCTGTCTGATTTGGGCAAACAGAACAGCAGATCCCTGAAGCTGTGCAACAGGTAAGGAAGGAAGAGGATAATAGAACAGATAAGTGGGCTCAGGAAGACAGGTGGAGAGGCACGGGAGTTGGCCCAGCTAATTGCCTGGCTGTAGATTTTGAGTTGGCCATTTCTTAGGTGACTCCTATGACATGTAGACAAAAGTAAACCCAAGTCTACTTACTGTCACTGTAGCTCTTATTTGCTCCATCCCATGTATAGTTCATCAATCTTACTTATATTTGAAGATGAGAACAATTTTATGACTCAGTGAGGTGGGAGGGGATGTAAAGACTTATTTCATGAGGGACTAAACAGTTGGGATGGTCTATACTGTCTAAAAGCTCACAGAGAGTCCTATTGGATTACTTATTTATTTCCACTATTCCAATAGTTGATGTGAATTTTTATGTTATCTTTAATTTGGCTTAAACAAAAATATACACCCCATATTCTTCTGAGTAATTAGGTTCTGAAATTTGTTTTCTTGAGTGTCTTTCTTTCAGATGTATTTACAGACTTTTTCTTGAAGGTGTAAAGACTGCATGTTAAACTAACATGATACCTGCTAATTTGTAAATAGCTGTCAATATGTTTGGTAATGTAGAACCTGACGGTTGCTGAGTTTTTATTTATTCACACATTACATATTCTTACACAGTTTTAGCTAGAACCGCATTGAAGATCAGCTATAGCCTCCCACCCCCCAACCAAGATGGCTTCTAATATAGCAGTTGTAGTGGAAGGGTAGGGACCTAGGTTGATTCCCATTCTGTCATGTCTTCTTAATGTATGTGTGGCTATTGGCTCATTGTTTTCTGAGGAGGTCCACACTGGCCCCAGGAGCTTCTGCAGGGATTTCATGCTTGAGTGCAGAAATACTGGCACTTAATTTCTCATAAAAATAAGATATTTTTATAGTTCTCAAACCACCACCACATAATTTGTGTCTGGAAATATTGTGCAGCCTTAAGGTGATCTTCCCTTGGCTTCTGGTGAGATGCGTAAACACTATGGGAGAAAGGTTATTGGTATTGACTTTGCAGTTGTCACCTTAATATGTGTGCATGTGTGTGTTGTGTGAGAGTAGGTTCCTCCCCGCCAATGGACGAAAGGCACTTAGAGTATAATGAAGTTGCTTCTTGGGACATCCTATATCTTCCCCTTGCAATTGGCCTTTCCTAAGTCCAGCTGTTACATACTAATTTTATTTGTACCCAACACTTTTGCAACGAATTTGCTTTTCAAGTAGAAACCTGTAAATGTTCCTCTACAATCTTTATTGCTCTGCAGAATAAATGGGCAGAAGTTAGAAAGCATTGCATGCCACACAGTGGAGTCTTCAGCTGCTCTCTGGAAGCTTCTCCAGGAACCTGTACCGGTGTCAGACTTGATTTCATTTTTCTGTCGTTCATATGTTATGAAGTCATCATATGTTATGCCCTTTTGCTGATCCTGAATGCACTGGCACAGACCTCTGGAATGTCCTTTAGGAAAAAATGGAAACCGGGGTGGGGGCTAGGGTGGAGGGGGTAGCATTTGCAGAAAATAGTTAAATGATAGCATCTATAATTTATTAGACATTCATTCAGTGAGTTTTTAGTGTTGGAGAAGAGGGTGCTGAGACTTTTTGAACTTTTTATCACCAATATTAATTTGAATGGTTTATTTCCTTGCTGTTACATCATTAGTAATCATGAAGCATTTATAAATGTTGGACTTAATCTTATTAATATATAAAATCAGAGTAATATATATTACTCAGAAACTAATGTCCTTTGAGTATAAATGGACGGTTTCTCTAATTTATCCTCGAAACTTCCCCTCTCCTTCAGGTTTCTGTGGGCCCTATAATTCTGACCAGTAAGGGCCCTGGCATGATTTTCATGAGGAAATAGACGTCAGTAACTATTTTGTGATCTTAGCCCCTGCTGTGTTCTATGTGTTGGCCAAAGTTTATCGCATAATGTCCATTCTAGGAAATTGGGTGTTTACTCAGGCTTTGGGGCGTGAGAGCCTGAGTTACACCATAGGAGGAGGGATGTAAGAGGTGCATTTTCCTTTGAATTTCTATAGTGAGTCAAGTGGTCTGGGTTGAAGTAAGTGCAGGTGGTTGCAGGGCACTCCCTTTCTAAACAAGTCAAATGAAGGTTATTTTGCACTTTGGGGGAGTTGAGGGTAAGCATGCCCAGGGGAGGCTGATGTTTCTTAGCAGTACAGGTCTGCCTAGTGCAGTCTTCCTAGCAGATGGGAGCAGAGAGGACAGAACAGGCTTGAGGATCTTTTCTGTGCTCAGAGCCGTGCTAGGACCCAGACTTCTTGTCCTTTCTAGGGCCCTGTGACATAATCCTACCATCTTTAGTTTTCTGGATAGGAAAACTGAGAATTGCCATAGTCGTGGTGCTTAAAATAACAGAAAGGGGCAGAATAGGATCCTGTTCTTCAAAGAAAATCCACTATATCCCCTCCCCCCAACCCCCTCACTTTTTGGTGAACTCAAATTAGCTTTGCAAGGAATTTCAGCTCCATCTCAGCTAAGATAATAATTGTTAAATCATGATGTGAATACCCAGGTCACCAAGAACGTCACCGTAGCTACTATTTCTCAAAGTGTGGTCCATAGAATTCATACATTGTGGTCCCTCAGGGCCCTTGTTGAAAATGCTCATCTCTGGGCCCTGCCTCAGACCAACTCCTTGGAGCCCAAGGATGCATGCTCTGGGAGATTCTGTTGCCACTGAAATCTCAGAGGCATACACTGCGGTGTCTTCAGAGAGCGCCACTATCAAAAAGGTTTCAAGGGCAGAGATGACTAAACAAACACGTCTGCAAGCTGCCAGTTTGCGAATTCTGCCCGTGCAGCATCTGGTTTTTATCTCCTTGCTTTACATAAAAGGAAACTGTGGCTTGGAGGGTGTCAGTAACTTGTTAGAATTCTCATGGCTTTTTCATGGTGGAGCAGAGACCTGAACAGTTCTTTCTCCAGAGTCTGTAGCTCACTGCCCGCCATCCAGCCTTTTAAAAATCAGCTAATCAAGGAGACTTGGATCCAATTCAATCCTGTCAGTGATCCCCCCACTCAACATAAAAGATGAGTCCTGGGAGAACCACTGTTCTGATTCACATTCATTTGAATGTTGAAAAAAAAAAAAAACCAGACAGTGCATTGCTTCAGAGTCCTCTGTAGGAGGTGGAAAGACTCAGTATGCTGGCTAAAAAGGTTTCCCTCTCACACAGGCACCCTTGTGAGCGCCCTGTGCAGCCCCCCATCTGTCACAATGGGGGCAGGAGGACTGATTCCTTAACAAGATTTTCATGGATTTTCTAGTATTTGGAGGCAATTTCTTAAACTTCAAAACAATTTTAAATATATATGTATTTAATAGATAAACTATATTGGCTATGACATATAATTAATACACATATATCATATATTTACTATCAGATAGATACATTGAAATTTAAATATACACACACACACGAATATACACATTGAAATGGTTTTATAAAGATGAAGTTGGATTCTCATCCTTGCCTCAAAAGTAAAAGAATGTGAGTGTCTGGGATCCACGTGCATAGTTTCATGGGGGGATTTTTCTTTCTTTTCTGCCAGGTGGCAGGACTCCCACTGTGGTAGGCATTTTTAGTTTGTAGGGCTGAACACACAGAACAAAAGGTGAGAGAGATTATCATAGAAAACCGTTCAGTTATGAAACAAGTTGCTGAGTACATTTACTCATTCATTATTTATAATTTCTCAAAAAAAGTGCCAGAGATACTTCCTGAGACGGGTCTCTGGGAAGGAGACCAAACCTGCTCACCTACATTTTCACTCTGGATCCGTGTCCAGACTCCATAATAAAAGTGACTGCTTTGTCTTGTTCCCTAATTGTTTCATTTGTAGAAGTCTTTCTCTTCCCAGTAAAGATGGCTGACAACTTAGAACTAGACTTGCTTTTGGTATTTTCCTTCTTTATATACCATTATGGTGAGAACCTAATTTTTTCTTATTAGTTTTTGACACCCTATATTGAGTGTCTCCTATGCTCACTGTGGCAGTGATACTCCACCCAGCTTACTGAATAGAGTCATGTCTGGGAGGTCGTCTATTAGTAAAATATTTATTGCTTTACAGAAGGCAGAATGGGGAGTGTTTCGCTAGAAGCATGTGCTTTGGGGCAGGCCTGAGTCTGACCCCTGGCCATGATTCTTCCCCCATCTGATCTTGGGCAAATTGCTTCACCCCACTGCCTCTTTTCTCTAAGTTAATGGTATCTCAGTTCTGTTGTGAAGATTAAGTAGCGGAATGCATGAGTAAGCACCCAATAAATGACAAGTGCCCTGGCTATTATTATTATTAGCAAGAACAGCCATAACAGCCTTACTTCCATTACTGAGGGAGATGGCTGTGCTGAATTATCTAGGTGTTCATCTCCTCTGACTTCTGACCTTTGGGAAGAAAAACTGGGCTTTATTTCTGACTTTGACTTTTTTTAAAAAAAAAATTGGGTTGTCCTGTTCATACCCATATTTTACAGTGTTTTCATTTCAAATGTGTTCTCCCAAAGTGGCCAAGTTGAAATCTTAAAGCGTGGAAGTCTGGAGATGCCTCTTCTTTCAAAGGAGATATATGCATACATAATTTAATGACTACTTCTTAAGTTTTTGATCTGAGGAAACTATTTCTTTGGTCTTTGACTCAAACAGGGACATTATAGTGAGAACTGATAACTGAACAAAGTGTGGAGTTTATGAATAAAGAGCTGGTCATCTGGACTGCCTGCCTCCATCAGATGCTCAGGTGCATTCTGGGATATTCAACTAAATTCAAAACACTCACCTTGGCAGGGTCACCTTTAAGTGCCAGGCACAAAACTATAATGAGCTTCCTTTCTCATAATTCTTCTTTTCATGATTTTCTCAGCTGGATTCTTCAAAGGATTATTTGTAAAGACCTTTATGGTGTGTTATGATTTAATCAGATGTAGCTCGAAGTTCCCAAGATGTGTTAATTATCATCGCCACACAAGTGCAACAGAGGAAGCAAAATGTTTTTCATTTGGGCAGGTTGAGGGTTTGTTTAAAATGTACTTAGGGCCATTAGGATCAAATCAAAATATAGTGCATGGTAATTATGCATGAAATAAAAGATTACCTGCTGTTTAAGTAGCCAGCTTCCTGATAATATTGCAATAAAGTCTTGAGAGAAAATTAGTTTCCCAATAGTGGTAGAACACCTTATTTAAGAGACAAAGTGAACTGTATTAGATTGAAAGATGAAAAAGAGGGGAGAGAAAAAGATTTTATCATGAAAATTATCCATGGATATTATCCTGAGTCTTAAAGAAAAAATATTGCTTGAGTCTGTTCTTTAATCAAAATGGAGAACAATTTGTTTGCATTTAGATAGCATTAGAATTGGTATATTTCATATTTGATTAAATACAGGAAAGAATAAATCCCTCACCTAAGAAAAGGCATATGTTAGCCTTTGTATATGAGAGTAGTTATAAGTCTTACTGCAGAAATCAAACAATCCCAAAGTTGAAACCCAGCCAAGTGACCTCCTCCATGTTTAACTTGTCTGACCCTCAATTTCTTTATCAGCAAAATGGGGGTGTTAATATAACAAACCTTGTAAACATAAAATGAGCACGTAGAAAGACTTGCCTATTGAATAGTAGTGTTAATATTTAGTGTTGTTATTATCATGCCAGCTGTGCTTCTGGTTAGTTAAAAATCCAGTGGGAAACATCTTAAACTTTCAAAATATGAATCAAATTAGGATGCCTGTCAGGGAGAGATGTCCTTCTGTATTGGAATTGGATGCTGCTTTGTGGAAATGTGAGGATGGCAATGACTGAAGTTTACAGTTGTACTGAGGTGGAGAATTTCATGTTTCCCCATGGATCATTAGGTCTTACCTTTAGAAAACTAAATGATGAACTAGACCTTTTGTGATGATCTGGCTAAATCTCCTATGAAGACTTTCCTACCATGGATCTACTCTTGATAAAGAAATAGTTTCTTGGTTATTTCGCTAACAGGAAATTTGAACATTGCCCTTTGCTCAGTTTCTAGCAACTCCACATATCTGAACTGTCTGTCTGAATAGTACACACATAACTTAGGTTTAAAAATTAACTAGTTACAGAAAACCCTTTCATCCCCTCTGAATTCTAACAAAGTAACTTCTTTACCTTCTTTGGGGGTATTAGGAAAAAAGTTCAAGAGATTCACTGATTAACATTTACTGAGCCTGCTTTATAGTTGGTAACATGCCAGCACTTTTAGTTTCTATTTAAATCAACAGTTACTGGAAGGGAACAGGAAGAAAAAGATTCTTATTCCTTATGTAGTAGAAAACTTGTCTTATAATTCCAAAGTTTGTATAGTCTTCTGACTCTCTAAGACCTTGAAAGTATTTAACCAGAGGCTTCTGACTCCGAATGCAGGCATCATTTTGGGTGGTCTTTGAAGGGAATCTCCCCTTGTTTTCTCTGCATTCATTGCAGAATCAGTGGAGTTAGTCCTTTGCCACTGAGGGAGTCCTGAGTGGGTCCCTTTGTTTGACCCCAAGTTGTTCATTGAACAGAAACATCAATCTGTCTGCTCTTTAGTAGTCTAATACTGTTGACTGATGATGCCCAGGACTTCAAACATGTTGTAATCAACTACGAAATCATTCTGTGTTCAAGAGGGAATTAAAAACAACATGTAATTTAGACCATGAATTAGCTTTGTCCTCAAGTTCCAGAGGATAGGATGGTTCTCTGGGTCAAGTTAATGCTCGACACTCCATTTCTGTAAACTAGTAGGAAGGAGCCAGTGATGGTGAAATCAGTTTCCCTTTTCCTTCATGTATTTGTGCCACACATACTTATTGATTGCCCACTCTGTGCTGGGAGACACTCTAGGCATCTGGAATAGAACAGTGAGTCAAAAAAAGGTTTCTATTTAGGTGCAATTCACTTTCCTCATAAATGGAGGTTGTTAGGAATTCTTTGAAGAACTCTTTGCTGCCTGTGATTATATTTGGAAAGAATTAAATCAAAAGACAAAATACAAATCATATTGGTGAATTAACCTCTATTTGCCTTTCGTCACTACCAAACTTACACACACACACACACACACACACACACACACACCCCTTTATGGGCGGAGGGAGAGAACACAATATAAAATGTACTGTACAGGGTGGTGTTTGCTGTGCTCAGACTGTAGGTTTCCCAGTCGCAATAACTAGTCTTTTATAGAAGCAGATTCCACTCTCTCTTGTTGTACCCCCTACACTAGTCCTCATTTTCCTGGTACCAAATGTTCTACCTTAAATTTATAATTACGGCACTTATTTTTTTTCCTTTCCTTTTCATGCACAGTACTCTGGAAGCCAGTGTGATAATTGACCTCAGGGGAGCCTACTAACAACTTAACACACCAGAATTGTAAGCACTTCACTGGAATTCTACTAATTTTGGATTTCAGATCAGCTGGGAGGGTTGTCTAGACTGAAGCTTATCTTTGCTTTACATTGCTATCTTCAAAGATAATGTAAATTGAAAGGATGAAGGAGAAATATTTAAAGTATATAAGTAAACAAATGATAAAAAGCACTGTAATTCCCCAAAGCAGTTTCTTTGAGAATGCACAATGGTTTGTACTTAAAATTAATATTCCATATTTTTTAGCTTTCGCCAGTTTTAATCAGCGTAACCATTTAGTCGAAATTATTGATACTGTTATGAAATGAACCTCATTCCCCAGGGGCAGGGAGGTGAGGTGAGTTGCATGTAATAAAATCAACTTATATTTAGGATAAACAGCCAAACACATCATACTCTTGTGCATAAAGGAGTCAGCAGTGGCTAAACTTGAATTGTTGCGTTTACTGAAACAACGGAAGTAGTTTATACTTTTCACAAAATAGATTCCTAGAAAGAAGAGTATTCCACATGGGTAATGGCTCACTATGGCCACGGCATAGCCTGCAGTACATTCTTCTACCAGGAGGTGGAGATGCTGTCAATTTAGGAAACTGCTCCCATGACCAAGATTACCAGGGAGAAAATAGTGACCAAAAATGACAGATGAGCACTTTTAGGTGACACTATGTGAATGGACAAAATTTGAGACAATGGAATGAAGGAATTGGTTGCCTTGGTAGTTTCTAATCATATGGCCGCCACTTAATCATTCTTCATTAATATCTGAGGTCTCCCATACCAAAACCGATTTTGCATCCTAAATTATGGAAGACGGTGAGTAGGGAACTCATAGTTCATGCAGAGAGCGGGGAGTTTGCTCCAACCCCTTTCTGTACAAATCTGTGTTTCTATACAAGGCAACCACCAGGAATGAGTTGTTTAGACACTGTTTCAAGGTAGGAAGCAGCTAAGCTTGGCAAGTAAAAATTCTGGTCTGGTTGCAGCTTGTTGGGACCTGTTCTTTTTATTGGATGCCATACTGAGAAAGATCTTTTGCTGCAAGAATATTTTTCCTCAAACAAACAAACAAACAAACAAACAAACAAAAAAACCAAAATCATGGGGCCTTCCTAGTTGAGCAAGGGGTTAAGGCACAGCACTATAGCAATCTGCAGCCACTGCAACACCAGTTCAAATCCCGGCCAGGGAGCTGAACCACATGGCGCAGCAGACCTCTCCTGACTCTCCCGCTGCTCCTCTCAGCAGGAGAGGAGCAATCCCTGTGTTGTGCTTGCCACTCTGTCTCTGGTGAATCCCCTCCCCCTCCACACCTCTGGCCTGTACCCCAGTTCTTATATGCATAAATAAGTATTTTTTTTAAAAAAAAGAATATTTGTCCTCAATAGCATGTAGCTAAACCTCCCTCTATATATGGATTCTTGAAATAAGTGCCAGTATGTTGCATGTTAGCAAATAGCATCTTAGAGTCCTCATATTTTCAGAGCTCTTTGAGGAATTCAGAGGTAGAGGTTTATAAAATGTCAACTCATAATAGTTCTTTTGGAACATCCAGATTTTATGTGCTGGGCTTGCTTAAATTCCCTATAAATTTTAATTGCAAAGCATATTCCAGTCAGTGATTAATGTCAGAGATAACTATTTATCCTCAGGCTTGTATGCTAGGATTTCCCCCCTCAATACCATATGCTCCTTCCTTGGCATCTGGTTCAAAATCAAGAAACACTTTGGGCAAGTAGATGCCCTGAAATGTGATCAGGAGTCAAAGCAACTATTTTTCCTACTTAGAAAAAATTGTGACTATAGCCAGAGTGTTACATTTCTTTTGTCCTCCTACTATTCTTTTCTTTTTTTCTTCTTTTCCAGCTGCTAGAATCACACAGACAAAGTCATAGTGTAGAACATCTCAGGCATATTTCACCACTGTGGAAATTTTCCTTGTTATGATTTGAAAAAAACAAAGGATTCCTTGTAGTCTTTTAGTGCTAACATTCACAAAATTTGCCCCAGGCATCTCCTAAGTAGCAGTACCCAAAATTAAACGTCTAATTTCACTGCTTAAATAGCCTTTGTCTGCACAGTATCCAGGATGCTCATTACCACTTCCCCAAGATGGCCGCCTTAGGCAGTCGATTGAGTCAAAACCAAGTGGTAATTAAACTCTTTTAGTTTTGTACACCTGCCTTTACATTTTTCTCCACTTATTACGCTTGGGTGATAGTTCCTCCTGCACAGATTCAGGTACTTAAAAATTATATGCAAAAGAAGTAAAATCGCCCATTTTCTAAGATTTACTCATTTCTCTGATTTCATTTTCCGTCTCATCTCAGGTAAGTGGTGGTGAATCATTTGTTTGGTTTAGGAAAATAAAAACTGGAAGAGTCCATTAGGTTTGGAACTTTTTGTAAGTTCTTGAAGAAAGCAAAGGCA
The DNA here is from genome assembly GCF_964194135.1 of Talpa europaea. Classification (NCBI taxonomy): domain Eukaryota; kingdom Metazoa; phylum Chordata; class Mammalia; order Eulipotyphla; family Talpidae; genus Talpa; species Talpa europaea. Next base: position 15,761,063 of record NC_140069.1, read on the forward strand.
TAGTGAGGGTGAAATGTTGGGGAGGGGGTGCATTTGGATTACTTATAAAAATCATTTTAAGTTTTACCATGAAAATGCGCCTTTTATTCTACTTAGAGTTAACTCCATAGCTTTATTCCATTTGCAGATAGCTCCAAGTGTTTGTACTGGTGGATATTTATAATGTGTACTCACTGTGCTAAATCATAATGTTCTAACTAATGCTTTAACAACCCTGTGGCGTCCCATTCAATTTTTGAGATGTTAAGTAACTTAACCATGGTTCTCATGAAAGTAAGTGGCAGAGTGGATGAACAGAAGCCTCAGCCTCTTCAGCGCCCTTTGGTCAACTTCGTTATGAAGAAACGACACAGCGTGTCCACACATGAGTTCAGTCAGGTCCTTTCCTTCCTCCCCGTGGCCACTAGTGTTCTCACCTGTGAAGTGGGGCTGATGACTCCAGGGGAAACTAAAGAAGTCTCTGGAAGGTTAAATACAACGGCATCGGGCAGGTGATGGTGGTGGCGGTGGTGGAGATGTGAGGGTGGTGTGGATAATGGCCTCAGTTGGCTTCCTCTTCCCTGCCCCCCCCCACCCCCCAGAGTGGTACCCCTCGCCTGGGGTTACAGCTTGAGGGCATTTCTGGTAAAGGCAGCAGCAGGATAAACCATCTTTGCGTGGAGCCCAAAGCAGAGCAGCTCTGAAGCAGAGATGCTGCTTGCACAGGGCAGAGAAGGGCAAGGCAGGAATTGGAAACCTGGGGCAGGATGCGAGAGCCCCGGGTAAGAAGCGCCTGCATGTCAGGCTCCCACGTTGAGTGTCTCCTATAAGAAAGTGACCTGTGGCATGGCCGACTCTCCCCAGGGAGTACCCCTTTTGCAGGTGCTAGCATTCAAGGGGACACTCAGCCTGTTGCCATTACCCTCGTGCAGAGTGGACCTCCTCAGAGTTCTTTCCTGAGGCCTCTTAGCTTTAGGCCTCAGGTGATTTGTAGTGAGAATGAAACCATTTGTTGGGGGCAGAGAGGGGGAATGCAGAGGAGGGATAAACTCACCCTCTTTACTTGCTTTTCTCAAAGAAAAAGAGGATGCCCACTGGGCACACCAGGACTCACCAGAGACAGAGTGGGGAGCAGAGCAGGCAGATCTACTGAAATACACTGCTGAGGGGAGCAACGGGTGGGACAGTAGAGAGGTCTGCTGTGCCTATGGCTAACTCCCTGACTGGGGATCAAACTCTTGCCACAGTGGCTGGAGATAGCTTGATAGCGCAGAGATTTTTAACCCACCAGGGAGGCCCTGTTGTTTTTAATTTAAAAAGCAAGTAAACATTCAGCATTAGTAATTTGAACAGGGATGTTTGATTCAGAGACTCCTTTGATGACTGTGTTTTGTTTTACTGTGGATTCAGTGCCAGTGTTTCTGCACTATCTATTGAGGGAGGGTTATCTGTGATTAGCACTTAATTCAAATATGAAACTCACTTGCACTGCCAGGTTCTCAGTAAGTGCAGGGTCCTATGCAGAACTGTGAGGACCTTCTGCTGCAGTTTCATTTTCTGGCACCATCCACATCACAGGACTCTTTCTCACCCTGAGCTTCTAAAAGGATCCCTCCTGTGTCCTTTCAACATCTGGATGGTTTCCTAGGAGACCGAACCATTGCTCACAAAGAACTTTGCACTTGAGAAAGCCTCTGGGGTTTCCCTTTGCACTTTGACTTCATCTACTTAAATAAGTCTCTAAACTTTTGAAAATAAAGTGCAAACTACTAAAGAAGACTTCTTAATAGGAGCTCTTAAGGTGGTGTTTGGTTTTGTTAAAAGAATTAAAAGCTGTTTTCTTCTCTTCCTTTCCTAAACAACCACTCTAGCTCTGCCTTTACTAACCTTAGTTTTAGAATGAGATGATTGTCAGAGTTAAGAGAATTGCTAAGAAAGGCCATGTCAACAGAAATACAGTTAAGCTTCATGAACGACACAGATACTGCTTTCAACTTTGAGCTGGAAGGGAACATTTTTATCTTCTTTGGAGTCAGGGAAGAGAGAAGAAAAAGAATGCACTTTTTATTTTTTTTTTTTCATTCCCGCCACCCAAACCCTCCATAAAAATACAAGAGAAATACAAATGTTTTTACATTCCTGTAAAGCCTGCGGTGAGCTGTTAAAATCTTACTCATTTGCTCTGTGCATATAAGCAGGACAAGATTTTGCTGTTTACAGACTTACCTGGGGGGATCTTGAGGTTTGCGTTTCTATATCACCCGTCCCCCAAGCCCCTTATCTACTCCCCCCCCCCCCACATACCCTTAATCAAATCCCTAGTCCTTTTCAGATAACACTAGGGGCCTGCAAGGCTCAATTTTATGGTAAGACACAACTCTGATGAGCAGCTTTCATGCTACCTATTCGGAAGTTGCCCCCAGTTTTTTGCACAACTGTGATAAGTGCATTCCAGAGTCACAAATCAATAGAAGTGTATAAGATCCCTGATCTTCTAGGTGGGGAAACTGAGTCCTGCTGAGTGGAGGCACCTTTGTCAGGCAGGGCCAGGCCTGTGCTGAGGGTAACTGGTTGACTTGGTTTGTCGCCATGGAAGTTCCCTTACGAACGACCTGGGCCAAGGAAGGGGGACTTTCTGTCCTGGGCAGGGCCAGCACAGACTTGGCATTCAAGGAATTTTTGGCTATTTATAAAAGGTCATGGCATCTTTTAGACAATTTAGTGGTACTGTTTCACTGGCTGATGAGTTTGCAACTTCATCAGAAGTAATCATTTACCCAATTTCTCTGCTTTCATCTTGGTGACTTATCCGACGTGGAAAAACATCAGCGACGAGGTGCTGTAAGATATTCTCCTAAAACTCACTCGTAGGCTTTCTGCTTTAAGACTGACTGTGTTATCTCTGCACTTTCACCCTCTACCCCTTGGTTTGTGAAGAGCTTGTGACTGAACTCGGGGTTGTCCCTGAGACACAAAGCCAGTTCTGCTTTTCCAGAACTGTCAGAAAAGCTGGCTGTGTGGTTACAGCCCAGGAAAACTGAGATGGTGTGTGTGTGTTTTTAAAAGATTAATTTGTTCATATATACAAGAATTGGGATACAGACCAGAGATGCAGGGCATGAGACGATTCACCAGAGACAGAGTGGGGAGCAAAACAGGTGGATCTACTGAAATACACTGCTGAGGGGAGCAGCGGGCGAGGCAGGAGAGGTCTGCCTCACCTAGTGGGTTAGCAGTGGCTGGCGATGGCTTGATAGTGCTGTGTCTTTAACCCCTGCGCCACCAGGGAGGCCCGAAATAGTCTTGATTTTAAACTTGAATTCAAAGAACCCTTTACAATTCCCTGCTGGGGGTGCCTTCCCACACTGCAGGAGTCCTGTGGCCTGGATCCAGGATATTTCTACCCCCAGGCCCTTTTCTTTTTGTCTTCTCACCCCCTTCCCCATAGATACCCGCTGATAAGAGAGCCTAACTTGAAAATGCCCATTGCTTTACACTCTATGGTTGTTTTTTTTTTTAATTTAAATTTTTAATTGAAGTACCATTGGTTTACATCATTGTATTTGGAAGTACAGGGGCCCCTCTTTAGGGGCCCCACAGTCCTCTAATGTCCATGGGTTCCCTTTCTGCTTTGTTCTCTCCTCTCACCCTCTGGAAGCCTCAGTTCCGTGGTCAACTTTCAAGGGTTAGTTTTTAAGCTTGACTTTACCTGATCCTTTGTTTGCTTTCTCTATATTGGACCTACGAATGACACCATGGGTGTGTCTTTCTCCTCTGGCTTATTTCAGTTAGCACAATCGTCTCCAGCTCCATCAGAACTGCTGCAAATAGCAGGACTTTAATGCCTAGGTAGCCCTTTCTGGGTTTTACAATACATCTTGGGAATCATTTGTGCCTGCTCATAGGGGTCTTCAGCAGTAGTACGGAACTACTATTTTTACTTTCTGTTTTGCTATCAAAAATAAAATCCTTACTTATCACGTTAGGACTTTTTCCCGTAGTCATTATTTATTAATAACCACACTTAAGAGATGCAGGAGTTTCAGATATTCTGAAATCATTTTGATGTACCTTTTGAATTCACACCTTTTGTGATTTTAAAATTCCATCTTCTTTGAGTCTTTACTACAATGAGAGAACAAGTCAGGCCCTGTCATTGTTCAGGGGAGGCGCGGGTTGGGGGTTGCTGTGCCGTGGCGTAGCACATTTGTTTGAAATAATTCACAGATGCTGAGAGTTTGCAGAATGCTAATGGAGTTTTGAATTATTACTCCTAAGAGCTCTGGTGGGATTTAAAGTGAGGCTGCAGGTGCAGGTTTGAACCTCAGTTTTATCTGTTGTTCACAAGGACACACTGTTTACCCAACAAGGATATAGTGGTGAGCTGCTTCATTGCGTGACACAGTCACTGTTTTAGGATTCTAGGTTCTTTGTACCTTTCTATTTCCCATCTTGGCGCACCATTTCTGGTCACATGCTGATGCTTCAGATTCTGTCAAGTCATGACCATTCTAGTGGAAGTTTCCTTTTGGGAAACTTCGTAGCCAGAGAGACCTACCCTGGAGAGCAGACCCACAGCCCCACGTGGGATACATCCATCAGGAGCCAAAGGGCGTGGGAGCTGGAGCTGGGTTAGCCTCTGGGGAGCAAATGGTCCCTGAGAGGAGAGGGGTGACACAGTGGAGATTGTTCTAAAAAAAAGGAGCAAGGCCAGAAATGGATGTTGGAGTGATAATCAAGATGCTTACCACAGCTCCATTTCCTTGTTTGTATGAAATGAAGATAATAATAGTTCTTAATAGAATTGTGGTGAGAATCACATGAGTTAATGAGTATTTAAAGCACCTAAAACCATGCCAAGTACATCATACACATTCACTAAGTGATGGCTATTATTACTGTCATATAGCAGGTATTTTAATCCATTGGCCTTATAATAAATGTTAAATTAAAAGATGGGAGAGTTGATAAAAAAAAGTTGCAAGAGTGACCCAGACTGGGTAGTTGGGTAGTTGGGTAGGTGAGATAACTAGCCAGTCTGAGCTGGAAGCAGGCACATCATTTGGTCTTCATAATTTGGTCATTGAGCCAATCAATAAGTGCTTGGGATTGTCAGGATTTGTCACTAGAAGTGTGGCCACCAGATAAGAGATGCATTAGGAGGAGCAGAAAGGGCCACAGAGAGAGCTCCTGGCATCAATGAGGCTGTAGGTTTTATTGGAGTTCTCATTCTGGAAAAGCCACTGATAGAATCACAGGAGCAGAATGACCATGTCTCCATCATCTGGGGACCCAGGCATAGCTCTGCTAGCTGGATGATTTTATGGGGAAAGATTAAAGCAGTAATGCATGTATTTGTATAGCTTGGCTATGTGACAGCTGAGGGGCCAGCTGGGTGAGACTCAAAATAAGATAATAGTCTACAAATCCCTGGAAGGCCTGAGAAACAAGAGGGAATTGTAATTTGGGGCACAGTAGGGAGAGTGGGTGAAAAGAAGAAAGGCAAGTTAATTAAAATAATTAAAATCTACACATTCTTGCCAGTATTAAAAGCTATTGCCTACTTGGTTTTCTAACTCTATTATTTAGTTATTTGCTAAATATGGCTTATAATATGTCAGTTGATGAATAACCTTTATATTAGGATAAAAACTGATGAGAATCTTGGTATACAGATCCATCTTGTTTTTCTGTGGCTTCCCTCATTTAAGCCAATGCAGGATTGAAAAGAGAGGAAAGGATTTAAAGGCTTTATTGTGAAATGTCTTCTCACCCACCTTTTTGGGGAGTTGATTTTGTTTTACTGCTAAATTATAGATACCTTTAAGGAACTATAATTTTGGCTCTACTCTTTGGCAGAGTACCTGGAATGGAGTACTTTGTAAATGTTTGCTGAGTAGGTGTTGAGAACAAGTGAACCAACTGTATTTTAAAGGTAATAGGAAACTAATTTTGTATTCAATTAACCTTTTAGTATTTCATAGCTACTCCCCATACCCATATACTTAATGCATGTGATGTTTCATGAAGACAGAGTGATGAGATGTATTTTTGAAAAAATAATTTCTTATAACTGACTTCTGGTAGCGACTTTTGGAATGATTGTCGAATAAGCTCTGTCAAAAGCCACTAGGCGTTCATCTTTTTGTGTGTTCCCATCCTGCAATTTCTAACAGTAGTTAGATCTACTCTTTTTTTTTTTTTTTTAAAGATTTATTTATTTATTTATACAATCACTGGGTACAGTCAGAAGCGCGGGACGGTGAGAGAATTCACCAGAGCCAGAGGGGAGAGCAGAGCAGGCAGACTGACGAAGTACACTGCTGAGGGGAGCAGCGGGCGGCGGGAGGCCTGTCACGCCATGAGAGGTCTGTCACGCCATGCGAGACCCTCGCCTGGCAGCCGGGGATTGAAATGGCACTGCAGAGGCTGCAGATAACTTCACAACCCAGCGCTCAACCGCTGCGCCACCGGGGAAGCCCTAGATCTCTTAAATAAGGTCCAAACTATCTTGACCAGAGGTCAGCCAACTTTCCTTAATAAGCCACGGAGTAAGTGTTCTTGGTTTTGTGAATTGTGTGCTCTCTGTCATTCTACCTTTGCAGCTTGAAAATAGCCGTAGCTAATACACAGATGAATGAGCGTGGCTGGGTTTCTATAAAACTGTTTATGAACACTGAAATCTGAAGTTCCTGTGTTCTCCTTTCTGTTCTTTTCCCACCATTGAAAAATATGAAAAAACATTCTGAGCTTGCAGGCTGTACCTGAACAGGCAGCAGACCAAATCTGGCCTTGGGCTGGAGTTTGCAGACCTCTGAGTAGAGCCAGTCATTACCAAGTGTACAGTCAGCAGATGAAGCACTTTATATAAAGAACATAATTTAAAAACTCAGGAGCAGGGAGAAGAGCTTGTCCACAGCCATTTGCATAGATCGCTGGGTGCATCCCGGTTCCTCTGGTTCTTGTTATTTGTCATCTTTGTCCATAGGCAGCATTTGTCACATTTAAGTCCAGAGTCCTGGCTCCTTGCCTGCATCCCACGGGTCTAGTGCTTATAAATGAATGAACAAAAGAGTAAAAGAATCAAATTTACATGTCACCTTAGGTTCTTGTGGTTACTGGATTACCAAGGATGAAATTTTTTCTGAGTGCAGGCAACCCACTGCCCTCCTGTTAGTTTGCCTAGAAATGCTGCACCACCTTAAATCAGCTGTATTGCATCTGCAAGTGCGACTAGTGACAGAGGGCTGTTGAAGGAGGGAAACTAGCAAATCATCTTCAAGAGGCTTTCTTTGCTCCTGACTCTGGGTTGCTAAGGAATTTTAGTACTTCCCTTCAAATGATTGGTCATCATGATAGTCTAAAATTTTAACCTCTTCTGCTTTATGCTTTACAGAGGAACGGATGATCTCTTAGGGAAGGTATTCATAAGCAATGATTGACCTCAAAGAGGATTAGATTTTTCAATTAGGAACCATCCTTTTATTTAGGTGTACTGATACTATTATTTATGATGTTGATTTATCCTTAATTAAGGTCCATAATTCAACATGACTGCCTCCAAATACAATTTCCTTTTTTGTTTAAAAGTAAAGAAACACACTTTTAAAATTTTTGTTTCTTTGTTGACACAGCATAGAGAGCGAGTAGAATCCTAGCAAACATAATCCTAGTTCAAGCTCTGGCTGAATTCCACTAAATTATTGTATTTGCATATTACCCCTGAGCATAGTTCAGTGTATGTCCGGTGTCCTGATGTCCGCTGCCCTTTCTATGACTGTCTTTTCTACACGCTTGAGTGTGCTCAGCCCTGGTTCTATCAGGTTAAGCTCATATAAGCTTCCCAGGGACATGTGGACTTTACTGTGATATTGGCACGAGATAACTTTTCTTCTTTTAGGCCACTTTCATTTAGGTGTTGTGTTGTGAGACTTTGACAAAGTAAAGGTTCATTGTGGCAGAAGTTTAAATAAACAAGAATTGGACTCATACCCCATTTCCAGGAAAAACGGGCACAGCAGGCATTATCTGATGTAATTAGACCGTGTTGAACCCTGAACAAAGTACTCAGTGTAAATCCCCACTTGGCCTTTACATCCAGCCGGCTTAGAATTGGTTCCATGAATTACCTGCTGGCTGGAAGGTCTATGGCCTCTCCAAGGACATGTTGTAGATTTTATGACAAGCCTACTAGAGATTTCCATGGCAGTGATTTTAGAAGGATACTTAGATGCCATCTAGTTTCCTCTCTTGGAGCACCAATTGTCTATAAGATGGACATTAATTTTATTTTCCTGGTGGGATTGATTGGATTTAAAAGAAGTATTTCTAAATAAAATACTTAGCACAGCTTCTCAGAGTAGAAGGCCCTCAACTATTCCTCTCTTTTTCTAAACATCCCCTCAAAGCTTTAATCAGTCAATTGTCTTTTACTTACAGGTTGAAATCTTTACCATATAACTTAGTTTCCATTTTTTATTGTTGGAGACTTTCTGTCATGTTTCACTGGTATATGAAATAGTTGAGTTCCAATCTTAATTCCTTTACTTTGTATTTTTTTCCCCACAAGTTATTCATAAACAAATCTCAGAGAATAACTTCCCAAAGGTCTATATTTTCCTCCCTTGGTACTTACGTTATTCATATAGATATGTTTATGTTTATATATAGTTTAAATATTTATAATATATTTATATAATTAAAAAAATAGATGTTGATATTAGATTTATCAGTAAATCATCTAGCCATCTCTCTGGTCCACTTGATTTTTCTAACACTCTCAAATATTTCCAGAACTCTTAAGTGTATAGGCTTATGTTAGATCTGTTGACTTCCAATGGACACTTGTTATTCAACATAGATGTTGTTTGGAGAGTTTAAGCTGCCTAATTTTTTTTCTGACTTCTGAGGATGGTATTGTCAACAAATTGTAGGTATGTTTAAGACAATCAGAATTAGAAAATTGGTTAGGAATTTGCAGAACCATCTATCTCTGAGGGTAACAGTGAGAGTTTGGGATGTTTGTTCAATATCCTAATTTCCACACTCACCAAGGAATATCAGATTTATTAGACAACATTTAAAATTCAGGCCTCTCTGCCCTTCTAGTTCCAAGTTGGAATAGAGTTGTCTTTCCCTGGGAAATAATTTGTCTCTATTAGTTGAGAACAAATGTGCATGGGTGTTTAATTACACAGTAAATTAGGAGAATCTAAGATGCAGAATATGTGAAAGCCAAGAATTCAAAACCAACAACTCAAAAACTTAAGTAGATAAACAGGGAAAATATTTCGGTCTACAAGTGCAAGCAGGTCCCAAGATAAAGAAGGGGAGGGGAAAAAACCAGATCAAGACAAATCACTAGGGTTTTGCTAAAGCTTCTTTCAAGCGGAACAGTTCTGATTTATGTTTACAAGCCATTGTAGGGTGTGTGTGGCAGGTGGAAGAAACCATGTTCATTGGGTTACTCCACCAGGTGTAGTTTCAACCAGTAGCCCTTTCTGCATTCAGGGAAGAAGAATTACTGAGGCTGTTTCACGTGAGTTAAAACTCTGCAGAGAACTCCCACAACGAGTATTCAGTCTAGGCCCATGAAAACCCTGGAAGTATATACAAAAGTGTATGATTATTATGAGCTGTTTGCGGAAAAGGTCTAGAACTTTCCTTAGATTCTCACTGGATTCTGATGACCCTAAAATGTAGGAATTCAAAGCTACTACTTGAGCAATGTGGGCATTTGTCTTCATTCATTTAAGATAATTTAAAGTTGCCTTCTTGTAAACTGTTACAGCTTCACCTTCTTTTTTTTTTTTTTTAAGAGAAGAGATTCTCCCTGCCAACACCTCTTCTTTTGGCTGCCTTTCTTTTCTTTTCTTTTTTGTTTGCTTTCCACCAAATTTGGTGCTTCCTAGCAAGGACAAGCTGTTCTCACCAGCTCCTGGCCTCTCTCTCTGGCTCCCCTTACCATTTACATATTTAGGTGTCTCTTTTTGTTCTTTTTTAATACTACCCTGGGCAAATGAATGTTTACTGTAAGCTATCTTAAGTCTTTTTGGAAGCAGATGGGATATAAATAAAGCACTTGTCTCCCCAAGATCACAAAAGTGTTGGCTGATTGATAACAAAGCAAGGGAGGTAGAGAATGTAGGTAGTCTCTCAACTATCCTGGGGACAGGAAAATAGCCTTCTAGTGTTCTGCTGGAGCCTGGGAAAAGTCCTTTTCAAATGAGTGAACCAGAACGGGAGGATGGGGGCTTTGGCTGACCCCAAAGAGAAAGGAAGATAATTTCTGCCTTCCTGGTACTACTTTAGGCTAATTGTTCAGATATAATTACCTACTAGGGGTTGTATCCTTGTTTTTGCTTGTTCTTCTAGTCCCCTCTCCCCCCAGTAGACTTTGATCTTAGGGAGTGATAGCCCTCATAGTTTTTATCACTTGTTCTTTGGGCAATGCTTCCACATAAAGAATGAGATTTAAAGCTGAAGATGCTAAGCTCTCATTGTTGCAAGTAACAACTTTTGACTTTCCTACTCAGAACCTCATGTTTGTTTTGTAGAGGATCCTAAGGGGTCCCTAAATGGATGGTTGGTGTCATTAGCTTCCCTCAAAAAGTTTCCCAACTTAGTGATGATGTGTGCTTTTCCAAGGTAGTTTGTTGTGCCTGCACTTATGAGATAAGTGTTTTAAATAGAGATGATTGAGTTTAATTAACTGTAGCTGGTCCCTGAAAATAAGATCCACTTCTATATTTTCCATGTAAACAGTGTCTCAAAAGAAATTAAAGAAAGAAAGAAAATGGGGTGACTTGGGTAAAGGTAAAGTATAATTAATGTGTTGAAGTCCTGATGTAAGGACTGGATCTTTGACCACTGAAACACAGGACATTTCATTGCTCTGTAGCTAGGATGCAAGTGTATTTATCCATGAGAGTGGCTTGCTTCCTAGTTTATGTGGATTGAACACATCTGCATATAATCACATCTGCCCTTTCCTCTCCCTCAATTCCTAAGTGGAATTAATAACTTGTTGTGGTCCCTTTTAACAAGACAGGACAGATCTCTGCTTAAAGCTTAGGAGGTTGCTTTATAGCAGGTCTTGGCACAGGTAACCCATCTACTTTTCAAAAATACCTCCCGTAAATGTCATGAAACTGGCCTCAGAATTATCCATGGCTTCCTCTGTGAAATGCTGATGAAGCAATTGTGGAAGAAGAAAGAAGGGATCTTTGTCTTTCCCCAATTTAAGTTTCACTTTCCCCAAGGAGAAACTCCTTCAGGACCATGTTAGGTGGTGTAAGGGTCAATGGTGAAGTCCAGTTGGGAACATGAGAAATTAATCATTAAGAAGCCATAGGCCTCCCACCCTCCCCTGGATTAGCGCCTGCTGTTTGTTGAAACAAGCTGCAGGCCCATGCCTGGTCCTCATGCCAGTGATCAGCTCTGTTTGTTGAGGAGCTTTTTGTCTGCTTTCCTCGCTATCCCAAGCCTGTGCTTATTCCCGTGGGTTGTTCTACTCCCTGGCTGTGTCTTGGCAAGTTCTGGCCTGTCTCTCCCTTCTTCTGTGTGACCGCCTTTGGGAACAGGCCCCGGAGGGTGCTGGGATTAAGCACCACACAGCATATGCATCGGGCTTTCCTTTGGCTAAGTGCGAAGCATTCCCATTTATTGGTTCTTGCCCAGAGCATTGATGTAAAGTGAAAAATCATTACTCAGGCTTAATGCCAAAGGGGAAACTGAGTGAGGCAAGTCAAATGTGCCCCAACAAGTCCAGATTAAAATGGATACCCTCTGAGTCCCAAACATCCTTTTTCATGTGAGATTATAGTTTTCTCCAAGTTAACATGGGATTTTAACATCTACGCTTATCAAATATTCTGTAACTCTGGAAACTCAGGGCAAAGTCCAGCATCTAAAAGAGGAGAGTGGGGACCCCTAGATCCATTAAACTTGGCTCCCTCTATCCAGTTGGCCTCCAAGGGAACCTGTGGAGTCCAGTATGGGAAAATCTCCAGGGTCCCTAAGGGCTAAAGCAGAGCCTCACATTTGATGGAAGAAAAGGAGTCTGAGGGGTTGGGAGCCCTGGCATCACCCTCTAGCTTTGCCAACTTCTGTGTGATCTTATTACTTAACCTCTCAGCCTCAGTTCCCTCATCAGCGCCGTGGGGGCAGTGAGTGAGGTAATGTTTCATATCACCTACGTATACCTGGCCTGTGGATTTGCTGAGTTATGGCATTTTTTTATCAATAATAATTGTTGTCCTTTGAATTTGGGGAGTAGGTTTAAAAATAGGAATTGTATCAGGAATAAAAATTGCCTGTTTTTAAAATGGGCATATGCTTTCTGAAGCATTCTACCTGTGATCTGAATCTTTCCAATTAAAAGTCAGAATGGTTCTGTCGTAAACCTATCGTGTGTCATTTTTAAGTGCACAGTTTCGTCCTAGCAGGGCTGCGGTTATCGAATGACTCTTCACTTCTTCACGTTCATCAAGTGGGAAATACCAAATCAGTGGCTCTAGAGGAACAAGTTACCAGTGCTGGGATAGCACACTCCGGGGGAGCACGGCTCTCTTCTCTGCCCCTACTTCCTTTTCCGAAGTTATAGATAAAATGGGGGAAGATGAACAGAGAAAAACTGCAACATACCCTTGTTTTTATTTGGGGACTACAGAGGCCCCTCACCCCTTTTAGGTGTTATTGCCATAGTGTAGTTCTTCAAATAACTTTGAAGCTCTTAAACAGCGACTCCCAAACCCCAGGACTGTCCTTACGTGGTTGCTTAGTAAGGCCCTTTGAGTTGAAATGACCTGGAGACTTTCCTTGTGCTTTGGTCCCAAGGGGATATTCTTCTGAGTCTTCCTGATTGGGGGGCTGGGGTGTCTCTTCCAAGAGAGCTTGCTCAGCCTGCTGCTCTCTTCTCCCTGAAGTTCCATAGCCGTGGAGATTGAACTGCCTTATATAGGTTTCCTTTCTGGGTTAGCCTTGTCTTTCACCTGTCCCCCTGAATAACACCCTCCTTCCTCTCTCCACGCATTCCCAGTGCTGTCTGTTGCCCACATGGGCTGGGCCCCCGGGGAGAAGAGTGAAACCAGCTTCTCTTCTTGGATGACACTGCCTGCCGCTTGGAATCTGGCACTTGGGAAGTGCTGGCTCCTGTCACTGAATGTCATGATGGCTAATTGGCACAACTGTGACTGTTGTTCAGAGGACAGTTGCGACGTCTTTGGCAGACACAAGAGTCATTTCTGGTGATTGAAAAGAGCTCATATTTATAGTTTGGTCTAGAACTAGATCCTGAAAGCTGCAGGGTGATCCAATACTAGTCAAATGGAAACATTCATTCATTTAAATACACAGTCTTTCATTCATTATTTTCTACTTCTGGGTGCTAGGTGAGGGGGAATGAATAAGCTAGGGTCTTTGCATTCAAGGAATTGATAATCCAAGGAAAGAGATGGGATCAAGACGGATAGTTATGCCACTTGCAATAAGCAAAGGAATAATGGGAGCTACCCCAGAGAGGAAGTGTATAGGGCCTGGGTTAAGAAGTTAGTCTCTGAAGTTAGAGCTTCGTGGGGTCAAATCCCACCGTCCCTTATTTACTACCTATGAGACTTTGGGCAAGTCATTTAATTTCCTTGACTTAATTTGTAAAATAGAAACAACTGTAGTATCTACCTCACAGGGTTGTGAGGATTAAATAAGATTATTTGTATAAAGTATTTAGTCTGGCAGTTGATAAATGTTAGCTCTTATGATGAATGTTATTATTGACAGGCCTATTCTTTCAGAGGGGTCCATAAAATCAGTGGTATTTGAGAGAGGGTTTGAATTTTCATAGGCAAGAGAGGTTTTCAATGGGAAGAAACAGCTTGGGAAATAAAGTGAAGGTGTGATTTATTTGGGAATGAGGAGTGTGTCTGGATTTGGGACGTATTGATGAATGCTTGATGGATTTCTGTGAGAACTGAAACTCTGAAGGTGGGCTAGGACTCATTACCTATAAGTCCTCAATAAATACTGCCTGAATTTCTTTGACCTATAGACCTTGAGTTTATTTCTTATGCTCATATGTTAGCATTCTTTGATGTTAGTGGGCATTGGATCTAAATTTATCTTCTGGTAAAATAATAATTGTGAATATATCTCCTTTAGCAGGTAGAGATATATATCAGAGATTGGCAGGTGCCTTAATCTCCGCTGACCAGTGTACCAGCTGCTGGGCACATGGAGCCATTGAGCCCTCAAAATGTGGCCAGAGTGATTACAAAATTGAATTTTTAATACTGTTTAAATTTTTTAAAAAAGATTTATTTATTTATTTATACAAGCACTGGGTACAGTCAAAAGAGCGGGAGGGTGAGAGGATTCACCAGAGCCAGAGCAGGGAACAGAACAGGCAGACTGATGAAATACACTGCTGAGGGGAGCAGCGGGTGAGGCAGGAGAGGTCTGTCACACCATGTGGGACCCTCTCTGTTGGATGGGGATCAAACTGGCGCTGCAGAGGCTGCGGGCAGCATCACAGCCCAGCGCTCAACTGCTGCGCTACCAGGGGGGCCCAATTCTGTTTAAATTTAAGTTACCCCTTGTGGCTATGGGTTATCATACCAGACAGCTCCTCAGTCTCGAAATTATTTTGAGTGTCCATAGAGGGAATGTGCAAGTGCAAAACACTGAATTTGGATTGGTGAGAAAGATGTGGCGAGGGAGGGGATCCTGTGATTTCAGAAGGGAAGGACCGCAGAACTAGCTGCATATCATGACTGGTACTGTTCAGGGTGCTGTTTCAGGGAATATTCAGGCATCTGTGATTAGAGTAAGCATAGAGCAAGCATAGAGTGCCCACAGAAATACCAGACTGATTACTGAGCCACAGGAAGCAATTGTAATAATCAGGCTCTGTTAATAAACTATAGACCGAAAGCCAATGTGTGTATACACACACACACACACACACACTCTCTCTCTCTCTCTCTCTCTGAATCCAGTGCTCACTCACTTTGGCACATAGTGCTTGAGAGTTATTTTTCTTCCCAGTCTCAGATTTTAAACAAATGGGAAAATGCTCTAAAGCCCATTGACTGTAGGGGAAAGCCTTCCAGCCTGTATTGTGCATGAACAGCTAATGAGGAAACTTCTGACAAGAGCTGGCTTTGTGTCCTGGCTTCTGGCCTCCAGCCAGTTTATTTGCTTGCTGGGACAACTATATTCAAGCAGGCAGAGTTGAGTAACAGGGAGGGGGCAGGATGAGGAAACATAGACTTCATAAATCAGGACGATTCAGCAAGATTCCATTTGAGCTAAATCTGAGCAGGGGTAGAGCACCACGGAGTGTGTGCATGGAAGCTGACATTTTAATGATTTGATTCGTTTAGAAAGAATATTTTTATGGGTTGTGTTGTCGAGTCTATTATGTACTGAGTGAAGTTGTTACATTATGCTGAACTTCCATTACCTGCCTTGCTATGTGCAAGTTGTCTCTGTGATGATTTCAACCCAAGACCCTAAGGGTAATCTCATGCAATCCTCTTAAAGAAAGGCTGTTTAATGACTAAAGCTGTTAATCATATTAAATACACACAGCCACTCTGGGAAAAAAATGTCAAACAAGCATAAATTTAAAAAAGGTTTTTGAATTTCTTAAATGGGGTGTTTTGGGAGGTGTTGAGCTGGGAACGTTGGCATGGACAAAAGGGGTAGAAAGCAGTAATAGTGTTACAGGGCAGGGAGAAGGGCACCCCAGACCCCGCAAACTTGCCTGCTCTAAATAGGTTCTGCCATCCACTGCATCAATACAAAACGCGTGAGACTGTAATGGGAAGGAACTTTAGTACAATTAGGAAACAATACATGAAAGGCAAAGAATCTAGTTTCTAAATCAGGCACCCAGAGTTACCCATACCCTCGTGGGTAAAAGCCCACCCAAGCAGGATTGGCCCAGAGCAAGACCCCAAAGCCTGCAACAAGTCTAAAGCAACTTTCAGTGGGGACCCACAGAAAAGGATCAGAAACAACCAGACAAGTCTGGAAGGAAAAGAGCAAAATCAAGACAAAAACCGCCATCGTCATCTCCCCATGGGTCTCTCACCCACATCTGTCACCCAGTCCACGACCAAAAGCAAGTGTAGTTTCTTCATGTGTCTCTTGGCTCCATGTGCCTCCTCCAGCTCCACCCTCCCTTAGGTGGGGCAGGAAACCTGGAATCTCACCCTTTCCTGGAGACCACCCTGTGTGGCAGGCCCGGTGACTCTATCAGAATGTTTGGGGCCACTCACAAGAGAATGTCCAACCTCAAATAGTTAAACAATCAGGAAAAATTATTATCTCATAAAAAAAAGCGAGAAGGTTGGCAGTCCCATGGTGACGCTTCCTTGTTGATATGTTGGGTTTGTAAGTCAGGGGTCTACCGTGTCAGGATTCCAGGTTGACTTCTTTGTGATTCTCTTCATCTTTTTTCAAGTTGGTCAGATTAAGTGATGTTTAATTCAAGAAGTAAATTAGACGCTGTGTTTCTGGACCATTGGAGGCTTACCTGACAGATGCCTAGGTTGCTGTGGTGTCTTTGTGGGATTTGGAGGTTCTAGATTGGAGGCATTGGCTAAGAACAGGCCCACCCACTCAGAAACCAGACAGGGATGTTCCAGTCTGGAAGGTTGTTGTCGGTGAGGAGAACGTGGAAAGGAATGAAACCCCCTCCCCATATCAACCACACACCATTTTGTTTTCTTTGCACAAATCTAATGGCATTGAAATTATATTGCCAAATCCAGTGGCCATTTTACCAGAGTGAATATGGGTGCTCAGTTTTCCAAATACAGAGGTTTTGTGAAACCAGGAGCTGTTGCAGGTGGTGCCCCCTGGTGGGGGTTGCTGGTAAGGATAGATAGCCCCAGGGAAAATGCGAAAAGGTATCCTATTTTGGGGTGGAGCTATGGATAAAAAATGTAAGGGACTAAAAAAAATTTAAAAAAATATAAGGGGCTGCAGAAGGAGCTGTGGATTATTCAGTCTTCAGGATTTAGTGTTCCGGATTCAGCTTTTTTTGAGGATTTAGTGTTTCGGATTTAGAAAGCTGTTGTGGGCCTCAAAGGGTGGAGGCCTCCAGCAGACAGCCTCGGAGAAAAAAAGTTCAGAGGCTTTGCAAGTAGCCGAGTGGCTGAAACTGTTCACAGTTTTGCTCCAGTTACAGCCTGGCAGAAAAGGCAAAGCCCGGAGCCAGGTGCCTCACTGAGCTGTGCGAGTGTGGCCATTTGTCGGGTCATTTGACCACTGTATTGAATGTCGCTTGTCTGGTGATGTGCTGGGGCATCTTAGCAGCTGATGGAGCATCTCCCTTTGTGTCTTCTGCTGTCTTCGTGAGTTGGAACCCAGCCTCTAGCCTGCCCGCCATGTGTCCGCAGTGGCAGGAAGATGCCATTTTGGACACGTTGCCTGTTGTTGAGGAGTGGAGTCTGCATCCTCTGTGGTGGGAAGATCCCATTTTAGTTGCTTTTGTTTAGGACTTAGAAACACTGGACACAGCTTCAGGTGAGGTAAACAGGCATTTTTGGTCTCAGTAACTCTTTGTTTTTCCCTGGTCTGTTAAATAAATCGCATTGTCGTTGATCTCTGAGTAGTCTTGCAATTTTGCATGTGGGTGAAGAACTCTGACAGTGACCAGTTAACTATTTGGGCAGTGTCCTTAGCCATTTCTGACATCCTTTTCCCCCTAACACTATCAGGTTCCCAGGGTGGAAGAATGGGTAGGTAGAAGTGGGGACCCTAACTGTGAGAATGGCAGTGTTGATACTGTTAACTGAAAATAGAGTCTGAATGATAGGTAGACACAGCGTTTATTAGATAATTAAAGTGAGGATTTGAACCTGGGCAGCAGTCTTAACAGATTTTATGCTATTAGAGCTGTTTCAATTAAAAAAAAAAAAAAAACTTAAATTTAGTTTATGTGGGTAGGAATAGCTAGTCATTTACATTATGAATGTAATTATTTTTGATAGGAAGGGCTTTTAAGTTGTCCTGACCTCTAGCTGATGCTAAAGGAAGGCATGCATCCTTTAATTTCTTCCTTTCTAAAGAATGTACTAGGCCTTCCTGGTGGTGCAAGGGGTTAAGTCGCAGCACTATCAAGCTGTCAGCAGCCACTGAAGCATGAGTTTGACCCCCAGCCAGGGAGCTACCCACACTGCTCAGCAGACCTCTCCTGACTCACCCGCTGCTCCCCTCAGCAGTGTATATCAGTCAGTCTACCTTTTCTACTCCCCACTTGGTGTCTGGTGAATCCTCTGGCCTCCTGAACCTCTGGCCTACACCCCAGCTCTTGTATGCAGAGATAAATAAGATAAATCTAAAAATAAAGAATGCACTACAGCAATGCAAAGCCTAGATGCTCATGGTTAAATCTTATTTATTGCTCCTTGGTGATCAGTGGGTGAGAAGACTGTCTTTACCTTCAGGTAACAGATTCCTGCATAGATAATAGAGCTTGTGGAGATGACTTGACTCTCTTGTCTGCTAGATCTGGGACTGGGTCCCCAGAAATTTTTGCAATCTGTTCACAGTCCCTTCCTCTACAACTGCTGTGCTGTTTCCTTAGCTCCACCGTGGGTGGTAGGCCTTTAACTTCCATTACCATTTAATTCTCACTACAATTGTAGGAAGCTTGCACGTCCTCATTTTGGATATTGAGGCAAAGAGAGTTGAGGCAAAGAGAGTTTAGTAAGCAACAGAGCAGGATTTTAAAGCCATATCTGACCTATTTTGGTAATAGGGTTCATATGTTTTCTCTGTAAGGATGTTCTCCCCAGTAGTGGTCTACTGAAGCCAGAAGATTCTCTGGGAGAGACGCATGAGAAGCATGTCAGGGGTCAATTCAGGGAGAAAGACTAGAGAGGCTTTGAGATTTCCAATTTCTGCTCTCAGTCGGTTATATATATTGAGTTCCAACAGAACATTTTTCCTCTAAGAAAACCTCTAAGAAAATGTTCTGTGCTTTAAAAAAAATAAAGAAGTGTCCTTGTCCTCTGTCACAGTGCTTCATCCAGGGACTTCTGCCCGGCAGGAGAGCAAGAGGTGTGGCGCAGGAGGGGGGTTTTGGAGCACTCACTTGGCAGACTCCCTGTGAAGTTATTGCATTCCAGTCTTCCTTCTGTAGCCAGAAGCTGAAAGGCAGGAGCCCTTTGAAGAGATAGAGGAAAGCAAGGAGGGTCATCAAGATGAGAAGGAAAGGAAATGGGGTGTGACATTCCTTGGAGGGAATTCCCCAGTGGGCACAGCCTCAGAGCGGCCACACTGCAGCTTAATGGGAAATCACTTCCTGGTCTTTGCTGAAGCCCTGGGGCCTTTCCTCACAGCCTCTCCTCTTCTCTTATAAAGCCAGCTGTGTTGTACTCAATCCCTCTGCCCCCCCTGGATCCCTTCTTTCTGCTCTTCCTGAAGGCAAGTAACAGGCTGTTCTTTTATTTAAGCCGTTTACAGCTAAGCACTCTGGGGGAACAGATGGAGAACAAAACCTTGACAAGCTCTTCTTGATCCTGTGCTCTGTCTCTCTGTGTGTGTATGTGTGTGTGTGTGTGTGTGTGTTTGGGGGTGGGTACTGAAAATTTACAGGTATGCCCAAGACTGTAGGGAGGCAAAACACTGTTCATTTTGAAGCAGTGCTCTTGAAAGGGAAGGCATAGACTCTAATGAAAAAGATTACCTTCATCCAGAACTGAGGCAGCAGAGGACATTTTGCTGGTAGGATTGTGGTGGAGGTTTCCAGAACTGGAGCCAGGAGTTGGGGCAGCTGTCCTTTCCATCCTGAAGAAGGCAGCTTTGGGTAGAAGAAACCCAAATGAAGGGTGGTGGAACCCCTTGCTTTTGAAGAGGAGTCTGGGCTTGATCATTTGAACACAGATCAAGAGAAAGAAGGTCATGTAACACTCAAAATGTCATGGTGGAGGGAGTTTTAAATAGAGGAGATAGTTTTATCATCTTATGACCAGTGACGTACATTTGTTCTTTGTTTATTCAGCATGTCTTGATTATAATGGGTAAAGTTGGGTCTGGGCACATGGGGCACAGCTCTGAATGATTCCAAGAAGAACCCAGCTCTCTAGTAGGCAGAGAATTTATTCTCAAGCAACTAGACAGTGCATATCTTAGAGTAATGAAGGCTTTATGGGGAATTAAAATAGGTGTATGATATGCTAAGGGCTTTATGATGTATTAGTCTGGGAGAGCACTTTCAAGGTGAAAAGTGAATATGAAATGGCACCAGGCTTGTGAAGGCTAAAGGAGACCATACCCCAAGAATGAACAGTAGTGCAAAGGTACCGAGACATGCAATAGAGAGTTATGTTCAAGGAACAGCAAGAAGGTTAGTGTGGCTGGACTTAGTAAGTAATGGTCAGAGTATTAGGGGTTAGTTTTACGTCCTTGATGTGTGTCCTTGAGCAGGATACTCCGCCTCTCTAGGCTTCACTTTGGACTTCAAAACTAGATTTTTGGTGACCATAGATGTCCATCCAAGTTTCCTTTCTTTTTATGTTTTCATTTTGTTTCCAATCTTAAGACTGTGGATGGGAACCTCTTTCCCGGTCAGGGTACCAAAATTATTGCTGGCGAAGACCCAGAGGTACCCCAAACTGCTAAGGAGAAAAGCCATTTTGCCACTTTTGGTGTGCTGAAAGATCAGCCATCTGCCATATGAAATTGCATCAGGCTTGTGAAGGCTAAAGGAGACCATACCCTGAGAATGAACAGCAGTGCAAAGGCACTGAGACATGCAATAGAGTGTTATGTTCAAGGAACAGCAAGAAGGTTAGTGTGGCTGGACTTAGTAAGTAACGGTCAGAGTATTAGGGGTGCTCAAAGATCTTTAATCAGTGAATGGTTCGAACTTCACTGAATCAATAGAGATAGAAGAGGAGAAGGGAAGAGACTCCCTTTCAAACTCTGAAATCACCCACCCCCTTGTGGACAAATGCCCCACCAAATAGGCTGGCCCCAGAGCTGCAAAGAATAAAATTCAAGGCACTTTCTGCAGGGAAAAAACAAGCAGCAGATTTGGCAGGTCTCAGGGGACTGAAAGGAGAGCCCTGAAATTCACAATGTACCATCCAAGCTGGATAAGCCACCATGAGGGCAAGATGATGGCTACCGTTGTCCTTGAAGAGCCATCTGGCAAAGCCGTCAAGAGAAGCCTCCCCACATGTCTCTCCTTCCTCCCTGTTACACAGTCTGTATGTTTATATATCAGCCTTATTTCTTCCTTCTTCCCAGCTGCCCAATTCAGGAAGTCTGGTTCAGGGCATGCTGGGAGTTGTTGTCCAAGTCATCTGCGATATTGGTAGCATCAAAGTGTGAGGGTAGGGAAAATAGGGCTGTTCCTGAGGCCACTGAGATACTCTTCTTTCAAGGTGACATATACTATAACAAGGATTCTAAGAAAGCATTTCTCGTCTGGATGATACTAAGACTGAATAAAGTAGTGATTTTCCTAAATATTTCTCTATTTTTTGCAACTGTTTGTACCAAAATGAGTGCCAAGGAAGTCACGAATACTTCGGGCAGGAAGATTTTTTTTTTTAAGATTTATTTATTTATTTATACGAGCACTGGGTACAGTCAGAAGCACGGGAGGGTGAGAGGATTCACCAGAGCCAGAGCGGGGAGCAGAACAGGCAGACTGACGAAATATACTGCTGAGGGGAGCAGCGGGCGTCAGGAGAGGTCTGCATGCCATGTGGGACCCTCGCCAGCCGCTGGGGATCAAACTGGCACTGCAGAGGCTGCAGGCAGCTTTGCAGCCCAGCACTCAACCCCTGCTCCACTGGGGAGGCCCTTGCAGTAGTTTTGAATAGAAAACAGGGCCTGGGGAAATGAATCGCCCTGGACATTGAGATGTGGGCATACCAGACCCTAGAACTAGGGCTGGGCATGCACTACTGTATGTGTGTTGCCTGTGGGATTCCCAATTTTTTTAGTCACGTGTGTTAGAAGTGGTCTTAGTTGTATTGTATGCTATAGCTCTTTTCCTCCTGCTCCAGACTCAGTAATTGGATTAGATACCACTTAATGCAGCTTTCAATGCCTCAGTACTAACCTTATCTTCATTAGAACAAAACACTTTTTCAGATTTACCCAAGTGAAGCTCAGCCAAATCATCATGAAGGGATTGCTCCCTAGTCTGTATTTAAGTTGAAATCTGATTAACCTGAACCTGCCAACAAACCTTTGATGTTCTCAGTAAATTTTTGTTCAACCTGCTTAATGTAAATGGAAGTTAAAAGTGCCCAAAACCTTTACATTCAGAACCCTACCAGAGTTCTACTTTTTTTACTGTGAAAGTCAATATGAACCAACAAGTTTTAGCAAATAACCTGATTTCAAATTAAAATCATTTCCGTTTCTTTGACTTTTAAAATTTGGTATTTGCACATAAGGAGTAACATTTCAATAAAAATAATTTCAGTAAATGCCTTCAGTTAATGCATTTTCCATGTGGGCATTTTCTTCAGATATAGTCTGTAATTAAGTTTGAGATTCACGACTCCATAATTTTTACAAAGTGGGGGCAGAAAACCCCAAGGGGTTAAAACCTAGGCCTCCCACTGGGGAACTCAAAGGTCTGGGATTCTGACCTTAGCATCAATAGAAAGCTTGAGAGGTGAGTAATAGTTATTGCTATAATAGCAGGTAAGGAGTGTGATACAAAATGGGATTCCTGTGGAGCACAGGGATTCTTATTCCCTGGCGTGTGAGGAGTCAGTTCTTTTTGGATGCATTTTTTTTAGTAGATCATTTTAGTCTGTTCACATCTTTTAAATTTTGATCTCTGAAAGACTGATAAACTTGGTAAATAGTCATCTTAATATACCCTCTTAAAACCACCCATTGGTGGGCCTCCCTGTAGTGCAGCGGTTGAGCGCTGGGTTGCGAAGCTGCCCGCAGCCTCTGCGGCGCTGGTTCGATCCCCGGCTGCTCACCAGCCACCTGAGGAGGGTCCCACGTGGTGCGCAGACCTCTCCTGGCGCGCCCGCTGCTCCCCTCAGCAGTGTACTTCGGTCCTTCTGCCTGATCTGCTCCCCGCTGTGGCTCTGGTGAATTCTCTCACCCTCCCGCGCTTCTGACTGTACCCAGTGCTTGTATATATAAATAAATAAAATAAAAAAAACACACACACACAAAAAAAAAACCACCCATTGGTGTTGGGTTTTCTAACTCTCCCTCCTACTTCCCTTCTCTCTTTTTCTTCTTTCTTCTCTTCCTCCCTCCCAACACTCCCATGGTATTTATCAGTGTAGCTTGTAATTTGTAAAGATTTGTCAATTCCTGATATGTCAGTCCACCGTGTTCATAAGCACTCCTCTCCTGCAGTACGTGTGCAGGAATTATATCCATATATCAATCTGCTTGTCTCTTCGAGATGATTTTGTCAACTTGTCATGTTGCTTATATAAATATAGACGTAGATATTTAAAACTCAAGAGACTTTCTGGCATCATATCTCTTCTCTCCCATGTCTTCTGGCTCTAGCCCCTCATTTTTAGGGGCTGGGATGATTTCTAGGGGCTGGGATAAGGGTGTAGAACAGCTGTGGATATTCACATATTAGTCCACTAGTTTTCAAAATAAAGAAATGTATATAGTCTTTGACACCTTGATTTTGTGTGTAAATGTCTTACTTTTTTGGATGTTTAGATAAAAGAATTAATTTGCATTCAGTTGCCTAAATCCATCTTCATTGCCTGGGAAGAAATGATGGTTGTCATTCATGGTGTTCCCCTCCCCTATATTTCCTTTGATATTTCATCTCTTCCTCTCAATGTGTGAGCATCTGGAGAATGAATGACCCACTGGTGAGGGTGACAGTGAGTTACAGGTAGCTTCACACTTGTTGATTAATAACAAGATCACCCATTTGATCAGCTCTTTCTTGCTCCTGTCAAACACATGGCTACAGCTATCCATATGGAGAGAAACACATTAAGGTGGCAGTGCAAGCTTTGCAGCTGGGTATTACTATAAATATATTCCCCTTTGGCACTGTGCATCAACCTCTCCCCCTATGACCCTAATAGGTACAGTTCTGAGGAATCTAGCATAGCGTTTACCAGAAAAATGCATTGCATCTGCTTCTAATTCTTTATTTTTGTCATTCTTTTCCATTGGTTCATTCATTCAATAAATACTAAGCTCCTGCTTCCTGTCTAACAGGAAGTGAGCACTTTGAGGGAAGGATGATGTTGAGAAGATGATGTGTATTGTTATTATGTCTCCTGTGTCTTACACATTGCATAGCATGCAGTAGGTATTCATGTTCATAAGTGTATGCAGAGTGACTGGGAAAGTATTCAGAGGTTGGGGAGCTCTTATGTTCATATCAGCTCCCTGTGGAGCTTATTTCAAGTTGTATCTGTGGCTTCACTACTTCTGTAATTTTTACTTTCCTCCATAGCTCTTTCTTGAGCTCAGTATCTACATGCACTATAATACAAAACCCTACTTGGTCAGACTTAAACCTTATATTCAACATTTATTGAGCACTTACTGTATACCCAGAACTCTTACATTCACTGCACATATGTGAATTCATTTCCTTCTTCCAAAGACTTATGAAGACTGCAATTGAGCAGTTTATATCCATTAGCACTCTCAATGACAAAGCCAAGGATCAAAAAGGATTCAGAGTTGGCTCAAGTGATATATTTAAAAAAAAAAAAAACTTATTTAGTCAACCTGGTGAGCAGTTATAGCAATTTTAGATTTGTTCTTAGGCTTTTGAGTTTTTTTAATGTGAGTGAACTCAAGGTCCTTGACATTTTCATGCATCCATTTCACTCTGTGTCAAAAGTACTTGCTCCATAAAGAGGTGGTCTCAATTTTACTTTTCTTAAAGAAAAAAAAAAAAAAATCCTACTCTCTATTGCACTGGCTTAGTCTTATTGTTTCTGAAATGCTGAGCAATGTGTCAAGAGATCCCAGAAGCTCCAAGCACATATATCTCGGGTCATTGTGGACACATTGTGGACAGGTTTCAGATTCCAGGGTGACTAAGCAGGGAAACTTGTGATTGCTAATTTCTAGTAGAGGGGAGCTGTGAGTCAGTTCATTGCCAGCAAGCTCTCTTAGCCTCTCTAGATTGTCATCTTCTAAACAAATTTTAACACATTTATTACCATCATTATTTTGCAATCCCTGTTTAATTTTCCAGAGAAGCATTCCATCCTTGAAAGATTAAAACAAAAATATGAAAGAATTTTTAGTAAGTTTAAGTCAACAAAAGATCAGAATTTCTAGATTCTGTGTGTGCTTAGGGAGATTTAATTTATTTTATTGCCTTTTTGTTTGTCCAGTTATCCACGTGTACTTGAGTATGCATTCAACCAAATATTAGCTACCTGCCAACAGTGCACCAAGCATAGCTACTGAACTACAGTAATGAACTGGACAGATGAACCCATCCTGGTTCATCGGACTCTTGCCCAGGTTCATCAAGCTGATCAAATAGAACTTAAAGTAGTTCAAAGAGCAGTGACCTTCTTTTTAATCCTCTCTGCTAGGAACTAGCTCTTTATTCTTTGGTGAGGCACCCAAATGTCTAAGCTCTTCAACTGCAAAGAGAGGCTGTTGGCCTACATCAACTCCAAAGGTCTAAAATATTTACAATAAGGGTTATGCCCATCCAGTTAAGATCAGCAGCATCATTCACATCAGGCCTGTTCAGTCAGGAGCAAGTTACCTTGTCAACTCGGGACTACAGTGAACAAATAACATTTCTGTTCTGCCTCCAGGGTTACTCATTTGACCATGGTGGCTAACAGGAAAGGGAACTGCTGTTCATGAGCTAGTGAGACTAATGTGTGTAGATTTTAGCCTGTAAATAGGACCAAATACAAAATTCACAGGGTCTAGCATAAAACAAAAATGTTGACTCCTTGTTGAAAAATCGTTAATTGCAAGACACAGCAGGACATTAAACCAAGCATGGGGCCCTTCTGAGCACAGGGCTGGCCTTCATACCTGTGGAATTGGTCCAACTTGCAAATGAATTTGAGCGAAAACGAAGTATCTTCCTATTTGTGAGCACTTAGTGGATACATTACTGTTTCACTGCGTGTTGCTATTTTGCTTATTATTACTATATTAAAGCCACACTGTCCCCTATCCCATCCTCTCTTGTGAATGTGTAAAAGCCTAAGAAAGGGACTACAATTTACTTGATTTATGAGGTCCCCCAACCAGAAAACTGGCAGGAAATACTAGTGGAATGCAGTGAATGTATTGTTCACTTGAAGGAGACACTGATTTTTCAGAGATTACTTTTTTAGAAATGGGTTTTTAAACTTCAACTTAAAGAAGTCAGAGTAACATTTAACAAGGTATTTGTGGAGCTAAGATGGGATGTTTGGTGAAATGCTCTGAAATAGACCTGGGCCTGTGCCATGTGGAAGGGAAGAGTCCTAAAAGCAGTGTGGTACTTTGTTTTTGTTTTTGTTTTAAACCTTTCTGATGCAGTGCAAGTCAGTATTTTTGTTGCTCTTTGGGAGTCCTGAAGATGATAGCCAGCTGAGCTAAGAAAACCTGGGAGTGAAATTCACAGGCTTGCCATGTTAGTAACTGCATTTATTCTGTGTGATATTTTAAATAAATGGTAGGGGATAGTTGTTACTATGTCTATCCCACTAGCAGAGAACTCCAAAGAGGGCTTATTGAAGGAGTTGTAAATTGCATATGTAAATGGCTGGAATTTTGAGTCTGGCTAAAGCCTCTGAGTTGAGATTGATGAAACATGTTGTGGCATTCAGGGCTTTAGTTCCTAGTTTCCTTCTAGAATTTCTGGCAGGCCTTTAGCTAAGAGACATTAACAGTACAGTCATTTTTAATAACCTGGACTCTCCAGGAAAATTTAGAAGTCCATCCAAATAGAGGAGAAATAAAGATGCTTAAGAACCAGGTCTTTTCTATAAGAATTTTTTGTTGGGTATGGATTGTCTCAATCCATGGAGTTGAACTGCGTGCTCTCTGATTTTCCTTATTCTGTTTGACCTCCTATATTCTGTTTTGGTTTCGGTGATGTGATTAACTCTGTGGCCCCCACTTACCTAGAATTAAATTGTCCTTATGATTTAGCACATTTAGGTTCCTCATATTTACTCAGTGATTTTGGCAGCCAGTAACTTTGTATGGATTCCATTGTTGGGTACTGCTGCCTCATCCCTGGTCCCTACCGTGACTTATTGAGTTAAGATGAAGCAGCATATTCAGGAAATAGAAGGGACTTGTCTGCAGAGCAGTTAGGCATGCATTGCCCCAGCATGCATTGCTGGGGTTTCACTTGGTACATCTGAAAAGAAACTGGTTCGAGACCTAATCCCTGGGATCATAGGCCATAAAGCAATGGTTGTTAACTTAGGTGAGTTTGGAGTCCCAGAAAAGATAGAGTAAAGACCTTTTACCACCCAGCTGATCTAAAGAAGAGATCAAAGTTTGCCATGACAGTTGATTGGGATTGTACTGAGGTTGCAGACCCCATATTCTGGGGGAGAGGCCCACTGTTCCCCTTTCGAGCAGGAGTGTTAACACAGTGGAGTGAAAGGAGTGCTGAACTGAAGCAGGACACTCGACTTAGACCTGAGGCTAATGCTTTACCCCTCTGGATTTCAGTTTCCTTAACTTTAAAGAGACAACCTATAGAATGACTATTGCAAGACACGAGAGGTAAAAGCAGTTTCTTATTTTTCAGCCCAAACTATCTCAGATAGATTCTTACAGACTTGGAATCATGTACCTTGTGCACCTGCCCAAGACATAAGGAATGCTGGAAGGTTATGGTACCATTTCTCATTACCTTTTGAGGATATGTAACGTTTCCTTGCAAATTTCTGCTCCAATTCTGGAATATATTACCAAGTTTCCCCTATTTAATAATAAGGATTTTGTTGTTTGGTTATTTTGGTTAGTAGATCAACTCATTCTCTTAATAACTTTGTGTCAAGGACTATACTTAAATGCTGTTGAATTGTTGCAGGGCGGGGAGAGGGGTACCACAGAACACCTAACTTGCTTACTCTAAATAGTTTCTGCCATCTGTTGCATCCAGATAAGCCATGTAAGACCTTTAATGGAAAGGAGCTTTAATACAATTAGTGTGCAACAAAGAGAAGACAACGAATATAGTTTCCAAAATCAAGCACCCAAAGTTACCTGTCCCCTCATGGGTAAATGCCCAGCCAAACAGGGTTGGCCCAAAGCAGGGTTACTGAGGCCCAAAATCCTGCCACAAGTCTAAGGCACTTTCTGGTGGGGACACATCAAAAAGGCTCAGAAACAGCCAGACAAGTCTGGAAGGAAAAGAGCAAAATCAAAATCAAGATAAACCCTGCCACTGTTAACCACCCCATGGTCTCTCACCCAGATCTGTTTTAAGAAGTCCAGGACCAAGAAGCAAGTGCAACTTCTTCACATGTCTCTCTGCTGCGTGCGCCTCCTTCAGAGTTCTTGGCTCTCCATCCTGCTTACTTCCTTCTCCAGGCTCCTCTCCAGCCTTCTTCTCTACCCCTGCTCAGCTCCACCCTCCCTTGAGTGGGGCAGGGAACCTGGCACCTCTCTTTACTCTGGGGACTGCCCTGTAACAGAAAGAATAACCAGGAAGACAGACAAAGCTCCTGACCTCGTGGCTGATTTAGCCATTTCCTGTCCTTTGGGAAAAGTCGTAGAATGCAGCGTGGGTGAGGGGGTGCAACCTCGTATTTATGAAAGCACTTCAAAAATTCCTCTTCCAAGCCTAAAGAATATCCACTGTAAAAAAAAAAAAAAAAAAAAAAAAAAAAAGGGAATATCCACTGTACATTGGAATGGCCTTCACATAGTTCCTTCCTACCTAAAAGATTCCCAGTGTCTCTTTTGGGGTATTTTTCTGGTGAAAGTCTCTACGTTTATAATAAAAATAATTTAAAAGCCAAAATTACCAGAACACACACTTGTGGGTATTAGTTTATCAGGGAAATGGGCTGCAGAGTTTTGGGAATTCTGTAGTAAGATTATTACATATCAAAAATTGCTTGTATTTCAAGAGCCATTTACTTTTATGATTTATTAATAACTCCTATCATAATATAAAATCCCCTTTGAATCAGCAGACTCCAATATGCAGATAAAAGGGTATTTATGTTGCCTAATCTTTAGCAAAATTGGTTAGGTTTTATGTCCTTCGAAACCACACTGGACAAAATTTCTCCTCCTTCTTCTGTCCCCTTTCCTCTAAGTATCATAGTGGAGAACCCACTGTTTTGCTGGATTTCCTGCTTGCACCCCCTGTTTTGGCCTGTAGTGATGATTGTTTTTCTCTGAAGTGCATGATGTAACCAAGGGGGCCAATGTACAGTCAGTAGTATCCAAGCAGCCCAGCAATTACTGGCAAGTGTGGACTGCCTCTGTGCTCAGAAGATTTAGAAAGATGTTACATAAAGGTGTTAACAGATAATTTCCTTTTAGCTTCTGTTAGCAATACAATCTGAAGGGATTCTACTCATTTATCATTGTTCCCGTTGATTTTTATAGCAGCCAGAAATAACTGCCACCATTATCCTACTCGGGAGGGTAGCTGATGACATATTAAGCAAGTATCTTAATTGTATCTGAACTGAAGATCAGATTGGTCAGTACCTTCTGCTATTCTAAGAACTCTAGCCCAATGCCCTGCATGGAGAAGATGTTCAATGACTGTGTGGCTGATAAATTAGAGACAGAATTGTTCCCAAATCAGGCAACTTTAGAGTTGACTCTTTGAATCACTTCTTTTCTTTTCTTTTTTTTTTTTTTAAGATTTATTTATTTATGCATACAAGAGCTGGGGCACAGGCCAGAGATGTGGGGGGTGAGGGGATTCACCAGAGACAGTGTGGGGAACTGAACAGGCAGACCGACTGAAATACACTGCCAAGGGGAGCAGTGGGCAAGACAGGAGAGGTCTGCTGCGCCATGTGGGTTACTCCCTGGCCGGCCGGGCATTGAACTCATGCTGCAGAGGCTGCGGACCGCCCCACAGTGTAGTGCTCAACCTCCTTTGCCACCAGGGAGTTCCATTAGGTTTCATTTCTGACCCTACCAGGGCATTGGAGGATTCAGCAGGGGAGAGAAGCTGGCTTTTTCCTGCTTCTGTCATGAGAAACAGACCTGCTTTTCCACTCAAAGATGCTCGCAGTGGAAAGTTCCTCTAAGCGGGATCAGTTATTGGGCAGCCAAAGAGATGGATGTGTACCATGACTTACTTGCTTGTGCAAAGTTACTTAGCAGAGGTTTCTAGAGGAACCCAAAACGTGGGTGCCAACCAACTCTAGTCCACAGCAACTGGCCCCTCTGTTCTTCAGAGTTCTGACCTCTCCTGATAATTTCTCACTGTACTGTCAGCTCCTTGGGAAAGAATTGTATGTTTTAGACCAAATTGCCACGTTTCTTTTACATTAGACCTTAACCTCTTTCAATGGATGGAGACCTCCCCTTTCTTTAGCATAGAGAACCCTTGGGAATTGCAGGAAGGCACTGCTGGACATGGAAATGCTGAGGGTTATGTGGTTCAGGTAACTCATAATAGTTACCTGAACAGTTTAGAGGAAAAAAGTCTCCTTTGCAAGAGCTGCCACCTTTAAACTGAAGTGGATTATCTCCTCCAGCAGCAAATCCAATTGGCAATTGAACATGTGCAGGTTTTATGGATATTTAAGTGAAAATTTTAAAGCTGCAATTTTTGTAGCCGGAAAAAAAAAAAAAAGAAAAGAAATCTGAATAAAACGAGATAATCTCACGTGGAATTTGAGTGCATAGTTCTATTTCGTTTATCATGAATGCTTTCTGAGGCAGTTGAAAAAAAAATTTGAATGTTGAATATATGCAAACATTACAATCAAGGATAATTGTTGTGTCTGTATGCTCCGACTCTCATTTCGCTCTCTCTTTTTCATCTTCTCTTGTACCCTATAAGAATATGATCGGAGATGCAGAAATCGAATTTGCATTTGTATAAATAATGCCCAAGCTGTTTGGAGGAAGGGCTCCCTGTCTAGGGCACATGTTTGAAGACGGTATTTTCGGCCTCAAATCTGGGTTTAGTTTTAGACAACAGAAATCCTGCCTTCCAGTTGTGTGGACTTCAGAGTTCACTTGGCACCTTGATATCCAGTCCCTCGTTTGATCTTCACTCTAACCCCATGAGCTTGGCCGAATGGGTATCATTAATCTCATTTTGCCAATGAGGAAATGACAGTCTGAAGAAAGCATCCAGATTAGAGATTTCCAGGTAATGTTTATAATGACATCCTTCCCTAAAATTGCAATGACATCCTTCCCTAAAATTGCGGTAGCTATCAAGCATATGCGCAGGTTGCTGTTTCCTCCTTTTGGCACGGGATGCCTTTTATGTATCTCGCTGGGTCTGTCTCTGAGCGGTCTCATGAGACTTAATGAGTAGGCTCTGTAAGGTGCACAGGGTCCTCAGATGAAAGAAGCACCTGTTAGTATTTATCATGAAAGGAGCAGGGTCTCTTGAGTAGCTGGGCCCTTGTTGTTGCTGACATTGGCTAGTGGAGTTTCTGGCTCTTGGGCTTTGCTGAAGCTTTTAGTCGTCACAGTTGTCAGGAGATGTACCCCACAGGGATATTACTTTCTATACTCTAAGTGCTTTTATAAAACAGAAGGAAAATAGGAATCACCTTGCGATGTAAAATGCTCAAGGAGGACCCATGTTCTGCAAATGTAAAGATTCTAGTTTGTTCTGAAATGCACATCTCCCATGTTTTAGGGGTGCCTTCGATTTATGCTGCTGGCGGGGTCATCTTTCATCAGTTGGAGGAGCAGACCAGGTGTAGCTAGGGCTCTATTCATGCCCATGATCCCAGCACTGCTGTGGATAAGTTATCTTAATAACCAGAGGTCTGTTTCCTCCTCCCTCAGGTCATCCCTCAGATAATAATGCTGACCTACTTCCCCAGGCACAGAGGCAAGGTGTGAACACAAACATTCTTTCCTGCTTCCCAAGGAGTTTTGTATAATGATCATTTTCCAACTTCTTTTCTTGATTCAGTAAAAATGTTGCCTCTATTTAGGCGCTAATACAAGAGAAGAACCCTCTAGACTGGGAGTTTAAAATGTGTTATTAATTGATGAGTAATTGTACCATTAAAATTTCACTGTTGATACTGCTAAAATACGGAAGTTTCTTCTATTCTCTATTTTACTCTTTTACCTCAAGTCTCACTTTCTTCTCATCCTTCTCATCTCCCTCACCTTATCCACTGTCAGCATTATATGGAGTGGTTTTTTCCCCTCATTTTAATCTGACAAAAATAAACCAGAATTAAAAAATTCTTCTCGATATGTATTAAGTATGTAAAACCCACATGTGGTGTTCATAAACTATTTCAGCTGACCTTCTAAACAACAGAGTTACTTTAACATGTTTTATAATTTGGACCTGAAATATGCACTGAGTGGTTATCTCTTAAAAAGTCGGTCGCCATGTTAATTTTCACTTTAATGAGCATGAAAATAAAGAGAAGTTCTATTTTATTATTTTTCTATAAAGGTGCTTTCTTGGTTTTCCAAAGATATGAGGCAAAAACAAGGGTCTCGCCCACAGTGGAAGCAGGTACAATTGAATTTACCAAACCTGTGGATTTCCCCCCAAGAACTTTTTAGGTGGGTCACTTAGGGAAACTGGTCTATGGCGAATGTTCTCGTATTCTGCTCCTACCATGTATCTGATGCGTCATGTCACTGATTATTCACATGAGTGATAAGATACTCCTAAACCTGGCAGTTTAAAATGACAGTGTATGGGCCTCCCTGGTGGCGACAAGGTTAAGCACTGCACTATGAAGCAATCTGCAGCCTCTGCAACATGAGTTCAATCCCCGGCCAGCCAGGGAGCAACCCACATGGTGCAGCAGACCTCTCCTGTCTCGCCTGCTGCTCCCCTCAGCAGTGTATTTCAGTCTGCCTGCCTGTTCTGGCCCCCACTCTATCTCTGGTGAATCCTCTCACCCCCTGCACTTCTGGCCTGTGCCCCAGCTCTTGTATGCATAAATAAATAAATCTTTAAAAAAAAAAAAACAACAGTTTATGAATTCTCAGGATTCTGTGTGTTGCGTGGTGGTTTATCTGCTTCATGTGATCGCTCATGTGGCCCCTCTCCAGGGGCATCTTGGCTCACCTCCATGCAGAGAGTTTTCCCCCATCAGGAGAACTTGACTCCTTTACAACACGGCAGCTGGCCTGAAGGGGTAGTTTCCTAGAGGGCAACCATAGAAGGGCCAGACCACTCAGGGCTACACTCAGCACTGCCGTTGTCACATCTGCTCGTTCAGTCAGGTCACACAGCCAGCCCAGTTTCAAGGAGATGGGGGATAGGCTTCACTTCTAAAGGGGGACGCAGCCTGCACACTCAGGGCAGGGAGGAATCAATGGACGCATCCCTGGAGAGGACCACGTACACTGACTGCAGCGTAGCATGGTCCTTACTGCATACACGGCACCCTGCTGCCAGGTGAAATGATGGCTGGAGTCCCTTTGGGGCAGGGCCTGGCATGGTGCCTGGGACAGGGTAGAAGCTCACTCTCTGGCATTTAAGAAAGCTGAGTATAATGTAAATCTTATGAAGGCATATTGCTGGGAACCAGAAAATACCAACTTCACAACTATCCTCGTGCTCTCTTTTGTTCTGCCATCTCATGCTGTTTAAAACTGCATTGTAGGAGGCTTTGCCGCTCAGAAAGGAAGTCATTTGGCTGATGGCTGTGCTAACTAGTGGCTTAGTAGCCTTCCTGGAAGGGCACAGGGCTCCCCATAGTCATGTCCTCTGTGGCAGGGTCCTGGCTGCCAACCCCCAATTGTGTGCTGACCGAGCCTTGGAAGGGCACAGAACACACATTGGGTAAGTAGGTGAGGGACAGTGAGTGTGTGTAGAGAAATCAGGGAATGTAGGTCCCATGCCCAACAATACCATGCTGCCAGGCCCTCTGGGATGGGGTATCTGAGTGCTGGGATAAGGTGCCCGCTTATCTCCTGTCCTGTCTAACCTACAGAGACCTTCTAAAGGGACGGACGAGGACACCAGGACTAGACACACATGACAGTGTTTCAGTCCTTCAGCAGAACTTTGGGTCTTGCCACTGTCCCGCTCACTCTGTTTGATGACCAGTAGGCCATCCACCTCAAATTTCTGAAGAGAATTGTATGAAAGCATATTAGCAATGAAAATATTGAAGAAGCATAAGTGACTTTTAGATTTTCCTACGAGCTGTGAGGATGAAGATACAGAAAAGGCTGCAGCTACTTATGAAAAGATGTCCTGTGTGTGGTGGTAGCTTCAAGGAGATGCTTTGATGCTTTTCTTCCTCTCCTTTGGTTTACTTTCCAGCATTATTGGTGGTTAGTTTTACTATTTCAGTGGTGTCCCGCAAGAAGGGGTTGGTTTTGATAGGTTTCTTGAATCATGTGTGTCCTCTTTGGTCCGTGATGTTCCAAATGCATTAATAACATTTAGACAGAAACTTGCATGCCAAAAAGTCCCAATTTCAAGCTTCAATTCTTAGTCATTTTTAACATCTCTTTATTTTCTCATGCCATTTTAATTATGTGCATATAGTCAACCCAGAATTGAAGGCGCAGAACAGGTGCAGACCTCCAACCTGAGAAATACTTACCTCTTAAAGAGAAAGAAGAGGCCCATCTGGGTTTCCTGGGAAGGATGTAGAGTGTGTGTGTGTGTGTGCGCGCGCGCGCCCATGCTTGTATAGGCGTGCAAAAGTGCTGGTGCCCTGGAGACCAGTATTAGAATTACTCTGACCTAAAAATGCACTTTAGATTTTAACACCTTCAGGAGGAGAGAGAGAAAACATTTGCAATGTAGAATTATCAGTCCCATTACTGTCCAGGTGTCAAGGAAATGAAGCTTTTCTATTACAAGATTGTCGTAAATCACACTGGAGGATGACAGCCTCGTTAACATGGGTAAAGTTACTGTAATTTAAGTATAAATAACTTTTCCATGTCAGGGCGTAGTATCTTTCAGTCCCTCCAGAATAACGTCTTTTCCATGAAACAAAGTGGGGGGGTAAAAAAGCAGCTTGTATCAAATTAAGCCATAAAGACCAGGGTTTCTTGCTATAAAACAGGTTTGCCATGGCCCACAACACCTCTGCTTTGTAGTTTCAGATTTTTAAGTTCAGCCAGAGTGGAATAATTCAGGCCTTATCTCAAGTAGTGACTTGATATATTGTTGGCTTTGATATATAAATTGACTGGGAACCAGCTCAGGGCCAGACGAGGTAAGGATCTCCGTGGTGTTCTCTGAAAAAGAGCTGGGTTGGATGAATAGTGTCCATTCTTGATTTTGTGCTTAATAACAGCCCTGGGGATTTTCCATGTGGCTGAAGAAGGGGAGATTTTGCCCAGTGACCTGGAGTAGTGGGGGCATCTGTGAGCCCCTGAAGGGTCATCAAGCACTGAGGTCCCTGGGATCGGAGGGGCCCAGCTCACTAGGAGGCAGTCCCTGGGGACTGATGTCCTGGTGAGGGTGCAGGCAAACAAGGGGACTAGGGCCCTGTGTGGGCAGGGACCCCGTGGCTGGCCTTTCCACACCTTCTGACAAATGCTGTGGTTGTGATACCTGGCATCTATTTGGTCCATCTCTCATGATCATCTTCCTGGTGTTTTTAGCAGCAGAGATACCCATTTTCATATATTTAAGTAAATTCTGGGAAATTTTTTTCGTGAGATGGTTTTGACTTTGGGATGTCATATGCTTTCTGGTGGCTATGGTGGATTGTGGTTGATGATTCACTGGTGGGGTCAGGATCTTGTCTAGCCAGAATAAACTTATGCACTTTGCTATTCCACTTTGGCCTCTGCATCCCTGCAGTTGAGGGTGGATGTGGTGAAGGGGGAAGTGAAAGCACAAGATGAGGATCCTATCTCTGACCCCAGTTTTCTCTTCACTAAATGAGGTTCCTGAAATGAATAATTTCCAAGATCTCTTCCAGCCCCAAAGGGGGACTATTTTTTTCTTTTAAATCATTTTTAAATATAAAATATAAATTATTTTTTAAATAAAATATCAGTATTTGTTGAAATAACTAAGAGTAAGGAAATAAATGAAAGTGAAAGATGTGTCTCTTCCTTAAGCCCCACTACACAATTTTAAGGGGAAATCTCTGGATTGGTAAATTATCTTGGGCCTCCCTGGTGGTACAGGGAGGGTTGAAGTCTCAGCATTATCAAGCTGTCACCAGCCACTGCAGTATGAGTTCGATCCCTGGCCAGGGAGCTAACCCACATGGTGCAGCAGACCTCTCCTTACTCGCCTGCTGCTCCCCTCAGCAGTGTAGTTCAGTAGGTCTGCCTGTTGTGCTCCCTATCTCTCTCTGGTGATTCCTCTACCCACCCCACCTTTAGCCTAAACCCCAGTTCTTCTATACATAAATAAATAAAAATAAATGTTAAAAAAAAAAAGGAATTGTCACACTGAATCTCTAGTGATACCAACTAGTAGCCCTATAAGGTTTTTTTTTTTAAATCTTTTTTTTTTTAAAGAGGCATGTATTTTTATTTTTATTTATGATTTATTTATTTGTTTGTTTGTTCTGTTTATACAAGCACTGGGTACAGTCAGAAGCGCGGGAGGGTGAGAGAATTCACCAGAGCCAGAGCGGGGAGCAGAGCAGGCAGAAGGACCGAAGTACACTGCTGAGGGGAGCAGCGGGCGGCAGGAGAGGTCTGCGCGCCATGTGGGACCCTCCTCTGGTGGCCGGGGAGCAGCCGGGGATCGAACCGGCGCCGCAGAGGCCGCGGGCAGCTCCGCAATCCAGCGCTCAACCGCTGCGCCATCGGGGAGGCCCCCCTATAAGGTTTTCTACACCACACTCTGAGTGTGCTCCACCCTGGAAGCCAATCCCAGGGAAGGGATCTTCGTTTTGGTTTGGTCTGTCTTGTGAGTCAGTGATAGTTGTTGGTAGAATGTCTCTTGTGTCTGCATTTGGCTGGGTGTCCTTGTTTCTTTTTCATGCATTTACAGAACAGCTCTTTCCTTTCTTCTCCACCCTTCCCCTTTTTCTTTGCTCTTCTGCATTTCTACAGGAGTGTCTGAAATAGGACCCGACACTTGTGAGAGAGAATGATGGCATTGGACTATCACTGTTTTTAGAAAATATAACTGTTCTCTTAGGCAAAACCCACAAATATTAATTGAGTCCTTGGTTTTTAGAAGACATCAACCTGGGCACTAGAATGAGGTGTGACATGGTGGTATATGCTGACTGGTCTGCTCTGGTCAAATTGAAGGCTGAGTGAGGGTTCTGGGGGACCTGGAACCTGGTCCTCTTTGCTCAGTTGAGAAGAAGAAATAGACATTAAAGAGAATGCTTTGTGCCAGTTCTGCAGAAAGCGTATGAGAAATGTCAAATGTGGATCCACCACTGGCTTCCCCCACAAGCCTGATTTCCCGAGAGGATTTCCTCTTTGCTCTTGGTTCTTGATTTGTTTTTTGTTGGAATTTGAAGTGTTTGTTGATTTTTTGTTGTGCGTGGCCACGATTGCCAGTTGCAGACTTTTGCTCCTTGTGAGTGCTTCATTTGTGGTAGTTGGACCCAATTCCTCATTGCACATGGAATCTGAACCGGCCATTCAGGCTGAGTGAGCTACATCTCTCAGGTTACTGTGGTTGGAGTAATTGTGTTTCAGAGTCTCTGCATTTTGAGAACTTCTTTCTGACTATCCCATGGAGACCAGGAGATAGGACAGCCTGGCCTCAGTTGTAAGGTTCACTTGGGGTTCATCTAATCTATAA
This sequence comes from Talpa europaea, assembly GCF_964194135.1. Lineage (NCBI taxonomy): Eukaryota > Metazoa > Chordata > Mammalia > Eulipotyphla > Talpidae > Talpa > Talpa europaea. Next base: position 15,798,864 of record NC_140069.1, read on the forward strand.
GCTTTGACTCCCATTGGCTTAATCACACAGTTGGGGAAATATAATCATGGAAGAACTGTGCTACCACTGGAGAAAGTACCCCCAGCACTCAGAGTTACTATTATCATTATAATTATTAGTGCTGTTGTTCCCATTCCCATTGTATTCGTAAGGATGATACCTATTGTAGTGATAGAGAAGATGGTTTGGAGGGAACAAGGAGCCAATCAGCCTTGGAATCTTGGAGCCAGAAGTTAGCATTGGGCAATTTAATTCCAGAATCCAAACTCTGATCCCTCTAGCATCCTACATCCCTTCAGATTTGGGCCTCAGGAGCCTGTTCTTATTCCTTTACATGTCCCAGTAGCACCGCACTATTCCTCCTACACACACACACACACACAGCTCTGACTGTCCAGTCCAGGATCTTGTGGTTCTTATCATGGTCTTGTAGAAAGAGTTATCAAGATGGAGTCAAAATACTTGGTTAAGTTACTAGACTTTTCTGAACCTTGTTCAGCTCTGTGAGGGCAATGATACTTGGTGAGGTTGTGGGGATTGTTCATTGGATAACATACATGAAGCATGACGGACTCACAGACTTGACTCTCACTTCATTTCCTTTCCTTTACCTTTCCCTCCATGAATTTTCCTCCCTCCCTATCTGTATTTCCTGATTTTCTTTCTTGCAGTCCCAATAGTTCAGTGTCTATTGCCAGCTGTAGTTCCAGCTGTAAAAAAGCAGAGCTGGGTGTGTATACAGCAGTAAAGCTCCCAGTGTGAGCTTGCTGTGTTTGTAAACTGTGCTCAGAGTCCACAGCAGACTGACTTCCCTGCTTTCTCAGAGGAAGGAGATCCAGCCTCCACACAAATGCATCCCAGGAGGAGGTGACCAGCTACTGGGAAACACTCTTGTTCTGAGACCTCTTTCTTCTGGGAATGATCTTATTTTCTTCAGCAGTTCCTCTTGACCTGCCAACCCTTTACCTGTGTGGTCTAGCAGGAGCCTGTGAAAGAATGGCTCCTCTCTCCCGCGTGTGACTATGGAGACACCTTCCTTGGCGGAAATGGAACACAGACCATGCTCATCAGGGGGAAAGCATGTTAGGCCCCTTCCTGGATCTATGTCAGTTAATTCATTTATAGGCTTTTCTCCAGCAGGAGTTTCCAGGAAAGGAATGTAATCTGAGAAATGGTGACAATGAATGAATGGCAACAAATGAATAAGCTTCCATCTGTGATTATTTTTCTCTTTTGCAATCACTAACAACATAAAGTTATAAACTCAATGAATAAAAATAGTAAGTTTAATAAAGCTATAAATCAACAATTCTGATAGTAAATCAGCCTTTTAAACTTTTCATTTTGAAATTTTATGTTTACAGAGATGTTCCTAAAATAGTATGTTTCTTTAGACCATTGAATCAGCTTTTCCCTAAAGTTGACATTACATAATCATTGCATAATTATTCAAAGTAAGAAATTAGCATTGGTGCAATACTATTAATTAAGCTACAGACTTCGCTTGCATTCAATCAGTTTCTTTACTGTTTTTCTTTCCAAGATCCAATCCAGGATCCACATGTATCTCCTTAGTCTCCTGCCTGTGACAGTCCTCAGTCTTAGCTCCTGTAATATTGATGATAATTACTCAATGTAATGCTCCTTTTCAGACCTAATCTATAACTTAATAGTCACCATTATCATACTGTAGTTATTTTTTTCAGTTTGCATCCCAGTATAAGAAAACGAGGAGTGTGGGCTGCTAGTTCATTATCCAAGCTACTACATCATCTAAGCCCTTCCTCCTTGACCAAAATGTTGTTACGGGACATGTGGGTGAGATCCGTGAGAGCGGATATGTCCCTAAGCCTAGAACCATGCCTGGCATCTGAGAAATAGCTCAATAAATATCTATTGATGGAGGGAGTACATTTTTCTGAAAGAAAGATGGTTATAGGGAAGAGGAATGCTGTCCTTACCTTTTTTTCTCGAGCAGTTGAGAAGAAATCTTTCCTGGGTCACCCAGTCAACAGGAATTTATTGGAAGTCACTGTGGTGCTTGACAACATAATAGCACTTTAGTTAAAACTGCCTCACCCCCTGTTTTTTCCTGTTTAACTTGAATGGTGTAAGGGACAGACAGCAAGAAAGATGAGCTTTCCAAAGACCTTTTTTAACGTCAGCTCAGCCACTAAGGCCTTTGGGATGCTTCCTCATTGAGACACTCCCATCCCATTAAAGGTGTTACAGGACATCTCTTTCCCAAATATTTGGAGTAGGATTAGTCTTTGAAGGATCATAAACTCCCTTGGTTTAAACACATTTCTATCACTTCTGATAGCTCCATTGCTACTCCACTGTCACAGGAGTGGTCTAGGGCTGAGAAGGGCCTTTAGCAGCAGATCCAAACAAAGGAGGTACCTTCCAGCATCTGCATATCCACCAGCTGAACAAAAGGGCCTCAGTTTCCTTTCCTCAGGCAAGTGCGATCTAGATGGAGAGCAGGGCAGGCTTTCATTGTTTAAATTTTTTTTAAATAAAGTTTATATAGCCAACTTATTATGCATGATTTGCAGAGGCTGCTGTAGATAAGCCTGCTATACTGACTAGACCTGAACAAAACAAACAGTAGTGACTGTTACCAACCAAGAAATACCAAATAGAGGGCCTCCCCAGTGACACAGCGGTTGAACGATGGGTTGTGAAGCTGCCCGCAGCCTCTGCAGCACCGATTCGATCCCTGGCTGCCAGGCAAGAATCCCACATGGCACGCAGACCTCTCCTGGTGCCCGCTGCTCCCCTCAGCAGAGTACTTTGTCAGTCTGCCTGTTCTTCTCTCCCCTCTGGTTCAGGTGGATTCTCTCACCCTCCCGCGCTTCTGATTGTACTCAGTGCTTGTATAAATAAATAAATAAATCTTTAAAAAAATAATACCAAATAGGATCCTTCAAATGCAATTAGAAATAGAAAACTTTTCCATTTCAAAAAGTAAATAAATAAAACCAACTCCTAGCCAGGTGCTGTCTTTATTGTGATGTTAGTCCATTTTAGGGATGAGAATGTTGGATTTTAAGGAAATGGTGCAACAGGCAATAGAAAGAGAACCAATGTCTTTAAACAATAATAAACATGAATGTGTTGGATCCTGCTTGTGGATCAGCAGGGATTATACTTGTTTGACTCGTTGAACAGTGTGAATGATGAATGCTTTGTAAAAGGGCTTGCTTGTTTTGGGTCCCCATCTGGTTCTCTATTTGTTTCAAGGTCATGAAACATCCAAACTTGAGCTGAGCAAGAGTTCCTTGAAAAGCAGGACCAGATGTGGATCCAGGAAGCCTGGGTGTGGTCTTTCCACCTTTCTGTCACCAAGGAAACTGCTAGTGGATTGGAGGCAGCCAACATTCAGTTTCATTTCCCTGATGAGTTTTAAGCTTTTATCATTGTCTGACCCTATTGCAAAACGAAGTCTTTAGAAACTGATTTGTAAGAGCTAAACAGCAGTTTTAAATCCATTTCCCCCTACCCCAGTGTCCAAAAGGCATTCTCTTTAGGGAGCAAATAGCCCCCTTTATTCTATAGTGTATAGATAAACAATTTCTTTTCCATAAAAATAACTTGTAAGCACTCAGTATTTTAGCTTGTATGTTGCCTAAATTAGTGGAAATATAATGGTAGGTTACAATGAGCCAAGAAGATGTTTCTTTGAAGTTTAGACCTGTTTGAGAAAGAGATGTAATCCATGTTGATAAATTGTCCCTTAGTGTTACAAAAGATGAGGAAATACGTATTTGACTTCTTCCAAAATGTTTTATAGCCAATGCTATCCTACTGTCCAAGTGGTTAAAAAAAATCCATATGAGGCTGGTATATTTTTATAGCTTATTAAATATTTGAACTTACTAGCAAGCCAATCAGCAAACTTAATGTGTTGCTTTAGGAAGTGATACCTTCCTAATAGAGAATACTTTTGTTCTTTTGTTTCAAAAGTATGAATTTCATCAGGAAGACCTTGGAGGGATTGGCTAAATGTGGTCTCAGTAAACTTCCCAGTATATTTTATCAATTCCCATGTCCTACGGCAGAACTGGGGGCTACTAAAAACAGCCAAGGGAGAGGATGTGCTCTATTTAGCAGATCTCATTTTCCATTGTTAATAATTAATAGAGATTTTCATTTTTCAGTGTCACTACTGAAAGCACCAGGGTACTTAGCAATAAGTGATTACAGAAGGTTATGTTAAAGGAGTGGTCTTCCCACTAACAACAAAAGTCAGAAGGATGGGCAGGAAATATTATCAGAAACAGACATCATCGTGAAATGGACAGATTCTGTGGTTGTCCCAACCAAGTGCACACATGCTGGTGCTGCATACCAGAGTGAGCATTTTGTAATGTTGCAAAGCGCTAGGAAATTAGAGTGAAGACATTTGGTTGGGCTGATTGTTCTAACTTAAGATGCTGACAATTCATTGGCACCTGTTTGTGTTTGGGCAAGAATCTGGACATTAGTGGACTTTACTTTTGCTAAGCCAGCCTTGTTTGGTCTGAGAACTGTTTGGCGATGGGGGCACAGGGAAGAGGATGTCAATAGGAATTCTCTGTAGGTATATGTTACCATATGGCACTCCCCACCAAGGCACCCAGGGTCCATTGAGTCTCCTCCTCCCTTGTGCCCCATATATCGGGGCTGCTCTGTAACACCTCCCCCTCTGGTAGCCTCAGCTCTGTAGTCCAATGTCTAGGGTTTGTTTAGATTTTTGTCTGTTCCTATGTTTTGTTTCCCTATAATCCACAGGAGTGAAAACATCCAGTGTTTATCTTACCCTGACTCTTTTCACTTAGCACAATCTGCTTCAGTTCCATTCAGGTGGTCACAAATAGCAAGATCACATCTTTTTTATATCTGAGTAGTGGTCCACTGAGCCTATAGACCACATCTTCTGACCTGGGTGATTTTTTTGGCTCTTCTCCCCATTAGTCTCTCTTGTATTCCCTTCTCCTTGTCTTCCTATCCCTCCACTTACTCCAGATTGAATTGTTCCCTTGGATTTTCTGATCACAAGACTTTATCCCCTAAAACACCTAGTTGAGGGGGAGGAGATGATGCCCTGAGGTGACATCTCTCTTATAGAATCACTTCAGTTATTTAATTCTACTCGAGGTCACGTTCTCACATGAAACTATACCAGGACTGTGATATTTTAAAGACTATACCCATTTCACTTATCACAATTGTGCCCTCTTTATATACAGAGAAACTCAAGTTCAAAGAAGTGACTCATACAAAGTCATATGGAACTGAGTAAATGGTAGATTTCTTTCTGTTCTCATCCAGTTTTCCTTAAAATACATCACAGTTGCCTACGTTTACCTTCATTTTTTGCTAAATTTAAGTTTGCATTCTTAAAAATAAAACTAAATGAACCAAGAAAGGCATAGACTCGCCAGGTTTGTTACAGCAACTGCTTCTTGCTTCCCTTTCTTTTTTAGAATAAGAACTCTGATTCCAGATAATTGCAGTCCTGGAAATAGGACAGAGTGTCATATTTTGAGAAACTGTTCTCACGTTTCCAGCTCTCTGTGAGAGCTGGTCTTTGCAGCCTGTTTATAACACCATTGGCTTGAAGCTGTGGCAACTGGTTTTCTTAGCAGAACCAGAAGTCCCTGAACAGATACGAACAAGAGACAAATCTGGTTTCTCTGTGTTCTAATTAAAAAAAAAAAAAAACCTTTATTAAAGAACTTCAGGTCAATAGCTATTCCTCGGGTAACCCATGTTCATAGGAAATATTTTCTTTGCCCTTTGAATTGGTACAAATGAAGTTCAAGAATAGGGCATCTAAGAATTTTACTATTTCCAACTTCTGTTGTTAGAACAACTCTTACACTTGGAGGTTTTGGGGGTGAGATTTTACATTATTATTTTTAGTTCTTTCCCCTGCCTCTGTGAACCCAGGGATATTAACAGACTGGGACTGAGTTTGTCCTTAGATTCCTGATTAGAGGCACTATTTGATTTGATATTTAGATAAAGATCATCTAGGTCAGGTTGTAAGACTAAGTTCTCTGTGCAAACAAGAGTCTCAACAAGGAGGAGGAAATGAGAGTTTAAGTATAGGTCATTGGAGATGGAAAATAATTTTTAACACCAACCCCATTGAAGAATGCCATTTTGATTCCTGTTTAGTTGAAGCCACAATAAATCTTCAAATGCTTACATACTTAAGACTCAGTTCTAACACAGGAGTGATCTGGGAAACTTATAAAATGCTCTAATATATTCACAATAAACACAGAGTTTCAAGTGGAAAAAGAAATATTTACCTTCCTCCCATCACTCATCAAAGAGTTTTGGCTCATCAAGGGAGTGTGTTTTGTGGATTTCTGGGAATCCATGGAGCTAAATGAATACCTCTCTCTGCCTGTTCCTTTGCTTAATCTCTTCAGGCATATTGGAGTTTTCTCTCTGGCAGTTTCTTACTTCCTTTTCTTTTTAGTTTGAGCCTTCGAATATACCTGAACATAACAAAATACCCCCAAAATGGGGGAATAGTAGAGGAAAGCTACTCGCCCTTATGCTTCCTTTGTGCTGGGCTTTGTTCTAGACAAGCACAGTGTCCTGTGCATATTAAGGTTTAATAAATAATGAATGATGTTTGGAGAATGAATAATGTTGAGTGGGGAAGATTGAGTTGCTCAGGAGTGATACACACACATCTTGGAATCATGTTAAAAGCAAATGTTCCTTTACAAGTTAGAGATTTAACGTGAAAATGAAGCAATACCTAAAGGACTAAAGAAAGAAATCCCTTGCACCCAGATGGTGGGATATGTTGATAATGGTCCCTCTCCCTGTCTGTCAAAGAGGAAGATTCTATTTAAGGATATGTGTGTGTGCTAAATCAAGGATCTGAGTTGCTTCTTGACTGTCACGGAGGAGAAAGGAAAAAAATGCATGGGGAGGAAAGATGTGTTATTTCACCCAAAGGAGTCCCCCCTCTTCTTTGTACAGGTTATAGAGCTGTAGCAGGTCATTGTAATTCTTTCTTGATTTGCTTTACCATTGACCTTGTTTGACTGGGAAGCAGGACAAGTGCTGGTGAGCCAGTTATCCTAATCATGCCAGGTATTGGACATGTGCTCCAAGTCAGCGCTCTCGTCTTGGCAGGTAGCGCCCTGGAAAACACTGAGTTCATCCCGGCTAGATCTCATTTCCTGAGGTCAGAATTTGGACTTCACCAGGACTTCCTACTGGGACCCTCTGTATCCATGTGGGATTGAGGTTTTGCAGAGCTTACACACTGTCTATCTTGTTAGGAATCCAAGAATACTATTAAGGGTGCAGTAGGCTTTTTGTGCAGGCAGATTTTACTTGATCTCTGGATGGTCTACTCATTAGTTGTTTGTCGCTGGCTTGGTACTTAACCTCTGAACCTCTTCAGCAAATCTGAGGAGGGTATTACCTGCTTCTGAAATTAAAGGTGACGTGAAGTAAAGTGACCATCTAAATGTGGGCACTACTAGTTTACTGGTACTAACTTTCCCTTTTTTTCTGTGTTTCTTTACCCATAGTCACAAGGGCCATGAAATTGGCCCCTGAAACGCAGATGTTATGAGGACCACAGGCTTATAAACAGCAGACTGTGTTGTGGAGCTTGGGGCTTCTGCTACCCCGAGGTCTCTGCTGATTCTAAACCAGGGAGGTGGAATCACTCACCTTGGAGCAGAAGGTGGTAGTTTTCCCTGTTTGTCAGTAATGGGGGTGGTTTCAAGGTAAAGTAGAGTCCTTCCATGAATTAGACTCGAGGTGAATACCAGGCTTCAACTATGAATTACATGGCATCAGCTGTATGCTCAGCCCTGCATCCAGCCATTCTCTGTCTTGGATTGGAATGAACTCAGAAAGAAACCATGCCCAGGTTTTCTCTGCCAGAAACTAAGAATACAATAAAGCTGTTTTGAACTTGCTGCTAAAAGCAAAGAGCTTCCTCCTATAATTTTTGAATGTGGAAATTTTAGGACATTTATAAAATGCCATGCCTTTTGGAGAGTGATAGTGCTGATTGCTGATGTTGCTGTTACAAACACTGTTCTGTTAACTGGGTGCTTCTACATGTGACTCAGGTGGCATCTCTAGACATCTTCATCTCTACGTTGGACTTTTTTTTTTTAAATAAATATGTTCTATGAAGAAGGAAATTTTTTTAACGATTTATTTTATTTATACAAGAACCGGGGTATGGGCCAGATGTGTAGGAGGGTGAGAGGATTCACTAGAGACAGAGTGGGGAACAGAACAGGCAGACTGACTGAAATACACTGCTGAGGGGAGCAGCAGGTGAGACAGGAGAGGTCTGCTGCACCATGTGTGTTGCTCCGCGACCAGCGAAGATCCAACTGGTACTGCAGAGACTGCGGACAGCTTCACAGCGCTGCGCTCAACCACCTGCGCCACCAGGGAGGCCCTCTCACACACCCATTAACACTTCTCAAAGCACCCACCACATTGTACAGAAATGAGCTGCTGTTGTGTTGGCTTCCCCACTAAGACTCATGGACTGTGCAGGAAGGACCTTCTTGTGGTCTACTGGTCTGCCCCTCCCCTAGCCCAGCGCCTAGCATGGAATGGGAGCTCCATCTCTCTGGCTGCGATTCAGCTAAACCTTAATCTGAGGGCTCTCCATGTAACTCCAGATTGAATTTAGACCACCTCTGAGGAACACACATACAGCGCGAGAGAAGATATTTCAACATACAGTGTTCCATGCTGATATTGCCACATGTAGAGAACCACTTTCTCAAATACATGCTTCCCTGATTCTCCAGCCCCAAAAGGTGGCCTCCTGTACAAGAGCCTGGCAGCTGATAAGCTCTGATTTTATGTTGGTTGCATTTATCTTGCTGCTCCTTCGAAACATGGGCCTCCATTGTCTTTGAGACATAATCTTTGGTCTCCTTATCCCTCTTGATTGGATTAATAGATTTATGTAGCCATTGAACACAAGCTGCCTCAGAATACTTGTGTTTTAACCCAGTAGGAACCCAACTGATCCTTGTGAAAGCAACTTTTAAGAGAAACTGACGTCCTGTGAACACGTTAGCAAGCTGTCATTGAGACTTTGTCAGCGGGCTGGTCTCTCAGCAGCTGCAGACTCATTTTGAGATTGCCTAATTATTTAGACACCCAGATCTCTTTTTTCCAGTGGTCTGCTGAGACTGAGCTGGCTCCTAAGGATAAAAAGATATGCATATCTTCTCATTGAAATGGATCATTTTTCTATGATGTTTTCCCAACTCTGAAACTAACAATTTAATATTTTTTTTTTCTGGAATTATACACCTTTCTTGAAAAAACTTGCCTTTCTAGTGTTTGCAAATGTGAACACACATGTACCATTGTCAGTTTAAAGTGTGTGTGTGTGTTTAGATGAGAATGTAAATTTAATACTAGTAAGTGCTTGTTCTGAAACCATCTTCTCTCTTGTGTAAACATGTGTTTATCAGCATGGAATAAATGTATTCCAAAAAGTAGAGTAAATGGCCTTTTATTCAAATTGCATTTTTTTTTTTTAGAATAGTATAAGTTTTATTAGCAATCACTTCATTTTTCTCCACCTACAGAGTGGGAAAGGTAGAAAAAGAAAGCATTTGGGGGCCAGTTTTTTGAATCAAAACAAATCAGGAACTGATAAAATTGTAGTTTCCTATTTACTGACCAGATTGGTATCATTTTCTGAGCCTGGGAGAGCCGTGTTCATTCATTTTTATTTTTCTTCTACAGACTGTGTTTAGTAGGTAATGTGGAAACCATCTACCATAAATAAATTGCTGCAAGATAACAAATAGAATTGGAATCTGTGCTTGCATTTGCCTGTTTTTATTTTTTATTTTCCTCTCTTACTTCCAGCTCTGCCTGGAAAGGCCAACAGTGTGCTTTTCCGATGTTTAGTGGTCTAAGTTATAAAGCTTCATGTGGCCCTCGGCCATTTGCACATTTTACAAAACCTACAAAGGTGGCAGTGGGGAAGGAGCTAGAATTCTAAGTGGTCACAGAGGCTCTAACACAGCAACAGCTGGATCAAAAAGCTATGATTAAGATCAAATTAAAAATGTGAGGACCCTACAATTCTGTTAAACAGAGCCCATGTCTGAGCCCCTCTATCTAACTCAGCATTTCTATGGCTTTCAAGTCCCTCTTCTTTCCACCAAAGTTACCAGATTGCAACTAAAGAGTCAATGTTCAGTGCATCCCCAAGATAGCCTTCCCGGGATACTATGCCTAGGATGCCCCTTGGCTGCTCCAGAGTACTGGCTTCTCAGAAGGATATCCAGGTAGAGACTCAGGTGGGCCCAGTGGGTGCTGGGAGCTTGTGCTTGACTAATTTGAAGCCTTGTTGATAAAAGTGCTTGGGTACCTCTGCTCTTGGTCTCTCTCCACATGGCGTGGAGTCACTGGCAGACGAGAGGGTATTGTGGATAGAGCCCGTACTTTGGTGTCAAGACAAATTAGGGACACTATTCCTGGCTTTGCCTTCTAGGAAAAAGACTTGACTTTTCATGTATCAAGTAGGTATAATAACAATAGTGACTGCCTCGAAAGCACTTCCAACGTAATGAGGATCATGCTCAGTAGTGTTTTTAAAACCCCTCTAACCTCTTGCATTCAAAAAAGGGCCAGCTTAAGGCTTAAAAATGGCAGGTATCTGGCCAAGATGGCACTTTGTGAAAGTGGTAGATGTGGAATTGAAACCAAGCCAAGCTTTAGATTTGAAGCTCACATTAAATCAGTTTGCCTTTACATATTATTAAAGAGATTCATCAAAATAATGTACATAGCATCTAACGTGGATTCTGGCACACAGTGGCCCCACAAGATGTAAAAATGAACTTGCTTGGGAACTTGCATTCCTTGGGGACAGTGGTCAGACCCTTATCTGTAGCTGGCCATGCCCGTTACCAGAGCACCTGCCACTTTCAACATCACTTCCACTTAGCTGGGTGTTGTGCATACTCTGCACCCTACTGGATCTCATTTATATTTGGGGGGGGACAGTATCAACAGACTATACAATAGGTGAAGAAACTACATATGACTAGTTTAGTCTAGTATGGGGGAAGCAACCAGTTCTGTTCGACCTCTTGTTTTTCACTCGCTGCTGCATTGATAGAAACAGAGCCTCAACCTCCTGCTTTTTCTGATCAAGAAGTAGAATGTAGTTGCCCAGCAGGGAAATTCAGAGGCCAGGGGAGCTGGCAAGTGAGGGCATTCTTAGAGCAGGGAGGAAGAGAAAACTGGGGGCAGGAGCTAGTCGGTTGGGACAAGGGAAAGAAGTTGTGTTCATCATTCTGCTCCATCTCTGAGTTCATCTCTCTTCATGTCCTCAATGGCAAACATCCGAAGTTCATCATGGGGTAACACTTATCACTGTGGCCCTTTCCTTGACGGGCAGTGAATTGAGAAGGTGGCTGTTGTGTTTGTTCCCCTTCCTTTCTCTAAATGTAATTAAGTCTCAGGAGAAGGAATATTGTGTTAAAGCCAAGGTTAAGAACCCCCTGCTCGCCATCCATCTTCCTAAATCCCTATAGCATTTGTTTCAATATTTTTAATTTTAATATTTTTCTTTTAGATTCCACTTTGCTGCTGAGTGAGGGGGCAGCAGGTGGGGAGGGCAGAGAGGAAATGGAAACCCTTGTGGGTTTTTAATCTGGATGATGGTTTGGTAATGTAAGCAGTGAGAGTTGGCAGAGAAGTGAAAATTGTAGGATTAATGGCCTGGAGCCTAATTCCCTCATACCTTTTAAAAGGCCAGCTAACCAGCTGGCTTTCTCCTTTTGCTCCACATACATTCCCTTTCTCCCATGTCTGTAGTGCTTTTTGTTTTCGGTTTGGCTGATTTTAAACTCCTCTCAAGCTAAATTTTAACCCCAAAGTATGTGTGTAAGAATAAATTGCTTGTGCGTGATCATAGGCATCAGTTTGCTTAGAAGTTAGTATACTAACCGGGAGACATCATAAAATGAAAGAAGATTATTTGCATTATAAAGTAATTTGGATTGGGGGGAGTTGCAAGTTTTTAAAAAAACACATTTTTATGAAGTGTGTGCAAGTGCGCAGGTACACATGTGTGTGGGTGTGCGCGAACATGATTTTTCAAGTTTAAACCCACGTATATGCATTTTCTGTGTAAGTAGAACTGAAAACCAAATGTTATCAGTTAAAACATAGTGTATAACTGTCTTCACATTTTAAAATCTTACTGCTTTATTCAGTGCCTGTTTATTTGTCTTCCAGAAACCCCCGTGATCTTTAAGACAGGTAGACTGGTATAGACATAAGCATCTGTGTTTTGGGGTGTGTATGTGGGGTCTCAAAGATCTGAGTTACAGATAATGAGCATGACTTCAGGCACATCAGAGGGACCAGGAGGGAAGAACAAGGAGCACAGAGTTAGTATGTTCGGCATGGAACCTTTGAAGCGCCTCAACTCTGGGAGGAAAGAATCAAAACCCCCAGATGTGGGAGAATAAGAACATTTCTTGTTGCCTGAGTATCCTGGCAGATCTTGAAATACCAGTTGCTATTAGTTTGATGGGTAAACATTGTCATTATTTCCTATAATTTGCATTATTATTGGAAGGCAATTAACGACAATACCTACCATTTTCACATAACACTTAGATCTGGATGGGTCTTAATGACTTCCCCTCAGCCTTGCGTGAAGTTGTTTATTGCTGGGTATTTGAGTGCTTAAATTACTTATGGTTCTGGCTGTGCATGGACGCTGTTGGGCCTGCTCTGTTTTATGCCAGTCAGATTATCTCCATTCCTTCTGCCCTGGCCTATTGCCTGGCTAGCAAGGCGCTCAAGAAATGATAGTAATTATTATACTATTTGTCAACCAAAACATGAAAGCTATTTTGTGACTCTTGTTGTTATGGTTGGTTTGTGTCCATAGACAACACCTGATGTTTTTGGACTGTCGAGTGCTTTTCCCAAGTCCTGGATAAGCCCCACTGTGGTCTCTCTCTATTAGAGCCGAGCCCGTGCAAGCCAGGATGTTATCAGATCGCTCCCTGTAATTCACAGCCTTCCTTGGTTTACAATCATTTGATCATGTCATCTAAGATTTCCCATTGACAGTGGATTAGTTCACCCATCTGGAGGTTTTGCCAATTTGATACAGCAAGCTCACGAGCTTATAGACATTGTATTCACCCGCTGATGCTTGATCCAATCAGCCTGTTTATATTCAGTTAAACTCTCATATCAACACATGTTCACGTTTATTTTTAGCTGCTGTCTTTATCACTCGCTGTCATTTCCCTTAGCTGTCCCCCCCCCAGCCTCCCCAAATACGGTGCCGGCATTAAACTGGACATTGACATAAAGACGGCGGCATCATTTAGAGCGTGTTTCTTATAATGCATTTAATTTGCCACGGTCAGGCTCCACCGAGGTCTCTCTAACTACAAGCGACAGTCTTGGAAAGAGTCACACATACTGTCCCTTCTCTGCTTTTAGACAGAGCTCTGGTGGTGGTAGGAAGGGTATCCCTCCTGTATTGAAAGTGGGGGTGAGGTGAGCAAGCAGTATGAGGAGACAAAGTACAAATGAGGCTGTATTTTTCGCTGTTTTCTGTCTGTGCTGATTCGTTAATTTTAACAGCATTGAGAACTCAGGAAGGAATCGGGAGCTCGTATGGCCATCCATCACCTTGCGTCCCTCACCGTCAGCTTGCACAGGACAGTGTGGCAGGGAGGGTCCCAAGGGCTGTTTGCTCTGCGGGTCACTGTGCAGTCCCAGGGTAAGTGGACCAGGAGGGTCGCCAGGGTGGCAAATGTTCCACCACTTCAAAGCCTGGACACTTCAGGCTTCAGTGGGAGCAGCCGGCACCAGGGATTAGGGATTGGCTCAGGTGTTGGGCACCACTTGGGGGTTGGCAGCTTGCTTGACTGCAAATGCCTTGAATTTATGTTCCTGTACCCCCACAGAGGTCAGCGTGGATACTTCTTGCCTCACTGCCCAAATTCCATTTTCACCCAGCCGTCCTCCGAGGATCCCGGAGACCTTTTCTTTCTTCCTGCCATTCTCCCTGTAAAGCTGCCCATATGGCCTTGGCACAGAACAGGTTGATCCAACCCCCCCACCCCCGCCCCATGGTATTAACAGCATGGCGGTGGTTTTTCTGAGACCTTTGCTTCTGTCTGAATGGCTTTTCTGTGCCTCAGCCCTTGATTGATTAGAAAATGACTAATGTTTCTCCTTTTACTTCATTATATTGATACCCTTTTAGTTAGTTATTTAGCAGAGTTCACGTGGATAAGAAAGATGGTGTAGGGTAAGGAAAAATGTCAGGCTTTTCTGCCCTCCTGCCATCAGGATAGATGCTGGATCCTTGTCCTGAATGCATGCCTGATGGCGGGCACCTGGAGTAGGGTGTGGGCATAGGTAGATGGGATTCACCTGGGCTGAGACTGGGCTTTTAAGGGCGGCGTCAGGGGGATGCCAGCAGAAGCTGAAAGAGAAGCCAAGAAGCAGCAGAACGAACAGAAGAGCAGAGAAGCAGAGAGAAGGCCAGAGAGCCCAGATAGAGTGAGGATTTGCTGGGGGCTGGGAGGCCTGCCAGCCTCCTGGCCCCCCAGCACCCCTGCCTGCCATATGCCTGGTGAACCCCAATAAAAGACCTAATAAAAGACCAAAAACCCACTAAGGACTCTGACTCCTCCTTTACCTGGTCTGCTGGATCATAGAAAACCTGCACTGTGCCCGTTTCTGCCACTACAGATGGCATATCACAGCCACTTTTGTTCTGGAAGAAATGACCATTCGAGGAAAGAGGAAAAGAGCATATGTCATCCAGCCCTCAACCCACCCTCATTTTCAGTAGACACGCTCATGCACCCATGTACACACACACACACACACACACACACACCTGTGTGGATATAAACATGTGGCTAGAATGTACCAGGAATGCTTGCTAGTGAAACCGTGAATAGAATTGTAAATGTAGGAGATGGTTAAATATTTTGTTTGGATTTTTAAATTTTTTTTTAAAGATTTTTTTTTAAGATTTATTTATTTATGCATATAAGAGCTGGGGTACAGGCCACAGATTGGCGGGGGGGGGGTGAGGGGATTCACCAGAGACAGAGTGGGGAGCAGAACAGGCAGATTGACTGAAATACACTGCTGAGGGGAGCAGTGGCCGAGACAGGAGAGGTCTGAAGCACCATGTGGGTCAGCTCCCTGGCCGTAGATCAAACTTAGGCCTCAGTGGCTGGTGATAGCTTGATAGTGCTGAGACTTTAACCCCTGTGCCACCAGGGAGGCCCATTTTTTTTTTTTTATTAAGATGTAATGTCCATAAGATTTTAGGATTATACCTGTTTAGACCACACTCGGTCTCCCTGTTCACCTCCAGGCCCAAAGCCTCAGTGCTGCCCATGTCTTCTCTTTCTCTCATAAACCATGTCCAATGTATTGCTTGTTGTGACTTTTAGAAGACATTCAAAATTCAGCCACACCTGACCATCAGCACTGCTTGCGTCTATGCCACCCATGGTCACCCCCTCTGACTGTGACGGCAGCCTGGGGCTCCATGCACTCAGGCTGCTGGGGCGCCCAGGATAATAGGTGACTTCACTGTTCTGGAGCCTGAGATCAGGGTGCCCAGCATGGATGGGGGAGCCCCGCTGGAGCCTCAGACTAACTGCTGTGTCCTCCTGAGGCATCGGGGGAGAGGCACAAGCTTTCAGACCAGAGTAGATTCCTCACCTGCTTCACCTGTCCCACTCCAATTGCTCCTCACAGGAGATCCTGAGGAATCCTTTTACAGGATAAGCCAACTTTTATCCCTCCACAGTCTCACTCACAGCAATAGCTGCTTTCCTTCCTGGGGCCTGTTAGGTGTAAGAATCTGTCTGCTCTCAACACTTCTTTTCCTCTCTGTCTTCTCTTGTCTCCCAGTGGACACGAATTCTCTAAACTGGTGGTGGTGGTGGTGGTGGTGATTCTCTGACCATATTTAAGCTGCATTGTGCTGGCCACATCGTAATTGTCCCCGTGAAATCCTTCTCTTTGGTCGTTCCCCCAGGTAGGGTGCATTTGGCACCTGGCTGAAATATTCCACAGCAACACCTGGCAATGGGCTGTGTAGTTCTGGTGTGCCTGGAATCTTCCTCTGGATGTCCAGAGCTCTGGGAAAACTGGAATCAAAGCCACCGTCAGGGTCAGCCTCACCATCCGTGACCTCAAGCTGAGGAGACCTCAGCAGCCCCTCGTGCCGGCGCAGGGCAGTCAGTGCCTTCACTTGGGGTCCCGCTGCCAGAAAGTGCTTCTGAGTCTGGTCACGGTCAAGAGTAAAAAAAAAGGGAAAGAGACACGGGTCTCTGTGCTGCCCGTCCAGTCAAGAGTGCTCATCGACTGCATTCTACTTCTCCTGGAAAGCGTCTTTGAATATATTGGATGCAGGGTGATGATGTTGATCACACCCACTCTGTCTTCCTGACTTGGAGCCTTTTTTATCCTCAAGGGCATTTCCAACAAAGGAGTATAGCTTTCGGATTTGTAAACTGCCACCTTATTATCCCATTAGTCAATTACAGCTGCTGAAGAGCTGCCTAAGAGACAGTGTGGCAGATTACAGCAATTTATTTGCCGTTCTCATAGTCTTGTTCAGCATATCATCAGGCCGTTTAAATTTAATGATAGGACTTTTACATGTGTTTTAGAGCAGTTAAAGTCGTAATCAAAATGTTGAATAAAACCCCCACTGACCTGCGGAAGTGCTGCCTTCAGTGTTGCTTGCAGCAGCTTCTCGTCATCTTTATTAGTGGAGCTGACTCTAATCAGGAGAGGCAACCTGTTTCCAGAAGGAAGCAGCTTTTGCGTGTGCAAAACTCAGGAAAGACAGCGGATGGGGACTTTTTACTTCGGTTCATCCTGATGGGCAAACAGGTACATGCAAATAAGGGTCAAGTAACCAAACTCCCTGAGAAACTTAGTGGTATCTGAGAAGAGAGGGGCTGTGGACCAGCGGTCAGGATGGAGGCACGGCCTGGCTTGGGGAGAATTGGAGAAAGTTGAGCTGAAGTTGAAGGAGCTGGGAGAATCGCCATCCTCTCTTACTCTGCTTCTCTTTCAAGCTAAGGGGGATTGTTTTTATAGCAGTAGCTGCAGTGAAATCAAATCTCTGTAAATGGAAGAAGACTGAGTGATTGGATGAAATCTTTGGACCTTAGGTGAGAGAATGAGATATTGAAGGACCTGTTTTCTTGAACTTGTTCACATCTTCAACTTCACTGGTAGATGCGAGGAACTGTGGCTGTTTTATTTTTGATAGTATTTTTTTTTCTTTTTATCGCGGAAGCATCCTGAACGTATACATTTTAGGTGCAGTGCACAGTTTCTTCAGCAACTGCACATATCACCCCACACCTAACACCCGATGTCTGGTCACCACCCCCCATCGACCGATCGACCCCTCTACTCCTTCCCCTCTGATGACCACCGGTCTGTGGTCAGCCTGAAGGTTTGTTTTTGTTTTGTTCGTTCGATTGCTTTCCTCGTCTTTATGTTCCATATATGAACCGTTGTTATTCACCTAATAATCAAAAGACTTAACCTGGGCATACCCAGTTCATTCTAAGTTGACTCTTTTCTCTGGTTCGCAGTGATAATTACAGACTTGCTTTTTTTTTTCCCCACCGAACTCTGTGTCAATTATAAACCCCAAATGCCTCGCCTCCTGTGAGTCTGCCAGCACAAGGGCAATAGCCGTGACCTCAGGCACATGTAAGATCCAGGTTTCTCAGCCTTGGCACTACTGATATTTTAGACATGGTCATTCTGTGCCATGGGGGCTGTCCTGTGCACTGTAGGGCATTTAGTAGAATCCCCAGCCTCTCAGCCCTGGGTGTTGGTAGCACCCATTCATTCCCCTGATTGTGACAATCCAAAATATCTCTAGATATTGTCAGAGTCCCAGGGAGACAAAAATCCCCCTTGGCTGAGGACTGATACTCCTACTGCTTCAAACTTTATGTTATCACTAACAAATAACAGACTTTTTGGTATATATTTAACAAATATTTAGTTTATATATAGTGACTGTGTTATATATAAGTCATTGCAGAAGCTACTGAAATGAGATACTATTATTGTTTTGTGCTATTGTATAGCAGTTGTTGATGTTAAAAATTCTCTAATTTTAATCATGTAGTCTGAAAGTTATTTCAAGTGATTTTCTAAGGAAATCAGTATTTTATTCATATAAAATTTGTACATCACATGCTAGCATCCAGCTATGGGCTTTTCAGCACTGACAGTAATTAATAGCATGGCATTAGATGCTGAAGAGCAGAAGTGTGGGGTTGTTTGAGCTTTCTTATGCAGTTAGACCTAATGATGACTTCATATCTTTGGCACTTTGCATTCCTGGCAGAAAATGGGACCCAATTATTGAATGCAAAGTCAATTTTGCATACTTTTATCTAGTTGTTGTACATAAAAA